>NW_026643126.1:2400000-3600000 GCF_028828085.1 Penicillium nucicola | reverse complement strand
CACAAAATCGCTTTCGGTGTGCTCCGTATGTCGGGTGGTCTACAAACAGACATCGCCAAGAATCCCTTGGCGACTTACTTCACCGAGATATGCAGCGAGAAACTCTACTTGAATTTAAGGCGGGACGAAAGAACCTGATTGTTACAACTGATGTCCTTGAAGAAGGAATTGACATGAGTTCCTGCAGCCTGGTCATCTGTTTTGACAAGCCAGGCAACGTGAAGTCCTTTGTGCAGCGAAGAGGTCGTGCTCGCCACCAGAAATCAACCTACGCCATGATGATCTCAACCGAAGGCATGGCGTTGGATGTCTCAAAGTGGGTTCAATTGGAACAAGCCATAATTCAAGCGTATCAGGACGATGAAAGGTTGCACAAGGAAGCTTTGGCGCTGGAGAGTATTGATGAGATAGTCTCTGAGCGGCTTTTCGTCGAAAAAACACAGCAAGTATTTCATCAGTTAACATGTTCTTCTGACTAACTGTCGTTATAGCGCTGTGATGACTGCTAATGAAGCAGTCCAGCATTTACACCATTTCTGCTCCGTCCTACCAGTAGATGAATACGTTGACAACCGTCCGCTATTCTCATTTGAAGAGAACAGTTCAGGTCTGAAGCAAGCAACGGTTATTCTTCCAACCTCTGTTCACCCAACTGTGAGAAAAACCAAGGGAACCAAGTGGTGGCTTACAGAGCGTGCAGCTCGAAAGGAGGCGGCGTTTCATGCTTATCGAGCTTTGCATGAGTATGGACTGGTAAATGACAACCTTTTGCCCTTGACCAGAAAGGCAGAGCTCAGATTCACCGATAAAGAGACTTTACCCTCTGTAGTCAATGCTATGGAGCAGTATGACCCGTTCGTTGACATTGCGCACGCGTGGACTTCAGGACAGGCTTACGAGACCCGCCTCAGAATCTACCGTGACGGCCTTATTGATGAAGATCTAGCAGTTTCTATGATACTGCCGAGCCTACTACCCATGCCGACTCCCATTAATATCTATTGGGAGGTCGATACGACTTTATTGCTTTCGTTTGATCGGCCAGTGCAAGTTGCGGACCCATCAGCACAGACACTGGATGAAATG
The DNA here is from genome assembly GCF_028828085.1 of Penicillium nucicola. Classification (NCBI taxonomy): domain Eukaryota; kingdom Fungi; phylum Ascomycota; class Eurotiomycetes; order Eurotiales; family Aspergillaceae; genus Penicillium; species Penicillium nucicola. The sequence continues at coordinate 3,598,914 of NW_026643126.1, read as the reverse complement.
AGAAACACAACAGCGCTCTATCTTCAAGCGCCAAGCTCACGAGAGCGAGGACCAGAGCGCGATTTTGTCGTTCTCTTCGCTCCTAGCATTCCTTGCCAACGTTTGCAGGAATGGTTGAACTGCCATGACGGAAGACAGCCATCTTTGGAAAGTTATCACAAGGGCGAAGAGCCTTCAAGCATTCTTCGCGATCACGGGAAATTCACGGAGCCACGCACATTCGTACGATGGATTAGCCCCGACCAGATTACTAAGTCAACCCCGGTCGAAGTAGAATGTCGGCCGCTCCCTCGACGTCGCAATCTACTGCAGATGCGAGCTGTCAATATAGAAGATGGAGATGCAGACTCAGTCAAAAAGCTGTACACAATGCCGGCATCCTCTATTACAGTGGATAAGCTTCCTCTGAGACAGGCAATCTTTGGTCTTTTCATCTCTGCCATACTCGACCGTTTTCAGGCTTCATTAGTAGCCCACCGATTGAATGACAGTATTTTGAAAGGTGTAGGAATCAAAGATATCAACCACGTTCTCACGGCAATTAGCACGCCCATTGCACAGGCCACTACCAACTACCAGCGTTACGAATTCTTCGGTGACTCCGTGCTCAAATTCACCGTCAGCTGTCAGCTCTTTTTCGACAACACCAAATGGCACGAAGGATATCTCTCAGAAAGCCGAGACAAGCTCATCCAAAACACCCGCCTCGCCCGTGCAGCCCTAGACACCGGAATCGACAATTTCATTCTAACGGATCGTTTCACGCCACGCAGATGGGCTGCCCCAATGATCTCAACCAAACAAACCCAACCAACGAAGAAACGCCAGATGTCAACAAAGGTCCTAGCAGACGTAATCGAAGCGCTAATCGGCGCAGCCTACATGGACGGCGGAATCCACAAAGCACAAGCCTGCCTACACAGATTCCTCCCCGAAATAACCATGTTCACAAGCGAAATCTCCCTCGACCTCGTCCCAGCCGGCAAAGGCGTTAGCAACCTAATAAACCAGCACCACCTCACGAACCTGATCGGCTACACATTCAACCACCAAGCCCTCCTAACAGAAGCGCTAACCCACCCATCCTGCGAATACGACCTAAGCACACAATCCTACCAACGCCTCGAGTTCCTCGGCGACGCAGTCCTCGACATGGTCGTCATGGCCGTGTTCCCGAACCACCCGGTAGAAATGGACCAAGGCGCAATGACGATTCTCAAACACTCCGTGGTAAACGCGAACCTGCTCGCCTTCTTGTGCATGGACCTAGCCGTTTCCGAGGAATCATCCTCCATGCCACAGTTCTCGCCTGATGGAAGGAGATTAAGCAATGCAACACTCAGCCACGACACAATCCACCTCTGGCAGTTCCTTCGTTCCCACGGACCGAATATCAAGGATGCGCGCGAAGCCTGCATCCTGCGCTATCAGTCTCTGCGATATCAGATCCACCACGCGTTGAATCATGCCGCCGCGTACCCGTGGGAACTGTTCGCACGGCTGGCAGCTGATAAGTTCTTCTCTGATATTATCGAGTCTGTGCTTGGCGCGATGTTCGTTGATTCGGGTGGGAACCTGGATGTTTGTTGCTCCTTTGTGGAGCGACTGGGTCTGTTGTCGTATGTTCGACGTGTTATTGCTGATGGTGTCAATGTTGTTCATCCGCGGAATATTGCACAGACTATGGTTAAGGGGGCGGGAACCTTGGTGTTCAAGAGGAGACGGGTTGAGACTAAGGGGAGGCCTGCTACGTATCGGTGTGCGGCTATTGTGAACAACAATGAGATTGCGCTTGTTGAGGGCTTTGCTACGGCTGAGGAGGCGGAGGTTAAGGTTGCTCTTGATGTTATTCAGTATTTGGAGGTTCATCCCTTGGTTAAAGCGGCATAGCGTGACATGTTGATGAGTTTGACGAATTGTTTTCGAGTATTTGATGGAAAGTTCCTGGATACGATTGACGATTTTTACATTGCATAGCAGAAACAGGGAATATTTGGTCAGCATGCACTTTAGCTAGACACTTGGGTTACATAGTATGAGATTCAAGAATACACATTGCGTTCAAAGCTAGAAAGCTCACTCTACTGAAGCAGTAGTTCAAAATGCGGCTCTACTTGCCCTTGCTACCCTTCGCGCCACGCTTAGAACGTCGCACAGGCTCAGTCGACTCCTCCACCGCTTCACGCTCCTCAGCCTCCGATCCACCAGATTCAGCCTGTTCCTTTTCACTAGATGGAACCATAACAGCCTCATCCGTGCCCTCGGAAGACTGAGTATCAGCATCATCCTTGGAAACAGGCTCCCAAGCCCCTTCCGTCGGGGCATTCTCCTGACGCAAGGTTGTGAGCATTTGGCTAGTCTCGCTCTCGCTTCCATTCCAAGCGCCACAGCTTCCACAACGCCAGCGGCCAAGTTCTTCCGGTGTCTTGATTCCAGGTGGTGCTTGGCCGTTGACGAGCCGGCAGCTGGTGCAGATCATCACCATTCGATTGCGGGGTTGGGTTTCATCTTCACCGAGGAGGACATCGAGGAGTCTGTCGTACCAGTGTGGTGATTCGACGCCTTGCCCTGCGTTGGTTGAGTAGGCGTTTGGTGCAAATTCGGCTTGCTCAGTGGGTTGTTGGGGGTAAGGGGGAGGTGCGAATGGCTGTTGCTGGAATTGCGGCGAGCCGCGTGCTAACTCCTGTGGAGATGATGGGGGTTGCGGTGATGGAGCATTGGTTGGGGTCTGAGGGGAGGAAGGCGGACGGCGGATGTTGGCGGTTGGCGGTGGTGGAAGACCAGTGCGGGCAACAGGTTGCTGTGGCTGCTGGGGAGACTTCTGCTTCTCGCCGGAGGCCTTTCGGTTGGGAGATGGTTCGGGAGACGCGCCGCCGTATTTCTCTAGCAGTTGCTGGGTAGAGTTGTACTTGGTGGCAACCTTGAGCTTCTCGATTGTCACCTCACGCTGCTTGTGGAGATCGTCAAGGTGGCGCTGGAGACGGTTGATGCGGTAGTTGAAGACCTTGGAGCTTGTCGTGCGAACAGCGTAAATCCTGTAGAATGGCAGATGTTAGTATGCTTCGTGGTGCGGAGTGAAGTGACGGAGCACCTACACGACTGGTCCACCCCCGATTGCTGCATATTCCTTGATTCCCCAGCTTTCCCATCCCAGAATCAGGGCAAGAATGATAGAGTAGAACAGATAGGCAAAGGTTGAGTAAAGCGTCCACAGGGCCTTGAAGCGTCGTGAGGATTGGCGCTGTTGGTCCAGCTGCGTGGTCGCCTGACCGATCTTGGTCGACAACGTCGATAGGGTCTTCTCGAACGAAGCCGCTGAATTATCATCGCCCTATATCATGTCAGCTATGACTGCAAGTTCTCAAGTGGTAGTTAAGGAAACACTCACCTTCCAGGGCCAAAAGGACACCATCTTCACATTCTTGAGTTCGGAGAAAGAAGCTGAGCTTCGTGCGGAAGGCGATAGCGCGCACGGGCCACTTTATTTTGGAGAAGCGATCTACGCAAGACGCAACGTTGGAGGACGTTCAGTTCATAATAATTGCAATTGATGGTCATTGATGTAATTTTCCATGAGGCATTGAGAATAGCGTTACATAAAGTCTAGCTGTCAAATTCCGAACTATCGGTTTTATTGCTTTCCAAGCTCGGCAGATCGCGCAGTAGCAGCCTGGACAGATTTGTCGACAATGTCCTTGAAGTTGAGAGACTCGAAGCTCATGAGAGCAGCGTGGGTAGTACCGTTAGGGCTAGTAACATTCTTGCGCAGTTGGCTAGGGGGGTCGGCACTCTCGACAAGCATCTTGCCCGCACCCAGACAAGTCTGCGTGGCCAGGCGAGTAGCCTGTTCCTCGGGCAAACCAAGAGCTGTAGCACTTGCAACAAGGTGCTCAACCATAGCAAAGAAGTAGGCAGGGCCAGATCCTGGTATCGTGAATTAGATGGGAATTGACAGATTGCGGGGCATAGGTAAGAAACTCACCGGACAGACCAGTAACAACATCAAGCAGATCCTCACGCTCAACCCACTCGGTAGCTTTGCTCACACTGCCAAGCAAAGCATTGACAAGCTCCTTCTCAGCCGGGGTGACATCCTTGCTGGCGTAAACACCGGACGCACCCTCGCCGACCAGTGCGGGGGTGTTGGGCATGACTCGGACAGTATGAGCGGTACGTCCATCGCTGGTCGTGAGCCACTTCTGCAAGCTGTCCAGGGTGATACCGGCGGCAATACTGACGACCACGGGCAGTGACTCTCGCGGCGACCAGGCGGCGCCGAGCTCCTCACACACCCCCTTAGTGACCTGCGGCTTGACTGCAATGATAATGAGATCGGCATCACCGCCGGCCTCGACGTTGGAGGTGGTGGTGCGCACACCCAGGGCGGCCATCTTCTCGCGGTTGACATCCCACGGCTCGGAGACACAGATGTTCTGCTTGTTGACACCCTTGCTCACCAGACCACCAATGATGGCGGAGGCCATGTTGCCACCGCCGATGAAGGCCAATTTGCTTTCTTGAAGAGACGGCATCGTGTTGTGTATAGTAGTGAAGATGCTCGAGAGTTGAAGAGCAACTCCCGCACTTATGTAAATTGGTGGGGCAGCTTCTTATCGTTCACCGGCCCGGCACTGGAACTCTTCGCACTTTCGTTGCTTGCAGTCTGGTATGCCTGGTAGGGGATTCAATGCTAGTTCTATTCATTTACGATACTTGTGACGTCGTGTATCGCTGAATTGGCTGCATATCGCCATGTCACGCTGTCATTCAAGTAATGGACAGTTGGTCAGTGTATTATCTATTGTCGGCGGCCATATCCCATGCTTGTATTCTGCATACCATCTCAACACTGTGAAGAAATAGTCTACTGTGCTTATGCCACATTATTGATTGCGGGGAAATTCCCCAATTGCCCCAGATTTACGCATGTCCGGCCCGGGGAAGCTGGCGTGCCGGTTCATTTACAAGCATACACGACAAGTATGATAAGAGGCAAGAGGCCGGATATTAATTCAAGGGTAAGCCAAATATCAAGTGTACGTAAAGAAAGTGCGATTACCCTAATCGAAGCGCATTCAAGTTCTCTTATGTTCGGCTTTTATTCCGACTGCACACGTATTCTGCGTTGTGATCTACGGGTTGGTAAGCTAAGCTCTCACTGCTGCACGCCACTCGAAGTTTGGGGGCGGCCTGACATCTCGTTTGTCTCGAGTGTGCCACCTTCACCTGGTCCTCATTCCACGAAAATCGATTGGCAGAATTTCCAAGACTGCTGGAATGACCACAATATATATCCAGTCGTGACCATTTTCAGCATGCAACACCGAACGCCAACACAATGAGCTCTAAAACCATCGACGCAAGATACTTCGAGCCAAGCGATGACCAAATAAGAAATCTACTGGACCAAATAAAAGACTGGCAAATCAATCATGGATTTCTCCTCAAAATCATCGAATCGGAAGAAGAGCACAGCGTACTGTCATATCCAGTAGGCGTCAGCGTGTTCCCGACCACATTTCCCCGAACGCAGTTCAACCAGGCATTCAACCTCCAAAAAACATACAACGAACTCTACTGCGCCATCGCCGAAGATGAAAACTGGCTGTACAGTGTCACCAAAGACCTGATTCCCGTTGAGCCCCTTGCGCGCGCACTATGGGGGATTTACGAGGAGGCCAAAAAGGCAGGGATCGTCCAGGACACTACTGCTGGCATTTTTCGCTCGGATTATATGCTTCACCTCAACGATCAGAACAGATCGCAGTCTTCTGAGGCTATTTTCGAAACTACGCTGAAACAAGTCGAGTTCAATGCCTTCTCATGTGCAGGCGGGAGTCATGCCAATAGAACGGCTAATATGCATCGGTATCTGGCTCGCACTGGGGCGTATGAGCTTGGCCAGGAGAAGTGTGGAAAAGACAATATCGAAGTTAAATCGTTACCTCGAAATGGGAATATTGAAGGTATTGAGTCTTGTTTAGCTGCAGCTCATGGTTTTTATGGTCCCCCGAAAAGTCAATCGGCGCAGAAAACCGCTGTTTTATTCATTGTGCAACCCAACAATTTTAACATCGCCGACGAAAGACCAATAGAGTATGCCCTATGGAATAGGGATGAGCCAGTTCCTGCGTATCGTCTCCACTGGGGAGATATCCTCCGGGACACTTCTCTCACTGATTCGCGTCAGTTGCTTTTCCATCCCCCGTGGATGTCATCTAAGCCACCGGTGGAAATTTCCGTTGTGTATATGAGAGCCGGGTACGAGGCGCGTGAGTATGATGTTGCAGGCTACCAGGCACGTCTCAGGCTTGAAATATCTACTGCTATCAAATGTCCCTCTGTTCTCTCGCATATATCTACCTTCAAGAAGGTGCAACAAGCACTCACGCAACCTGGCGCCCTTGAACGTTTCTTGTGTTCTGACAAGGCAGCTGCAGTTAGAACGACATTTATTGATATCTCCCCTCTAGATGACACTGCCGCTGGCCTGAATGCGCGGAAGTTGGCTAACGACCCGAAAGCCTCGACTCGTTTCATTCTGAAGCCGTCCTTGGAGGGGGGTGGCAATAATGTGTATGGTGATGAGATTCCAGGATTTCTTGCGTGTATTCCACAATCTGAATGGTCTTCATTCATTTTGATGGAACGCATTATGCCGCCATCTCTGCAGAATGTGCTAGTGGGACCTAATGGTGTCGACGAAGGGGAAGTGATTTCAGAACTCGGCATATTTGGAGCTTGTCTATGGAGAAGAAATTCCGATTCAAAGAGCCCCTGCGAAGTTCTTGAGAATTCGATGGTTGGATGGTCCTTCAAGACCAAATATGCCGACGTTGATGAAATGAGTGTTGTCAAGGGATACGGGTGCTTTGATACGCCTCGATTGATAGAGCAATGATATAACGTCAAACCGCACTATTCATTCACTGAAAGACAAACATGAAACTATCAATCTACCTGACGAAAACCACCACAGCGACAACTACAATCAGCAGTCCGACCTACCTTCACCAATAACCGACCCCGATCATCCCAGACTCGAGAAATCAATACTTCACTCAATAGGCCAAACAGGCTGAACCTTCTTGGCCAGCCCAGCTCTCTCAACAACCTCCTTACTTCTCTTCTGCGCCTCAAGCACAATCTCCTTTTCGTCCATAGTAACAAGCTCACCATCACGCACAACCACCTTCCCATCAACAACAACCAGTTCAACATCGCGTCCAGTAGCAGTATACACAACCGCACTAACAGGGTTGAACCAAGGCTGCGAGTGAATACCTCGCATATCAATAGCGACGAAGTCAGCCTTCTTGCCAATCTCGAGACTACCAATCTTGTCCTCAAGACCCAGGGCCTTGGCGCCATTGATCGTAGCCATTTCCAGGACAGATTCGGCAGGGACCACGGTTGGGTCTTGGGTCTCGCCCTTGTGGATAATTGCTGCTAGTTTCATCTCTTGCAACAGATCGCAGGTGTTATTGCAAGGAGCTCCGTCGGTTCCTAGGCCGATGTTCACATTTGCGCGTTGGAGGTCAGGGACTCTGCATAGTCCGGATGCCAGCCTGCGAGTATAATTAGAATTTGCGTTCTGCTGGGACTCATTGGGTATAGGGTACTTACTTCGCATTGGATGTCGGGCAGTGGGCAACGTGAGTTCCCGAGGCAGCGAGCAGTCTTCTTGTCATTAGCCATCGTCCAGGCCCATTTGCATTCGAACCACACTCACTTGATATCGGAGTCATCCAGATGGACCATGTGAGCGAGCACGGTGGACTCGCCCAGCAGACCAACCGAGTTGCAGTAAGACATAGGGGTATGGTTAACCGAAGCGAAGAAGTCACGATCGGCCTTGACCTCAGCACAATGCATAGTGATAGGAATACCCTTCTCCTTGGAGATAGCAGTCATCTCCTTATACAAAGCATCAGAAACCCTATCCACGTCAGCATGCAAGTAGATGATTCGACTGAATCAAACATACCCTCCGGGCGTCCTCGCACCAAACCAAACGCGAATGCGATCCTCAGCAGCGCCATTCCACTTCTCCCACATATCAACCGTGCCCAGCAGCGACGTCTCTCGATTCTCCACCAGACCGGGATACATAGCCCAGGCATCATCCTTCGCATACTTCGCAATATCCATAACAATCTTACCCAGACACCCCCTTATGCCACTCTCCTCCACCGCCCGAGCCAGTCCATCAAACCCATACCGGTCGGCGAACTGCGCGAAATCAGTCGAACAACAGGGATTGCTAACGGGATCATAGTTACCATGCTTTCCAAGAAACAAGTCGTCCCAGACTTCAGCATCTCGCCGATACTCAGGCGTGCAGCGGCGTACCCGTCTTCCGCGGAGAAGTTGCCCTGCAGCACCCAGATCCGCTCACAGAGCCACGACACCAGCTCGAGGTCGTCGGCTGTGCCGCGGAGCAGGGTCTGCGCCGTGTGCATGTGTGTGGAGATCAGGCCGGGCACGATGATTCGGCCGGAGAGGTTGATCTCTTCGTCGTTGGGGTATCTCTCTTTCAGAGTGGCTGTTTTGCCTATGTCGGCTATTTTGTTGGCCGTGACGTGGATTGCGCCGTCTTCGATTATGCGGCGGGTTTGGTCCACTGTCACGATTGTTGCGTGGGTGTAGAGCATTTTGGATGGCTTTGATGGGGTTTTTGCTGGGTTAGTTGGAGTTCTGGTGTTTGTAGTATTATTTTAACTGCGAAACTGGCTGTCAAAGTGGATTCTAGCTGGCTTTTAATAATCCCAGAGACGGTCTCGTTTCATGGATGGGCGAGTTGAGGCGGAGACCGCCGACAGGCGATCGGCTGAGGGGATTTGATAAGATATCACCCGAAGGGTCGTATTCTCTTATTGTTCTTTGATGCTAATTGCTTCTGCTGTCTGCTATTTCCTTGAGGGGTTAGTTGCAAATTAGGTAAAAGTTGCAGTCTATCTCGAGTGCAGTGGAGAATCTTAGGCCGGTGCAAGTGTGGGGTATTGGAGGGGCTCTCAGAGAGAAAAGGTAGAGTGGAATGAGGGCGACAGAAATGACTATGTAATGATCCAGGGATGGATATTTACTTCGGCAGCATCTCACAGCTGGACTGAATGGTTCAGAAGGTCCACGATACTCTACTGTACATGTCCAACCTCAAATAAACACACCGATATCGGCAGGCCCAACATCTTCATATTTAGGCTAAACCTAAAACTAAATTAATTCTAGAACCCCAATCACCGATATCCAACCCAAACAAATTCTCAAATCATCAAAGGGTATCTAATAAACATATCGGAAGTTCATGTTCTCCTGATCAGTCTTGTCCTCGAAAGCGTGGATGAGATTCGGGTCGGCGGCAGTGAGTCCAGCCTCAGCCAACAGCTTATCCTTTTTGGCGTTCTGGCGCTTAAGATAGAAACGGAGGTAAATGACAGCCGAGACCATGCATGCATAGCAGGCGAGGTGGACACTCCAGGCGATATGGTACCGGGGCGCGTCTCTGTCAAGGAAGACTTGGGGGCCTGAGCGTGTTAGTATTATTCAGACCACATCTATAGACAAGAAAAGATGGTAGCATACCAATGGCGTTTCCAGTAGCCCAAGCAACAAATGTCGCTGCAACGACGGTTGCCTTCTTGGTTTGACCGGCGACGTTTCGGGACACCATTGACAGGGTGAGGGTTTGGGCGGACCAGAAGGACATGGTGATATAGTAACTGATCAACAGGCCGACCTTGGTGGACAAAGTGGTGTTCTCAACAGTCATAAGGACGATTGTTCCAATAAATGAACTGCATCACGTTAGTGAAAGATCAACGGGAACATAGGGGAAGTCACGTACGGAATGATGAAACCCAGCATGACCAGCAAGTTCTGGTTAAACCTCTTCACCAACCAAGCCGAAGATAACAGAACAACAATAATATAAGCACCCAGCACCATAGCAAGCAACTGAGTCTGCAGAGTAGTGAAATTGAAACTCTTAATGATGATAGTGAAGAAAGCACCGAGTCCACTGGTGGGGAGAGTAGTGAACATCTGCACGGCACAGTAGCACCACATCTGAGGATCACGGAAGGCTTCCCACATCTGGTATGCGCGGAACTGTCTGTTCTGAATACCGGTTTGGTTGGAACGCAGACGCTCGACCATCAGGCGCTTGTCCTCCTCAGTGAAGCACTTGGCACGCATGGGGGAGTCAGGCATGTACCAGATGACGAAGAGACCCCAGATGACGGAAATACATCCGTACGTAAGGAATAGCGCCTGCCACGACTTGAGCACCTTATCCGAGCCGATCAGAGTGAAGCAATAGGCCAGAAGACCGCCGACGATTTGCTGAGCGCCATTCATCATGTACCTAATTGTGTCAGATTCCGATCAGATCATGAGCTCAACTTGAACATACCAGTATGTGACGGTGGCTGCTTGTTCCTCGCGTTTATACCACATGGATGACAATGTGACAAAGATAGGCTGGCAACAGGCCTCGAAGATACCCAGCAAGGTGCGGACGGTGACCAGTCCAGCAAAATTGTGGCAAGCAGCATGCAGGGCCAGAATCGTACCCCAGAGACAAATGTTGATGCCGAGGTATTTACCAATTGGAACGCGTTGAATAATCCAGTTGGTCGGGTATTCGACCGTGAGGACGGCGATGTAAATACAGGTTGTCAACCAGGAATACTATACAAAGGAGTGAGATTAGCACAGCAGGTGGAATATAGTACAGATGAACGTACCTTTTGGCCATCTTCCAAATGTGCATCCGTTTTGATACCCATGATAGCAGAGAAAGACATAGTTCCCTTGTCCAGAGCTTGCAAGAAGTACGTGCAGATCATAATGACCAGAACACGACGATCGATCAAGCGCTTGAGACGCTTGTCAGTCTCCGGATCGATCTCCACTGCCACATCGGCGGCATAGGCCTGAACTTCTTTGTCGACACGGCTAGTGTCCATATTATCCTTCTTCAAATCTTCCCCAGACAAGACCTGCTCGACATGGGTGATGTCCTGCTTGCTCTGGTATTCGCCCATCTCGACCTGATGCTGAATAGGAGCAGGAGCAGGCTCAATGCCCTGCTGGGGCTGATCCTTGCCGTCGGCCATGGTGAAGGATAATCAGTGTACCAAGGCAGTCTCTGTAGACAGGACACAGATACAAGACACTGGGATTCCTGGGACACAGACGGAGTCCAACGTCCTTATAATGACGGCCAATAGGCCAGGACCGTGCATACTCGCATTCTAACCACATTCAACACGCTTAGCCGAGACCAGCCAGGGATCTCAGATAGTCATGTGGCGTCGTGAACATGCTTTCAACATACTATTAACCGAGATTCAAGCACCGTGCCAGACTCTTTACCCCGGGATTTCTTGGCAAGGGACAGACTAGCTTTCCCCGCTGTACAGTCCGGGGAAGCACTATCCCGAGCTGAGAATCCACGACTCGCTTAAACGGACGGAGGGGGGAACTGGGCCGGGATGAGTGGCCAGTGGCTGTTTAGCCTTGCACTTGACCGTGGGGGTTGAACTGACTCGGGCATCTCTGACCCGAAAGCAGCTTGGCTCGCGCGGGGAACCGACGTGGCGTCCGAGTCCGCAGCCCATTAGTGGAAGAACTCTTTAACGCCAGCACTTATTAGGACTCCCGGGTCTGGCGTTTGGCGATTTAATTTTTCTGCGGTCAAGAAAGTGAACGTGAACGTGAACCTGATTCGCCAGACATCCAGCATTCCAACATCTCACCATGGCCAGTTCCAAGCCCACCGGCCCCGAAATCCACAGCGCCGTCAATCTCCTAATCGACAACCTAGTGAATATCAAAGATGAAACAGGCAAATTCCTGCTCCCCCTCCCAGACGGCCGCATAATCGACACCAAGTCATGGGCCGGCTGGGAATGGACGCACGGCATTGGCCTGTACGGAGTGTGGAAATACTACGAGCTGACCGGCGACGAGCGCCTGCTCAAGATCATTGAAGACTGGTTCGCCGACCGCTTTGCCGAGGGCGGCACAACCAAGAACATCAACACAATGGCCGTCTTCCTCACACTGGCCTACGTCTACGAGAAAACCGGCAACGTGACATATCTCCCGTGGCTGGATTCTTGGGCCGAATGGGCCATGCATGAATTGCCGCGCACCCGGTACGGCGGTATGCAGCATATCACGTACATCACCGAGAACTATCAGCAGCTGTGGGATGATACGTTGATGATGACCGTGATGCCGCTGGCGAAGATTGGAAAGTTGCTCAACAGGCCTGAATACATCGACGAGGCCAAGAAGCAGTTCCTGACGCATATCAAGTATCTCTTCGATACCAAGACTGGATTGTGGTTCCATGGATGGACCTTCGAGGATGGTGGTCACAATTTTGCCGATGCGCGCTGGGCCCGCGGTAACAGTTGGGTCACCATTGTTATTCCTGAGATCATTGAATTGCTTGATTTGCAGCCCAATGACCCCATTCGTCTTCACCTGATTGATACCCTTGAAGCACAGTGTGAGGCTTTGCAGCGTCTGCAGTCTCCCTCGGGCGCGTGGCACACTCTTCTCGACCACCCCGATTCCTATGTCGAGGCCTCTGCCACTGCTGGCTTTGCTTATGGTATTTTGAAGGCTGTCCGGAAACGCTATATTGGTCCCCAGTATCGCGAGGTGGCGGAGAAGGCGATCGCTGCTGTTATGGGTGATATTGATGAGCGGGGTGAGCTGCAGAATACTAGCTTTGGTACTGGCATGGGTGACTGTCTTGATTTCTACAAGCAGATCCCCTTGACGTCTATGCCTTATGGCCAGGCTATGGCTATTATGGCTTTGGGTGAGGCGTTGCGAGGTCTGCTTTGATTACGATCTTGTCTGTCAGGTTGGCCTTTTGTATCATGACTTGCATCATAGACGTGTATATAGTTGTTATGTGAATAGATGATGATGATTCATAGATAATGAAATCAAGATTGATGAAGTACAAAATTACACCTCACTCATGAAATGGTTATATCGTGGGAGTATTTCAGGAAATTGTTATATGTACAGTGCGTATAAAAACAGTAGGAAATCATATTATACAGTTAAGCATCAAGGGATATTGAAAAGTTGCTCTCGTAGCTCGTGACATCGTGCGGCATTACTTAGTAAACACGGTGGGTGTGGCTTCCACGGCCATCAGTGCCATGCATGCGGCGGGTTCCAGCAGCCTATTTCAGTCCACGTTAGCAAGAGTCATAAGATTGGGGGATGAATCAGATTGTGCGCACCTTGACACCGGGACGGTGTGTTAACGACCCCTTCAGCTTCATCATGGCACCCGAGAACTTGTCACCCAGGCTTGTCTTGCGACGGTGGTGGTGGGCTGGTGCGGTGCGGGTGGTTGTTGCTCCATATCCGTGACCGTGGTGACCATGGTGACCATGGGTGGCATGTGTGCCGTGGGTAGCATGTGTGCCATGAGTAGCATGTGTGCCATTGGGGTGGGTAGTGGTGGTAGTCTTGACAGTGCGCGATCTCGCATTGCGGCCCTTGAGACGGGTCATGAGGGTCGGCTTACTGGTGCGAGTAACAGTGGGATTGCGACGACGGTGGAACATTTTGATAGATTGTAATGGATTTCAGTTGTTTGAAGTAGTAGACTTGAGGAGGAATGTGCTTGTGAATGTTGACTGGATTGGTTGAATATATATTCTAAATTCTGCACGACAAACAAGCTCTTTATATAGACGAAGCTCATTCATGACATCGATGTATGGTGGAACCTGATATCTGTTCGACGTACGCCAAGCACAAACTCGTTATCACAAACGAGAGACAAGAACTGTTGACAGAAGAGGCGCTGACGCGGGACGTCATCCGAAGGTCGATCATCGTGAAGATACCCACTCAGCACGGTGTCGCCACCATGCAAGGGTCTTTCTTGAAATAGCCACACGGTCTATTGGCAGACTGGTGAATGTGATCGACATGGGTGTGTAGGGATATAAATTAACACGACGTGTGGATGATGAATGCTAACCAAGGAGACCAGATGATGTCATGCTGGTCTGTGCACTGCTTCTTTTCAACGTCCACAGCCTTCTCTCCCTTTGTCTTACCGCAATAGTCGAGGTCTAGACACGATTGTTTGAATACTACCCCAATGTGTTCCCGTTTACAGAGTATGCCCACCAGAACCTCTACCCTGCCTTTGGTATGATAGCTCCGTGCGGTGACGGGCAACTTCAAATGCGCGACTATGCCACAAACAACTCACCCTTCACCTTTTATTGCGGTGCTTTGGAGTTGAGGTACCGGAAACCAATTAATAAGACTAAATAAGACCATTAAGAGACCAGATCAGTGAAAGACAAGCGGAGCGCAGCTTTACCCCTCCCACGGATTCCCTCTCCCAAGGAGCTTATCTGCAGCAAGCAGCCACATATCAACGAAGCGGCTGAAATACTCCAAAAGTACCGTCTAGACATTCCGAAGTCGCTCAGATACCGAGAATATATGCCGGCATAGTGATTCATGACCTTTGAATCAGAAGAAAGAGCGGAATTATACTGGAGTCTGAGAGATCCCCGCATCCCCGCACTTGGGAAAGGTCTTGGTTTGGGGTATATGCGACGAATCAGCGTAATGCGAAGCCAAATGCGGACATATGAGTTCGATGGGCTGATAACAGTGAGTAGTGATTGGGTCATAATCACCATGAAATTACTATTTCCGGGCCCCCTATCAGTATAGGCTTAAAGTCTATGATACTCAAGGCTACTTTCCGCCGTTCGGGAACGAATGACGGATAAAGCACTGATCATAGTACTATAAATCCAGTCATATTGCCTGACACTCCCATTTCTTAGCTTTTCCTTTACATAAAAAAGATACCAACACTACTGTATAAGTTGTCAAGATGACGGACTTCAAGCTATTGGAGTTTGAGGTAAGCTTCTCACACATCCATGAATCTTCGCCAAAATGTCACTCACTGAATATCATAGACCTTTTCAAATATTATCAACAATGAATTAACCTCTACTTCACAAACTCGAACTGGAATTAACCCAGCCACCACTCAGTCCAACCCACCCGTCCCAGTCTCAACCCAGGATGACCTCGACAAGGCTGTGAAAGCCGCCAGAGCAGCATTCAAAACCTGGTCCAAGACATCCTTTGATGAACGCCGCAAGGCCCTCAACGCCTGGGCCGATGCCATCGACGCCAACGCGGACGGGTTCGCAAAGACTCTGACAATGGAGCAAGGCAAGCCATTGACCCAGGCAACCGCAGAAGTGGGAATGGCGAGCGTCTGGACCCGCGGACTAAGCTCAATCGAGATCAAGGAGAATGTTATCGAAGAGACAGACGACCGCAAGATCGTGCAGCGCCATACACCCATGGGCGTGGTCGGCGCCATCGTGCCCTGGAACTTCCCCGTCCTACTAGCCGTAGGCAAGATCGTGTCGGCCGTCTATACCGGCAACACGGTGATCGTGAAACCATCGCCCTTTACCCCATACTGTGACCTGAAGCTCGCAGAGCTAGCAACCCACTTCTTCCCACCAGGAGTGATCCAATGTCTCAGCGGCGACGACTCCCTCGGACCCATGTTCACCGACCATCCCGGGATCGACAAAATCAGCTTCACAGGATCAATCATAACGGGAAAACGAGTCATGGCCTCCTGCGCCAAGACCCTCAAACGCGTAACCCTCGAGCTAGGTGGAAACGATCCCGCAATCATCTGCAACGACGTAGACATCGACACGATCATCCCGAAAATCGGCATCCTCTCCTACCTCTGCAGTTCCCAAATCTGCATGATGATCAAACGGCTCTACGTCCACGAAAGCATCTACGACGAATTCCTCTCCAAGCTAATCACATTCGTCACAACACTCAAGGTAGGCCACGGAACCGAACCAGACACCTTTTTCGGACCAGTGCAAAACGAAATGCAGTTTGAAAAGGCCAAAGAGCTATTCTCTTCTATCACAACGGAGAACCTAAACCCCGTACTCGGTGGTTCGATCGAGAACTCCACGGGCTACTTCATCCACCCAACCATCATCGACAACCCGCCTGAATCCTCGCGCATCGTGCAGGAAGAGCCCTTCGCGCCCATCTTGCCGATTATGAAATGGTCTGATGAGGACGATGTGGTCGAGCGTGCGAATGCGCTGGAGACGGGTCTTGGGTCGTCGGTTTGGTCGAAGGATTTCGAGCGGGCGACGCGTATTGCGGATCAGTTGCAGTCGGGCTCTGTTTGGGTTAATAGTCATTTCGATGTTTCGCCTACTGCGCCGTTTGGTGGCCATAAGCAGAGTGGCATGGGGGTTGAGTGGGGGCTTACTGGTTTGCTCGGGTATTGCAATTCGCAGACGCAGTGGTTGAAGAAGAGTTTCTAGGATTAGTTGAGAGAGTCGTCTATACAAGTATATTTCTTTTTGAGTTCCATGTTCCTTTAGGTTTTCATGTTCTAGGTTGGGAAATGGAGGGTAGAGCGGGTTTATCTATGCGGTTGCGTCGTTTCTTTCCGTAACTTAACCTGAGAACCCCCCTCAGTATTATTTCAACCTGCATAGGCATCCGTGCTTCTGCATGCGCTTGCATATTGTTTCAGTTCGATGGTGCATGGGCGATCGGTTGGGGGAATCGAGCAACATCTTGGAACTGGATATACTCCAGCTGGTTGGTTATACGGTAGAAGAAAGTCATACTGACAAGTTAAATGCACAGATTCCACCATAGCTATGCTCTATAGTATAGAAGGAACCTTTCTGGATAATACACTGGGGAGGGAGCTATATAAAAGGCAAGTCACCTCTTCGATTTTGATTATGGTAAATACCCCTCAATTGAATGAAGGAGGAACAGAAGATCATAGTCCAGTATCCAGGCTGTGGTGCTGCAATTAAATTAGTCTCCTGAAGGGATGGGTTTGAATTAGCAAATTAAGGATGTAACAAGGGTATCATAAACAGAAAGGCAATGACGAAAAGCAACTCGTTGTGCATAAACATGCATAACCACTGAAAAGGCAATGCGCACACCATGAGTGCAATACGTCAGTACCAGGAGAACATAAACTTGGAAATGAAAACAAAAATACAAAATGTGAGAATGACATGGGAACAAATGTGTTGTAAGTCCGAATGGAATCAAGAGGCATTCTTTCAACAGTCATAGATCTCCATGAGAGTCTTGAATAACGGATCCTCTAGGAGCTCTGTGGCACTCAAACGTTTGCTCGGGTCAAATGTAAACACTTGGGCCATGATAGAGCGTACAAGCTCTCGCTCAACAGGATCAACATCGGGGCGGAAGTGTTTGATTCTTTCGTCAAGTGCCAGTTTCGGATCGAATTTCTCGTCTTGGTCATACCATGAGTCCAAATGGTCTCCGTCGATGATGTAGGATCCCTTCCACTCAGCAGGCAGTGGACCCAGGAATTGCACCATACCAGTTACCACTCCGCCCTCGCCGAGATCTGGAAAAGGCGGGTGACTGAGGTAAAGTTCCGCAAAGACAATCATGTAGCTCCACATGTCACAGGCAAAGGTCGGGTTCTGGCCGTGAAGGCGATCGGGGGAGCAAAACTGCATAGGTGGAAATCCATATAAAGGCTCATCGCCAACTTTCATTGCGAGACCGAAATCCGCGAGATAGAATTGCTCTGTGCGTAATCTGTCTGGAACTTTCATCGGGCGAACAAGCTCCCCGTATTTCGCGAGTTTGGTGAATGGTATGGCTTTCTTGAGAGGGCGACGAAGTGCCTTGTATTTAGCGCTTCTAATTAGGTTGTGGAGGGGAGTCATGCCCCACATACAATTCCGGTCTGTTAGATCTAAAGTCCTTATTAGTATATTACTAAGTTCGAATTGACATCCTCTAGAGGGTTAAACTCACCACGGTGGATAATTTGTCCCTTGTGTAAGCCTTCTAGAGCCTTGAGGAGCTGGTGCGCAGCCGACATACGAGTTGTCATAGGGGCTCTCTTTAGAACATGAGGCACCACGTACTGGCCAACCAGGGGAAGCACGAGAACTTGATGATCTCTATCATCTCCATGAAGCACAAAGGTCTCTATATATGTCACAAGGTGGGACGTTTCCTGAACACTTTGAAGGACTTCGTCCTGTATACAGATTTCGTGTTCGGCCCATTCCCCAGAACACATGACTTTCAATGCAACATCAATATCGCCCTGAAGGTCGCGGGCCATCCAAACAGTCGACGTAGCCCCGTGGCTGATTTTGTGCTCGACTTGGTACCTTTGGTTCAAAACTTCGCCAACGTAAACGGGGTAGAAGACGTAGGAGGTTTCACGACTATCGTATGCCTTCCAGGACTCGCAGGACTCTTCAACATCCATCTCATTGTCGGAGTCCGCGAAATCACCGAAGTCTTCCGTATCATTGTTGATATGTGTATCAATAGGGGTAAAGAGTGTGTTGAGACCGTCCCGAGTATCGATATTTGGAGACCATTTGCTGCTAGCTGAGTTGGAGAAGTAACCAGAGTCATATGGGTCCTCGCCTAAGAGAACTTGTGGCATCGGTGTTGTGAGTGAATTATCCTGGCCATCACTATTTTCATGCCCATTTGGCTTCATCACGGGCGGGTCTGCATCCATGTCGGATTTGGTCGTCGGGGTTATCCATGGTGCTAGGTGTGTTGTCGCAAGGTGGTTGTCGATGGAAAGCGAAGGCAGGCGGGAAGTGCGTCATGGGAAATAGAGTTGGACCGCAACATTAAAGTGGGTGGCCGTGCGGGAAATGGCATGTGACCCGGGGACCAGACTTGGGATGCCTTCCTAATTAGGTAATCGTCAACATCCTCTCAATCCTGAGATTTCCCTTTTTCTTTCTCCTTTCCAGATTCAGGCCTGTAGAATCTGAGTTTATCCTTGTTGCATGTCGAGTCATAGTATTACAACTGAGATGTTATTGTCCCTGTTGTCCTTATTGTCATTAATGGATAGGCTATTGAGAACAATACTAAATAGAACTGACAATAAGACTGAATACAATCCTATTGTTGATGAGGTCTATTGTCTTTAGTCGTTTGACCTCGCTGTCAAGACTGATCATCGAAACCCTCGATTTCCTGCTTCGCTGTCTCTGCTTCTCTTCAACATCACCTAACCTCACGATTATCGTAGTCCACATTGTGATACAAGACTTTGACTAAGATGCATGAGTTTGACTTTCCTCATAGGCTTCGGCCAGATCATACCCCCCGCTTTTATCGCCAATATCAAGATATCTTGGTCTGACGATGCCTACGATCATCTCGATGCTGCTGCCGCTCGATACCCGAATGTCCCGACTTCTATTCTCAAGGCCGCCACCGAAGAGATTGCGTTCCGAAGTGCTCGTCGCCTCGGCGCCCGCTGGGTACAGATCCGGTATGTTACGTCCCTCACTAGTGCTAGATGTTGCTCGATTGCTGATACTTGAATAATATTGTAGCTGTTCGTTCCATGATGAAACGCGTGTCACGAACATGGCAACCGAGATAAGGAGCCGTGTTAAAGATGGACGGCACATCACCCTACGCATGGGTGAGCCAAAGATGTCAGCTCATGTTTACGTGGACCGAACACAATGGGAAGAAGGGAAGTTCGAGATTGTGGGAGAAGGCGTCGTTTTGAGCCACGGAGATGGGGAGATAAGCCAGTCACTTTCCACTGGTATCTTCCGGTACGACAGCACTGGAAACCCCGCCTAAACTCCTACTTCTTACTCGAAAATAATTTCCTCTTTCAACAAATACCAATCTATTTTGTTTAATTTCTTTTTCGATTGCCATCATCACCGACAAAGGTACCGTAGCTTGGGCTGGGAAGTATCGTACAATGAGTAAAACATTACGATGCGAAGAATTCGATATCATTGTAAAGGTGAAAGTTGATATAAAATACAGTAATCAAAACGGACTACAATTTGACCAACTTATTAGTGGCGTCGGATTGTGTGTGGGGGAGGGGAGCATACATGATACGAACATAAATCTACTCTCGTCCATCGAAAATATGGTAGTTGAATGATTCTGTCATTGTATTTATTTGATAGTATAGAATCCGATACATCCTTGCAGCTTCTCGGAGGCTACGTTCATCCCGAGAGCCCTATTCCAACTCGACGCAGTGAAGAAATCCCAAGGTCATATTAGTTCTTACGCTCTTAGAGAACTCTTCCAAACTGCGTGGTAGCGGAGAAGCATACATTATCTGTACGTAAGTCTGCTTACGTTCGTTACTGATGTCGTAGGCGAATGACTCCGTCATTGCCTTCATTCTCGCGTATGGAATTCGGTAATTTGGAGCAGCCTTTCTGAGGCTGGATTCTGCCCGAGGGCCCCATTCCAGTTCGATGCAGCGAAGGAATTCAGAGGTCATACTGAGCGACAGGCTATTGGGGAACTTGATCTGTTCCCCACGTGGCTAGGATAAGAAGTAATGATCCCATAAGTCGTCGATAAATAAGGATGACATTGTGGAAATTGTGTCGCGAATGCGTGATATGGTAGGAAAGTCAGTTGCTGAAAAGCCAACCCCCAATTTGATGCTAGTTATATACCAGTCACATGTTTGCTGTTTTTCAGTATCATTTTTTGCCCTTCACATTGCATCAAACGTTTGCCATTTTAATGCAAGGGAGAAATTATCAATCAAACATGTTTGCCATCGTTGGGCTTGAGGGGCACTCGGTATGTATGGAAGTTTTACTAAGTGGTAGCATACCAAATCAATGTATCTCATATCCCTTACATCTATCACATTTGAAAAGTGTAAAGAATGAAGCATCACCAATTTCAATATAAAGAGTCAACAGGTGGCGAAACCCGTGGAAACTTTTCAATTACTCTTCTAGATCAATAGATAAATCGTGAAAACATGTATTGCCTGCGTTCAAAGATGAATGCCAATATCTAACCATAAGTAATTTCTGCCATAACAAATTTGTAAAGTGAATCAATGATGATTGATATCCTCAACCAGCGCAGTTTGCTGCTTGCCCTCGAGCTCTGTCTCCTGAGCATGTTGATGAGGAATGACAGTACGACCACCAGAGGAGAAGACACCGCCAGTGAATCCACCCTTCGCGAAGATCAAGTTGATATCTTCGAGTTCGAGGCCCTTGGTTTCCGGATAGAAGAAGTAAACAATCGGAATCCAGAGGAAATTGAGGACCGCGAATATCACGAATACACGCCAGCCGATATTTTCTGTGTGGGGCTCAGTTAGTCCAACTCATTTTAAACAAGGTAAAGGGCTGTGGTAGGCATGAGAAGACTTACGAATTGCAATGGGTGTGATCTTGACCACGGCAAAGACGGACAGCCAATTGAATGCAGATGCAATAGCGGCATTCTTAGATCGAAGGGAGGTCGTACTAATCTGAAGCAGGTGTCAGGTTGTAGAAAAAGAAGATAACAAATAGTGACTTACCTCAGACGGGTAGAACCATGGCACGGGCAACCATCCAAGCCCATAGAAGATTTGGAACAAGAATATAAAGGCGGTGGCACCATACGCGTCTTGTACTTTCCCAATAGATAGCATGATCGCAACCATGACGAAACAAAGACAGAGTCCAGCGGCGGACACCATGAGCAGGATACGTCGGCCAAATTTATCCATCATAAATAGAGGGAGGGCGGATCCAACGAGATATGCGAGCGACGTACAGCCCGAGAGAATCATCGACATGTTTCTCCCCATATGAAGGGCATCTGTGTAGACTGTTGGGGCGTAGTAATTACTGTCCTTGTTAGTCTTCAATGGTAGACTCGACATGGATGACAACTTACATCATATTCGAACCCGTAAACTGTTGCATAATTTCAATGAAGATAATCAAGAGCAGTCGACGCCAATTTTGAAGTTTGCCGTGGGTGAAAAAGTCGCGCCAGCCAACTTCACTTCCCTGAATATCTTCATGCACGGCCTTTTCGATATCTGCCAACGTTTGAAGTACAACCGGATCGTCTATAGAGGTGTCGTTGATAGCAGCAACAACGTCTCGAGCTTCTTCGTAGCGGTCATTCTTCATGAGCCATCGCGGGGTTTCGGGAAGCCCAATCACTTGTAGGACCAGACAGACAGCAAAGAATGCTTGGAATGCTAGTGGTAGCCGCCATTGCAAGGAGGACTCTGTGAAGCTAGTGCCATAGTCGAGCCAATAAGCTAGGAATGGTATCAGTATTGTGTCACCATGAAAACATGAGAATATTTATTCACCAATACAGAGCCCAAGAATCGTCATGGTTCCTTGCAACGTCAAGAGCGTTCCTCGGATGTCGGATGGTGCACTTTCACTCTGATAAACAGGAGCCGTACTGCTGTTCATTCCATTTCCCTGGAAGCTAGATCAGTACATAAGCCTCAAACAAAATATGAAGACAACGCACCACGCCTGTCACAATGCGGCCGACAATCAGTTGTGCCACGGTATTAGAAGAAGCCAGAATAATCGTTCCAATAATCATGATTGTACCACCAGCCATCAGCATCCAGCGCCGACCGTACCGTTCACCAATGAAGAAGACCAGAATCGAGCCGATAATACAACCAATGTCATAAAGGGCAACGATGTCACCCTGCAAGTTGGCATCAGGGTGACCGAAATCTCGACCGAATTTGTTGTCTGCTCCTACCAACCCGCTCATCACGCCTTGATCATAGCCAAGCAACAGGAATGCCTGGGTTCATTTGAATGTAAGTTATTTGTTCAAGAGCCAACAACTGGATACATTCGACCAACCTGACTCGAACATGCTGTAACAGCAAAGACCAGAGACCTCCCTCGAAAGTTATGTTTCCACATCGTGATAATAATACTGAAGTGACTTGAAGAAAAATCAGATTCTTCAAGCCAGATGTAACACAGAATGTGCGAGCAAAAGAGGTCAAGCCCTTTTAGGCTAGAGAAGAAGGGCTGGCGGGATCCGACGCCTCCAAGGGCATAAATCAGCCACGACGCTGGATCGGCGGGTCAATTGCTGAATGTGCTCTCCTCAGGTCATCTCTCCACCATTCACTCCCCCTGAACCAATCAGTCCGGGGCAGCCTTGACAAGAAGTCCGGGGCTCGGGGTTGGAGAACCCGACTGCGGAGAATATGGAGCTTGATAAGTGCTGGGGGATGAGATATGCGGCATCTCTTGGTGGTTTCCCCACGGGCCGACGGGGCACAAGCAGCTGCAGATTGAAGGCATTGGGCGCTCGGGTGTCCCGTTCCACGGCCTTGACGTCGGCTTCCCCACGTTCGGGAGAGTGCACGCCGAGGGTGGACCTGGGGTTCTCAGGGATGCGGAGGTGGATTATGGTATTTGTAATGTGATGTTTTCATTTGGATCTTTAAATACATGTTCAAGGACTGTGGCTCTAAATGAGTTGATCATCGGGGGATGGTGAAGTGTAGAAAGTTGCTGGGTTTGGCTTAATCCTGTCGCCAAGGCCGTGGCTGCCTCCCACACTCCACGCTACCAGGTACAGTGTGCCCTAAGGTAAACTGTCCAATGGCAATACTTGGATTGCTGCGACTTGCAGATCTAATTTTTGAGTACCATACCAAGTGACGCTGGCGCACTTTCCACAAAGCCATTTTTCGCATATAAAGGTCTCCCCGGTCCATCAGCCAACAGTGAGATATAAGGCTTGCCATCTGCCGGAGCATCTTGCTTGATCTTTGCAAGCAACGCCTTCAGAATGGCATCTCCGAGTCCTTTCCTTTGATGTCCCGGGTCAACCGCCATGTCCGCAATATGGAAGTACCTAATCAGCGAACATTTAGTTCAGATTCTCGACAGGCGCAGTATAGAGGAAATTACCAGCCACCATCTCCTATAATTCTTCCCATAGCTACCGCCTTTGGGGTTGAATCGTCCTCTTTAAAGGTGATATAGCATCCATACCAGCTCCCCGTGGGAACTGCAGCCGCCTGGGAGGGCGTCTTTGGCGATAGTCCTGCAGCGGAGCGGAGATGGAGGTACTCCGGAGTCGATGGATATCCGTCATGAAGCGAATACCCTAGAGGGAGACATTTCTTCTCCACGGAAGCCATTTTCGTTATTTTCCAATGTCCGCAGAGCAATGATAATGTTGAGTCTGCGGGGGGACCCCAGTCTTGGCAGTCGCTCACCGGGCGGAGAATGCCGCCGTTTCATGTCTCGCTTTGTTTAGCGCCGACCACTATATACCACACACGTCTCACACAACGGCATGTTCCATATCACAATTTGCGTAGAACTAAGGATTCAAAATTCATCTCATTGGCTTGCTTATTTCTCGTTTCAGGTATATCGGCCAGCGATACCTCGTCATGCACGTTACATACATCTATTTTCCACTCAAGCGGCTGTAGGAACACACTGCGAGTAGTAGGGATTCATGGACGAGCAGGCGGCTTCAGTATTACAGGCTGTCGCCCCGCTCCAGTTGCTTCCTCCGCACTGACCATACACGGACTGGGTCGCGCCGCTGCCTGCAGCTGGGGTGGTGGTGCTCGCACGCGTGATTGTTGACAGTGTGGTTGCCACTTTCGTCGGTGCCACTGTCGTCGGTGCTACCGTTGTGGGCGCAACTGTGGTGGACGCTACAGCAGTGCTTGAAGCTGATGTGAGAGCGACGGTAGTGGGCGCTACTGTGGTTGCCGATGGTGCTGTGGATACGCTAGCAGCTGCGGTCGTCTGGGCCGAAGTTGCGGTGCCTGCGGTGCCTGCGGTACCTGATCCGGTGATTGGAGTTCCGGTAGCCGTGGATGCAGATGTTGCCTGAGTGATTGAGACTGCACCACTGTACAATGTTGGACCTGGGACGACCTGTGATCAAGGCAATGGATGGTCAGCGATGTGAAGTGAACAAGACAGGATGGGTACTCACGTATGTTGACAAAGAAGTGTAGATATTGACCAAGATGCCTGCATCAGTTGGGCTGTAAAGTTTCGTACCAAGAACACCGGCTGGGTCATCTGATCCGGATCCAGTCACCTGCAGATTGAAACACTGAGGATAGTTCTGAGCGCCTCCCTGCTCACCGGCGCTATGGAGGGCAATCCTGGGCAGATGAGTCAGTACGTCTTCGTCAACGGAAGAAGATCTACATACAGTTCATGTCGAAGCACATAGTATCCGGGTGCGATAGTGGGAGGAATCTCAACCATCCACGCCGATCCTTGAGCAATAAGCTGGTCGTCACCCCAGGTTCCAGGAACGGTAGCGTCATCGACCAGTCCGACGCCATCGATCTTGAAGAACTCGAGGGATGTCTTTTCGACAGTTTCACAACCGGCCGAGCCGCAGTTGGCGAGATAGTCGATGACTGGGCCGTGGTGACTTGAGGGCCAATCGGTCCATTGCAAGAAGACCTTGTCACCAGCGGCAACGACTGCATGTCCCTTTGCATTGGTAGCATTCTGATGACAGATGATATCGGAGGTGGTATATTCATCTGGTTTACCGGTCAGGACATGATCATACTGCGACAATCCAACAAGGACAGTGCAGCTGAGAACTGAAATAGGAACTTACCAGGCGAGATGAATCCATTACCGGTATTCGGGGTCCCCCATGCCACAACAGTCGGCGGCGAATCTTCATATGGATAACTGTTGATATCCCAACCTCCAAATGAGACACCGTTAATCACAATATTGGTAACATGTCCATGGCCTGCGACCAGCGCAGAGAAGAAGAAAGTAGAAAGGAGTGTCTTGTACATTGCTGTAGTAGTGGAAAAGAAAAACGAAGGCGATTGGAATCAAAATCTTTGCCAGGCCATCATACGGTATATATAGTCCGACCAAGACCTGTTTGTCTGGGTGTAAGTTCTACTTCGGGACAGCTCCGAATTCCCAAACCGCCATGGAGTGAAACCTGAAACACCAACAATGCAATACATGACAGCCACGGGGTTTCTGGCTTGACTCCGTGTCAAGCTGGCTTCGGATGTCAGTCCAGAGAGATGTTTGATTAAAAGGAGATAAATCCGAAACAATGTTGGAAGGAAGCAAACTTGTCAGGCGGCCCTCGCATGTGGCATTTATCCGGAGCTACTGTGGGCCCTCTTCAACTTGACCTACGCGCTTTGTATATCTGCACTTTTGTAGTATGTAGATTGTCTGCAATATAAACAAAGGAGCATGCAATAAAAGGTAAAAATAGAATGTCCAAATCATGTCGAATTCATGGCGGCGGCAACTTGAGATTATATGGTTGGTGACTGCAATGTATACAGACATGGCGGCGTACTTGTTTCCGTATGATGTATCAGTGCGTGTCTGAACTGGAAAAAATATTGACAATAAATATTAAAAGAGGGGAAATTTTCATTTTATGCCTGAAGGACTGTAGATATATCGGCCCTTTGAGAAGTATCATCTGCCATCCAAAGTCATCCTCGCCAAGTTGTGTACTAGATGGGACTACGCAGTGGTCAGCGGTCGCTTTCCGAACATCCGTATCAATTCTCACATTCCATCAATAAGGTGTAGTGTCTGGGCATTGACGTTCGGCCCCATTCGACCAGGATAAAATTGTCTGCACGTCGCTCTGCAGGCGATCAATTGGTGGGATCCGTTGACCTCGTCCACCGTTATCATCTGTCACTTCCTAAATTGATGTCCAATGCAGCCATGGAATCGCTCATTTGGAGAATACACGGATGTATCATGCAAAGGTTTAGTGCGCGATACTCCCAACCCCAGCTATTTCCGTTAGTGATGATTGAACAGACATGAACTAGATCGGGCCGATGACCTTCGTATTTTTTAACTTTTTGGTAACTACTGGTGTATTTGGCAGTTGCAGCAATATCATCCCAAGAGATAAAGCGAATTGAACTGGCGAGCACGACTGATTTCATGGTACGACGTCCGTTGACAACACGGAGCAACTGGAGGTATCGCTCATCAGCAGCCAAAAACGCACAGATCCAAGCGATACGCTGGATGAAGTCAGCATCAGCAAGTGCAAGGTCCTCATTAGAGCCAGCGGCGATTTGGCTGGTCAGCATGGAATGGTATTCAACGATTTTCTCGGTCATTGCAGATTTTATACGTACACACGCCGCAGGAGTCGGGACCTCAGAGACAGGTGTCTCGTTCGATGCAACAGCTATTGAGCTTGTTACTGAAGCATCGCCAGTCCGCTGTTTGTTCTCTTTGGGGACCATTTCGGCGAGGATAATGATGTTGAAAGTCAGAGAGGGGAAAGAGCTGAAATCGAAAGCACGTTGTAGTGGTGAAGTTTGAGGAGAAAGCCAGGAAGTGGGAGAGTAGAGGGTCAAACAAAGGAATTGAGTTGGGTGAAGATTTTGTTTTAGATAGTATCCATGGATGATTCCAGGCTTTGCGTAAGTTCTTCTAATCGTTTACTGTTGAAATCAGCTAGGCGCAACGAGATAGCTCTTTTGATGGACTTCTTGGCGAGGGATGAGCTGGACGGTAATGTGGTCAAGATACAGCGTAGACCAGTGGCTTACGGGATCTACGGCAAACCTGGGAAGGGTGCTTCTCATAAGTGGGCTATTGGAACAGTCGATGAAACTCGTTGATGGGTACGTACAGACTAGACCAATCGTACATTTGCGGGGGGCATTACAAAGAGAGTGTTTCTCAACTTCCCGCAGGAGTAAGACAAGACAAACAGCTGTTCTCAGCATTATGAATACTAAGAATATGAACATAATCAGAGCAAAGATGAAGTGCATTTGGCCCGTAGACACGCAGCCCCAGCTCACCCCGCTTCTCCGCACATGCATAAAAGCAAGCCGGACGTCATTTGTTTACAGCCGATTTCCCCATTTTTCCCATTTCCTCAATTCCTTCAAAAATGGCACCACCCTTCCACGCAGAGCAAATTGGCTCTCTCATGCGCCCAGAAGAGCTACTAAATGCACGTTTAGCCGCCGGCGCGACAGCTTCCTACTCAGAAACGTCAGAAGAACTACATCGCGCAACCGAGGTAGCTATTGCACAGGCAGTAACCAAGCAAATTGAACTAGGAATCAGACCGATTACATCAGGAGAATATGGACGCGACAAATTCTACTCGGGGTTCTTTGAGAAGCTTGCCGGAATGCAGGTTGTCAAAGATATTCCCGTCGCGAATGGACTGAGAACGGGATTTCCTACCGTCAAGGCACTGCAGAAGCTTGGTATAACGACTCGAGACTCCGTGGTTGCCGTGGATAAAATTTCACATACGGAGAGTGCCTATCTGTCTGAATGGAAGGCCTTGAGTGCCCTTCTCCCGCCGGCGAGATGGAGAGAGTGCAAGTTGACTATGCCGCCTATTACTCATCTTCATATGCAGGTATGGATATCTACCCCAGGTCTGTTGCGAGGAGAGATCTAACGTCCACCTGCAGATGGCCGTTGGTACTGCCTATAGCGCGAGCGCATACACCTCCGACGAGGAATACTTCCGAGATCTGGCAGCAGCGTATGAAGTCGAATGGCGGATCTTGTACGATGCAGGTCTGCGCTCGATCCAGATTGATGATCCTAATCTTCTATTCTTTGTCTGTGAAGAGTTCAGATCTGGATGTGAGGCCGACGGAATCGATCCTGATGCCTTGCTGGATCAGTATATTTGGGCACATAATCTGTGCCTCGCTTCCAAGCCGAAAGACCTCCATGTGGGCATCCATCTGTGTCGTGGTAACATGGCTGGGTCTACGCATATAATGAGTGGTTCTTATGAGCGCATCGCCGAGAAGATGTTCAGTCAGCTCAACTATGATACTTACTACCTTGAGTATGATACCGAACGAGCTGGGGACTTTGAACCCCTTCGGCATTTGCCTGTTGGGAAGAACGTCGTGCTTGGCGTTGTTTCGACGAAGAGTCCTGAGTTGGAGGATGTTGAGGAGATGACTGCGCGTGTTTATGCTGCTGCTGAAATTATCGCGCGCGGACAATGTCGCACTGTGGCTGATGTTCTTGATTCTTCTATGGGAGTTAGTCCGCAGTGTGGGTTTGCTAGTATGAGTAAAGGGGGCGGGCAAGGAATGACGGAGGATTTGATGTGGAAGAAGTTGGTGCTGGTGAAGGAATTGGCACATCGGGTTTGGGGTGAGAATCGTGTGCCCTGAGCAGGTTTTGCTGGTAGATTATGACTTTTATTGTATCTCGACTTCCGTACACATTATTTTGCCTCATTCAGGTTGTCCAAGTGTGTGGGGACGAGTCCAACATGCAAGTGACTATTCGAACCCGGGGACATCAGCAGCGATCACATAAGCAAATCAAGTTCCAATGTCCGTATTATGCCCCATTAAAGTCTGGTTTATGCACAATTCAGGAGGTCAAAGGGAAATTTTTGGTGGAGAAAGCTCGGAACGGTTGAAGGAAGCGATCGGCGGGTCCGCGTATGAGTTCAGCCCAGCCGTGCCATCCGAGATATAAAAGGCCCGTTGCCTCTTTACCCAACATTCAACTTCCATAGCCATGCGGTTTGACACTCTTGCCCTTTTGCCATTGGCAGCTCAGGCTGTC
Source organism: Penicillium nucicola (assembly GCF_028828085.1). Lineage (NCBI taxonomy): Eukaryota > Fungi > Ascomycota > Eurotiomycetes > Eurotiales > Aspergillaceae > Penicillium > Penicillium nucicola. The sequence continues at coordinate 3,569,413 of NW_026643126.1, read as the reverse complement.
AACATCATCTCATCCAACGACGATGGTTGGGCCGAGGTCAATATCCGCGCGCTGTTCGAGTCGCTAGGAGGAGCGGGACATTCAGTTGTGGTTTCTGCTCCGGCTGAAAACCAGAGCGGCACCGGCATGTCATCTGAATCTCTAGATTATGCTGTTTCTGACAAGTTCCAGGATCCAAAATGAAGACTCCGACAACTTTGACGGAGGCTTGCGAGTTCAACAGCTGCCCCTCTGGAAGCCCAGCTGTGGGTTACAATGCTTCGGAGGTTGGTCTCTCGCCGCCGGATCTATGGCCTATTTGGAACAAGCGTACTAACTTAATTAAAGCCTCGCCTCGGCTATGTCAACAGTTATCCAGCAAGCTCGATGCAGTACGGCATCGAGTCGCGCGCTCCAGAGTTCTTTGATGGAGCTCCAGACCTGGCAGTCGCAGGTCCTAATGTTGGCAACAACATTGGCCTCGAAGTGTACTTTTCCGGCACCGCAGGCGCCACCACTTACGCCGCCGGCGCTGGTATTCCCGCTATTGCATTCTCCGGGGCCACCGGATCGCAGACAGCGTGGAACGTGTCACGCCCAAACTACAGTGATGTCTACGCCGATCTCGCAACTAACCTCACAAACCACGTGGTGGCCGCTGGAAAGCCGTATCTGCCACAGGGTATCTGGTTGAATGTCAATTTCGGGTCAGTCTCGGACTCCGAGTGCACAAACCCGCAGGATTTCTCCTTTGTGCTGTCCAGGATCCACGTTGCCGTTCCTCTCATTACAGCTGACGATGTGACCACGTGTGGAAGTGACAGACTCCCAAGCGAACTGGAGGTCTCCCTCACTTCGGGGTGCTGGGCGAGTGTCTCGGTTGGTTTGGCGAGCTCGAAGAACGACGCCAATGCGACCATGCAGGGGGTTGTTTTGAAGAAGCTGGACAATTTGCTGACCTGTCTGCCGTGATTGGTGCGAAAACGCCACTAGAGCAGGAACATGCAGCCCTAAGTCGTTTGTAGCTCTTGCCAATTCCCACGTGTTGCAGATAGGCCTTTTTCAGCGCAATGCAGATACTCCCAAGAGGGGCTGCTACCTGTCTAAATAAATTAAGCTCCCCGTAGTTAAAAACGCCGTCTCTTTTAAGCATACGCGTCCGGAGAAATAACCCAAAAGAATAACGAATCACCACGAATGTCGATCGCACGCCCACCTAAGACAACACCGTTGATCACCTCCGATTTCAATCGAAGTGGGTCGAAATATCCGTGTCTTTACTCGATCAGGGCTGAAGACCGTTTCCGCTGCCCTCTCCTTTTCCCAGCCGACGGAGATATTATGGAGATACTAGAGAAATTCTATGGGACCATGGCCCACCCAACGAACGGTGGATATATAAAAGATCACAGCTTTACATTTGACGTTTTTCAACATCGCCTCTTCCTCCTGCAGTAATCCCGCCCGTCAGGATGCTTTCTACTTTGATTACTGGTCTAGCAGCCCTCTCTGTGGCGCGTGCCTCTCCTCATGCCCTTTCTCGTCGTGGAACTGTCGCCTCGGACGCCATCGTTGGCTTGCCGCAGACTGTGCCCAGCGGAACAGCTGGCGATCTGTATCTGGCTTACCAGCCGGATTTGTACGTTGTGAATGGATGTGTTCCTTTCCCCGGTGTTGATGCTGATGGGAACACCAAGTAAGTGTTATCTTTGTCTTACTATTGATTGTTATGCAACTCTAACAGAGTATCAAAAGTGCCGGTCTTAATCCATCGGGAGGTTCCTCTGACGGCTGCAGCAGCAGCACCGGTCAGATCTATGGTAAGTACTCTCTCAAACGCACATTAACCAAAGCACATCATACTCATGAAGCCCTCCTTCCTGGTAAATAGTCAGAGCAAGCACTTCAGGCGATTACTACGCTGTGATGTACTCATGGTACTTCCCCAAGGACGAACCCTCAACGGGAATCGGCCACCGCCACGACTGGGAAGGTGTTATCGTCTGGCTAAAAGATTCCACGACCATCTCTGCTAGCAGTGTGGTTGCCGTCTGTCCCTCTGCTCACGGCGGCTGGGACTGCAGCACTGATGGCTTCACGCTTGATGGAACTGCTTCCTTGATCAAGTATGAGTCTATTTGGCCAATTGATCACAGCTGCGGTCTTACCACTACTGTTGGTGGTACTCAGCCTCTTGTTGCGTGGGAGTCTCTGTCTAGTAAGTTTCATGTTTTTTGGTTTTCTTTTCTTTTTCTTGTCGCATGATAAGGAGATTGTAATTTTGGGTATGATTATGCTAACGCCTTTTTTCGTAGCTGTTGTTCAAGATGCTCTGGCAACCACTGACTTTGGATCTGCCATTGTTCCGTTCATCGATGCCAACTTCGATAACAACTTGGCCAAGGCTACTTTCTGAGGGCTGTTCTAGAAAGGGAGCATGAGGATGTAAGGGATACTAATGGCGACGGAATGATGAAGGTCCTTGAATATGTAGATATTCAGGTGCGACACAATTTTTATATCAGCGCATATTCTGACAAACTGTCTGATTTATATCTTCTTACGGTGAACAGATTCTCAATCTCATTCAACTCGCACTTGAATAAATTTTCTTGCTAGACGATTACACGCAGCTCCTGGGCTACTTGCCATATACTCTGGATATCATAGTCAATCTTCTATGCATTTCGACAGTCAAATACCTTTGACTCAACGCGGTACGCTAGATAATTTCAGAACAGGGGAAAGACAATGTCACAAGAGGCCAAAAATTATAAGAATAGAATTGAAACAAAACAGCAACCGAGATCCACATTGAGGCCTCCTATTATTATGTAGTACAACCAACTATCGCCATCTTCAAACACGCCATTAGTTCATGCCAGATCTTAGCCAATTTTGAAGTCTTTCCATCTCTGGTATACCAAAGTCCGCCTCAACTATCGAATTGGAAGTCCAACCGCTTATTTCCTTGATCAGTAGTAGTTTCCAGATATGTTGCCTTCTCCTCGGCCGTCATCTTCTCCCACTTCTCCTTCTTCCATCGGTTTCTGATCACATAGTATGCCTTTGCCAGTACATATGCAAAGATAGTAGCGACATTGATAGCGATGAGCTGGGAGTTTCCTCGACGGTATAGCGGCTTGTCGTCTGCACGGTAGATATTCGAGCCCGCGATTCCGGAGAGCTGGATTGTGATATTGTAAAGCGCTGCTGAGACGGTTCTCCTGTAGAAATGAATTAGTATTGAAAGATATCTGAGGAGTTATCCGGAAGCACTCACGTTCGCACAGTATTACTGAGACGGGAGCACCATCCGACATGTGCGGCGTGTGGGTTTGGCCAGCCCAGCAGGACGAAGGTCACGGCGTAGAGACCCCAATTCGACAATGATCCGGCCGATGTGTAGAGAACGATGAGAAGTGGAAGACTCCAGAGCTGGGTAATCAGGCCAATGATGGAGATTTGGTGAAAGCGCTCTGTCAGTTCGGTCACCAGGACAAGGTTGATAGCCCCGAAGACGGTGACGGGGATTGTCAACAATGTTGTTTGGAAAGTAGTGAATTTGATGGCCTTTAGCGACAGCGTGAGGTACGATTTCGGCGAAGACGTCGGGATTTCGAACAGCATTCCGATGAGATAGATTGGCCACAGGTCGTAATCCTTCAAACTCTTCCACAGCATACCAAGAGAAAGTGCTTCACGGTTATGCATATCTCCTTTGGAGGGATCATCTCGTAGAACACGGTTGACGATAATCTTCTCTTCCCGCTCGGTAAAGTACCCTTGGGGATTCCACCAAGTTTTTGTCTGTGTCGGACCTGGGACCAAGAAGAGGAAACTCAAGAACCCGATTACGATAGTGATGAGAGCCTCGAGGAGGAACAGCCATCGCCAACCCTCGCGGCCATCAACTCCACGCATGTGCAGGACTCCATAGGAGATGAAGGATGCAACCACCCCGGACATTGAATCCACGAACCAAAACATGGCCAGGCGGAACGGCATCTCCGATTTGGTGTAGAAATATGACAAGTAGAGAATGGAATCAGGGATAAAACCACCCATGAAAAGACCGATGAAAAACCGACAAGCAAAGAAGCCGGCTCGATTATGCATGAAGAATTGACCGCCTGAAGCCAGAGACCACAAGATGATCTGGAAAGGAATCCAGCGATCAGGACCTAACCTCTTGCCGAGCATTTGAGACGGGATCTCAGCAATAAGGAACCCAACACGATACATGTTCTGGGCGTTATTGTAGTCGTTGGTAGTGATCTTCAAATCGTCCAAGAGATTGTCAGCGGCAGCGTTGCCCAGATTGCCACGATCGAGATTCAGTCCGAAAAACATGACCAGAATCCAGATGAAAATCTTCCAGTCGGTTTTGCGGCGCACTGCCGTCTCCTCGCGATGAGTCCATCGCTCTTTGATATCAAATCTGTGGATATTCTCGTAGTCAGGCTTGGGCAGATAAAACTTTCCAAGCACAGGGTCGTCGAAGACACTCCGCACAGTCGCTATGGCATTTGGATCGACTTTAGGTTTCCTGGCGAAGAGGGCAGAGAAGAGAGACTGGGACTCGTGAGGCTGTTCTGGATCTGCGAGTGTAGCCACGGCTTCTTCCTTGGAATGATAGTCGTCACTGTCGTGCGGCTCAGAAAGGGAGACCGGAGGCTCCTTTGAGGATATAGATTCCATGGCTTTCTGAACGCCGTAAGCGATGCCAACGAGGCTAGAACAAGGGTGATGGCAGAATGAGGTTTCCAGCGAGACAGAGCATTATATACATGATTTCGAGAAACCTTTGCTGGCCACCGACCTTGTGAAAAGCCCGCAGATAATACGTGCTCAACCAGAAGATGATACCATTCGCGCCAACTAACCGAACACAGGGACTCCAATCGAGTAGATAGCAGATTCTCCTGTTAGCTAGTAAGAAAAAAGCCTTCTTAATCTAAGTCAGATTAGCAACTAAAAAAAAGCCCCCAAGTGGTTAAAGTAAGAACGATGTTTTTGGTCAAACCTAAGCCTTGCATTTAGCCGGTTGTTTCGCCATGTAAGCGCCGATTGCATCAACCACACCCTGATCGAAGCAATCGGCGGTGAAATCAGATATTTTCACGGTTTTGCATTGGTGGAATATCTTGATCGTTTAATATGTCTGTCATTCAGGGTTTCTGGCATGATTAAGAAACCCGACGCCACCATGAATGCCGACATACTCTTGTCCCGAGATTTGTCGGTCTTGGCAAACTGCTTTCAGGCAGCCGTATGAATGTCGGGACTATTAGTTTAGTGGGAGGGTCTGTCCGGTGCCAAGAATTTCATGTCTTGGAAAAGCTTTGTTGGACGTTATGAGTCTTAAAACGCCTGTAGACATCGGGAGGTACGAATTAGAACTTGCCCAACGTAAGAAGCAATTGATTCATAGAAAGGAAGTAAATTCTAGAATTTGAAACAAGCTCGAGAACTTGACTTCGATAACTCATTCACCGACTTCCACGTAAATGGCTATATCTAAATTTCACCCAACCACCTCATCACCCATACCAGCCACCCCTTGCATCTACAGTATGTAGGACCTTCCAAGCTTCAACGAAAGACATTCCACTTCTCCCCATTCTATCCGTCAGAAACTTCCCCAATAATGCAAATCATAGTCCACTCCACCAGGCCGCCAAAGAGGAGCAGGACTGTAGACAGGGATAGGCGAAGCAGCTGTTGCAGGAAATGTCAGCGACGTTTTAAAGAAGGTCAACTATCAAGACTTACTGCCATAGCCAGTACTCGGCACAGCCCATGTCGGAGTACTCGGGGCTTTCCATCCAGTAGGAGATGCCGTGATAGTATACGTGCTGGTATAGGCAGAAGGAGACTGGCCCGATTTCAAGGGCGCGATGCCGTTCTGAGAACCGTAGCTGTTATCGCCAGTTCCGAAGATATTGCTTATCTTGTTGACAACGGAGGTTCCGGATTCTGTCCAGACGCTGAAGTCCTCGACTGTGACATTGGTTGCGAATGTCAGGTCGTTCGCGATGAGATAGAGTGGAGGGCGGGTTACGCCATTTGCAACGGAGCCTGTGTGTGTTGTTAGTAGATTGCGCTCAGCGAGATACTAAGAATGCGTTACCGGAGAAGTTTTTGAACACAAGATTGCTCAATGCAACGGCTCCGGTGTCGGGCGTGAAAGTGTTTTGCCAATATTGGTTGATATCTAAGCCATACAGACTTCCGAGGGATCGGAAGTTGGTGAATGTAACATTGGTCACATATCCAGATCCTCCGGGGTATGTCTTGATGAAAGCAATGTTGTTGCCTTGGATGATGCTGATGTTGTGTGCTTCCTGGAGAAAAGGTCAGTTCTGATGTAGATTTCGTGTTTGTAGAGAAACGCACAATGTTGGAGATCTCCGCGGAAACATTCAAGCTGCCGATGGAGATTCCAGACCCGGCTTGGTTGCAGACCAGATTCTCTATCAAGGCATGATGAGACGGGCTTTTCACTGAGACGCACTCGTCACGATTGGTAACCTATGAAAGAATTTGAGCATCATGCAAAATTTCAGGTCCTTTGTTCTCAACCCATACCTCATTGTCGTGGATATAATAATTGGTGCCAATGGCATCAATTCCATCGTAGCTACCCAAGTTTCCTCCCCGAATTGTGAGATGGTAGGCTTCCACGTTGACAGCAAAATCGAGAATGATATGGAATTTGGGACTATCAACCAGGATCAAGTCATGAACGGAGGCATTTGTCGGAGAGATCAAACGTACGAGACGAGGGCGATCGGTGCTAAAGGTTTAGAATCTAGTCAGACCCAGTCACTTCCTCAGGAAAATGAGAGTTTCCTTACTTGTTGAGATTTCGATAGATATATCCCTGACCTTGGAAAGCGCCCTTGCCATTTGAAGAATAGAACTCGAAATCCACAGCTATCTCTCCATGTCAGGTCTCACCTCATTTCAAGGAGCGTTGGAATGAGACTCACCGTTGACGATAACAAGGACATCTAACAAAAACTTTTGGTCACCCTCTCCATTGATGGTGGCATTGATGATATCTCTTCCAGCAAATCCTTGGAGGACTAACTCACGCTCAATAGCCCAATCCCCTCCATACGCAGCAGTAATCAATCCATCAAGCTGGAAAGCCCAGTTCGTGGCGTTGCTCAAAGTGACACCGCGTTTAATTAAATAGTCACCCTCCGGTACGACGAGACGGCTGCCTGGGGTTTTCTGAACACACTCAGAGAACACGGTTTCCAGCGCAGTGGCAATATCAGTGCTATTGTCGGCAACACCGCCATAGTCCAAGATGTTGCACTCGATAGTCTTCTTTTCGAGGGCAGTTGTAGGACCAACTGGGCCAATCAATTGACCAGCGGCGATGCCTGAGAGCAGCGGAAGCAAGAGAGCAATCTTCATCATATGTCAATGAAAGAAGTAATTGATTCTTTTGATCCTGCGTGAGATGCGCATTTGAAGCTATTTAAGTGGTGATCTTGCAGAATCGACTTCTGAAGAATTACGCCACACGTTCCTGGCAGAGCTGTTGAACAGCATAATACGTTATACCAAAGGCGTCATCGTCATCTGTCTGCCCAATTACCCGAGATGTGATAAGAAAGTCGGTTTAGTAATATCTTCCTTCCAGTCGCCGTAATGAAGGTATGTATGTTCACGGGAAATTTAGTATACTAATTTGCTACTGAGCTGGTGGGAGACCCTGGAGAGGGATTAGCCAATACGAAATAGCAATAGTTGATGACAACATCTTTAATTAATATTTGGTCGAACATACTGTGAGCTAGCTGGAGCTAGTGCATTTTGATTAATTTAAAGCTAAGCACATCATCGATGTGGCAGATCGCGCCGGCGTGAGATATGAGTGAAGGAGGTTGGCTGGATCAGATTTAAATGCACCAATTAAACAACTTATCGGCAATTCATATTTTCTGAAATAAATTTTCAAAGGTGTCTTGCCGTTTGCCCTGAAGCGGGTAAAAGAATGTGTATAATCGTCCTGACGAGATCCTCGCCATATAAGTATCTTCGGCGACTCATTACGTTCAAGCGAGTATCTCACCGATCAAAATATTATAACATGATTGCTCAACATATTACATACCGGATCCTGAGCTAGATGAGACCCTTCCGGAGACCCGAGGCATTCCCGAATGTCGTCTAAAGTCAGCCCGATAAGCTCGACATGTCTTTTGTCATGAAGGAAGGGTTCCAAATATTCAGTTCCAAATAGATAAATTGTGATAGTCAGCTTGAGAACTGTTGCTTAGTTGCAGAAGTGAATTTGAGCGAAGAAAGGAGTTCGGCCCGTACACGAGTACCGAGACCCTGGTCTCATAGGGCTATCCAGGGACGCCATCACCCGGCTTGGCTTGGAGGCTGTTCGGGTAAATACCTGCTTGCGCATTATTCATGGAGAGATGATACTTATTGATGGTCATGGATCTCAACCATCGAATCACAAATGTAAATACATGCAGGCACAGCGATTAACGTTCCATATTAAAATCTTCAATTAAATGTGTGGCATCGTACTATGGAATTTGCCCAGGTGAGACTATACCGGCCCACTTGTGCAGAATTTCCCACTGGGGAAACACGGTTCGGGCATCGTCACAAAGAAATCCAAGGCTGTCAAGAAGGTGGAACTCATCACACTCCGGGACACTAGTCTATAGGATGGCCGTAGTGCTTCAACCGGCTCACCGAGCTCCCACATAGTACAAGCCAACATGCGTTTGTGATGACTGTCGAGTATGATAGTTTTAATATTCGATTGAAGATAAGAGAAACTAGTCTCAGATGACCAGTTAAGAGCACACCATCTGTGTAGGAGATCGCGACACTAAACCAAAATGGTTAGCATACAGTCCAGTAAATGCACCAATAGCACAAACCGCTTGATAACAGGGTTGTTATATTTGATTCTTGCTCTACCCAACCATCACGGATAAGACGATCGTGTTCTGTTCATTTTCTTGATTCGGGCCAAAATGCCACCCAAAAAGAATGTCCTGTTGATGATCGCCGATGACCTAGGCAAGCAGCTCAGTTGTTATGGAGCTTCAACTATTCAAACACCGAATCTCGATCAACTCGCCGGGCAAGCAACGAGATTCGAGTATGCTTTCGCTAGTACAGCATCTTGCAGTGGAAGTCGCTCTGTGATTTACACGGGCTTACACACTCATCAAAATGGTCAGTACGGGCTTGCCAGTCACCGTCACCATTTTGTGACATTCGATCACGTCGAGACAGCCCCTCATCTGCTGAACCAAAGTGGCTATCGGACCGGGATCTTGGGCAAAGTTCACGTTGGACCGTCCGCAGTCTATCCCTGGCAAGTGAAAAAGGAGAGCGAAACGAGGGATGTTGCCGTGATCGCCGACCAAGCAAGCGAATTCTTCCAGGAATCTCAATCAGACGAGCGACCTTTCTTTCTGACCATCGGTTTCCACGACCCCCATCGTGACCGCACGAGAGGCGGCTTTGGAAATGACCAGGTATACGACTCCAGGATCCAAACAGGCACCTATAAACCAGAGGATGTTGAGATCCCGCCATTCATCAACGACACGCCTGGGACTCGGTTTGAGCTCGCCGAGTACTACAACTCAATCCACCGCCTTGATCAAGGAATCGGATTTGTCTTGGACGCATTGACCAAAGCCGGTCTGGCGGAGTCCACCTTGGTAGTCTTCATCAGCGACAACGGGCCGCCTTTTATCAACTCAAAAACCACCCTGTTCGACGCAGGGGTCCGACTCCCTCTTATCATCAAGCATCCCGACCTCCAGCCTGCTGTGAACAGCGACATGGTCTCGTACATTGACATATTGCCTACCCTGCTCGACTATGCCGGCCATCCGGGCGCTGTCGATCCAGCCGAAAAGCGACTGGGCCGCTCATTGCTTCCTATTCTGGGAAGCAACATCAGACGCTCAGATTTCAACCAAGTCTTCGGCTCGCATACGTTCCACGAGGTGACAAATTACTGGCCAACGCGGTTCGTTCGAGACCGAAGATACAAATATCATCGCAATCTCGCATGGCGTTTGGACTTCCCATTCGCTGCGGACCTGTATGGGTCTCTTTCTTGGGAAGACATTCGTAACTCGTCTGACAATGATATCACCATCGGGGGACGCAAACTTCGGGATTATTTCTTCCGAGCACCGGAAGAGTTGTTTGATTTGGAAAATGATCCGACCGAGGTCAACAATCTCGCGAAAGACCCGGAGTACTCGTCTGTATTGGAAAGTTTGAGGGGGAATTTGGAAGAGTGGCAACGTCGAACGGAAGACCCTTGGTTGTATCGGGATGGCGTTTCAACATGGTTTATTCGATACCATTTCCCGGCTGGGCTGAAGGTTCCAGATCGGCTGGACTTTGATATTGATCGGCCTGGCAATCAAAATGAGAAGGCTTTCAATGGGGATGTACCTTGGGGTGCGGAGGTTCTATCTAAGGATCTAGCTCCGAGTGCATAATAACATTGTGGGTAGAATATGATTTCAAATTCACATGAAACGAGTTTTGGTGCTGTAATTGAGGCTAAAATGCGAGGAATTAGAATCAGAGTATCAACATAAATATTATGTTGCCATTCGCGACACCCCAGGCGAGAACCAACCTACGATCCGGCTTGCTGTTGTTCAGTATATATTACGGTTCGGCACTTTATACTTATATTTAAGATTTAAAATTAAGATTTAAGATTAAAGTTACAAAAATAGCCTTCGATGATAAAGCTAAAGACTGCGAGGCTATAGAGCAGAGTTCTTAAGAACGCTAGGCACTTATCATGTGGTCGAGGGAGGCGAGGGTCTCAATACTTGTTTAAAAATGCGCCAATAAACTACAAAGCTGGTTAGAAATATATAACAGTTGAATTTAGAGTGAGGATAGGGGAGAAAGGTGGTTGATCGTGGTACGGTAGGACCTGGCTGTGAGATCGAGGCAAAGCATTACAAGGATTGGTGATATAAGGAGAACTTTGGGGAGTTAAACAGCGTTTCCACGTATTATAATGTTATTGGCTTACGGATTTTGAGTTTGATTCTATCTAGAGCTAGTATACTTTTCGCCTGGAGGAGTAGCTGATTGTTAGTGATAGAACAGGATCAGGGGCGCGGCATACAAGTTATGACTTTGATAAGAAGAAAGAAGCGCCTGTATAGCCATTACGATACGACCCAGGCTTTAGCTTCATAATAAGCCTTTCATCGATCGATCTCAATCGAAAAGGGAAAAGAAGACCAAATGATTATCGGCGATAAAACTCACAACAGACAAAACGATTCCAGAAGGTCAACCTTTGGCTGCTCCGCACTTGATGCAATTTTAAAAATCCGGCCAACGGTGAGATCTCTCATGAAAGAATCGACAGAGAGCATGTCTGCCAAGAATAGTCCATGCGATTGCTTACCGCGGCTTTAGCCCAGATGGGACAAGGCGCTGCAGAACCCTCATAATGGTAAAACAGCCGGCGGAATCATCAATTGAATTGGCTTTTCTATTCTCTTGGCTATGCACAACGGATGCGGTCTACATAACGGGACCTGTCAGCCGGACGCTCAGACATTCCCTCCACCGATGTTCTGCCGAGCAGTAAGCGGAGACAATACATCGCATCTCTCCGATTAGTCTTGACAATGTCACCAGGGTCATCTCACTGACAGGAAATCTTGGACCTAGCGGGATCAACGACGCGGGGCAATTACCAGGGCCACGAGCACAGACTGAAATTGAGAAGCAGAGGCTTGGTTCATTTAACCGGCCCATCTTATTGTTTAGCTTCATCCTGCCCGTGGGGAAGGGATGTCCTGGTAGCGACCAGGTACTATCTTCCCGCACCTGCAGGGGTTATTTGCGTGGAACGCGGGGAACGCCTAGATTCATTTCCGTACGAGACATTGGGGAACGGTGAGATTAGGCCGATAGACCACTGAATATGCGTTCATTTATTGTAATCTTGTAACACCATTTGTCTTTCCAGTGTATATACGGTCGACCGGCAGTTGAGAAATAGGTCGATCTCCGGAATTCCCATCATCATATATAAAGTAGCTATTACCTTCTAGCTACAGCAATCCAAGATCTCACATTCGACACAGCTTACATCATCCCCTTAATATGAGGTTTCTGGCTTTCAGCGCCTGTTTATTGGGCGTGACTGCTGATGTTATCACATCAGACACTCACTTTTACGGCCAAAGTCCGCCTGTTTATCCATCGCGTATGTCACTGGCCGATTCAACCACGTGGTCCATAGCCATAACAAGAAAACTGACAGTAATTTCCAATAAGCGGATGGCAAAGGGACCGGAGACTGGGCAGAGGCATACACCAAAGCAAAAGCATTCGTCGCCAAGTTGTCACTTGAGGAAAAGGTAGACCAGCAATCATCCCGCCGATATTGATCATACAAACTAACAAATACAAACAGTCTAACCTGACTTTCGGCATTGCCACGACTGCCAACGGTTGCTCTGGAAATATTCCTGCTATCCCACGTCTTGGGTTCCCAGGACTTTGTCTCTCGGATGCCGGGAATGGAGTTCGCGGTACTGATCTAGTCAATGGATATCCAGCTGGACTTAGTGTCGGTGCAAGGTGCGCATTCTAATTTACAAAAATGCTCTCACAGCTTTGTTCTGCGTTCTGCTAACTATCACAGTTGGAACCGAGATCTTGCTTCTCAACGGGCACACTTCATGGCCGGCGAGTTCAAAGCAAAGGGTGTCAATGTCGCTCTTGCGCCTGGTAACTCTCACGAACAATCATAAAGGCATGGACTTAATTACTAACATATGCAATATAGTTGCTGGTCCCCTCGGCCGCGTCGCTCGAGGCGGTCGAAGCTGGGAAGGCTTCGCTAACGATCCGTATCTCAGTGGTGCCCTTGCTGCTGACACGGTCGTTGCATTCAACAAACGCGGTGTCATGACCAGCCTCAAGCATTTCATTACGAGCGAACAAGAGACAAATCGGAATCCTATTACTGGAAGCTCCCCTCAGATTGAGGCAGTCTCCTCGAATGTGGATGATAAGACGATGCATGAACTCTACCTCTGGTATGCAGAAACTGCAAATTGAATGGACCACGAGCCTTTGGCTAACTTGCTCAATATAAGGCCTTTCCAGGATGCTATCAAAGCAGGCTCTGTCAATATCATGTGCAGGTAAGATGAGTTCATATCGTGTTTGTTCGCCGCTAATAGCCCCCTTCAGTTACAACCGAGTGAACAACTCATATGCTTGTGCTAACAGCAAGATGCTCAATGGGTTGCTGAAAACGGAGCTTGGATTCCAGGTATCTCCTTTGTTTGCCTTGCGGGTCATAACATACAAGCTAATAATTTAGGGATTCGTGGTTACGGATTGGTATGCGCAACGTAAGTGACTACTGCAAAACTAGTTTTTCCCTACTTGACCTGACAAATATATGAACTAGACTCCGGAGTTGGCAGTGCTCTTGCCGGTCTCGATATGGCCATGCCCATCACTTCATTCTGGGCCAACAGTCTGACCACTGCAGTCAACAATGGCTCCGTTCCAGTGAGTCGATTGAATGATATGGCCACTCGGTACGTCAGAATTTGTCTTGATCCCTATCTTTAAAATATATGAGATATCTGACATGCCTCAGTATTCTGTCTGCATGGTACTTCCTAGGACAAGACAGTAGTTTCCCCGAGCCCGGCGTCGGCATGCCCTACTCAGTCGCAGGCGCACACAAGAGAGTGGAAGCGAGAGACCCAGCAGCTCGCCCAGTCATTCTACAAGGTGCCGTTGAGGGCCATGTACTTGTCAAGAATAACCGTGCGTTGCCTCTCAGGAAGCCCCAGGTTGTTTCTGTCTTCGGGTACTCTGCCGGAAGCTACAAAGCATCTGTCCCAGCCTTTGGCGGAGAAAGCTCATGGTCACTTGGCTACCAGAGTACTGATATAACACAAGCTCTGGTAGGCTTTGGTTTGGACGTACCGTCCTTTGGTGGGTTTGATTCTATCGCAAGCAACGGTACGATTATCATGGGCGGTGGCTCCGGTGCATCCACGCCCGCTTATGTTTCCGGTCCTCTTGACGCTCTCTCAAACCGAGCCATGACAGACAATTCTGCTCTTTTCTGGGACATCCAGAGTTCAAAACCTGCCGTTGTCCCCGCTTCAGATGCTTGCTTGGTGTTTATCAACGCATGGGCATCCGAGAGTTACGACAGACCTGGTGTTTACGACGACTACTCTGACAACTTGGTTATTTCTGTTGCTGATCAGTGCAACAACACTATTGTCGTTATCCACAACAATGGAGTCCGGCTTGTGGACAATTTTGTTGATCATCCTAATGTCACTGCCATTGTATATGCCCATACACCCGGACAAGACTCGGGTGCTGCAACCGTTGCATTACTCTATGGCGATGAGAATTTCTCTGGCAAGATGCCTTACTCTGTTCCGAAGAATGAGAGTGACTATGGCGCGCTTCTCGATCCAAGTCTCCCTGAAGGTGACTATGTGAACTACCCTCAGAGCAATTTCTCCGAAGGCATCTTCATCGATTACCGTGGGTTTGAGTCCAAGAATATCACACCCAGATATGAGTTTGGTTTCGGTCTTTCATACACATCGTTTGAGTACAGTTCACTATCTGTGACCAAGACCAAGAAAGCAAACAGCGCCGCCAAATATCCCTCCGGTCCTATTGAACAGGGTGGACAGGTTGATCTGTGGGATATTCTTGCACAGGTTAAGTTTACAGTCAAGAACACCGGCCAAGTGAGTGGAAAGGAAGCTGCACAGCTTTATATCGATACTCCTTCCGGTGTCAAGCAGCTGCGTGGCTTTGAGAAAGTCACTTTAAATGTAGCGGAGAAAGATACCGTCACTTTGTCCTTGACTCGTCGGGATCTGAGTGAATGGGATGTTGTGGCTCAGAAGTGGGCGCTGAACAGCGGCAACATTGGAGTTTACGTTGGTGCAAGCTCGAAGGACTTCAAGCTCCAGGGCACATTGCACCTTTAGACTCTCATCTTGACTAGTGGGGCGGTGCGGAACTACGATTACTGCGATCCTACGTGTAAGGCGAACACCGCCTGTACCCAGCCGAAGAACGTCCACATAGATTCCTAAGACCTTTCCAAAGCTGCATCGGACTATAATAGAGCTATACAGTATAATAGGTACAGGTTTTTTTCAATCGAAATGCAGCATTCTGTGCGGATTCTATATATTGGAATCTATCAGTCTCGCCCTTTGATCCTGATCGGAGTTAAGACACAATGTCCGAGAAGCTGCATGCCCTCGGGGCAAGAAGATGCAAGATGCGCTTATGTCCGCGGCATAAGAGACAAACTCTTGTTTGACATCCTATTTCCCATTCTATCAAACTCATCCTAGACAAGAACCATGGATAACCAGCGAACTATCGTCCTAATCACCGGTGCAAACCAGGGCATTGGTTACGAAGTTGCCAAGCTCCTTCTCTCATTAAATGAAAAGTACTACATCCTCCTTGGCTGTCGAGATGCAGTGCGTGGTCCCAAAGCTGTTACTGAATTGGATCCCACCGGACAATCGGTAGAGCTGGTCACCATCGATGTACGCGACAACGCCTCAATCAAGCAAGCAGCAGAGCATGTCGCCTCCAAGCATGGACACCTACATGTTCTCATCAACAACGCAGGCATCAACAACGAGCTTAACGTCTTTCTTCAGCAGCCAAACCCCCAAGAACAGAGCAACCCAGATGCATCAAGTGACCTTGCACAGCTTCGAAAGCTCTACCATGATGCATATGATGTCAACGTCTTCGGCGCTGCAGCAACAACCGAAGCCTTCAAGCCGCTTCTTGCGAAAGCGGTAGACTCGCCTCCTTGCATTGTCTTTGTTTCTTCGCACACAGGGTCGATGGGTCTGCGAAACGAGCAATCGTCCGGCATATGGGCGAAGCTTCACAGCCCTTCATTCCCCATATACCGTAGCACGAAGGCGGCGCTTAATATGTTGATGCTGCATTACTCGGCTTTGTTCGAAGATCGGGGTTGGAAGGTCAATGCCTCGGCTCCAAATCTGACTGCCACCAATTTTTCGCACGGGGTTGGACGACCTGCATCTGAATCTGCTGTCAATATTGTGCGGTTGGCGACTTTGTCGGTTGATGGGGAGACTGGAACTTTTTCTGACGAGAATGGGACTGTGCCATGGTAGATGGCAGGCAGTACATGATTGTATCGCAGAGGTTGTCCTTTGGATAGCATTCAATATATCCAAAGCTCGAATTGTTTCCTCTTGAAAGCTCAGCCCGAACTTTGCCTAGGCATTGCGACGTTCGAAAGTCTATAACAGGACATTAGATCCCGGGAAAGTAGAGAGTACCTGGCTTGAGTACCTGGCATGGGCCAAGTCAGAGGTAGTGGGTACTTGACATTGAGCCTCGGCAGTTTCGGGCAACGGCGCGGAGATCTTCCTCTTATACTTGTTCTCTTCTTTCCCTCCCAACTTGACTTCTTCAACTTCCCTGTATAATCAGTAAGTTGCTTTGTTTCCTACTCAGAGTGCTATGTCTTGCGAGATGGTTTTGTCGTGGCCTGCGACCCCCCTAAGTGCAGCTCGAGTTGAAGTTGAAGCTTCCCCGCAATAACCTTGGAAACGGCGGAAAATGCACTGTCATGCACCAGCTTCACTCCTGTCCCGGAGACATCTTGAAACTGTTCAACTAACCCAAAAACCCCCTTTAGTTTCCTTCCATAATTTATCATGGCCGCAGACCGTCTTAGCTCGCTCCTGAGCCACCTCAAGCCTGGCGCTGCCAGCGGCCTCAGCGCCATGTAAGTTCGAACAGCCTCGGCCGAGACATACACGAGTCTAACAGACCCCTAAAGCACCCAAAAGAACCCCGACGACGTCGTTATTACCCTGGCGCTCCGCACACCGCTCACCAAGGCACGCAAGGGCGGATTTAAAGACACAGAACTTGACTTCATCGTCTACGCCCTCCTCAAGGAGACTCTGGCCAAGTCCCAGATCGACCCAGCCCTGATCGAAGATGTCTGCCTCGGCAATGCAAGTTCCACCAAAGCCTTCCCGTGCCCATCCTGTTCAATGTCTAACACTCAAACCAGGTCAGCGAAGCCAAGGCCGCCTACATGGTCCGCGCCGCCGCTCTGGCAGCCGGCATCCCGCACACAGCCGGAGCCTCCTCAGTAAACCGCTTCTGCTCATCAGGCCTGAAAGCCGTGCAAGACATCGCGAATCAGATCTCCCTCGGCGCCATCGACATCGGAGTCGCTATGGGTGCCGAGCTCATGTCTGCCGCCGGCGACCGTCTCGAGAAGCCTTTCAGTGAGGAGGTCCTGCGTAACCAGGAAGCTGCCGACTGCATGCAGCCTATGGGTCAGACGTCCGAAAATGTTGGCAAGGACTTTGGTATCCCCCGTGAGCAGCAGGATCGGTATGCGGCTGAGTCGTTCCGTCGTGCCGAGGCTGCGCAGAAGGCTGGCTGGTTCGATGATGAAATTGCTCCTATCACTGTCAAGGTGAAGGATCCTAAGACTGGCGAGGTTAAGGAGGTTACTCTTACTCGGGACGATGGTATTCGTCCTGGAACTACTTTCGAGTCGCTGTCTAAGATTCGCCCGGCGTTCCCAGAGTTCGGTGATAAGTCTACCGGTGGAAACTCGAGTCAGGTTACTGACGGTGGTATGTTGTACTCTTCCATATTGTGTGATTGCCGGCCAATGTCTAACTTATTCATATAGCCGCTTCTATTCTCCTCATGCGCCGCTCCAAGGCCATTGAGCTGAACCAGCCTATCCTCGCCAAGTTCTGCGGTGCTACCGTCGCTGGTGTCCCTCCTCGTGTTATGGGTATTGGCCCGACTGCCGCTATCCCCAAGCTCCTGAGCAAGTTCAACCTTGACAAGAACGATATTGACATCTATGAGATCAATGAGGCTTTCGCTTCTATGGCTGTATACTGTGTCAAGAATCTTGGTCTGGACCATGCCAAGGTCAACCCCCGTGGTGGTGCCATCGCCCTCGGCCACCCCCTGGGTGCTACTGGTGCTCGCCAAATTGCTACTATCTTGAGTGAAGCCCGCCGGACGAAGAGCAAGATTCTGGTCACTAGCATGTGTATCGGTACCGGACAGGGTATGGCCGGCTTGTTTGTGAACGAGCAGGTTTGATACCGAGATCTTATATTGGGTTGAATATGGCACAAAACAAATCTGATGTACAGAACCTGAATATGAACCAACATTAAGCACCCTCCTATATTAAATGCAAAGCTCATAAGTCATGAAGAAACAATCCAAGTCACAAACAAATGACATCACGTAGCATCATCCTGCTTCCCAGTCTCCTTCTCTTTCTTCATCCTCTCCTCCGCAGCCCGAGCCATAATCTCCCGTCGCGACTCAGAACCAGAAGCCGACGCCCCAGCTCTCCTCCCAGCCTCATCCTCCCTCAGCCCACCAAGCACAAACTCACCCCCAGTCCACCCACACTCATCAACGAACTCCTCCCCACCCTGCCTACTCTCCCAATCCCCAGGGTTATAGAACTCCTGCCCAGAAACACTATGACCACCAGACTTCCAATCCCCAGCCTCAACCTCCTTCTCAATTTGACCAGTAAGATTCCAAAAATCGCGATCATGCGGCCCAAACACACAATGCGCCAGCTCATGACAAAGCGTCTTCCGGATCGTCCGATAATCGCGATACCCATCATAGGCATCAGTGCGCAAGCGCAACTCAATAACCTCGCCCTTGTTCCGATTCAGACCGAGCGTTCTCGATTCACTCGTTGTGTGCTCGGCCGGGTTCATCTCTGTCAAGAGCGGCACGGAGAATTTATGCTTCGCCATTGCTGAGCGGATGCCTGGGTCGTCGCGGAGCCGTTTGAGAAAGTCGAGCGAGCGGTCTGGGTTCGGGAGGTAGGAGAGTGGGAGGAGTCGGTGGAAGGTGTAGTTGGCGCTTGAGGAGGAGAGCGTGTGCACGCCGCCTGGGCGTGTTGATGCGGCGGGTTTGTTGCGTCGGGCTGCTGCTAGATGGCTGGCTCTTGCTTCTTGGCGCCGGCGCTCTGTGGCGGATTGTTCGTGTAGCTCGGCGATTGCTTGAGCTGGGGTGCCTAGCAGGGTGATTTTGAATTTTGGGGATGTGGTCTGTAGGATGGTGTCTAATCTTGTTGTGGGGAATGGCGCTTTCTGCATGCCTGGCTTGGGGGCTATTAGGAGCTTTTGGTTGTCTGTTGGGATGTTGAGCATGCTCTCTATTTCGTGGGATAGGTCTTGTAGTGTTGCTGAAGGTGGAAGGGTGAAGGTGTGCGGGGTGCCGTGGTGGTGAACAGTGAGCTCCATCGAGTCCTCCATTGTGAGATCGAAGACTGGGTATTATTATGTCGTGGTTGGGGTAGGAGCAGGAGAAAGATGCGTAGTTTGCGACAGAGCAAAGCTTATACGTCCCGAATAGGCAGGCGCTGAGGCGAATTCGACGCGGTTCCACGGCGATAGCTTGGTCAGCACGGAGATAAGGCGATAAGTCAGGCTTATTGATGCCTCCGGGCAGAACCTTGGATGACTATGTATCTCGATAAATACTTTTAACTAAGGGCTATGAGTCAGATATACACTTCCCTCTGTGTGAAATCAAAGCGTCATTCCGATTTTACTCGATAAATTATGTGACCGCTTGGAGTATAGGGTACGCATATTTTGTGGGCCAATAGGCATCACTGGGTATAGATGCATTGATTTCCTCGTTATTGGCTACAGGGTGCAGCTATTGACAACTTGTGTCGTGCTCACGCTTTTCATATGCAAATTAACTTGTGCATTGACGGAACATGAGACAAGCTAGGTTACTACTGCACATCTACTTCTAGGCTAATCAAAAATTCACAAAATGAGTCGTGGAAGACAAACGCGTAGAGTATATTCATCTATTCATAAGCATCCATGGAAAAAATGGAACGATCTACATCGTAACCGTTTGCCATTAAGAACAAAAAAGTGATCAACCATATGGTTCGTTGAGTTGATCGAGTCTAGTCCGTAAACATCTGAAAAGTTCTTTTCATCATACCGCGCCAACGCCCATCTCAGCACAAATGCAAGCCAAAGACATGATCCAAGTATGAGACGCGGCGCGAGTTCCCGTTTCCATTCGCATTTGAAACGTAAGAAAACCAGCTATCAATTATGTGGATTGATTTACTGCTCAGCAGGGGCATCCTTCATCTCGGAGTCACCCTCGGCGTACTTGCGGGCGTTCTCCTCGTTCTGGGCAGCGGCGTCCTCAGTGGCCTTCTGGGCAGCGATCTCGGCGCGGCGCTTGGATGCAGCAGCCTCCTCGGCCTTGCGGGTGACCTCGCGCTCAGCCTCGGCCTTCTCCTTGTAACGCTGGATGATGGGGCCGGCAATGAAGCGGATGTCGTCCATCTTGGCGATGTAGATGGACTTGGTGGTGTCGTCACCATCCTCGTAGAGCCAGTCCTGGAAGAATGTTAGTATATGAGTGGATGTAATGGATTTTGTAAACTCACCTCAGTGGCGCTGAGCTTGGCACGGAGCTTCTCCTTCTCCTCCTCAGAGGCGAACTCGGAGTAGAGACCGTCGATCTTGTCGCGGAGCTCGTAGATGGAGGCCTCGAGCTCGTTCTTCTTCTCATCGGTCTCGGCGACGAGCTTGTCCTCCATGTACATAGAGTTCTCGCGCTCGGTCCAGGTGGCCTTGATGGCCTCGTCGAAGCCGCCGGTGGCGGAAGCGATGGGGAGGTCACCCTTGCGGACCTGCTTCTTGACCTTGCGGGTCTTCTTGGGCTGCTCCTCCTTGTCCTCGGTGTCCATAGCGTCACCTTCCTTCTTCTCCTCCTCGACGGGCTCCTCAACCTCCATGTCCTCGACGTAGTATCCGGACTCGACGTTCAGGATACCGTGCAAGTTAAGGCGGGCCTTGAGTTTGCAGATCATGAAGTCGTTGTTGGCATCAGCCTGGACACCCTTGACGGAGAAACGGCCAATCCAGGGGTTGACCTTGCCCGGCATGGTCTCGGCCTGGGTGTAGCGAGCCTCAAGGTCGAAGGGCTGCTTGCGGTAGAAGGTAAGGATCTTGGTGGAGGGCATGACGTTGCCGCGGTTGAAGACGGTGAGGGAGGTGTCCTCATCGGGGATCTCGGGGGACTGCTCCCAGGTGAAGTCGATGGGGTAGTTGACAATGTCGTGAACGGAGAAGTCACGGACACGGAAAACGGGGGAGAGGGTGGCACAGCTGAAAGCACATCCACGGGCAATGGCCTCATCCTGGTTCAGGGTGAAGGAGAGGGTCTTGCCGAAGTAGTTGGTGAGGGTCTCCTTGATGGCGGGGACACGAGTGCAACCACCGACCATCTCGATTTGGTCGATATCTTCGGCAGTGAGCTTGGCCTCGGCGAGGGCCTGGTCAATGGGAACGGTCAGGCGCTCAAGGAGAGGCTTGACCATGGCTTCGAGCTCATCACGCTTGATCATAGAGCGAACATCGGTATCCTCCATGAGGGACTCGATGTTGAGGGGAGCCTGGGGGTTAGCCGAAAGGACCTTCTTGAGCTTCTCGGCGGCAACGAGGGTACGGGCCCAAGCCTTGGGGTGAGTGCGGATGTCAATCTTGAACTTCTCCTTGAAC
This sequence comes from Penicillium nucicola, assembly GCF_028828085.1. Lineage (NCBI taxonomy): Eukaryota > Fungi > Ascomycota > Eurotiomycetes > Eurotiales > Aspergillaceae > Penicillium > Penicillium nucicola. Next base: position 3,547,742 of record NW_026643126.1, on the reverse strand, counting down.
TCATCGGCAAGGTGCTCAGTCAAGGCCTTGTCGAAGTTACGGCCACCGAAGTGACGGTCGTAGGTGGTGGACTTGACGTTGAGCTCACCCTTGCGGAACTCGACAATGGAGCAAGTGTAGTCACTGTAACCAATGTCGACGAACATGACACGGCGGGGCTTCTCCTCGGGGCCGGGAAGGTCCAGCTTGGTGATACCCCAGCCGAGGGCAGTGGCGGTGGTGTCGTTGATGAGACGGAGAACGTTGAGACCGGCGATGTCACCGGCGTCAATCATGGCACGGCGCTGCACATCGGTGAACCAGGCGGGAACGCTGACGGTGCAGTCGGAGACGGGAAGGCGCAACTCCTTGGAGGTGATGTCCTTGATCTTGCCGAGGAACATGGCGACCAACTGGGTGGCTGTGAACTTCTCCTTCTTTCCGAGGTAGTTAACCTCGACACCGGCCTGTCCATCGACGTCGACGAGGGGTGCTGTGTTGTATTCCTGCTCAATGGCGACATCGGGGTCGTTGAAAGAGCGACCGATGAGGCGCTTGAGAGAGCCGATGGTGTTCTTCAAGTTGGAGATCTCAGCACCCTTGGCTGCCTCTCCGATGTGTCTGCTGCGGGGAGTGAATCCAACGAGGGAGCTATGATATAAAGTTAATCTTCTATTCGCAGAGATACCAAGGCGGGGGGGTTCGGAATAACTCACGGTGTCTGACGGTTGGAAACCTCATTGGTAATCTAAAACAAGTAAAACAGTTAGCGCTAGGCCTTCAAGTGCAGAAGGGTCTCGATTCATCTGAATAGAAAATCGCGAGCCCGCATCGGGGCCGTGGGGCAGTACGCACAATGTCAATGCCCTTGTTGCGGGCAACACCAATCTTGGTGCTTTGCGCACCCAAATCTATGCCGACGACACTCATTGTGGGAGAAAGTAGTGAGGGATGTGAGGGGAGGTGGTGGAAGGATGGAGGTTCAAGAGAGAAAAGAAGCGAGAAGTCGGAGGGGAGAATTTGCACGCCACTCCACTATTATTGGAGGGGCGATGACCAAGTTGTCCAGCGGTCTATCAAAAAAAGAAAAAAAAGTATGGGGTATTTTAGGGGGGTATAATGAGAAGCAAAATGAATCAAAATAAAAAGAACTCTTCTCATTCAGCGATCTATCTGGACTACATATAATTCCCATCAGCAGTATGAGTTTTCACATCGAACCTTCTGGCGGCTGCTGGACTACCCACCTTCACCGCCCGGGGGCTAGGCAGAATGGGGAAAATCTGTTCACCGCTCTCCACTACATCAACTACATCATAGAGGCCTGGGACCATAAGGTTTTGAAGATATGGGATGAATGCTGATACAAAAGGGAATAGGCAAGAGAACTCTATGGCCACCACAACGCCCACCATAACAATAGTGATTGAGAGAATACATGAGAGAAAAAAAGGCAAACGTGTGGAACTGCCAAAAAAAAAAAAAAACTGACGTCAGGTACCTTTGGTACACGGGAGAACATCATATGGTGGGTCAAGAGAGTCATGGTTTCCGGATTATGTTCGCCTCACTTGTGGTTGGAGCATCATTCGCAAGACGCCTACCCTTGAGGCGGTTCATCTGGTAGACCTGCGCCGGCACCTCAGGCTCGTACTCTTCAGATCCAGACACCATAGAGTGCACTGCATCTCTATCATCAAAAGGGTCCTCCAAGTCCTGAATGCTGAATGTGCCCGTTGATGCCCGACCTTGGCGGGCATAATAGAGTTTCTTTTGGTCTTCCTCGCTCATCAGGAGATTGTCCACGTCTTGTAACATTTGTACAGAGTTGGAGTCATAATCCGATGATGCACTGAGCACTGACTCGGTTGAATAGCGAAAGCGAGGGGGTAGCTGGTACTTGGGGGCTTCCATGGCATTGACCATTCGGGCTAGCGCAGGCCCGGACCCAGCAGTGTTGACATAGAAGCCATCCAACAGTTGCTCCGCCGGGGCAAACCGTCCTTCCACATTGTCTGATGGTCGGATAGGGACGGATCTTCGGCGGATTGGTTTGGTACGGAATGTGTCAACGTCCACATTCAGCTCATCGCCTTGTTGCCTCGCTAGTTCAGCTGCTTCGGCTGGTGTTCTATGGTCGTCTGCCGTTGCAGCATCAGCCCGTGGTCCTCCCCACGTTCGCTGCCCAGCTGTGAAAATCCCATATACCATGTATATCCAGTTAAAAAATGGATTGACAAGGAACATGATTGGATACAGCCAGGCCTTGTAGCGCTTAAGTCGGAGGCCGAAGTACAACATGAGTAGATAATTTAACCCGAGAGAAACTCCCATGAAGCCAACAGGAAGGTCACTGACCTTTTTTGATGTTGTGAAAAGTGCAATCATCATTATGAAGAATAGCAGTGCGGTCGTTCGGATGGTGTTTTGCATGAAGCGTACCAGACATAGCAGGGGGTACCGCACCCAGAGCCGGATATCGGTGATCATGCAAACCTCATTGGTAATAAATCCCAGGAACCATCTTCGACGTTGTTTCAGCAAACTTTTAAAGTCCTGAACAGCCTCAGTTTTGCAAAAGGCGCTCGTGCACAGCTGAATCTGATATCGTTCCTGTGCGCCAATCATGAAAAGGTGAGTGAGCCAACGGTCTTCTCCAAGATGGCATTTTCCATAATCAAAGAGATCTTCACATTGCTCGGCTTTGTCTGAAAAGTAATATTTGGCCATTTTGCGAAAGGCCGAGAAACGCAGAATTGTGAGAGCGCCAGGAAGACAGGTCACCGCTCCGCAGGCAGACTCGACAGAACGCTCAAAGAGCTGACCGTGGATGTATTCCATATCCTGAAGAACGGTGAGTATGCTGTTCTTATTTGTGGTTGAAGTGATAATTCCGGTCATCGCCAGCATATTATGCTTGCTCCCTGGCTTGATTTCCATGTCGTACATGAAGTTCTGCAAGCAGACCCGATCAAGTATGCAGTCAGAGTCTATGAAAAGTACAAACAGGTTATCATGTCGCCTCAAATACTCTGCATAGACCTTGTCAATGAGCTTGAAAGTGTGCTTTTGGCAACGTCTCTTCCCGCCATGCTTGAAACGAGAAACAGTGATTCGAGCGCCTTTGTAGATCACGTCGATGCTCGGCGGATAGCTTTCCAGGTTGATTGGGATTCCAAGATGGTGAAGCACGCGAAGGTAGGGTTCATCCACAGTCCCGCCATCATAGGAAAGGAAGACATGAATGCAGTTGGCGGGGTAATCGCAGTCAACGACCGAGTCGATTGCTTTGATCAAGACTACTGGCTCTTCCTTGTACACCGGCATCACAACCACGGTTTTGGGGGCAGTTCGATCATCAAGAACTTGTTTTATTTTCTTCGCTCTGCCCAGTGAATTGGTAGCCAGACCATACACGCAGAAGAGCCATGGCCCAACAAGCAGGATTGAAAAGGCCCAAAAAGCGTATAGTTGAAATCCATGGGCCATTTCATGGGGCACCCATAGAGTGACTTGCTGTGGCAGTGGGAGGGTCACAAACATAACCGGAAGAAAGGACAATCTATCAAACTCTTATGTTAGGTTTTTGACTCCAGAGGCATAGTATTTATCACAGCTCTCCATGAATCTGTTGTGTGCTCACCGCATTGCTGAGAACAAGAATACCATCACGACAGCAAGGACTTTGATGCTCCAATGGTCCGCTTTGCTATAAACCTTCACTAGGCAGTAGATGAAAGAGCCCAGCCACAGAAGCCATTCAAAGACTGCCGCCAGCATGAGTGGCCCGACAATGCAGAGGTAAACGATCTGTTGGGGAATGGTTAAGAAGGTTTCATGAACTCGGGAGTAGAACCTACATCCTGCACCGGCCAACTTTCTTTTTCTAATGGCCCTCTCTCGGCGAGAACCATTTTGAGAGATTCTCAAGAGCGTCAGAGCATTTGCATCTGTCAGTTGCGGTGTGTCTTGGATAAACTGCGAGCTGAAACAGAAGTTTGATATGTGATTGTGGGCTCTGTAGCCGTATCTGAGTATCAGACTGTCTGAGAAAAGGAATTTCAGTGAGTGTGGTGTCATTGGAGATCAGGGAAAAGAGACAAACAGAGCAGTTAAGATACGAAGGTGACTGCAGGTCGATGTAGGCAGGCGCGATGGAGTCGACTGTTGAGCGGTGAATATGGTCAGTTACTCAAACTTCCCGCAACTCTTCTTATTTTTCCTTTTCATCTCATCATCTTTCTTATCCAGTTCCTTTACCTACACTGTACCTATAGATCTGAGCATGTTGAATTGCCTAATTGGGATGGAACGCACTAATCCCGATCCGGACTAGGTTTGTGCCTCAGGCCGAGTCAGAGCTCCCAGAAAAAATTCCAGATTCTCCCCGCTGATTGAACTTGATCCATACCATTGTCCTCTGTTTGAGTAAAAGTCTCGGCGCGTATAATCTATACTACAACCTCATACCGCGCAGATCCGTGCCTTGATATTTCGACTTATTGCGCTTGAGTCACTCGGGCTACTCAATTTCCGTCTATCTTTTCAAACACGACAGTCGCACTCAAAATTCACAATGGCTGAGGAACAGAAGACCCCCGTCGCCAACATTGAGGCAGAGCAGGATGTCCAGAATGTGCTTGCTGAGCTGAAGGAAAGCGCCGCTTCCGAGAAGCCCACCGAGGATGCTGATGAAGCTCGCATTGTCGCCGAAGCTGCCAAGCTCGGTGAGAAGTCTGAGCAGTCTGAGGAGAAGGCCGCTAAGCCTGAGCGTGAAACCCGCAGCTTCCAGCGCGGTGGTCGCTTCAACCGTGGTGGCGCCCGCCAGAACAACGCCAAGTTCGATCCCTCCAGCCAGGAGCAGACCGATGACCCTGTTCAGATCCGCAAGCAGGTGCGATCAAACCGTCTTTTTTTGTCCCATTGTCTTGGTTGAACATTACTAATGCGCAAACTATAGGTCGAGTTCTACTTCTCCGACTCCAACCTCCCCATGGACAAGTTCCTGCTCTCCAAGGTCGGCGGCAGCGCCAACAATGCTGTTCCCCTTGAGCTCCTGCACTCTTTCAAGCGCATGCGTCGCTTCCAACCTTTCAGCGCTATTGTCGAGGCTTTGAAGACAGCCGAGACCGTCGAGCTTACCGAGAACGACACTGCCATCAAGCGCAAGGTTCCTCTCCCCGAGTCGGTTAACGAGCACGACACCAGCGCCGTCAAGGTGTATGAAGATGCCACCATGGCCCGCAGCATTTACGTCAAGGGCTTCGGTTTCGGCGAGGAGGAGCCCACTACTCAGCTTGACATCGAGGCACTCTTCGCCCCCCACGGCCCCGTCAACGCCATCCGTCTCCGTCGCACCGTCAACGACCGCACCTTCAAGGGTTCCGTCTTCGTTGAATTCGCGGATGAGGACAAGCAGAAGGCCTTCCTCGCTCTCGAGGAGAAGCCCCAATACAAGGACAAGGAGCTGACCTTCAAGAGCAAGAAGGACTACTGCGATGAGAAGATCGAGGAGATCAAGGCTGGCAATGTTTACCCCAGCCAGGGACGCAACAACAACAACAACTCTCGTGGAGGTCGTGGAGGTCGCGGAGGTCGTGGTCGCGGTGGCCGCGGTGGTCGTGGCCGTGGCCGTGGTGGTCGCGACAGCGGTGACCGCAACGAGCGTGACTGGCGCGAGCGCCGCACTGATGACCAGAAGAACGGCTTCGACGCTCCTCGTGAGGCCCAGAAGGATTCTCGGTAAGCTTCTCCCCCCTTACATCCAACGTGAAAGATTGATACTAACCAATATCAGTGGCGTTCCCGTTGTGCAGAGCACCCAGAAGCGCTCCCGCGAGGATGAGGGTGGTAACGACCAGCCCGCCAAGAAGGTTGATGCCAAGGAGTAAGGAAACAGCTCAAAATAGCTCCTTATTATTGCTTCTCGGTATCAGTTGGCGGGACACAAAAGTATTGCGGATAGGAAATCCGGCCGGCCGCATTTGACAGGTTTTTCTTTAGAGGTGAACTCTGATACGGCGTTACGTGTTTTATTATTATGAGCATCCACGCGTTGGCAAGACCCAGCCAATTACAATAGTCTTGAGGTCAATGTCTGACATGTACAAATGAGATTTGTGATGACACTACTCAACATTCCCACCCTGTAGCACTGCCTCTCATCCTGCGAGACGGACATACATACCCTACTCCTGCCAAGTCGTGACCTAGAACTCAAGGTCATAAGCCAGTGTATCGTCACAAAGCTCCTCGCGTATCTTGTGAACCCTACACAACTCAGTATTAGCACCCTAATCCGACAGACAGATCATCAGAATCAGAGAACACACTCCAGATGAGCCGGGTGCACGGCATAAGTAGCAATATGCTCCGGGGTATCCAAAACCGCAATGAGGGCCATGTCGAAGCCCTGGGCGCGGGGAATACTAATCGGCAATGGCGGTCCACTCTGGATGGATTGCAAGCCTGTTGATTTGATACGCATTAATTTCTTGCGACTCTTACGCAGCGCATGCCTGGGATCTCTGGCTAACCTGGGATCTTCCCCACCATTCCCTGGCAGACCTCTTTCCAGGCTGCGACTTGGGCGGAAGTCACGCCGGGCTTGAGGCGGAAGAGGACTGTATTGTTAGTGTTGCTGATTACTTGGAACGTAGTTTGGATGGATATGAGGCATCGGTCTGGTACTTACCAACGTGGTAGACGGGCATTTTGGTATGATGAAGATGGATGTTCCCCAGGTCTGAGAGAGTGTGGGGGTTATCGGCGATTGTCCGATCTGCCGCGGAGTTGATACATTTCTGCTGGATCTTCTGAGTTTGGGATGGATTCGGTCTGACTTGATAATCATAAGATCGGATGTATTTTGATGATTTATGTATGGGCTGATCTACTCTGTCAAGCTACTATGTTTCAGAATGAGGCTCTCTGTGCGGTCTGGGAAGCTTGTCACCTATGTCATATGCCTTCGTATGTCATTCTTCATATCTGGTTCTTGTTTCTGATCGTCCAACACCTAGTAGATCAAGCAAGAGTTTGTCACTAGCTGAGATGTCCTTAACATGGAAGTCTGTACATGCAGGGATACTCAACGGTCCCGTTAGAGCTGGGGCTAAGGGTCAATTGGCGTCAAGGCCAGACTAATTGGAAAGAAGAAAAAAAAACAAGATATGGGGCGAGTCATGTTGGATCTCTGCATCATATCCTCCTCCACAGGGAAAGGACTAACATGGGCCATTTGGAAGAAGCGAGTATAGCGCATAGCTTGGAGTCATCGCAGAGTTCGGGTTCGGTGTGGGCCCGATGATTTTGTCCCTTCAACTTCTTCATTCCCGTCATTTCTTTGCAGCTGGTCCTGCTTTCGCCCTATTCTAAACATCCTAGATTCCAGACCAGAAGAACTGGTCTTGACCTCTCAATTATGTTCAAAAAGAAGCCTACAGTGAATACCTCCCCTCCCCGCACTGCCCCTCCATCGAAGCTTGCTTAATCCGCACCTCGAACGCAAAAGAAAACAAACACATATTAACATGGCATAGATCAAAAACTTAGCACCGCTACGGTCATCTGATCGGCGGAAAATTGCGGACCAAATCATCAAGGAATACCAGATCAGCATTCCCTCAACTTCAACTGAAGATCAAGCCTCTACCACCTCTCCGAACCTGACGTCAATCCGAAATGCCCTTCTCCCCGATAACTCGCTGACTGCTCGATTCACGACAACCGCCGGGCCAGACCTTCGAGAGCTGACGGGTATCGTGTATGTCGGCGCGCATCCAGATGGCGAAGAGCGCGTGCTATGGTTCAAGCTGGAGCATGGCCCGGGTGCCGACAAGCGACTGTACCCTACTGTCTACACGCTATGGAACAATCCCAACCTGGTTCCGCTTCTCCATACCCCCGGATTTGTGATGGGCAAGCTCCATGGCGGGGCGGACCTCATGACGCCTGGTCTTGCGAATGAGCCGCCGTTCCCCGCAAGGGCGGTCAAGGATGCGGTTGTTGCGGTCGCGAGTGTGGATAGACATACTGTGCCTCGCTTTGTAGGAATCTGTGAGATTGATGTATCGGCGCTCGGGGAGGTGCAGGGCACAAAGGGCTCGGCGGTTCGTGGTCTGCATTGGGAGGGAGATGAGCTTTGGGCATGGAGCTCTTCATCACGACCGGGCCGCGCAGCTCCTGAGTACCTGGAAGGCTGGGATGAAGATGAGACTGAGGAGCTTGAGAAAGGTGTTGAAGCGTTGGCAGTTGAGGAAAATGGAGGTGCAGAAGAGGCCGATGAACCCGCTTCAGCGGAGGAGCTGGAGTCTGAAGAGCCAGAGCCAACAACAAAGGGTAAGTCGACACTGATTCAGAACTTCAATTAAATTTCAAACACTGACCAAGAACAGAAATTGATGATGCCTTTGTCAATGCCTTTGTTTATGCTCTCTACAAGCTCAAACAGGACAATCCCTCGGCCAACAACCATGGCCTGCCACTCCCAATTTCACCCTCAGCTTTAATAGCTAACTTTACCGCCCCTTACCTGCCAATTCATAATGCTCAACAGGCTCAATTTTATAACATCAAGAAGACAAGTTGGAAAAACGTCAAAAAGTTCATCAAGCATCTGGACAAAACCCAACTCGTCAAATCCAAGGACCGCAATGGCCAGGAAACTGTGATTCTTGATGTCGACTTTGACGATCATCGCGTCCAACGTTTCGTTCCATACAGATTACCCTCGAAGAATGCCCTTGAAAACAAGCCCTCTGCAGCAGATGGGAAGAAGCCTGCTGCTGATGGTGGTGATCCCTCTGTAGGACAGACGATCAGCGTACAAAATCTGTACCGTCCATCGGGAAAGCTGATCCCGAACATCTTCCCTGCGCTTTCCGCGAGCAGCCCATCCAACTTCTACAAATACTCCGACATCTCCACCCACCTGGATCAATATCTGCAATCGCAAGATCCTCCTATCGTCTCTCGAGAAAACCGACGTATCATCACTATCAACCCCTTCCTGGCCAACACCATCTTCACTTCGGATTCCACAGAAGATAAAGGAACGCTCGCGCGTGGCAAGGTCACCCGCGATGGTCTTTTGAAACGTATTGCCGAAGACAGAACTCTTGTCCAGCCGCACTACCTCATTTTGAAGAACGACCAAACCATTGCAGACGTCAAGCCCAAATCAGGCACTGCTCCAAAGGTCACTGTCACTCTCGAAAAGCGTACGGGATCCAAGACAGTCACAAAGGTTATGAACCTGGAAATCTTTGGTGTGATCCCTACTCTTCTCTCCCAGGAACTTCAGAAGAAGTGTGCCGGCAGCACTAGTGTGACACAGGCTATGGGAGCACCCAAGGGTGTTATGGAAGTCCTGGTTCAGGGTGATCAACGCAAGGCGATTGAGACAGCACTTGGGCGCCGTGGACTGAAGACACAGTGGATAGAAGTTGTGGACAAAACCAAGAAAAAGAAGACTTGATCTGTCCAGGTATGAGATCATAACGCTGGACTGAGTAGATTTCCATATAAATGAAAATCAAGTTAGGTAAATGGGGCTCAGGCTCAGGCTGTACATACACAGAGTAGTTCGTGCCCACACTAGAGAGACCAAACTTCTCGATCCACCATATCAATCTTGGAATGTGAATGCTGGGCATTCATTGGATGATCGATAAATCCCTTGTACGATCACAACCAAGTTACCATCTACTGTGCGAAACGACAGATACTAATTGGATGATCATTGAATCCCTTGTACGATCACAACCAAGTTACCATCTGCTGTGCGAAACGGCAGATATTTCCTTACTTCCTTATCTGTTCCACGTGCATTCTATGTCTGTTCATGACTCGCAATTGAGGTAACTGGCTCATCGGGCCTCAGTCTAGAGTTCGCCGCTCCACCCTATTCGCAGGATCATGAGTCCTTGACGATAACCAATAAGCCCTGGAAGTAGATAAAGTTACACGCTATGCAAAAGTTCACCTGTTCCTGGCCTGCTACTCATGCTCATGTTCCATAATCGGGCTTGCTATGCTGACATCAGTAATCACGTTGGCATCCATAGATGGAGTTACACCGATTACTCTTGCCACCCCATTCCAGGCCCAATATGCAGCTTGCATCTATGTCATTCTTTGCTACCAACGTCATTGGGTATGGACTATGTGTGTCACCAACACAGGTACACGATACTCAGACAAATTTTGCACAACTAGAGTGTAGAGCGAAGGTTTATATAATTCGATGCAAGCCTTCGATCTCAAATCTACTAGTCTAAATCATTTCACTTTCAACCTTCCCATCATGTCCACAACAGCATACAAATCAGATCCATCATGCGCCAAAGTCTTGATGCTACACGGTACTTGACCCTCAATCTGAACAAATCCTCCAGCACAAGGACTCACCAACAATCCAGGACACGGCCAATCCGGCCAATTCTTTCGATGCAAGACACGATTCCTACAACGGAAAGCCGAGCAAATCGTGCTCAACGCGGTACAGCAAGATCCATCTCAAAGCCAAGTTGAAGTCGTCGAATTCCACTATCCATGCGCGAAGCTGCCCGTCAATCCGGACCAGCCCGAGGGAGAAGAGAACCACGCCTGGGCATGGGGATACGGCGACATCGACGAAGACCGAATCCGGGGTCTTGAAAAGTCAGTCACGAACATCATGCGATATATAGACAAGTACGGGCCTTTCATCGGGGTCATGGGCTTTTCGACAGGCGCGACTGTGGCTACTATTGTCACCTCGCTCTTGGAAAAAAGAGAGTCGCTTTGCAATTTCGAGTTCAAGGTGAGTGGGTAGAGCTTTCTAGCAAGCTATGCGTTTCAATGTCTGTGGTAAGTGATGGTGTTGGTCTGACTTTTCGTAGACCAACCACCCTCCTTTGGAGTTTGCGGTTTCAATTTGTGGATTTACACTGGCAAATCCGTTCTATAAGCCGGTCTACAGCTGCATTAAAACACCTTTCTTTCATGTGATTGGTACCCTGGATACGATGATTCACGAGTATCAATGTGCACGGCTGCAAGAATGCTGTGAGAATTCTTATACGCATTATTTCAAGGGAACTCACTACGTACCTCGTTCTGAGGAGTTCTTGGATGCTTTGTGTAGATTCTTTGAAGAGGTCTTGACTGTCAAAGGTGATAAAAGTCGGGAACTTCAAGGTGGTCAAGAGGAGGCTTGGGAAGACTGTGAGGATTGCGAGGCTGGTGTATTATTATAGATTGTCTATCTTCTGGATGGTGTATACATCTAAATTGACTATTATCTCATTTTCATCTCCCGATTCGGGCCCTTCTCCTGGTTGTAGAATACAGGGCTGTTCTACACTATAATTGTGGTAGTCAACGCCTTGGCAGGTCGAAATGCAGTTTTGTATGTCTAGATTGATTGGCCTTTGCCAGTTAACCATTATATATACTGGATTTTAGGCCGTACGATATGGCTTTGCCTTTGCCTTGCCACTATCTTGGGTCATTGAATTTGGGACGCCGAATTGAAAGATCAACCTTGTTTATAATTTGAACACTAGTCTATCATTAAAAGTATACCAAACAAGCCACCCATCTCATCTCTCTGTTCACATGACATCGGCTCGACTATCTAGCAACATATTGCCGTCCACGTTTCAAGATCAACAAAGATGCGGGAATTTGTAAAGCAGCAAAAGCAATCATAGCCTGGAACTGCACAGTGTAACTCTGGGCAAAAACAGTGGCCGCCACTTTTTGAACCTTTTCTGGCAGGGTTTCGATAGCCCCCGCTCTTTCAATGACTAGATTGACTTGAGCAGGAGGCAACTGATGGGGAAGGTCACTTTTCAATTTGCTGTAGAGGATGTTCGACGCAATGGCTAATCCAATCGCTCCACCCAAGAATCGAGCTTGGTTCAAAGCGCCTGTAGCCGTGGCTAAAATATATGTGTTAGCAGTCACACTACCAGAACAGTAAGCAAAAGGAGAAATTGGCTCTCACCCAAGTCCTTTCCTTCAACAATGAAAGGCACGGCCAATGTAAGGATTCCAATTGTAATTCCAACACCAGCACCAGCAATGGCTTCGAATACATATCCCTTGGCAGGATAAGATGAGTTCTCTGGAAGTGTTGTTAAAAGCGCCATGCCAATAGTGTGCAATATAGATCCAATCAATGCGAAGTAAACCACAGGTATGCGAAGCTTGCGGCTTGCTAGACAGGTGACCATAGTACACACAGTTGCAACTGCAGCATATGGGATAATGTGTACTCCAGCATCAAGAGGGCCGAGCCTAGTAATCAGTTGAAATCGTTGCGCCAGGTAGACAATGACTACATTCCAAGGGCAACCACACAAAAAGTTGGTGCTGCATTGGATAAGAAGTCAGCCAATTTTCGTAACACTTTGCGTTCAGCTCGACTTACGCCAGCATTCCCATCCATGCTTTATTGTAGAAAAACCGCTTCGGGAATACAGGTTGCAGAGCAGGCAGGTAATCAGGCATAAACCACTCCCATGCAAAGAATGCAACCCACATTACGCCAGACAAGACGATCAAGGCAATGGCGGTCCCCGAAGACCAATCGAACTCGATGTTTGTCTCGTTGAGTACTGTGACCAGCAGAAGAGATGCGCCCAGCAGAAGGAATGAGCCCAATGCATCGAGACTCAAGAACAGGGAATAGCTTGGCAGGAGGGCGGACAAGGGCTGTGGTTTGATACTTCCAAAGTCGGACGGCATAGTGACGAGCAACATGAAGACTGCCAATCCACCTGGAGGGAGACTATTGTAGAATTCGAGATTAGGGTTCGTCAAACTCGAAATGGAATGCTTTAAGATCGATCCACTCACTTCACATAAAAGGCCCATCTCCATGCCGAGTTCTCAGCCACAAGACCACCGAAAATGGGCCCCGTCAGCGAGGCGAGCGCAATCGTGACTGCAAGCAGGGCACCAAAGAATGGCATTCTGGATTTTGGGACTATCTCATACACACAGAGGATGACAAGCGAGTAGACTCCTGCCCCGCCTGCGCCTTGTAGCGATCGGAAGATGATTCTATTCAGAGAGAAGATCAGCTGTGTTTTTGGAACGGTGCCTGACTCTGATCCTCACAAATGATTCATTTCCTTAGACAAGGCACATCCCAGCGAAAATGCCAAAAAGATAACCATTGAAGCTAGGATTGCTCGTTTGCGTCCGATGATATTGCTGATCTTAGTCCATAACGGCATGAAAGCTAGATTATTAGAATCTTGGAACAGTTGATTGATTTTAACTTCATACTCACAGGTATATGTTGTCAAGAACCCCGTCACCACCCAACTTGTCTTGTTGAAGCCGTTGAGATCATTCGTGATACGGACAAGTGAAGTACTCACGATGGTCACTTCGAGATTGACCAGATAGAGGCCCATGAGCAGACTAGAGGATGAAAGAGGTCCTTAGTGTTGAATACATAGCGAAAAGAATGAAATTTCAAGTATACCCTATTGTAATAACCCACAGCCTCCAACCCGTCGGATAATCGATTTGAAGGTCAGATTCATCCTCGGAATACTGGCGATCCTGGCTAGTGTTGTCGTTAGTTTGCTTTTCCATTTTGATAGGCGATGAATCACCAAGTAGTGCCTTTTCAAGATCCTGGAATTAGAAAATATTTATATTCATGCAGTTGATTATGTACTTTCAAAACATTACACCGTCGGTCTGTTGGTGGCCAACCTTCCCCAGGCCAGCTTCATGTTGTGCAACCACGTCCGCTATTCCAGGGATGTGAGACTCTGGGAAAGCCCTAATTGGCGATGAGCATTCACAGTGCGAGGAAGAGGCTGCAAGCCTCGGTTACAGTATATGCCATCCCTTGATGTTCTGTGTTACAGGGCGAAACCACCAACATTCCACTCACCCAGCTCGAATTTGTGAAGGGCTATAACTTATTAAATGATTGCAAGATGGAGTCATGCTTTCCATATGGATAGAACAGTCAATTCAAGAAATCAATCGCATTTTCGAATCGCAAGTTATTTCGAGGATCTCATCAGCAATGCATGGTGTAACAAGTATCAAATCCCGAGACCTTAAGTGAAGGGTACGATCCCATAATCGTTACTTCCTGCATGGGCAACATTCAAGATATCGAGAACTGCGTCATTGGGCGATCTTCGTCCAGCATACTATTCGATCGCCTTGGAAGCGTGGCGAGAATCTGTTGGGGGTGATTTCAAGTGTAACGCAGGTCATTTCCATCCGTGATCTGCATTGATGTGCTCATGGTGAGAATTCCAAGTGGTGTTATTGATGGATACACAATACTACCAGTCGGGATGAGAGCCGTATGGTTGATTCAAGATTGACCTCTATGCCTTCTTCATTTGGTGCAGATCAAATGTAGATCGTGCAAGTCTTAGTCATGAGCAATGAGTCCCAGGGTCAGGGTGCTTCCGTCTGCCAGGTATACTGGAGGCTCTGGCGTTTTTCCATGCGCCAGTGGCCTTCAACGCACTATATGATGGCTGTGCTGATGAGGACTGGACAGTTGTGATTGCTAGTCTCCAGGAACATACAGTCTCACCGATCGAGAAAAACTAGGATAGTGGGAGACAATGCAGTATAATCTGATAACATTGATTGTATCAGCGCTGATATTAAAGACCATGGCACCAACTTCGACATTCATAAGACGGCCAAGACTACGAGAAAGCACCAAAGTTGAGCAGTCCAGCAATTCCATTCATAAGAAAAAAATATGTAAAAGAAACTCAGTGAGCGAGTCTCTCGTCTCCCAGGGGAGGTAAAAAGAAAGAAAGGTAAAGAAAATCCGTAGGACGGTGTTGTTACATGCAGTCCGTCCAGAAATCACAAGCCAGACAGGATATCCGATCCGATTTCCAACCGATTCCAAAACTCAAAAGATCATATCAAAAGAAAACCGATGTATAGACATGAACAGGCAAATATTCATCGCTATACATCTAGCGGCGTTGAGCGCTTTTAAATAGACAGGTCACGGGCGTGGACCTTCTTGTCGGAGACAAGCCACTTCAGGGTAGAACGGATGACGCTGAGGAGCTGATCGGCGTTCAGGGAGCTGAGGTAGGAAGAGTAGTCCGAGGTGGAGGTGGTGGAGCTAGATTCGGAGCTGGAGGAGCCGGAGCTGGAGCTGGAACCAGAGCTGGAGCCAGAGCTAGTGCTGGAGGTAGTGCTGGAGGTAGGAACGGGCACAGCGGCAGCGGTGGTGGTGGTGGCAGCGGCGGCAGAGGACTCCTCAGCAGCGGGGGCGGCGCTCTGGACAGACTGACCAGGGACAGTGACAGTGGCGGCGCTGGCGGTCTGGATTGCAGGCTGGTCAGTAACCTGAGCAGTAGCGTAATCGGTCACAGTGACATCAGAGGGAGCATCGCCGACAGGGGTAGCCTCAGCCGCGCTGGGAATGGAGATGGAAGGAATAGAAGTAGGAGTAGATGAGGGTGAGGGAGTGGCGCTGCGGGAAGGACGCTTGGTGCGGCTGTAGGCCGGGTGCGAGAACGAGGAGCTCGCAATGGGAGTGGCACTCACGCTAGAGGCGGCAGCAGTAGTGGCAGCCTGGGTGGTAGTAGCGGCTGTGGTAGCAGCTGCGGCGGAGGAGGCAGCAGTGGCAGCGGATCCGGAGGAAGCGCCAGTGTACAGAGCGGGACCGGGGATGGTGTAGGAGCTCATGGAGGTGTAGATGTTGACGAGAATGCCGGGGTCGGTGTTCTTGTACAGAGCGGTACCGAGAGTACCGCTGGGGCTGTCGCTACCACCGCCGGTGACCTTCAAGTTGAGACACTGGGGGTAGTTCTGGGCGCCGTTGGACTCACCAGCGGAGTGCAGGGCGATGATTTCGTGACGGAGAACGTAGTTGCCGGAGGCGATGGAGCTGGGGATGGTGACAGTGCGGCTGTTGTTGGCGGCAATGAGCTGGTCGGAAGCCCAGGTGCCGGGGACGGCACTGTCATCGATCAGACCACCCTCGTCGATCTTGAAAAACTCAAGAGTGGTCTTGTCAACGGAGGAGCAGTCGCCGTTACAGTTGGCCATGTAGGTAATGACGGGACCGTGGTGGCTCTCGGGCCAGGCAGTCCACTGGAGCTCGACGGAGCCACCAGCCTTGACCTCAGCGGAGATGGCACCGGGAGTGGCATCCTTGTGACAAATGATGTTAGGCTCGGAGTAGGCAGAGCCGTCAATGTAGCCGTTGTCGGTGGCATCCTCTGCCCATCCAATGTTGGCAGGAACATCGGTCATGTAGTTGTAGGTATCAACGATGAAACCCTTGTAGTAGGTACCGTCGACAACGGCACCAGAGACGTAGCCGTGACCAGCGACCATGGAGGCCGAGGCGAGGACGAGACCAGCAATTTTGGAGATAGACATCTTGAAGAAGTTGTGATGAAAAGAACGCACAGCGTTTGGATCGAAGGATCAAAGAGGATAAGAAAAGAATGCAAAGGGGACTTCAGTCAATGAAGTCAACCCAAAAGAGCAAAAAGAGAGAAGAAGGTACTGGACCTTGAAAAGAATGGAATGCAAAGGACTGATGGATTGGAAAAATCAACTTGGACGGCAACGCCAGAGTCTTATATGCTCTACCTCATCGGCATCATGGCTCTTTTCGGTATGATAGGAGCCGCACCGTTTCCCCTGCCAAGAGAACCCCATCACGGAGCAATTCAATAGTTCAGGTCTTTCTGGTATGGCATGGATTTCCGCCGTTCTGCTTCGGCGCCCATAGGTGGAGAATCCTCAGCTGGCCGAGACACCAGCAGCTCCGAGGTGAGAGATAGATGAAACAAACTGATCTCTAACGCGCTGGGGGTTCCCAAGATGCGCTAAAAAGAAAATTAATTAAGGTATGCCCCATCGGACAAATGAAAGGGGGGCATTCGACAGTGAGCCCTGCTCTAGTTGGTGCCTGTCGATCCCTGAGCGGTTGTCTGCGACAGATCAAGTTTCATCGTGACAGCTGCGAGGACACTAGGGCTTCTGCTCCCCTTTTTGGAAATGATCCATCACTGCATTGACACCTCCGCCCTGCCAAGAAGCAATGCGAGCTCCTGCGTGTCGGAATAATCTCGTTAAAATCTAGGAAAAAAGCTTGGTCAATAGGAGACTGCTACCGGCGACATGTCTCCACCAAACATTCTGACGGGTCCAGGCTGTCTAGAGTGTCCTGCTCAAGGGGACTCAAGTTGAAACAGGGAGAGGTGATGTGTTGGTGTAAATGCGAAGTACGAGAAGCTGGCAGAATGGCATATCTGGGCCCGGGCCACTCAACGATTTTTCTCTTCTTTACAACCCAACCGGTTGATTTCACCTTTCAGATTTCAATCTCTACGCCTGTCTCCTCCAAGAACTTTAACTCGCCTCTTTGGCTGAGGGGTATTGGCGCTTATACGCATTCACTTTGAAACACCCGGCACACCGGCCCGCACGGAGTCCGAGAGCGGCCTTTGACCTGCATCGGTCACAGTGGGCTTCGACTCGGAGACGTTAATTTTATCCAGGGGTTTAAGGCTGGACTTCCTGCACAATGGAGCTTCGAGTTAAAGACTCAGGCGCTAACTGTTTACTTGCCATCTTGAAGCGAAGAGAATGACGTTGGTTCACAACGCCAACTGCATGCTGACTACAATGTCTTGCTATCCCGAGGAGATATTGCCTTCCAAGTCATATTCCGGACACGCCTCTCACAAATCTCAACGGGGGCAGTGCGCATCATGAGCCGGGCAATCATCCATGCAAATCTAGATGCACCGAATGGAATGTCAGTCTCGGCCGTGTGGCTTTCCGTGAACTCGATCTCCGTCTGCAGGCTCGCCTTCCGGGTTACGATAATCCCTCGGGTCTCTACCCATTACCCGATCTCGACACAAACAGATTGCGATATGGGTTATACGAAATGTGCCGTCTTGAGGGCTGTGCGCAAAGCTGTGCCGAGATGGGCTCGGGAGATCATGGCGATCATATCCAAGTCCCAACGTGCGGAGGGGGTTGATAAGGTGGGCATCCAAGTACACTGCAGCTAACTGGGTTACTCAATGGTCGGACAACCGATAGCGGGCCATATGAACAAGGGCATGATAGCCCGATGTCTGTGTGGTGCTTGGCGAAACACGTAATGTAAGTATTCCAAGCAGTCGGGTCATTCCTAGAGGAGCCGGATGCGTGGAAGAGAAAAGCATGGAAAAGAAAGGCGAGACCGGATAGGGAATATGTGATACAATGTTGGAATGGAAGGAGTACAGTATGTGAATCGAATGTGATCTAAAACTGATATGGAGCAACGAGGAAGATCCAGAAGGCTCTCCCCGGGGGGCTCCAGGGCTGTCAAACCACGGCTGACCAATCAGAGTCGGTGAACAGCGTATTACGTGTACCGTATTGGGTCACCGCTTACGGTGCCTGAGGTGTCCGGCTTATAGTAGTTGAAAGATAACCATCTCAACATCGACTCATCTTGTTTCGCGATTATTCTGAATTGACTGAAGCATTTCTCTAATCCTTTGTATTGCCCTCTATTTATATCAGATCATCTTATCTCAGAATTGGTGGACTTGCTCTATTGACGTTCGGCCGGGCTGGATCGGCGTTCACAGTTTTCCCGCTCTCCTTTCCTACACAAGCCCAGGCAGTGACTTCCCCCCCCAAACAACCAACCCCCATATTTCACCACTCTCAACTTTTCAAGCGCAGGGCCATGGTCTCTGGAGACTGGTCCTGTTAGAACCCGTGTCAACATTGTATCTCGTGCTCCGACCGCGGGTAAGCCTTCGGCAAGGATAAAGGTGGCGGGTGAATTCAACTCCTGTGATATTTGAGATTCAACTTGGAGACAGCGAAGCATGGGACCATCGCAGGTACCTTCTTCTCCCGCATTCCCTTCCCTGGACCCGATCATTATGGACGACGAAATGGAGTCCACCTTCCGCAACGCCAACATGGACTTCCTCGACCCAACAAAACTCGAAATGTCGACCGAAAGTGCTGGCGGGGATTTCGATGATTTGTTCGCCAGGGCGACGACTTCTCGTCAGAATGGTATCTCGCGGCCCTCGAAATCTTATCAAAACCAAAACCCCCTGAGGCAGGTGTCTGCATTCGCCGCTGACTCGCCAGCCGAATCGCCCGATGACTCGAGTCGCAGCTCTTCGTCCGAATCCCCGCGAAACCATATGCGACAAACCTCGATTGCATCCACAAATTCCGCCGCTCACAGTGAGAATCCCATGGCTTCTGTGAACTACTCGGAAGACTGGATGCGCCCGGAACTATCATCTGTCAAGGAGGAATCACCGTTCAATATTGAGCCTTCCTTTCCCATGGATGGCGGGTTTTCAATGGATCCCGATCTGGAGGTTAGCAATAAGGCGATGGATGCGGCTTTTGATTTTGAAAGTGCGGCCAGCAGCCCCAGTCCGTTGAAATCCGATCATGCCTCTTTACCGAGACCGCAAAAGCGCCCCAAATCACAGCTATGGAGTCCTTCTAGTAACCACGCAGGGCTTTCATCCGATGCTGCACCTCCGGTGAGTCACCAATTCATGCTTCATCGAAGTAACGCTAATATATTATTTGTCTCAGGTTCATGCGCCGGGATCCCCGTTCTTCGCTTTTGGACTAAATGGCCAGTCACCGTACTCAAACAACATGCATCATGATTTAGAAGGGTCGGTTCCGCAGTGGGGTGGACAGTCGCCCTCATCAATTCTAGAAGAGAGTTTTGGAGGCATCAACATGAACCGGCAATCGTCTCTCAACCTCAACGCCTCCCTTTCGCCCAACATGAACTTCGGCTCTCCCGCAGCGTACCCATTCCCTGTCAACTTCGCTTCCTCCCCAGCGCAACCTCCGATGAACTCAGCAACTCCGCTGCAGCCTGTTCTTACGGTGCATCCCACTTCCCTCAAATCCCGTGTCGAAACCCAAATCCCCATCCGATTGACCCTCTCTCCTCTTCCCACCGCCGTCAAGAAACTCCGCCTTCCCTCGCACACCATCTCAAAACTCAAATTCCTCGCCCCTCCTGCCACCGAACCTCTCAATGACACTCTCCAATTGCACACAAGTCTTGTTTGCACAAGCGCCATGCAAGACCGAGAGAAGATGAAGCGGGCGTTTGCACGGACGAGGGGTGGTCATTACCAACCAACCTCGGATGACGAACGTCCGCTAGACGGAGGCGACGTTAAGATCTGCAGCGGGTGTATACAACGAGAGCGCAAACGTGCCTCCCGCAAGAAGCAACGAAAGCCCGAGGAGGACGAACTGTTCCAGAAGGATGAGGAAAAGCGAGTCATTGTCTTCAATACCAGTGAAATCAAGGAGTGGACAGAGCCACCGAAGAACACCAATGGCAACTATGGTGACATGGGATCAGCACCGCCAGGATCTATGCAAGTAGAATTGCCTATGCGAATTGCTTGTTACTGTCGACACCAGAACGAGAAGCTTGGATTCCAGGTCATCTTTACCATCAAAGATCACACCGACAACGTGGTGGCCCAGGCCATCACTAACTCGATCATGATTACCGACGACCACAAGACGCAGGCTCCATCCGCACCTGTGCTAAATGGTCCTTCACCTTCGCTTGCTGATGGGACACAGCTTCCAGGAGTAGGTGTGTTCCCCTCAGGGCAAACTCTTGAAAACGGGAAGAGTCCTTTCGCTGGGCCTCAATCGCCGACGGACCTGCAAGGTCTCCAACAAAGATTTAATTCTCAATATCAACTCACACCTAGCTCATTTGCGGCTCCTGGTTCAGCAAATGGAGCTCCTGTGAACTCGCAATCATCTCGAAGCCTCTCTAGAGGAGCCTCCCCATCGGAATTCCAAGGACCACAGAGTAAACGACGCAAGCACAGCAGCTCCGGAAGGTTGCCATCGGAGTTGACGATGACACGTCTTGAGACCCCTCAATCATCCGCTTCAGCAATGAACAATGCCGCACAGCTCGCAGCCGCTCGTGGCTACGCTTCACCTACCGAACGCCCCTTCGTCACGCCCTCTTCAATGAACGGCCAGTATGGGAACGGACCCCCGACTCCCAACCAGAGCAATGACAACAATCCTTTCTTCAACCCCACTCCCGCCCAACGTCAGAGTTTGGATAGCCTAGCTCAGGTCCCCATGGGCTCTACACCTGGCTCAGCACATCCTAGTCGTCCTGGGACCCCAGGTGGCTCGAATCGCAATGGGTTCCAGGATCCTAACCTCGCTCTCGCACTTGGTACGAACTCATCAAGTCAGGTCTGGCCTCCATTAAACAATGCCCCTAATCGATTGCCATCGGTGATTCATAAGTTGGTACCTGCCGAGGGCTCAATTACCGGAGGTACTGAAGTTACTTTGTTGGGTAGCGGATTTTATCCTGGTATGGAGGTTGTTTTCGGGGACACTCTTGCAACAACAACCACCTTCTGGGGTGACAAGTGTCTCAACTGCCTGACTCCTCCTGCTCTCCAGCCAGGGTTGGTGTCTGTTGTCTTCAAGCATGAGCACCCGACATTTGGTCAAGTTCAGCAACCTCAACCACTCATGCCGAAGCAGCAGCTATTCTTCCGCTACGTGGATGATCGTGAACTTCAAATGTACCGCTTAGCCTTGAACATCCTTGGTCAGAAGCTTGGAAGCCAGGCGGACGCATTCCAAACGGCTCAGCAGATCATGGGAAGCGATCCGAACGCCTTCTTCAACATGCAGGGTGACATGCAAGGCAACTCTTCTGGTGGTCAGCAACGTCAAGTCCCGGGTCTTGATAACCAGGGCAAGCTCAGTGATCTTGATTCCAAGATGTTGACTTATTTGGAATTCATTGACTTGGACGATAGCCCACGTCCGCCGCGGTACAACGCTCGCAGTGCCACAGGCCAGAGTCTTCTTCACTTTGCTGCTTCTCTCGGGCTTACTAGGTTTGTTGCTGGGCTTTTGGCACGGGGTGCCAACCCCGATGTCCAGGACAACACCGGAAACGCGCCTATGCATCTGGCTGCCCTTAATGGTCATGCTCATATCGTCAACCGCCTACGTCTGACCGGTGCCAATGCCAATGCCCGCAGCGTCCGTGGCTTCACTGCCGCCGATCTGGCGACAACCCTTGCTGCACATCAAGCTGCCCTTCTTCCCTCCCGTCACCACCGGTCTCGCAGTGTTGGGTCGCTTACATCTCGCCGCCGGCAGAGTAGCTCGGCTTCGCTCAGCTCTATGTGGGAGGTATCATCGGCTTCTGGCTCTCTTGGTCATGCTGTTGATGATTCGTCGGATCTTGAAGACGAGGATGATTTCAGTGATGACTCCGACTCTAATTCTCTTCACTTCACTTCCTCTCGTCGTTCGAGTATGCACCAAGACTTAAATCCTCCTATCGTGGATAACAGTGAACAAAACCCTGCACCTGGCCATGAGCGAGCCTTTGCCCCACCAGCTCCTCTTGTAGCCTGGCGTGATCAACTGGCTATTCAAATCAACCAGTTCCAACACAGCGTGGCGAATGCCTGGCCCACTATTCCGGCTCTGCCCCAGATGCCTGCAATGCCCGCGATCCCCGCAATCCCTGCCCTTCCGGATTACCAAGGTCAAGGAATGATGCGTCGCATCACCAATCTTGTTCCCCATCGGCCTGCTGCTGGCGATGGTTGGTGGGATTACCTCAAGGGTAACTCAGCACCAAGCCCAACTCAACCACCGTCATACGATGAGCTATATCCGCACCCAGAGACCAGTGCCGATGACGATATGAAGAAGACATCCCTCCTTCGCGCCGCGACTGAGGCAGCTCTGGATCAACACTTTGAGGCTCAAATCGAGGCTCAAAGCAGTGCTACTCCCGTGGCATCATCATCGCAGGCTGCCTCCGTGTCCGCCCTGGCCCAGGCCGACAAAGAGGAGCTCAAGGAGGTCACGATTGGCCGCAAGGTCATCTCGCATGAGCAACAAAAGCATCTTCGAGAACAACAGGCCCGACGAATGAAGGGTCTAGGCAGCGACCGCAACCTCTATTTCATTTGGGTAAGCAACTACATTTACCCCCTCTCGTTCTGCTCATAACTAACGTTTTTCTTAGATTCCCCTTCTTCTTTTGGTTATCTGCGCATGGGTACGCAATTTCGTACCCGGAATCTGGCAAGGCGTCACGGACAGCTTTGAATTTGTGAAGGCTCGCTCTACACAGCGGGCTGTGGAAATGGGCATTTAAGTTACCGGTAGTATCTTTTTTTTTCTTTTGTGCTTTCCCTATCTCCTTTTTTTTTGGTCATATATCTCTATGGCGTTTCTTTTGAGCGACTGAACCTTTATATAACTTGAACCGCTAGATTATCTGTCGGTTGTCTCTGTTTTTTTCTCTCTTGTCTCTTTCCTGTTTATAATGACGCGGCATGACTATGTTGCACCTTCTAGTGCCATCCAATTGTACAGATTTTGCATAGGATTTTTTTCTACTCGTTTCGGTTGGTTTTCTTACTAGTTTCCTCCTTCTCGCGACTTTTGTGTGCTCTCTGTCTCTACACTGGGAAACTCGGGTCATGGTTTAGGCTTTACATCTTTTTATAGCTTGTCAAACAAGTCTTCACAGATACAAAAACGCTAGGTAACATCAATATCATTTCCCTGTCATACTAGCAACCCTTACTTATTCAGTAGTGAAGAGGGGATCTTATAGAGAGACCCGACTCTGTCTATCTGCTGCGAACAGGTCGGCCATTGGGGATAGTAGGACTAAAGAAAAAGAGAGCACATGGGTGGTATGAAAGAGAAACTGTGTCTCTCTTTCTCTATATGCGTAGAGGTCTTAGTTATAGTTATACTTAACTTAGCTTATAACGCATAGCTTATTAACTGTAGCGGAGCATCAACTCAGGAGAACGCCAAGACTCCGGCCGTCCAAGTCAACACATGTCTCCGAAACACCTCACCCCGCGACATTTCTCCGAGCTCACAGGAGTCGCGTGCAAGCTCCTCTACAGTCTCAATTTCAGCGGAATGCTCTGCATATAAAAAGGCCGCTTCCCGAATTCGCCTGGGAAATCATGGACCCTTCACAGGCAGCTTCGAGCAATGTAACAGGTACGCCTATGATGATTGAGACCAAGGCTCGCACTAACTAATGACCTACTCACAGTTGAATACACGGATCCATCTGGTTTGTTTCCGCTTATACAACCAGTTATCGAAGCAAAACTTCCCCTAAAGAATCTCCACTGGAAATCGCCAACCCGCCCCGTGCGGTCGATTGAGTCTCTCCGCATTGGCTTCACCCCCGCGCAAGAATCGAACGAGCGAAAGTCTTCTAGCGATGCTGTTCCCGGCGCAATCGCCCACCGCCGACATCAGATACCCGGTCTACGGCAGACGCCGTATCTGAAGGTTTACCTCCTCCGTTGCGACGACAACGAAACCTACAAGGCGACGGCACGACGGAACCTGCGTGAATGGATCAAGGCCAATGCGCCTTCGCAGAGCTCGCAGTCTGCGATTGCCAGTCAGGAAAAGCACGATGCGTTTGAGTGGTTGATTCTACACGTGGTGCCGGACAGTGAAGCTGCGGAGAAAGCAGCCGTGTCTACCTCTAAATGGGGTCGAGGCTCAACCTCTGTGCTTGAGAAGGTGAAAGCCGACTTCAATGGCACGTCCAAGTCCGCTACAGACCGGGTAGGTCAATTGCGTCTTTCGAAGCCCGGGATCAAGTCTCCCGAGTTGAATGAACAATTGGAAGACCTGATCGATAAGATGAAGAATGGCATATTGGCATCTTTCGATCTCCGTGTGGCTCAGTATGAAGAGGATATCAAAGAAAAAGACTCTCAGCGTAGCCTGCCTGGATGGAACTTTTGCACGTTCTTCATCCTCAAAGAAGGTCTGGCCAGGGGTTTCGAGAATGTGGGCCTCTTTGAAGATGCATTGGCTGGGTATGATGAGTTAGGGGTTGGCTTGGACGCAGCTATCCGGGATCAGCTCGAGGGAAGTGGTGATCAGCATGGTGGTGCACTCTTGACTACCAGTAATAACTGGACAGAGAGGGCTAAGAAGGCATTGGAGAGTGGTGCTTCGGACGAAACCGATGCCAGTCCATTCACAATGCTCCAGCCGGAGGAATTCCCACTCAATGCCAATAAGATGCCCTACCGGGAAATGATCTTAGCAAGCGACATCTCCATCTTTGATTTCCGTACATACATCTTCGCTCGGCAGCTGACTCTACTGCTCCGAGCTGCACGCGCACCCTCGCTTCCTGGCACTGAGACTGCGGCCGACGGCAAGTCAGGCAAAACGGACAAAAAGAAGCCCGAGGATCTCATTTTGCTATCCGAGATCTGTAGAAGATCAACAGAGTTCATCGGTCTAGCTGCACGTACGCTCCGCTTTGATCTCCAAACTGGGCTGGCTGATGTAGCCCATGATAGCAAGACCGATGTTATCAACAACCTTGTCTCCTCCTGGGCATTCTTGGTGGCTTTCCAGGTATTGAGCCAGACGTCCACTCCAACTCTCAGTTTGCCCGAGTCTTCTTTGCATGCCGTCGCCAAAAGCAGCGAAGCGGCTGCTGTCACGGCTGCGGATTCTCAGGCTAACGTGCCTCGTCGCACAAGTTCACTTATTGGTGCGGCAGGCGGTCGCCCTGGTCGACCAGTAACCCAGGATATTTCTGATAATGTGGGCTTGCTGCAGCGTCGGTCGACCTTGGATCACCCTCAGCCTGCGCCTGTTATTACACAAAAGACCGGTTCTGAACAGTTGTCATCCGGCAGGGCGGAGTTGTTGCTGCTTGCACGACGCTCGCTGGTAGAAATTGCTCAGAGACGGGGCTGGGCAGAGAGCTGGAACGATCTTGGTCTTCTCTTCGATGACCGGCATCGTTCTGGGGCGAGTGCTTTGGCCGAGGTCTCATTAGATGATGATAACTCCAAGTCAGAGACAGACTCCAAACCGAAGCAATCATCGCTTGTGGGCATTGAACTTCCTAGCCTCAAAGCTGCACTAGGTTCAAAGGATGCTTATTTATCGGTCTATGAGGATCTTACAGACCGAATGATCCGTCACCACATGGCAGCAAACCGCGTCAACTCTGTCGAATCAGCCCTGGCTGAGATCGCCATCCTACGATATCGGCAGAAGGACTACGAGTCAGCAGCTTCTTATTTCCATCGGATGGCTCCATTCTACGGTACTAAATTCTGGGTTATCCTGGAAGGAAGCATGTTGGAACTCCACGCTCGGTGCCTGAAGGAACTGAAGCGGAACGAAGACTACGTTCGGATGATGCTACGATTACTTTCCAAATTTGCTTCATATGCGCAGGCGCAATTGTCAGCGAGGCAGAAGACCTTGGTCAATTCGGTGCCCTCGATTGAGCAGGAATTGTTGGATGGACATGTTAGCGATTTGTTTGAGGCATCTGGGGCTCTTCAGAAAGACATTCCGGCTTCTTTGACGGACTTCTTCGCAGACCTCAAGGTCGAACCAGCCATTCTACTGTTTGATGATCGGGATGGTTTCCAGATTCAGCTATCACTGCGGTTCTTGCTAGGTCGACAGATTGAAGTTGATTCTCTCAAGGCTCGTCTAGTCAGCGCAAACACCTCCCAGAACTCTGAACACTGGGTTGAGAGCTCTTCCAAATTCGTGGTGAAGTCCTCATCGACACAGATTCTCATGGGCTCTTCGGTAAGTACTGCTCGTTTCTTCCGTTGATATTGATAACTAACTCATGATCAGACCACGCTACAAGGCAAATACTTTGTTGACCGTCTCGAGCTAAGGGCCGGTAATCTTGTCTTCCACTATAATAACGGACAGGACTCTGCTCTCCCCGCTGGTTTCCGGGAAACAGAAGATGCAGAGGAAGCCGATCAGCGACCATACATATACTGTTATCCTCCAGCCGACGGTCTTCAGGCAAAGATTGTATCGCCACACTTGATCAATTTAGAATCAATGCGGACGCTTGAATTGGAACTCAATAGCGGACGAAATAATATCAAGAGCGGCACAATTCGTGTCCGACCAGCTACTGCAGGTCTGCGACTCCGTCTTACGGAGACAGAAGTTGTGGATGGCAAGCTCGAGGTGAATGCCAACTCCGAGTCTGGTATCATCGAGTTCACGCAATTAGCGGCACACTCATTCGTCCGGCTCCGCATTCCTTATACTGTGGAAGAGGCATTTACCACACTCTCGGCGCGAGCAGAGATTGGATACGAGACCGAGCAAGGCCGATTCGCTTCAGCCTCGTCATTCAATATTCTTTCCACGCTTCCGATCTCGGTTAATGTTCAGGATATCTTTAAAGATGAGCTACTGTTCTCACGATTTACCGTCAGTCCTGCCATACAGGTTCCACTGCGTATCACAAACTGCAGTCTGCCCAGCTCGGACATCTACAACGTGGAGTCGGGCATCAACGGCCCTGTCGCCCTTGACGTCTTCCCCAAGCAGCCTGCATCGCTTCTCTACAAAATCCGCCCGAATGGCGGCGATGCCGGCAAGTCAGCGGCTCGCAGCCTGCGTCTCAGCATTGATTTTACATGTGTGGATGATGAATGCCTGGACGCAATTGAGAGGCGGTTCGCCGACTCAATGAACTCCAGTCCATTCCGTCAATACGCAGCGCTGCTCACATCGCACATGGTCAGCAGCTTCCGTGCGCAGCTAACCACCAATGACATGGAGGCCATTGGACTCATCCGGGAGGTAGAAATGCTACCATACAAAAGCCTACGATGGGATGACCTGCTAGGAGCACTCAAAGAACCCGCCGAAGACGTACGGCAGTGGCTACAGGAATGGCACAAAGTAAGCCTCATCCCAAACTATCACCACTGCCCTCTATCCTGTACTAACCAGCAAGCAGACCAACCCAACCATCCACCTCCCTAGTCAGCCAACCATCCCAACCCGCCGCATAATCATACCCGTCGACGTCCCAGAAATCCAAGTCGTGCACACAGCAGAACTGCAACTCCAACCAACCCTCCAACCAGGACCATCAACCCACGCAGCCGTCGGTGAAATGATCACCGCCGAACTCATCTTGCGTCACACGCGCCGCTGGTCCTCCCCAACAACCCGCGACTCCGAACCCGCCGACCAGCCCCTCGAATGCTCCTACGAGCTACACGCCAACCCCGAACAGTGGCAACTCGGTGGTCGGCGGCGTGGCAACTTCGTCGCCCACGACGGCGAATCCACCCGGTTCACGGTCCTCCTCCTGCCCCAGAAAGCAGGACACCTCCTCCTGCCCGGCCTGGAAATCCGCACCTTTTTTCCACCGTCGACTCAGCTGCCTACGTCGCCTGCTGCGGACGCAGCAGTCCCGTCTCGCCGCTCAGTCCCGTGTGAAGTTGATTACCGGAATCATGGAGAGACAGTCCTTGTTCTTCCTGACCTGAGGAAGACTACGGTGAGCTTGAGTGCGTCCGGGGGACCTGCCGGTGCAGGGTCTTGGTTAATTGATTCCGAACGTCGGGCTGAGATTTAGTTGAGACGAGTGTGATTGGTGGGTGTATGGATAGAAGAGGTGCAGGAGATCTACGATCACGAACTACAATACAGTACAGTAGCATGTGCAGTACTCTGCAGTGTATAGTATCCACGCAAGCATGCCTATCAATATCAATAACCCAATATGTCTGGTTCATATCCCTCAGACTTCCCAGGGTGGAATCCGGGTGGAGATAAGATCTTATCTAAGGTGGCGAAACTAAGAAAATTAAAGATGTTTGCACAGTTTGTGTCCGTGTTATTTTCACTTGTGGGGCCCAACAAAATCCCAACAAGCGCTTTGGGATCCCCCTTGCAATTGCATGGTCCGATCTCCAGGGACATTCCATGTCCTATCTACTGTACTGATTTCCGAGTACCACGATGCTGCATAACACCCCCCAAATTGAGCCTGCAGGATACAATCTACCGTAGACCTCAATTACAGAACAAAACAGCAGAAAACGCCGTATACACGATCCCCACTGCCCATCTCACGAACTATAAGGTGGATCCCTCCAGGACAAAAGTTGGGACCCAAACCCCGAATCACATGCATCGAGATAACTTACCAGCCAAGAGCGAGGATCAAAAAGGACACGGCAACAGCCCACTTGCCACAATTGCTTTTGGCGCCCACCTGTCAGGCCAATCCTTGCAACACGAAATCGGTTACACGAGAACGACCCGAGGCATGTCGATCTCCACATGTGCTGGAGACGGGCTTCACCGTAATGTGAAGTGTCATAGGCTGGAACTTGCGCTTCCCGTCGCTATATGCATACAATACTGTAGGTATACCGGGACATAGATCATGATTAAATTAATTCCTTGTGTTGGCTGTTTGGAGTCTTGGAAAATTAAGGGTAAAAGTGTTGGGGACCCCGAATGGGTTTAGAAAGGTGGCACCGTGAAGAACTGAGTACAGTATTGGTATATGGGTATACATGGACGTGAGGGAATGGAGACGGGGAGATCCGGGACATTAGAAGAAAGAGAAGAAAAATAGCAGGATCAGATTTGCAGAGCTGAAGTGGCGTGGCTGAATGGGCGAAAAAAAAAAAAAAAGGAAAAAAACTGAGCAACACAGCTGAAGAGAAAAGAAAAGAATGAGGGTTCGCAGTATTTGCAATACCACAATACAGTCCCGCCCATACTGGATGACTGCGGGGAGGTATTGCAAAATACACACCCCTGGGCTCATTTTTATCCTTCTTCGCTTTCCCTTCTTCTCTTCAATTGTCTGCTCTCTCGTTGGTCTGGGGGCTTGGTTATTTAGCTTGAATTCCCTTTGCTGTTGCTGGCTCCTTTCCCAGACGTGAGACCTCTTTGACACTAGCCCTCCCCCAACGTTGTCTGATTCATCCTCAGTACTGCTCTCTTAGACGCATTTGCTTTAGGGTTGAGAGGGAATTCGTCGGTCTTTCTTTTCCTATATATCACCAGCATCAGCACTCAGCATGTCTTCCACTGCTCTCCCCAAGCGCGTTGCGCTGAACCGCAACCCGGCCACCGAGTCCTCCACGGCTAGCTCGGTCTCGGCTTCACCTTTCGACAGCCCGCGTCAGTCGCCCTCGTCGACCTCTCTGTCGTCCATGGCCTCGGAGCAGGAGGCCAGCAAGATGCTGGACACATATGGCAACGAGTTCAAGATCCCCGACTATACCATTAAGCAGATCCGCGATGCCATCCCGGCCCACTGCTTCCACCGCTCCGCGGTTACCAGTCTGTACTATGTCTTCCGGGACATGGCCATCCTGGCCTCGGTCTTCTACCTCTTCCACAACTATGTCACCCCCCAGACTGTGCCGTTCCTTCCGGCTCGTGTCGCCCTCTGGACTCTGTACACAATCGTGCAGGGTCTCGTCGCCACCGGAGTGTGGGTTCTCGCTCACGAGTGCGGCCACCAGGCCTTCTCCCCCTCCAAGGTCCTGAACGACACCGTCGGCTGGATCTGCCACTCTCTCCTGCTGGTCCCTTACTTCTCGTGGAAGATCTCCCACGGAAAGCACCACAAGGCCACTGGTAACCTCGCCCGTGACATGGTCTTCATCCCCAAGACCCGTGAGCAGTACGCCACCCGCGTCGGCAAGACCATCCACGAACTCGGCGAGCTCATGGAGGAGACCCCCATTCTGACTGCCTCCAACCTCCTGCTCCAGCAGCTGTTTGGTTGGCCCATGTACCTCATCACCAACGTCACCGGCCACAACAACCACGCCAAGCAGCCCGAGGGCCGCGGCAAGGGCAAGGCCAACGGCTGGGGCGGTGGTGTCAACCACTTCAACCCTGCTTCCCCTCTGTACGAGGCCAAGGATGCCAAGCTGATTGCCTTGAGTGACCTCGGTCTCTTCCTCACCGGCACTGCTCTGTACTTCATCGGCAGCAACTTCGGTTGGCTCAACCTGCTGGTCTGGTATGGTATTCCCTACCTGTGGGTTAACCACTGGCTCGGTAAGTTTCTTCCTCTCCGTGATATCACACCAACATCCTTGAAAGAGCATTAGCTAACATCTCTCAGTGGCCATCACCTTCCTCCAGCACACCGACCCCACCCTTCCTCACTACCAGCCCGAAGCCTGGAACTTCGCTCGCGGCGCCGCCGCAACCATCGACCGTGACTTCGGCTTCATCGGCCGCCACATCCTCCACGGCATCATCGAGACCCACGTGCTGCACCACTATGTCAGCAACATCCCCTTCTACAATGCCGACGAGGCCAGTGATGCCATCCGCAAGGTCATGGGTGACCACTACCGCAGCGATGCCCACACCGGCTGGACTGGCTTCTTCAAGGCCCTCTGGACCTCTGCCCGTGTCTGCCACTTCGTCGAGCCCACCGAGGGTGCCACTGGTGAGAGCCAGGGTGTGCTCTTCTACCGTAACACCAACGGTATCGGTATTCCTCCTTCCAAGATGGTTGCCAAGGCTCAGTAGAGAGTCTGGTAGTTGTTAGTTTGCTGGTTTTTGATTTGGGTGTGACTCCTCGATGGTGTTTTCATCGTCCCTTTCATCTCTCTTGGTCTTATCTCATCGCATTTTTTTTTTTTTTCGAGTTTGACTGCCGCTTTGTGAGATCTTGTGTATACTTCTTGCGTGCCGCACAGATACACGGATACATCGAGATTTGTTTGTGAGATTTGGCGAGACATAGATCGAATTTGATGCTTTTCACTTCGTCAGATCTTCGCTGTCATGCTTGTCACGCTTTGTCACGCTCGTTCAAGTTGACTCTTCTTCTCGATTGAGTTTGTGATGGTAGAGGTGGAAGTCGAGGTTCAAGGGGAAGAAAAAGGAGGCATGTCTGAATTGAGATTAGTGCAACAGCACATAAAAATGTGGCGATAGCATGACGGGGACGTGATGATCTTGTTCATCTGGAGGACTTTGGTTCTCTTTCTTGTTCACCTGTCTCAGTGGTTAATGGAAGCGTATTCTCTCTTTTTCATATTTTCTTCTTCTCGCTGCCTGTCGCTGTGATCGGCGCCTTTTCTTCGTAGTCGTACATTTTCATCGACAAGATCCTCGACACTTCATAGACGTATGCCAGGCGGATAATAAAATAACGTTGGTTCAACTCGACCTGTCTTGGTCTTCGCGAGACCCTCCACTCCTTGGACACACATCCCTTCGAGTATAGGAGATACTGTATGTAGGAGGGAGGGGCAACAAGACAGGAGATAGTCTGCAGCCAACCGACTTGAAGCGCAGGCACCAGGCTACAGCATGCGTGCCAGTTAGTTGTCCACGATCGACCAACCCGGCAGTGGTCTCGTGTGCATCTTTTCAACACGCGGATACACCGCTCTCTGACAGATAAGGAGTTTCTTGCAGCGTCGTCCTAGTATGCAACGAGTCGAGAAATCGAAGCAAGGATCGCATCTGCACCTCTTCAGGAAGGGAAAGAGAATGGACAGAACGACAAGTCCGGGGAGTGAAGAAGGAAAGCGACGTCACACTGTTGGGCAAAACTTGGTTTTGCGGGGTCGACCCGTTTCCGCCACTTGCCGGTTTGGCGTTTCTAAGCATTGCATGTATCGCCTTGGTTTTAACGTTAACTTATATTGTCATTGTCATTGTTTTATATATATATATATATATATATATACAGTAGTGTGTATAGTGTCAAGCAGCGTGAGAAGGGAATATGGGTATAGTGCTATGCTCCGCTCAAAAGTAAATGCATATCGACAAAATATCACGGCTGGGCTGTGATCGTGGCCCATTCTGCCTAGGGCAGATAGATGAATCATTCATTCGAAACTGACGCTCCGCAGTCCGCCGGCCCAGATTTCGAAGTCCACTTCGTCGGTCTGTGGCTCGGCGGATCTTCCTGGTGGGGTTGATGGTAGGAGATCTTCTGGTTCGTGCTCTGTCGGTCCTGCCCAGGGTGCAAAGACTAGTTTCATTGTTCTCCTTGTGACGCGGTCGGGGAGGTATTCGAGATCTTGATCTTGGGAATGTGGATCTGGGTTTCGGGCTGTTGCATCTGGAGAACCGGGCTGGGCATCGGGGGTTTTTCTTTTTCTTTCCTTGAACTCCGGGGCGGGGATTGCAGCGGGCTCGACGTCTTTGCTAGTGTCGGGTTGTTCCTGGGAAGACCGCATGAATTCAGACGCCGTGATGGGTTTTTCGTCTGGAAGTTCTGAGCTGGTTTCTGTTTTTTCTGCTGTTTCTGCTGTAAATGTCGGGTATAAAACGTCATGCGCTGGAACTCCGAATCTAGATTCCTCTTTCTTCAATGCAATACGACAAGCAATCTGGCTTGACCAGAATATCCCCATAGCTGGATTTTTGAGGGAGGCATGGGGTGAGAAGTCATCGCCCCAGCCGGTGAAGAATCGTTCTTGGAGATGGACACTTGTTGCTTGTTTGAACGTGAGGTCTGTGTCACAATGTGTCTGTTGGAATGTATTTTCGTCGTGATCTCCGTAGAATTGAGAAGAAGTCATGGCAGAGGATGAAGGCGGGTCTTGAGAATCGGACGGTGCTTGTTGAGTACTTTCATATTCCATGTTCACTGGTTGGGACATTGAGGGCTGAGCCATTTGAGGCTGCGGCATTGCAGGTTCTGACATTGGAGGTTGTGACTTTGAAAGCTCAGTCGTCGGATCAGAACCCTCCATATCTTCTGCAGTTTGGCTCGGCATTTGTTCTTGTGACGCAGACTCATCATCAGTATCTGGGTCGTCCGGCACGTCGGGCATATCGAAGCGATCAGAGACTTGATTCGCGACAACAATTGCTACATCTTGATCCACAGCAAGGTTGCGTAACATATGGCCCAGCTTCGCAAGCTCATTCGTACGTGTCGCCAGGGCTATGGCATCGGTGGAGGAGTGTTCGGCACGATAATTTGAAGTTATCGAGTCGATAATAACCAGCCCAATATTGTAGCGTTGGATTGCAACAGGAAGCTGGTAATTCAAAATGTGGTCTTGTGCCTCCAAGTCCATGGCGTTTATAGACAGGATATCCTCCAGTGAAGGTGCCTCCTCGGCCGACAAAGACGAAAGTATGGGGTGGCATTCAATGAGCTGGGAAAGCCGGGGAGTGGATAGCGGGTGCTCAGTCGAGATGTATAATGCGCGACGCCGGAGGCCATACGGCTTCGGCAACTGAACAGCCAGACATAGACTCATGAGGAATTGGGTCTTGCCACTTCCACTATATGTAAATACAATCGTCAGACCCAACAGGCCAGCAGCGAAACTTCGAGATCGGCATCTGCTACATGCACATGGACATACCTCTCCCCAGTAATTTCAACCATATACCCCGTCGGGATCCCACCCCCGAGAAGGTCGTCCATCACGGGGTCCAGGGTGCTGATCGTATTCCATTGTGACGTCGTGCGGCTTGTCGCAGGGCCAAGAGCTAGGCCAGTCGGGTGTATACTGGCATTCAACTCTTCATCCTCATCTTCGTCG
This sequence comes from Penicillium nucicola, assembly GCF_028828085.1. Taxonomy (NCBI): domain Eukaryota; kingdom Fungi; phylum Ascomycota; class Eurotiomycetes; order Eurotiales; family Aspergillaceae; genus Penicillium; species Penicillium nucicola. Next base: position 3,513,339 of record NW_026643126.1, on the reverse strand, counting down.
CCGTCTGAATCTTCTATAATGGGCTCGGACTCAACGAAGCCAATGTCGGCATGGAGAGCCTCGACAACGCGGTCGCAGAGCCGCCGAATGTCTGCGGGGGGCACATGGGCGCGTTTCGCGATTTCGAGGAATTCGATGGTGAGTAGGTCGACGGTGGTGATTTTTGTTCGCTCTAAAGCTGGGAGAAGGTGTTGATATGGTTTTGTTTGGAAGCCAGGTAGGACTGTTAGCAGATCCATAGGAGTGACAGGAGGAGAGTCGCGGCTTGGTCGTGTCGCGATTATTCGTGGACTCCGGACCAATCACAGGCTTGGGGTTCGCGGAATCGAGGTTCACTTGTATATCAGTTCTATATCAGATATTCGAGATTCTCGGTGGTTTTTGTTTTGTGACTACTAGAATTCCTACGACTTGTCTGGGATGGTGTCGTTCTTCGGCTGTCTTTAATATATTTCCTGATTGAGTACTACATGAGATGAGGATACTGTCAATGAATGCAACAATATATTTCTGCTTGCCAGGTCTGTAAGACAATGACAAGGCCCAATTTTCAATATCAGGCTTGAATCATTATAGTCCAATGCTCTGTGCAAACCATGCGAGAAGCCTCGATGATCTGACATAGACATACTCCTGCGGTGCAGTACTTCAAGAGTGTGGGCTACGCCCTACAATATACAGTAGAAATGATTTGCTTACAGTTTCCCAAACAAGCTAGTTCCCTCAAGCGCATAGTGTCTTTAGCTTGAGCAAACCTGTTTCGCTCCAATCAGGTATACTTTCAAGTGATTGTCGGCTGAAACCCGCGTGTCACATGGATATTCCTAAATAGGAAGGTTATAAGACGATGCTGAGCCAAGAAAGATGTGTTAAGTGATATCACTGAAGTTTGAGCTACAGTACAATTTACAGTACTGTAGGAAGAGTGTTTGAAGGAGGGTCCAGATGATGTTCACTATCTACTGTATACTGGGATTCCTTTCCAGACAGCTGGGACGGGTAGATCATTCACGCTGGATTGAATCATCGACGGAAAGCCAGTTACACTTAGTTGGTACAAGCTCGTACAAGTGTACTTTTGTTCCGCAAGGAGTGGGGGGAATTGCCACAGACCCTGGGATACAGTAGACCATTTCGATAATCCATATGTACTGCACAGTAGTGTGGTGATCAACCTATGTTAACAGACCTCTCTCAATCATGCCATTCGACCTCGGCAGATCTCGCAACTAACAACAGTACAGTAAAGTACAGACCTGATATCTCGTCCAATGATGAACTCCGAGAAGAACTAGTTCCACGTGGCAGCGTAAGGATTAAACCGACTTAGTCTGGACTTAGTCTTTCGCTTACAACAAATGACAGGTCGCATCTCATGCAAGGTCATCGTGGAAATTAAGTCGTCCCGAGTGCCAGGTATTCGGTCAACATATATGTACAATCGGACCATTTAACCGGGAGAGGATGAACGGCCTGCATTGCTTGATATCCAGATGGTGTCAAATGTAGTCTCTGCCTCACCCTATGTCTACAGTAACACACCCAACGTACTTCGTGCCGTTCCATCCAAATCAGACGCAACAAACATACCTGCAGTAGCGGCACAGCCACGCCAATGAACCCCATCCATCGCCCCCATTTCCGCGTCAGTGTGCCCTATCTGTTCCGTTCTACGGTATACATGTAACTCCAGCCCTTGTGCCTGTACTGTACAGTAATCTGCGAACCGTCTCGCCTAGCGCCTGATGCGACCGCTGTCCCAGGGTTGATCCCGCTACTGTAGTCCAGCCGCACAAAGCAGCCTCGTACCCTCGATCCGACTGGAGCACTAACTCATTGAAGCAGTCACCCGTTCGGAACACATACCCCGAATAAAGAAAGACGGCACCCAGGCTCAGTCACTACCGATCCTTGGGACAGGGGTTCCGGACCCGACACACAACGTCGAGGGTGTAGGGACGGAGTGCTACGTAGGGAGTCGGAATTTCGACCAGTAATCGGTTGCGTTTGCATACCCTTATGTGCAACAGTTGAGACTCCTGCCTGAAAGAGACTTTGGGCTATTTCGGATGGGGACTAGGCCTGGGGGAAGGGGAGGGGATGGATATAACATTACTGTACGGAGTACACACCGTCTAGAACTAGAACTTAAAATTACAGTGCTGTTCACTATTACTTCCTGGATGTCGCTAACTCCATTCCTTTCGCGAGTGTTGGTTACTACAGGATGACCTACGGTGGAAACACCTGTTGCTGAGGAGTTCACGGTCCAGGGCAAACCATAATCAGGGCTGACAGTCAGATTCTCAGCACAACATTAAGTGATCACGTCAGTGATAAGCAGATGATTATTTTATCGTAGCCGTTGTGCATGCACGGAAAACGCAGTGGCATGATGTTCAATTGTGGCTTGCTGTATAACCCCAAGGACTTCCAAGCCACTAGATTGTCTCGTACTTGTCCTTTGCTTGATCTGTTGTAAATTAACCCAAATCCAGAATCAGAAAACCAGGCAAACAAAAAAGTCAATCGAGGCCGATCGAGGTGCGTCGATCGAGTGCAGACAGTGCAGACAGTGCAGACGATCACCAGCGCCACGAAGAATCGCATGCAACGGTGGCAAGTACAGTATGTCGGGTCCAGAATATCACTTCGGAATGATGGTTTTCTTGAGGAGTGATTTATGGGTACCAAAATATCACAGGATAGTCATTGATGAGAATTATAGAAGACCAAAGTATAGACCGATCTGGAAGAGGAACTAATGCAGAGGGCCTCATACGAGTTCCCCGAGTGATTGTTTCGGGGAAATACAACAACTATACCAACTGGACTGTCCTCAGTGTACAGTGTACATGTACCGTCCAGATAGTCCACAGTAGGGTTTCGAAGCAGACATGTCCCAGGCTCAGAGAATGCCATGTAATGTCGATCTCATACACAATACACAAATCAAGTTAGTCGTTCATGGCACTGGTAAGTTATTTGCCTCCAAGTCTCTGATTGGTAAGCCCACTGACCCAACCTGAAGGTTCCATGGTGAGGGTCGCAGGATCTTCCATAGGATATCGACAGAGAGATTCAAGTGAGAATAAAGGTGCGGATAGGGGTCTCCGGTCCGTTGGACTGGGACTCTGTGGGTAACGTGGAATTCACATGCTAATCCCTGTTCAGTTGGACTATTGCATGGGTTGTAAGTTGGATAATTTGGGTATTCTAATAGTAAGATTATAAGATAATCCGAATATGTTCTTCTCCTATTATCATCGAGAGCATTTCCTCGAACTTTTGACAAAACAAGAAAATAAATTACAAGCCATTACAAGTCAGTTACCCACTAGTGTGTCACTGCTCCCCCTCTCTTTCTCTCTGCTTTTCATCTCTGCGACCTTCACAAGCCTGTTCTGACTTTTGGAGGCATGTTCTGCCAGGGGGAATAACGTTGAATCCCCCATACTCTCTGGTGACTTTGGAAGCTGGTCTTGGATATTGTGGGATCGAACCGAATCGCTCTCCGTCCGGTCTTGCGCCCGGCAGAATACTTGGGATCGCTACGAAGACCAGCGTCAATCCGATCGAAAATGGCGAGCAGACCACCCATCATGCCGCCTCACAATGAGACCGAGCACTCGGTCAGCCGGATTACTCGTGAAGGCAAACAGCTCACCTACAAATTGAGCGTGATGCAACAGCCGGAGCGAGCCAGAGCCTGTGGTGCAGGAGCAAAGTGTAAGTCCTCAGGATTCGAGTCGTCGCGGTCGTGTTGGCTAAAACATCTCGTATAGCATCGGCCGACCGTCGCCCTGTTGACCCGCCGCCCGTGGTCGAACTTCGTATCTTCGAGTCCGATCCCAACAACGAAGCCCACCAGACCGATATTACCTTTGCCTACAACGCGAACTTCTTCCTCTACGCAACCTTGGATACTGCACGCCCGATCGCCCACGGGCGGGTATCTGGGCCGCCATCGTGCCCGGTCTTGACGGGTGTGCCAGTCGCCGGCATCGCGTATCTCGACCGTCCATCGCAAGCGGGTTATTTTATCTTCCCAGATCTATCGGTTCGTCATGAAGGACGCTATCGGCTGAACTTCCACCTATACGAAGAGATCAAGGACGCCAAAGACGCCGATCGAGACTCGAATCTACCTCTGCCTAGCCAGGTTGCTCCGGTCGGTGGAGCGAAGCCAGATTCGCCTCAAGCATTCCTGCATTTCCGTCTCGAGGTCAAGTCCATCCCATTCACCGTATATAGTGCGAAGAAGTTCCCGGGCCTGGCCACCAGCACCTCCCTAAGCCGCATCATTGCCGAGCAGGGCTGCCGTGTTCGTATTCGTCGTGATGTGCGCATGAGACGCCGGGGAGACAAGCGAGAGGAGGATTATGAATTCGACGAAGAACGCACCGGTGTCTACGCTCGCCCAACAGACCGATTCTCGACACCGGATCGCTATGCGGCTGCGATGGACCGTCCCCGATCCAATAGCAATGGCAGCGTCGTGGAATCGCCATATGGGTATATACCACCGGATAGACGACCATCCGCACCAGACTATGGCTTCCAATGCCCGCAACCTTACCAGAGACCCATGCCACCTGCGCCCATACCCCACTCACAAACACCTTCATATCAATCACACCTCTCATTTGGCTCTACGCCTACTCACTACCCGGCTCCGCACATGCCTCCTACACCTCCGCCAGCTGTATCCGCAGGGATGTATTCACCGCAACATACATATGCGCAAATTCGAAATCAATCAAACACCTCGGAATACGAAGGTACACCTGGTGGGTATCCCATGGCGCCTCGGATACCCGAACAACGAACGGGCTATCCGAAGCCGTCTGTGACTTCTTACCACATGGAACCGCCGCCTAAAGCACCATATTACATGGACCCTCGCATGGAGCCGCCAAAAGTACCGACTACCATGGATCTCCGTGTGGAATCACGCACGGAAACCCGAATGCCAGACTCAAATCTCTACCACCCAGTGCCACAAGCAGCAGTGTCGCGTACTCAGACCCCAAGTATGGTATCAGCATTACCACCATTAAAGACCCTGCCCAATGAATATGCCAACCAGCTTGTTCCCTCCGTGGAATGCACGTCTCCCAGTTCAGGGTACGACAACGTTTCCGGGAAGCGCATGCTATACCAGACTGGTCCGGCATACGGAAAGCGATCCCACGAAGACTCATTTGGTCTTGATGAACGTGCTATGCAGAATGGGATGCGGCCAGATGCTGAGCCTTACCCCACAGCGTATCGCGATTTCGCTGCAGAGAGTAGGGCTGCATTGATGGCTGAAATGGGCATCGAAATGTCCTACAAGCGTGCCAACGGCCGCACTGTCCAGAAAGCCCCTCCGCCCACTTGAATTGACGTGCCTTGGCCGGATGGCTGAGCACAACTTACTCGCATTGGACTTGCTTGATGACCGATGAACTAGTCAATGGGCCGGATCCTGACACGGTCACTTGCATTTATTGTACATGTCATGATTTTCCTCACTGCTACATTTTGAACCCTAGAATCCTCGATGCATGACGCAGCCTTCTCTTCACGAAGAGGAAGCGTGTGATCCCTTCCCCATCGCATCATTTCTAAGATTTACAGAGCTATACAATATACCATTCTTGATTCCCCTCTTGCCAAGCGCAAGGCGCACTGCTCCTTTCACCCCCGAGCAGTGAAATTAGGGAAATGCCATCCATCCCTTCCCGACTTGGGCGTCCCCTGGGATGGTTTATATGATATATAGGGAGTTTTCGGTCCTCGGGGTTTATGTTTCCTTTGTTTCTTCGTGTTTTCTCATTTTTATGTCTCCTTTTCTGTTATGGGCTGGCTTATGGATGTTTAAAAGGGCGGCATAGTGTTTTTGTGTTTTGTTTATGGACATCAGAGCGGGTCTCATTATGAAACTGCATTGAGATGTTCAATGTTGCGGTGGCCTCCCTTGCTTTGAACCCTCGAAGTGGCCTAATCTACCCTTCATGTCGGCGGTTGACATGTTCTTGATACCTAGCATGTTCTTCGAGCCTTGTGCACCCACGTAGCATGTCTGAATTCAACGTCAAGGTATGAAGTGATCGTAGATGTAAACAGTATCTGCATTCCTCCCCACACATGTTGGAGACACGCGGACTGATCGAACATACTGAATCCCCCGCAAGGCATGCGAGGACAGTAAATAATATGCAAATAATTCAGGGAACATTCTATATTTCCTCCATGTAGCGGGTACTTGGCTAACCGTGGGCGAAGTGCGGGTGGCTCGGGTACTGGGTACCACAACAAACTTGCCCCTTGGCAAGTGCGGAGTATGTAAACAAACCAGGACATTTGCACATTTGCCCACTCGCTTCCCTTCTTTTTAAATATTCCACTTCTGTGCTGTATGCTACAGTAAAGCCCCCTTCACCCAGTCTATATCTCTCCCTCAACAAGGGCGCGCGGAGCAGGGATGCCAAAGGACACACCCACCGCAAAGGTATGGCATCCAGTATCCAGTATCCAGACTCCTTGCCCGAATCCCCACGGAAGGGATTCCACCAGAATAAGAAGAAACGGAACTGACCAACCCGCCGCCACTCCAGATCACCCGCGAGCCCCAGTCCAAGTCCAAGTCCAAGTCCAGAATGGACCATGACCCAAGCCCCGCGCAGCGCTCCTCGCGCAAACACATGCGCTCCAGCGATGACGACAACAACTACGACTGGAGCTCGGACGTGTCTGGCCAATTTGACGACGCCGAAGAGGCAGACCAGGATGAATACCGGTCGCTCATGGCAAACCTGGCCAAGCGCCGCAAGTCCAATGATTGGCCTTTGCCCGATGAAGCGGCAGACTATGTTCCTGGTTCTGGCGATGGCGCGAATGACCGCCGCGTCGCCCGGACCGAAAATGGCAATTTGAGTGCCAGTAATACTGGACCTGGATATAAGGCTTCGCCGCGGGCGTCACCGCGGGCGTCCCCTCGTGGGTCTTTGGCCTCGCTGCGCGCGAGACATGCCGCTGCTTCTGCGTCTGCTTCCAGTCCCCGTCATCAACGCCGTGGTCGGACCTCTCGTTTTGTGGAGGCTACTATGAGTGATAGTGTCAGTGAGAAGCCGCCGAGTATTTTTTTTCGTGATCAGAAGCCCGCTGGGCCGAACCGCTCGTCTGGGATTTTCCGCTTCGGGAAGGCTATTGCCTCGGCGTTTAATCCGTTTGGTGGTTGGAGCAAGAATTCTGAGGATGTGAACAAGTCGCCCCAGAAAGATGTTATCAATCAGGCTGAGGCTGCTTATGCGGAATTGAAGAAGGCTGGTTACAAGGGTACCAATAAGGGCTCATATACCCAGACCCATGGTGTCAGTACCTCTCATGCCGACCATACTTGGCAGGCTATTCAGGAGAAGATGGAGAATAGCTCGCCTGTCAAGGATTCGCGTTGTCATTCCGTTGACCATGGTGATCGGGCTGTGCCATCGCGCTCTGACTCCTCGGCTTCGAAACGCTCCTCTTTGCAGGATCTGCGTATGAATCTCTTCAACAAGCCTCATGAATCGCCTTCTACTGCCCCTGCGGTCTACTGCGACAGGACTTCGGACGAGTCTGAGCCTACTGGTTTACGCAAACAACCCTCGCGTCGAGAAATGTCGCGCCAAGCAAAGTTACTCAAGAAAGTCAGCAATCTTGAAGAGAAGCTACTTCGTGCTCGACGGGAGCTCCGTGACTTGACTGGGAATGAGGAGCGGACACCAGTCCCGACGCCATCTTCGAAGCCTCTCAATACGGAGATTGATCCTGCATCATTCCCAAGGAAGTTCGTCCCCGGAGCTCTTCCTAGTCTCCCATCGGAGAGACTTCTGGATCAGCAAGCAGAGGCATCCGAGTCTAATGAGACCAGAGTGACGGTGACCGCCCTGCCACCTATGGAAGACCGAGAAAGCTTCTCGTTTGAAGAGCCACGCCCAGCTCGAAGCCCGGCTGCGGCCAAAACTCCAAGACGCCGCTCGAAAGAGGCCCGGCCGTCGTCAATGGGTAAGAACAGCTCTTCCCGTAAGCGGAAGTCACCCAATCCTGAACCAGTCGATAGTCGGAGCCCTTCTCAGCCCAGTCAGACGGACTGCGGTGACGCCAACCTCGAACCCGAATACGACTTTGACGAATTGATCGACTGCGGTCTTCTCAGTCCCCCGAACAAGGCGAAATGGCACAAGTCCGAAGTAGGCGAAAGCCCAGGCTCTGCTAAGCGCAAACAAGCCATCGACAACGTCGGTCTCACTTCACTCACAGAAAAGGTCGACAAAGACATCTCAAAGAACATCAACAACGAAAGCGGCGCAGACCGCAACAAAATCAACAAAAGGTCTCACTCTGTCCAATCCCGAAGACTCTCCACGACCAGTCGCTCACCAAATTCAAAGCCCTCCACCCCCGTCCGCATGAGACCAAGCGCACCAAATATGCGCACCAAATCAACCACCTCAGACCGGACTAATACCGATGTCTGGTTCTCGCCCCTGCCAACCACCCCCACCAATCAGCCCGACTCCCATCGCTCCTTCTACCTCCAGTCCCATAGAACTCTGAACCCAGACCGTAGCCCACGCGCTTCTCCCTCAAAGGCTCCCCGGGGTTATCAGCGAGGCTACGGCTATGGTCTAACACGAAACGAGGACGTCCCTCCTGTCCCGCCTCTCCCAAAAGAACTGCGCATGAACGCTGCCACAGTCACCCAAAATAAGAACAAGTCACCGACCAAGAGACCGATATCGTGTCCCGAGCCTTCTGCCCTCCTCTCACCTGAGCCGGGCTCTGTCCGTCTTCTTGGGGGTCTGGAGGATTATCAGTGGCCAGAGGATATCTTTTGAGGGATTCTTCCTTATTCTTGTTCATTCAAGATGGCGTTTAGCTTGACAAGCGTGTTCTGTTCGATTCTGTACCATGGACCATGGGTTTCAACGGTTGGCTCTATCTGGTGACGTTATATCGTTGTGTGGGCGTAGGTGTCTTGGTTCTGATTGTTTGTGTGATCTTATGATGTAATGACGGTTTATACCCTGGCGTCTTGGGTGTGTTTGTTTCTTTCTTTGCACTTGAAATTCTGCATTGAATAGGAGGTGTGGTAATGACCCGGCCTTTATTGTTCAATATATTATTATGGTCTAGTTAGTCTCGTGATAATTTTATCGGCCCGATGCCGAACCTTGTGTGGAAGTTAGTCTATTCACTGAGTTTGCTGTTTTTTTATTGTTATAAGCTCTTTCTCATAATGGATATCTACGATGTTGATGAAGGCTCAAAACAAATTGATGGTTTTCATCTATACTTCAGTCAATTGAGATCTCTACCTCGGCAATACTAGATCATACTGACTCAATTGACTGGGATTCCCCGGAATAGCCATCTAATCGCTTAAATCTGATACAGTCACGTTATCTTGTAATTGTGGAGGACAAATACGCTAGTCATTCTGCCCGCATTACCAAGATCAACCACTTGTGTCTCGTGATTTCCGGGCGGTAGAGCCAGATCCAGCAGGCGGTCTCGCCCTTCCCCGAGGTCGGAGGTTTCCCGCAATGAACATAACGGCTGGAACCGTCGGTCCAAGCCGAGTACTCGGCCAACGCCGTGTCGGGGAACTTCCAAGATTCCATTAAATGTGCCGTATCTCCCCATAGCCTAGCTTTCTCAATTAAACTTGCCTTTCTCTCCTCTCCCACCCCCCTCTCCTCCAAAGTAACATCCCACTCTCCATCCAAATTACCCCGCCATGGGCAACGATAAGAAGATCGGTGCCTACTATGCACCAACCGGTGGCCTGCCACCGCAGACCCAGCTCCTGACCGACCGTGCCATGTTCACCGAAGCCTACACCGTCATCCCCAAAGGCACATTCAGCGACATCGTAACAAGCTTCCTCCCCTTCTGGGACAAGACCCGGTTATGGGTAATCGCCCGCCCACTCTCCGGCTTCGCCGAAACCTTCTCGCAATACATTATGGAAGTCCAACCCGGCGGCGGCAGTGACCGAGCCGAGCTCGACGACAGCGCCCAAGGCGTGCTCTTCGTCGTCGAAGGCCAAATCACCGTCACGCTCGACGGCGAAACGCACAACCTCACCGAAGGCGGATACGCATACCTGCCGCCCAAGAGCGGCTGGACGCTCCGCAACGAGGGCGTCGAGACCGCGCGCTTCCATTGGGTCCGCAAGGCCTACGAGGCCGTTGACGGTCTGGAGTACCCGACCCCGCTGTTCCTGAACGAGAAGGAGATCGCGCCGACAGTGATGCCCGATACTAATGGGGCGTGGGCGACGACTCGCTTTGTGGATCCGTTGGACTTGCGCCATGATATGCATGTCACTATCGTGACGTTCGAGCCCGGTGGTGTCATTCCTTTTGCTGAGACGCATGTTATGGAGCATGGTCTTTACGTGCTGGAGGGTAAGGCCGTTTACCGTCTCAATCAGGATTGGGTCGAGGTTGAGGCCGGTGATTTCATGTGGCTGCGTGCTTTCTGTCCGCAGGCTTGCTATGCTGGTGGTCCTGGGAAGTTCCGTTATTTGCTTTATAAGGATGTGAACCGTCACATGAAGCTGTCACGGCCGTGACGGTTGGATGTGAGAGATGATGATTCTTAGGGGTTTATTTTGAAGGGTTTCCGCTAGATCGGATATGTATATAGTCACCTATCAACTAAAATCTGTTTCCTATATGCTTATTTCCATTGATCAAAATGTAGTGGACACCAGTTATCAGGCACTTCTCTGAAGTCTTCTCCAGCATTGACACCTGGGTCTCATCAATATTTACCTTCAAAAAATGGTCTGGTCAACATTTAAAACGCCCCAGCTCCTAATCCCGATGCAACGGGGCATCCTTTGGCAGAATCAACCAGCTCAGTCCCGAGGCAGCAATCAACCCAACAAGCATAGGCTGCAACACCTGCACACCAACCCTAGCAGCAATGATACCCGTCAAAGCCGGGAAAATAGAGCCTCCAATTTGGCCGAAGACGAAGACGAATGCTATTGTGGTTATTAGATAGTAGACAGGAAAAGGTCTAGTGGCTTACCAATTGCGGAAGATCGGAGTTCCGGTGGAAAGATCTTTGTGCCTATAGATATACCCTACATCGAACGTGAGTTAGCTATTCCATATAACGTTGTATGACAACACGGGATGAGCGAACCGTTGCAAAGAAGGGACCCATGAAGAAACCGAGTAAGCTGACGGCGACTGCTTCGGTGATGATATTCGGAACCCTGATTCCATTGAGTCAATCAATCCGAATCATGCATGACATTGGAAGAGGCGATACACACAGCCAGAATACCAACTGTAATCCCAAGGAGAGCACAGCATAAATGAAGATCATCCGCCGCTCCCCAAACCGATGTGTAGGCTCTGCCAAAAGAAGTCGTCCAAGGAATCCACCTCCATAAAAGCCAGCAGGAACATAACCCATCTGCTTGACATCGCCATCGCGGACATTGACGAGGTACTCGACCATCCAGCCTAACCAGATCAGCAACTGTAAACATTCATCGCGGAGAGAACGAAAGAAAGAGAGAAAAAAAGAAACCTACCCCCAGCAGTAATCGCAGCCCCCAAAAAGAAAAAGAAAAACAAACTCAACAACCAAACCCCAGAAATCGAAAGCGTATCCTTGATCTCCCTCAACCCCCCTCCACCAGCATTACTGCCCCTCCTCGTCCCCCTCGCACCAGAACCAGAACCAGAAACCAAAGAGAAAGCAGAAATCATCCGATCCCAGAACGAGACAGCAACAAGCCCAAGATTCGCAACGCCAATCCCCAGCGGGAACGCATAGAAAAGGAACCACTTCGAGTCAGCGTTCGCGGACGCAACACCCGTTGCCACAAACGGCCCAACTAAACACCCGGCCATGTACATGGCATGGATGAAGCCAAGGTAGCGGTGCGCACCGGGTAATGCAGCGACGAATGTATTGGCGTGGGTATCATTGTATGCTTGGCCCAGGCTGGCTAGGAAGAATGTTACCACGAAGAGCGCGAATGGCGGTTGCCAGACTCTAAGGATGTGGGCTAGGATTTGTATGCTGGCTCCTAGACAGAGGATTGGGCCTAGGTCGAGGTGTTGGGTTATTGTGCTGTTTGTTAGGGCTGCTATGAGCCAGCCGAAGAAGGTTGTGCCGTATCTGGGGAGGTTAGTTTGGAAGTAAGAGGCATATTGGAGAGAGAGGTGTTTTGGCGGCTTTTGGTAGGTCACTTACAATACAGCTACCATGTCAGTGTTGATGCCATAGGCGCGGATCACGTAGGGAAGTATTGATCCTAGACTTCCGTCGTTGATGCCCGCCACGAAGAAGGACAGTCCTGCGCTGAGAATCTTGGGATATTTCCATTTGATTTCTGGGGGACTTTGCTCTTGGGTTTCATTTTGGGGTTCGCTGACTGTTTGGAGCACGATGGTCTCCGTTTGAGTGTGTGTGCTCATTGGGGATATGGAGAATTATGCAAGGGTAGAGAGAACAAGCCGAGTTGAAGAAATGAGGTATGAGTTGCTGGAATACGGAGAAAGTCTTGGGGTTGCATTGCGGGGACCCGTTTGCCGGAGTTTAGCCGACTTGCATCTGTGGGGATTTGATAGACTAAAGATGCTACTTAGTTGATGAAGGGACAAGAGAATAGAAGAGAAAAGAAATAAATCAAGCATTCTTCCCCTATCTACTGTGGCCAGAGGTTGACTTTGCACACTTAGAGAGACACTGGGTTATTTACTGTCTTCCATGGATACAAGTCTCAAATTCGATGGTTAATAAACCAGCTAATTACATTGATTACATTATTGAAGAAGATCCAAAAGACTAATCCCCGTATTACAATACACAATGATCGCCTCACTGTCAAGGACGGAGATTCGGGCATGACCGTCCTCCATAGTGACCGTCTCCTGCACCATAGTACCATCAACAAAATGCCCCTTGCCCCCATCAACGGTGTGAGACCATTGCTCTCCAGCCCAGGTTACATTATCTCCATGGCCACCGAGATCAAAGCCCATGGCCGATGTACCCTTCTCAGCGTGCAGTCTTCGAGCATGCATCGACCCGATCTCACCAACATTCAGGATAACCTCGGCACTACCTCGGTCATCCTGGGAGGTATGATCCCACTGCTTCAGATTGACAAGCGCAATACGTGCCAGTTGACCTGACTGGAGATCATACATCGCAAACGCACTAAAGAACTGCGGCATGCCTGGTACCTCAATCTCAATGACCTGACCGAGAGAGTCACCTTTGCCCACAAAGTCGGTGATGAAAGCCGCAGCAGGGAAGACGCCCTGCACAGAAGGACCACGAGTCTGAGTGCCCATATCATTGGGGACCCAGAAAGAATGCGTAGCCTCCGGGCGCATGGTATTCGAGACTCGCTGCACGCCGCGTGCCATTGCGGTCAGGTGGAAGTCAACTGCCCACAGCGCTGCACCAAAAGCGCCAGCAAAGCTGACGGGAGGACCTCCTAGAGCACAGCCCAGCTCGGAAATCACAAACCCAATCTTGCTGTCGGCTTGGTGAATGTATTCAATGCCTCTTCGCATTTTGGGGAAGCGCTCAGCAATGGCGTGGTGGTTCATGAGACGGTCTTTCAGATAGAGTCAGCGTACACGCCTTGAAATCTGCAATGGAAGAAGAACAGAAAGAAGAAACAAATAATGACACATACCCTGCAGCGCCTGCGAATCATATTTGCCCCCCTCATCGGCCTGGTAGTAATGCTGCGCAGCATACTTGCCGTATCCATTCGCATTGAGCTCGTTCTGGAAGATCTTCCGCAAGCCAAAGTCCTCCCCATCTTGGTCCCGCTGTTTGATCACTGTCCATCCAATATCACCCAGCTCAAAGATCCGTCTATCGGCACCTTCCAAGCCCAAAAGCTCAATGGTGCGGTTCTCAATCTCCAGCGCCCGGTCAACATACTGCTCCACTCCATATGAATAGTAATCAGGCTCATTACCCAACGCAATAGCATTGACACGCTCTTTTCCAAGAGCATGGTAGGCGCGCTGGATAAAATCCAGCGAATTGGGAATCCAATCATCGTCCTTGCTGTCAGGCTTGACGGGGATCATGGGCGCCTGGATGGTCATTGTTGCGCTCTGGAATCGCTTGAAGGTGTCGAAATAACTTTGGCCTAGCACGAAGGTATCTTCGCTGGAGTAGGGACAGTCCGGTCCGCTCGCACAGCGAGCGGGTTCTTCTTGTGTTAGGTTGACCTGCACCAGGTCGCCGCTTGTGCCGCCGATGCGGATGATCAAGGGCTTGCTCATGCGCGAGCCGATGGAGTTGATTATGTTTTCGGATAGATCGGTGTCGAATTGGGGGAAGAAGGCGGTTTCGAAGCCGAAACTGAAGAAGTCGGCTGGTACATGGTATGCTTTTTCTGGTGCGTTCTTTTGGATTGTAAGATTGTAAGTCTGGGTATTTGCTTGTGCTAGAGCCGAAAATAGGATGGTTGATGCTATTGATGGTAACATCGTGTGAGAATGCTAGTGTAGATTGAATCTGACTTGCGCTATCTTAGAAGCTGTTGGTCTTTATACTTATACCTGCGAACAACACATCCCCTGTTCTATTCTGCTCGTGCAATTGATCCACCTCAATAGGAGAATTATGGGGAGAGCTCCATATCAGGGATGCTAAGGGCCTGGGGTACAGTATGTGCATTGTATATTCTCCTGAACTGGTCTCGTCGATCCTGTGTTTACGGGGGTGATAGTAAGGTGGGCCGTCGATTATTTCTCACTTTGGTAATAAGCCATGTGTACAGTACATGTAAACGGAGTCTGCCTCGAGGTAATGCTCTTCACTGTAGACCCTATTTTATTCTGACGAAAAAATGGGGCGATGCGCCGCGTGTTGTCATGATCTGCATATCTTGTACTTCGTGTACTGACTATGTGAAGGCTCGGTCCTTTAAATTTTGGAGAAAAGTCTGTTCGCTCTTAATCAAAGCATTGTCGAATCCATAGAATTCTCTTGAAAGGTGACGACATCCTGAACAAGTTTCGTCGTAACTATCTGGGATATCAACAAGGCCGTAATAGAATAAGACCGCCTGTCTTACATCCGAGAAGGCTGAATAGTTTTCTCCTTCTTGGTATAATAGTACATTGCAGACGTTTGCTTATTTCTAGCAACGCACTCGAAAACCGGGAGATGACTTGATGACTCCTCGATTATAGCGCGAATCTCATGTTACAGGCGACATCCATTACTCACTGCTCGCCCATGTCATCAAATGCACAGATATTTCAATCATTCGTACTCTGCTAGACTGCGATGGTGATTTCAGGAAAGACTAGATTGTGCACAATGAGATTCATAGAGATCCTCAATCTCGAGGTAATCATCCCGCTTATACATACCTTTGGGCGAGCATTTAGATTCTCACCAAGAGCAAGATGATCAGTACTCTTGAGATATACTATATTTGATTTATGGGTGAAACTCCATGATACACTGCGGCGGCTCTCACAAGGGACGACGTTGTCGATATCTGATCAACATAGCAGCGAGCGTGAACATTGAAAATTGCCAGGATCACCCCACCGTACAGTATGCAAATATGGACTTCACAGCCTGATCTTGAGAATGTTTCAAAGGCACAGTGTAAGGCTACAATAGCCCCATATGATTCCTATACTTGCAGATCCTAAAGCTGGCCCGACCAGACTGGATCACCCCTGACGTGGAACATCGCCTCAATTATTCGCATGTACTGTACTGTAAAGTGTTCTGTGTATTTTTATAATCTGTAGATCACATCGGAGGTCATATCAAGCTCTTAAACTCTCTTGGCAGTATATGGACGAACTAATGCACGTTTCTAAAATCATTCCCTGGTTACAGTACTGTAGATCGACAAGCCGAACAATCCGGCGCTCTCGCCACTCTACTGTACTGTACCTATGACAATCGGCCTGTACGTGTACAAATTCCGGGTGGCAAATAGACTTGCCGATCTAAATTTGCTTGATTTCATTTTGCGAAGATCGGTCAATCATTTGCCTGGATGATACAGCCTTACTCCGCCATTGGGGCTGACTTGCAAATCATTGAATGGACAAACATAAAATCTAATACATGTTCAAGATGAAATCGATGAAATCATTTATTGCTAGATATTCTCGATCTGATGGTATTGTACTCCGTACATGTGGTTTTGCTACTGAAGAAACAAGATTTGTCAGGCTTGTCAGGGCAACAGAATATATGACATCAACCGACTCAGGGGTAACCGATTGAATATTTTAGGAGTCGAGAAAATGATATCGATTAAGCTAGGGGTTGAATCGAACTGCGCTGGCCGTAGTATTAATCTTGAATGTACGTATGAAAGTTCCAGCGGCTTGAACAAATGAAGCGCCATAGCAAAAGCAAGGATATCACCACAACAATGACGTATATGAAATTTGAGACTGAAATCTTTTGTATAATCCGACTTCTGCCTGCGTTGTATAAGCTTCCCTCAAGCACAACAAGAGAATCCCTTTCAAAAGATAGCAGTAGCATTTGCATGCGAACCAACACCCCCTATAATGTTAAACCAATTAGCAGACCCCCAACCTACCCAAGACCACATAGAGAATAGCACATACCAGGCATATTAGCAGGAGCACTCGTAATGAAAAACGACCACCTCCCCTTCTCACGACACAACCAAGCCAGCTTCTCCAAATCCCACATCTCGCCAATGGGGCAACCCCAAAGCGCCAACAAGCTCTGATGCAAATAATCATGGCTGGGAACCGGCCACGCCTCGAACGTCGGCGAATCCCCCGCAACAGCAGCAAAATAACAATCATGCAGCCAGTCCCGCAGATCCTGCTCGCGCGCTACGCCCGCAAAGCACAGGTCGTCGTGGGACCGTGTTGCTGCTGCATAGCGGTCCTCCGAGCTGAGCTGGTAGTACCTGTCTACGAAGCCCGAGCGGATGAGGAGAATGTCGCCGATGCGGATGTCGCCGCCTTGGGATTGGGGGCGGAGGTCTAGGCCTTGGGATTTGGCGCAGTCTTGGAGATCGGCTAGGGTTATGTTGTGGGTTGTGTAGGGGTCATAGGGCTTGTTGTGGGTTTGCGCGTAGTAGTAGTAGTCTAGGAGGATTCCTCGGCCGGCTATGCCGTGGTTTGCCCAGTGGTGGATGCTGCAGCGGTGGTTTGCTGTCGGGCCTAGGAAGTCGGTGCTTTTGGCCTGGTTTGGGTTGGAATTTGATTTGGAGGTTTGAGATGGGGAGGGCTTTTGCTTACCCCGTTGTAGAATAGCTTGCTGTCAATGTGGGAGAACTAAGATGCTTTGTGAGATTGAGTGTGTCGAGATCACCGTAGCTGGACTTCACGACTTACGTGCCTAAAACCATCCCATTGAGTGCCACTCTGCGTGTTCATCGTGTAGGTATCATCGTAGGATATATCTTCGGCCAGCGTCTTGATATTATGTTGGAAAACCTCCCGGTCAAAAGCAGGCTTTTCAGGTACTGTGAGAGGAAGACTGAGCGGTATAAATGGTGAGCAAAGGAACAACATCCACTGTGTTGTTTCTACCTACTCCAATCGAACCATTTCACCAGTCTCAATCTCGGCAGTCGAAGCCTTCACCCGCTGCGGCGTCAAAAGATTCAATCGACCCAACTATAGCCCAATTAGTTGCGAGAAACAGATAGTCGGTGTGATCAGCAAATAAATAACCTCGTCATCTTTTCCCCAGACCCAAGCAGCATCCTCCGGTGCGCCGGGCAGTTTCGGTAGATTCTTGATTGAGGGGAACTGCGTGTTGTTCGGATTCCAGGGTAATTGGTCGGGGACTTGGACTGAAGAAGCCATTTCGGGGATATTGCTAGGTGATTCGTGCTCGATCTGGCTGGCGATTGCGGAAAGCCTGGAAGAACTACGCGGGGCCATAGCTTAAGAATGATATAAGAGTGTGGTTATAGTAGTTTACAGGGTCTGGTACCGAATTCCTTTGTCTAGGAAGGGTTCAGGTTTATATGAACTGTATCTGAGTAAATTGCTGCCGAGGGTCTTGCAGGGCTGGTGATATCCGAGGCTAAATTCGGGCCTACAACTACAGGAATCCACTAGGAACTGCGGGGGATATTCCAAGTGATATCTTCCGAAAGCCGGGGATGCGGAGATTGAGCAGTTTTCTCCACAATGACGTGTATATGGGGAATGTGAAGTTACGAAACAGTTCAAAATATATCTTGCGCAGGCCAATTGGCCTCGTTTTTTGCCATTTTCATTTGGAGGGAGTTTCTCCCAGGTGGTATACACACAACGATGTCTGCCTCGCCAATGGCGGGCTTGAATCTACTCCATATGGAGGTTCGTGGTTCATCTGCCACTTTCTGCACAAAACATGAGGGAAATAGCCGCCCGATCCGGGAATTCAAGGAAAGACGCTGCAGGAAGGGTATGCATGACAGAGAGAACGAAATAGAAAGTAAACAAAATTCAAGAAACACCCATAATTGCTGGTTCGCACAAACTTATCGTATGGCCATCCCGGTGTGCCCCCCTAAGACCCAGATCCCATTGCGCCGAAGACAAGAAAACGATTCAAGACGAGTCAACCGTGAGTATTCGTTTCGGTCGTTGGTCTTACCACCCCTAAAGATCAAAAGACATAGCAATCATCGCTGAAAGGACATGAGAGAAAGTGAGGATTCGTCTAGCTCTGGGAAGGCACACCGGTAGACTCGGACTGGGGCCGGCCTCCACGGCCACGACCATAGCCACGGCTGTATCCACCGCGTCCGCGTCCGAAACCACGGCCACGGCCACGACCGCGGTAGTTGGGACGGTAGCCATCCACGCTGCCTTGTCCGAAGGTCTCCATGTTGCGCTTCTCCTCTTCACCGCGCCACTCACGACCACCAACGCGAGCGGTGTTTTCTTCACGGTCACGAGCTTCACTCGAGATGTTGTCGAAGAAGGATGAGCGGCTGTACATGCTGTTGGAAGCCGCCGCGGGGTGATTGGCAGCATCCTGGGATTCCATCTCCTCCGCGTGAGCCTCAGCCTCCGCGGCAGGGACTCCAGTAGCAATAGCCTCCTTGACCAAATCCTGCTTGTTGAACTTGGCGTTTGCGGTCTCGAAATCGTAATCAGACTGGGGGACTTCGATCTTCTTGTGCTGCTGCTGCTGGTTGTGGTGACGAGGTCCTCCGCGGCCACCACGAGGCTGGTGCTGGTGCTGGTGCGGATGCTGGTGGTGCGGATGCTGGTGTGGGTGACCTCCGCGGCCACCACGGGCGCCATCATAAGGACGCATGTTGTTCATCTGCTGGGTGAGAGCGTCCACTGGGGCATCAGACTGCTTCTGAGCACCTGGCTGTGGCAGCTTCGCCATAGCGGCGGCGACGGCAGCAGTAGCAGCTGCGGTAGCATCGGTGATAGGTTGGTTGTTGGCACGAGGAGCAGCCTTGGGAGCCGCAATCGGAATAGCAGGCATCACACGGCCAGATTTGTGGGGGACAGGTGCGGGGGCCGAGCCGACAGAAGCTTGGACTTCAGCCACCGACGGCTTAGACTCGACGGGTGGGGGCGGGGCATTCTGAGCGGCAGGAGTTGCGTCACGGCTGTTGGGCTTGCTGGGTACCTTATCTCCAGCGGGGAGTTCACTGGAGAGCTCGGAAGTGGGCTTCGGGCCGGGGGCAACACCTGGAGGGCCAGGGCGTTGAGGACCGGGCTGCTGACCAGGGGCCATGGGCATTGGTGGAGCGAATTGGCCGGGGCCAGGAGGGAAGGCACCAGGAGGGGGGTACCACCCAGGAGGAGCACCATAAGGAGGGAAGCCAGGACCGGGAGGGAAAGGAGGCGGAGGACCGAAGCGTTGGCCATAAGGTGGGTAAAATCCCTGTTGGAATTGAGGCTGTTGGCCATAGCCGGGAGGTGTCTGACCGGCACCTTGAGGTGGCTGGGGAGGGCCCTGAGGAATACTTTGGGGGCCTGATTCGGTTGCTTGACCAGGAACGGGTCGTTGCATGCCCTGTTTCACAGTTAGCGCGGGTGTAAGCATTAGAAGAATGAACCAGGGCAAAGTGAATTTGATCATCAGAAGGAAGGCAACGGAAAACTCTACACGGTTTTGCGCATTCAGAACAGGTCTGTGGTTTACATCCGAAAATCTTTCATCATTTGATCAATTGGCCAATAGGCCGGGGTTTGGGGAGTCGTTGGTGGTTGACTTACGCCAAGAATCGCAGGGTCGTCGGGTACGCGGGGCGCCTCTGGCTGTGCTGCTTCCTTCTGCTCCTCGGAAGCGATGCTGATATCCTTCACATCACTGCCGCGGAAGACGATATATTCGTAGACACTGGTGGAAGGGGGCACCTCCTCTGCGGGGTTACCCCGGCGTCCCTCAGATCCAAATGACATAACATTCTCAAGAGCTATCGTCGAGGCTTCGGGGTTGATTTCATGGAGTGTGCCGACATAGCTAACTCATTAGCTTAATTCATAGATGGCATACATAGAAGACTCACCGAATGTCGCTCTTGGAGATCAGGTTAAAACGCTGACTGCCAGGTGTTAACTCCCTCCATTACCCCAGGAACTCCGAGGGCGGACTGACCCAATGAGATGGTTCATCTCCATGATTGAGAACTGCGCGACGTCGCGCGGGGAAACGAAGAGGATGGGAGACTAGCGGGGACGAGGTTGAAGATGAGATAAGGTGATGATGCGAGGAGAGAAGCGCGTAGAAGAGCAAAATCTGTGGTTTTGTGGTGGATTCGGGCTACGGCGGACTACATAAGCTCAGGTAGCAGTTTGACGGAGGCATTGGAGGGGGAGTTTGATAGCATCAACGACAACAACAATGACTACTTCTTCCAATCGGGATCATTTCTTTCAGACATCGTGAGCTTCTGTCTGGTGGGATTGTATTGGACATACTAATTGATTCTCTAGGGCTTCCCTGGATGAGCAGGAGCGGAAGGATGCAAAGTCTCAGAATACCAATGGCAATCCCATTCGCCTGCAGGGAAAGATCCTGGCAGTCCATTCAGATCCTTTGAGCAATGGTTCAATCTATGTAGCACAAAGCAATGGCTCTGTGAGGAGGATTAATCTTGCTGTACGTGCAACTCTACTCGCAGATCATTATCAATTCTCACCTTCTACAGACAGGAGAAACTGCCAACGTGTTCACAGGACCGATGGCTCCTGTGACAAGTCTTTGTGTGAGCCCTGATGGAAAGATTCTGTTTGCCGGGTGCTGGGACAAGGCTGTGTGGAGCTGGGATGCAACCTCAGGTCAAGTCCGCCAGAAGTACGAAGGCCATGCCGACTTTGTCCGCTCTATCACCAGTGCGAGACTGCGCGGAGAGGACCTCCTGATTAGTGGCGGTGCTGATGCACAAGTTCTGGTTTTCAAGATCTCCACTGGCGAACGTATTGAGACCTTCAAGGGCCACGCCCGAGGGATCCAAGACCTTGCAGTGGACCCTGAATCGGAGGATCTTCAACCTATTGTATTCAGTGCGGGCAGTGATAGGGAGATTCGTCAATTCAGCATCTTTGACAGCAGCAATATCCCTGATCCTCTACTTCCTCATGAAACCAGCGTTTACAAGCTCTTCTTCGACAACGATGGCGATCTCTGGACTGCTTCCGCCGACAAAACTGCCAAATGTTTGGTTCGTGCGGACTCATGGAAGGCTAACATGACCCTGGAGCATCCCGATTTTGTACGGGATGTTGTCGTTCATGAAACTGGAGGCTGGGTCGTGACCGCTTGTCGCGATGAGGAGGTTCGAGTATGGAACCGATCGGTAAGTGCTTCCTCTTTCTTTTCCGAAACTGAGCTCTAAATTATACTAACCGATAAAGACTGGCGAGCTCTATCATACTTTCTCCGGTCATTTTGAGGAGGTTACTGGTCTTGTTCTGGTCGGATCAACCGTCGTCAGCGTGGGTATCGATGCAACCATTCGCCAATGGTCTCTTCGACCTGATGAACTTCAAAAATCGGTCGAGCTGGCTAAGACGCCAGTGGTCGAGGAAGAGGAACCGAAGGCGGAATCCATGCTCACTGAAGAAGAAGAACGGGAGTTGGCCGAACTCATGGACGATTAGATGGTCCGATACCCACTTTGTTTTGAATATGTGCATATCTAGAAACACCATGTCTATAATTTGAGTCTTCGAATGCTATCAGGTCTCATCTTTAAGTTTGATCATGGCGTACGAGGTATTACCCTGCATAAGGTCACCCGACTGAGGCGACATACGTATGTACCTCGAAGCTGTGAACCTTCTAAATTCGGCTGCTCATTTGGCCAATTTTTTTGAGTCTTATCTTGATAGATAATGGGTACGAAGTAATAAGTTGAATGCATGTACAGGATGGTACATTATGGTGGGCGGTCATAGACATTAGTATATGACTGTTGGTGCGGTCAGTTCTCACTTGGTCGCAATTTTATTCAGGTATCTTTACATTCGGATTCTACACCTATTCTGGTGTTCATAAACATAACATCAACAAAACAGCTTGATCTACAACGAGCAATTGAAGTATTCGCATACCTCACGTGACCTTCCTGATGCAGCCATGACGCACATGGCCGATCTCCCGCGTCTCTCGACCTTCGCCCCGACCCCGCCTATGGCCGTTCTTCAACCCCCGGTCTTTTTGTCACGCTATAACTATACCTTGATTTCGACCTTTGTATTTGAAGACGTCGGGCACAGGTACACTACTGTGCGGGTATTGCCGGATCCCGTTAGTTACCCCTCTTAAGCCGCGGCCTAACGACCACCCACCCTCCCCCCGGGGAAAAAAAAAGTCTTGATAACTGTACCACCGCGTCACCATGGCAGCCTCGGGAGTCCATTCCCACCCCCGCCATGCAGTACCTGAAACAGGGCCCAAAATGGTGAATCGTCTAGATCAAAGCAGATCACCCTATGTGAGTGTGTCTTCAAGGGATACTTGTGCCAAAACTGACAGATTGTAGGTCCGAGGACACGCGAACAACCCCGTGGCATGGCAGACGTGGGATGCGGAAGCTATGGAGCTTGCCAAGAAACATAATCGACTAATCTTCTTGAGCATCGGTTACTCTGCTTGTCACTGTGAGTTCTAATTTAGGTACCAAGGTGGGGTTATTCTAACATTGTACAGGGTGCCATGTCATGGAAAAGGAATCGTTCATGTCGCCGGAAGTGGCGTCGATCCTAAATGAATCCTTCGTCCCGATTAAGGTCGATCGCGAAGAACGTCCAGACATTGATGACATTTACATGAACTATGTCCAGGCCACCACGGGATCTGGTGGCTGGCCTTTGAATGTTTTCTTGACACCAAACCTGGAACCCGTCTTTGGTGGTACCTACTGGCAAGGCCCTAGCTCGACAACATTCATGGGACCGGATGCAATTGGCTTCGTTGAGATCTTGGAGAAGCTGAGAGATGTCTGGCAAACACAACAGCAACGCTGCCTTGAAAGCGCGAAGGATATTACTAAACAGCTCAGAGAATTTGCCGAGGAAGGAACACACTCCCATGGAGAGCGTGAGGTGGACGAGGACATGGACATTGAGCTTCTAGAGGAAGCTTATCAACATTTCGCATCTCGATACGACTCGATCAACGGCGGTTTTGGTCGCGCGCCCAAATTTCCTACTCCCTCCAACCTCAGCTTCCTACTCCGACTCGGTGCCTATCCCACCGAGGTCAAAGATATCGTTGGGCAGGATGAGTGTGAACAAGCTACCGCAATGGCTGTTACCACCTTGGTAAACATGGCTCGTGGTGGAATTCGGGATCATCTCGGTCACGGATATGCCCGCTACAGCGTGACGACGGATTGGAGTCTCCCTCATTTCGAGAAGATGCTCTACGACCAAGCCCAGCTGTTGGACGTCTATGTGGATGCGTTCCGATTGACCCATGAGCCTGAACTTCTCGGTGCTGTGTATGATCTTGCCGCCTACTTGACTACAGAGCCACTACAATCGCCCACCGGGGGATTTTTTTCTTCGGAAGATGCGGACAGCTATCCAAGCCCCAATGACACCGAAAAGCGCGAAGGTGCCTTCTATGTCTGGTCATTCAAAGAACTGACTCAAGTTCTTGGTCCTCGAGATGCCCCTGTCTGCGCACGACACTGGGGTGTCCTTCCAGATGGCAATGTTGCACCAGAATACGACCCACACGACGAGTTCATGAACCAAAATGTGTTGTCCATCCGGGCCACACCAAGCAAGCTTGCTAAAGATTTTGGCCTCAGTGAGGAGGAGGTGGTCAAGATTATCAAGACTGGAAAGCAGAAGCTGCACGACTACCGCGAACGAACACGCGGACATCCAGATCTAGACGACAAAATCATTGTTGCATGGAACGGTCTGGCAATCGGGGCACTCGCCAAGTGCAGCGCTCTCTTTGAGGAGATTGAAAGTTCGAAGGCTGTTCAGTGCCGCGAGGCTGCAGCACGAGCGATCAGCTTCATCAAAGAGAACCTCTTTGACAAAGCCTCAGGACAGCTCTGGCGTATCTACCGTGACGGCAGTCGTGGTGACACCCCCGGCTTCGCTGATGATTACGCATACTTGACCAGTGGTCTGCTTGACATGTACGACGCTACTTTTGACGACAGCTATCTCCAATTTGCCGAGCGATTGCAAAGTAAGTCCGATCTTGTTCTTTGGGTTGCATTTACTAACATTTGACAGAATACTTGAACGAATACTTCCTGGCCGAATCAGGCTCGACGTCGACCGGATACTATAGCACCTCCTCAGTCACCACACCCGGCATGCCCGGCCCACTCCTTCGTTTGAAGACTGGCACCGAGTCTGCTACCCCCTCTGTAAACGGCGTGATTGCACGAAACCTCCTCCGCTTGGCAGCCCTCGTCGAGGATGAGAGCTATCGGAGCCTGGCCCGACAGACCTGCAATTCTTTCTCCGTGGAGATTATCCAGCATCCATTCCTATTTGTTGGATTACTGGACGTGATCGTGGGTCTTCAGATTGGCACTCGCACAGTGACAGGCGTTTTCTCTACCGCCGAACTCCCTTCGAGTCTTGGCCGTACCGAAGAACCCCTTTCCGCACGAGACCTGATCAGGCGACGGGTCCGGGCCAAGGCTGGCATGGTAGTTTCCTCATCTATCGTGGCAACCTCGCTTATCGACATCCGTCCCACTCATCTCAAAGACTTTGTGGGCAACCAGTCCTTCTGGCTCAAGTCGCGCAACCCGCTTTTCAAAGAACTCAAAGCCGGCGAGCCAGCCAAGAATTACCTGATGGTGTGTGAAGCGGGCAAGTGCACGACCGCTGACCTATAGAGTCGTATGCCATGATTTTACTTGATTACGTGGGTGATTTCAGGGGTTTGTGGCGTTCTGGCCGTTTGGTCCTTTTTGTGTACATTGCAACGTACGTGGATATGAAATTCATCGGGTCTCACGCCTTACATCTGGACCCTGTGGCGGTCTCGAAATGCCGACGCAGCTAGTCGTAGAAGTTTCCTCAGGTCGATCGCGATCTACCTCAGCATGAGAATTAGGGTATGGATCTCTGTGGTATGACGTTTCCGATGCAGTTTAGGCACCTGTCTCACTCGGGGGTCCCCGACAACTAACGCCTAACGCTAGGAGTTTCCACGGCTGATGCGAAATTACCGTATCTTTGCATGTTTGATTGGTCGTGTTTTCAACGATCGCAATAATGATGCGTCGTGTTTCCAATCTTCTATTTCTTTTTCTTTTCTTTTCTTTTCTTTTTTTTTTTCTTTTCTTTTTTTTTCGTTATCCACCAACGCACGATGATCCATGGGCAATATTGGGGCACGGCTGAACTCAATAAACAGGGAATTGATACGTGCACATTGCAGGTATTCTGCTTCTATTGTGCATTTATAGGGAAATAATAGCTCTTTTCACTCATTCCATGTATACCGTACCCAACGCAATCCACTACCTCATGGCTGAAACGTCGCACTGGGGAATTAATCTATCTGGGATCAGCCCGTGCAAGTCGAATGGACCAGACCCAAAGCCAAGTTATTTAGTGGGCGTTGCAAGTGGGTCTGTGTCGTCTTGTTTGGTCCTTTTCTGACCTGTGATTGGCCAATTCGGCGATTTGAAACTGTTCCTGGCCAGGGGTTATACTCCCCGTCTCCATTGTGTTTGATGTCCCGATCTCGAATGGAGTTTTTGTTTGGTCTTTTTTACAGTCCGGGTGACACTTTCCTGTCCACGGTACTTCTAATTGCTCTTTCATTGTTCTTTTGTTAATCCACTTTCCAACGCGCGGCTAATAGGGGGGCTTCTGTACAATACAGCATAGTACTATGGCACTAGTGGAGAGGGTCCAGGGGGGGGACGATCGCCTCTTTTCCATACAATTAATACAGATCCTTAATATCAGATAGAAATGAACAAATTACCAGGCCAGACTCTCTCGGAGAATATTTGATCAAGGTCCATGGTTCCATTCTCTGACCCAAACACCAATTGAGTGGGAATATCGGACGCGTAGGAATGTAGTCAAGAATGTGCCAGGCTTGAGGGTGGCCGGGCAAGGTATGTACCAGGTCAAGAGGTTGGTGATAGTAAGTCCGGCATGAGAGAAAGCAATAAGTAGTCCAGACAGACACCAGTCTCCCAAACGAAGACTGAACACTTATAATAATAAAAGCGAAATCCTTAACCTCCTCATCTCATTAAACTAATTTGCGACATTCGCACGGCCCCCACTCTCCCCTTTCTACATTTACTCAACGCATCCCTCTCTTTCTCTCCCTTCTTCACGCTTCACTCTTTCAGCCTCTCCTCTCTCTCTTTCTCTTCACTCTTTGAAGAAAGAAGATTGTCTAGGCCCGTCATTCCTTAAGCGCCAGCCTGAAACACTCCTTTTGTTGAACAGTAGATCTGTTTAACTCTCATCCCGACCATCACAACTTCCTGGGGAAGTTCTCTTACATCCTTTGATCTGTGATTCTCACCCGATATGCGTTCTACTTTGATCTTCGCCGCAATGGCCGCTGGCGCCTGCGCCAAGGTTGTCCAGAAGGATGTCTACGTGACCGACTGGACCACCACCACCGTCACCGAGACTGTCACCGCCTGGCCCACGCACACCCCGACCACCCAAGCTCTGGTCAAGGAGGACACTGTTGACTCGCAAACCTCTGCCGCCCCGACCGTCAATGCCTTGCCCACCGTCGATCTGACCAAGAAGTCCACCGTGACCGAATCCGCTACCCAGGAGGCCGCGGCTGCCACCCCGGACGCCGTGGTTGAGCAGGCTCCTGCCCCCACCACCAGCGCTACCACTTGGTTCTCCACCTCCTACTGGACTGAGGGTGCCGCTGCTGCCACCACCTCCGCTGCCCCTACCACCCTGGCTGCCACCACCACCGCTGCCGCTGCCGCCGCGTCTACTCCTGCCAACACCTACCAGCAGGCCATCCTGTACAACCACAATGTCCACCGCAGCAACCACTCTGCTACCTCTGTGACCTGGTCTGGATCCCTCGAGTCCAGTGCCCGTACTCTTGCCGCCAAGTGTGTTTACCAGCACGACACGTGAGTATCCCTGTATCCCTTTCCCACGACCACCACAGTACTGACATTTTCCCCCCCCTTAGTTCCATTGATGGTGGTGGCTACGGTCAGAACATCGGATACGGTGTTGAAGAGGCCTCCATCGGTGAAATGATCACCAACCTGATGTACAACGACGAGATGGTATACTTCGCCGAACTCTACGGAATCGCCAGCCCCGACATGTCCAACTTCGACTCATGGGGCCACTTCTCCCAGATCGTCTGGAAGGGCACTGAGCAAGTTGGCTGTGCCACTGTCGTCTGCCCCTCGCTCGGCAACGCCGGTGGCTCCAACGTGCCATTCACCGTGTGCAACTACTCGCCCGCCGGTAACTACGACGGCGAGTACGCCACCAACGTTCTGGCTCCCCAGGGCGCTGCCATCTACACTGCCTAAGTGACTCGCGATGTACGACTGTTCATATGGAGGAACCACATGTCCGAAACTTGTTCATATGTGGAGGTTGTGATCTGATCTCCTCGGACCATGTATCCTATCATCCCACCCCTCGCCCTCCTTCCTCAATGGCAGTCTCTTTCATTCGCTTGTCTTTGGTCCTTTGTCTCTTTCTCTTCTTGATTATGTGCATGTCTAGCCCCCGAGGCGATCCTTCGCTCGTGGGCACTTCCAGGAGAGCGCTAGTCCGTATCCCTCGAGGTTGGGGTTGCTAGTTGGACCCCATACTGTATGTATGCCAGCGTGTCTGGACTCCCTGGAAAGACATGCAGATACCGTTCAACTGTGAATATTTTTGACATCTTGTCTCTCTCCGCCCTCTGTTGCGGTTCATTCTGTGGATATGAAAATCTCCGGCGTCCTTTGTTTGTGAGCGTGATGTATTCCGTATGACCCAAGCGTGATCATGAATTCTTCTCAACAGTCCTGGATGTAGAAGTGTATTCCGTAGTGTAGGTGGCTGTGTCACGTGATGGCTCTCCCCGCGTCTCCCTTCGCCCGAAACGTCATCGGACTCTCTTCCGATCTCTTCAATCCCGAGTGAACTTCAAGGCTCAGATTGTTGGAGCCATTGTGCTATTTGTATAAAGCTATTTGGTCTCGGCATAGTGACGCTTCAACTCTGCTCACTCATCTTAGCAAAATACCCCGCCATAAGCTAATTTCGACCTTGCAGTATCCTGCAGGGTGTCAGATTAGGTGAGTGTTCGTGCGCCCCATCTCATCCCGCCCTATGGATTCCTCCCGAACCCGGGGATGCCCCAGTTTCCATTCCTTGATCTTGGGCTCTTCTTCATTTCTGGCATCTTTGGGTCTTTGGGTCCAGAGCGTCTCTCTGCGAGATACCCTGGAGTCTATTATTGCTGATCCTGATACTGATACTGAACTGATACTGATTCTGATTCTGATAGCATCTCATCAGAGCCAAGCTCATCCGGTTCTCCGGCGCTACCCTTGCGCTTGTCCACTGTCAGTACCACTCCCGATCACCGAGTGACGGCTCCTTTACTGCGAATAGTAAGTCCTTCTGTCCCTCCCCTTAGGTCCGAGATCCACTCTCCGCTGCCCATTATCATTTTCATATTTATTGGCTTTTCCTCGGGCATGACTCTGGCTCTTTCTATTTCTATTCTATTCATATTGTCTTCACATTACTCTTGTCACCCGTCCCTGGTCACTGGTCATCTTCGCTTGCACATGCAAATGCACACGCACATGACATAGTCTCAATGCCATCCTATTGCCTCCAAGACTGCCACTATTTCTACCGCACGGCTCTACGCCTCTTGTCAATTCCCACCGTTCTTGCTAGTCACTACGCCTAGTCTAGCTAGCTCTATCTAGCCTCTCTCACTTATTTTCTCACATTTCCATCTTACTCGAAAGACGCATCTAACAACATGTCTTATTCACAAACAGCTGTTCGCTTCTTTGAAAGGCCTAAGCCTTTGGGTGATGCCATGGACACTAACTCAAACTCAAAGATGTCCGGCTCGGACCCCCAGTCTCAGTGCAACGGCCAAACGGTCGTTAGACCGAATGTCTCGACTGAGCGTCCCTCTTCGGAGGTCGCAGAATTGCACAACCCGAAGACCCAGGGCTTGACCTTTGCAAATCAGGATTCCTTGCCTAAGCTTCCTATTCCTGATCTTGAAGATACCTGTCGCAGGCATCTTGATGCGCTGCAGGCGTTGCAGGGCCCTAGGGAGCATGAGGATACCAAGGCTGCTGTGAGGGATTTCTTGAAGAATGACGGGCCGATCTTGCAGGAGAAGTTGAAGACTTATGCTGGGTCGAAGACGAGTTACATTGAGCAATTCTGTGGGTTTTTTATGATATGGGTCGGTCTGGGATAGCTGCTGATCTTGGACAGGGTATGATTCATACTTGAATTTTGATAATCGTAAGCCGAGTGTCCTGTGTCCTTGACATGAGTATATCATCTAACGTTTCGCAGCTGTTGTTCTCAACCTCAATCCATTCTTCCTTTTGGAGGATGACCCGACGCCCGCTAGAAACCACCAGGTGACTCGTGCTGCCTCTCTGGTTATTTCAGCCTTGGCGTTTGTTCGAGCTGTGCGTCGCGAAGAGTTACCTCCTGATACTGTGCGAGGAACTCCCCTCTGCATGTATCAGTACTCTCGTCTTTTCGGAACTGCTCGTCTTCCCACGGAGAATGGCTGTGTCATTAGCCAAGATCCCTCGGCCAAACACTTGGCCATCATGTGCCGTGGCCAGTTTTACTGGTTTGATGTCTTGGATGATAAGAATGATCTGATCATGAGCGAGAAGGATATCTCACTCAACTTGCAGACCATTATTGAAGATGCTGCGCAGACCCCCATTCACCACGCAGCAAAGGGCGCTTTGGGTGTTCTCAGTACGGAAAACCGGAAGGTCTGGTCTGGGCTGCGGGATATCATGACCAAGGATCCGAGCTCCAACAACGCAGAATGCTTGAACATCGTTGATACTGCGCTCTTTGTTCTGTGCCTTGATGACACAGAGCCATCTACCACAGCTGCTCTCTGTGCCAACATGCTCTGCGGTACTAGTGAAGTCATCAAGGGCGTCCAAGTTGGAACTTGCACCAACCGGTGGTATGACAAGCTTCAAATCATAGTGTGCAAAAACGGTAGCGCGGGTATCAACTTCGAGCACACTGGTGTAGATGGACACACAGTACTGCGCTTCGCCAGTGACGTGTACACCGACACGATCCTGCGCTTCGCCAAAACCATCAACGGTCAAGCACCAAGCCTTTGGGCAACTAGCAGCCCTGACCCTGCGAAGCGTGACCCCCGCAGCTTCGGAAACGTCAGCACCACACCCCGCAAACTTGAATGGGACATGACACCCGAGTTGAATATTGCCCTCCGTTTTGCTGAATCCCATCTTTCCGACCTACTCTACCAGCACGAATTCCAAGTCCTCGACTTTGAAGGCTATGGCAAGAACTTCATAACCTCGATGGGCTTCTCACCCGATGCATTTGTCCAAATGGCCTTCCAAGCCGCCTACTACGGTCTCTACGGCCGAGTCGAGAACACTTATGAGCCTGCTATGACCAAGATGTTCCTCCACGGCCGGACAGAAGCGGTGCGAACCGTCACATCAGAATGCGTAGACTTTGTCACAGCCTTCTGGGGCGAGAACACAGCTGAACAAAAAGTCGATGCCCTCCGCTCAGCATGCCAAAAACACACACTCACCACAAAAGACTGCTCCAAAGGCCAAGGCCAGGACCGCCACCTCTATGCCCTCTATTGCCTCTGGCAACGCTCCTTCGATGAAGGTCTCTTCCCAGACGCAAGCTCGACAGGCGGCTACTCAAGCCCCGGCGAAGCCTCCTCCCCGTCAGAACTCGAGTCACCCAAACCCCTCTCCGAACCGCCCTACTCAGATGACGGCCTGTCCTCGCCAAGCGGGAGCAGCACCCGCTACCGTACAACAACCGCGCCCACGCCGGCCATCTTCAGCGATGCAGGCTGGGACAAGATCAACAACACAGTCCTCTCAACCTCGAACTGCGGAAATCCGTGCTTGCGTCACTTCGGTTTCGGTCCTACATCTGCCGACGGCTTCGGAATCGGCTATATCATCAAAGACGATTCGATCTCTTTCTGTGCTTCTTCTAAACATCGTCAGACTTCTCGTCTCATGCATACCCTTGAATCTTATCTCTTTGAGATAAGAAAGTTGTTGCGCGCCACTAGCCGCAAGACTTCGAGTCCGCGCACAAGCCGTGCTCGTGAGACCGAGGCGCTGGCGGAAGGTTTGCAGTCTGAGTCGAATCGGCGGGGCAGGATTGTTCGTCCTGGTGGTGATCGGGCTGGTGCCGATACTCCTACTTCTGCGGCAGATAGTGCGTATATGGAAGATGATGGGATGGGTGGATGTGAGTTTCCTATGTTTAGTTGTTTTTTGAGGGGTATTTTACTGACCTTTCTTGTTAGATGGTTTCTTCGATGCCGGTATGCTTCTTCATGCTTTGAAGGGTCTTAATGCCGACCGGGATCCGCGCGGTGAGAAACCGGTTCGAAGACGGTTTGTTGGAAAGAAGCTGCATCTTAATGAATATTGAAGGGGTGGATCTTCTAGTTGAAGCGACATTTGGTGCATCTATTCACGTTTTTGTTCATGTTGGACACCTTATGATTTGAAGAGATACGAAGCAGTGGAATCTACATTCAAGCCTTACTTTTCCTTGCAGATCAACTTAACCTAAATGTAATACTTATGTAGAACCAAAGCAAATACTGTCAAATATCCCCAACACCAAACGTGTCGGCAAACACAGTGGAGACTCTCCCTTAGCCGACTTAGCCGTTTTAGTCCAAATAGCCTTCTTACCTCTAAACCCCATAACTTACCCCATATCTTCCCCTCCCTCCCCTCCCCAATTGCGTACATAACCCCAACAGCTAACATTGAAATCCGGGCCTAACATCAACCCCCGTGACAATGCCTCTTCCCTCCCTGCCCAAACCCCCCACAACATTATGGCGCACACTTGTAACAAAACGAGGCTTCACCACTACCCGTCGCGTCGCAGGCTACGCGGATACATTATCCAATTTGAAGATTGGCGCACACACTAGAGTTCTATTCCAAGGTTTTACAGGTCAATTTCACATTCCATAACAATCCCGCTGTCCAACACGCGACCTACCGCAGTATGATGCTAACATATTCAACTTAAGCTATACAGGGAAACAAGCAACAGCAAATGTCAAAGAATCCCTAGAATGGGGAACCAAGATTGTCGGCGGTGTCAAGCCAGGTGTTGAAGGTGAACATTTAGGACTACCGGTGTTCCCGTCTGTGAGGGTTGTAAGTTACCGACATATGAACATGAATCTTCCAAATCCGGTAGTATAGTGTCAAATGCAAAGAGAAACTGATATCCCCTAGGCACAAGAAAAGTCCAAACCAGATGCATCCGCCATCTACGTTCCCGGCGCGCAAACAGCCCAAGCAATCGAGGAAGCCATCGAAGCTGAGATTCCCCTCGTCGTGGCTGTTGCGGAACATGTTCCCATCCATGATATTCTGCGTGTATGAATACCCCCAGTCCTTCTCTGCCATTCACTTTCCCTTTTCCCTTTCTATTTCACCTCAACCCTGTCCCCGCTCCAATCACCTACTCACTATTACAGATCCACGCAATCCTAGCCACGCAATCCAAAACCCGCCTCGTAGGCGCCAACTGCCCAGGCATCATATCAGCAACAGGAAAATGCCGCATTGGCTTCCAGCCCCTGCCCTGCTTTGCGCCGGGGAATGTCGGCATAGTGGCTAAATCGGGCACGTTGAGTTACGAGACGGTTGCTTCGACGACGCGCGCAGGCCTCGGGCAGAGTCTCTGTATTAGCATGGGCGGGGATGTACTCGCTGGGACGAATTTCGTTGACGGGCTCCGGGTTTTCGAGGACGATCCTGAGACGGAGGGCATGATTCTTGTTGGGGAGATTGGGGGCACGGCTGAGTTGGATGCTGCTGAGTGGATTCGGGAGTATCGGAGGAGGGTGAGGGATCCGAAGTATGTTTCTTTTCTTTTCTTTTCTGTTCTTCTTTCTTCCCGTTGCGGGGGTGTTGGCGTGGCATGGCTTGGTTTGCTGATTACTGGACAGGCCTATCATGGCGCTGGTTGGTGGTCGTGAGGCTCCTCCTGGGAGGATTATGGGTCATGCTGGGGCTTGGGCTGCGCCTGGTGAACCTGATGCGGAGACGAAGTATCGCGCGCTGGAGCGTGCTGGGGCTGTGATGGTTGATCATCCTGAGAAGTTTGGTGCTGGGATGAAGATGCTGTTGGAGAGACGGGCTAATCGCCCGAGTGTGAGTGTGAGTGTGGATTCATTTCTTTTCTATACTAATTTATTGGGGATCTTGATATTCTGACATATTGACAGTCAATCGCTGGAGCAGGCTCGCAAAAGCGAGGTCTGCACACTATGAGACGAGTAGCTCCAGTCTTGAGATCAATCCCTGGTCAAAAACGCAGTCTGTACATCAAGCAGTTCCAGGCTTTTGATCTCCTCGGGGAAAAGTCTGTCCTGGTCAATGACAAGGCCTCGGATTCTGATATTTCTATATCTATCACCGTCGACCGGACGGCTTTGTCTCCGTGTATTATCGCATCTTCAGCAGCCGGGTTTGACCCGGCAAACTCGCGCAAGTTTCCTTTTGCATACACCCAAGCCAACTTTCGCGACAGCTCTATCATCTCCGATGTTGCTGCATACTTGGGCCTTTCGGCTTCTGGTAATGAGAAGCTAGCCAGTTTGGTACAATCCCTTTGGGAGATCTATAAGGAGAAAGAAGCATTCGTGCTAGAGACACGGGTTGGAGTCACTGCTGATGGGACTTTGGAGGTTCACGGTGCTCGTTTTGGATTCGATGATGCAGCATATCGCAGCTCGGGACGTCAGCAGGATATTCACAAGTTGAGAAACACCTCCGAGGAAGTTCCTGAGGAAGTTGAAGCTGAGAAAGATGGAATTGTCTATGTCAAGTATGTCAGTGCGTGGTAGGCAATACTTGCAATTACTGACTGAATACAGGCTGGAAGGTGAAGGCAGCGTTGGCACACTAGGTAGGCCACCCATCACGAAGCAAAGAAGTGTCACTGGTATCCTCGTTCAATCAGCTAACAGAAACCCAGTGAACGGAGCTGGTCTCGCTATGAACACAGTGGACGCCCTTACAATCCACGGTGGCCATTGCGCCAACTTCCTTGACACGGGCGGCAAAGCAACATCCGAAACGGTAAAGTCGTCATTCCGGGTGATTTGCTCTGACACACGCGTCAAGGCGATCTTCGTCAATATCTTTGGTGGATTAACGCGCTGTGATATGATTGCGGAGGGAATCATCTTAGCGTTCCGGGATCTGAAAATGAAGGTTCCTGTTGTTGTGCGGCTGCGTGGGACGAATGAGGAATTGGGACAGAAGATGGTATGTGCTGATTCGTGGTTTTTGGCTGTCCTGTTGCTGATTGATGGTTGTAGATTGCGGAGAGTGGACTTCCTTTGCATGCTTTTGATGGGTTTGAAGAGGCTGCTAAGAAGGTTGTTGCTTTGGCTAAAGAGTGAGGGTTGCTGTTTCGAAGTCGCATATAGAGAGCTATTGGTTAGTTGTGGCATAGAAATAAGTGCGGTTGGTTCCAGATATATATCCATGTGCGTACAGAAATAAAGCAATAAGATGACTAGATTATCTAAAGCCAATTAGATACCAAAGATCACGGGGTTCAATAATATCGTAGCATTTACAACACACAGTCAATAGTATGAAAAAAGAAAAGCAATGTAGCAGTTCCGTTGATAGGTTCTGTGATATGGTGTTTGAGAACATAATGTCAAAGATGGCCCAATCTTCCATCAACCAGCCAAGTGGTCGAGCAGTAACTCGGTCATTCAATCTTCCTTGGTCTAGTGGTGATGATTTCCGCTTGTCATTAATACCGATAAGCGCGGGAGACCGGGGTTCGATTCCCCGAGGGAGAGTTTCTTTTTTGCACTTGTTTTTTTTTGCCCCGATAGAAAGTGCATGGTTAATTGCTGTTATTATTAGTTAACTAGTAATAACTAGTTACTACACTACTTCTTCATTACTCGTCTCTTTCTTCCTCATCAGCCGAGAAAGGATACAATACCGTTCCACCACATATAACATTGAAGTCTCAGAGCGAAGAACTTAATAAGCTATATTTTAGTTCAAGCCCTGGAGGTTAGTTATACATTGCTTTCGCCCTACGATGGCCTCGCAATGTACGTATTCTACCTATTATCATGTGCCCATCATTCATCAAGCCAAATCCCACAAAGCAGTCATCAAACAAATTCCTTCTCCCTATATTGTATTCCCTTCAGATCCACCATAGATTCTTCGTCGTGGTCCCTGCGCATCTCCTTGAAAAGATACCCAGGATGTGCAATACAAAGTGCAACCACAGCAGCAACACACATACTAGAGTCCATTATGTTAGTATATTCTTCAAACCACATTAGATAAGTCTTGACCCACGCAGACTCAAAAAGAGTAAAACTAAACTCGTCCTGCATGATCTTATTCCTCCACCCATCGGACATCTCCACAATACTGCAGAAGAATTAGTACGCATGATCTACGACAAGACATAGCAAGAGACTAACCGGTAAATACACCGAACATAGGTGGTAGAGAATGCAATAGCAATACCCCAGAAGAACGACCAGAACTTCGAGCTCTTCCAGACCCTCTGAGCCTCAAACGTCAACGTTTCTTTCGGAGCACTTCTGATCCGCCAGAGAAATTGAGCTGACATCATTGCAAAGACCGTCAAGGTGACAACCTGCCAGACAATCCCAGCCATCATGATATGGCTGCCCATGTCAATCATCTTAGTTGTCTTTGCGGTAGCCGAGATGCCGCCGCCGGCACCTTGGAGAGTCAGAGAGACAATATCGCAAGTGACGAAGATATAGGGATACAGTTTGGATTGTATCAGCGAATATTGCGGTCCCAATACATTTACTTCATGCTTCAGCGTGAGGTACATAGCCGCAGACCAGAAAGCCGGCGCGAGAGTCAACGTCACAATCTGCGTTTGAAACCCGATTGACGAGTATGGATTCTGATTGAGAAGTATTCGACCGAAATAACCTGCTTGCTTGGTGAGTCCCTGGTTCCATCGCCCACCGTCACACATGGGAATGAGATTAGCGCACCAATTACTTCCGTCAAAGCCCCGAGAATGACACAAATACTAAATGACCACAGACGCCATCTGAACATTTGAACCAACTGGACCAGACAGCAGATGGCGAATATGACAGCGAATTCGACGGTCGTGGAATAATCCGGTGCATATCCGTAGATGGTTCCTCCCAGCGGACATTCTGGCGTCACCTCTTTGCAGGTGTGAGCTGCAGCACGAGTAGCCAACATGGCTTTGAGGTAGGGGAAAGTCACGCTCCCAACCGGTAGGGGGTACACCTCGGCCATTTTGATTCTGCTCTACATAGAGGACGGTGTAGATCCTTTAAAGAAAAACGACAGAGACTACGAGTAAGAAACAGATTGCGTTTCATACTTATGGAAGTGGGATCAAGCCCTTTGAAAGAAACTTCGCTAATTAGGGACAGGGCGAATAAAAGCCTGCCTGAAACTCGAGCAAGGATCACCACACCCTTGACAACAAGGACGGTTCAAAATCCAGGGAGATGACCTGCAGAATCCCAAATTTCAGCCTTGTTACAGGAAAAGGTGTTTCACAAGACAAAAAAGAGTTGATCCGAGGTTTACTGTTCAACCTCAGGCACCAATCCCAAAGTGGTCTAGCCCTTCTCCACGATCGGTCACTGACGCCATGTTCTATTTCGAGTTGTCTGGATCTATATATATGCGTCCATTCCCACAATTCCAGTCATATTTCCTTTCACCTCCCACTTACACCTTCACTTTTCCCCTGCTATCCCAATTTGAAAACCCATACATCCACACCCCATGTCCGATCCAAGCGCCGAGCTCCAATCCACCCTCCGCAACCTGTCCATCGGCGAAAAGGGACAAGGTCCAGAAATTGCCCGCCCAACAAAGACAATCGCCGAATCCAGCACGAAAAAGGCAGCCACCAAGAAAGCAAAACCCGTCGCAGATTCATGGGAAGACGAGGCAGATTCAGACTCAAACTCAGAACATGAACCAGAACCAGAACTGGAATCAGAAACAGCATTCCAACCCCGCAGCGAAAATGCTGTTCTCTCTCCGACTCTGAGTGCGGCAGAGGGTCCCCTCGACCCGCCGCCAACACCTATATCCCCACAAACATCGAATCCGTGGGGCGAGCCCGGTGCCAGAGCATCGTCGCCCGCATCGAGAGATGCACCTGCTCGCCGACCTGAGAAACAGACGGCTGTGGCGTCGCGGTTGATTGCTGGTGCGCTGGGGATTCGGGCGCCGAAGAGGACGGAGGAGCAGAGGGCTTATGATCGTTCTGTTAAGGAACAGGAGATTCGGCGGAAGAAGAAGGAGAAGGAGGAGGCCGCCAAGGCTCACGAGGAGAATGAGAAGGCGAAGCTGGCTGTTTGGGATAGTTAAACTGGGGTTGGCTTGGGATTGTCTTGACTATAATACATATTGGAGATTGTGCATATGGGTCTTTGTTGTTCGGGCTGGGTTGTTTATATTATTGCCTTTGGAGGCTCATTTGGCTAGTCCGTGGAGGGCATGGTGGGTATCGCTTTGATGTGTTGTGTCTGGGACCTTGGGAGCTCCATGCATAGGTAGATCTTTCTGTCCAGCTGGGCGGAGGACATAATAATTATGCTCCCATTCTCTGGAATTTGAACTCGATTGACTGATAGCTTGTTAGGTGGCGCTGAAGAATAAGCGCAGCATAGATCGTGACCCGCTAACTTTGACCAATACATCTCATACATGCTAACCTAGCAGCCTACGTGATCATTTATGCCAGGCCTGGAGGGGATTAAAACAGGGAAAGTTGCACCACAACCTGAAGATTGAGCGACTTTTGTAAATTCGTGTCTCATGAAACAAGCCATATTAACTCCCTCGCCTGGGCCATGAATGAAACTTCTATCAGAACCCGCAACAGCTCTGTCACCTCTTCCATCACGAGGGGGAACATCAGTATCAACCGCATGATAGCAACTCGAGCGTGTATAGAGCGAGACATTTAGCATCCTCCAATCTGCTCTTGGTGGACTTCCAGGGTGTCTCCATCGGCCATCTCGAGCTGTTACAGTGGTTAGTCCGTGATCCACTGCACAGCGGGTAAAATAGAAAGAAGAACATACGGTATCGGGAGAATCCTCAGGGCGGACACGGGTACCGTCAAATAGGAAACGAACGGTAGAAATCTGCTTTCCCTGGCGCTCGCAGAATGCATCCATCAGCTTCTTAAGCTGGGTGGTCCGCTTGATCTTGAAGAAGACCTCATTGTTGTTGTCCGTGACCTTGATGTTCAGGTGCTCGGTGGGTGGTGCGCTCTCCTTGTCAGACATTTTTGCTGGGGTTCGTTAGATGGCTAGCTTCGCAGATGCGACGTGGCGACAGGCTAGGAGACTCACCTTGGTGGTAATGCTCGTGGAAAGAAAATGGTGCGGGGGTTTGAAAGTGAGTTTGTCTGGAGGGTCGAAAGAAGGTTAGAAAAGATCTCAAAGGGGAAACAGATGACAAGATAAAGACAAAGAACTCACTGGATAGACTGAAGCAGTCGATACTGGCGAAGAAGATAAGCTGAGGTTGGAGAGAAGAGAGAGAGAGAGAGAGATCAGCGGCAGAATAGCGCCTCGCCCCACGGTTTTAGAGCGGTGAAACTATTTTGCCTTAGGGATTCCGCTCTCAAGCATTCATCTCCCAATATACACTTTTCTTTGAAGCTTTGCATTATGGTAAGAGATGCCACTAGGAAGTCCACCAATAGATACTGAGAAGCTGCAGGGGAACCTTAAACAAGATCTGTCTCATGACCAACCCTGTCATCCACGCGCTGTATGTCTCCTGAAGCCTTACTTTGATACCCTGGCCTTGCTAATAATACCAAGTGCGCCATTCAAGGTAACGTCAATGGCGAACCAGCTGGGGATGACGACAGTCTCTAACACAAGCTAGATTGCTTGACCAAGAATTCGTACAACGAGGACAAGTGCCAGACACAGATCGACGCCTTATACGAATGCTGCAATGCGTTTTACCAGCAACAAGGAGACCAGGCATCTACCGTCAGCTGTCCCAAGGCCAATCTGCTGCGTCTGAAGATAAGACAGCGAGCACAGGAAACAGAGAGCAAGAAATAGATCCCTGTAAACTACGATGTACATACGAATTGCCTCCACAGGCATGTCACAATTCCCTTGCGGTCTGAGTTTCCATATGGAGGAAACCAGGCTAATTGAAGAACTGCAATTGTTCTAAGACAATCTTGAGCACGCTGAGAGGCCTCAAGGACCTGAACGAAAATTGAGTTCTCGTTCCGAGACTCTAATGAAAGCCTAATGACATTTGTGGAAGAAAAAAGAAGAAGGGGAATGGAGGAGGAAAAAAATTGCTCAAATAGATTCTCTAATGGCGCTAGTCTATATTGGGTTTAGCGTGACAACGCGCCAAAGCAGACAAACACATAAGAGACAAACACCAAAGAGACAAACACACGGCATTTCCTCAAGAGCTTCTCTCTCCCTTGTCACGCCTTTCATCATGGCGCCCTTAACTCGTTCAGCTCGAACTGCTTCGTCCGGGAGTAACCTGTTCTCACAGGTATGTCGTTGAATTTTTTTTTTAACCCTCGTCCCGGCTAACCTCCCCAGGCATTGCCGCCTCCTAGGCAAAATGAGATCATGAGCGTGGAGGAGCAAGAAGATCAGAGTGAATCCTATGATGAAAACGATGGATTGGAAGATAAAGAAGCGACATCTGAAGACCAAGATGCAGATATGGACGAAGAAATGGAGAGCGTGAATGACGAAGAATCGGAGACCGGCTCTGAGGAGTCGGAGCCAGAGCCTGCGCTGCAGTCCGTTTACGAAATCCCGGGCAAGGGACAAGGTCGGTTTATGCATCAGTATTCAAATGACATGTACTGATTGACCTCAGATGCCCCACTGTTCACAGCCGCGGGCGCCCAGGAAGCACTGCATCCCCTTCGCCGAACCGCCGACCGCGTCACTCGTCAAATTGAAGCATTCGCCGATAAGCTCGATCAGTTCAAGCGCAAAAATACGACCGATGAGTTCCAGAATGTCCAGGCAGCTTACAAGCTCGTGGAGAGCTACCGTGACCTTGCGAAAAACGCCATCAAAGAAATCCAAACACAACAAACCGCCAATCGACACCGGGCGAGCTATCGCGCAAGTGATGTGAAATCACTAGAGCAAATTCAACGATTGCAACTCGAGGTTGATACCTGGCGTCTTTTGCTCAACCTGATCAGCATCGATGATCCCGCCAGTCGCGCTAGCTTCAAGGAAGGCCGCCAGACAGCTTTCCAGAATCTTCACCGCTACTCATCTGATCGCGAAGTTTGGGAGGAGTTCTTGAACGCCGATCAATATGGTCTCGAATGCGTTGTTGCCATGCGA
This sequence comes from Penicillium nucicola, assembly GCF_028828085.1. Taxonomy (NCBI): domain Eukaryota; kingdom Fungi; phylum Ascomycota; class Eurotiomycetes; order Eurotiales; family Aspergillaceae; genus Penicillium; species Penicillium nucicola. The sequence continues at coordinate 3,472,194 of NW_026643126.1, read as the reverse complement.
TGGCTAGAGGAGACCTCCAAGACCAGCACACAGGATTTCGACGATTTGATCGCGGAAATGGAAGCGCGCTCGGAACGCGGCCAGGGACTATGGTCACACGGTTGGCTTTACACAAAGGAGGCGATCAAGGGTCATAAGCGACTGCGCGCATGGCCACAGCCTCTTGAATCGACTGACCCTGGTATCTCCCGCTCCCTTTTGAGTACCGATGAACAAAAGCCACTGGTTACGCAACTCGACCCCGATGCTCTTACTCGACAGAAACGCGGCTTGGAAACCCAGGATGAGATCTACGAACGTGCCACCTGGCTGACTTGCTGGAAGATGCTGAGACAAGGCGAAAACTGGACAAAGATTCGTGAGTGGGCAGAGGGCCGTCTAGAAGGATGGAGGGCTGTCAGCTTGTGCGGTTCTAGCGTGGATGACAATGCTCCCAAGACGACTCGATTCCCAACCAATGATAGTCATACGCGACTGATGAACAGTCGGGCAAATGATTCATGGCGCGCCGCTTGCGCAGCCCTAACACGCAGTTCTAACACCGATGACTTCCAGCGAGCAGTCTACTCACTGCTCTCTGGCGAGACTGATGCTGCGTCCAATGTCTGCCGCAGCTGGGACGACCATCTTTACGTGTACTTCAACAGCGTTGTGCTTCGACGGTACCGGGGATTCTGCACACAGTTCCAGCGCAAACTCAGTCTCTCGCCTAGAACCACTGTAGTGTTCACACCTGAAGCCCCTGGTCATGCTGATCTCCAGAAGTTCTTTGCCTACCTCAGAGGTGTTGAACGGGTCAGCGGCGAAGCACGGAATCCATTCCGCAACATCCAAGCCGCCATTCTCAGCAAGGGCTACGACTCTTTCTTCCCGGCCCTTGCCCAAGCTGTCTCCCAGCTTAGCGCTGCCAACTACGGCAAGGCATCCGTTGTTCCAGAGCTTGCGCATAGCCCTGTGGATGAATCATTCCTTATTGCTGCCGATGATGAGGAGGCTGTCAAGATTGCTACGCATACCTACATTGTGGCTAGCTCGATGGCCTATGCTCGTGCAGACACCCATTTCTTCGAGCAGGCTTCAGTGATCATTGCTGGATACATAGCCATCCTGGAAGAAAAGTGCCTCTTCGACCTCATTCCGCTTTATGTGTCTCTTCTTCCCACTGAGATGGCAAACAAGGTCTTCTCTAAGATTCTTATCGAGATTATCGACCCCGAAGAGAAACAGCAGCAAATCAGACTCATGCGGAGATATGGAATCGACGTCGAGGCCGTTCTTGAGGTTCAATGGGAGTGGTTGAGTGCCAACGTTCCCACAATCGATCACTCCAGAGATGTAACAGGATATTCAAGAGTGGTCCGACGACCAGATGGTGTTCGGGCACTTGTTTCACCTAAGACTGATTTGATCGGAACTTCTGTCGCCGATGAAGATGAGAAAATGATTCGCTGTCTGGAATGGTTCCGTGCCGTTGACGGTCAATGGGGCAAGATTTGTGAGCTTGGCTCTTGGCTATATCGCAAGTTCTTTGGTATGTTTTGTTATTGTCTCTTTCGATTTCAAGTCACTTACAATTTTCTAGTTGCCGACAAGCTTGCCGCTGCTCGTGAGCTGAGTCTTCGTATGCGGTTGTCAGATATCTCAATTGAGAAGTTCGGCTCCGATATCATTTCGATTCCCCCGCAAGAGAACGCCATTGAAATGTCCGCGCCAACCAGCCCATCTAAGAAGAGAAACAGTCTGAGCAGTCTTCACCGACGCAGCATCTCCAATTCCAGCAACTTTGGACTGGTGGCAGCATGGTACCAGTGTCAGAGAATGTCCGATCTGGAAGTCTTGACCCTCGGATTCGATACTGTGGAACAGTTTGCTCAGATTCACGAGCAAATTTCCAAGTAAGTTTGCTCCCAATCTATCTCTTTTCATGACTAACTAGCGCAGGACCAAACGCCGACGTGACTCGGGTGCTGTTAAAGACATGACCGAAGACATGCATGAGTGTGTTGGAGCCATGGAAGAGTATCTGGGGGCAGTAGTCAACGACGACTGGCTCGTCACATCTACTGATGCCGACGAAGAAAAAGACTACGAACAGATCCGAACCACCTACCTCCCAGAACTTGTCCTTGACTACCACAACGCCATGCACTACGCCAGCCACTGCCTTGGTAGACACGAACTCCTGACCCAGTGCATGATTGTATCACTGTGGGTCGCCAACTTCAAGCACTTGACCGAGGCCTTCACCAAGTCCCGGCGCATGGCCGAGCTCGTCGATGCACTGGCATTGTCTAGTAAGGCACTGGTCAACCGGAACCTCGAATTCCAGCTGTCCAACAAAGACAAGGATACCCACTTCGAGAAAGGCCAGGAATTGAAGATCTGGGATATCGAGATCCCCAAGAAAGAAGGTGAAACCCGGCTTCACGATCTGTAGTCGACGTGAGTGCGGGTTCAATATGTTCTGTGTACATTAGCATGGGCTTGTCTTTTAACGGCAAGGGATTGATATATGGATTGGATCAATCAAACGAATGAATGGGGGGACAGGTTTTACATTTCTACACTTATGACAGTCCTGAATCTGATATCCCTTGAAAGTAACATTGTCATCAATTTGTAACAAAGTATCAAGTATCAGTATTGTCCGTCATTATAGTAGCTTCCCTGTCGATCAGTTGCAACATCACCAAACACAAACCTCAGAACCTTTCTTTTCACCGTTCACTCATAAGGCTCCATCAACTGATTGCCAAGCACCTTCTCCTCGAAGTCCTCACCCAAAGCAGTACTATGAGCCCAGGGCTTCAGCCCAATCTCTTCCTGAACAGTCGCAGCAAAGCAACCACTCCAGCGCATCCGCGGGAAATGCGCACACACATCCTTGATGGTATCAGCATGAACGAGATCCGCATAAGCCCCAGTATTATCTAGAGTCACAGACGAGACGATTAGCGTGTAGAACCAAACCAGGTGGCAAGACAACATCAAGGATAACTTAATGTACAGTACATGTACAGTACATGCACAGTAGAATATGACGTATCATCAATGGAGAAGCACATCCCGTCAGTCAACAATGCCCAAGCCATGACTTGGCCAAAGCATACAGTAAAGTCTTCAAAAAAAAGGACAAGATATACGAAGTGACAAGATTTTGTCCACTTACCAAAGATCGTCGCCAACTGCAAAAGCTGACCCACAACCGTAATGCAGCCTACATGGCACAAATCCTGATGCCGAATAATAGCTTCGGCTACACTCTCCGCCTGAGCGCGCGGCGCCGTAGAATTGCTATTCGTCGGGGTGGTCGTCGCAGCCGGGCCGCCGACATTGCTGGCACCAATGCCCAAGCCAGTCCCGGTGCCAATCTCCACCTTGTCCGCATTACCAGCACCAGCACCAGCACCAGTACATGCATGAGCTGGATTGACATTCACCTCCTGCAAGACCCGCAACGCAAGCATCCCACCGTAAAACTCAAAACTCAACTTCGTCGCATTCAGATTCTCCCTCGTCGTCCCAATATCATGCAATACACAGGCAAGGAAATACGTCTCATCGTCGAACTCCCATTCGGGGAATTGAGATGCCGGGAACCGGTATGCTTTGATGGCTAGGCCGTAGTGGTAGACCCGGAGGGAGTGGTTGTATGTTTCCTCGCGGAGATGGTGGCGCGCGTAGCTGTTGATGCGCTGGGCCAGTGGGGTGTTTGGGATTGGGGTTTTGTGGACGGGGATGGGGATTGGGGCTTGAGGGGGTTTGTTGTTGGTTAGTAGTTTGGTGGAGGATGCTGGGACGGCGGTGAGGCCGTACATGTGTTTGGGCGACATGTTGGGGATTTGGATGACTTGGATGAAGTTGTGATTTGCTTGGATTGGATCTTCTGTGGGTTTGCGTGGCTGTGTAAAAGATGGGGGGAGATGGGGGGATGATATCAGATTGGCGTAAGGTATACTTCCACAGTACGAGATGTTCCTACAGCTTGTTTCTGGCTTGGGATGTGCTGGGCAGTTTTGGAGCTTGATATCAAGCCAATCTGGACTGTTTGTCTTGCCACTGGGGCTGTTCTATTTTGCCATGGGGGTTCGGGACGTAGTTCCTTGAGGTTACATAGTAGTCAAGTCGTGAGCATCATAAGCCCAGTTAGGAGGAAACGTCACCACTGACACTGTTCGGCTAGGTGAAAAGCCTAAAGTCCGCAAGATATTCCACTAACTGACTGTAGACTTCATATAATTGACATTCAGCCGACCCGTAATTTAGTTGGCCCCTATTGGAGGCTTGGCACAGTGAGGCAGTGCAAGAGGGATTTGCCAAACAAATGAGAAAAACTCTGTAATCTAGGGATGAAAACCATCAGGTAGTGGCTCACCTAGATAGAACGGTCTTATTCATGTCGATGTTCATATAAATGTTCTAGAGTTAAACGGTAGAGCTGTAGAAGAATCGCCTCATACTGTAGCAAAGGTGCTCCGGTCTGGGGCTGTGCTGTGGAGATGCGGGAGACCAGAAGTGATGAATCTTAAGTTCGAGACCAATGTGGACCAGGGGTGTCATGTACATCTCCTTTTCTTCCTTACTTTCCTCACTCAACTCCCTTACGGCCTCTAGTTGATCCCATCTATGAGCCTATCAACTGCTCCACTGTCGCGTGAACCGCGCTCGGATTGAAATCATGTCCGATTCACTCGATGAGCCGACTCAACAGTCGGCTCCCCTACGTCGAGAGCGCGCGCCAACCATCACGATCGATACCTCGGCCGTGAACGGCCCGGATCCCTTCCAACCCCCAGCTCAAGTCGCCGGAGCGCACCCTTCCATCCAGACCTATACAGAGAATGCCCACAGCGACACAAGCGCCCTCCTAAACAACGGCGCTTCCCCAACAGAGATGCGGTCTCCAGCCTCCCTGCGCTCAAATGCCTCATCGGAAGGTCGAGATCACGAGAACCGCCCAACATCCCCCCACAACATCTCCTCGCCCAAGAAGGTGCCCGAGACACACTCGAACTTCCTCTCCGTGCCCGGAGCGCGGTCCCGAGGCAACTCCCTCGAGTCAGAGGACACAAGCCAGACATCGAGCACTTACGGCGGCGAGACATACGTGACATCCACATCGCAAGGCTCAAGGGCGGAACTGATCAAGAACCACAATGTCGATGACGAAGACGCGCTGAACCCAGACCCCGGCCGCGAATCGGAGTTTGAGGTCGAAGATAACAAGTTCGCCTTCTCGCCGGGCCAATTGAATAAGCTGCTCAATCCCAAGAGCTTCGGCGCGTTCCGGGCGCTGGGTGGCTTGCGTGGTCTGGAAAGGGGCTGCGGACTGATGTCCGCAGTGGGCTGAGTGTGGATGAATCAACCTTGGACGGCTCCATTAGCTTTGATGCCGCTGTATCACCTGAGCAGACGCCCAAGTCTGTATCATCGAACCAGTCGCCACCTGCTGCCACCGAGGGCCCGATAGTGACGACGGGCAACGAGGAGTATACCGATCGACGACGCATTTTCGGTGACAATAAGCTGCCAGAGCGGAAATTGAAGTCCATTTGGGAGCTTGCTTGGATTGCGTACAACGACAAGGTCTTGATCTTGTTGACGATTGCGGCTATTATTTCCCTTGCTGTGGGTATCCCGCAGTCGCTTCATCCAGCCAAACCGGGTGAGCCTGGTGTTGAATGGGTGGAAGGTTTGGCAATTCTGGTGGCCATTATTATCGTGGTCGTTGTCGGCGCTGCCAATGATTGGCAAAAGGAACGGCAATTTGCGAAACTCAACAAGAAGAAAGAAAACCGACAAGTCAAGGTCACCCGATCTGGCAAAATTGAAGAAGTCTCGGTCCATGATGTCTTGGTTGGCGATGTGATGCTTTTGGAACCGGGTGATATGGTCCCTGTGGACGGAATCCTGATTGAAGGCCACGACCTCAAGTGCGACGAATCCTCAGCAACCGGCGAGTCGGACGTTCTTCGAAAGACTGCCGGCGAAGAAGTCTATCGGACGATCGAGCACCATGAAGATCTGAAGAAGATGGATCCTTTTATTATCTCCGGTGCCAAGGTGTCTGAGGGCGTTGGTACCTTTTTGGTGACAGCTACTGGAACGAACTCGACTCATGGACGGACAATGATGTCCCTCCAAGAGGAGGGTGAGACCACGCCTTTGCAAACTAAGCTCAACGTGCTGGCTGAGTATATCGCCAAACTCGGTCTCGCCTCTGGTCTCTTGCTTTTCATCGTTCTCTTCATCAAATTTCTGGTCCGACTCAAGGATATCGACGGTGGTGCAGACGCCAAGGGTCAAGCCTTCTTGCAGATTTTCATTGTCGCTGTTACTATCGTCGTCGTCGCTGTGCCAGAGGGACTACCACTGGCTGTCACGCTTGCTCTCGCCTTTGCAACAACACGAATGATCAAGGACAACAATTTGGTTCGCTTTCTCAAAGCTTGTGAAACTATGGGCGGTGCCACCACGATCTGTTCTGATAAAACAGGAACTCTCACGGAAAATAAAATGACAGCAGTGGCTGCAACATTGGGTACTTCGTCACGGTTTGGAAAGTACTCTGGTGTGTCCCCCGAGGACTCCTCTGAGATTTCCGCTCAAGAATTTGTGTCTACGCTGTCTGATTCAGTTAAGGATGTTTTGCTCCAGTCGATTGTCTACAATTCCACTGCCTTTGAAGGCGAAGTTGAAGGAGTGAAGACGTTCATTGGTTCCAAGACCGAGACTGCTCTCTTGACTTTTGCCAGGGATAACCTCGGAATGGGTGTTCTCAGCGAGGCCAAAGCCAACGGCAAGATGGTACAGATGTATCCATTCGATTCTGGACGGAAATGCATGGCAGTGGTGATGCAGTTAGAGAACGGCAAATACCGAATGCTGGTCAAGGGCGCTGCTGAAATCCTGATCTCTCACTCGAGTCGCATCGTCGGTGATCCTACTGACACTCTGTCTGAGGCTCCACTCTCAGAGGAGAACAAGACTACCCTGGATACCATCATGACCAACTACGCCTCGCGCTCTCTTCGTTGCATTGCCCTCGTCTACCGTGACTTTGAGCAATGGCCACCCCGTGGAGCCCCGACCTCGGAAACCGACCGCAACCAGGCCCTCTTCGAGCCTATCTTCAAAGATATGGCAGTGCTGGGTATCTATGGTATTCAAGATCCTCTCCGAGCAGGCGTCGCCGAGGCCGTGCACACATGCCAGCGGGCTGGTGTATTTGTCCGCATGGTCACTGGTGACAATATTATGACAGCCAAGGCTATTGCCAAGGAGTGTGGTATCTACACACCTGGTGGTATCGCCATTGAAGGCCCCAAGTTCCGTAAGCTGAGCACTCGCCAAATGAATCAGATCATTCCCAGACTCCAGGTCATTGCCCGGTCCAGTCCAGAAGACAAGAAGATCTTGGTCAACCAGCTCAAGAAGCTTGGTGAGACTGTCGCTGTCACTGGTGATGGTACCAACGATGCTCAGGCTCTTAAGACTGCTGATGTCGGCTTTGCTATGGGTATCACTGGTACCGAGGTTGCCAAGGAGGCGTCTGATATTATTCTTATGGATGACAACTTTGCTTCTATCGTCAAGGCCATGGCTTGGGGTCGTACTGTTAGCGATGCTGTCAAGAAGTTCCTGCAATTCCAGATCACTGTCAACATCACTGCCGTTATCCTTACCTTCGTCTCTGCTGTTGCTAGCGATGAAGAGGATTCCGTGCTCAGTGCAGTCCAGTTGCTGTGGGTCAACTTGATTATGGATACCTTTGCTGCTCTTGCTTTGGCCACAGATCCTCCGACACCGACTGTTCTCGACCGCAGACCTGAATCGAAATCAGACCCGCTCATTACTTTGACCATGTGGAAGATGATCATCGGACAGTCCATCTACCAACTAGTTGTGACTTTCGTTCTCAACTTTGCTGGAAACAAGATTTTCTCGTGGGATGAGGACCACATGCAGACTGTGGTCTTCAACACCTTCGTCTTCATGCAGATTTTCAACCAGTACAACTCCCGTCGCATCGACAACAAACTCAATATCATGGAGCGTATTTGGAAGAACAGCTGGTTCATCGGTATCCAAATCATCATCATCGGAGGACAGGTCCTAATCATCTTCATTGGTGGCGCCGCTTTCTCTGTCAAGCGACTTGACCAAGGCTCCCAGTGGGCTGTCAGTCTCGTCCTTGGCGCAATCTCTCTCCCCATCGCCGTGATCATCCGTCTGATCCCAGACGAATTCATCAGCGGACTCATCCCCAATTTCTGGTCTCGCGACAAGGGCCCCGAGTTAGTCGTCTCCGACGAAGACCGCCAATACGAATGGAACCCAGCACTGGAAGAAATCAGGGACCAGCTCGCATTTATCAAGCGCGTCCGTGGTGGTCGTCTTCGCCACATCCGCCACAAGCTGCAACACCCACAGGAACTCCTTCCCCGATCCCGCAGTGGCTCCCGTTCCAGAGACTCTTCCCCGTCTCCCCCAACACCAAATGGTGACAACGACCATGACATCCCAACGCCGCAACCTTTGACCCCAGAGTCCCGCTCTAGACGCAACACCCGCTCTCGCTCAAACTCGACCTTCGGCCCTGCCGCTGCAATGGCCGGTATCGTCGCTGGCAGTATTGCGGGCTGGTCTCCCATCGAGCGTGGACATGGCGAGGCTGACTCTATCATGTTCCCAACTACGGGTGGTCCCCACGGTGGTTTGGACAGAGAACCTGGCATCGAAGTGCATCCCGATACTGATGCCAATGACCAACTCTTGAACGAGTACTCTGCTACGTCCAAAATCCCGCCCAGTCAGAACCCGGATCTTACTCCGTTCTTCGAACATGCGCCGCCGGAGCGTGCTCCTTCAAGCCGTGGCCGTCGCTCGCTGTCTCAGCGGTCGAGATCTAGTCACAGCCAGTCGCAGGTTTAATTGTTACCTGACTGAGCTTTACCACCCCCCTCTACCTATCTCCATCCTCAATATCTTCCCCTCTCATTCTCTCCGCCATGCCGAACTTGTAATTTTCATTCTGTCTTCTCGCTCTCATTGTTGTCGATTTTACTTGTCTTTCATTTTGGTGCACGGAAGGGCTAGGCGCAACGCTTTTGGTTGTTCAAAACTATGCATAGATACCGCTTGGGACTCTTACTATCATTTGCATGTTGGTTGGGCCTGGTTTGGCCTTTTGGTTTCTTATTTTTTTTTTTTTCACGGCGTACCATGGGTGCAACTTGGCATACTCTCTGCTTTCCTTTTTAATTGCTCAATCCAAGCTTCTCTGAATATATTTCATTATGATTCTGTTGTATTCCACGTTCCGACGGTGTCTCAGGTGGACTTGAACTTGACCGCGGCGTTCACCGCGGAGTTGTCATCCTCCGCCCCCACATATCTATAAGGGCTTCAACCTCCCCTCTTCAAGCTCTCTTCTTCCCTTCTTCACTTTTCCCGCTCGCTCAAACATTTACCGATCCCTTCATCATGGCATCTCAAGCAGAATTGCAACAATTCTATATCGGCAAGGATATACAAGATGTACCCAAACCTGCAGTAATCCTGGACGTAGCAATCATCCGCCGCCACTGCGAAGCCATGCAGCAGACAGTAAAAGCCCTGAACGTCGGCTTCAGAGCACACGTCAAAACCCACAAGGTAAAAAAACCAAAAACCCCATCCCAATATCCTTTTTTCAAACATTCAAAACCAACAACCAACAAATCCCAGACCCCCGAAATCGCCGCTCTCCAAATAAACAACGCCCCAACAGCAAACTTCATAGCCTCCACGCCGCTGGAAATCGAAACCATGATCCCACTCATGCAAACCCTCCAAAAAACAAAAGAAACGAATATCCTCTACGGCATCCCCCTAATCCCCTCTCAAATCCCCCGTCTAGCAAGAATAACAAAAGAACTATCCAAAAACAAAGGCCAAGCAACCCTCTCCCTAATGATCGACCACCCAGACCAGCTGTCCTCCCTGGAGATCCTGGCCAAGGAAACCGCCAGCCCAGTCCGCATCTTCGTCAAGGTTGACACGGGGTATCACCGGGCCGGACTGCCGCCCTCATCGCTGAACAAGAACGGCCTCCTCGAGAAGATTGTCCAGGGCGAGGAACGCGGGGTCGTGCATTTGCTCGGTCTGTACTCGCATAATAGTCTCAGCTACAATGGCTCCTCGCCGCAGGAAGCGATGAGGGCGTTGAGCACGGAGATCCGGGGGTTGAGGGACGCGCTGGCTGGGAATGCGCTTCTGTTTCCGCAGTTGGAGAAGAGGAAGCTGGTGCTGAGTGTTGGGGCGACGCCGCAGGTTGTTTCGTCGCAGAATTTGATCTTGGGGGGTGATTCTTGTGAAGAGGCTGTTGAATTGAGAGGGTTGCTTGGTGGGGATGATGTTTCTGTGGAGCTTCATGCCGGTGTTTATCCTATTTTGGATATGCAGCAGGTGTGCACGAATGCTGTTTTGGGGAGACGCGGTGTGGAGCGTGATGTTGCGCTTTCGGTTCTTGCTGAGGTTTGTTCTGTTTATAATGATGACGAGAGAGAGACTGCTGAGGTGCTGGTTGCTGCTGGCACTCTGGCGTTGGGTCGGGAGCCTTGTGCTGGGTATGAAGGGTGGGGGGTTGTTTCTTCTTGGAGGAGAGATGGGGGTGATGGGGATGCGAATGAGAGGTTGATTGTGAAGAGGATCAGCCAGGAGCATGCTATTGTTGGCTGGGAGGGTGGCTCGGGGAAGAAAAAGATTCCGCTGAGGGTTGGGCAGGTTGTTAAGATCTTTCCTAATCATGCTTGTGTTACGGGGGCTTACTATGGGTGGTATCTTGTTGTTGATTCTGATTTGGATGGGCAGGCTGCGAAGGTTGTTGATGTCTGGGTTAGGGCTAGGGGGTGTGCGATTACTGATCCGTTGTTAGACCCTAGGAGTATTTGACGTGTTGAGGCGATGTCAATACTTGTCTGACTTCCATATATTGTTCAATCTTTTTCCATCTCACTCTCTTTATCTGGAATTCTTCGCCAACTAAGCACCTATACCAGTAAAATCAATGGAAAGGACACTTCCCAGTCCGATAGTCCTTCATCTGAGCCAAATAATTTTCCAGTTCCTTTCTTCCTCTACCCTCAAGCTCCTTCGGCCCAATATCCGGAATAACATACCCAGCAGGGGAATACTTATCACCTTCATCGCCAGGAACAGGTCTCCCAAGGGCCCAGGTCAGCCACGCTGTTGGACCCCAGCGATTCCAGAGAGTCGGCTTGACATAATAAGGGGCCGCTTCCCATTTTGTGAGGAAGAAGCGCTCGTACTCGTCTGGCTCTTCAGTGAATGACTGATAGCGCAGGAAAGATGGTCTCGGAGGCATCAAGTGGCGGAGGAATAGTTTGCGGGATGTCATGAGCATTGAAAAAAGTGAGCTCCAGAATGGGGTTGGGGGGTCGTAGCTTTTGTTGGACGTGTTGTTAGGTGCTGAACAGACAGTAAAAGCATCGAAACTCACAGCATAGCTTTTCTCAGCCTCTCATCCATCATGAATGAAACAAACTGCAGTCCCACAGGATGCATGAACTTCGGGAGCATATAAAGCAAAACAGCAGTCGTCTGATCCGCAACCTCACGATTCTTAACATGAGGAAGCATACAACGAGCCTCATACTCCTCACACCACTCATCTATCTCCTCAAGCCAATGAATCCCATCTCGGAATCCACTCTTACTGCTCCCGGAAGGCAATGCGTCGTAGCTGATATCAAGAGCATCACCGGCACTCTTCCAAAAAGTGCCAATGGCACACCGTTCCATCTCACTCAACGTACGCCACTCGAACTTGGCAATGAATCGGATAGGCTGCAAAGCAAATAATCCCAGCGTGTAGAGCATATCCTCCTCGGGGATTTGGCCAGAGGCTCGATACCCGCGATGCAGGTATCTGGTACGCGCAAGACCGAGGAAAGCGCGTTTGGATGTTGGATTGTTGCCGACCATTTCTTGAACGAGGGCGCTTGTATCTGTGTAGCGCTTGAGGGATGTTTCTGGGTTGGAGAACTGGCTTGTTCTGGTTAAGAGGGCTGAGATAGTGGGGATGCCGTAGGTCTTTTTGAAAATTAGCATATTGAATATTGAATACATAGTATTATCATATTTTAATCTCAAAGATTGGGATTGGCAGTTCGTACTCTGAACAAAGCGAACTGGAGCGACTTGATGAATATGAATGGGAATTCTAGCTGGGCGACTTGTTTTTGAATTTGGAAGGCGTGTTCGTCGGTCATTTTGGACATTGAGGCGCGAGTTGGATATGGATATTGTTTTTGGAGGCTTCGTACACGTTGGTTGCGTAGGGTGTATGCTACTACTGGCCAGGCGAGGACAAGGCATACCGTATAGGTGAGCAGCTTGTGCGGGGAGATGAGAGTTCTGGCAGCCTCGGATAGAAGAGATTCCTGCGACACCGTACTGGTGTCGTTCAGGGAGTAGTCCATGTTGAATACAGCAGAAGTTTGCAGAACAGACCTGTGCCAGTTGTCCCCCGAGTCGAGGATGAGGAAACAATTGAAATCGAAGGCAAAGTTGAAGTTGGAATAGTCTCTGAGCTGGGCAGTTTTAGGAAGGGATCGGCGCTCATAGATGGCTCCGACACAAAACAAAGAATGGAGGGATGAAGAGAGATATTTCTATATATGCGACTGCTGTCAGATCTATGAGCCCTGATTTTTACGATATATCCAGGCTCCAGAAATGAACTGACAAGCACGACTACCCTGATAGGCCGCGGACTGGGGACCCCGGATCCAGTTCGCGCCACGCATCTACACTACACTCCATGGCGCAGCTGATCGACCAACCAGAACGCACATATTGCAGATCAAAAGCGCCCTCGGTTGACACATTGGAAGCAGATCAGACCGTTCATTTGACTATTTGACTACTAACCGAAGCCACAGAAAAATCACAGGAGATGAATGTATTTTAACAATTATAAAGCCCTGTGCAGCTTGAAACGTTCCCATGCCCTTTATACTTGCCGTACTATATACTCTTCGACCTAACAGCGGCATCGTCAACCACTCGCTGTTCATTATCCTTGACCCGCACTTAGCGACCGATATACCGCAGCTCCAATACCCGCAACGCAGGGAAGGCCACTAGAGTAAAGCCCGCAGCCAGCCAAAGACCCAAATCAGCCCCATCGGCGAGGCGCGCGATCGGGCCTGTATAATATGCTTGAGACTAGGGCCGCAGGTTAGCGCAGTACAATGAAATAAGGCGTCCGAGTTCAAACATACCATACCAACAATCGCACCAGCCCACCCAACAAAGAAAGAAAAACTTGCCGCAAGACCCATCGGCAACTGAGAGCGCGTGTTCCACGCAGACCAATCATATCCATTTCGCCGACGGAAAATAGCATCCTCCAGAACGACAACCATCACGTAGATGACAGTCCAGTATCCAATAAGAGGCAAGAAAGATTTGAAAACACTGTAAAGAGAGTTACGGCCCCCCATTGCACACGCAGCATAGACAATAGTCGCAAGAGTCGTAGAAAGAGGTCTTGGGACCCTGCCGAGAAATCCACCCAGCATTTGCAAGTTGATGCCCATCGAGTACGCCCCAGGGGTATTGTTTGCAACCAAGGCAAGGACATTGATCACAGCGCAGACCTTGCCAAACCCGCCCAGGCTGTCATAGGCTGTCATCAGCAGGCCTCCGGGGCCTGTGCCGTATTTGCTGGAATAGTATGTGGAGCTGGCAACCGCGGTGCCCAGTCCGATGCCGACGAGGAGAGTGATGGACATGGCCTGCGCGGCGCCGAGAACCGTCATGAGGAATGTTCGCCAGCGCTTCATCTGGGGTGGGTAGTAGACATAGTAGTCTGCAGCGAGGGGAGCCCACGCAAGACCGAGAGACAGGACTATAGAGAAGAAGGTGATGCGCTTGGCGTTGAGAGACTCCGGTGAGGCTGTTTGGATATTAAAGTCAAAGTGAGGTCCTGCTGAGCCCAGGATAACGCAAATCACCATGAGCTGGGGTAACCAAGCAACTCTGTCTTCTGGTTAGCGGTGCTCGGGCTAGTCTGGGATGTTGATCTTACCGTTCATATATTTGGAAGATGCGCATGCCGAATAATGCCATGGCCAGGCTGACGCCTGCGACGATAATGATGCCCACTATTACTGATAATTGGCCCCCGGAGACCATTGATAGGATCTGGCCGCCGACAACGCTGTTCACCATGCTGTACCCGACGTTGGTGAAGATATTGAGAACGCAGCACACTTTGCTGGGATAATAACCCATGAAATAACGGGCCACGATCTGCGAAGTCATTAACATTCGGTTATCCACAGACACACACTGTGACATATTCACATACTAGAGTTCGATTCCCACTTCTAGGACCCCATGTGCTCATATAACCAATGATGCTGGCACCGGCTATACATCCAAAAATGGCACACAAGGCTGCGTCTTTAAAGCTGAGCCCTAAGACAAGTGTCCCCATAGACCCGGCAACAATATTATTCGTGGCAAGTGTCATACTGAACCACATGAGCATCATATGCAGCGATGTCGACGGTGTAATTTCTTCTCGATCTTCGAGAGGAACCCGTTCAATGCCCCGGCTCTCCACACTCTTTAAACGAGCAATCAATCGCTGGATTCTTGATCGAGGCGGCTCAAGTTCGGGCTTTTCGACAGTTGTAGCATTGGAGGAACTGTTGGAGGCACTTTTATTGAGTTCAAATTGAGACACACTCTCAACAGAAGGAGAGCTGTCACCCTTTCTTTCAACATCTTCGAGCTTCATTCTTCCGCGGAGAGAGCTGGGATCAAGGTAGGTCGAGAATAGCCCGTTCAGGGAACTCCTACTCCGTTTCAAAACAGAGTTGGCAGTATATACTGGATGTCGTAAATCTACAGCTATACAAGATCAGAGAGAGAGAAGAGAGGAAAAAGAATCACCGTAACCCGAGGACAAGGAGAGCTCTGGTATGATAGATATAAGGGAAAAAAGTCAAGGCCAGTGCGTCGCCAGGCTGTTGAACCTGACATCACCCTGTCCTGCCGGGTGTACGACTCCAGGAGACCCGGTAATGGGCATTCCGCAGCAATCAAGGCACCGAGCTGCTTCTGAGCCAATGGGAAATCCAACAATACCATGAAGCACCGAGCTTGGATACCTCCCGCAGCTTGGCCATGGTCAACTCGCCCCTGTATCAAACCCATTCTCGTCGATTCACGTAACATCATCTCCAAACATCTTGAATGGAGCATCTCATGAGCATCACACACAGGCTGGTAGTCGTCTCTCCGTGCCTGTGATCCGCGCCATACTTCCCTATGGGGTAAGTCGCATACTGGAAAGCTCCGACAATGCATCCTAGGGAATGCTGCACAGGGCGGCTTTCTCATGATCTAATACGATGCTCAGATTTGTACCCTGCGCGCGGGGGCTGATCTGCTCAAGCTCTGCTTTGCTTTCGTGAAAAATGCCTTCCTCTTGTCCTGTGATCCAAAGTACTATATCCACACTCTCTTCTGTGGTGATTCGCTGCAGATGGCTTGGGGGCTCTTGAGGGAAGGGGGTCATGTTGAGTAGTCTTTTGATTGGCTTACTTAGCTATGGTGGCTTGGAGAACTCGGTTGTCATCGGTGTAGTCTTGAAGCTTTTCAACTGTAGGAGCTGGGGATTTCTCTGATATATGGTTGGAGTGTATCAACCTTGGCTATTTTCATGGCATATGTCCATAGCGTTGAATATCTCGGACACTGAAATCTCCCGATGCTTCTGACGTAGCTCATTTCACTCATTTCGTTCAGATGTGTTCTTGCAGCCTCAACAGCCAAGCTTTTCCTGACCCACAAGCCGAGACACGCTTTCCAACTTTTGCCGCAAAACATACTGAGGCAGACTCGCGAATGACCTTGGGACAGGCTAACATGGAACACAGTTCAAGGTGCTGAGTACAGACAGCAATCTATGATACCTGAATATTCCCGACACCAGCGAATACACAGCAGCAACGTCGGTCTAAAAATATATGCTCGTGCTTCCATGCTTTCGTATCCAGGAGTATAAAAAAAAAAACCTTGGAAGGATTCAACGACAACCAAAGAACCAGCGAGGACGGCAGCAACGGGGCACATACGACGGGCAACGAGTCAACTACAAGTAAAGAATTGGAAAATCAGATTGTCAATTGCTTTTCCACTATGTGCTATTCTGGAGGGATCGAACAAAAGACCCAAGCCGAGTAGGAAGATAGACAGAAAAAAAGTAAATTAGGAGCGCTCAAACAAATTGGGTTCGGGGCGCAAGCCCACAAAGCCGGTCCGAATGGTAGAGAATGTAGGCTTGACAAGGGTATTATGAACAAATCTCAGGGAGACTTATTTAGACCTCCTCGTCGACAATGTCCTCAGCGAGGCTGGAAGAAAGGTTAGTTGGAATTCATTTCAAAATGGGAGATGGATGGATGCTTACTACTCCTCCTCGCCCTCGGAGATGGAGGCCTCCTGGTACTGCTGGTACTCGGAAACAAGATCGTTCATGTTGCTCTCGGCCTCAGTGAACTCCATCTCGTCCATACCCTCACCAGTGTACCAATGCAAGAAAGCCTTGCGACGGAACATAGCAGCGAACTGGTCACCGATACGCTTGAAGAGCTCCTGGATGGAGGTGGAGTTTCCGACAAAGGTGGAAGACATCTTGAGGCCACGGGGGGGAACGGAGCACAGAGCGGTCTGGACGTTGTTGGGGATCCACTCAACGAAGTAGCTCTGGTTCTTGTTCTGGATGTTGCGCATCTGGTCCTCAACCTCCTTCATGGAGACCTTACCGCGGAAGAGAGCGGAGCAGGTGAGGTAACGGCCGTTACGGAAGTCGGAAGCAGCCATCATGTTCTTGGGGTCGAACATCTGCTGGGTCAATTCGGGAACGCTGACCTGGCGGTACTGGTGGCCGCTGCGGCTGGTCAGGGGAGCGAAGCCGACCATGAAGAAGTGCAGACGGGGGAAGGGCACCATGTTGACGGCGAGCTTGCGGAGATCGGAGTTGAGCTGACCGGGGAAACGGAGGGAGGTAGTCACACCGGACATGACGGCGGAGACGAGGTGGTTCAGGTCACCGTACGAGGGCTGGGACAGCTTGAGGGTACGCATGCAGATGTCGTACAGGGCCTAGATTGATCAGCATGATGCCATTGCTTCTTTCCACGCGTTGCATACCTCGTTATCGATACAGAAGGTCTCGTCGGAGTGCTCAACGAGCTGGTGGACGGAGAGGGTAGCGTTGTAAGGCTCAACAACGGTGTCGGACACCTTGGGGGAAGGAACGACGGAGAAGGTGGCCATCATACGGTCGGGGAACTCCTCACGGATCTTGGAGATCAGGAGTGTACCCATACCGGCACCGGTACCACCACCGAGAGAGTGGGTGATCTGGAAACCCTGGAGGCAGTCGCAAGCCTCGGCCTCACGGCGAACGACATCGAGGACCTGGTCAACGAGCTCGGCACCCTCAGTGTAGTGACCCTTAGCCCAGTTGTTACCAGCACCGGACTGACCGAAGACGAAGTTATCGGGGCGGAAGAGCTTGCCGAAAGGACCGGAACGGACAGCGTCCATGGTACCGGGCTCCAAGTCGACGAGGACGGCACGGGGAACGTACTTGTCACCGTGGGCCTGTGTGGTCAAGAGATCCTAGTCAGATAATGCCCTGGCAGACAACCTTGTCATCCTGTACTCACATGGTTGAAGTAGACGTTCATGCGCTCCAGCTGGAGGTCGGAAGTACCGTTGTACCTAACGAGACATCAGCTGCCCAATTCACCGCAACAAACCCAACATGCAACTTACTGTCCATCGCCATCGAGACCGTGCTCGCCGGAGATGGTTTGCCTGAAAGCCAGTTAGTAAATTGTGAATAAATGACGCGGGAAAAAAAGCTTCGATATCAGCCGGGCACGTACCAGAAGGCGGCACCAATTTGGTTACCCTGTTATTCAAGTCCAATTTAGTCCCAGTCCAAAGGTATATCGACACAATTATCCATCGTCTGGGTCGCACTTACACACTGGCCGGTCTGGAGGTGAACCTATGGAGCATTGGGCGTTAGCAAAAGATCTGTTTAGAACGAGTGGGGGTGGTTCAGGGGAAAGAAAACAAAGACATAGACGCGTCTCATGGGGGCCACATACAATCTCACGCATTTTGAAGGTGATTCCGAAGAAAAAAAAGGGGGTTATAGAATCAAGAGGATTGGGAGAAGGAGAAAGAGAGAGGATGGGTTGAGCGGTGTGTGTGGGATCAACAAGTCAACAACTGAATGGGTTCAGGGGGGGGATGCTTAATTGGGACTAGCTCCATCACGGGACTTCGGGGGAGGTGCGAACCACACTTCACTTTTCTTTGGGCGCGTGGAAGATAACAACAACTCTTTGAAGATATACACTACTACGGTGGCACCGGGTTCTTTCAATGCTTTGTTGGCATTTGTGTGCTATTCGCTATTGTTACATCGGGTATTCGCTTAGAAATTTGCAGAAATTCACATCACTTCCCCCCCACACCGCATTTCACCGTATCGGACCATATCTTCATGGCCGGACATCTCACTTTTTTCGTGACTTTGTCCTCATTTAGGTACGTTTCTCTCGATGAAATCACCGTAACGGTCAAGACGTTTCTGCTCCTCCGCCTCAGTGTCAATTCCCTCAAGGGCATCGCGTCGGGTGCCAGATTTGCGGTATCTCTCTTTACCGAGCTGAACGTAGGCCACAACCTGGATACCGTTGAACTTGCGCTTGGAAAAGGCCTAGAGAGTGATCAGTAGCTGTAATGGGTCATTTAGAGGACGTAACATACCTCGGCAGCGCGACGGGCATCAGCGGGGTCCTTGAAGCGGACAGTAACCACTCCATCTGCTTCAAGGTCGTAAAGCACGGTGTTGGTAATTTCTCCGATCTTCTCGCACTCCTCACGGATGTCTTCCTTGATATCTAGAATGGCAGCTGGGTCCTCCTTTAATCAAATCAGCGATTGTATCTCGATAGCACAACAAATGGGGCACTCACCTCCAATTCCTCAAGCGTGAACATGTGCTTCAAAGTAAGCATGTGGTCATACTTCGTGTAAGTAGGGCCTTCCTCTTCAGAGTCCCAGTTGAGTTTCCTTAAAAAACAAGTCAGCACATCATCTCGAACTCGCAACACAGATCACATACTCATTGAGACGTTTGGCGCGCTCCGCGATCTTGCGCTGATCAGTCTTGGAGCGCTGCGGCTGCTTCTGCTTCTGATCCTGGGTCGAATCCGCCTCCTCACTCTTCCAAGCGGTATCAGCAGCCTGAACACGCATCAAGCCATCGGGACCGGTAACACCGAAACGGAAGTCGGTCTCGTCAAGCATCTGGATCGCAATGTGCACCGACTCAGACCGAAAGTAGACGACCAACGCGTCACCCTTGAAATTTCCGTTCTCGTCCGTGTACATCTTGATGCGAGGCTTGCCGGTGTCGATTTCTTCAGTGATGAGGCCGAATTTCTTGAAAACGCTCGCGATTTCGTCGATGGTTGCGTCGAGGGGAATGGAGGTCACATAAACAGCACAATTAACACGGGGCTTCTTCTGCTTGGGCTCGGTGGCCTGGATTGAAAAAAGATCGTTCGTTAGCGTCAATCTCAAAAAAGGTGATAGCTGCAACTCTTACCGCGTCATCGTCCTGCTTGCGCTTCTTACGATCGCGTGGATGAGCAGCTTCGGTATCGTCAACGCCATCGACCTTGTATGCCTCCTGCTGCTGACGCAGGAGCTCCTCGTCGATCTGAACCGACACGTCAAATTAGCTTCACCACGCCATGAGCTACCCAGAGCTCGCCGCCGACCGCCGGTGAGCGCCGGTGAGTACTGTGGGGGATGACATACCGATTCGACCCAGCGCTTAATGCCAGTGTCCCAGAGGAACTCACGGTCATCATCAGTCTCTAGAATGTACTGATTGTCAAGCTTGGAAAAAGAAACACGCGGGTCCCTGTCAAACTCGGAAGGATCGGTAGGGAAGCTGCCGGGAGGCACAGAGCCAGCATGGCTCTCAGCCTCAGGAGTCTTTGAATCCATCCTAATGGTAAGACTCGGGTCAAACCAGACAATTGAGACAGAGCAACTGTGTTGGGATGGTTGGATTCCGCACAGGGTGGAGAATGATCGCGGAAAGATTTGGCGGGGCGGGAATCCGGGAGCTCTTTGCGCGGAGCGGCGACATGTGACAGTCCGGGCGGACCCTCTTTATTAGTCATGCACATTCCCCGGGGCCAACCTTGGAACTAGGTAGCTGCTACCTCGCTCTGTTAACTGGCAGATGCCTAATTAGGGAGGAACTCAGCTATACTCTGGTGCATTGAAACATTTAACGTCAGATGTCACCCGTGTAGCCATCATTCTTAGAGATTATATAGGCCAACATGTTCATTACCCGAGGTCGAATCCATTTGTTACACCCCTAAGAGCCCTGGAGGTTATATTACATATAACGTGAGTGCAAGTTAACGCTAAATTTATCTAGGAACTTTATGAAGCAGTCCTGCTCACTTTACACTGTTACATGCTTCTTAAAATTTACGCAGTGGACCATGTTTTGGATATTGTATTGATATTTGGGTATCAGGAAAATGCTAACAAAATGAAAATGAAATACTCTTTATCCAGAAGAGCATCCCACAAGAAACCTGTGGTTCTATTGAAAACACCACACCAAGAAAAGAACCCAGTAGAAAAAAAGGGGGAATGAGAAAGGAAATGAAAGAGAAAAGAAAGGCGATCACAAATGATAGAAAGAGCAAAAGGCCCGAATATTAAGTATTAAAGGAACGAGCCGACGAAAGAGAACAACCAACATCCGTGAATGTCAATTAAGCCTTAGTGTCAATGGTTGTGTTTTCGTTGGTGGGAGTCATAGTGCGCTTGGAGGCGCTCTCCTCAGCCTCGACGCCGTTGACAATATCACGGCGGATCTCGACATAGTCGTAAGCGAACTCGCCAATCTCGGCATCATCGATACCCATGATCTCATCTTCTTCGGGGGCGCGAAGGCTCAGGCCGGGGATAAGGTTCATCAGGAAGAGGATGATGCAAGTTCCGAAGAAGGAGTAGGCGAAGCCAGAGACGGAGTCAGCAAGCTGGTAGCCAAGCTGGACCCAGTTGTGGTTGATCCAGCCACCGGCAATCTCGGTACCGTCAAGAGCGGCTATGTAGTCACTGGAGAAGATATTAGTTTATAGTGCGTTTTCGAGAGGAAAGATGTACAACTTACGCAGCGAAGAGACCGGTCAGGAGGTTACCGACGAGACCACCGACGGTGTGGACAGCAAAGATATCAAGGGCATCGTCGATGCCAATGAGGAACTTAATCTTGGTTGCGTAGTTGCAAGCAATGGCACCGACAACACCGAAGATGAAAGCAGCCCATGGAGTGACGAATCCAGAACCTGGGGTGATGGCAACGAGACCAGCAATGACGCCGGAGCAGAAACCGACGGTCGACCACTTACGCTCCAGACGGTAGTCGAGCAGACACCAGGTCACACCTCCAACGGATGCAGCAAGGTTGGTGACAACAGCAGCCATGACCGCACGGAGGTTGGCCGAGAGAGCAGAGCCAGCATTGAAACCAAACCATCCAACCCAGAGGAAGACTGTGCCGATGACGACGTGGGTAACGTTATGAGGGCGGTAGTTGAGTTCGTGAGTTCCATGGCCGCGACGCTTGCCGAGCATCAGGGAGTAGGCGAGAGCAGCGGATCCGGAGGCAATGTGGACGGGAGTACCACCGGCATAGTCGAGACCTCCGAGCTTGTAGACCCAGCCGGATGAGTTCCATGTCCAGCAGGCAATGGGGTCGTAGATGATGGTGCTCCAGATGAACATGAAGATAATACACGGGAGCATGCGGCCACGCTCGGCGACGGCACCGACTGCGAGAGCAACACTAATTGCAACATATTGTCAGTCTTCGACTGCTTTCAGGGCCTGATGCTGTGTAGTACTCACGTAATAGAAGCGAACATGCCCTGGAAGATGGCAAACAGAAGGTCGGGAACCTTGCTGCTTCCAACGGATGGAGCAGCAAGGACATTGCGGAAGCCAATGTTCTCAAGATCACCGATGTAGCTACCAGCGGAGTGGGAGAAGGCCAATGAATAACCCCAGAAGAACCATTGGAATGAAACCACTCCGACCGACATGATAGAAAGCCATATCAGGGAGAGGGCAGACTTTCGTCGAGCGAGACCGGAGTAGAAAAATCTATACGGAGACAATTAGTATCCAATGTCCTGAAATAGGAAGATAGTGGATTCATACCCAACACCAGGAATCATAAGCAGCACAAGGGCTGATGAAACGATAACCCAAGCGATATCGCCGGACTATGATACCATTGTTAGCTGACAGTTCCAACGACGGTGTGATATGCCGAAAAAGCATACATCATAGAAAATGTTCAGGTCCTCAGTGAGCGAGTCACCACCTGTGGCAATGGTGCCGTTATACTCGACTGGATAAGCCGACATGGTGAGGGCTGTATATCACAGAAGAGATAAGGGGGTCAGGTTTCAACAGTTAAAATCCCGAGAGGAAGAGTGAGATAAAAATAATCCTTTTCAAAGCACCTGGCTGATGAAAGGAGAGAAAAGTGATATGTCTAGCCTGCAGGGACAAACAGATAATTAAATAACAGACCACAGACCAGACTGCTCCACACAAGGCTACCAGACCATCGATCCGAGTTCCGATAGTGGGAGCTGGTCATTATGATTTATGATATGATTCATCTGATCAGACCGATAGCAGTAGCCAAGACAGCCCAATTCAGCCATGTCCGGGTCCATGACCGGGGGTATGTACTCCATCGTCTTGAACCGGGGATTTACGGGTTCGTTTCATGTACAGTTACGAGGATATACTGATATTCTTCTATTCCTTTGAGATTGGACCAATGCTCTCCGTTTCAGATTTAGATCTGTAGTCATGTTGACACAGGGCTGCCTGTTTACTCTACTTTCTCTTCTTCTCTTGACACTTATCCCCCTGGAACCTGCATCTCGGAGGAATTGTAAGCATAGACCTCTGATAAGCAGGGGAAAGTGATAAAGTGAGAGAGCCCAGATTGGGTCATTTCAGGGAGTTTGCAGGGCAGGCAGAGCTCCACGACTGGCTGTAGATATGACTGAACTGGCCAATCAGAGCAATTTGCTTATCTCGACTTAGGGCTTCCAAGGTTGTTTACTCGTACATCGCTTAATCCGCAATACAATTCGCCCTACTTGCTTTATGTCAAGCCATGGATGCCCCAGAGTTTGAATTACATGACTATATGGTTCTTGTCCCACGACTTGATCTTGGCGTGGAACATGAAGTAGGTCTTTGGGGCTCTTATCACAGCCATGGCGCCAGCCAATCACCATGCAATATACCTTATCTGAGCCGTAGACGGGCCATGCGAGGGATATATTATTCTTATTGTCGAGCTTTCCGCCAGTTCATGCTTTCTGTTTCGGAGAGCGCCTACTGCCAGGAGCCTGGATATGAGACTTCTCGAAATAAATTGGCTTAATCTCCGCGGCATATGCATGAAAGAGTACCGCGTGGACCGCACATAGTACAGATTGCGCTGTGTACAGCGCTATACAGTACTTCATATAATCGTATAAGTTTGTCGTCAAAAGATCTAGATTATCTCTGTTCCTGGCATACATGTTTGCCCGAACAATGCTCTCCCGGTTCCACACGGAGAACGCATGGGGCGAAAGACTAAACCTTCGCCACGCGGGTTGGGGGGACTTGAGTCAAGATAAGCATGTCGTCTCCCATTGGCGGGGTCCGCTTCGGCATCCCGGGTCTTGGCACCGGGGAAACTTAAGGACATTGTTCAACATGCTCTGGGGCTGACATGCATCTCATTGCACTATTGATACTCCTGGCTTCCCATACAATAGTATATCGGAACATTGCCACAGGATTTGCAAGTCATGATGCGTGCTTTGCATGGATATAGTTTCCCACCAACTTACTGTATACGCACGGGCAGTGCATACGCAGTCTGCAACGTCAACGTCCATTCAGACACAACATAAGTCAACATCGTCATAGATTCAAGCCGTCAATGCAGATCTTCTCAATAGCCCCAGTTAATTGTCAGTGAATCGATCCTTGAGTTCGCATCGGATCCACTGATCGACGGCTTTCAAGATCATCAATGATCGGGCGTGGATGCAGTGCCCTTCTAGTCAGGGGTAAGTCTCCTCTACTTATAAATAGTAAGAAGCTGCGGTGTTATGTGGTACTATGTGGTGTGTGCATGGTGATGTGTACTTGTACCTCAAACTTCGTTAGTTTACAGTATACTTGGTAGTGAGGCTGCGTGCTGTACAAAATGTACTTTCCAGATCGACTAACTAACCTACTGTACAGTAGTAACCTCACAAGTACTTTAAGTACATGGTGAATTAATACTATTGTTCAACTTGCTGTTGGGGGGGGGGGGGGGGGGGGTTCATTAACGAATCTCGTGCGCAGATAGTGTAATTCTTCGACAAAAGAAAGGCACATGCCCATCTCCTACTGGTTTCTTTTCAACCTAAGAATAAAAAATCAATAGTGCTTTCACATGTTGAAAGGCTCTTGGACACATGAATGTCGACTCGCTAGATCACTAGTCTACTTCGAATCAAACCTTGTGCTCGTTAAACCTGGCTACTTGCAGCATTTTCGATCAGCATTCAAGGATTGCCCGGGTACAAGTAAGCCACAGTTGGGATATACACTTCACCACCTGCCGGTACATGTAATGTCTCTCGTATTCCCTTGCTTCGTCAAAAAGTGCATCCACTCGCTGGAAATGCTAACCCATATCATGTCAAGAAAGTGATCACATCATCACGCGCATGTTAAACAAGAAGGATTATACATTAGATCAATCCACGGCGCTGTTTGGAGATATTTTCCCAACCTTTCCCTAGAGAGATTCCAAAGGTTGCTTATTTGATGACTGGGCTGACTGATCGTGGCCAACCAATCAGCAGCTATACAGCTACCATACAGATCCCTGGTAGTTAACCGAAGATTTCTGCCAGTCTCAAAGCAAATGCTACTTGGTGGCCCAAGATGGCGCCATAGATACAGTAGGCCCAGTAAGGGGCACCAGCCACAGAATTATTACCACAGCTGTTTGTTGCGGCATGTTAATATATGCCCTCTTCCATCTAAACAAGAGGCACAGAAAAGATGCGCCTAGAGCAGCCAACCCCAGAGCACATGTTTAAACAATAAAACGATTGCCTATCGGATCCCTGGCTCCATATTACATCAACAACAGGCGCGTGGTCAGCTGTTCTGAGCACATCCAATCATTTGTAAGGAATGGCTTGTAGCATGATACAGTAGAGTATGCCCTCCAAGCCCGAGGGCAAAAACAAGGAATCCCCATGTTTCAAAAGTACGAATATCACATAATGAGACAGGTTCATTTCA
Source organism: Penicillium nucicola (assembly GCF_028828085.1). Classification (NCBI taxonomy): domain Eukaryota; kingdom Fungi; phylum Ascomycota; class Eurotiomycetes; order Eurotiales; family Aspergillaceae; genus Penicillium; species Penicillium nucicola. The sequence goes on along the minus strand of NW_026643126.1, from coordinate 3,446,661 downwards.
AGATTGGCCGCGTGGACTACTGGACCGTCGGCTTGGACTTAATATATATGCTGGACAGACATTGAACCACGTAGAAGCTAAGTATAAAACAGGAAAAGATACTCGGCAGATCGGAAGGCCAGTGGGCGATGGGGGGGGAAGATCCCTGACATCCGGCCGTTTTTCCGCCACAACTGCACCGCCACACGCGCCCCTATCACTTTCCACCTGAGCTCCAACGACGTGATCACCACACAAATCCACCATGGAGCACCCGGACATTCCCAGTCCCGATTCAGATGGCTCAGGGTCCTCTGATGAGTACCCTCCCCAATACCCCAGGGTCAACTCATCTTTCGGAGAGATTCCTGAAGGCGCAATCCAGACACCTGCCACGACCATCTCGTCTTCCCCTCCAAGTCATTCTCCCCTCAACTTATGGGCTACTACCCCGGTAACACGACCACGGGGTGCTAGTGTTGGCGCGTCATCTATACTCGACAAATCCGATGGCCTCGCTATGGCAAGCGACCCTCGAATCCAGCGCCCGTCAGTCCCTGTACGGACTCCCTCCCACACCTACGCACCGCAACGCCGGCCACCTCAGTACATAAGTCTCCAAGAAGACCGTCAACGATCCTCATCAGCCAAACGCGGAACCCGGCGTGATCCGAATGCGCAGTATCGCGCCCAAGAGAAGGCCTACGTCCAGCGGATCCGAGCGAACCCGCAAGCTTGGTACCACCACTTCAAAGACGCGCAGACAAACAGTATGATAGATGGAGATGCCGATCTAGAAGATCCATCTCCCTCGTCCGAGGTGGCCTTTGAAGATGATTCCTACGACCCCGATACTCAGCTCTTCCTTCCGGACGACAACCTACCCACGACGGAGGAACTCAAGCATCCTAAGAACCAGGAGCGACTTGAGTGGCATTCTATGTTGGCATCAGTGTTGAAAGGTGACGTGGTTAAACAAGAAAAGCAGCGTTTGATTGGCTCTGCGGAGTCTAAACGGTCGGCGGCCCAAAGCTACGCTCTTTGGATCGGAGTCCGGGCAAGGACATGCGGCCGAAGTCTTCCTCTTCAGCGGAAGTTGATTGAGGATGCTAGATCACACCTTGGTCCCATCATCGAAGATATCATCAGTTTCCAGATTAAAGGCGAGACTGAGATTGGCAAACCACCGAGGCAACAGGTTCTTGACGTGGTGGAAAAGGTCGAGAAATGCGAGGTTTTATATTCGTCTCACAAAGAGATGGAGATTGCGAACCCTCGCGTTGCTTCAGACGAGTTTGTTTCCAGTCGCGCCGCTATCTTTTCATGGCACAACATCACAGCCCTGATCAACACTGAGCTGGCTGTGTTGCAGAGCTGGGTCGGAAACGAGGCCCTCGATTTCAGCCAGCCTAGGGTCAAGTCCGCAAAGAACGATCTTTCGGATGGTTCTTCCTTCCTGGATCGCATCATGAAAGAAGATGGCTTGAAGACTCTCCAGGACGAGGACGGCATGCTTCTTAGAATTCTTGCCGTTATTCAGAAAGCAAAGAGTACACTAATTGATAATTCAGAGGCATTTGCGGCACGTCATTTGCCGCCTTACATCGAGGAACTGTTAACTCTGATTAACTTCCCATCTCGGCTGATCCAAGAGATCATTCGAGTTCGCCTGTCCTATGCCAAGAATATGAAGGATCCGGCTCAACAGGCTCCGATCCTAATTGACCAGATGATTTCCCAATTCCAAATCCTCATGAAGGTTGCAGTTGAGATTAAGTTCCGTTACCTTGACGTCTCAAGGCCCGAACCTGGTTGGGATTTACCACCATGTGTCGACGAGAACTTCGATAATTCGGTATTGGATGCCATGAAATACTATTTCCGGTTGCTCAACTGGAAGTTGAATGCCAACAAGAATACCTTCAAAGAAGCCGAGATTCTGGAACAGGAATGGGGTTACTCCTATGATATCGGCCGCCGTCTCGACGGTGGAGATATTGAGGTGGCTGAACAGTTTAGGTATGATTTTCATCGCTTTTCTTAACTCATGACTCGTACTGACAGAACCAAAGTGCTTTGACTGCTAGATCACTGCAACGTCTGATGATTCACTTCGAACGCGAGCTTGTCCCCAGACCCCAAGAAACCGTGTCAGACATGGATAAGCGATACAAGAGTATTCTTGATTCAACCCGTATTCGCCAACGCAAGCTTTATCGATTCTCCAAGTTCTTGTGCCAGCTTTTCGAAAATGCTTCAGAATACAATATCACCACCGACATAGCATATGATTTCTTCGAGGCGCTCCTCATCTCCGACCATTTCCTCGTTACTTCTGCCAATGCTGGTGGTCAGAAGGGTGTTTATTTAGTCGCCCATCCGGCTTTGTGGAACCGCCCTGCTGACATCCAGGCCATTTTGTCTACTTCATTCAAGGAAGACGACACGGCCGAGGATGTCCACACTCCATATGTCCTGGTCATTCGCCCTGAGAGACCTCTTGCGTGGGCAGGTAAGCAACTGCAATTGAACTTTTTGGAACATCCAACCGATGTGCGACTGGGCAAGCTGCGCCTGGTCGTCGAAGGCATGCAAGAACGCCTGCAAAATGCCCGAGTGGAGTTGTCGCGACTCACTGGAATCCAGCTTGATATGGTTATTGAACAACGTGCCAATCTGGGTCGTGTCAACGTGGAGCTGAACAAGATCAAGAAGATCTCTTTCAAGCTGTCCATGACTATCATGGATAGTGTGGCTGTCATCAAAGATCAGCTGCGGGAGATCCAGTGGGAGAACAATGATTTGATCCAGGCTTGTTACGCATTTGCAACCGAGTTCGGAAAACGTTCTTCCAACTATGTCGACGCCAACAGACGCGCGATGAACAGCGCTCGGTTAGTGGAGCTGTCTCTTGATTGGGTCTCCTTCGTCTGTGATGAGTGCGATGCCGCAGACCGAAAGACATTCAAGTGGTCTGTCGCCGCTCTTGAATTTGCAATGGCGATCACATCTAGTCGACATCTCCTTTCAATGGACGAGGACCAGTTCAACAGCCTCAGATTGAAGGTTGCGGGCTGTATGTCACTGCTTATTTCTCACTTCGATATTATGGGTGCTCGCTCTTCGCTCGCGGCAAAGAATGAGAAACGCATGGAAGAGCGTAATGGCGCCCGACAGATTGGCGCCGGCCGAATTACCAGTGACGACGAAGCGTCAAAGCTAGTACGCGAAACATGGCATGCACGTGTTACGGAGATTGAAGACCGAAGAATCGAGGAAGATGCTAAGCGCCAAGCTCTAGGGCGAGTGCTGGAGGGATCGAATGAAGCCGATCGGTCTCTCACGGTTCTTTCCTCGTCTGCCACGAATGTCACTTTGCGCTGGCAGCAGGGCCAATTCATCGGAGGTGGTACCTTTGGTTCCGTCTACGTGGCTATCAACTTGGATAGCAATTATTTGATGGCTGTCAAGGAGATTCGTCTGCAAGACCCGCAGCTTATTCCCAAGATTGCCCAGCAGATTCGAGACGAAATGGGTGTGCTCGAGGTCCTCGATCATCCTAACATTGTGTCTTATCATGGTATTGAAGTACATCGTGACAAGGTCTACATCTTCATGGAGTACTGTTCCGGCGGTTCACTTGCTAGCTTGTTGGAACATGGCCGCATCGAAGATGAAACGGTCATTATGGTGTATGCCCTCCAGCTTTTGGAAGGTCTTGCCTATCTTCATGAAGCCCATATTGTGCACCGAGACATCAAGCCCGAAAATATTCTGCTTGATCACAACGGTGTTATCAAATACGTTGACTTTGGCGCCGCCAAGATCATTGCTCGCTCTGGTCGAACAGTAATGCCCAATGATGGTTCAACAGGCGGTGGCCACAAAGAGCCCATTTTGAACAAAGAACCAACACGCAAGAACCAAAAGACCACTACAGGAACTCCCATGTACATGTCCCCGGAAGTCATCCGCGGTGACGTTTCAGACCTGGCCAGCCGCCAGGGAGCCGTGGACATCTGGTCTCTGGGCTGTGTGATTCTGGAAATGGCTACAGGCCGTCGTCCATGGTCCACCCTAGACAACGAGTGGGCGATCATGTACAACATCGCGCAAGGCAAGCAGCCTGTGCTTCCATCCAACGATCAACTCAGCGACATGGGCATCGACTTCGTTCGTCGCTGCTTCGAATGCGACCCCAGTCGCCGTCCGACAGCCGCCGAACTCTTGCAACACGAATGGATCGTCTCCATCCGACAGCAGGTTGTCATGGAGCCAGCCACCCCGGGCAGCGAATACAGCAGTAGTGGCAGCTCAACCAGTGGCCGTCAGAACTCCACATACCTGTGATTCTATCCATTTTTCTCAACAACTTTCCTTCTCAACGCCGTTGCTATCTACATGAACGAGCAACAACTTCTGAACTTTGACTATCATGGAACTAAAAAGCGTTTCAATTTCCCTCATGAACTCAACCCAAAACCACACTCGCTCGATCTCGCCATTCGACGATGGCATCGCATGTGATACCCCTGCTCGCTTTTTTTTTCTGCTCTTTGTCATGTCATATCATGATTCCCATCTCATAAGAGAACGCCATCTCATTTCATAATCACGGCACGGTCTTTTATTACTTACGCCACGGACCGCAGATATACGCATTTCGGTTTTTCCCTACATCTTGATTCCTGTCTTTGTCTTCGATTTTTCTGTGTTCTTCGCGTGCGATCTCTACTTCTGGGCGTCGTTGGTATTTTGTGGCATTTCTCCCATGTCACTTGGTTGTATGACACTCGGATGTATACGAATTAGGGGTTGTTGTTATTGTCTTCTCTGTATGTGCATCTTTCTTTTTTGGCATATCTAGCATATACTGTGGTTTCATCTATCAATATATTTTACTTAGGCTGAACATTTCGGAGCACTCATATCCAGCCCAGCCCTTCGACTAAATTTGTAACCCAGCACTTTGTAGCTAGGTCTAGTTATTCATGGCACCTAATTGTCCATTTGCGATACCCACCTGGAGCCATCCTGAAAATTTTCTTCACAGCGAGCAGTTTTATGATTCATACCATATGTACCTCGTGTCTTTTGATACTTCCACGCACATGCTTTGTATAAACCACGGGCGAGGATGGCTGGGGATCATGTGTGAGACTAAGGGTTGGGAAACGATGAAAGTATGCTCTGAGAGCAATATGCATGTGTACTATGCAATTGTGAATATCGCTGTCAAAGAGTGAAAGTTTTTCCAACCCGGACCGATGTCAATTGACCGGATGCCCAAAGAGTAGATACTAACAGACTAAGTTAAGAAGGGATAGAGGATGAAAATAAACGAACAAGAAGATAAGAGATTAGAACTCCAAGTTGAGGGCGTGAAGGAACCAGGACCAGGTTGTCAGAGGCCGCCAGAGGCGGGAAAGAAAACGCCGTTTCATAAATCACGATATCATGAGACATAAGGGACAATTTGAGAATGGGAGTGTATCCAGGTCGCTTTTATAGCGTCGGAAAGGAAAGTCTTGAGTCTTTGTCTGGTGTGTGAGAACAAAGAAATCTTCGACGTGAGTAGGAGATGAGAGGTGAGACAGTGGGCATTCAAGGGAAAGCAACCAGGATAGACGGCGAGAGAGGAGTTTCAAACGTCCAAAATTCACGAGTGATGTGGGACCAAGAAGCGCTGCTTAGACATGGTGTATCACGAATAAAAGAACAAGATGTGGGGGTTGAGCATAAATATCAAGCATTGGCTCAAGGAGGTGAGGGTGGTTATATGCGCCAGCGATCGAGTTCACCGTATTCAACGGAATTCGAGTGCTGGCGCACATCCACGATCTTCGACATGCTTGAGTTCGAGTTGTTGGAACCTGGGACGAAAGCAACATTAGTTCACCGGTCTGTTGTTGTTTGGTCTGTTTGCTTACCGTTCGCTCTTTGCATGGAAGTATACACCACTCACGGTTCCTTCAATCTGATTAAAACAGATATAATAGAAACCCTCGAAGCTGGCACCTGAAATTGTTCTCACGCGATGGTCGGGAACGAGGAATGATTCCTTCCATCGCATGAAGATGTGTTCTCGCTGGGCAAAGTTACGGTATGTGAAGTCTGCTTTTTTGGCCTGTTTTGCTAGTGGCCGCCACGCAGGAAAACGGGACCAGTGGTGGAGGTCTGTCTTTTCCGAAGCGCCCCAGTCCTCATTGCGAGTCTGAAAGGTGTGTTTGGTACCAATTATTTCCCCTTCAAAAAATGTAGTTAAAGTGGGATGATCCTCTGTGAGACCTGTAAAAGAACAAAACAGTCAGTTAAGATAAGTCCCATGCAGGTTTCCTGTGCACGCGAATCACTAACCTTGTATGCGGAGATAACCGCAAAGATATGACTCCGCCATATCCACGTGCTTAATTTCAACATCGACATTGTAAACCTGGCGGTCCGATTGTTGTGTTCCGACAAATTTGCTGCCAGAGCGCAGAAAGGATGATGTGTGGTTTGGTAGAAGCTGTGGCAATAGTTAGTATACATTCGGGTGGCGACCCCAATGGTCAGCCAGGTGAACAACATACCCGAACGTTTGAGAATTCCCAGTCGAGCAGTGAGGAATTTGTTGGCAATGTCGGTGTCTGGCTACGGATGCAGGATGATTCTGCAGGCGAACTAGCCCTCACAGGTGCAGTGTATTCGTCCGCGCCCGTCAGCTTCTTCTCCGCCTTGAGCGGCTCGGTTGCCAAGAGAGTGCTACCATCGTCGGAGCGACTTGTGACGGATGGTGCGAGGGCACTTTCTGGTGACAGAGCATCAAAGGGTTCGATGACAGAATCAGTAGGCTCGGGCGAGTCACGCCAGGCTGAAATTCGATCTGGCTCTGGTGGACAAGTACGGGTGGAGATCACCTCGGCGATCGATGCGTTGTTACTCGGAGTCGGCATTGCGGATTAAGGGAGAGGCAACATCGAATCGAGAGAGAAAAAAAGAAAGAAACCCCAGAGATAGAAAAGAAAACAAGATGGAAATCAAAGTTGAAGATTGAGTCTTTTAAAGACGGGGCCCGGGAATGGGGTCAAATGGGGTCATGCGAGCGCACAGCGGGGGAGGCTACTGCGTGGCTTTGCGGCCACTCGAGGTATATTGGGCCCGACCGCCTTGGTCACCGCCTGGGCTGAAGTATATACTGCGTAAGCTGACCTGTCTGCTGCATTGGCCCCCGAAATGATGGTTGGGAGGAAGGCGTGAAGATCGTAAGACTAAATAGAACAAGGCAGGAAATGTGTAGAGGACAAAGTTGGCAGGGCACTGGAGATCACCTGTCTCAGGCGGTGGCGGACTGCCAGGTATTCTGCCAGATAACCCTGACTTTGTGTTCCTTGGCCACTAAAGCTGACTGTAAGAGCCGCGGATAACGCGCCAGTAGTTCTGGCATGCATTATTGCTGATCATTCCGTGGATTTACTAGGTAGTATGTGTGTTTTTTCTGCTCTTTTTTATGAAATATTCTGCAGTTCATACCGCTTATATTATAAATAGCGAGGAGGCAGTTGGTCGCATCACCTTAATTACATTGCGTCACTGCAGCTTTTAGGGCGTTTTCCTGCAGACGACCCATCAATTCTACTTTGAAGCTAGTTCAGGCACTAAAACTACGACTTGCTGCAGTGACAAAAGTTCAAGCTGCATCTTGATGTGAAAATTCAATGTTTGGGTGGTATCAATTCCATTGGTTTGCTATGGCTTGAAATTGCATCCCGAAAAATCCTCAACGCCTGGTGAGTATCATTAGACAAAACCCCCGAATTGTTCATCAAGTTTGGTGTCACTCGCTCAACCCTTAGATGGGCTTGATCTGTATCGTAAGTGGTTAAAATGCAGTTTCACATATAGGACAGGAGAAAAAAGTACCTTGAAGTGGAGAGAGATCAGCGAGAAAATCAGAGCCTTCAGGTCCTGCACAAGATAATAGAACACTCGCAGACCATCGGGGTCATCCGAATCAGTCACATCAGCCAGCGAGCCAATCTTTGCTGTCTGTAGCATCCAGTCAGTCCTGCGCCATTGCGTCCACTTTAGTTTCACAATCTGCATACCTCGAAGGAAATGTGCTCATTGCCAATTCGAATTTCAAGCTCCTGGCGTCCATCCTTGTTCTTGGTGGGCCACTTGGAGTCGTCCTCCCTGGATGGGGTCAGCTCGCATGCACTTTCTGGGGCATCAATGGGAGGGCGTACTTCAGGACTTCACTCTCCTTAATGATGCGCTTCACTTCAGCAATTGTGGCAGCGCTCACACACACTGCAATACCATCAGCTTATATCCGCTTGTTGTGTCGATCCCCGCACTCACTTTCTTTACGGATCAGGGAGTCATTGCGGTAGTTCGAGTTGTTCGCATATCGTACGGCGGCGCTGCTTCCCTCTGCAATGGTGCGGAGGTCAAATTCTAAAGGCGAGTTAGCAAGGTCCAGCAGAATGACTAGCTTGTAGACTTACCTAGGAACTCGTGCCCGAACCGCCCAGAGTGACCTGAGCTGTGAAGAGTGTCAGCAGCCGAGGAAACCCGGGCTTCAATCATCCATCCTTACTAGTATCGTAGGTAAAACGGCTCATTCGACATGTTTGCAATGGTGTGGCAGAAGTGAGGTCGACGTCGAAAGTGCCCAAGTGGAAAAGCGGCGGGCTTAGTCATCCACACAAGACGGGGCCAGATTAAGGGACAAGTTGACACTCTCCATTGCGCATCATAACTCTTTAATGATTTCAAGGGCGAGGGGTGTCGGTTTACACTAATTGCTTGTTCTTGCCTCCTACCCGGACATCTATCTCCGGGAGAATTTATCCTTTGTGTATGTTGCCAACAATGCTGATGTGGCCCCAAAACAACCCCGGAACTGACAACTTGCAGCTCTCCTTCGTTACTCCCTAATCCACCACCATGGCGTCGTTCCTCGAACACACCTACAGTTTGCTCCATCAGGACAATACTGCCGACCAGCCGACCGTGCAGGAGCTGAAATTGCAGCTGGAGAAGGGCAATGATGAGACCAAGTTGGAAACCATGCGGACGATTATCACGATCATGCTCAATGGCGACCCGATGCCGCAAATCCTTATGCACATCATTCGATTTGTTATGCCGTCTAAGAGCAAGCCGTTGAAGAAGCTGCTATATTTCTTCTATGAGATTTGCCCGAAGCACGACTCGTCTGGCAAGCTGAAGCAGGAGATGATCTTGGTCTGGTAAGGATGTCTGTAGGCATTGCGTGTTGGTCTCCTTGGACTGACCATTTTCAACTCTACAGTAACGGCATTCGCAACGATCTCCAACACCCTAACGAATATATTCGTGGAAACACTCTGCGATTCCTTTGCAAACTCCGCGAATCGGAACTCATTGAGCCCCTCCTTTCCTCCGCGCGTTCGTGTCTGGAACACCGCCACGCCTATGTGCGCAAGAACGCAGTTTGGGCTGTGGCTTCTATCTTCCAGCACTCCGAGCCCCTCATCCCCGATGCGCCGGAGCTGATCCAGACTTTCCTCGAGGGCGAGACTGACGGCACTTGCAAGCGCAATGCCTTTGCGGCCCTCATGTCCATCAGCCACCAAAAGGCACTCGAGTATCTGCGCATCACATTCGACACAATTCCTAACACAGATGAGCTGCTCCAGCTAGCAGAGTTGGAGTTCCTCCGAAAGGATGCAGTACAAAATCCTCAGAATAAGGTGGGTTGGAGAAATTATGCTAGGATCTCAGGCACCGCTAACAAAGAATAGTCACGATACTTGAAACTCATGCTCGAGCTTCTTGATGCTTCTACAAGCACTGTTGTTTACGAAGCCGCCACATCTCTTACAGCCCTCACCAGCAACCCCGTCGCCGTCAAGGCTGCCGCGAGCAAGCTGATTGAACTTGCCATTCGGGAAGCCGACAACAACGTCAAGCTCATTTGTTTGGAGCGCGTGGACCAACTCAGAATCCGCAGTGAGGGTGTTCTGGATGACTTGACCATGGAAGCCCTGCGTGTTCTTACTAGCCCTGACATCGACGTCCGGAGAAAGGCTCTCAGCCTTGCCATGGAGATGGTCTCCAGCAAGAACGTGGAGGAGATCATTATGCTTCTCAAGAAGGAACTTGCCAAGACCGTTGACGAACAATATGAACAGAACAGCGAGTACCGTCAAATCTTGGTGCAGTCAATACACTCCTGCGCCATCAAGTTCTCCGAAATCGCCGCCAGTGTGGTTGATCTGCTGATGGACTTTATTGCCGACTTCAACAACAACTCCGCTGTCGACGTGATCTCATTTGTCAAGGAGGTTGTGGAGAAGTTCCCCGACCTGCGCAGTTCGATCGTGGATCGTCTGGTGTCCACGTTGAGCGAGGTCCGGGCTGGTAAGGTTTACCGCGGAGTCCTTTGGGTTATTGGTGAATACTCTTTGGAAGAGAAGGATATTCGGGAGGCTTGGAAGCGGATTAGAACCAGCCTCGGCGAGATCCCTATCCTGGCATCCGAGCAGCGTCTTCTGGATGAGGTTCCTGATGACAATGCCCTACTTCTGGAACACGCCAACGGTGCCAAGGCCGCGCCTACTGGATCTCGCAAGGTGCTTGCCGATGGAACATATGCAACCGAGAGTGCTCTCACCAGCCAGTCAGCTGCTGCTGCTCGCCTAGAGGCTGTCAAGGCCGCCCAGAAGCCCCCTCTCCGTCAACTGATTCTGGATGGCGACTACTACCTGGCGACTGTTCTTTCTTCGACTTTGACCAAGCTGGTTATGCGTCACTCTGAGGTCTCTCAAGACACTGCCCGAACCAACGCTCTTCGTGCCGAGGCCATGCTGATCATGATCTCGATCCTCCGTGTTGGCCAATCTCACTTCGTTAAGGCTCCTATTGATGAAGATTCGGTCGACCGTATCATGACCTGTGTGCGCTCCTTGGCTGAGTTCTCTGAAAAGAAGGAGCTCGAGGCCTCTTTCCTGCAGGACACCCGCAAGGCATTCCGCGCAATGGTCCAGGTCGAGGATAAGAAGCGGGCTGCCCAGGAGGCTGTCGAGAAGGCTAAGACCGCTGTGCAGATTGATGATGCCATTCCCATTCGTCAATTTACCAAGAAGAACACCGTCGAGGGTGCTGAAGAGATTGAGCTTGATCTTGTCAAGGCCACTGGCGGTGACTCGACTGTGGAGAATGTCGCTTCGAAGCTCAGCCGCGTGGTTCAGCTTACTGGTTTCTCTGACTCCGTTTACGCCGAAGCCTACGTCACCGTGCACCAATTCGATATTGTTCTTGACGTGCTGTTGGTCAACCAAACTACTGAGACCTTGCAGAACCTTTGTGTAGAGTTCGCAACCCTTGGTGACCTCAAGGTTGTTGAGCGACCATCCACCAACAACCTCGGCCCTCGTGATTTCCTCAACGTCCAAGCTACAGTGAAGGTTTCCTCGACCGACACCGGTGTCATTTTCGGTAACATCGTCTACGACGGCGCCAGCTCCACCGAGACCCACGTGGTCATCCTTAACGATATCCATGCCGACATTATGGACTACATCCAGCCCGCCCACTGCACCGAGACCCAATTCCGGACCATGTGGACCGAGTTCGAGTGGGAGAACAAGGTCAACATCAACTCAAAGGCCAAGACTCTCCGCGAATTCCTCAAGCAGCTGATGGACAGCACCAACATGGCTTGCTTGACACCCGCTGCTTCGCTCAAGGGTGACTGTCGGTTCTTGAGTGCTAACCTGTACGCCCGCAGTGTATTCGGTATGTTTACTTGTCCCTAGATCTTTACACCATAACTAATCATCACTTAGGCGAGGACGCACTGGCGAACCTGAGCATTGAGAAGGAGGGAGATGATGGGCCAATTACTGGCTTTGTCCGGATAAGAAGTCGCTCGCAGGGCCTAGCATTGAGCTTGGGCTCTCTGAAGGGCCTCAAAGCGGCGACTTCATAAGTCGATGTTTTTCCAGCGGTTTGCGGTCTATGATTTTTGCTCCTCTTTCTTCATTTTTCGTGTCTTCTGTTCCCCATGTTCATTTCTCGAGACAAATTGTTCACTTATAGTCTCTTTATTGTAGATGAGATGGAGGTCTCATCGGGAGTAGTGGATAGAGAACAATTGGTTTTGATCTTCACAAATGTGTACAGGCTATCTGGGTAGCTATAAAAGCACTTATTTGGCTATCAAATTAGTTACGAGTAATTGTACTCACATTTATTGACCAGGGTCTTTGAGGCCCTACTGTACTGTAGTCATCTCGTCAACTTTCCAATTGGGCCTAAGTTGCAGGGACGGGCCCACCGGAACTCCGCGGCTCTCGATGTCAGCCCGCATACATCTCTTGGTTACTTCAACATATCATTACTCTTTCCCCGTCTCCCTATTCTCCCTACAATGATCTAAACGTCTATCATCATGTCAACCACAGACTCCGCGCAAGATGCGCACGACTCTACATTGACGGTCGACTCCGTATCGTTGACACTGGGCACGGATTCCCTCCTCATCGTCGGTACTTTACGCCATCTCATAAGCCAGCTATTTGTGCACAACTAAACTCCTCCAGATGACCGCCCTGCCCGTCCAAGCCGTCGGTGTTGTGGTTTACTCAACTCAGGTAAGACAAACAAAACAACTGCACAGACCTGTCCCTCACCCGCTCTCGCGCGCTTTGATCGGCGCAAACCTGCGCTGTACTTGCATTAGTTCTGACCTCGGCTCATTGATAGCACCACAAACCACTCACGCGATTTCGCTATACAACGTCCTCGGCGCAGAAGTCACAGCCTCGAACATCGTCATCGCCTACGCAAAACCAACTGGCAAGGACGATGTAGCCGTGGCAACGGTCCAATATCCCATAGTGGAGAAAGAAAAGAAAGCCGTGGAGGCCTGGGTGGGGAAATTGGTTGATCAGGCTTATGGCAAGGCGCTACGTGGGAAAAGACTGAAGGTCCTGATCAATCCCTTCGGTGGCAAGGGTTATGCGGCGGATTTGTACCACAGATATGCGGCGCCAGTCTTTGCAGCTGCCAAGTGTCAGGTTGACGTGCAGAGTACTGAACACCGCGGGCACGCTATCGACATTGCAGAAAATCTTGATGTCGATGCGTTCGATGCCGTCGTTTGTTGCTCTGGTGATGGATTGCCGTATGAGGTTTTCAATGGCCTTGGCAAGCGGCCTGATGCCCGGACCGCGCTGATCAAGACTGCTGTCGCTTTGCTTCCTTGTGGTTCTGGAAATGGGTTGACATGGAACGCTTTTGGGACTGGGAGTGTTTCGATCGCGGCATTGGCTATCGTCAAGGGATTCAGGACGCCGCTGGACCTGGTTTCCATTTCGCAGAAGGATTCGCGCACTCTGTCCTTCCTCTCGCAGTCTTTCGGCATTGTTGCCGAGTCTGATCTGGCCACTGAGAACATCCGGTGGATGGGCGCTCAACGATTTACATATGGTTTCTTGGTTCGCTTGATGAGGCAGACCATCTGGCCGTGTGATCTGTCCGTAAAGGTGGAAATTGATGACAAGGAGGCCATCAAAGATCACTATGCGACGTGGTCTACTCGCTCTGAGGAGTCGGATGTCGATACCAAACGTCTCGAGGCCGCGGCACAGTCACCATTACTACCAGAGCTCAAGTACGGTTCAGTATCAGACGACGTACCTAGCGACTGGCAAGTCGTACCGGGTGAAACGATGGGTAATTTCTACGCCGGAAACATGGCAATCATGTCCAAGGACACAAACATGTTCCCAGCTACCCTACCAAACGACGGTCTCCTGGACGTGATTACCATTGATGGCAGAGTCAGCCGTGGTACTGCACTCTCCATGATGAACGAGATCCCCAGTGGTCGTTTCTTCGACATGCCAGAGCTCATTATTCGCAAGGCATCTGCCTTCCGTTTAGTGCCCCACCAAAAGGAAGGATATATCAGCATTGATGGCGAACGTGTACCTTTTGAAGCGTTCCAGGCTGAAGTTCACCAAGGACTCGGCACAATTATCACCAAGTCAGGCCGTCTTTACGAAGCAGAAGGGCCTCGTTAGTCCCTCCGGTCAATTTGTATCCCGAGCGTCGAAGATGCCGCTGAATACCGTGATGTTTCTTTCGGCTGTGATATATACGCTCGATGTTTTCCATGTCTTTGCATCCTCTCAATGATACCCTAGCGCAAGAGACTTGGTGTTTTGTCGATATGTCAACTTCTATTAGACGATTGGTGTTCTGTGGTCAGACTGTGCATCATAACAGAATCAAACAGATATGTCAATGTATCCAAAAAGCCCTGTGAATCGTAGACTGGTAGATTTACTGTTAACTTATATACCAACATCAACTCCAATATCATGATCGGTTCTAATCGCGACCACGCTGTGCAATGAATTCATTTTGTTTATACACCATCCCTTAAAATACAAGACATCTATTCATCATCACCGAAACCACCCCACTCCTCCTCGTCGTCACTATCCTCCTCCTCGGACTTTCTCGTCCGAACACCCCACTCAACAAGACGGTCATCATCCAAAGCCTCAGCAGCCCTCGTACGAACAGGCTTATAAGGACTCTCGGCGCGCAGTTTCTCCAACGGCCGCAGGATAAGTTCCATAGGAACATCACCCTTAATCTTGCGCTTAGGAGTCTCCTCATCGCCCACCTCCTCAAACTCAAGAACCTTCTCCAACTCATCAACCCAAATATCAATAAGATGGTAACGCAGACCATCAGGACCATGGGGCATAGGCACGAAATTCGGATCACCCTCGTCCTTCGGCTGATCGGGATCGTAGTTCAGAGGGCAGAGAGGACCCTCCTCAATAATAGAGATATAAGCGGCCAGATCGGGGAATTTGGCCTCCTCGTCTTCCTCGCCGTTGGTCTTGTCGTCGACTTCGGGCTCGGGCTGTGCCTGCTTCTTCTGCTTCTTGCCGCGGCCTGCCTTGGCGGCGTCTTCGCGCTTGCGCTTTTTTCCGTCTGCCGTTGTTGATTTGTTCTTCACTAGCAGCTCGAATGCAACACCCACGTAGCAGCGGATCAGGAAAAGGTACTTGTCCAAACGGAGGCGGTCTAGTGAGTGGTAGTCACGGCCGATGGTTATCCAGAAGGCGCGCAGGAAGCGATGCAGGGTTGCTTGGGGGAGAGTTGGGACGAGGAGGTAGGAGAGTGCCCGGGCGAGGGCTTGTTGTGTGAGGGGTCGGTCAGAATGGTAGAAGCCTGTGAATTATTAGATCGGTGTGGTCTTGGTTTGGTAGGTTCGGCGGTTTCTCTTACAGTAGAATAGTCCCTTCCACAGCTTGAGGAAGTCGATTAGGGTCAGATCATTGCGCGAGCGCACGAACTGGGTGAGAGACTCGAGAGCCTTGTCGCGGACCTTGCGGTCTAGGTAGAGGCGAAATAATTAATTTGGAGCAACTCATTTGTAAAGCTTTGTCACATACCACTGGAGCCAAGCTCCCTCACAAAGGGAGTTTTTTGGCCGTCCATAGTAAGATTCTATAGGATCGGCAATTGAGGGCTTTTGTGTTGGAGGGATGATAGTAATGATCTCTAGAAAGGTATGAGAGACTACCCTCAGAGATTTGTGTTCAAGGAAACCAATTCCAAACTCGAGATCAAATTGTCTTGAGCGGAGTCTGCGATAAATTATTTTTTTTCTTGATAGGTGTTTGCACTGTTTGTATAGTTTGCAACTAACCTCCAGCCTCTTAGGCCTGAGGCATCAACGGTGCCCTACTTGATAAGTTTCAAAAACATCAGATTCCGTAGATTTCACCTTCATTACCTAATTTAGAAAGATTGAACCGAAATCTTTATCCTAGCCAATACAAACCTTTCATGTTGCGAATCCCCTGGGTACCAATATGTCACAAGTTGACCCGCCATTACTACATCCGGCTTCCCCAGGTTCCATCGTATGGAGAGGGTGTTGACATCACGACTATGAAATATGCCAATTCGAATCATAGAATCCTCGGGTAAACACTTCCTAGCTTGGCTCAGGAACTTGAATGTTACACAGCCTTTTTTTCACTGGTATTTGATCAACTGGGGTATTTCGCGTCTTTATAGTCCATCTGCCGTCCATTTCCTTCAATAGGATTTATGCTTGGAAGTGAAGTTGCCTAAGTCATTTGATTTGATTCACCCACCATGGCGCAGCAAGACGAAGACCATGAGGCCATCGAGCCCTCCTCCTCTTCCTCCGAGAACGACAGACAGCAGTCCCAAGCAAGCTCCGATCCCCCTCCAAGCGTGGATGCTGCACAAAAAAAGCGTCATGGAATGGTTTTCGACTATATCCGCCCAGAGGACCGCGCTGAGCTCTCGCGCATTGCCTCAAATTTCCCTCGGCGCCGTTCCGCCGACTCTGGCATATCTGAGATGACAGCTGTCGAGCGCAACGAAACACTCGATGGTATAGATCTAGATAGCCCAGTTCTCGATCCCAAGAGTGATCAGTTCGACCATTACAAGTGGGCCCGCATGATGCTCAAGCTGATGGATAAGGAGGGTGTTCCTATCCGCAAATCAACTGGTGTCTTTTGGGAGAATCTCAATATTTCCGGCTCGGGATCTGCATTGCAGTACCAAAACAATGTGGGATCTGTCCCACTGGCGCTGTTTCGGCCACAAGAATACATCTCGTGTGGGGGTCGTTCGCCACAGAAAAGGATCTTGCGCAATTTCGATGGTGTTCTGGAAAGCAGTGAGTTGTTGATCGTGCTTGGGCGACCCGGGAGTGGTTGCTCGACGTTTTTAAAGACCATTTCTGGCGAGCTTCATGGATTGAAGTTGGATAAGGAATCGGATATCCAGTACAATGGCATTCCTATGGAGACGATGCACAAGGAGTTCAAGGGAGAAGTCCTCTATAATCAGGAGGTTGACAAGCACTTCCCTCACCTCACTGTTGGTCAGACACTTGAGTTTGCTGCTGCGGCTAGAACTCCTGAGCACCGGTTGAACGGGATCAGTCGGACTAGGTACGCCAAGCATATCACTCAGGTAGCCATGGCTGTGCTTGGGTTGAGTCATACATATAACACCAAGGTTGGAGATGACTACATCCGCGGAGTATCTGGAGGTGAGCGAAAGCGAGTCAGCATTGCTGAGATGGCGCTTTCTGGAGCCCCCGTTGCAGCATGGGATAACAGCACTCGAGGTCTGGATTCCGCCAGTGCCTTGGAGTTTGTCAAATCCCTGAGAGTTTCTGCAAGCCTGATCGGAAACTGTCACGCGGTTGCAATCTACCAGGCCTCGCAAGCGATCTATGATATCTTCGACAAGGTAATTGTCCTCTATGAAGGTCGAGAGATTTTCTTTGGCCCTTGCAATCAAGCCAAGGACTATTTCTTGGATATGGGCTGGGAATGTCCCGCTCGCCAGACTACTGGTGATTTCTTGACCTCTGTCACAAATCCACAAGAGCGTACCGCTCGGGAAGGCATGGAGAACAAAGTCCCTCGTAGCCCTGACGACTTTGAGAAATACTGGAAGAGCAGTTCTCACTACGCTGCTCTTCAGAAATATATCTCTCTTTATCGGGAAGAGTATCCGCTTGGTGGAGAGGCTGGAAAGAGCTTCAATGAGACGAAGAGGCTGCGACAGGCAAAGCATGTTCGACCCAAGAGTTCATATGTCATTTCGATTCCGATGCAAGTCAAGCTTTGCACTAAGAGAGCTTATCAACGGTTCGTTTGAGGATTCTACCCTGAGATTATCGTGCTTAAACCTGTTTTTAGGATTTGGAACGACAAGCCTTCTACGATGACAACTGTCATTGGTCGCATAGTTATGTCCTTGATCATTGGATCCATTTATTTCGGGTATGATCCATATTCCTAACAACTTTGACATGTTGCTTATGCATATAGAACCCCCAACGCATCCGCAGGATTTCAAAGTAAAGGCGCAGCATTGTTTTTCTCTGTCCTGTGAGTGCTCCTTTAGGTCTTTCGCAAGGTCCATTTGAAGCAGGATTTTTTGAACTGACTATGTGTTACAGAATGAACGCCCTCATCAGTATCACAGAGATCAACTCTCTCTATGATCAGCGACCAATTGTGGAGAAACAAGCCTCGTATGCCTTTGTACATCCGTTCACGGAGTCTCTAGGAGGAATTGTTGCCGACATACCTGTCAAATTTGTATCGGCCGTGGTATTCAACGTCATTTTCTACTTCTTGGCTAGTCTGGTAAGTCGAAGAAAAAATCTCAACCTTCCAATTTGGGATATCTGTTCCTGGCCTGTTTTGTGATCCTCTAACAAAACATACAGCGATACGAACCCTCCCAATTCTTCATCTTCTTCCTCTTTACTTTCCTAAGTACCCTCGCAATGTCAGGTGTATTCCGAACACTAGCAGCATCCACGAAAACCCTCGCACAAGCCATGTCCCTGGCTGGAGTCATAGTTCTTGCAATCGTCATCTACACAGGCTTTGTGATCACCGTGCCAGAAATGGTCGTCTGGTTCAGTTGGATTCGATGGATCAACCCGGTCTATTACACCTTCGAAGCATTGATCGCAAACGAGTTCCATGGTCGTCGCTTTACATGCTCGCAATTCATCCCGGCTTACCCCAGTCTCACGGGTGATTCATTTATCTGCGCCGTGCGAGGCGCTGTGGCGGGTGAACGAACTGTGTCTGGTGATGCTTACATTGAAACTCAGTACAGTTATTCCTATGCGCATGAATGGCGCAATTTGGGTGTTTTGATTGGATTTTGGATTTTCTTTATATCACTCTATCTGCTTGCGTCGGAGCTCAACTCGTCAACATCCTCGAAGGCTGAATTCTTGGTTTTCCGGCGTGGCCATGTCCCTGCGCATCTGCGACATCTCAATAAGGGCAAAGAAAGTACAGGCTCAGCGGAGGTCAAGCAGGAGAAGCATTCGGAAGAAGAGAGAGACACTTCTGCCATTCCAGCTCAGCATGATATCTTCACTTGGAGGAATGTCTGCTATGATATTCCCGTCAAAGGGGGCGAACGACGTCTGCTGGATAATGTCTCTGGTTGGGTCAAGCCCGGCACATTGACAGCTCTTATGGGCGTATCTGGTGCCGGAAAGACAACCTTACTCGATGTTTTAGCCAAACGTGTTTCTATCGGTGTTGTCACCGGGGATATGCTGGTCAACGGAAAAGCCCTCGATACCAGCTTTCAAAGGAAAACAGGCTATGTTCAACAACAAGACTTGCATCTTCCGACGAACACGGTTAGGGAAGCACTTCGTTTTAGTGCTTTGTTACGCCAACCGAAAACTGTTTCGAAGAAAGAAAAACATAGGTATGTTGAAGAGGTCATCGACATGCTTGGTATGCAAGACTTTTCAGATGCCATTGTCGGCACACCTGGCGAAGGATTGAATGTTGAACAGAGGAAATTGTTGACTATTGGAGTCGAGTTGGCTGCAAAGCCTGCTCTCCTGATTTTCCTTGATGAGCCTACCAGTGGATTGGACTCTCAGAGTTCATGGGCTATCTGTGCTTTCTTGCGAAAGCTTGCCGAGCACGGCCAAGCAGTTTTGTCGACAATTCATCAACCCAGTGCACTTCTTTTCCAGCAATTTGATCGTCTTCTGTTTCTCGCTAAAGGAGGTCGAACCGTCTACTTTGGTGAAATCGGTGATCAGTCGCGCATTCTACTGGACTACTTCGAGGGCAATGGAGCCAGGTCCTGCACTTCACAGGAAAATGTAACATCTAATTTCTTCTGCTCTCAAATCTCGCTAGCTAACAAACAACTAGCCTGCCGAGTACATGCTCGAAATCATCGGCGCTGGTGCATCTGGAAAGTCAACCCAAGACTGGCCCCAAGTGTGGAATCAAAGCCAAGAAGCCAAAAACGTCCAAACAGAAATCGACCGTATTCACGATGACCGAGCCGCAGCCAGTACCAGTGATGAAAGTGAATCCAAGACAGGCGAATACGCAATGCCATTTACCTCACAGCTATGGCACGTCACCTACCGATCATTCCAAGGTTTCTGGCGCGAACCATCCTACGTATGGGCAAAGATCATGCTGGCGACGATGTCCGGACTATTCATCGGATTCACGTTTTTCAAACCAGATAATTCTCTACAGGGATTCCAGGATGTCTTGTTCAGCGCTTTCATGCTCACATCTATCTTCTCGACTCTCGTGCAACAGTACGCAACCCATTCCACAGTCCTCGCTCAACTAAACTAAAATGATGCTTCTTTCCTAGGATCATGCCCAAATTCGTAGTCCAGCGCTCTCTCTACGAAGTACGTGAGCGCCCCTCAAAGGCCTACTCCTGGGGTGCATTCCTGATAGCAAATGTCATCGTCGAAATCCCATACCAAATCCTAGTTGGAGTCATCAGCTGGGCATGCTATTACTACCCAATCTACGGCGCTGCACAACCTTCCCACCGACAAGGTCTGATGCTACTATTCGTGGTCCAGTTTTACATCTTCACGTCTACCTTTGCATCACTGGTGATTTCGTCCCTCCCCGACGCTGAAACAGGTGGAACTATCGCCACACTCTTGTTTATCATGACCTTGACCTTCAACGGTGTCATGCAGCCGCCGAATGCCCTGCCCGGATTTTGGATCTTCATGTATCGCGTCTCGCCGTTGACGTATCTCATTGCTGGTCTTACTGCGACGGGATTGCATGGTCGACAGATTCGATGTTCCGGTGCTGAACTAAGTGTGTTTAATCCTCCGTCTGGGCTGTCGTGTGGTGATTATCTTGCGCCGTATCTTCAGGTTTCTGGCGGTCAGCTTTATAACCCTGCTGCTGTGAGTGGGTGCCAGTATTGTCAGTTGCAGAATGCGGATCAGTATTTGTCCGCTAGTAATATCTGTAAGTTTTGCTTTACATGTTTGGTCCTTCGTTTTGGCTTCGTTTTGATGCTGACCTGGTTTTTAGTCTACGGCGAACGCTGGCGCAATTTCGGTCTTGGCTGGGCTTATATCATTTTCAATATTGCTGGCACTGTTCTGCTTTACTACATGTTCCGGGTTAAACATTACAACCCTACTTCGTTGGTGCGTGGTATTGGACAGGGAGCTTCGTTCTTGTGTCGGGTATTTAAGAGGCGTTCTGGACAGACGCCTAAGGGCAAGGAGGCTGATAATGGTCGGCTGGTTTGAGTGGTCTTGCGTTTAATTGTATGCCTTTAGTGTGTTGTTATTTTAGTTCAATCAAATCAGGTATGCCATGTAACCTTCTACGATGACAGTTTGATGGCGCTAGGTTAGAAAAGTTGATATTCATTCAGCTATTGTCTGGTGCATTGAGATGCAACAGAAATCAATAGGGTTGAGAAAATTGCAAGATCATGAGACATAACAGGCTCGCTGCGACTCATCTTGTTAGAAGCAGGCGTCATGCCAAAGATCAGTCTGCTTTCGTATTCAACGATAGGTAATCCGAAAGAGGGAATGCCAACGAGACGGACTTTGATGCATTAGGTGGAAGAAAGCAGTAAGTGAAAGACAAGGGGTATTGTGCAATAATATCAGACAGGAGAAAGAAACGCCGAAAACGCTAGACATCCAAAGTGAATGGACGAGTGAAGGGGAACTGACAAAAGGGACCAGTCGGGAGCAGACTTGCATCCATGAAATGGTGACCTTTGGCCTATCCTAGGGTCACGGCTGCCCAGACTCATTAGAAGGTGAAATGACGAGAGCATTGACAACATGGCCACTCTTCCACCCTTGGTCAAGTAATGACTGTTTCTCCTTGAGCAAATGACCAAGATAAGCAATGCGAACACGCGCATTGTCCGCAAGCTACAAGACAGTTAGCATCAGTATCGAGAAAGAGCCGAAGAAATGCAAGACTCACCTCCGCCTCCTGATGCACCCTCCTCGCCAAAAAGCCAACAGTCTGCCCCTTCCCAACAGAAAGCACCAGATCAGGCCCACTGCGATCACTCAATCGAGCAAGCACACGGATCAAATCACGCTCACTTGTCTTCCCCTTCTCATCTCTCCGTCGCTCAACTTCACGCTCAATAAGCTCATCCCCAGAAGCATCATCTGTAGAGAGCTTCCCATCCTGGATTCTGTCATCATCAAGCTCCTCTTCATCGTCATCACTATCATCCGTAGCATGCCCAGCATCCCCGAGGTCCTGCTCTGAAACAGTTCCATCCGTATCCGTCATCACCGCCATATTCTCAGGATCACTGACAATACACTGCGGAAGCCGATAGAGTACTCCCTGCTGGTCATAGCACCCTTCGCATAGATCACCGGTGGGGACCGTAATGCCTGCTGCATCGACGATGCTCTGCGCAGTAGCTAGATCGCCCGTTCGCATGAGCGATATTGCGCTCGCGATTGCTGCCCAGACTTCTGCGCGGCCTGTTACGCGTGTCTCGAAAAATTCGGTGCGCTCCTGGTCTAGTTGGGCGCGTGTCCAGGTTCGGCGTTTGCTGCGCCAGACATGCTGGCGCACTGGTTCGTTGTAGTGCTCATTTAGGGGTAGATTGGAGGCGCGTCGGCTTCGTCGGTGGCGATTTCTTAATGCGGTCGCTGTTGTGGTTGTGCCATTGCGGCTTGTGGTGGTTGTATGGGTTGAAGTGTAGGGTGGGTCTTGGTCGTCATCTGGTGACGGTAAGGAGGAGCAGCAGCCCTATTCACAGCGGAGGGTTTGGTTAGTTTAATTTCTGAAATTTTGCTTGGTCTTGGAGCGCAGAGTTGGCAGATCGGTCTGGTTGCGAAGGGCGGTCGTGTGACGTTCGACAGGTGCCAAGCGATGGAATATGCGCTCCAGTAGATTGCAG
This sequence comes from Penicillium nucicola, assembly GCF_028828085.1. NCBI lineage: Eukaryota > Fungi > Ascomycota > Eurotiomycetes > Eurotiales > Aspergillaceae > Penicillium > Penicillium nucicola. The sequence goes on along the minus strand of NW_026643126.1, from coordinate 3,423,897 downwards.
GGTTTGGGGAGTTTTGGGGGTTTGAGATTTGGGTTCTGGGGAGAACAGGAACATTCTTACCATCTTGCTAGTCCAAAACCTCCATAGGCTAAGGGGAGTGTGAGGAGAGAAGAGGGGAGATGTGAGAGTGACGAGGCTAAGTTAGAGCGGAGCACAGACCGGATGACTTCAGAGGGAAACCAGGTACGAGGCGGAATGGAGAGAGAAGAATGAAGAGAAATATTACAGAGAATCAGCAAATCAAGGAAGACAAGGGACTTTCGAATCATTGGACATTCCATCCACAATGTGAGTCGAATTTCGCAGATCTTGTTTCTACTGTATACTCCACACGCTCTTTACACGAAACACCGCAAATGATCGACGATGCTTAGTTGTGAAGCTTTGACCAGGGTCTTATAGAGGAAAATATGGACAATCATTTATCATATTTTGATATGCTCTATTTATTCATCTTCATCATCGCTGCCAAAGATAGCTTTAAATACTGCATCACCAGGCCGCTCTGCCTCCAGGGCATCGTTGCGTTCTGGTTCAACAGCCGGGCGTGGGGGCTCAGCGGTAGACGCAGACTGGTCAGTAACACCAGGAATATGACCAAGCGAGTCCATGAGGAGTTGGTTCATGACATCTTGTGAAATCAACTCCTTGGGTCCAGTGTTAGGTCCAGTATCAGCCTGGTACCCGGCAGACTGGAACCGTTGGCCTGGTTGAGACTCGGATGCACCGGGTCGTTCGCCAGGATCAAGCTGTACATGTGCCGGAGGTTTGACATTAAAGCGCTTGCATAATAGACGGGATGGATAAAATGATATTGTGCTTCGGGTCATTTGGCCAAACATGCCAATCTTGGCTGCTGCCACTGCTGGGGTATCAGGCTTCTCGGTGGGTCGACTGAGAAGAGAATCCGAGGGGTCCGGCGCATCTGAGGCGGCCTTAGGTGCGGAGGATGCTGAGGTGAAACGGGATGCCATGACTCCAGAGATGGGTTTGAAGACTTCTGCAGCTCGGCCGAACTCTTGCATCTCTGTGACCCATTCATCTGTGTTGGACCCTTCCACCCGTTCTGGGAGAGTATCACGAAGCCCTGCACTGACTTCCAAGAAAACCCGATAGCGGGCACGCTTCTTCTCATCTTCTGAATATGGCATCCATCCACTCACACCGCGGGTCAATGCTTGAGCTGCAGTCTGCTTATCTAGCCTAGGAACGAGATCCCAAAGGTCTTTGCGCCTTTGTGATTCGGGAACCTCGTACCCTTTGGGTGCCTTTTCTCCCAAAGCAGGAGGCAGATTTTGATTCCCAGTGAGTTTGGCAATCCGATCTCTCGCCTCGGGTGTCATCCAATCGAAGATTGATTTTCCTGGCAATTGAGCCTCACCCAAAAGGGCTGCTCGGGATGTCGGGTCAAGTAACGAGGCTTTGGCTGTGTCGGCTGTTGATGTATAATCTGAGTTATCCCGTTTTTTAGACGAAGACTGCTTGGCTGATTCCCAGCCCTCAGGGAGTACCGGTGGATCATAACGCTTGTCGCTGGAAATCGACAAGCCAGCCATGCCATCAGCAAGAACGAATCCATCGAGCGGTAGACGTCCATCTCGACATTTTCTAAATCCTCCGATTCCCCTCGAAGCGGCAAGTTTCTTCGAAATAAACACCGGCTTGGAATTTAGGAGAGGGTTGGATGATGCAATTGTTGGTTTTCCATCATCCGATTTGCCCTTTCTCTTTTTCTTCTTGTCCCCTCCGATTGTCTTGTTGTATGATATCTGCGGTCCCAAGGAATAAGGGTCCTCGTCGTCTGATCCATCATCATTGAGTACTCCAACCCCGAACCCACCCCGGCGTGCATTTTTCGGCTGAGATGGCTGAGATGGCTGAGATGGCTGAGATGGCTGAGATTTCCCTTGAATGGCTAACCTTCCGCCAAAGAAAGAATCCGAATCTTGGTCATCATTGTTTTTCTGGAGCCTATTCGAATCGGAAAGGCGCGCTTCACCTTCAAAGCCAAGGCCTTTCCGGTCCGTCTTGCGCACAAAGGCAATCAATGACGGATTTTCAGGTGCGAAGAGATACGTCTGCTCAGAATCGCCACCTGATGCACCATTATCCTCCAAATTGGCCTTGCGACGGACTTTAGGTCCTATTCCTTGTCCCTCGCGCCATCCCATCTTCTTCAAAAGCTGGACTCCCTTGGTTTCACCCCCGATTTTTAATATGTCCATGAGCCCTGCTCGCCTTGTGAAGTCCTTCTCGGTCGATCCGAATCCCGCAAAGTCATCGGCAGTCTGGAGTTTCCGGGAGTCTTCCTGTTCCCGTAGATCATCCTCGTCCATGTAATCCTCGGGTCGTTGCTCTTGTGCCTTTTCAGCGCGCTTTTGTCGCGACGAGACAAATGTTGCGGGCGTCCATCCTTCTTTGGAGCCGACGGAGTTGAAGTACCTAGACAGTATTAGCGATTGCGACGAGCATGTGTGTATTGGGAAGCTCACCCCGCGCTGAATCCACCTGTGAAGGCACCATGTAGGCGCTTTCTCCCTCGTTCGTCTGTCACCTCTTGTTTCCATATTGGTACAAAGGAGCCGTCATCGCGAATGCTGTCGTCGAGTGGTGGTAACGGTGTTCCATAGAAGGCATACGGTGATTGCTGTTGTTGGAGTTCGGCCTCGAGAGTGGCGCGAGTTCGTTTGGTTGCCATGGCTATCTAGCCTGGGAGGTATCAGCCATTGAAAGTGGCCACGGCATTTGCGGGATGCGAAAGTTTGATCTGAAGCTGGACAGCTCTTACCTGAGCTCAAGATCCACGCTTCTGGCCTGAGGCCATCTATCTGATTAGATAAGACATTAGTCATCCAGATCCCGTGGTATGATGGTCCCGTGACTCGGCCCGGCAGGAAAAGTATAATTGTTTAACGTTAAACAACCACTTCAGGTCTGATAAAAATCTGACGATTTATTTCTTCTCCCTTATGTTGACTATCGCTGAACTACCCGTGAATTAATCATCTAAATCTCATTCACTTCCTCCCATATCGGCAGTTGGCAGAAGTCTTACCTCCAACGTTGTCACTAGCGCGGCCCACCAAACACGAGGTCGAACCAACAAACCTTGTTCGCCCCCATGTTACAGCGTACCTTTCCTGTACAAGGACTGTGTCCATCTGACAATTTTGAGACATGCATGGGTATAGTATAGATCGGTCAAGACTCACATTATACACTATCTAGAGGTGCACATCAAGAACATTAACTTACCTGTCAGCATGGCGAATTGCGCTTTGTTCAAAAAGGCCGGAACCCTTGGCACGGGCTTGGACTACATTAAGGGGGCAAACTCCTCTTTTTTTCGACCCCACTGTAACTTATTCTTCATGTCTTCGTAGTCTTTGCCCTTTGTGCTTTCAGCATCTGCTACCCGGAATTCAGGGTTGGGAGATTTCTGCCATGCTGTCTTTCACCCGAAGTCGCAGGTCTATTTACCTGTTGCTGGCTTGCGCGGCAACATCAATATGTCTGATCAATCTCCTTTATCTCACAGAGACGGTGGACAGTCCGCGCTTGTCTGGGTTCACCTTTTTTGGAAGACCAAAGCCTGTAGGGGAATATGCCCACGATGGACATCCGATTGTTGGTCTTATGCGGGAAGCCAACCGCCAATGGCTGGCATACGATAACAGTCGCTCGACAAATTTCCGCCGGACAGTGGCCAAGTACCGTGAGACATATGGACGGCACCCACCTCCGGGCTTTAAAGAGTGGTATATGTTTGCGCGCCAAAACAATGCGCATAATGTGGACGACTTTCAGCAAATTACCGGCGACTTGCGACCGTTTTGGGCATTAGCTCCAGCCGATATCCGGAAAATGGCAGCCAAGCTCCAGCATAGCGATGGAATTGCTGGTGTGCGTATCCGGGACCACGAGGTTTCTATCGATGTGGAAAGCTGGCGACCAGAGACCTTGCGGCACTCGATCAAACGTATCGCCAAGTATCTTCCAGATATGGATATTGCGCTCAATGTCATGGACCAGCCTCGAGTCATGGTTACCTATAATGACACACAGGAACATCTTCGCTTGGAAGTACTCAGCAGAAGTCTGCCGAGCGATGCGCTTGATCAATTCACTTTGGGAATGGATCATCTGTATGAGAAAGATTCTACTATTGAGGGTGTGGAACCAGAATGGTTTTCGATCGCAGGACGGCCATATATGAACTTCGCCAATGAATCATGCCCACCGGATTCTCCTGCTCGCACCAATATCACGATCAAGAACGCCGATAAACTGTACAAGTCGCCGTCGGCTGGTTTCATCACTAATTTCACGGCCTCCTCGGATCTGTGCACGGTCGGTCCTGTTCTGGGAGACACTCATGGTTTCTTGTTTTCGGCATCCAGCAATGTCATTTCGAGAAAATTGCTCCCGGTTTTCAGCGAGTGCAAGGTCAGCGTGAACAACGATATCTTATTCCCCGCGAACATGTACTTCATGGACGACAAGCGGTATGTCTACAATTCGCGCCACGATAATGAATGGGAAGACAAATCCGACACCCTCCTTTGGCGTGGCGTCACCTCTGGAGGAATCCAAGTTGCGGATAATTGGCACAAGCTGCATCGTCAACGCTTTGTACAGGCCGCCAACGGCACCGAAATGGAATCAAAAACGGTTCCAATCCTCGTCGAGAACAACATGAAGCAGTATCGAAACTTCTCCGCCTTCAACCCCAGTAACTTTTCATTGGATCATTTCGACGTTGGCTTCACTGAGGCCTGGGGTTGTATTCCCAACTGCTCCTTCTATGACGATGTTTGGACATACAAAGAGCCGAAGGACTTCAGTCAGCAATTTAAATCAAAGTATCTTGTCGACATCGACGGACACAGCTTCTCCGGCCGCTGGCGTGCCTTCCAACTCAGCAAATCCCTAGGCATCAAAGCCACCATCTTCCGCGAATGGCACGATTCCCGACTCTTCGCCTGGCGCCATTTCGTCCCGATGGACAATCGCTACGATGATCTATATGCCTTGATGACTTACTTCATTGGCCTGGGTAACTCATCATCCAGTATGTTGCCCGGGTCTGAGGAACTATATGTACAGAGCCACGACTTCGAAGCTGAGGTGATTGCCGCTCAGAGTCGGGAGTGGGCGCAGCAGGCACTGCGCAATGAAGATCTCGACATTTATCTCTATCTTCTTTTGCTTGAATATGGTCGCATTACGGATGATAATCGTGATAGCATTGGGTACAGTGGAGACGGAAGCGAGCTAGATTCCTTTGATGCGCAATACCCTTTTGCTATGCCCATACAGATGGTTGTTGGTGATCACCCTGATACCCCTTGAACATATTGTTTTCTCATTATATTTCTTCTTCTGCACAAATCTTCCTGTCCTAGACCCTTTTCCCCATACTGACTGATCTACTACCATACATATCATGCACCCATCTATGTTTAATGACAAAGCCTTTTCTTCCTCTCATTGAGCTATTACTTGAACCATTGAAATTCAATCTAGAGATATAGAAGCCAGCAGCTTCCAAGGTTGTTCTACTGTGCAAACCCGTGCCAAGCCAGGCCCGGCTAAAATTAGGGATGACAGGGATAGAGCCGCAGTGTCGATCACACCCTGACTCCATGTCACCCAAACCTAGCTTGTGTCCTGATTTGCACCAAATGGCATCAATAGCAAAGCGAATTCCGAGGACCTCTATTGGTCTAAGGACACCGGAAGTCTTTACGCCTCTGTATTTCGAGCCAACAACAACCCTACGCTTCAGACTTAATCCCAGACTGTCCCCAGGAGCCTCCATATTCACCCCAATCAGGTTCTTCTCTACACCTGGCTGTAAATTCTCGAAAGAAGAGCCTCGATCTTTCCCCACAAATGGGTTCGAAAACTTACCAGTAGAAATTCCGGTGGCCGAAGAACAAATATCCGATTACGACCCCCGTCGATACTATCCAGTCCACATCGGCGAGATATTTGAAGATCGCTTCCAGGTACGCGCAAAATTGGGCTGGGGAAGTTGTTCTACGACATGGCTTGCGAGGGATATGAGGTATGTCCACCTGGGTGCAATGGCTCCCTTCTTTGCTCATGCTAATATCCAAGTCAGAGACAAAAAATACGTCGCCTTGAAAGTGTACATCCATAACTCAGTATTTCACCGCGAACTTCCTTTCTATGAGCATATTGCCTCTTACATCTCCAGCAGCTCGCATGTCGGACGAGAAAACATTCGCAAATTCCATGAGTCTTTCACTATCGCTGGCCCGGACGGAAAGCATATCGTACTCGTCCAAGAGCCCGCACTTATGGGGGTATTTGATTTTCAAAAAGGCCTCCAGGACAAGCGGTTCGGCGAAGAAATGGTTAAAATGATTCTCGTTGAGGTTCTTCAAGCACTGGACTTTCTGCATACAGAATGCGAAGCTATACATGCCGGTACAACTCTCAATATCTCTAAGTTGGTGTCGGTTCTTGTGCTGATACAGGTCGCACACAGATGTTCATCCTGGCAACTTCCTAGCCTGTGCTGACGAGGATCAAAACGATATATTTCAAGTGATGGACGACCACGAAATGGAAGCGCCGTCAGACCGCAAGCAAGTCTCGGGGAATCGAACAATATATGCTTCGCGGGCACTCATTCCTCAAGAGGGCCCTTTGAGGCTTTCTGATTTCGGTGAGTCAAGGATCGGACCGGGCCCGTACAAGTATAACGCTTTGCCGATGGTATATCGCGCACCCGAGATTATGATTGGAGTGCCGTGGAGTTACCCGATTGACATATGGTGTGTCGGGATCGCGGTATGTTTTTTGTTTTCTTGCTTGTTTGATTAGGTGCTTGATTTAGAACACCTGAGCAGGATTGCTAATTGTGATATGTAGACACTTGACCTTCTCGGCTTTGAGGGCTGATTCAATGCCAATGAGAGTGCTGGTGATCTCTGCGAGGCAACTCATCTTGCTGAAATCATCTCTCTGCTTGGTCCGCCGCCTGCCAAGTTCCTTGCACTGAACCCAAGAATCGCTGCTGATTTCTGGGATGAGAGTGGTAAGTGTCTTCATTATCTACGCTTTCGATGTTTTGCGACGAAATACTGATAGTCGTGTCTCCAGGCAAATGGAAGGGCATTGTGCCTATACCTGAAAACCCGGTCATCGAGTCTATGGAAGGTCAAATGGGGCTGCCTCTTAGCTTTGTCAAGTTCCTACGTAGGGCTTTGACTTGGATGCCAAGTGAGAGGGCAACAGCTAGAGAGCTTTTAGATGATCCTTGGCTCAAGGACTAAACACTTCTATGGTGTGAAAAATTGTACGATATTTGCTCCGCAATGCAGAAATTCTCTACTCAACCATATGGTTTACAGTGCCACCTACATGCTCTCGACATTGCCTCTGCAATATTAATGAATATAGAGAAAAAAATGAGTATAACGGCGTGGAAACAACATTTCGATTTAAAATGACAGCACCCCGGGAGGGTGAGGCTAAATCTCATATGCCACGGCCACACACAAGGAGATTTTGAGTGTCAAGCAAGCTCGAGAAAACAAAAAGAAAAAAAGAAATTGCTGTGCATCATCCGTGAATCGAACACGGGCCTCGTCGATGGCAACGACGAATTCTACCACTAGACCAATGATGCTAGTTGATGTATGGAGCGAGCCGTTTGGACTACAAGAGCAGAATTTGCTAGCGCCATTTTCTGTGGGTCGCCACACTCTTTCCTTTTTGATATTTTTTGGATCACTGGGTTCGATTAATAACGTTTCGTTTTGAAATATACCACTGATATTACTTATAAAAATTATACTGTCGTTGTATATGTCGTTCTAGTTTATAGGATCAGGGCTTATGCGTTACACAACAATAGCATCCGGTAACGGGGTTGACCAGAATATATATTCGATGAAGGCCACACTTTTTATACTGGAACGGTGACTGACCAACTCCGGCTACAGCACATCTCATTGCGATATCAATAATCATCGATGACTGATTTTTCACCAAAAAAAAAAGCCAGAACTTACCCGAACAGGCAATATACTATAGGTCCGGCGTTTACGGGAATCAACGAATCCAAGACAAATTTGTCAATAGAATTAGCAATAGACATTAAGTCCAAGCCAGGTAGGGAAATATATCACATAAAGGAATGTCATGAAACAAAATAAAACAAAAAAAAACAAAGGTCTATATAGACAGCCCACTCACAAACATACATTCATAACACACCCCCATCTCTCTAGCATTGCACGAATCCAGCAACAAGGGAAACAGCAGCAATGATAAAGACAGAAGCGTAGTACGAAGATGACGCACCTGACACATAGCTGATAGAAGAAGCAGCCGAAGAAGCCGACGACGACGAGGAAGCAGCAGTAGAAGAAGCTCCCATAGCAGTAGAAGAGGCCTTGACAGAAGACGAGGCAACACCGGAGCTCGAGGCCAGGTTGGTAGAGATGTTGGTTCCGTTAGTAGCCTTGATGCTGGTATAAGCACCGGTCTTATCGGTATACTTGTACGCCTGGGCGGGGTTGTAGTTGATGATGTCGACCGACTCGACGTACATCGAGAATGGTCCATCGGTGTAATCGGTCTCGCCACCGGCCCACTCGATTGTGCCCTCAGAGTTGTCCGGGTCGCCGCCTGCCCAGATACCGATGCGGATGCGCATGGGGGTCTGGGGATAGTTCTTGCCGTCCAATGCGTCGGAGTACTCCAGGGTGCGGACGACTTCGCCGTCGAGGAGCCACTCGATGCGCTCGCTGGTCCAGTCGATCGAGTAGGTGTGGAAGGTTTCCTCTGGGGTGGTGACGGTTACGGTTGTGCCGCGGTCGTAGGAGGTGGTGTTTCCCTTGCCGAAGTAGTCGGTTTGGATCTCGGTGCTGTATGTGCTGATTTGCTCCTATGGGATCGGTTAGAGAATGTCGACTTTGCATGTGTCATGTTATCACAACTGGGGACTTACCCAGTCAATCTCGTCGAGGTCGTCGGATTCGAGGATCCAGGTGCTGACGATGCCGGTACCATTGGCAGCTCTCATCTTGACATCGACATGTCCGAAGAAGATATAGAACTCACTCTCGATGGTAGGAGCATCACCCTCTTCCGAGACGGTGAACTTGGCTCCTAGATCGGTGGTGGTCACGGTGCCAGCAGTGGTATTCCAGCGGCCCAGAGAACCAGAAGTGAAGTCAGTGTTGAGACGGTACTTGTTCAGACCGGTATCAGCAGGGCAGGTCTCTGAAAGTTGATTGTCAGCATTTTCCCAGTGATCGCCGGGATATAAGACATACTCTTGAGAGGGTTGCAGCTGGTAGTGGTCTGGGCAGCACCAAGCTGAGCAGTCGCAGCCAGGGCGATAGCAGCCCACTGGTAGTAAGACTTGAAGACCATATTGAAGCAGATACTATCAACGAGAGACAAAAATGTGGGATGAACGAGAAAGAAACAACAACACGAGGGATGCCTCGGTGATTATAGGCAACGCAGAGAGCCTTGGCAAACAGACGACAATTGATGCATAAACATGGAATCGTGTTTAGTTTTATTCTTAGATGTTGCGTGTCAAACCCGATCTGTTGCCCCCCGACCTTGGATCGTCACCTCCACCTACGACGCAGATGGCCGATAAACCATTGGGAAAGTGCCATTGGCTCGGCTGCCAGGAACCACGGTGGATCAGAGCACATTTTTTATCAGTAGCGATGTTAGAATCAAGAGCTGCATCCACCCAAAAAAGCTTGGATGGGGGATGACGGGGGCAGCTTGCGTGGTTGGCCCCAACTTGGAAACTAGCGGAAAGGGCTACGTATACCCGTGAGAATATTTTTCCCGTCACTTTTTGCCCGGCACTCAATCTATGTGTTGTGGATTGTATAGTTAGAAATCATGGATCATTGTCCGACCCAAGCTTAATGGATGCCAGTGGATTGTTAGGTGGTTGACACTGAAGATCTATGTCCACGGCGGCATACTTTGGTCTCAGAGATAGTATTAGGCCAAAGTGCGGTGTCTCATGTCTAGTTCGGCCTAAGTTCCTTTTTTCGATGCCTACGTTGTTCTCCAATTGGATCAAATGACCTATCAAAGGCAATTCAGGCCATCATTACACAAACTGACTGAGTGTGAATTTATTGGCCTTGGAGTTATCCGGACCTCTTTCCGAAGCGATCCACGCCACACTTTTCGTAACTACATGGATTCATATGCCCAGAACAGAGAAAAAAAAATCATTTCACCATCAAGCATCCATCAATCGAGGAACCCGAAAAACGGCAAAAATAAAAAAAAAAAAATTAAAAAACATACAACAGTAAGGATTCGCTAGTGGTCACCCACCTAACTACTAACTTACCGGCGTGTGGCTTAAGTACGGCTGAGCGGACGGGAAGCCCTGTTCTCCACACCCTGTGGTCGTATGTACTTGGTTTACTATTAAATGGAATTATATACTACTTAAGCCATTTGAGGGAGGCAATGTTTTGACAAATCCTACAGGTAACAGCCTAGAGGTTCTCAGAAGAACAGTCTCCAGCTGACCATATTAGGCCTGGCAATGAGATCGGAATTCCATAACTCCAGCCCGAGGAGTTCCGATCAATCATCCATTCAAACTGTGGCCTCATTCGGAGCCCGTCTTGTCGGGTTACTTTTGACTGGGTACGATGTCTATACAGGGAATAATGACTATACGTCTACATGCAAGGAATATAGAGAGATTATCGAATCATTCAAGTCAAGGGATTCTCATTTATATACAGAATCCCTTATAGACGGCAAAAACTCTGCTTCAGCGTCCATATCTGATTCTCAAATCAGGAATGATCGTGGCAGTCACTCGACTATTGGCTCATTCATGGCATGGACCAAGTGGTCAGCCACAATTATTGATAGAAAGCACCGCAATAGGAAGACCTGGCGAGTTTATCAAAGGAGCCTGAGGGTCTAGAATGTCCGGTGCCATTTTGCATAAATTCAAACGCTGTGTTCCGGGGCTACCCATGCACATATATCGCTCTACTTTTCAGAACAGTGCCTTTGTGATTAGGTAGAAAAAATGGTCAATTTGTATAATAAATGATTGAAACAACTGGTATAGCCATACAAAAAAAATCATTAGTAAACGCAGCACTAAGATGTATCAGAGACTCACAGAGAGATGAGCCTATTGTTTTTCCATTCCAAAGAACTCGGGACTAGCAGCAGGTATATTTTGGACGTTAGATGACGATAGAAGACATACCCCATAAGTAAGATTCCAGGCAGCTAGACCTCTCTCCTTCGTTCTTCCCCCTTCCGAATCAATTTATCTCCTTAATCAGATAATCTACATACGTAGTAGATTCATCACTATGGGGCTGGGACCCCTGATGCGATATTCGGATCCAGACCAGGGAAATTGGCTATGGGTTCAATAGAACTGTCCGGTGGAAAGGGGGCATCGATTTGGGCCCTTGTTGCGGTGATGATCTTGTGTGGATGGTTCCGGTTATTAATACTAGGGTTATAGTTATACACCCACAATCTCTTCGACTCAGGAGATGATGCAACATAGAACTTCTTTCGCAGCCAAGGCCCATTGAGACGCGTCTTCTCAGTGGGTGGAGCAATAATCGCTGGTACTGAATCCCATGTTCTCCCTAGGTAGTCATTTGATTGGGGATCAAATATGTTTGCTTGCATCGACCTGATTATATAGGCATGACTTAAGCCGTTTGCCATCCAAAATGTTTTAGCGCCCATCAATGGGGGTAAATCATTGGGAGCACCACCAGGCGTTGGATCTAGGCTTTGAAGGTAAGTCAAATCTGGTTCGCAGATTTTCATCATGTCGGCTCCAGTATCGTCCTTCATCTCAAATTCGAAATCCGAATATGGAGCACTGCCTAGCCGTGCTGGAATGCGAAGGCTGACCTCTATCTAGAAACATTATGAGCAATCACTAGTGGTATTTTCTGCTAATGACAAGGGGGGAATTACCGGAATAGTCCATCTCCCGGGGTTTGTTCCAAAGGGACGAGCTGCGGCAGCGGCGAGATTCTGAGGTCCAGGTTCCCACAGCTAGAGACATGAGGTTAGCCTTTTCTTTTGGATTTTATTTGAATCCTGGGGATGAAACTTACACCCTCAACCCAAAATGCTGTATGGCCTTCGTGGAGCTCATTAATGTAATGGAATTCCTCCCAGTTGAATGGCCTCGGTTGACAAAGCTGTACCCCTTTCGACCAGTATGTAACAAAACCATAAGACCAAGCCAAGGTACTTGATTTATAGGCCGCAGCTACAGCTCTCACAGTACTCACAAGGTTATACTTGCTCTCGCTTTGCAGCCATCTCAAAATTTGATCGAGTTCATTCAATCGCTGGACCACCGCCCACTCAAAGCCAGGATACTTAGCCATCATTGCACTAAATGAGAAGGATATATTAGTCGCCATAACCAAATCAACATGATTGAAGTCTCACTCTCGCTCTTTGGCTTGTTCCATGAGCTCTTTCAGCTTGAACTCGTAGGCATGTGCCATTATATTTCCCCTGATACGTTCCTTGCACCTTTTTATCTGGGCATCAAGCTCGCTTTATGTTGAAGCTATGGTCAGTGAAAACGTAACATCCAGTTATCAATCAAATAAAACTCACTCGTCCCTCAAATCAGGTTCGTCTAACGTCCATCCCCGAGGAGCTTTAGCTCTTTCCGTGATTGGACTCTTAACAGGGCTCCACTGTAGCTTCTTGGGCATCTTTGGTAGAACAGACGTCATCTTCGTAGAATAATCAAAGCCAAGATCCCTCATAAGAGCATCTACGTCCAATTGCAGTTCTTCCGGCTCGGTTTCGCTTCTCCTTCGTCTCTTTGATTGCAAAGTAAATTCAACCCTCGATCTTGCCACTTCATTGCGCTTTTCTTGGGACTTCTCGCTGTAAAATCCTTCCGGTGCATTTCTTTTTCGCAGGCCGAATTGCATTTCTGCGGCTTTGAATGCCAATGAGATAATCTAAAATCAAATGATATAGAAATGCTCTGGGACGGGGTTGTTGTACAGATACACGATATGTAAAATAGGAAGATAAATCGACTCAAGAAATAGGTCAAGCACTTTATAAAAGAGGACATTTGGTTGTTACATTCGAGGAATCAAAGAAATGTGGCCTTCGAGCGAAACGATTCAAAGAATGAAAGAATTGAGATCTTGGTAGGGTACGTCTTTGAGATGAATCTCACCAGAAACAAGTCAAGAGATTTCTCAAATGTTCTATTACGATCTAACCAAAACAGCAAATATTCCTAGTTTTAAATCTGATAAAAAACTGATTATCCAACGTACAAAACCCCTCACCACTGAAATAAATGCAGTCCCAAGCGAGACTCGCGGTTGGCTACAACACGAGACTTGTATCTACTCATGTTTTGAAGGCCGACCCTATGGTGGACTTGATAAACAAAGAGAAATTGACATAGCGTTAAATCTCATTTACTCCCTTTCAAAAACACTCTGTCTTCTTTGTTTAGACTCGACAGGCTGCGGACCAAAAATGGACTACAGCCAATCTAGATATTTTTGGCAATGATAATGCGCCACACGAGTGATTCTACCACTTGAGCAGCTATCTATTGGTGACTACTCGGGATACAATGATCTAGTTTCACCCCTCCAAACATCTAGATGTTACCCTACGGGGCGAGCTAAATTTTGACGAGCTATGCGAATATGCTTGGATCTTGCCAGAAATTCCCGATCGTGGTCTAATTGCGTTGTTAGGATGTAGTGCTTGTTGCTAGATGATTGAGAATAAGAAGAGTCCGTAGCAATGGTACTTTGTTAAAAGTTAGCTAAATAAAGAGCCAAACGAAGCACATTTTACAATGAATTTAGAGACAGGTTCTTGCCCAGGAAGATACAAAGAATGTGGGCATTACTTTGTACAGAGAATTTCTATTGTAAAAAGCAAAATGCCACTGATTGGTCGCAATCATCTATATACGGAGTTGGGGCCGAAATCGGATCTTCGGCCTCAAAATGATTCCACACTTGTATTTCAGTGATATTCTCACCCTTCAATTGATTTTTGGATATTGTAGTGGGGAAATCACGACACTTGTATGATTACTGCCTCAGGCAGTGATATCCTCGAGGAAGGGTTATGGGCAACCTACGACTGTAGAGAAGGATGGACAGTTACAAGAATGCCACTCATTTCCTGATTCAAGATTTATGATCATTATGCTCCTTGATATAGCATCTGATTATCCCTGATAGGCATCATCTGTCTAGAGCTCACAGACCTGACTTGTTGTTGGGTTTTCTTGCCACCATTTGTCGACCCGTCTGTTTTGACCAGACTGCCATCGAGCATCTCCCATTTCAATATCTATTATGTCTCAATCATTGTGAAACATGTTTGCTCAGGACAACCTGCTTTCCAACCACATCGCGCGGCTCATATGCAAGAACAGCAAATCCAGCCTCGGCAATATCTTTGTCGTAGTTTTCCATGGTCCAATGAGCCATCATATCCATGCCGGCACATGCACCACCGGCAGTCCAAAATTTGCCATCCACAATCCAGTTTCTCTCCGCTGTCCACTTGACCTTTGGACCAATTTCTTTCGCAATCGCTATGGCTTCATGGTTTGTGGTTGCATTCAGGCCATCCAGCAGGCCCAGTGCAGACGCAAATATTCCACCGGTACAGGTGGTGAACACAGTCTTGACTTCTGCAGCACGCTCACGCACAAAGCTTGCTATCGCTGGTGGGATATTCTTGATATATTCCGGCGAGGGCCCTCCGATGAGAAGATAGTCGAGCTTTGGGCAAGCAGACAAAGTGGTCGTAGGCTGGGATTGGAATCCAGTGGGATGGGTGGCAGTTTCATCGCCGATGAAGTGAAATTCGATGTCAATGCCACGATCAGCTAGTTCGGCATTGCCAAAACCGCTCAAGTAAGGCTTCGAGCAGCTAGAGAGGATATCGATGGGTCCCACAACGTCCATGAGTTGGAATGGGATCATGATCACGCCAAATTGAAGAGGAGCCATGGTGGATTGCTTGATAAGAATGAAGATGTGTGAGTGAATATCTCGTAAGATTAGATAGATTGGGGGTGACACAATCTCTTTAAATAACCTTGAAAAAATACACCTAATCGCAGCAGCACCACATTTTTGAAACTGATCCTTGACTGTGTTTCTGATGCCAGTAATAACCTTGCTCATCACGGCACGGAGATAGAGTTATGCTCTTGCTCCGATTCGAGGATTCCCCTGCGGTAAGTGGGGCCATATGATGCGAACCGTGGATAGGTCGGCTTTTATGCAGCAGCTTACTGCTTTGTCAGGAAATCGCGGAGCGGAGGCAGAAATTCAACGTTCCGTTCCGTCCTTGGAGATACGCGGGGTTGAAATTTATTTTCTTAACTTTTTTCCAATAGTACAATCTTCCTGCTACCCGGGCTCAAGTTACACTGATCTTTAATATTGCCTGTCTCTCCGGCCTATCAGGGTAATTAGAATCCATGGGCGGAGGGCTCAAGAGCAAGGCCCCCCAAGCGTGCGAGACATGCCGCTCGCTTAAGGTCCGCTGTCTCCCCAGTTCCCAGCCAGACACATGTCTCAAGTGCGTGAATTCTAAAAAGACATGTGTATATCTTGAGCGTCAACCGCGGCAACGACAACCATCTAACCCAAAGCGTGGCTCAAAAGCCCGAATCTGTGCGTTGGAATCAAAGATTGATAGTCTGATTGCTTTCACTAGTCAATCCCAACTGGTGCCGGGGCAATATGATGCAAGTTTTGATACAGGGCTCCTGAGCCATGGGTTGTCCACACCTGGTTCATCTTCGAGCCACAGGGAACGGGATCTTACATCCAACAGCGATGCCAGCAGCTCAAATCCGAGCTTTCCCGATGATCCCGCTACTAAATGGGCCGATTATCCTCAAGTCAATGGCAAATCATGTCCTGAATTGCTGCTTGAATGTGGATTGTCTATTGGTGCTGCTGATGAATATCTCAAATGTTTTCGCACCATGACGTCCTATTTTCCATTTTTCATTCTTCCTAGCCATGCCACTTCTTTGAGAATGTGTAAAGAGCAGCCGTTTTCTTTACTCGCAGCTTTAGCGGCAGCGACATCAACAGACAAGGAGTTGCAAAAGTCTCTTGCTCACAAATTTAAAGCATGCGCTGTCCACGCTATAATGGTTGAGAATGAAAGAAGCATCGACCTTCTCAATGGCATACTGGTATATTTGGCCTGGTAGGTTGACTCTGTTTATTCAAATGCTATCGTTAAATCCAGTTGACTAACAATTTCTTTAGGTATCAATTTTATTATATTCCTAAGAAAGAGCAATTCAATCAATTACTTCACACTGCGATTGGCATGGTTGGCGACATGGGGTTGAATCTCAGACCAGCCGAGGCAGTTCGGAAAAGATTTGGGCTTCGATTAACACATTACCACAAATCCCATGTACATTTTGGAACACACGATGATTTCTTTAGTCCAGAAGCCCGCCGAGCATATCTAGGTTGCTTCTATCTTTCAAGCGTGTAAGTGAGTTCTCTTCCTGAAGTCCCCCATTCCTGGTCAAACTTTCTTTCAGGGTCTCACCATGACCTTTTATATACTAAATTTGTGGCTAATCGCAAGGGTCGTTATTAGTACCGGCTGGGCCACTATGAAACCCAACAATCTTCAGTTCGACAATTATATGATGGAATGTGCGAGCTCCTTGGGTCAAGAATTGGAACACCCAACGGACGCTCTGTTGTTACCATTGGTTCGGCTCCAAAACATGGCCGATTTGTATCACTGTGATTTCTCGGCTATTGAGAACAACTCTCATGAGTATTTGAACGGTTTAGACCTGGAGATGAAAGTTCAAGCCTTCAAAGCCGAGATAACGCAGTGGAAGCACTCACTTCCACCTATATACCAGCAACTTAGTAAGTCTCTGCCATCAAACGCAAAAAGGGTGCCTCTAATTTACTTTGGCGACCATAGACGGCACAAATCTTGCCTATGAAGTTGCTATGATACATGCGTATGAGATGGATCTTGTCCTCATCTCCGCTGTCAAAAATCGACGCAATCCGGACTGTTCGTACGACTCATCAACCCCATCATCAATGTCTCAAGTTCGCCTCGAGGTGCTCTTCCTTTGTTTGAAATCTGCCGCACAGCATGCTCAAAGTCTTCTCTCTATGTCAGCCTCTCAGTACGACAGTCTTTCCTATATCCAGTGGACTGGCCTCATATATGCCATAACAGTGATTTACAGACTAACTGTCGGGATTCCCCAAGTTCGCGATTGGGATGTTCGAGTTGCACGGCAGACTGTTGACTTCGACGGCATTCTGGATGCGTTTTGTAATCGTTTCAATGGTATGTCACTTTGTGGAAATGCCAAATTGAGTAATGAAGAGCTATTCTCGATAATGGGTCCCATTTTTGAAAATATTAGGCAGAACTACAACAGACTCAAAAAATTGCCGCAAGATCAAAGTGCAGAAGATATCCACCCGGTTCATGGTACCAGCTTCCTATCATCCACGTCTCAAAACCATCTATGCCCGAGATTCCGGACCTCGGGAATCTTGGGCGTAGGTACACCATGATAAAATTTGGGTAATACTGGCAACTCGGCGCTATCGGTCTCCTGGTGATTCTGGTGATGTGACACGGAAGGAAAATCCGCTTCATCAAATATCTCACTCTGCCTTTCACAATACTCTGTCTATCAATAGTGAGCCCTAAGTATACTGCGAAAAAAAGTTCGTGGCGTCTCTTTAAGTAGTATAATACTTCCTTTTACTAGAGACATAGCATCTATCCTCAGATACACTATTGCAAGGCAGGTAGATAAATTCAATTTATCCTTGTAGTCTTTCACGTTCCATCTTTGCGGTGAGAATTATGCTGCTCCCTGCGGCTTCTTATCTTGGCTGGAACCAGACCCGGTCTTTCGCCACTTCTTTGTGGCTTGATTGATGCGTCCTCACGCGTTCTTTTTGGTTAAGAACTTGCCGATATAAATCACACCGCTAGTCGTCTTTCACTTCGCCATTCTCTTTCTTTATATCCTCCCATGAAAGTCTGCTAACAAATCTATTTCTCACTCTAACTCCTCTTATGCTCCAGCAGATTCTGATTACAAACGTCTACTTCGTCAACTGTCTTCTGTCTGGGCGGTCATGTCTACGAACTCAACCTCTTGGACTACCGTCAAGAAGTTCCTGCAAACTCATGACAGCAAAACCGCCGATTGTTTTAATCGAACTCATTGGAACGTGCTATGTCGAATCGCTTCAGATCATGGTGGCCATTTGGAGTGCGTGGCCTTGGATCAGGTTGCGAGCGGGCTCAATAATATTGTTCGCTTGCTAGAATTCTCCGACAGAACTCGTTGGGCGGCTCGGGTCCATATCAGAAGGAAAGACTCCCCCCTTGCTAGCAGCACCAAGCTTAAGAATGAAGTTGCAACAATGCAATTCATCAAGGATCACTGCAGCTTACCAGTTCCTCGAGTCTTTGCTTATGAATTCGACGAGAACAATCCAGTGGGCACCGCTTTTATACTGATGGAACTTCTCCCCGGTAGCGTCGCTATGGACGCTCTTGGCGGCTACGAAGCGAATCGTGGTGTGATTCCTAAAAAGCACCGACAAAATTTCTACCGATCTATTGCGAAGTATCATGTTCGTCACTTAATCCGGCCTACAGGCTCGCACCCTACTTAACTACTCACTTCACACCGTAGGTCCAATTAAGTTCTTTACGACTACCAAAAATAGGGACGATTATCCGTAACCGCGAAGGTAGATACGAGTGTGGTCCTTTGCCAGGACTTGGCGGTCCGTTTGACACAGCAACTGCATTCTTCGAGGCGTGGGCCGACAGCGTCACATTCAAGTGGGACGAAGAGACAATTACACGTATGATGCAAAGAGGGCCAATCCCAGCAGAACAGATGGTAGCGATCATCCAGAATTTCCCGGCGCAGATCAAAGCGATAGCTAGCCGGCTATCTTTGTGTGACAAAGGACCATTCCCTCTGGCCCATGATGACTTTCTCCACAGTAACATCATGGTGGACGAGAGAAATTTCGATGTTACGGGAATCATCGATTGGGAAGGTGCTCATACAATTCCCTGGGAACTGATTGCGTTCCCGGAATTCCTTACAGCTATGCCCGTCTCCTTCGACCTGCCTCAAAAATACGACCGGGATGGGCAACCATTTGATGAAGAACTACAAGAAATGTGGCGAGAGCGACGAGAGTATATTGAAATGGTAAAATTAGCCGAGCTCGAAGATAGCCTACTATCAACTTGCCTTAGCAGCAAGAGGAACCAAGCTATAGCTTATTCTTATGGAGCGTATACTAGTGTTGGAAAGCTTGGTTTCTATGATCGTGTTATGAAAGAGTTAGAGAGTGGGGAATTAACCTCTAATAGCAACGGCGACTCTTGAAGGTTGGACTACATGATAGACATAGCGGTGAGCGCAAATTTGCAAAACCTCCATTTTCAACATCTATCCGTTAAGTAACTTGACGAATTGGAAATTAGACTCAGCGGGCAGTAGATAGCTCGTGATCGGAAATTTTTTCAGGCGTTTAGTATCTACGTAGACATCCAATCAAGTCCGACATCGCTTTCATCCATCTGGTTAATTTGTTTTCGTTTTGAAGCAGGCCGACATTTTAATGTCGGACAATTTACTGTCTCTTCTCTCCTTCTACATGCCTCCAGGCAGGAACACATTTCCAGACAAAGTGCATTGCGAATGTGCTGTTCAGAAGTCACACGCCCCTAGTCGTGCTATAGTATCATGTTACAACCATTCCATTCTACTCTACTTATTTCTCCTAACTACGGTTTTTGGTACATACGACCACAGGGTGTGGAGAACAGGGCTTCCCGTCCGCTCAGCCGTACTTAAGCCAATTATTCTGCACAGTCAATAATCAATGCGCCTTGAGCACCCAAGCGGCACTCTAGGGTGAGTGTGAGTGATATAGGTGAGAAGTCTCGAGACCGGGGTGACAAAGGTGAGAACGGGGTGACAATTCTCACCCTTAGGGTGAGAGGGGCCAACTCCCTCTAAGCCTATGCAAAAAAAAATAGAAGAAATAAATACATCCCTAGAGGCCCTTCCTCTAGTCTATCATAATTTTTTTCGAGTTCCTTAACCATATTATCTAAAAGAACCATCGAGGAAACACTTAGCGAAGGTATCGCTCTTACCATATCACGTGGATTCATACGTAAATATTAGAAGGAGAAGGAAGAGGTAGATAATATTATCTCCTACCGCGACCTAGCGCCCGCTATATAAGAAAAATATAACGGCGTAGTTCTCACATAGGCTTTATAGGTTTAACGGTCGTAACTTACTAAATCGAAGTTACTAATTAGTAGTAGATAGAGGCTTTCCCGTAACGAGTCGATAGAGTCGAACTTTCCTAACCTACCTATACCGTCTACCAAACTTCTAAAACTTTTCGTAGAGTTTTATATTACGTCACGCAAAAATATTCCGGCTTAAAAGTCGGTTTATAATAAACTCACTAGCTTTACGTCACGTTAGGAGCGAGACACTTCGCGACTACTTTCCGATAAAGTTAAATAAGACGTTCTTAACGTAAGAGGTATTTATCCCTTTAAATTTAGCTGCTAATAAAGAAATAAAAGTATATTAGAACTACCCTTACGGTGAAATATAAGCTTCGTATAAAGCCTAGAGAGCGGTTCCTAGTTAACGGAAAGGATATAGGATACTTACTCCGACGTCTATTTATAAATGACTATCACGACTATATATATAAGAGAGCGCGTATTTAGACCGGAAGTGCTCTCTTATTCTTTACCGGCTCGGGCGTAAGAGTAGGGGCCGTTATTAAATTAAGTGCTTATCGGGAAACGAATAAATATTTATACTATAGGGTTTATTCTAGATAATAAAGACCTATTATTATATTAAAACTGACTTTAGCTATTAGCACCTTTTATTCTATCTTAAATAGAGTAAAGGAAGGAAGTACCTAATACGTTAGATCATAATTAATCCTAAATTCCTTAAAGGCTAGCGTTATCGCGACGATACTAATTTATAAGTTTTAAGCGCTATAGTTATACTATATAGAAAAAGCTAATATATTATTAAAAGACTAAAGAACTAGATTAGAGAGTATCTAATCCTTAGAATAAACTTTATCTTCTAGGCAATTATTTATAGGATCGCGGATAGCGCCTTTAAAGGAAAGGCCACGGTAGAAGATATTCTAGCTACTAAGCTACCTCTAAGAAGAGAATCATAGACCTTAGAATAGAATAACGCTATAAGGAATATTCTATTCTTTAGGATAGTCACTACTTAGGGACCTTACCTAATAAGGGTATTAACGTTCTCCTTATTACGCCACAATTTCACTCGTTTAATATAGCGCGACGGATTTAAAGACTAGTTACGTATATATAGAATTCGCGGAGGCGTTACTAACAAGATTAACCGTAAGTAAAACTACAGTGTTAAAATCTTTTTATTACTAAACGAGTTTAGCTAAGGCATCTTAGGCTACTCGCGGCTAGGCCCTTAATCACTAGAACCATAATACGTATCTAAAGTACTAGGCTCCTTTAAAGGCATTAGATATATAAGCCTTATTCTATAATATAGAACCGGACTATAAAGCCCGCGATATAGAATAAAGTATATCCTATCACCGAGACCGAAATATACCACTCTAACTAAATATAGCCTCGCTCCATCGTGGTGCTTTCCGAATTTTTCTCTCTGTGTAGCAAGGAAAATGTGCATCGAAATGTCATCCAAAAGATCTTTCCGTTCGAGAGCTGTTTCCCTGTCTAATATAAATGAGAATGAAGAATCCCTCAGTACACAAATGGAAAACGTACTCCCGAGCTGCTTGTATAGTTGCTCAGACTATTTCAAGGAGCGGTTTGCTTCAACCCCTTCCGCCAAAGTGAGTATTCCAATCAAACTTTGTTCTCGCTCGACCATTTTGTGAAAATCATTATAAGCCGAGGCGAGCTCAGCATCTTCTCCAGACACGAGATTCCGCAGCGCTTTGACTAATACAGATTACATAAGCTCGGACTACGGCTCCGTAATTATATTCTTACCGAATCGCTTTTTTTTGTGTATTTCGCACAAATCCCACATAAAACCAATACTGATGTCAAAACTTCAGCCAAAATAGATTCGAGACCAGGTACTAGAGGTAATTTGCCCTCAATTATCTTCAGTCGTTCGAGATACGATTCGAGATCACTGAAAAACTCGGTGATCTTGTCAAAGTCAGCCGATACAGAGTTCGCAGTCTATAAAATATCAGCATGCTAAAACACAGTAGGCTAAGCCCGTACGTTTATCAGATGTCGCACTGCCGTGAAGATAGCCATGCTGGGTGGGAAAGACTATATCTCGACAAGGCTCATGTTATCTTTAGCTGTCTATAGAGATTTTAACAGCACTTACGTTTGATGCTCCCTAAGCAACAACCTCACTGATCGTTTCGATGGATTTCAGACTTCGGCTGACGAGACTTTGATGAGGTCTAGTTATGTTCTGGTGAGATTGTTGCAGAGGTTTGATAAGGTTGAGGATGTGCACCCCGAGTCGGAAATTCGTTATGGGGTTTCGCTAAATTCTTGTCCGGCTGATCCGGTTACTGTAAGATTCCATCAGGCTCAGAAGGGGATTTGAATTATTTGGGCAGGATTGGGATTGATAGGACTCACTGTTTTTGTTGTTTGGATCATTCTTTTGAGTCTGTGACCTATAATATATCCTTCTCAAGCAGGTAAATCTAAATTAATTACAAACTATGGAGTAGATTGTAGTATTTCAAATACTTGAGAACAGTACTGAGAAAGTCTATATTATCTATCCAACTGCCAAGAATTGGTATATTCGTACTATTTAGGGCCCAATGGACCCCATTAAAGCCCAGTGAATTTTCACCCAAAGCCCAAAGCCCGGCCCATTTGCCTGTTAGGTGGGGCTGGGCCCTGGACTTCATAGGACGGTGCGGAAGTCTATGGGTTACCCACTCAACCTAGTCCACTCCAGGGCCTATAATTTAGAGAACCCGTCTACCAAGACACTCCGCCGGTACTTTCGCAATACAATCAGTGACTACTCAATATTTGCGGTAGAAAGCTTGCCCAGTAATGTTAGGGAATTACTTACTTACTCTGGATTGTTGGACTACTCTGTTTCGGAAAACACCATCTTATTTATAAAATCCACAAAGATAATTGACAATCAAATCTATTTATCACTTTAATATGTTTCTTTGTGCACTGCAACCGGAATTGTAATCCAAGGGCGGATTCTGGCGTGTGGCACGACTTTCAGGCACAGTAGGTATCGCACCGGACATACTCAAATTTGGGAATTCGTGATTTTCCACGAACGGGGAGGGTAATGGAAAACAGTCAGGCGTGGCTTGGACTCTCTGGGTAGCAGACAAATTGAAATAATCAGTAGGAGATTCGCCGGAGTTCTCATCAATAATGTGTTGATGAGGCGTGCTGCCACTTGAGAATCCCATGTGTTTTCGCAGCAAAGGGAAAAAGACAGTAATAAGAGCCTTGAATGAAGGAATACATGCTATGAATATGGCAGTGCAGATCTCCACAATTGACCAATTCAATGCATTTACTAAATCCCCTATTAAAAGGCAGTTAGAACAGGCTATCAAATAATAGTGGATAGTATCAACAAACATGTGTAGTCAACTTGGAAGCGTTTCAAGTAAGTGGCTCGAATGATGCTGGTCGCACAAACCCTACGATATGTAGCGTCAGTCCGAGACATAAAATCGAGATATAGCTGGAACTTGTAACAAGGAAGACTTACAATAACCCAAGTCCGAACAATAAAACAACGCCCACCTTTGCTCCACGCTTCATCTGAAGTGTCAGTAATTTTGAGATTGGCAGTGTAAAGATAGCAATATTTGTAACCAGTCGCGTGACAAAATGAACAATGTAGAAGATGTAAAGATCCAAACACCTCCCTTGAACTGAACCAGTGGCGTCCACGAGCTTTCGTATTGGTGAGCATTGAAAAACAAATACGAGAATTTCTTCCGTGAACTGCAATACCACAATGGTTATAAGAAGCCAATAAGCCCAGCCGACATGTGCCACTGCAAACAATCGTTTATATAGTAAGCAGAATGAAACCTGGATTGCAGTCATTGCAATGAGATATGAAATAGCAGTCACGACGATAAGCTATCGGTTTTGTAAGGATCAATCAACATTTCAAGGTATTAACGGTTCCACACCTTCAAAAACATAGACATTGCAGGTATGTCTGCTTTAACTGCTTCGATGTGTCTACCGTATCCGTATCTAGTCACTGCAAATGTGTCAGAGCTTGCAAGTGGATATCGTGCGAGATGGAAGAATATACTCCACATAGAAATGAAGCATAATACAAAGGCAAAAATCTATATGCACAGTCAGCAAGCCCAGAGATTTCGAGACCTCAGGTCACCTCTAATGTAGAAAGATATCATACCCAACTTATAACGCAAAGAACTTGAAAAAAACGTTCGTTTCTTCAGCTTTGAGTTTCAGGTCTTTTTTCGATAATGGGCCACGTACCATCATCGGTGTGAAGATTTTGAGGATGGCCTAGCATCAGAAGCTTGACAAAAACTCCAGTGGAGGCCAACACTAGCATGATCGTGCTACAGATGATAATGTTTGGCACCATAGTTTCTTCCATTTGGCCTTCATGCAAGCTGCTAGCTTGCTTTGAGTGTAGGCATGCTAAGACGTGGTCTGGTGGCATAGTTGCGTGTCAAATGGGACCATCGCAGTCTTCCCGTGCTGGTTGAGAGACACATATTATGTCGCGTGTCATAGGTTGGTCATGGCATGACGAGAGATTAAAAAAAGGATGGATTCATATGGCTCAGAAAAGGAATCAGGTCACCTATATGTAATGTCTCTTTTTTTGGTATAACCATGGAACATCTTACGAGGCAGGGCTATGCTGTTCATCTGGGGGGGAAAGCGACCTCGGGAATGGGTTCAGCTTAGTCATTTTAACTGGCGAAAGCGAAGTTGTGTTTGAGTTCAATTTAGTCTAGGCCAAAAGTCTCATCATCAGCGGCGTAGTAATTCCCTCGGGTAGTTTAAGTTTAGTGACTTTTTGAGGATAATTTCCTTACTAATCAAATTTTTGTACATTCTCTGTTGTGCTTTCTTGCAGTCTCATCGAATGTCAAAATATCAACTCACCAATAGTATAGACAAGGTTCGGAGTATGTTTGGATAAGCAGTCCAGCAAACCTCCCCCAGCGAAGACTCGGTATAATTTTGAAGATGATATATTTCTATCAACACTTAATTCAACCACATACGACCACAGGATGTAGAGAACAAGGGTTCCTGTCCGCTCAGCCGTACTTAAACCACACGCCATAAGGATATTTGATTATTTTAAGACCTTCTTGTTTAAAGCAGCATTTCAAGCCTTACTAAGGTAAATATGGATGAGTTAAGTGATTTAAATAATCGAAGATGAGTTGGGTGATTTAGATTAGACCTGGTAATGACCCGTGCGTGGGTGACCCTCATGACCCTCGGACTAGACTTCCGCACGACCCGGAAATGGGTCGAAGCCCGCCGTAAGGCCCCAACCCTCCAGAGTTCTCACCGCTAACAAAAGTTCCCGACATTCTCACGGTTGAAAGAACTCCCAACTTGCTGTCGGCTGAAAAGAAGTTCCCGAGGCCCTCCTTACGGCCGATATAAGCTCTTTTTCTCCCTCACAATATGCTATCTTTTAAAGTTCGATGTTTACACGCCTATTGTCCGGGGTCCTCAAGCAAAGCTTCATTGCACCAATCATTATGCCCCGGACAACTTGCAATGGCTAATCACTTACCCCTTGGAAGGATCCTTAGCAACCATGGCGACCGATATCTGGACTTACAAATTTAGAAGCTCAACCATTAGTTCATATAGGGATAACCTGAAAATCTGCGCACGCTGATACGGGGCAGATACGATGATGCGGGTAAACGACCCGAAGCGGTCGATGGAATTTGACAAATTCCTTGGCTTGAGCTTGGTCAACATTCAGTATCAATATGCTGGAATGGAAGTTCTGCAACTATTGCCTGGCTTATAACGGGCTGGCTTCTCTATAGAGTAATCGTTCTTGGGTTGAATGTAACACAGTCTTAGAACTCACATATAACTACGGTACCGAGAATAAACCGAGCTATATTGTAGTAAACGGTAACACTGATTTTTTTTTGCAGCTTTAACTACTCTGTATTGCAATCGGGGTCCCTTTTCACTGGTAATTTGGACAAAACCAGTTGACTTTGAATGCACCTGCTTCCACACTGGCAATAATATATACTCGGATGTTCCAAGATTCCAAGATTGTTACCATCAGTACTTACTTAAGTAGTTGAACCCCCTAACTGGGACCGAGCCGAGATCTTCTGACAGCAAGCTCTCCGACTCCAATTTCCGCGACGAATCAAAGCCTTTACCGACCACACTAGAAATTCAAGTACGACGACACTTCGTTAGTTTGAAATTTCTGGGTGATTATTAGATAAGACAGCGAAGATAAGAGCAGATATGGACGAGACTGAATTGATATTGTATTCAATGCCTGGAAGAAGAAGAAGGGGAGGAAGAGAGAGAGAAAGCAAGAAGTAGGATTTATCACCCACGGCACCATCATGATCCTCAACAAGAAATGAATCAAGTCACACGCACAAGAGAAACATTTTCGATAGTTGATACCAAAGAACACCAACAAATTTAACAACCCAGAACCCACCGATTGCCCAATTAACGATAGTAAAATAAACTATGAAGCGACCAGAATTGATATTTTCCACGTGGGATATTTGTTCTTCCTTGTTCGGTAGGACAAGATACCACAGCAGAGCACAAAGCAACAAGTTAGACATTGCCCACGTCAGGACTAAACCCCGCGAATATAATGGCATACAAGGAGGAGCCAAGAGTCCTACTTTAGGGGGAGGCCGCAAAGCAAATTTGGCGATCTGGGCTTCATATGTCGCGTTGAGATCACCATCGTCTTGAGGGATTCTGACGGAAACTCGTAGAGTTGTGTCGCGGATATCTTGGATAAATTTTGGGACCACAGGAGTTGCTTTAGGAGACCGCCGGGAAAATTCGGCGATCTTGGCTTCATTTTGCGCGTTGAGATCACCAGCAAGCCTGGCAGACTGAGCTTCATATTGCGCATCGAGATCATAATCGTCTTGAGGAATATTGACGGCAACGCGGCCAGGTTCAGATGCAGTTGTGTCGCGGATGTCTTGGAAAAATGTTGGGTCGAACGAATCAACCAAAGGCGCCTCGTTGAGAGTGTTGGAAACACTGAAAAAGGCAGAAATATTGAGGCAGTTGATACGGGCTGGAGCGAGCAAGATGTGCTGTATGATCTATAAGCCAGGTGTTAGTTCTATCCTATACAGGGTATTATTGGCCTGTTTCTTCTCACCCCTAGAAATAAATGCAATGGATTATCGAATAGGGCTAAGCTAGCCAATACCCAGATAATCGGAGTGATGAATATAGGGCAGATTGCCACAACAAATCGCAGCTCCGGAGACCACCAGATATAGGTAGCTTCTTTTTGGGCATTTAGATTGGAGATCGCAAGTTTGGTGGTTTCGGATAGAATGACAGCAGTAATGGAAACGAAGTATGCGGCAAGGCACGCCCATACAGCAAGGACCACGCGCATGTCATACCGAGTTCGAAAGTTTGCTTTCGATCTCCAAATGTCATCACTTAAGCCCAAGATAACCGATATTATAAGCGTCAAAATGTAAACGATGCGCACAAACTTCTCGAGGATCCGACCACTCTCATTTGGAAGCCATGTGTGAAGGAATGAGGAGTTCACCTTGATAAATATGATGAATAGGTTGGCCTGAAATCAATATTAGCTGTCTCTTCTGGTTTTCATTGGGATATGCAAATATTCATCGCTCGCTTACTATAGCAAACCAGCTGATAAAAAGATCAACGAGAAAATATAGAAGCAGGACCACAGTGCCCAGCTTGCGGAAATATCTGTGCTTGACTGTGACTAATTGTCGAGCATGTGTTAGGCACTGGAGAATGAAAACCGCCTTGTCTTGGATTTGTCGGCGCTGGCTACGGATGTAACCTGATATTGATATTGGTACATGAAGTGGTGAGCTTTCATCGGTAGATCGTATGGGAAGACGCGCTTTAGATCGTCGAGAATAGGCGAAGGACCAGCGGAGTTGATGCTGAGAGAAAGGCTCCATAAGCCAAGGCCTATATTCTGGGAAGTCAGATAGGCTGGTGAAAGCTCGGGTGTGCTCAGTTTCCGTCGGGACATTTTCATCACAAAAGGTAGAGCTACCCGTGCGATCGGGCTTTTTCTCTGGCTTTAAATACCGAAAAGCCGAGAATGTTGTGGGAAAGACTTGTATTGACCCGAGACCGGATGCCACTGGCTTGTCAAACGTGTGAATCAACTTTTGTTCGAGGGCACTGGCGGCAAAGAAAGGGTATCGTAACCAGTCGATGGTTGAAAGAACCTGAGGAACAACCTGCCCGACTGCTCCACCACAGCTCTTTTTCCTATCGATTTTCTTCCACATTCGATATACCGCATCGCGTTGTGGCATCAAGCCAGGTGGAATGAAAACAAGCATATGAGGCTGCAATGTCGGCAGCACAGCTTCGGAGAGCCATGAATGAGCCTCAATACGGCCCTCGGATTTTTCCTTCAGACAAAGAAGCATCTGAACTGGTGTTTTCCTTGGGGTACCTGGCGTCCGTGGGATCCCGTTGTGATTCAGATCCACTTGAGTTGTGTACTCGAACATGTGGGCTTCGACGGCTTTTTCCTGAACACTTCCAACCATAAATTCCCAACGAAAAAGACCAAGTAGAGACAACAGCCGTCTGCTGCTCGAGGACAGATTTTGCCGCCCATCTACCACAATGCATATCAGGAACTTCTTCCACCCGTGTTTACCGAACTCCTCGCAATGTCTCGAACACATATAATCGATACAGCGGAACAATGTGCCCAATGTCTGTCCGAGATATTCATTGTCCTGGTGTGTAGAGATATGGAGGATAAGCACGATCTCCGTTTGGCGGGGTTTAGGGTACAGCATTTGGCGGAGCGTGAAATTCTCTTGTCGCGCAAACGTAGGTGAGGCGGTTATTGCCGAGTATTTGGCAGATCTGAATTCGGCGTCATCGTGTCTTTTCTGACTGACAAATGTCTGGAGCAGGGAAAGAGGTACATTCCATTCAATTACTAGGGCTCCTCGAAGTAACGGAACTTCATGAGTAAGTGCTTTCTTGGGGACAGCGATTGTTTCCATTTCAATAATTTCGTCGCCTGTGCTTCTGTTATTTGTGACCATGTGACTGAGCTCCGCCTCCCTAGTTCTTTGTCCTGATGTTGCTGCTCTTTGCGATTGTCTGTCTCTATCGGTGATAATCATACGAAGTGGAGACTGCGGATCGCATTGTTCATCGTGGCTATCGCCATCGCCCTGTCCGATGTCGCGCATTAAAATCAAAACTTTAAAGCCCATGAAAGAATTTCAACAACTCACAATATGCAATTTTGCGCATTGTCTGTCTCCGAGCTCAAAAATTTCACTTATCACGTCGCCAGCTGAAGAAGGCTCATCAATCGGCATTTGATCAGCGGAGGCGGCCATTCTGGAGGTCATATGCAGGCTACGTTTTGAATTTGGGGGTGACATGGACGGCGAGGCCAGGGGTGATCAAGTGAATAGCCCCAGGTGGAAGAAATCTCATTGTTGAGAATGGGTGCTCGCTTTAAAAGGGGCGCAAGATGTGCGAGTGATGGACCACTCCAGTCAGCCTCGAAGCGGTCCACGGGTGGGTGTATGATTTTTCAAACCGCACTATTCTATTTTCGAACTCACCTCCGGGTGACACAGCATCTCTGGGTGTTTGTTATTGATCTCCAGCCAAAGCTTGGCTGCATCCCCACGCTTATTTCGCTGGTTTCATTGGCCACACTGCCCTTGGCCCCCAAAGCGGCTAATCCAAAGTGGGAGGAGCACCAAAAGAGGTGGAAATATGTGCGAATGATAGAACACTCACTCCATTCAGTCTCGCATTGGCGGGTGTATGATTCTGCAACGCATACTATTCTATTTGCGAGCTTGCCTCCAGGTGACATGGTTCCTCCTTTACTTCGTACGTGCTTATTGATCTCAAGCCAAATCTTGGCTGCATACCCCCGCTTATCTTACTGGTTTCATTGACCGCACAGCCCTTGGCCCCCGAGGCGGCTAGTAAAGTGGGAGGGGTGCCAAGAGGGGCTGTGGGTAGCTGAGATCTTTACATCTGGGTTCATAAGGAACCGGTGATGCTCATCATTGCAACGGAGAGGATGTTGAGCCCGCACCGATCATTCGGCACTATCACAGCACGATAATCATGTCTCAGCCAGGATGGCAAATTGACATACCGGGGCTGTCGCAGCTCATCCTCAACGCTGGTGCATATGGACTAAAACAGCTGGCTCTAGCTGGAGTCGATACTCACACGATCGGTTGCATGCTAATGATTGCCGAATATACCCCTGCTTCCCCTGAGTTCCGCACCAAACTGAATAAAACTCGTGAGGAGCAGAGGTCGGAGCAGCTATGGCTTTATAAAATGATTGAGATCGGCGCCTCGGTCAATTTTTTGGCAGACCAAATGCTCAAGACTCGAGCGGGGGAGAATGTTGTTGCTTTAATGTCCGCCATCGCTCCTGTGATGAATGAAGAGAGCTGTATCGCGGTGCTCTCATCTCTGTTCGAGGCTGCGAAAGTGTCGCTTGATAACACCCCGGGCCTGACACAGCTCCAAAATATACGACGCAACCTTTTACCATTGGCTAGTAAAACTGGCATGGCGGAGAAGGTTTTGCACTATCACTATTTTTTCTCTTCGCTACAGAAAAAGTCGAAGCCTTCGGTAGATCCAATTATGCCCTACGAAGCCCCGGCTGTTCCTTACGAAGCCATCCCGGCAGTAAAAGACATTGCACGAATTGTGCAGTTGGTGCACAAGCTCATTGCTTCGGGCGAAAGACAGGTCATCATCTTCAAGGGAATGAGAGGTGCGGCGTGGATTGCGGCATATACTTCGTACGTCCTTGGCCTATCAACATGTGCCTTGGATGTGGACGAAGGACAGGTGCCTATAACAAGCAGTTATGACGCCGCGCAAATCATCTTTGACGTCTCCTCCGATGAAAATAGTGGCGAATTATATCTGGAAGGTGGTATCGAAGATTTGATCTCGTTTGATCACCGCGCTATCGATAAATGCTCGGGATGGTTCGTCGATTGTTCTGTGGTTGAATTTTTTAACACCCATCATCCGGATTTCAAAACCGCACGGCATGCATTGTTCGCCCGAATATCTACCTTTGCTGCAATCGATCTGTTCAACCGTATTGCAGACTTGATCACTTCTTTTGAACTTTCAGAAACAGACGCAGCTCGATACAAATCAGGATTTGGTCGAAATGTGGGACTCGAGCCATATACCATGTCCGTTCTTGTGCATATTCAGGCTCGTGGGTTGCAAATCCTGAAAATTCTGGGGTTCAGACCCCCGAAAGACGGATATCGCTTTCAAGTTTCCAAGTTCTCCGATCATCTCTATTGTGAGGGCCACCTCGAAGACCCAGATCCGATCGATGAAGAATTTGTGAATGAGAAGAGTGAAGATGGCTCTGACAGCGACAGCAGAGAATCCGATGCAGGAGACTCCGACCAGGAGAATAATTTTTTTTCAAACGGCTTCAGATCTTTCGCTCGTCGATTCCGGAAAAAGAGAGAACGGAAGAGAGCAACTTTTAAAAGTCGACGAGGCCAATATGTTGCGTTGGGGGGAATTCAGCTCGACGGAAAGAGAGACGGGAAGAGAGCGGCAGATGATGTAGAAGTGGAACGTTTGCGTCTATACCTTGATGATCCAAACAGCATGGAGCTTCAGCAAGACTTACGAGAAGCCACATCAGATCTATCTGAGCTATCGCAGACGGTCGAAACGGCAGTGAAATTTGCATCTAAGATGGCTTTCACAGATTGGGATCAAAGCCTACACACCATGTCTGCCCGAACATTCTCATACAAAGACATCCCCAAGAAATCTCCCAAATCAACCAAGTTTGAGGGTCACATCGCCGAAGCAATCTGGTTATGCTCTGACGGAATGTCGATAGACAATATTGAGCAGCGCATGTGGACTGACGACTGGGTTGCACTGGATATTGAAGGGGTCATTTTGATTCGCAATGCTGCACTACCAGCCAGTCACACGAATCTCAAGGGAGCCTTTTGGGCTTTCGCCGTGGGGCAATCACATACCAAAGCCAGCAATTCGCCAAAATCAGGACCGACCAGATTAATGCACTGGGTCATAATCTTGTGCTTCAACATAAAGACAAACTTCATCGGTCGGAGATGAGGGGTCCCAAGAACGCGTATCCATCGATGCACTCTCGAAACCTTCTGACAACTATGAGTGACACTATTTTCGTTCGTGTGGAGGTCTTCCCAAACTCAGAGGTCTTTTTGATCGCAAACGGAGGTCTGGCTGCACGGTTCTTGCCTGATTTCCTTGTCACAACTGCATGCGAACACGGATACTATCCGAATGTAGCCATGGAAGGACTAAAAAGATTGGAAGCAGATTTTCATGAGGGCCTCTTCGTTGATGATGTTGAATCCCGAAACAAGCTGCAACGCGATTTTTCCATGCGCATTTCGTATCAACAAGTGAGTGAAAACACCCTGGGGCAGTGGCTTGCTCTACAGTGGCAGCCGGCACAAAATTCTGGGCGATGCCTACGCATTATGCAACAAGATTGCTGTCTTTCCTGTCTGCTATTACGTCTATCAAATAGCATTTTCGATTACAACGCGCCGAGGGACTACCCGGTGTGCATTGTGGCAGTGCAACCAGAGCGGCATACTGTCCGTGACTAAACTCTTGAAAAAATAGCAGACGTCAACGCGCAGGGCGGTGATTATACCAACGGTCACTAGGCCGCCTTACTTGAAGGCGATTCACCGACTGTCAATCTTCCTCAAAGAGGAGGCTTTGTGTCGCTGGACACGAGGCTAAAGTGCTGGGTGGTCAGATGACCCTTTTTGTGTTGTAGATAGATCTCTTTCTTTCTCTCTCACTCACGCTCACTCTCTCTTTTTCCCCCTCCGATTCTTTTTATTTCCTGATAGATCGCGCAATACAGTCGCTTCTACAGGTTCTTACCCATTTTATATAGCCGCCTTATTGCCCCGTCTTTCTTCAAACCCTTTTACTTTTTTTTGAACAAGTTGTGTATTGAGGCTTCCTCGGTTCATTCCCTTATCAAGGATTATCTCAAACAAGGTGTATAATTGTACCTATAAATCCTTTGAGCCAAGCGCACTCACCATTATTTAATATGAACAAGACACTGAGTCTTTCTGAAGTCTAGTAATATTAAATCAACCTCATCCAGCAGGCTAATTGTAATTGTTCATATCGAAAGCTAATATAGGGGTTATTAAATCATAATAACTAATGCTAATCGAAAAGATCCTAATACTGTAACTTAATAAAAGTCATAACGAGTATTTAAAGAGCTCTGAAAAAGAAGCCTGCCGTTATCTTTTTTACGAACGCTGTAATCCCATGACTGCCAACTGCCGCTCAGCTGGGAAGGTCAGTGCGGCAGTCGGTGATTTTCACTGAGCTTATCACCCTGTCTATAGCGCACTCACCCTTGTCACCCCCAGTCGCGCGACAGTAAAGCGGCACTCGCCCCTTTCTCACCCAGGCGGCACCCACCCGACTACTGGCCGCGTTTAAGCCACACGCCGGTAAGTTAGTAGTTAGGTGGGTGACCACTAGCGAATCCTTACTGTTGTATGTTTTTTATTTTTTTGCACTTTTCTGATTTTCTTGTTTGTAGTCAATGTAGCCAAATGGGAGCGGCTCAATGGCAGTCTCATAAGACAGACAGGTCGATAAAGGGGCGAAACGAGAAAATACCCGACAATTATCAGGGGATGCTCTATCTACAGGGCCACTTGGAAAGGAACGTGCCAAAGAAGGATGGATTGCTTGGACAAATGCCGAACCGTAGCCGCGCCTGAGACATGTACAGTAGGTCCTTCGATGGAGCATTTCTCTTACATGCCTAAGGCCTGGGAAATGTAATATAGTCATACAATACTGCGCTTGAGCCATTGCTGTCTGGTCAAGAGGCCAGGCATGATTCAGTGTCAACACTTAGGGACCATCCGGTGTTGATCGATGAAACATCTGCTTGGTTGGATTCGTGGGTTGTTTTGGTGATTTTAGCCTTGCTGGAACCGATGTTTTGTTGGCCGAAAGTTCCGACTATTTTTAATTATTCAACGCCTACCCAAGGACTTTACTAGATTCGCATGAAGGTTCCAAGTCGGTTTTCAGTGTATATATAAGGAAGCCAGCATCTCGAAGGAGTTTGATATATGGGAGAAGTTGGGACCACACTTGCTCCGCGTCGTCGTCAAAGTCCATCAGTAGTACCAATGATTTTGTAGAGTCAGGGTTGAAAACTCCAGCAATATTACCCCCATTTCTATTTGCTGAATAATGTAGGACCTCTACCTAGGAGTTTTGCTCTCAAATCGTGATCAGAAGGGAATTCGGCCCAATCAACAGTTCATTTCTAACTGGAAAATCTGTCATTTCGATGCCCAGAAAGCCCCACTCGATAGCGGATTGCAATGGGATGCGACGTTTACGGGCTTTATGTGAGTAACAGGTGAGAAGGATTGTGTCCTGTGTCGTCCTGAGACAACCAAATTTTCATTTCTTAGAGAATTACAGCTCTGAGTAGAAGATGCAAAATGCTCGGAAAACTAAATTCTATCGCCTTTTTTGATCAAGAGAAGAAGCTTGAAGAAACCATCGGTTTAAGCCAGAAATCAGCTATGTTCAGCATGAAAAGTGACGAGAAAAACAATCTCCTCAAGACAATAGCAAAGCCCAGCAACAGCACTTTACTATGCGGCCTAATAGTACTAGATTGGGTCATGTAGATCCATAGCTAATCTTCAACAACTTATTTGTAATCTACTTGACGAGCTTGCCGCACAACCTTTCACGTTCAAGTGAAAGCTTGGCACGTAGTATAGATCAAATGCGTGCAAAGCCTCCAGGAGCTTGTTAGAAGTAAAAGTGACCAAAGCAATAAAATAAAAAAACTTTTCCTGGCACGCGATCTCAAGTTCCATGGGTTGGTTGAGTAACAGAAATAGGCAGCAGCAATCTGAAAAGAGCCAAGATGTGCTGAACTACACCTATCTTGGTAAAGGTCCGGCCAGCCGTCTTGGCTTTAGCATTATCTGATCGAAGCTTTTAAAAGCAGACCAATAGGCTATAATCTGTTGAGCATGTGCCTACTATGGTTGCTTCTTTGTGGCCCTGTTCGCTCAAATGGCTGCCAAGTATAGCCTTGGCGCGGACACATTGAGCAGTAGCAATTTAAGGCACGGACCCTGAAAATAGCCCTACATTGTGAAAGTTCTTCTCTTACAACCTGGGTATATATCGAAAGTATGGCCCTTTTGCAGCTTCTTATCTGATTTTTCCCTCCCGGGTTCAAGTTTTCGTTCAAATTGGTCAGACCAGGATGACGGTCAATGTTTTTGCAGTCCCCAGTAAGACTCAATTTTCTCAATTGTAGGTCTTCCGGTTGACTTTTATCTAGTCTTCTTCATCTGCCTCCGAGAATGCCTCGAAACAAGTATCATTGTGTCGGTGCTACTCACGTTCTTGAAGCAGTCGCTTGGGGCAGAGGAAGATCGTGAGGCATATCGGAAGCTGGTCAAGCAGGTAACTTGAAGAAAACACAGTACTCGTATAAATTGGGTTATTGCTAATGTTAATCAGGTTTGGCTTGGGGTGGCTCTTGGTGTTATTGTCTCTGTTTGCATCGGAGCTGGCTTTATCGGAGCGTTCTACGGCCTGGGAAAGGATAAATTCTCCAGCTCATCAGATATCTGGGAAGGTGTCTTCTCGCTGGTTGCCAGTGTTATTATCACCGTTATGGGAGCTGCCCTTCTACGGGTCAACAAACTTCAAGACAAATGGCGAATCAAATTATCCCAGGTTTTGACGAAAAGAAATGGCGAGAACGAAACACGAAGAGCCCGGGTCAAGCTTTGGATGGAAAAGTATTCGATTTTCATGCTTCCTTTTGTGACTGTTCTGCGTGAAGGTCTCGAGGCCGTAGTATTCATCGGTGGTGTGAGTCTGAGTTTCCCTGCACAATCTTTCCCGCTGGCAGTCATTACGGGTCTGTTGGCTGGTGCTGTCATTGGATATATCCTGTACCGGTAAGCAGCATGAAATAGTGGTCACTTATTTTGCTATTGCTGATGACCGATGAAATGATCCTTAGTGGCGGAAATCAAGCCTCACTACAGGTCTTCCTAATTGTTTCGACGTGCTTCCTCTATCTTGTCGCTGCTGGTCTATTCTCGAAGGGAGTCTGGTTTCTTGAAGCTCATGCTTGGAACGATAAGGCGGGAAGCGGCGCTACCGAGAATGGCTCTGGTGCTGGCTCATATAATATCCAGCAAAGTGTCTGGCATGTCAACTGCTGCAATCCACTCACCAACGGAGGAGGCGGCTGGGGCATCTTTAGTGGAATCCTCGGCTGGCAAAACTCTGCCACATATGGCTCGGTCATCTCGTACAACATCTATTGGATCGCAGTCTCCGTCTGGTTCATTGGGCTCCGACATCAGGAGCGCCATGGAAAATTCAAACTGATTGATCGGTGCCTTGGGCGATGGAGAAGTCAAGAAACCGAGTGGCAAGAGCAGGCTGTCTTTACCAACCCTGAAGTGGTGACTGCTAGTGGCGCCAAAACGTCTGGTCCTTAGGTGAACCTCAGGGTCGATTAAATCACTGGGTGGTCGTGCTTATCAGAATGGAACAAAAAAGTGAAATAAGAACGATATTACGAGTCACAGGAAAATCGCAGGATGATCTCTATTTATGAACCTGGAAGATCTTATTTTACTTCAGACGGATGGCGGGTTTCAGTTGTCTGTCCCAGGAGAAGTCAACTGGGCTGAACAAGCGAGGAAGAGTTATGCTGGCATTATAGTCAGTATTCTGGAGGTTCTACATTGGTGAGCCTTTCATTTATCCGATTGAAGAGGAGAGAACCTACGTTATTCGAGAATTTAGAGAATTGAGGCATTAGACACATTCTTTTCCGGATCTTCTGCTAATACAAACAACAAATTGGAGAGAGATAGTCAAATGTACACCCAGTGTGGTCGGCCAAGAGGCCTGCACTAAGGGATACAGCGATGTTGAAAAACTTGGCGCTCTGTTACTACCTAGTATTGTATAAGGTTCTTCATTTTTTCTATAACTTGGTCACCCCTTCCACTCCTAGTCATGCTATATTATCACTATTACAATCATTCAATTCTACTCTACTTATTTCTCCTGACTACTATGTCCAGTACATACGACCACAGGGTGTGGAGAACAGGGCTTCCCGTCCACTTAGCCGTACTTAAGCTACTGGATTCTGTGCGGTCAATAATTAATGCGCCTTTAGCACCTAAGCGGCACTCTAGGGTGAGTGCAGGTGATATAGGCGAGAAGTCTCGAGACTAGGGTGATAGAAGTGGGAATATGGTGATAGGGGCTAACCTACTCTAAGCCTATATAAAAAAAATAGTGGAAGAAATGAATATAGCCCTTAAGGCCCTTCCTTTAGTCTACTATAAATCTTTTCGAGTTCCTTAACTATATTACCTAAAAGAACCCTTAAGGAAATACTTCGCGACGGTATCGTAATAGCTATATTACGTAGATTTATACTTAAATATTAAAAGGAGAAGGAAGAGGTAGATAATATTATCTCCTACTACGACCTAGCTCCCGCTATATTAGTAAAGTATAATGGCGTAGTTCTAACTAAGGCTTTATATATTCTACGCTTGTAAATTACCGAATTAAGGTTACTAATTAGTAGTAGATAGAGACTTTACCTGTAAAGGGTATATGTTATTACAGGTGTACGGCCTGTCAATCAAGCAAGGGAGAAATGGTTCTAAGGGGAGGAAACACTGCAGTCTCGTATTGTGTCCAAGACTGATTCTTGACGGAATCAGTGGGGTCCCGAGGGGGGCCCTGACTATACCCATGGATCCCGTCCCGGAGTCAGCTAACAATACCCCGCTTTGCCGAGTGTTATGTGACCTAGGCTTCCTTTGAGTCCTCCAAGAAAAGAAGGTATTTATATACAGGCAAACGGAAACGTCCACTCTTAGACCATTATCCGTTACAAGGTGGAACTGATTTCGAGCGCGTCTATAACTAGATATTTTGATTTATTTATCTTAAGTCAAGGATTCGTCTACTTTTAGGGACGCGCTTATGAGTAGGGAAGTACCGGGAGGTAGGGAAGAACTAGGGAGTAGGGAAGAATTAGGGAGAAGGGAAGCACCGGGGAGTAGGGAAGCACCGGGAGGTAGGGAAGAGAAAATGTCATTAAAATATCAGTTGTACGTCACTCTGCGAGCGCTGACGTCGAATCTGCTGTCGCTGTTGACCAGCGCTGGGTGGTTAGGGCGACTTTCTGTAGATGTGATGTACCCGCGGCCGGCGGCCTTTGAAGTCCGGAATTCATCTGGCGCATGGGTCGGCGACCCGTTTGTTGGTTTCTTGTTAATTTTCTTGTTGGTTTTCCTGTTGGTTTTCCTGTTGGTTTCTTCTTGGTTTCTTTGTTGGTTGTTAGTTTGACCGATGGTATTACCTCGTTTCTTGTTGGAAGTCCAGAAGGTCGATGATTGGATCAACTATGCAGGGGGCGGTTCATTAATAATTCGGGGCCAAACGCCTCCTTTTATCTGAACCTCTTCTCTCCCGACCTGCTCTGATTTCCTTTCTCTGCTACCTTCTTCATTTAGAAAGAGTATCTCCCAGAAGCATTTCGACCATACCCGAAGGCCCATCTGCAAAGAGTAAAAGAAGCCATGTCATGCGAACTGGAGCCTCCGCCCATAGAGCCTCCTGGCTACCGTGATTGGAGGCGGTTCCTCCTTGAGGATACTGCTGCAGCATGCGAGATGGGAAACAGTGAAGGCAAACCATATTTCAAGTTTATGGCAGACACGGAGTTCATGATTAGCAGCAAGCAGAAAAATGCCGAGGCTGAACCTCTCGACGACCTGGCGGTTTTTGCTTGGGATAAGGACGAAGGGGTCTGGGTCCTGGAGGGGTCAGCAGAAATATTTGATAATCTTCGACGCCTGCTTGGTCGAGATCTCCTGCTCTGGCATGAGGCGCTGGAAAGATGTGGAGCAGTTTACTATAGCCACTGTAAGAGAACTTGTATCCTTTGAGCTTTCATCTGCTAACAGATATGATGATAGGGCGTTATTGTCCATGGAGCAAAGCTGCCCTTGAGGTCTCAGTTAAAAATGGCTTTGGATATAGACCTTTCTTTCAGAGAATCTCCGACCTTCGAAGTCTACAGGATTTTGAAGTGGAGGATGCAAAGCTCTGATACCGGGGGGTCCTAGAAATACTGTTCTTTTGGCTATGCTGGTGATGATTTCATGGGATAGCAGCTCTCAGGAAGATGAGCGTATAATGAGCTCGGTGTCACACTCTACTTAGTTGCTGTAGTAGCGTATTTCCCTAGCGAGCTGGCCAACCTCACCGTGCTGGCCAGATGCCAGTATTTCGGTAAGAGTATTACAGGTAATTTAAAGAACTATTCATCACATGATATCTACTTTCAGTACGATTTAACATCTGAAACCGAGCTAGGTCCGAACTAGATTCGCATGTTTCGGCATAGGGTGCGAGAAAGATTCTCTGACTGTAAAGTGGTGAAACCGATTTCGATCCTCCCTGTAGCTAGACGAATATGAAATGAATGTGAGAAAATTTTGCAACGGTATATCAATTTCATAAATTGATATTAGATCAGTCGCTTTCAATTTAGCTCTCTACAAAGTCCGCCTTTAAGTTTTGAAGTCATACTATGATAACTAGCTAAGTGAAGGTCAATCCCACTAAGGATATATGAAATTATGACAATTTCTAAGCAAAAAATCTACTTTACAGGAAAATTGAGATTATGTAAGGCTAGCGATTAAATATCAATCCTTAGTTAAGTCGCTAGATATTTAGGCGCTATTCTACGATCAAGATCCCGACTACGAATGCCGGGGTATAGAGCTCTTCACCAAACCCCGAGGATATAGTGTATGCGCGTTCATCTCCCCTGCATGAAGCATAGTCCAACAAACTAGGATTTATGTCAGACAGCCACCACCCCCTATTCACTACCAGATCGAGTGGAGGGTAAATTGGAACAACCGGGTTATGGCAAAAGGACACGGAACAAAACAAGACCTAGCTCCGCCATCTAGGTCGTATTGGGAACAATCAAGAGACACGGCTGATGATATTTTACGCCGGAATATTGAGACTGAAGATATCAACTTGGTCGTATGTGTTATGAAAAGCGGAGGCAGGAAAGTAAATTATAAGAAAAAAGATAGATTTGTCATTGTACTTCCGGGAAACGGCGTCCACGCATACTGTGATTTTTTTTCCCAAATCTTAATACCAAGATCCACTAGCCTACACTGAATATAGTCCGGCAATCGCCCTATTCCCGTGCCATCACCTTTACGTGACTTATATCTGACAGGCGCACGAGATTATGCGGTGTACTGGACCGCTGCGCCATCACAGATGGCCCGAGCAACGCGAAAGACCACTAGACTGGCTTCTCACCTAGAAGAGCGAAGCTTCCTTCCTTGTCAACCTTAGCATAGCAATGGCCATCGTGTCCAGCCTGTCTGCTGGTCTCCACTGCCTCTCTCGCTCGCGGGCGCATCTGCTTCTCATACTCTTCGATGGCGTCATTCATTGATGTGTGGCCATCAGCAGCCGACTTGATAGTATCCGCGAGTTGACAGGCATCCACGATGGCATGGTTCACTCCCTCGCCGCGATCTGCTGAAGTTAGTTCGGATTTGTTTCCTCATGAGCAGATAAACTTACAGATCACCATACAATGGGCCGCGTCGCCGATCAAAGTGCAGGTACCATTCCAATTGTCCCACTCAACAGACGGCCAGTCGACGAGGTTGACCTTTGTAACAACAGTGTCATCGGGTAATGAGTCCACAATATCGCGTAAGCGAGGGAAGAATGGCCGGCCTTTTTCTTTGAACACGTCAAGCAAGGGCTGCTTGAACAGTTCATCATCAGCATCGGAAGCCATCCAGGAAAAGTACACTTGTGCACGATAGGGTTTCCCAGGAGATGTGGGAGTGTCTAGCAGAGACCAAAAGACAAAAGTATCTGATTCTGGGTGCGTGCCCATGAAATAGAGTGGATCAACATGGTCTCTGAAATAATTGACTTGCTCTTCACTCATTGTCAGCGCACAACCCACAGCATTGATAGGAAGGCGATGCAGTTTGTAGGTTGTGGGCGCGAGAAACATGCGAACGATCGACGTCGAACCATCTGCACCCACTAGGGCATTTCCTAGAACAGTAGAGCCATCCGTGAACTCGGCCTGGATACCACCCTTGAATTTCTCAATGTTGTCAAGTCGTTTGCCCCACTTATATGCGAGTAAGCCTAAGGTAGACAAAGATAAACATAACGAAAAGAAATCTTTTGATTCACCTTGATGTCCAGACCCTCCATGAGAGCCTTCCGTATTCCGTCCCGTCTCAGCCTAAGTCTCTTGCTTTCTGGAACAGATTGCTCGACTTGTCCCGTCGCGCCGTTGATCCATGGGACTCCGCGGACTTCATCACGACCGATAGCAGGATTCACCTGTGCCTCGCAAACGCGGTCATAAATCTCTGGCAAAATATGCGCTTCCCACGTAATCAAAGTAGAGTGAATGGAAACACCCCATCCTTGGTTGCGAACTTCCGGGGATTCATCGCGCTCAAAGACTGTACAAGGTACTCCGTGGCGACGAAGGGCCTGAGCCAGCGTCAAACCGGCAATTCCTGCCCCGATATACAATTTGTTAGCACGCGATTTAACTTGGCCAGTTTATGACTTGAAAGCATACAATGAGGATCCCCTCGCTCGTGGGATTATTTGCTGAAACATTGGAAGACATAGCTGGTGGTTTGATATTTCTCGACTATGAGACAGTAAATTCTAAATTTTTGTCCGGCACTGGGACAGGTTTTATATGGCTGTTTCTCTAACTATACGTCATTTCCCCCGACCACTTAGTAGGTTAAAAGAGAAGGAGCACGGCATATTCTTGCCGGGCGAGAATGAAAACGTAAATTAGTCTTCCCTCAACAAGCCGGGCGAGTTTTTAGTTTATATACTGGCTAGTGGACCGGGTCCACATCAAGTGCAGATCCTCTCTTCTTCATTTCCGTACTCGGAATTCTCAAATGCTGAGCTCTCGCGCAGTCAAATCCCGAGATCTATGATTCCGCTGACTAATCGGAAGGCGGAAGTTGTGCACTGGTGTC
Organism: Penicillium nucicola; assembly: GCF_028828085.1. NCBI lineage: Eukaryota > Fungi > Ascomycota > Eurotiomycetes > Eurotiales > Aspergillaceae > Penicillium > Penicillium nucicola. The sequence continues at coordinate 3,381,247 of NW_026643126.1, read as the reverse complement.
TAACTCCGAAAAGGTCGCCCCCACTTACTGCAACAGAGCAATTAATTCAAATATTGGATTACTCGAATACCAGAGCAGAACTGTAATCAAAGATATAGACCTGGGCACGGGCCACCCACGGCCGGCGGGTACCCATAGTTCGCTGGCTATCCTGGGGAACTGTTGCTTGGCAGATACAAGCGGGACGCTGAATCATTGCTGCTCCGGATGTAGGATCTAGATCAAACCCTTGGCCTCCTTTTCTTAAATTTATGAGCCGGCATAATGAGCATGATTTTATTTGTGATTGATTCTTATGAGAATCAGTCCGTAACGCATATGGGAACGGATGCATCGCACATAGACTAGTCTACTCCGGTAATGTATACAAAACCTTCGGATATCTCTCCGGCCTGATGTTAACCTGATATAATACTTTATCTCTTAATTTGCTTTTATATCTAATCGGTTATTCTCTACGAATGTTTTAATGCAATTTAACTTTGCTTCTCCTTAAGGTGCCTATCTAATGCGTTTCGCTCCTCTTACCCTTTTGTGCTGTGCTGTTGTTACTGCGCTCTCCGGAGTAGACGCTCTGGAAAAGTGGGGTGGGCCTGGGGGTGGGGATAAGGTGTTCCATGGGGTTAATATGTCACAATTTGTACTGTATCCGGCCAATTGGAGATGTCAATGACTCTGTATTTCCATTACCCCTATTCTTCGCTATTTATGGGTCCATTCTAGTTACATAAGCTATGTCGACGGATCATCAATAGATCCGGTTTCATGCAGTATTCGTAAGGTAATTGCGACATATCCTCAGGGAAGTGATATGGGCAATCTACAATTGTAGAGAAAAATAGACGGATACAGCAATGCCACTCATTTCCTGATTCACGATCTATGATCATTATGCTCCTTGATATAGCATCTGGTTATCCCTGGTAGGCGTCGTTTGCCGAGAGCTCCCTAACCTGACTTGTTGGGTTTTCTTGCCATCATTTGTCGACCCGTCTGTTTTGACTAGACTGCCATCGCGCATCTCCCATTTCACTATATAAATCCCTTCGAACTTGCTCTATAGCTCTGCCAGCCCATTTTCAGAGCTTGTTTCCCAAAAATTTGAAAGGGTCTCCATTCTTCATCTTTTTGTTCATTCTGTCGAGAGAGTGTATCCCTTTATCTGCGCACAACTTGACAAAAGCTTCATCTGGAGAGTACAGCAGAAGCTTCCTCGTCGATAGATTCAGGTTCAACAATACCGGTCTTGATTGATCGATATTTGATTCCTCCCCTATATTCACAGAACGCATCATAGTTCTGTGAAAACCATGGCACAAGATTGCTGGCACCTCGCTCCTGCAAAATCTTATAAGTCTGGGCTAACTTGTCTCTTACATTTAGATCATAGGTTCTTTCTCGTTCTTTCTCTGTATTTCCCTGTGACTCGGGCCAAATGTTTTTTGTGTCATAACAGACTCCTGCGAAAGGAGACAACGAGAGGGTCCCGTATGGTGGGCCAAGGATGTTTGGATTAGCACCATTTTCGAGTAACAGATTCATAGTGTCAACATGTCCATAGTATGCTGCAGCTTGAAGTGCCGTAGTGAAATTTTCGGCATCATCATGGCGCTCCCAGGCCCATGAATAAACAGCTGCAATTGGAGAATCAGCGTCAACGCCAATACCAAGAATTTCACGAGTCATTTCAACGCTGGAAACTGCTTCAACCAAAATATTTCCCGCTGAAAGGCAGGTAGGATCACTGGGATCAACTCTCGCACCCTTTCTGATCATACATCTAGCAATATCCCACCAGCAATTATAGAGTGCCATAGCGAGCGGTGTGTTATAGAATCCCCCAAGATCCGGATTCATGTCAGCCCCGTGCTGGATCAGAATGTTACAGATCTCACGATGTGAATCCCGAGGCCCGTCTTCCAGTCCACTAAGAGAATACGCAAGAGCGCTACCTCTGATATGAGCCCCGTTGGAGAGAAGTAACTCCACCGTCTGAATATTGCCAAGCATAGTAGCTGCACTTAATGCATCAGTCGCATAATCGGGGTCACGAACCACAGAATCGTCGGTCTTTATCAGTTGGTTGACATCTGCGCCAAAATCCAGAAGAACTTGGCAAATATCATGATCATCCAGTGAAGCTGCCACCATCAATGGAGTCTCTTCCTGTATTTGCTCATCGGCCACTGCCCCAGCTTCTAATAATAGTTGGCAAATCGACAGAGACCCTTCTCTTATCGCGTATGGCAGACCATGAGATGGACTGGCACCAAGGTTCAGAAGGTATTTGACCAGATCATAGTTTCCGCGTGTGCATGCAATTGACAAAGCGGTAGCACCTAATTCTCCGCTCGAATTTATGTCAGCGCCGTTATCGATGAGAAGCTGTATTATCGATGTATGTCCGAATTCCACAGCTTTCATAAGCACTGTGCCGCTAATGGGTTCGCGAAGCCTGACATACAAGCATTCCTGGCACGGCTTCTTGATTTGGAAACACTTTCTGCGCTCGAGCTTGATATCTTGTATCAGATGAAGATCACCTGACCGTTGTGATAACAGGAGGTGGACCACCGACTCAAGACCCAAAACAGTTGCCCACCCTAAAGGTGAGAGAAGAGTCCATCGTAGATGGGCACAGCTAAAGGGTGTATCAGGCATCATGTGGTTGTAAACCATTGTGGTATATTGCCACTTCTCGCCAGACTTAAGCAATTCGGATGCCAAGGAAGCCAGTCTCATTTGATCTTTCGTCCCAGCTAATTTCATATGCTCAAACCAATAGCGACACGCATATTCAAGTAGGGGGAAGTGATCAAGATCCGTTAGCGTCCATGTTCCATTTTGACTGCAATAATAATGATCAATGTATGCAATGCAACTTTCGGCAATCAAAGCATGTGCTGAGTTATCGTGGAACCCATATGATGAACATGGGCTATGTTTAAGAGCCTCGGAGGTAAGGAACTCTTTGACTGAGAAATGAGAAAGAGCCAGGCTGCTGTTATCCATTCCAGTCCGCCGGACAAGTCCGGATAGGCACGGCAAGATCCCTTCACCTTCCAATTTATCTTGTTCTGCTATTACTGGCCTATTTTCGGGCAAGATAATGCAGCTCTCGTTGACCTCGACTAGGCGGAGTGGTCTGAAGGAAAGCGAAAGCCACAGGAGGGCCCTTGCTGCTTCACTTGAAAACAGGCAATGTATACTCTGTAGCATTCTGACGTACGTATCGTCCAGGCTTGGTGGGATAGAGTTCAAGATACGGTCGATATCCTTTAGTCTGAGGGTAGGTAATTTCGAGAGCTCTACCATTTGAAGGTGGATCCATTGAAACCTGCGAGTTCATTCGTGAGCAATGTCCATCATTTTTAGTCCGTTCATAAGACAAGGTCCTTACATTCCATCAGACAATTTGATCATGTCGTTGAAGGTTGTTGAAAGAGATTCAACAGGCATTTTGCACAGGACGCGGCTTTTCTTGAATTCTGCCTCGAGATATGAGAACATATCGTTATGATTACTCATCGCATCAATGGTCACGATCCCTATTGACGGAATAGAATCTGCAAAGTCTTCAATATCTCTGGAGCTAGAACTTCGACTCGTGAATAATATGTGCACGTGCCGATAGCAGGTAGAAGTTTTCATAATCCAGCTCAGAACACGACTTCTTTGGAATTCGTCGGCATCATTAGGCAATTCATCAAGAGCGTCAAGTACTATGTATATCTCTTTCGATCGCGCGAGGGATGCAATAGCCGAATCTACTGCGAGTTCGATGTCATGATATTGCAAAGGCCTCGGTGCAGTAGATCCGTTGAACTTTTCGTGAAGTTTCTCAACATCCCGGAGGATTCGCTCATCCACGCATATCTGCCTTAACAACGACGAAAGGCACAGGATCGGATTTGATAGATGGGCATCAGCGAATGAGAAAAAGAAATATAGAAGAATATTGTTGGACTGTGTTGTACAGTACCATTGTAGGTGTTCGACTACTGCAGAGCTGGGTTCAGGATTAGCCAGCATCCCAAGCCAAAATAACTTACTATAACGATAGAACTTCAGATTTACCATAAGATTGATTTTCCGCATCCAACTAGGTGATGAAATTATCAGTCAAGTGCAACCATGGAATGGACGTTTGGATACGCACCCTCCCCCTTCACCCACAGTAGTGACCCTTTCGATCTCCATTGAAGATATTCCCGACCTTGAAGGAACCATTGACAGGTGCCTGGATGTCTCCTAGACTTGCGCGACTGGTATAGCAAAGATTGATCTTGACTACAGATCCATCCGAGGACTTCTTTGCGCTTCAGGTCTATGATGATTGTGGTCTGTTCAGATTTCGCCTTTTGTATACTTATGTATTTTGGAACGCAGCACTAACCTTGTACCGACGAATTTAGAATATTCTTGGTCTCTCCCACCTGGGCCTCTATTTTGGAAACATCGCACGACAACTGAGACATATTCTGAGTGAGAGTCCCTGATTCGACAGATGATGCATCACTGGTATATTGTATAATATCTCAGTATCTGAACTTGAAATGGTACGGAAATGACTTACATATCCAAGACATTGAGAATGAGAACCAGATCTAATTTCTGTTCTTGAAGAAGATCTCGAAGTTTCAAAATAGTACTTTCCTTCAAAGGGTATTTTACCCTCTCCCACTCGGACCTGGCGCGAGCAAGAAAGCCACCGGTCGCTGTATTGTCCTTGAATTTCTTCACCTTCCCATCCAACCTATGCATACTTATCTCACACCGCTGCAACTTATACTTAAAAAGTGCCGTTTCATTGCAACCATTGAGAGACCGCCGCTTTACCGCGTTCTCCAAAATCTTCAGCATCTGATGCATCTCGCCCACAGAATTGCAGATGTCGTCTACATCTTCTCTGGAATTTCGCCATCCGCCGTAATACGTGATGATATTTTGAGACACTTGTAGTCCCAGACTCACAAAGCCGACAACTGCTGCGCCCAGGTCCATGAAGCTGTGGATGGCGATTATGGTAACTTGGTTGGAAGAAATATATGTTGCATTTCCTTGAATGGGGGGGTTCTGTATCCCTTTATCTGCTGAGGCTGCCAAGGAAAATACCTAACCAAAAATATATCAGGGACATCGACTCAGGCTAGCTCTAGTGCACCGCTACATGATGTCAACTAGTTCTTTGTGTGGCAGTGCCCAAGCAAGGGGTGTGGATTCTCAGAACTTGCTCCGTTATGGTCGGCACAACTACAATATGGACTGCCCGCCAATGCAGGTACGTCTGCTAGTCTTGTTCCCTGTATTACGTCGAAAGAAGGAGTCTTTTGGATCGGCTTGTCGGCCAAAACTGAACGGTGGTCATCATGAGCCGAGCCATCCCGGGATAGGCGATGATCACCCGCTCTCACCCTGCCTCCCAACCCGCCTCGTGCGTAGTGCACAGAAGGTGGCTATGTGCAGGTACCGAGTAGACTAGTGCTTCAGCTGGTGATAGGCCAGCCAATGATGTATATTTCACTTCAGCCTGGAGGATCAAAACGTGATCCTTGCATGACAAGTAGGGTTCTCACCCAGTGTTACCCCGTTCTCATCCTGTCTATTGCGCACTCACACTAATCACCCTGGTCGCGCGACCCTAAAGCGGCGCTCACCCCATTCCCACCCGGGCCGCACCCACCGCACTACTGTCTGTGTTTTAGCCACGCGCCGGTAAGTTAGTAGTTAGGTAGGTGACCACTAGCGAATCCTTGCTGTTGTATGTTTTCTTACTTTTGCACTTTTCTGCTTTGCTTGTTTGTAGAGCAGTAGCTTGATTTCAATGTTGATTGAGGCCGCCGTTGATTACGCCGCTTAGAACTGCGCCGTGTCATTTGATACGGAAAATTCGTAACCTATTTTGAAAATCAAGAAATCTAGGATAATTGGCCAATCACCAGGTAAACACTCTAGAAAATACATCTTTTTATTTAAAATTGTTGAGATAATCGGGGCTGAAAACCGGCCTTCAAGCTGGCGAAAGTGGTAGTGTAGGGATACCTTTGCAACGGTATGTACGTACGTATCTCCAAGTAGATCTCCTCGAATTTCTCAGCCCACCCCGATACAGCGTCGGGGTTCTGGGTATCTAAGAAGAACTTGAGAAATTCGGGCCCACGCCTCTTACGAAAAATTGCGCTGACGCCCTCTACGAGAAGGTCTGTCTGGGGCCTTGGGTGATGTTCCTGATTCTCAGATTCGCTGGCTAAGTAAACTTCCTAAACACCAGAAAACCTGTCAAAATAAGATATCTGACTAGCAAAAATATAAAGCTACTAAGTGAAGCCACATGCCTGCCCACAGCAACCGGGGCGATGAGATGTATCTAGTGATGGAAGCAGTACCATTTCGTATGAACTTTAGGCCTGGTGATCCAACTTGCTGGACAATTTATAAGAAAAAGATGAACTCGAGAGAAAAGGGAAGGCTGTTCCAGTATTACTATGCATTGTCACACGATCGGCGTTGATTCTCACTCGGCTACATGTAATCTTTGAATCTGGGTAAATTAACCTTAAGCATTGATTGCAACTTGTGTTTTCTGTTGGACTATCAATATTCGACATGACATAACGTAGACCTGGCACTTACCCGCAAATTTTAGTGGTATTGCTCTGATTTTGTCTCAAACTTGTCTTGTCAGATATTTGCATGACCTAGGTGAAAAGAAGTGTAGGAAAATCTGTGGAATGAATATTCTTGAATACTTCCGTGGAAGATAAAACGATTTGATTAATTGTACATAGGCTGTGCTGACATATGCAAGAACGAAGGATACAAGATAGGATATTTGAAAAGAAAAACGGCAGTCTGGACCAAGAGGCGAAAGTGATGACAACATGTGAATCAACTATGCAGGACCATCACGGATCCGGAGGAAAGTCTCATACTGCTTCCGAGTGAGCCGACGACACTGTTTGCCCCAGTAGATCATAGGGACAGTAGTCATAATGAAGAAGAAGCTCAGCACACCAATAGCAATGAAGACCTGCGACAGAGTCTGCGCATCCATCCAGTACCCAGCAGAGAAAGTAAAGATACAGCCAATGGTGTTGTTGATAACGGACACCCCAACCATACCCTCCAACACCATGTCGGGATACGCATCCATAAGATACGCCATACTGAGATCACCCGCGCAGCCCCAGCCAAAGCCGATGAATCCCAGTCCGACGTAGGGCAACGGCCAATTCCAGCCTTTGTCGGAACCAATGCCAAAGAGCATGAGACCGGCCGGGCCGATGAACGCAACCGGCAGGAGAAGCCAAAGACGCATTTCGGCTTCGAAGATACCGTTGTTGCGTTTGGCCAGCCAGAGAACAAAGAAATCACTGAACCATCCACCGTAGATACAGCCCAGGAGGGCGCCGATCAGGGTTGGCACGTTCATGATGCCGACGGCTGCGTCGGTGTAGAACCAGGGTGCCTCGTACCAGTTGTCTTCTTCGACGGTCAGGTAGAAGGTCAACCAGGCATCCTGGGCGCCCCACTGCAGCCCCGAGTAAATGACGGCTGGGAAAGTGAAGACGCGCAGGGTGTGAAGCAGACGACGACAGTACTGCTTGAAGCCCGTACCGACCAATGTTGAAGACGGGGTGATTAGGGCGATACGTTGGAAATATGTTTTGCCTTTCTGCCGATCACATTCTTCATCGAGGACATTAGGGGGTATGGGCTGCACTTTGGCGATGTCCTTTTCCTTTCCGTCCAGCGGAAGGTCGGTCGCCTCACCCGGTGGGGTCGCGGGCGCAGCATGTCCACGAAGAGGGTTGTTGCGATCGAAGGAAGTCTCCTCCAGTCCGAAATAGAACAAGACCAGTAAGAAGCCCGAAATGATGACAGCGAGCCAACCGACCCACCGCCAGCCAAGTGCGTCACTGTCAACAATGAACCCGGCCACCAAGGGACCGGTAAAAGTACCAATACTGGTCGCCAAGACGTACAAGCCGAGCACGAGACCTCTGCGGTGCTGAAAGAACAGATCAGAGAGCGACAACTGGGCCAGCGCTTCGGCGCATGACTCGGCTGCCCCCACGAACAGCTGACTCCCGATGTTATCGCCCGAAGTCTGCGTGCGCGCCAGCCAGATCGAGCCCACGATCGTCGACAGCAGACAAATCATATAGGAGATTCGTCGACCGTACAGAAAAGGTGCAGGGCCAAGCAGCAAGGTGGTGTACCCAATCCCCACAAACAACACCCCGGCGGCCACATTGATTTGGTCCCAGGTGATCCCTAGCTCGGCCACCATTCCGTTGCCAGCCGTCCCCGCATCGTTCGAGGTGGCAGCGGTAAAGGCGACAATGACGAGGACCAGGAACGCATGCCAATATCGTCTCCACGTGCTCCAATTCAGTGGGTCGTCTGGTGAATTTGTCGGCGTGGGAATCAGTGTGATCTCACCATTGGCAGCAGAGATGCGTTCAGTTCCGTTGAGAACTTCCATATCGGACTCCATCTTTCGACCTTTTGACCAGAGCGAACTCTGCTTTAGCCCAAGGGCAATTATGCACGCATTTTATGGGGAAAGGAAGAGGAAAAAAAAAAAATGAAGGAATACACGGGCAGATAAGAATTTGATGTGGAGCGAAGATAAGAGGGCTAAGCAACGCGTAGACCTACTGGAACCGACTAGCTTGTTTTTGGGGGCCCAACCAGCCCTATGAAGTGGTTTATCGTCAGTCTTCACGGTAGATGAGTATCTGCACTCTATCTGCACTCTATCTGCACTCTATCTGACCCTCGCTTCCTCCGTACTAGTAGGAATGTTAGTGTCCCCCGATAAGCACATATTTACCCCCGGCTGGACGTGCCTGTTTCAGCTGACGTCCGGTGTATTTCAGCCCCCTCATATCTTGCCCCCTCCTCTTCATCTTCTCTCCTATCTAAATCTTCTATCTTCTACACTTGATCCTTGCTTGTTTCGCTTTTTAAAGCCGAATGTCCACTTGTCAGCTCAGAATGGCCCAATCTTTCCACATCGCTTCTCCCCTTTCGGGCAGTAGTCCCATAAAACCAAGTAATTGTGGCTCCGACCTGGTTGCACCTTTCGCGACTTCAGAGGCGGAGTCGGTGTCGAAAACATGTGCAGCGAGGTCGGAGCGCAAGAAGGTGATTGTGGTAGGTGCAGGAATTTCTGGTCTACGTGCCGCCGCCGTCCTGCACCGTCACGGCTGTGAAGTCGTGGTGCTCGAGGCGCGCGATCGCATTGGTGGAAGAATCCTGACCAGCAGAACAGGTGATCATGTTCGGGACATCGGTACGATCGCGATTATTATTATTATTATCATTATTATCATTCTCAACAACCCGCTCAGACACCCACCGAGGCGGGAGGGGAATAGAAACACGGGATAGCAGCTCGCTAACGGATTCATCTAGGGGCCGCGTGGATGCATGAAACCTCGCAAAATAGTCTAGTGAAGCTGATCCCTAAGTTGGATATTCCGTATTACTATGACGATGGTCTCCCGTTGTATTTCACCCGGGAAGGCCGAGCTGGTTCCCAGTTCAAGGCTAAGAAAGTCGCCGATGAGTTCGCCGACTACTGCGAGTGGTTTTACGAAACAAACCCCGAAGCCGAGGATCGTCCGGTCCATGAATTTGCAAAGGAGTTTGTGCTGCAGCACGAGCTCATTACCGAGGATGAGCGTGATTGGGCGCCCCAGGCTGTCCGTGAGGTCGAACTCTGGATTGGAACCAGTACCGACCAAGCCTCGGCCAAACATCTATCTTACTTTATTACAGAGCGCAATCTGTATATGAAAGGTGGCTATGATCGGATCGTGAACTGGACGGCCGAGCCTCTTCGCAAAGATCCAAACATCATCCGCCTCAACCACTATGTCGAGAACGTTGAGTGGAGTGAATCTGGCGATTTGCCAGCTCGCATCCGGTACAAGGATGCAGCTGGGAACATCGGTTTCGTTGAAGGCGATGCAGTGGTGATGACTAGCCCGCTGGGCGTCTACCACCACAACCTCATCGGCTTCAACCCGCCCTTGCCGAGTGACATCCAAGAGGGCATGTCCAGATTCAGCTACGGCGCGCTGGGCAAAGTGTTCTTTGAATTCAGCGATATCTTCTGGTCAAAGGACAATGACCAGTTTGTCTTCTATCCCTCGCCACCAGATGAGTCGGATGCGTCATCCTCCGGCTCCTCCGTGCAATCTAGCACAAGCATGAACTCCATAGGGGAGAAAGACAACATTCTCAACTATGCCACCGTCACGATCAACCTGTGGATCATGACGGGTGGCAAGGAGCTGTGCGTGCAGATTGCCGAACCCCTGACGCAGCGCATCGAGGCGATGCAGGATCTCAAGGAGATCTATCTGTTTTTTGAACCGCTGTTCAAGCTGTTCCGCACTGAGCCCTACAAGGCGCTTCCCTCTCTGGTCAATGTTGAAACTACACATTGGACCCAGGACCCGTTGGCTGGGTTTGGATCTTACTCGGCTGACAAGGTTGGGGATGACCCGCAGCTTCTTATCGATGCTTTTGAGAATCACAAGAGCAGTCGTTTGCAGTTTGCCGGAGAGCACTGCACTCTTGTTGCCAATGGCTGTGTTCATGGTGCTTTCAAGACGGGTGAAACCGCTGCTACCAATTTGCTTCAGAGCCTTGGCATTCCGTTCAATGATCTTGAGGTCGCTGAGCTGAAGTAAGTGCTTTGCTGTGCTTTTCTTTGTCCTTGGAGACTTGACAAGAAATTGGGCCCCAGTGGTCTGGCTAATGGCCACAGTGTTTAGATACATTCAATGCTAAGTGAGTCTACTTGGCATATTTCGGTATAACTTCACATCAATCCTACAATTTTTTTGAAATCCCAATTCGGAGATTATTTTGTTCTAAGTACTTTCGGAAAGTAAAAATTTGCAGTGCGACTGTTAAGCATTCCTGGTATACTACTGACTAGATATCCAATGACCTAAGAAAGATCTGAGCCCTACACTGCTTAAGTTTAAATTTCACCATAAGGAATTTGGAAAAACTGCACATTGACATCAGAGCAGTAGCCTGCATATCCAAAAGTGAGGGATGCCAAATAGAATCATCTAACGAGATACTAGAAGCTGGCTATACTGTGCCAGGGAACGGGAAATCTATTGATCCGATATGCTTACATAATTGTCTACCATGACCCAGGGTGCATGCTGATTGGCTCTTCTGGTTGTAACTTAAAAAATCATGATCTTTGGACCTTGACAGGAGCCTCAGATTTGACAATGAAAGTGAAGGATAAACTGATTTTATTTTGATAACATAAACAGGTGGAATCTGGCTAGCCACATATAGACTACAAACTCAATACAATTCCAACAGAACTTAAGAAATTCATTACATTGTGTGTGGATGCAAAACGCACTCCGCCACAATGCCAAGACAGGAGACTCTGATTTATCGCGTTAGGACCTTATTCTTTCCTTCTTTCTCAGCACACGTCATCCCTACTACAAACTCCATCTTCTACATGAGTCAACAAAAGTTGCTTGGTTCTATTCCACCATGGGCTCGACAACGGGCATCGGTGCCAAAGTGCCTGTAGTCGCCCTTGAAAATGGAGACGCAGCTCTCCAGGAAAAAGTGGATATCACCGAAACGACGCACTGCAGTCTGTTCAGTACTCAGCTCGATGTGCTCGCCTATGCTCCAAGCATTCAATCATTAAAGTCGTCCTACCCGACCCTCGACCTCCTTTTAAGGACCGATATGCCCAGTGGGCTATGGTGGCTCCATGTCGACTCACCAAGCGACGATGATATCGAGTCGCTATCACGCATGCTTGATATCCATCCACTGACTACAGAGGATATCAAGATTCGCGAGCCGCGCGAGAAGACCGAGCTATTCGGCCCGTACTATTTCGTCTCCTTGCGCCCCCCAAAGCAGCTCGAGACCTGGGAGAGTGTCCGGGCGTCCTCGCTGAGTGTCTACGCGATTGTCTTTCGTGGAGGCATACTAAGCTTCTCTTTTGGCGATAGCCAACACACGAAAAAATGTGCTGGGTCGCATTCAAGAGCAACGCACCCACTTTCCTCTGACAAGCGACTGGATCTGCTATGCCCTAATGTAAGACACGGTCATACCCACGTGGACAACTAGATCTGTTTGCTAACCCGCTCCAGCGATGACATTGTCGACGGTTTCGCGCCCTTCATACACCGCATCCAGGCTGTCTTGGAAGTCATGGAAGATAGCGTGTCCGTGACGCGACCTGACGACATTGGACTGGCCCTTCAGAGCATCTTCAAGGCGCGCAAAGAGGTCATTCGCATCCGGCAACTTTTACACGAGAAAACTGATGCCATTCAGTGTTTCGCTCGTCACTGTGGTACCTTCGGGGCAGCACCCACGGAAGTCGGAATCCATCTGAGCGATATCCAGGACCACATCCTGACTATGCTGTCGAACCTGGCGAATGCGGAGCAGATGCTGTCGCGTTTGCAGTCGAAGTACCTGGCCCAGGTGTCGTTTGATTCCACGCGCATTCGTAATGAGATTGCGACGGCTCTGAGCCGATTGACGGTCGTTGGAGTGGTCGTGGTGATGATGCAGTTTATAACTGGTCTTTTCGCAATGAATATAGAAGTGCCTGGAGAAAACGCCACTGGCTTGGCTTGGTGGCTTGGCATTTTCGGAATTATCGTTGGGCTCATAGTGCTGTTTTTTATTGTTGCCAAAAGAATCCGCGCCATTTAATAGGCTTGGTCTTTGTCATTGGATTTTATCAGCTATATACACTTCAAGTTGGTGAATCTTTTATCAACTCAGCTACTACTCGAACTTGAGATACGATCAAGGGATGACTATTTGATTAGATCCGTACTCCTGAAACTAAGCTAAACTTTCCATCTCGTCGCTCTTGGATCTTCCTTTTTACTGGGAGACAAAAATTTCGAGTTTGGGTTACAACGTTACACTTTCTTGGCTTGGGATACCCACATGTCGAGGTCTATACTTCAAATTAAACCGTCGGTCTGAATTTGGCGTAGACGTGATCGCTCAATTCCAAAACAAATGGGCTGCACTTCATCGCCTTTGAGCCAGAACCGAATATTGAAATCGGGAAGTCCAGAGAACAGAACTGAGAATTGACGTAGTAAGCTCGCGTGCCAACTAACGGATATAGCAATTCCATACAGGTTAGCTCTTATCATGCAAAGAGAAAACATCGATGCCAAAGTTCTCTTCTCCAACCAACTTCTTCGTCTCATGCAGCAACCCTTTTAGATCATCCGCCAATAGTGCACTTGCTACTTGTATGACAGCAAAAGCCGCGTAGCCCGGCTCACACACGTGTAGCACACTGAGGATGTCACGGTCAGCCCCCTTAAGCAGCTGATCCAAGCTAATTGGCTCTGGAGCTTTAAGGAACGAAGGTAACGGCCGACCCGTTGATATAGCAGTAGCGATCAACGAGAGAGTGGCAGAAACATCTCGGGAACTTAACTCTAGGGAGATCACAAGATTCTTAAAGTCTTTCAACCATGATTCCGATGTTTGTTGAACTCCTGTGGGAGTCGGGAAATTCTGGAATGACTCGGCGACGTGATCTATCATGGTTGTGAAATGAAGGATACTGGAAGTAGTCAGTTTGAAAATGAGTTGACCTTTCATATGGGTGAAACTGACTGCTGAGTATGATCAATAAGCCTGTCGTATGATGCTTCTGGGAACCTCCCGCCCAACCCAAGTTCCCAGACAGCGAATTTCTTGTGCTTCTTTATGCCTTCGAGGAGAATAATTTCTTTGGCGAATAGTCGACTGCGAGCTTTCTGAAGTCTTCTTCCCGGGCTTCTCTCGTCCCCCGGGTCTCCTTCTGCGTCTCTTATCTTGAGTGATACTGTTTGATGTACAGAGCAGTAGTAGTTCCCCAGCAGATAAAGAGAAGTACCTAGATCCTCTCGAAGTTGTTGTCGGACTGTGATGATTACCGGAAAGTGCGTGAATATGAATGCGACAGCCACGCCACCAAGGACTGTAGCTAGTCTGTACGGAGCAAGCTCGTACAGGGGATGGTAGACCTGGCCATTAGAAACCGAGATGGGAATACCGATTTGTTGAACCTGGAGTTCGTATCCCACAATCAGGATAAGTGTGACCATTCCTATCATTGGAATAACAATGGTGTCGGGGTGCTTGATCAACGGGTAATGGTAGAAGAACATTGCGATGCCGAAAAATACGATAATGCCCGCGGTTTGCTGATCGACGATATACCAAATGATGTACGATGCAATCATCGCAAGGGCTGTTCCGCCAAGTCGTAGCAATTGCCCATAGATACCCGATCCAGCGGTTCTCGTCATGCTGATAGCGACCATAATCGAACCCCAGATCAAGCGCTGTTCAATGAAGAACTGCTGGGAATCCCGCAAGAAACAAACTATTGAAATAGTCATCGTAGCTGTTGCCACTCGAAAGCCAAATCCTGACTCTGGAGAGCCGAATATGTGAAAAAAGAGGCGGAATTTGTCCGATATTTTCTCCCAGGCGGACGCTGCGGGAAGATGTTCAGGATCCTTTTTGGACTGCTCGACGTCGCTAAGGCGCACTATGACAGTACCAGATCGGGTGCTGTATTCCTGGTAATCCAAATTGCTGTCCTCTCGAGATACTGTGTCTCTGGCCCACCTCTTGAGTTGTTTCCAGGTTGGGAAGATAAATCTGCTTCTTACCATTGTTCCATCGTTTACTTTAGATCCAGCATACTTAGCCAAATCTAGAATCGCCTGAGCGGTCATAATACAACAGTATTCCAGCTGGGAAAGAATCAGTATCTATCATTTTCACTCCGATAAAAATAAAATGAATGGCTCACATCGAGTACCAGCTGCACCTGAGACAAATGCCGTTGGTGTAAAGGATAGTCCTGTTGTGTCGTGTAGTTCTGTTGGGAAGAATCATTCATGCCCTTGGAAGCACACCAGTCTTCAAGAGGACCTTGTCTTTCTTTAAGAAATTGCTGGATCATCCCCTCACAGTGCGCAGCCCAGTCCCCATGTGCCGGTGAAAAATTGTCGCCATTCGCTTCGAGGTCAGTTGTGACAGAAGATGCGGGCCGTTTTCCGAATTGCAGAGCATACAACGACTCGTCAAGGCCTACTATCATTCCTTTCTGAAGCCGTTGGGCACGATCGCACAACTGCCGACACATCAATTGCCACTGCTCTCTCTCTTGTCCCGGAGGTGGACATATTCAGCTTCGGTCAGAAAACGATCAGCCTTTAAGCCACTCACAGCCTCCCAACCACCACGTTTCTCGATGCGATTCGTTGCATAACTGAGGCACTCCATGCCTAGAATGGGGAATAAAATATCCCTTTGCAGGAGGCTTATGGTCTCCAAATCCTTTGCGTCTAATTTGCCCCAGGTCGCCTCAACCTTTGCGTAGCGAAGTTCCGATTGGGACTTTGCTTGAAGGGTGGTAACACTTGTTAGGATATTCTTCAGAGCCTCGGCCTCAGTCCAAGGACTGGTACTTGTGGGAGAACTGTGGTAGTCGTCTCTTCCGCTATCATGATCGTTCGGAGCATACTCATTTCCGTACCAATCACGCCTGGGGAGTGACGCTAAATATTGACCCAGAGCTCCCAAAGCGGCCTTCAGTCCGTGGAGCTCTCGGGTCATTAGCATGGTGACAATATTTCGGGAGGTGAATGGAACAATGAGGAGATTTGTGGCAGCGGAGATTCCAAATCCGACGAAAAAGCTCTCCAGTAAATGGGTGACTGAATGGTATTAATTTGAATCTCTTTTCTGCAATAGAAAAGGGGAAACAACCTAGGGTCTCGGCCTCCTTCATAGTTGCAAATTGCGTTCCATAGGTTGCCGTCACATTGATGAAAATTGAGAAAACAATGGAAGGCAGGAAATATTGAGGTCGATAGGCACGGAAACTGTTCCAGTCATTAACAAAGCGACGGGGTTTGAGCTGCGACAACTGACGTGTTAGCTAGCCATACTTCGAAAAAAAGCCAAACACCCATATTGGCGCTGGCTGCTGCATTGTACGGGCTAACAGTAGTACCAGAAACCGGACCACTAGAATGCGTTTCTCCAGAGAGATGGGTCGTGTTTTTTCGAGCCTTGACTGCACACCACATTGCAAGTAGCGAAATTGCAGCTGCAAAACAAGTCGAAAGCTAGAAAGCACTGTCGATCAGTTTATCATATTTCCGTAGATGTTTTATTGAGGCCGTACGGAGGTCACTATAAGGTTCTGGCAAAATCGTGCCCGGGGAAAAACCGGGACTGTTAGGATGGACATTATTGGGATGAGATAGCCAATTGTTGAGAAATGCCTCGCAACAGAGTCGATCTGATATCTTTAAAGCATCAGGTTTCTTATTCAAAGTATAAAGGAAGAAAATATACATAGCAATGCCCACGGTCGGCGCAACGGTTCCCCTTTTATTTAGCTGTTAGCATTTTGCTTTGCAGTAAGACTCACGCAATTATAGTAATTCCAGCACCTGCTGAGTCTTGCGCGGTTTTGCTTGGTGATACCTTTCGGTTCCAGTGAAGAGAGCGGATGACAGGGCAAAATGATATGGAATAGCATACTTAATCATCAATAGCACAAGGGGAGCGTCAATTCCATATTTAGTTGCTATTTTCCTCCACCTTGACGACCCCTTTGGCTGAGCAGTCGCGTGGTCATGAATTGACTCCTCGGCCATATTTCAAAGTCGGAATAACAACTGGCAGCACTAGGACCGGACGCTGTGCTCAGTCAGCTTAAAGGCAACTAATCTCACCGAAGAATGCAACAAGATTCTTTCTTCATAACGCTCTCTCTATGTTAACCTAGCACTCGGGAAGTGGCATACATCGATTTGATCCACCCGACAATATTGGGAATTACCCCAGTAATCTCTGTGACCACCAATGTTTATAGCTGACCATCAAAACACATGCAGATAGAGATGAGGCAACCCAAAAGATGTAAGTCTCAAATATGTCACAAGAGTTTCAATAAATGAGGCAGGCAAGAATGAGTTGAACAGCAGCCGGATAGATAGGATAGTTAATTATTGATTGTGAAGAGGTGACCTCATCATGAATCTTATATTTGGAGGTTTATAAAATCTCATTAATCAAATCGTTCGCCAACACGAAAGCCAAGGACGCCGAGTGGCGCAGGATCCATGGTTGACTGGCCATTCCCTCAACCTAGATCCCCCACAATTGCCTTGTCCCGAACACGTATATGAGGCAACTCGAATTTTGAACACCCATGCTGCCTGCTCTTCAATATAAACCGTGTCAAATCAAGAATTAGAGGTTTGGTGCCGATTCTTTCTCCTCATTCAGTCGCTCAAGTACCATATCAATGGCCTAAACCGTGGGGCACCGGGTAAGTGCGGCTGCAATCGCACAGATCCCAACAGGTCCACAGCCTACAACTACCACTACACTATCGTCTGCTTCTGCTTTTGGCATTTTTTTCAAAAACCTCGCTGCACAGAAATACCCAGTAGGGAATATATCGGACATCAGGACAAGCAGGTCTGGGCGCACAGACACTTTTGTACCTGTATGGCCGGAAAACCCAGATGGTGTAATACTGAACAGCGACATAAACTAAGTACAAGAAAGGGATTAGGGCGTCAAGTCAATACCTAATACAATTCCTGCTAGCACCAATGACAGAGATCGGAAACTGCCTGAAATCACATTCACTAAAAAGCTAGGAGGCTTCAGAGCCCATGACGCTCATGGTTCTTCTTGAACATCCCGAAAAGGGAATCAGGATGTTGAACATTACCACGATCTACAAGGATATCAAACTGGTGCGGTCCTTGGTAGCTGATACTGCAGCGGCCTAGGAATATGTCACTTTGTTTCACAAGAACAATCTTTATGTGCAGATCACTGAGTGGAAATTGGAGGATGCTGAAAATATGAAGCAAGCCTATTTAGAAGGATCTGTGGGCCGAAAAAACGTTATTGGTTTAGACTAACATGTTTTGCTTTTGCGGACGCGAGTCTGCTGGTCGGTAGTATCTCCGCAAGATTGTGGTTTATTGATACAGTATTGGTGTGTCCATTGCATCCGAGCTAGTAGGATCCTTTTCAATATTGATTGTAAGGTTCTCGATTTGTCTATCTAGACTGAAGTTTCTAGTCATAGTCGCGTGTACGGGTATCCGATTCGCGAATCTGTTAAAGCTTTCCCACGTACACTAAAAAGTAAGAGATATGTGATACCTGACATACATTGCATGCGCCCATATCTCTTCTGCAAGACGCGAGATCCCACGGTAGGAGTCAGGGAGAAAGCTTGACCACAATTCGTCTTCACTACTCCATCGTAAATAATTTTACGCTGCAGAGCTTTGAACTACTAATAAAAGTATCCTGCAAAATCTCCCATGTGGAGAAGATCGCTTAGTCCATCGATTTTATATATATTCCCATCAATATTATATTTAAGATTGACCAAAAAGAGCGTTCCTACCGTCAGGGAGGGCCGATCGATTACGACAACGAAGTGGAACTTGCATTATAGGAGTAAATGACAGGATCAGAGCAGGCTGAATCCGGTTTTATCAATTGAGTGACCACTACTGTAGATTTCATTGTCAAATATTGCATATTTGTATAATATACATCCGATAACCTGTTCTCTATCCAGCACCATCCTACTCTTTTGTGCGACACATGCAGTACAGTAGGTTCTACTCCGAACGTCATAAAACCCTAGCGGCCCTTCGAATGCTTCATCGGAAGAGGAAGCGTAGCAAGAGCGGATTATGATACGTAATAGATCGACATGGAGGAAGCAATACTGTACTTATGTTGATCATGAGATAGAACGTGAACATGCAGTCTCCACCTCCCAGCATGCTTGGTGCTCTAGTTGAGTGTCAATACAATTGGGTATAGATAGACGCACGGGCCGGCCCGCCTGAACACACAATCTACAATCCAAGTATGGAGAAACAGCTGCCATCAGACAAAATTGAGCCAAATTAACCACATTAATAGGTAGTGTAATTTTGGCTAGCCAGAAGTCCCATGGAGATCACGCAGTTGGGACTCTGAGAGATACAGATCTCAATGCGGAAGCCTTTGAATCTCGTAATTGTGCTCTGCATACTCTTCCGTTCTTCAGCTCCACAAAAGGCCCCACAACAGCGCTTAGAGCCAAAATGCCGTCATTATGTCCCAACAGGACGAGTGATTGTCAGACTACAGTAAGTGGTGCAGGATGTTGTTGCTTAATACCAAGCAACACGACTGAAGATCGGCAATTGAGTTCTACACCGCCGGTCCCTGCGCAGATGATTGGAAATCGGTAATTTGAGGGCTATATACTGTAATTCTGATCTTGAAATGTTCTCATGACATCATATTGCTCAGCCATTGCAGGACAGCAGGTCAATTCACTCACGATAGCACTCTAATGCAAAATCAGCTTTCGATCTGGAAAGAAATAAATGCGCTTGTGATTGCTTTCTTGTGTCATATGCGTCACTAGAGAGGTTGAAATCCCGCTGTGATAATACTAATTTTTTTTTCAGCTTAGTAGCTCATGTGTGTGTGCATTCAATCCCGCAAAGGGCTGTTCTGGCTTTCTTCACATTTCGTGTAAATTCTACATTTTTACATGGAGTCGTACCTGCACATTAGATCATAACGCAAATGGGGTACACAAAACGTGTATTATTTTGTAGATAACGATAAATATATTTGTCAATTTAAGACAGCCCATCGGAAAACGCCGGCTGCTTTGGCGCAGAAATTAGGCTAGCACAAACGCAACAGTATTGCTTCATGAGTCCTCATCATATGCCGGCAGATAATCCTCCCCTTCGAACAGCTCTACGAGATGGTACCTGCGATGGGCAGTGCACAGCATAATCCACCCATTGACAAATGTTCGCACAGTCTCCAGTAGGTCACTGTCTTTTTCCAAAGTTCGACATGCAGAGTCCATAGCCTAACAACCTATTAGCATTCATGGATCTTACTGTCGTAGCTATCGCTAGGTATTCGGCTTCTATGTTGGGGGCGGGGGGATACCTTAGGAGCATAGCCAACCAGATGTCTTAAAACATCCAAATGAGACATATCATGTGTTTCAGCAAAGTTGGCCACGAAGTTGCCCTTTTCCTGTCTGATAACGAATTCCTTGTAGTAGGACAAAATGTCGTTTGTAAAATCAATGAAGACGACAAGCTCCTGTATAGCTGGAAAATACTGCATGAGGTAGGTCTCTTCCGGGAATATGGCTTTAGGCCACATCATAGACACTAGAATCTCAGCAGCGCCCACTTTGGTGCGTAGAAACATAGGCATTAAGCGTGCAGTGGAAGGGAAGTTAAATTCCGATTGCTCCATCTCATGCTCGATGATACGACCGTTGACGTAGTCAAACAGTGACTTGATGATGGTAGAATGGCAGTAGGGCCCGTAGTAACGGGATAGATAGCGTAGGTGCGTGTCGAAGTTGGCGAGCAAGGGGTGCTTGTGGCCATTGTTGAGAAGAAAGCTATGAATATCAATTATCAATCATTACGTAGGGCTTTAGCGAGAGAAAGTATTGGCCGGTGCTCACTTTTGACAAAAACATCGCAGGTCTTCCATGAAGTACTCGGCGATATCGTCCACCAAAAACATATAGAGTATTTGCACGGCACAAAGAACCTTGTTCTCAAATGGTAGATTGGTGTATGCCTGGTGCGTTAGAGTAACGGACAATTTGAGCGCCTTCTGAACACATTCCTCGGTCTTTGCGCCCATGGTCAAGCTCTTGAAATATGTCCACACGGCAGACTCGAGCTCGCAGTCTTTGATGAAGGGAAGACTGCGATCAAATTTCACAGTATCGAGGAATTTTCTGATCAGTGACTTCACGACCTCAGCATGTGCGGTGCCGTTTGTCTCCAAGCCGTGGTACGCAAAAGTACTTTCCGCTTCGATAGAGTTCATTTTCGAGGTTTTTTTGGTGATAATGTTGTAGATTAACTGGATGGTTGCGTCTATAGCATGATCAAAAGGACTTTATATATCTTCATAATCGCGTAGAGGATACATGAACGACGTAATCTCAAACAAAACTCATCAAAAAATCCATCATCGTGCTTGATACATCTAACGCCACAAATATCTGATAGATCATTAGGAAAGTCTAATAAGATATGCAGCATGTTAGTTTCGTTACTTAGTTTTGAATATTCAGTTATGCATAATGACAAAGATCAGACGTACCTATGCAGATCTGGAATTGCAAGCCTGACCTCTACATGATACGATCTTCTAATCAGCTGCCCTAGCTTCTTGTTTGATCTTTCTTGATGAGAACAGAATTTCAACACGCGGTGAAGGGTGATCAAATCTGTACAATCTCAAGCACCGTGCCATCATACTTGGCGCAATTTAGTTGTCTGTGCGTGGAATGCCTACAGGGTATTTTTGAGTACATGGTAGCTCGCAAGCTTCCCGTGTCATATCTTGGTGTGTTACACTACATTGAACTATGTACGCACCTATTTTGATCGGCACAATGCAACAAGAAAACAAAATTCACTTAAAACTTGAAATATACACCGACGAGTACTTTGCACACGTCATCCGAATCAATAGCAGACGCAATATGAAGTAGTGGCTCGTACCGATGCTCTAGTATGTAGACCTGCCCCCCAGTCGTCAACAGAAGATGATTTCTGCTTTTCCCAGGCCCCTCAGAGAACAAAATGATATCATCATCACTGGGTGACGAATTCGACTACATTATCATCGGTGCCGGCATTGGAGGCCTTGTCGTTGCATCCAGGCTGAGTGAAGATGACACTAAAAGCATTCTTCTGATCGAGGCCGGTCCCGATTGTGCAGGAGATCCACGAGTTGAGATACCAGGCCTGGTGACAACCTTGTATGGGGATGACAAACTGGACTGGGGATTTATGAGCGAGCCTCAACTGGAAGTCAATGGCCGGCAAATCCCCCAACCGCGAGGACGCATGTTAGGCGGGTCATCTGGGCTCAACTTTTCCATGATCATGTATCCCTCGGATCAGGACTTTGAAGCCTGGCAGAAACTAGGAAACGAACTATGGAGTGCAGAGACTATGGCTCCTTATGTACGGAAGTTCCACAGATATAAACCTCCAGATCAAGTTATTATCGATCAATTGGGGTTGGATGGTTATCTAGATCCTAGCAAGCAGGGATGCAGTGGTCTGTTGCCGGTCTCTTTCCCATCCACGTACGGTATATTCAACCGTGCTTGGAATGAGACTTTTGCAAGACTCGGCTGGCAAAACTCGGATGACCCAATTCTGGAGTCTAAAATGGGCGGATTTACATGCCCCTTGTCTGTGAACCCTGAAGTTTCAACCCGCGGATCGGCCAACGCGTATCGTATAGAGCGAGCTAATTTGTTGTTGCTCACGGAAACAAGAGCTGAACGCATTATTTTTGCCTCGGAAGACAAGTCCAATGGGCAGCGCATTGCAACAGGTGTCCAAATAGCTGGTGTCGGTGGACGAAAGTTAGTCTCGGCGAGGAAAGAAGTGATCCTCTGTGCGGGCAGCCTGCAGTCTCCTCAACTGCTTGAGATTTCAGGAATTGGGAATGCAGAACTCTTGCAGAAACATAACATTCCCGTTATTGTGAACTTGCCCGGTGTTGGAGAAAACCTGCAAGATCATTGTATCTCATCGATCAGCTACAAAGTCAATGATGACCAGGTCTCAGGAGACATCCTGCGGGATCCGCGCGTCGCGCAATCTGCTATGGAGTTGTATCAGAAGACCAAGACGGGACCTATGGTCGGCATGCCTATCAGTGTGGCGTATCTTCCCCTTGTAGACGGCTGTCAACGTGCATCAGCGGAAGATCGTCGTCACATAATCAATGCACACCAAAGTGCGCCGACGCCGCACAACAGCATTTCTTTGGGCACACAAACCCAGAATACCATTATCTCCTCGATGCTTCGGGATAGCGCAGAGGCTGCCGCTGAATACATCTTTCTCCCACTCCAACTACACGCCAACCGCGGTGCGACAAGCATGGCAGATCTGTTCGAAAAGAAGGCCGACGGAAACTATATTAGCATTCTAGCTATGTTGTCTCATCCATTTTCTCGGGGAACCGTTCATATAAATTCAGCGAATATTGACGATAAGCCCGTCTTCGATCCAGGATACCTCAGCCATCCATTGGATTTGGACATTCTCGCGCGTCACACACAGTTTATTGAACAGATCGTGCGGACGGAGCCGTTTCAGTCACTCATCCAGCCAGATGTCCGGATTCCGGATATAATTACAAGTCCGAATTTATCATCAAATCTGGAGGTTGCCAAGTGTGTGGTGAAAGACCGACTCCTTTCATGCTTTCACCCTGCAGTTACCTGCTCTATGATGCCTGTTGAACTAGGAGGAGTAGTGAATGATCAGCTCAAGGTGCATGGCACGAGCAATCTGCGAGTGGTTGATGCTAGTATTTTTCCAATAGAGCCGAGTGGCAATATTCAGGCGACTATTTATGCAGTCGCCGAGAGAGCGGCAGATCTCATTCAAGGCAAATGATATATTCGAGGAAGGGGCTTTCTATATACTACTACCTAGTCATGACTCGACTTAGTTACTCAATAAACCATGCGGTATAGGCGAATTTGATTTCCGAAACGTTGGCTTGACTTTTTTTCAAAAATAATTGTCATAATTTCATTATTATCTTAATGAGGACATCGATGTCTGGGGCAGTATCATTGGCTTTTACCCCCTCTTACTCTACTTGTGTCTTTTCCTAAGTCTGATCCAGTACATACGACCACAGGGTGTGGAGAACAGGGCTTCCCGTCCGCTCAGCCGTACTTAAGCCACACGCCGGTAAGTTAGTAGTTAGGTGGGTGACCACTAGCGAATCCTTACTGTTGTATGTTTTTTTTTGGTGGCTCAAATTGTTCTCACTCTGTTTGTTTTTGGCTTCAAGCTCCGTGTGCCAAATTATATGGGATGTCTGAGTGTACTCGATTCCGCCCACCTACACTGTTCACAACAATAATCGAGGATTTGCGTCACACCATGTCCTCGAGCACAAACACTGCAGGCCAAGGCAAGACCAAAATTGACGACGTTTCGGTCTACGGAGTTGAGAAGAGCCGTCAGCTGTCCTCGTGTAAGAACTGGTCTGGAACTTCGATGGCAACGGCCATTTCCGTATCGATAGACATCCGTTGGGCAAGCTCCCAGTGGATATGATGGTCTAGTGAGTGTTGGCATGAATAATCAATTCGTTCATACAGCTTATTTATGTGGAAAGTCTGTTGAGATTTATGGTGGCCGGCCATGGTTTATGCCATGAATGAGCCATGACGGCAACCGCAGTGATTCATCACCTGGGAAATCTAATCAGGACTAGCTTAAGGCAGAGTTTTCTGGTATATAAGGAGATTCTCACACAAATGAGAATCTCCAGACTTAAACACCTCGGTAATATATTGTTAGATTATCTATATTGTACGGTCGTACCGGTCATCATTCCTACTTGCATCGTAGCCTTTTAACCAAGTCAACGCTCGGGAGCGTTGTATAAAATATATATTTGACCATTGTTGGCCTTACTCACGTATTTTCATTTTCGCAACAGGCAGACACAGATACAAAGCTTCGTTGTCTATTTTTAATATATTGCGTAAAAGAATGCGTAGGTTGAAACCACGAAGAATAAAACGTGGCCGATAACACGTATTGTCTCAGGTACAGCAGCGTGTGTTTTCAACACAAAGCGACTGAATCACTCAGTGTTTCGGAGGGTGGAGAGCAGATTGCATACTTGTTACCCCACTAGCTCTGCAGCACTTATTTTCGACATGAGATATTCAAGGTCCAATCCGATTCAAAGGTATTGGAGCAGTTTTCACACACCTAGGCATCAGAATAAAGTTGGAGGCAAAATCCACATGGGTTTTCAGCCGCACCGGTGGCTGTCCCGGTGACTTGGTCAAGGTCCATCTGAACCTCTATCTATGAAATCCGATACAATACGGAGTACAAGGGAGATCATACCTCACCATTTGATCACATGTAAAGTTGACTCCTGGCTTGAAAGTAAAATACCAATCCCTCCAAACATTCCAGCTGAAACTGTAGCATTCCTCACATGGCGAGTCTAGCTTCTAGAAAAAATATTAAGTAGGCAACCAAATAAAACATCCGGTACCCCTTGCATCCTATCACCGCAACAAGCCACATAAGCCTTGATCTGCCAAGGAAAGATTTCCAAACATTTTTACTAATTTTATCGAAGTCTTTGATCCTAGCTGACGAATACAGGATGTACGTGTCCAGGGTACCACATTTCAGCCACGTGACAGCCACTGAGTCATTTACAGTGGGTAATGATAGCATAATCAGAATTACAAAGAAACAAGCCACAGATGCAATCAACGTTCATCAATGACCAATGTGAAGCAACAGAAAAACTCTTCCACTACCACCATGCAGCCAAACTGAAACGGGAAGAAAAAAAAAGCCATCCTAGTGTAAAAGAAACAGGAAAACCTAGCTACGGCGATACCCGGAGGCCGATAGTCCGGCACGAAAATAGCAGGCTTCCAGAAGCCCGAAAACGACCGCACCAAACCAAAAGAGGAAAGGCCTGAGCCACTAATTCACCCCCTTCTGGAATGGACTGGAAATGACCATTACATGCAGAGGCACACCTGCGGTCAAAAATACGCTAACAAGGCTAAACCGGCAACGGAGAACAGCGTAACGGCAATACCGAGTACGTGGCTGTGCACCTGACACTAGCACCAATGAAAGACACTGAAAATTCTTTCCTTGCATTAGGCCATTTCTAAATATGAGATTTCAGTCGCGCTAGTTGGTCTGTAGGGCTCGTTCATGCTGCCCGAGAACCCTTCCCAGCTGATTAAAGTGCTGACACTTTTTTTGGTCGGGATTGCTTGCCGATGGGAAAATTTTTCTCATGCAGGGATACTGTTTTGGTAACGGGCTGAGAGTGTGTTGTTCGTGTTGTGCTGTCTTGATGTAGAAGGTCGCTAATTCTTGTTAGATTTGGGAAGGTGTCTTACACACCATGTCTATGTATGTACTGCGGCCGCGCTTGGTTTCTCCGTTTATACTCCATTTTGATCTAATCTACGTGGGCCGGACACTTGGATCAGCTGGTGCTGGCGCTCAACTTGCCACCCCCAGACTTTGGATCAACCCGAGAAGCCCGAGCAGCCACATTTTCTACTTTACACTTTTTGGGGGGTTTAGGCAGCTTGTTTTTTTTTTTGGCAAGTGAACTAGACGCCAAGATCTCGGATCTAAGAGTAGGCTGCAGAAGTGCAGAATCCGGAGATGGGGCCAGAGTGTTCGGTAGACACGGCACACCCCCGGACCCGTCTCGGCCTGTCCAGACCGGGGTTAGAGGCTTACCCGAGAACGTGCCGATTCTCAACATTTGGTCACATGGGTTTTAGTAAGATGTTGGTCTGCAGTAGTGTCTTATTTCGTTACTTGCAAATGAACGTTCAGGTGAAAGAATCGGGATTTGCCACCCATTCGCGTGCTCGGCTCGGAGCCCCTCGATCCGATCTGATATTCATTTAGGGTCAAAGCCATATGCACGGTCGGAGCATGACAGCGCTAGTAGAAAATTTTCGAGTCTGACCTGCAGTACACCTTTTACACTTTGCACGGCTAACAGTTCCGCGTGGCA
This sequence comes from Penicillium nucicola, assembly GCF_028828085.1. Classification (NCBI taxonomy): domain Eukaryota; kingdom Fungi; phylum Ascomycota; class Eurotiomycetes; order Eurotiales; family Aspergillaceae; genus Penicillium; species Penicillium nucicola. The sequence goes on along the minus strand of NW_026643126.1, from coordinate 3,354,508 downwards.
GAGGGATCTGATCTACAGGGAAAATTCTATCCCCTGCACATTTCGAATCACTTGCCCGTTTCAGTTTAATTTATTTACACGGGACTTGATTTGTGTTTATTGTTTTTGTTATTTTTATTCTTTATACCTAGTAATCAGATACTGTATACAGTACATGAGTCGAGGACTTTTAGTGCATCATTAGTCACATATGAGTCGATTGACCATGTGACCACTCCAGTCCCAAAATGGGAGATTCCCGCCGAGCCTATTGCGAGCTAGAGACAAGCGCTTACCATCAAACTGCAGTCAATGTGCAGCTAAGATAACTTGAAAGTATCGCGAAGATTGTGGGGTGACTCAAGATCGAGTCAGCTGGTCAACGAACCATGGACTGCATTGTCCGACTCGACGCTATCATGCCATGGTCAGCTGACTCGACGGCCGAGAAGTCTCATCGGAACCCGCCGATTGGAGACATCTCAAGACAATGACTTGAGTCACAGCCACACTCAACCGAGTCTTGAGATTCGATCGACAGTGGTTGGGTGAGCGCATACACGTACATGCCAATGCTAGCTACTCCATGTGGGAATGCTATACCGTTGGGGCGGCGGTCCCGAGCCAGTTCACACTAGCCACATTGAGTGGCTAGTGCAGGGATGAAAGAGACGCACACTATGCACGATACGAAGATACGAGAATACGAAGCCAGAGGGGGGGGGGAGTGTACACACAACTTTCCGATCGTCCACTAATCCATTAGGGTAATCGGCTACTAATGGCTACCAATCACTTCTGGCAGGTTCTGCTTGACTCACTGTTGGGCCGAATGTCAAGTCCCGACAAAACTAGGTGTGGCTCAGCCCTACAAATCCCTTCGGCCGACTCCACCCCCATTCCTCCTAGTCCTAATTTTGGCGCGGTCACCCGAGTCCTTGAGCTAGTTCTAGACAAGGGGAGGAAAAAAATAAAATAAAATTCTAAGCGAGCTTGGCCATGGTAACACTGTAGGTACTGTTTTACTACTCTCACATTGTCATGACCAAATACAACTACTATTGACTATGACTAAGTCTCTGTAACAATCCGAATAATCAATCCTAACAAATAATACGATGCGAATAATGCCACTGGCTGAATGTGGAGATGTGGCTTCCTCATGTAAGCCACGGAAGATCCCCAGATCAGTGGGACTCGGTATTGTATGTAATATTACCATTCTACTCTCGATTTGGCCTAGTGTCAGAAGCCTATACGGTATTTCGGTCACTCCGTTACCTATGTGAGGTCATGGCCTACTTATATCTCTTGTCTCTCCCTCTCTTTCATTACTCATACTTCCAACTCTTGATATCATATATTTTCTAACTTTCCTCCGGTCGAGTCATTACCCAGAACCAAACTCACCCACCACCCAGTACCATCCAACTCTACTACTCATCCATTCGATCAGCCTCCCGACGTTTCCAGACTCTTCGCTACCCCAAGTTTCGTCCCAAAGTCTCTTACAAACCCACACGGCAATTGATCAGGAAATCTTATTCGGATCTTGCGCCCTCGGATACATATAAAGCTCGCCTTCCCTGGTGGCAAACCCTCTGACGTCCCCCACCATAATGCTTATGTACCCACGTAAGGGTCTCATCACCGATCCATACACTTCGGAGGACATTATCATACAAGACGACCAGTACCCACCTGAATTCTATTCGGAGTTCAACTGTCAACGCTTGCAGTCGCCGTTCGAGTGCCACCCCAGTGTACAGCTTTCTCCGCCTTCTTCCGCGCCTTCCTCGCCTTCCTTCTCCTCTCCGACCTTCTCTATTCCATACCCGCAGACGTCGGACTCGCAGTCGTTTGGGGCTCCATCGATGACCCCAGCTTCTTCTTACAACCCGTCATTCGACATCCAGGGTTCCAATTCGCCTCACTATCTTCCTCAATACCCTCAACAATACTATACTCCAATGTTGGCGCAACAGCCTCTCGCCACCAACCAAGGGTGGGATAGCAACTTGCAGCTCCTGAGCCCTGCGCGCATTCCTTACGCCGGTGTGCAGAAGCGCACTTCGCCTCCATCGCCTGCCAACAACTTTCACCGTCGGTCCAACAGCTCTAACAAGCCGTTGCCCACGCCAGTGCAGACCCCGCTTCAAAATTCCTTCCTCGCGACACCCTTCCAGAACTTTGATCCGTCCACCCAGGATGGCCACACCGCTGATGCGGAGTCTGCGATGAGAAAGGCTATCATGGACCAGCAGAAGCAGTCACCGCCCCAGCAGCTGCAGAACGATTACTCCCTGGCTCCTTCGGTGTCAACTATGAGCCACAACTCACCAGTGACTCCCCAAACCAGCCTGGACGAGCTTGATGATGCAGCCAAGATGAATGGTGAGACCGGACTGATCAACCGATGGATGAACCAGTACTTACAAGCCGACGCAGAATACACCTCTAACGGCATGCCAATGGGAGTTCCCAAGCTGGACAGGACTATTTCCGATATCTACCAGGATGAGCTCTACAACCCAGCCATCATGGCTGCTCCCCAGATGAACAAGCAAATGGGTCAGAACCAGCTCAACCCGCGCAACTTTATCGCCGATCGCCTCCAGGCTGCCAACCAAGGACATATGTCTGCTCGCTCTCAGTCTCCTGTCAACCGACGGGACCGCTCGCCTTTCCGCCCATCTTCTCCCTTCGCGGGTGATATGGGTAACAACATGCAGCAGCCTCAAATGGCTACTAGTGTTCCCATGACACAGAATGCAATGCAGGGAATGAACCGGTCTCAACCCAACGCTACCGGAGATATCAAGACTATGTCCCCCAAGGACGCTGTGTTGGATTTCCAGGATGGCGAAGACTCAGATCTCCCAGCTCTATTCCCCTCCGGCATCCCGCAGGGAGACTTTAACTTGGGCGATGCTCTTGGTTTGCGTCGCGACAGCGGCTCAATGCGACCGATGGAAGCATTCCCTCAATACACAACCGCCATGTCGCAGCCTCAATTCGCATTCGCTCAACCCCCCAGCCACCGTCCATCGCACAACAACCTCCTGCAGCACACTCCTGATTTCCCATCTCTATCTGTGGAATCCAGTGAGACATCGCCACAGGCTCAGGTCAACCTGCCAATGGACATCCCCCGACCGAGCAACACCACCTCGGATGCCGGCACCTACACTTGCACTTATCATGGCTGCTCATTCCGCTTTGATTCTCCCTCTCGTCTACAGCGCCACAAGCGTGAAGCCCACCGGCAAACCACACCCGGTGGTCACCTCATCAGCCGCGACACCACACTACGCAATTCCCAAGCTGGCCCGCACCGGTGCGAGCGCATCAACCCATCCACGGGCAAAGCATGCAATTCAGTCTTCTCCCGACCCTACGATCTTACCCGACATGAACATACGATCCATACAGCGGGCAAGCAAAAGGTCCGCTGTCACATCTGTAACGAGGACAAGACATTCAGCCGAAACGATGCTCTGACAAGGCGTAAGTTACACCCGTTGATCCATTACATTCTTAAACTAATCATTAATTACAGACATGCGAGTGGTGCATCCTGAAATTGACTGGCCAGGCAAGCAGCGCAGGAGGAGAGATTGAGCGCGCCTTCTACGTCATGGTCCACCGGATCGGCATGCCGAACGTCATAGAGTGGACCCATTGCCCCACTTTGGGGCCCCTGCCAAATGCGGGGCACGTCATTATGACGTTGTGTATTCCTATTCTTTTTTTTTATGTGTACGATTTTACGAGTTTGCATGCGTTGCATTGGTGGTGTATATGCTTTACGCTACGATTATGGTCAAGGAAACGGATATATGGTGTTGACTGGTGTACATTGACTTTTTTGAGCCTAATAGGCTTTTCCTTTGGTTTTTGCTTTTGTTTTTCAAGCGCAGTACAGTTGCTGGTTCTCTTGTACTATAGTACATTTCTTTTTCAAAAAAAAAATTTGTACATTAGCTGGACATTGGGATTAATCAGAAATATATTCAATAACCAACTCCTCTACTCTCACATCGCTATTGGTTTCTTCGGTATTTGTTCATGTTGATCACGATCATCTGAAACACAGCAATCGGCCCTCTGCAGTATGAGATGGATGTTCGTCCATCCCTTGATTCACAAGTCCAAATTCTCTTGCCTACAGTACAGTAGCTAGGTTCTTTATCTCAGCCACAATACAGCACACGCATACCCTTGCGGGAAAGTAAGGTAACACAGCAGGTCACTACCCGCCTAAACGTAGTACAGTTACAAACAATATCCACAGATGTCATCAGTCATTAGAACCATCAAAATCGTATCATAATACTATCATAGCACCCACGTTCGCAAGGATAATACCCAGTTCTGGATGCAATTTCTCTCCACCTGATGGATCTCAAAGCTAATTCTTCATTCTACCTTGACTTGTACTGTACAGTACAGAAGCTTCTTGGCAAGAACATGGGCTTCTCGTGATCATAATTATTATATCATTCTCCAAGTTTTTCACTCAGTTTTACAAGTTATATTGCTCATGGATCTCACAATCAAGTCGAAACTTGGAAGCCTCTTAGAATTGGACATCGGACTTGTTGTCTCGTGCCAAGATCTCCATGTACATGTATGATCCCATCATTGCGTAGACACCCGATCGCGGACCCTGGTTCGCGGGATCTGTGAACCACTAACCGCAAGCCTAGGATTAGGGCTGATAAGATATGAGACAACTCCGCTTGAACTTGAACATGGTGTGAATGGTGGTGGTATCTTGGACAAGTATTTTGTTTAGATTTAACTTGGAACTGGTTCTTGTGATTGAGTTGTTCGATTTGGAAGTTTGTTGGTTTTGGCTGTTTTCGGCTGCGTGTTCTGTGTTGAAAGTTCACTGGTGCTCTAGTCCAACCACTGTCTTTTAAATATCAGTACCAATGTCAACCCTACCCTAATCCCAGCCCCGACTTTCATCCTTTCGATGGTTAGGTTTGGGTTTGATGCTGAGTGCGGGGTGGAGCTGGAGCTAGTGAGTACTTACCTCCGTACTGTACATGGGCAATAGAGAATCTAACTGTCAAGGTTTCGGATGTCAGTATCCTTGTTCCCAGGTTTAGTTTAAAGTGAATATGAAACTCAAAAGCGAGTGGTTACGTTTACGATGACCTGGTTCGAATTTATTATATTAATACAACATATTAAACCCCATCACGACGACAGTTATTATGATCCAATCTTGAAATCGACATCATTACCCTGAAACAAACATCCGATTTAGCAAATCGGATCAAGATCTGGGAGACTACTATACCCAGCAGTTTCCACGTACACATGTATAGTACAATGTACAAAGCTGGGAACCTACTGTAGACATGAACATGGAGTTGGACACGCGGAGTACTCCTCTCCCTATTCCCTGGCCCCCTCTCCCCCCTACTGTACTGTACTCCACGTAACCCCTGCCTTACCCCGACTCCCAGCCCAAAATTCAGTCCCCGGCAGTGGAAAGCCCACACCATACCAATCGCATGCGAAACAAATGTCAATCCCATGCTCATGTGGACCCCAAATTCCGTACAGCAGTTACAGGCCAGCGCGGGGGGCTTAAACTATCCCTCCTATTGGAAGGAATAGAATCGGATTGTGGGGCCATGGCTTGTCTCGCGTGTCGCGTGGGTCGGGGGTCGAAGATCGGTACAATAGAGGATAGAGTACTCCGTAATTTCAGCTGAGCTCAGCTTAGCTTAACGCTGGGAAATAAGCACAAGGTATATAGCGCTTCTCGTTTTCGCATTGGCGGGTAGTGGAGATTGTGGAGTTGGTTATTGTATCGTTACAGTACAGGCTACACCCGTGGACTTGGTGGGGTGATCACGGTGGGTGTTGTGGATCTAGTGGAACTGTGGCTTGATACGAACTCGTCTGTCACTTGTGGTTGTGTTGTTGATCTATCCCCGTACAGTTCTACTGTATACAGTAGTGGATTTACGAAATGAAGGGTTGGAAATGAAACGGTCGGCGGGTGGGGTTTGTGGCTTTTTGAAGATGATCTTAGTTGCGTATTGATTTTTTGACTTTACCGTTTATGTTAATTGGGACGCAAGCCAGGTATTGGCAGGGGTTTGTGCATTTCCACTTGGAGGTTTACATATGTGGCTTGGGATGAGGGTGCTTGTTCTATTTTGGGCTTGGGTTTGTTGTGCGTTTGTGACTTGTTCTGGTATTTCGCACTAGTCATAGTATACTGTAGTATAGAATGTGATTTCATCAGTTTATCTTGGTTCTATTGGATCATTGGAGGCAGGCAGAGTCGCAGTGAAGGTCCATCTTCTGTAGTAGATAGTATACTTACTAGGTTATCTCTCAAGTGCTTCAAATTTGGTTATACGCTTTTCACAAATCAACTTGGATTATTCAATATGGGTTACGCGTTATCCCTTCAGCAGATTACTTGTAGGTATATAGGCATGAGAACGATTGGATGCCGGTTGAAATTTACACTTCGTCGATTATTAGAATAACATATCTTCACTTGTGGTAATTCATAAGAAGACACATAGCAGTTATATTTCTGTAACTACGTCACTCCTTATCTCAATTTAATCAACACTCAAATTTCAATGAGCCCCAAACCGGGCGTGGGGAAGGACTGCTGTAGGTGGGCTCGTCGAACCCACTGTCCGGGTTGCTAATAGAGGTTGCCCCTCCGGGAGTAGACCTTTGGGATTCTGCAATAATATGCTGCATCATACGGACACTTTATATAAGTCCAGAGGAATAGACATTAGCGTAATGCAAGTGATTCAAACAGATTGTCGTTATAAATTGTGTAAAAAAGTCAACATATTCGTATTCTAGCATTACCAAAAGCTAACAGTTTATCAATTTTTTCTCAAATACTAGAGAGCCTGAGATATTTTCGTTGCTATTAATTTCAACAGAAATTAAAGAAGACCTAGAATAATATGGCTTTTTCAGACAAAAAAATAGAAACAGAAGTTACTCCGATTAAGCGCTATATCGAATTTTCATTTTCAGTTTTCTTCAAAGCCCCGACTTCCGCTAAGTTTCAAGATCACATAGCACTGTGCAATGAAGCCCCATGGTTACTTTTGGATATATTATCAAGTAGAAGCAAGTATATTTCATTGTGCATATTTCTTAATATCAATCTCTCGACTACGCAACATTACCAAACTTTGATATCTTAGTATTCTTTTGTGGTAATCACCGGGGGCTTCTCAGAGCAACGCCAGAATAAAACAGAAAGCTTTGCTTAGATTTGAGTGAACTTTCGATCCTTTCCAGGCGCTGAACTTCGTTATTTGCTTTTTATTTTCTCCTGTTCCCGTCAAATCATAGACGTGGCTGTGGCGGCAAAAAGTGCTTATCTTTCGTTCACGAATAGTTCATGAGCAGCATTAAGGTTTAATTACGAGATCCAATTCTCTTCACTAGCTTGGGTGTCTTGCCTCATATACTGAGCCCGTGATTCCCGAGGAACTTGTTGAGAGCGATCTATCGCCAATCACATGCAACTTGAGCAAAATTGTCCCGAGGTAGATGAATGATTGGGTGTTTAGTAGCGTCGACATTTAAGAAGGTCAAGTCCCATTGCGATAGTTTCTATCGATTTTTATGCCAGTTCGTGAAGTTCAAGTCATTTGTTGAGACCGTTGACTTTTTATCACTGACTGACGAGAATCTACCATACTTTCAGCTATAGTGTACAATTTATGCCCCAGCCTTTATCCTTCGACTTCTCTCAAAGAAGATTCGAAAAAGATGCCACAAGATGAAACTCCTTCAATATTATTCTTCGATGTCTTGGGGACAATTGTGGAATGGAGATGTTGCATCACAAACGAACTGAATGCTGCCGCAAGAAGGGCTATGCAAGACAATATTCGAGATCTAAGTATCGATGTGCGAGCGCGTGTCTCTGATATGTCCACCTCGGATTGGAAGGAAATCGCCGAGGAGTGGCATCGTGCATATATGGACTTCGGAAACACGTACGACATATCTAAGCCCTTTGTCTCGGTAGATGAATACAACCGAATTTCTTTGGAAAAGATTCTCACCAAACGGCTTATTCGGGGTTTATTTGATGAGGAAGATCTTGAGGATTTGACACTGGCTTGGCATCGACTTGACGCATACTCCGATGGTGTGCCAGGCCTTTCGTTGCTGGGCACCGAATTTGTGACATCTACATTATCCAATGGTAATGTCAAACTTCTCGAAGAACTACAAGCGCATAATTCTCTGCCTTTCAAGCACATCACCAGCGCGGAGCATTTTGGTGCCTATAAGCCGTCGCCAGAGGTTTATAATGCTGCGGCACGAAGATTTGGTTTCAGAAATTCGCAATGTTGTCTCGTCGCAGCCCATCTTGAGGACTTGTATGCCGCTAAGCGATGCGGGTTTCAGACAATATACCTCGAGAGACATTTGGAAGAAACTTGGGATAGTAAAGACATTACGCAAGCCAGAGAACGGGGGATTGTCGATCTTTGGATCGAATTTGGAGGCTCAGGTCTTATTGAAGTTGCTCGATATTTTGGAATAGAAAGTTGATTTCCCGAATAAGTGTCAACTATTTGGTTGGCTCTTTAACGGCACTATTATATTCCACTTACCTTAAAAAATATTCCCTAGCCCGTAAAAATCGTAGTAAATTAAACGTGCCGCTCTCTATCTAACTAAAGGTAGTAGATCCAAAAAAACATACAACAGTAAGGATTCGCTAGTGGTCACCCACCTAACTACTAACTTACCGGCGTGTGGCTTAAGTACGGCTGAGCGGACGGGAAGCCCTGTTCTCCACACCCTGTGGTCGTATGTACCTGTTCTGCCATTCCAAAGAAAAATATACAGTCATAATATAGTGACTGAGCTGGCTGAGTGCACTACAGATGAGGTTTAGAAGCTGAGTGAGAGCGGGTGATTCTCACCCTCCGTCGCCTGACCGGCGCACTGACCTTCTTAGCTGAACTATGGTAATCATGATTGGCTCTTCTAATGCATCTGAAACACTCCCTTCATTGGCATCAACATACGATCACGCAATGAAAGGCGATAAGGCAGATTGAACTGGCCTCTTTGGATCCGGCGGATACCTAGGTAGATTTAGCTGGTCTTGACTGATATCAAGAGGAAGGTATCCATATGCAAATATGTTCTCCTGGCTTCAACTCCCTCATCGCCAACAAAGACCACAGTGCTGATTGTGTGCACCATGCTTGTGGACCTTAAATAAGAAATGAAGCCTATCAGATCATTTGGAGATGATGCAAAACACTAGCCTTGGGATTTATTTGATCAGAATGCTAGGCACTGAATGGGGCTCCAATTTTATCTGCTGCCTAGTCGCATTCTTTATCGAAAAAGGAGTTTGGGAAAGCCCATGTACATGCTCATCCATGAATAATCATCATACATGTCCCCTCAGCCAAATATCATTACCTCAAGGGCCCAAAACATCGAAAATTCTGCTACTTTAGGCTGAAACTCCAATGCAGTAAGCATATCCAGCCCAAAGCCCCGAACAATCTCCATTAAGAGCTGGATTTAGCTCGTACAATTTATCAAGCGTGATTCCAGCACTAGCAGCTATATCGTAGCAATATACCCCTTTGCTTTGTTAGTCGTGTTCAGTCAGCGATGTTTCGCCACTCACCATCTTTTTGCATAACCCAGCTATTGCAGTTCTTGGGAATACCATCTTGAGTTGGACCGGGAGCTGACACAGAGGTTTGTGTCGGCTGATTCACTGTGCTTGTGGTTTTCAATGTCGTTGTGTCAGCTGTTTTAGTAGTGGAAGTGGTAGTCGTGTTTGTATCACCACGAACACAATAGCTGTAGTAAATTAACAAATCTGCATATAAGTCGGGAGTAAAGTAAAGATGCTTACGCGGCATCAAGGAGCAAATTGGAACATTTATCATTGAGTTGTGGGTTCCAAATACGAAGCTGCTCAAACGTGACTCCATAAACGTTCTGCAAAAGCGAGCAGGAATCTCCATCGACGATCGTCCGCCTGGAATATATGTTAGCTTGCGGAATTTATTGCGTAGTATTCATTATTTACTGACCATGTGTAGCAATTAGGAGTGGTTCCTGTCGGGGTGGGAGCAGGAGGCGTCACATAAGTCGACGTAGTGGTTCCATTTGCAGTGGCATTCCAGTTTTCGGTCGGATAAACGCAGTAATACAGACCAGGAAACAGATTTGAACAGGCTGCGTTGACGGCGGGATTGATTGCAAGGAAAAGTTCCAGGCTAATGGAGTATATGAGTGAAATCTGTTCGCAGTCATCTCCGTCAGCTGCGGGATAATAGCCCCCACACTCATTCGTGGTTCCATAGCCCGTAGGACCGGCTGCTGCCACCGTGCTGGCCGCGTATTGGGCTGTTTTTGTAGCAGTGGCACCAGCAATTGTGGTTGGTGTGTATGTCTGACCAGAAGCGCCAACACATATATTGTCATCAGCGTTCAGGTTCGAACACGCTCTGTTAATGGAGGGGTTATAGCTTATGAGGTCTGAAATGGTAAGATCGTAGGAATCGGCGATGGAGTTACAGTTGTCTCCATCCTGCACTAAATAGACGGGACAAGCCCGTGGAAGACACCTGGAAATGTGAGTGTTCACTCCATGAAAATTGGGGACTGATCTTACAAGTTCTGTCCGGAAAGCAAGTTCGAACCGTCCGGAAAGATGCCATTCAGCGTTCTCAGTGGGCCAGTCGGGACTTTCTGGGCCTTGGCAATGGACTGCATGTCATCGCCAGACTTCGCAGAGTAGGAATTTCCAGAGAGGCAGGAGGCGTTAGAGGGAGTGGAGTAGTCGATGCCAGGGATAGCGGTCATATTGGTAGCGGGAGGCTGCACATCGGTGGGCAGGGCGCCCGTATTGCAGGTGTCTTGAATCTTAACATATTCTTCCACCAACTGCTCGTCGTAGTTGGAATACGCCGTCTTCTGCATTTGCTGAATCAGATCTAACACACATGTCGAGCAAAGTTGATCTTTTGATAGGACTGATAACGCTGTATCAATGTCTCCAAGGGCTGTTTGAATGTCTCCTATCGCATCTAGAAATCGTGAATCGGGTTAATACATATCAGCAACAGGAGTTGAGAAAAATACCGGTGCAGTATGTGTTAGTCTTGGTGTCCTTCAGGCAGGTCCTGTTCCAGGTTGACCACAGAACGTCTCCCGCCCATACAGCTGGGATTCCATCCCAGGGCTCGACATCGTCGACACATTGCTGTACCACCGAAGAATGATAGGCCTCCAACGCCTTACCACAACCTTCATCACATAATTGATCCTGGAAGGTTTCATTGCCCACCGGACCAAAGTAGTCTGACATGGAAAGCGTAAAAAGGTAAGGATCGCAACTCAGCTCTTTTGTCAACGCAGAAGTGCATCCATCCGAAATAGAGGCTGTGGCGTTGGTTCCATACTCATATAGATCGATCTGCGCCATGACAGACGCGATGTAAGTGATAACAAATATAGCATTGAATTTCATGGCTGTAGCTGTTCTCGAAATATTCTGAGGTACCGAGAAAATTATTGACAATTGAGATCAGCAGGTGGAGGGTGGGTGGATGTATACCCAAAGCACTCAGCTCTCACTTCCGAATGTGATAGTGAGGTGTTTTCTGATGTCTCTTACAGGATGAATTTACGAGGTGGAATATGTAGATCGGAGGCCTGAAACGACTAATGTCGGTAAAACGAGGGGAAACTAGACCCTGACGAAACTAAAAGCGTTCGGTGGCACTAGTGTATGCTACAAGAGGCAGGGAGCCCCGAAGGATTCAGAGATCAGCATCCGAGTGATGTCAAACTCATCAGGGAAACAACAACATTCTTCTGATAATGTTCTCATTTGTTCATCTACAAGAGGGGTACATGAAGCAAACTTGGAATGAAGTCCCCTAGAGATTTAGTGCTTTGTGATGGAGGGTGTGATCAACAGGGATTTTGGGGCGAAAAGGTTCCTGCATACACTAGAGTATGCAATTGCATATGACATCCGGGTATTTAGACTTGTTGAAAGAATTTGAAGCCTGGTGAGAGCGGCCTCATATCTCTTGGACACTTCTCTCGCGTCTTCCTCTTATGGCATCTTTTTGATGTGTTTTAAAGTACCGTCATACAATCTTTGAAATATTGCATTGTTATATGGCCCCAATATGAATTACTGGGCTATAATTTTACTCGCACTATGGTGTTGTCCTTGTCTTGGCCAGGACTACACCTGTAGCGCCGACAAGCCATGTGAACTTGGCTGCTGCTCAAACACAGGAGTCTGTGGAATGGGACCTGACTTCTGCGGGGACAGCTGCATATCCAACTGTGATAGCAAGTCAGACTGTAACCCAGGTTGGGGCATGAAGGTAATTGTCATTCCATCCCATCAAAGTTATTGAAAGAGCTGACTCCATCAAGTGGTCCGCGGCAGACACATGTCCTCTCAACGTGTGTTGTTCTGAATATGGCTTCTGTGGTACCACCAAGGATTTTTGTGGCAACAAAACCATCGAATCTCCCAGCTGCTCTGGATCTAGCGCTTCGAAGCGTACAATTGGATACTATGAGAGCTGGGGAATTACTCGCAAATGTGACAAAATGTACCCTGAATGTATGTTTCCCTTGCTCACACACGCCTTGCACATAGCGGTATTAATATTAGACAGCTATTCCTCTTGGATCATACACACACCTAAACTTTGCCTTTGCCTTCATCGACCCTACTTCATTCAAAGTCGCCCCGATGGATAGCGGGGATGTTGCATTGTATAAAAGGTTCACTGGGCTCAAAAACCTTTACCCTGACCTTCAGACTTGGATATCCATTGGAGGCTGGAGCATGAATGACCCTGATCAGCCCACTGCGACCACCTTTTCAGACCTGGCTGCATCAGAGTCAGCGCAGAAAAAATTCTTTGAATCCTTGCTTTCCTTCTTGGAGACGTACGGCTTTGATGGCATCGATCTTGATTGGTATTGACCCCCCTAACCCCTTCATTGGTAATCACACCACTTACTGTGGACTCTAGGGAATATCCAGTAGCTGAAGAGCGCTCAGGAAAAGCCGCTGACTACGATAATTACACTTCTTTCCTCAAGAATCTCCGTAATGCCCTCTCGTCAAGTGGGCATACATACGGCCTCACCATCACCATCCCATCCTCTTACTGGTATATGCAACACTTTGACATTGTCGAGATCGAAAAGACAATTGATTGGTTCAACATCATGTCCTATGATCTGCATGGCACTTGGGACAATACTAATAAATACCTTGGACCTTATATCAATGCTCACACCAATTTGACTGAAATTGATTTGGCAATGGAGCTCCTTTGGCGCAATAAGATTGACCCAGACCATGTCGTTCTTGGTCTGGGCTTTTATGGCCGGTCATTCACTCTCGCTGATCCCAGTTGCAACACCCCCGGATGTATTTTCTCAGCAGGGGGTAATGCAGGGTCTTGCACGGACTCAGTCGGAACACTCTCGTACTCAGAGATCAAGAATGTGATAGATAAAGGCAACGCCAAAGTGTCTCTAGACAAGACGGCCGCCGTCAAAATGGTCACTTGGGGCGAGAACCAGTGGGTCAGCTATGATGATGAGGAAACTCTGAAGCTGAAGCTGGACTATGCCAATAAAAACTGTCTTGGTGGTACCATGGTATGGGCCGTTTCGACAGATGATTCCGAAGGCACAGCTTCGGCGGCACTATCGAAGTTGACAGGTCGTAGCACAATCGCATTGTCGGCCAAATCACTTGCTTCTACCACTGACCAAGTTCAATCTTGCCAGTTGGGTGAATGCGGCGAATCTTGTCCGAACGGCCTTAGCCCTGCTCAGCGAAGTGATGGCAAGAATAGAGGCAACACTGGTACAAACACTGGATGCTCGAAGGGCAAATCGCGTCTTTACTGCTGCCCAAGTGACAATATGCCCACTTGCCAGTGGCGTGGCGGGGCTCCATTTTGCAATGGCAAATGCCACAAGGGAGAGGTTGAAGTGTCAAGCAGCATCAGTGGAACTGGAAAAAGTTGTTGGACTGGGCACAAAGTACTTTGCTGTACGCAGACCGCGGCCAACGAAGCAGTTTCTGAATGTGGTTGGTCAGGCAGTGCGCCCTTCTGTGCTGGGATTCACAGCAACGCAGGCTGCCCTTCAGGGAGAGAGCGATTAACTTATTCCAATTATGGTGCTGGTGGAGAAGAGCCTTGTATTGTCGGCTACAAGTCGTTCTGCTGTGATCAGCCTCCTCCATACGAGAATTGCGACTGGTACTACCACGGTGGGAAATTCTGGGGCTCTGTTCCCTTCCAGTGCTCTGGAACGTGCCCTGCTGGGAAAGCTTCCATCGCGACCGATCCTTCTGGGTGCCTGTCAGGGTATGGATCATTCTGTTGCGATTCACCAGCTACGAGTGTATGTTGAAATTCCCCTGTGGCCCATATTACTCGCAAGCCTTACTAACACGAGTAGAATGATCCCCTCGTTACGGCATTTAAGACCCAGCTAGAGAAGTACTCCAAAGATCCTGTTTGCGACAAAGGTCAACGCCAGTATTCAAAGCGGGAAACCATCGAAATGGGGTTGCAAAAGCGTCATAGTTTGAACAAGGCAGACTGGACCAGTCTACTAATCCATTTGACCGCCATCGCGAAGGGCAACAGCCCAACCTATCAGATGACGTTGATGGAGGATGCGTATAATTCTAGTGATCCTTTAGTGACCCTGGACGAGATTGATCAGTTTCAGGCCGAATGGTATGTGCTATATCTCTTTCCTCTGGAAAATCAATCTAATTAATCGTACAGGCCTAATGCGGAGCCAATTGCACGGACGGAAAGTCTTCTGTGCTTGGGAACCCATGGAAGTGCTGAAGTTGCGGACTCTCAGGATGCTGGGTCCCAACTTTGCGTCTTGGCTTGCCCTGCTGCAGGCCTTGATAAACGTTCCAATGCATCAGTTGTGCTGTCGGCAGCGAAGAATGTATTTGCCAGAAACATTGCTGAAACAGAGGAGCTTTATGATTCTTCATCACAATTCGGACAACCAAGCTGGGGTATGAATCCTTACAACTCACTTGAAGTACGTGCTGACCAGAATAGGCTACATGATGCAGGGAATTATTGACGGCACATTAACCCTAGAATATGAGATGTTAGTTCGTACTAGCAGAGGAGAGGAGATTTTAGAAAGTAAGTGAGAAAATCTTGGCCCCCAATGCACAATGTAGACGTCTACTTATACGATGCAGTTGTGTGGCGACTGCCTAATGGCCCGGAATACCGAGAGTCTGACAGTGATGAATACGGGGTGTTCCATTTCCACTTCGACCATATAATGCAGCGCAATGGTGAATTCCGGGTTGGGATATACGCTATAGTTGCCTTCCATGGCCAAGACTACGTGGAGCAAAACAGGTATCCTCGTGTGGATGGCAACGACAATCAAGGTGAGAATCGACGATCTCACGTCTTGAATTGCAATACGGGCAATGACGTGACTGATCAAACCCATTACTTTTATCCTGGAGATGGAGCGGAGTCTGACTATGGTGATAATGAGCATCACCGGGCGATTTGGCGTTTTGCAAATTATCTGCAGCAGGAGGACTTGGTAACGGAACAAACGTTCACAGGTGCTCAACGGGGTCAATTGACGCGATATCGCGATCCGCAGGATGAATGTCCGACGCGATGGTACTTTGACTGGGGAGGTTATCGGCAGGGTCGTCCCTTCACCCCGGAATATGCCCTGGGTCAAGCTGCTGAGAACGATCGCATGGATGATAATGACGATGTGTAGATACACGGACCGTAGGATATAAGCGAAGGAGCCAGAATGAAGTGACTCACCATGTCAAATAGCTGCTATGATATCACCGAGACAACCCCGCACCTGAGCAAGTTAAATACGTATATTCTTCCTCTTCTCCAGCTTCACCTCCACACCATGTCATATAAACTCACCAGAGAAGACGTCACCTGGGGTGTGGAGGAGTCTGCGGCCATTCGGGCTGCCGGTAACTCCAATCCAGCTGTCCTCCGTGCTCTTTTGGATTACCACAAGAGAAAACTTCGTGAACTAGCAGGGTGTTCCCCTAATGCAAACATCAGTGGGAGCAACATGGGCACCTACGAATCTCCACTCACGGCTGCCATTCGCGTTAATTCACCGGAAAATGTTCGAACGCTGCTGGCCAGTGGTGCAGATTCCACGGGCATCCATATTTGGGACTTATCTGACTACTCTGCGAGGTTCATGCGTGGTCGAGACGCCAAGGTCGATATCTCGAGTTTTGGCTCATGCCCTTCACGATTGCAGATTCTAGAAGTTGCAGCAAGCAAAGGAATCACCGAGCAGACACAGCCATTGACCCAAGCTGAACTAGATGAGCGACGCACCAGCTTCCCACGATTTTGGACTGAGCCAAATGTCCCAGGTCAGCGGCTAAGGATGAACAAAGGCATCACAGCTTTAGAAGTGGCTGCTGGCCTAGGCTTTGAGGATCTTTTCGCGCTGGTTCGCGAAGCGGGGGCAGATGAGTCTGCCTGGATCAGCGTTTCCGGCCAAGCCAATTTCGATGATACGAAGCCATCGTCACTAAGCGTCACATCTCCCACCCATGAAGCCATTGAAAATGGTCAACATGCTATGCTTGAACGGCTACTTAATACGTATCACTATTCTCCCAACTATCGGGCAATGATAGCTCCCACAGTTGCTTTACCGCCGCTTTCTTTTGCATTGGGTCGATGCGATCCAAATGATCCCAACATCAGGGCCTGTATCAAACATCTTCTTACGCATCCAGATATCGATTTGAACCTCCGTACCCCTATCTTCGAACTTCATCCACTTCATTTGGCAGTTGCTCGCCATGACCCTGAACTCCTATCTTTCCTTCCTATGCCACTTTCCAGCGCAGGCACGACGGCGTTGGGTCATACATTGCTTCATATCGCCTCACTCCCACTTACCTCAATGTCCATGAACCGAGAAGTCCCTGATGCCGTGCGAAGTGTTCACTGCGCTCGTACCCTAGACTCCAAGTGGCTCCCGCATTCGCAGCCCAGTCCACTGCACTTGGAATCAACAAAGCAAGTGCCAAATCATTCTGTGAACCCACCAACACCGATGACACCTGCTGAACGGGAAGCACAACTCAGCACTCTTCGCGTGCTTGCTGATGCGAAGATCGATGTACGCGCCCAGGATGTGGATGGAAATACTGCACTACATTATCTTGCTACGGCCTTGGATGGCGATTACAGAGCCATGCAACTGCTACGAGAGATGGAGGGGGGCGAAGAGATTTATAATGCCTGTAAGAATCGAGAGGAATTGACGCCACGTGCTCTATGGGAAGCTTGCAACAAAGCGTGATACTGGCAACAAGTTAGAATCATATCGGTGATTCCAATTCTTCGTGACCGTTGAGCTCTCAGCATTACATTTTCCTATATTCTCCATCTTCCCAACTCTCATGATAAGTTCAAATTACCAAGACTGAGATTCAAAGGGATCTTTTGTACGATTATCTTCGCTATTCCAGAAAATCTCAATCTGTCTTGCAATATTTCCGGCCAGATCCTTTCCATACATGGCTCATTCATTGGGACGTGTTTTATTCATGGTGTTTTACGCACAAGGCCACGGGATTTGATGGTTTATTAGCATGTTTTCAAGACAAAAGTTCCGATTAGATTAGAGAGCTGAAACTTAGAGCATGTGAGATGAAGAAATTGAAATTATTACTTTTTTCCTGTCGCGGTTTGAGGCTTGGGAATATTTATCTGATAGTGGATGATTACAAGTCTTCATAGTTGCAACGTCGTAAATTCACTATGTATACTCTACAGCCTCGGGATGGTTAGTTACTGGCTTAGTATATCACGAAGTACATGATTGACAAAATCCTGGTCTTTACCAAAAAGATTATCAGAAAAACAATTCAAAACCACGAAGTAATAGTCATCCCGGGTTCGCGAATCTAGGCTCTTTTCGGAGACCCTCCTCAGCACTGCCTTCATCTTTGACTGTCGTTTCAGCATGAAAGCCTTCTCTGGAATAAATGACCTGGTATACTGCAAAAGAAACGCGGCAATGGAAACCGCGATAGGAGTTGCATAGGATGTACCAGACCTATGTTTGATACCCGAAGCATCTTCGCATAGGTGCATAGGCCAGCATGACTCCACATGCTCGCCCACTGTTGCGAAATTGAGCGTGTCAGCCAGTGCAGTAGGACTAAATGGGGATCGATTCCCGTTGGCATCTGTAGAATGGATACAGATGACATTTTCGTCGCGGGCAGGAAAAGCCCGGTCTAGGTTTGCGCCACTGTTGGAAGCCGCTGCGAATATAAGAACGTTTTCCGCATACGCTCTTTGAATGGCGGACTCTAGCTCATCGTATCCCTCAATTTCACGGGAAGGAAATCCAAACGACATCGAAATGATGTCAACCTGCCATTCATTGACGGCGTGATCAATTGCCTGTATTCTCATGTTAAATTCCTTCGTCCTTTAGACGGAGGCGCACTATTTACTTACCTTGGCGATAATTTTCGGGTTGCATGGTCTGCCATCTGATATCTTCGAGATGTATAGTTCTGCATCGGGGGAATATTCCAGAAGTAGTCCTGCAATAAAAGTGCCATGGCCATTGTAGTCCTCAACTCGCTTGGCGAATTTCTCGTTCATCCAGTTGTACTCGCCCTTGACTTGCTCAATGCATGCATCAATGCCAGGGTGGATAAGATCAATACCTGTGTCTAGCACGGCAATTTTAACAGGATCTTTGGGGAGCTCTGTCGTATATTTCTCAAAAACGTCCTTTAATCGCTGACGCCAATTGCAGTAGTTTTTGACTCTGATTGAAAATAAGGGTTAGTTGCAGGTCCAAAACTCAATATAACAGATCTGACTGATCTCTAGAACCACTCACCCTTCTAGGGAATGCTGCTCGGAGAGTGCTTCGTCATCAAAAAATCTCATGCCTTTGTGTTCCAATGTCCTTGGGGATTGCTGATATGGCGCAGTCATTATGTGTGGGAAGGATGAAAGGATTGCTTCCGAAGGGTGAAGAGGAAGCGAAAATGTTTGTTGCTGTTGCTGGAAGAAACTTGATTCATTACCAGATGTCGTGGATCCAAATGAGTGCGTGAATAAGCTTTCCTTGGGAACATCGAAATTCTGAGCACCCATTTGTTGACCTTGGAAGGTTTGCCCCCAGCTACCAAGATCCAAGGTCTGTGCAATTCGATCTAGATCCTCGATGGATATAGAGCTAAATGCCTGACTTAACTCATCCTCTAGTGGTCGCACTATTTGTTGGTATATCGTTGTCCGTAAAACCTGACCGCTGAGCTTGGATCCATTGTCGTCTTCCCAGATTTTGGAGTCCAGGCATTTCTGAACTGCCCAGTAAAATTGAGAGTTCTCAGGGATCTCGGATTTGCAGTTTTCAAAAACAAGCTCTGCGTCGAGGCTAGTATATTCTGACACGGGAACATTGAATTTTTCCGCCAGTTTATCAAATGTGGTAGTCAAATAAAGCTCCATTAGCATGATTCCCAACGCCACAACCTCTGGGCACTGGTGGATCATCATGTCATCGGGGTCAATATCGTCCGGGTCAAGTTCAGGGCTCAGGCACTCCGCGGGCTCGCTCGCGGAATAGCTTGCTTGGTGATTGCGAGTGGAAGTTTGTGCAAGCTGTGTCTGGATAAAAGGCTTCAAGGGAATGGCTGCGGATGTCGTGTGGAAGAATAAGATACTAGAAGGTCCCCATGTCGGAGGCAGCCACGGTGTTTCATGCAGATAAAGAACCGCATAGCTAAGCAGAACCGCAAGGATACGCTTCGTCTTGTCGGTAAGTGCTTCACGCTGGTTCTGAATTATCTGCTGCAGCGAGACTGGTGCTTTGGTCTCATCAATAGTGAAGGAACCTTTCTCGGACCGCAGCTTCCATAACAGACCATCCTCGTCAATTTTCAACTTGATTCGGTCAAAGGGCTTTCGCTTTTTGATAGGCTCGCAGAGCTTTTTCACTTTCATTGCATGTGCCTTGGGTTTCAAAGGACCTGGGGTGTTGCGTTGACCGAATGTCATCGCTGCGCCCTTTGCAAAATGCACATCAGCCTCGTGCCACTCTTGTTTCATGGACAGAAACATCTCAAAGGCACAGAGAGGGTCAACATCTTCTTCGGCACTGGAAAGATATTGGAATGTTCCCAGACAAAGTCGAACGCCAAAGTCATGCATTGGCTGACACTCACAGTCTTTTAACTCCAGAAAGGCACGAAATAATGACTGAGACGCATTCCATACGGCATTTAAAGGCCGACCAACTTGCTTCTTTTGATCTGAAAACTCATTTTGGGGCCACGATGCAGGATCATCTGGATATTGGTGCTTGATATCATCTTCCCAGTTCTCGAGGAATTCAATAAGTCGGTCAGAATCATCGGGGTTGGTGGTCAGATCCAACATCCACGGTCGCAAATGCGTCTCTGTTATGTTCATATCGTACTGTCTATTTTTCCACATCTTGTTTAGTGCCCACAATCGAGGATAGGCGGTTTGCGAAGATCCCGATTGTGGTCCCAAAACGCGCGGGTGAACGGTCGCCTCGAGTCGAACCAAGATAGTGGCCACCAAAGGATTTCTCTCTTGAATTATGGGCCGTATACGGTTGATATGGTCGCGAATCACAAGGCAATGGGCCATGATGCTGCTGTAGAAGTGCCTGGACTCTCTGGCAAGCCCATCGTTCCGAAGGTGGCGTAAGATCTCTCGGATTGTCTCAGTTGTACTTAAAATCAGGGCAATATTTGTCTCGCCATCTACAACAGCCATCTCAGCGATAGCTCATGGGTTTATATCTCCAGGAGGGTTTTCATTTCCATGCTGACGAAGAGTCTGACGGTGCACGTGCGGGGTTGTGCTGACTTAGTGTCTTCAGGGCTGAAAAACCAGCATAAGTTTCTGTCTTCATAGAACCTCATTCATCTTTTGTTAAGCTGGGTTTCAGTCGTGGGGTGTCGACGCCAATGGCCACAGTCATCACAGATGCAGCTAGGCTTTGCCTCACGTCGTTTCAGCAATGTTTCCAACTGTCGGCCTATCTCTCGCCGCGAGATTTATCGTTGGTGGAAGACCAATTGGCCAGGTTCTCACTATGGACGGCGAATATCGGTGTTTTTGCAACAGGACGAGCGTCATTGGATCATCGCCTCAGGGCGGCACCAGAGGTCCATGAAGTCATAATCGACCTTTTGGAAGTGCTGAATGATCGCATCCAGGAGGGTATGCTAACTTCGAGATTTTACAAACATCCCTTTGATGAATTTTGCGCAAGCTAAGAGAGAACAGGCTACGCTTATCTTGAAACTTGCGTTGTACCTCAGCGAAATACTAGCAGAAGCGAAGTAGATGATCAGATTAACACCATTATGAAGGAAATCGCGAGCCAAATAGCCCTGTTTCATCGCCTTTCCAATACCATCAGAAGAGCTGGTAGCGATGTCCGAAATGAGAAGGCAGCTGCATTATGTCGAATTTTGGACGAGGAGGGAAATGATGCGGAGCCGTTATTGAGAGCCATCTTTGCCAACTACATTCGGGATAAGTTCATGGAAATTGATGAGACTATATTGCAGCGACTTGCATCTGCAATGGTGCTGCGACGGAAGAGAATCTTGTACAGAAGATATCGATACGGAGACGGCTCACTCCATGTTGGGCAAATAGGCCCTCCGTCAATTCAATCTCCACAGATAGCTGCCGGACAGGAACCGCCAAACCGTCTCGAAAAATCCGGGTATGTCTCAGGAACCGCCGCAAAGTCTAGTGGTGAATCGCATACGGTCATTAGTGCGACTACTCTAGTTGCGGATAACTCAAAAAAGCCTCTGTCGCCCCTTCACGAGCTTCAGGGACAAAGACAGTTGCTTTGAATAGCCACGAAGAATTACAGTTTCCACCTGCACCTTTAGGTCATATCAGACGGAGGTACAAGAAGATGAAAAATGCAAGAGAAGATGAAGATCAAATATCACCTGAGATTCAATCCACAAAAGGTCATACTGAGTCTCCCACAGAACTTGCGAGCAACAAAGGTCAGGTTGAAGTAACTCTGAAGCAGACTATGAAACGAAACTGGGAGGAATGTGTTCAGGCTATAGGAGAAGTGACGTGTCCATTTTGTCTATACACAATCCCAGCAGCAGAGGCAAACGACGGCTCGAAATGGAAGTAAGTCATCCACATGAATGAAGTCTCTTTTCCTTCAACTCCGATCATGTATGCAAGGAATGCTGACTTCTAGCAGGTCACATGTCAGGAGTGATCTTGATGCCTATGTGTGTCTCTTCGAAGAATGCGACACCCCAGATCAGTTGTATAACCACAGTGAAGAATGGCTGAAACATATGCGTGAACATTCATTGCGCTGGCGCTGCAACTCCAAATCCCACGAGCCATGTGTATTTGACTCACGAGATACATATGCAGATCATTTGCGACATGCCCACAGGGAAAAATTCAGCGAAGCACAAGTTCGGGTCCTGGCTAACAAGAATGCGCGGCCAAACAACCCCCTTTTTCAATCTTGTCCACTGTGCGGCGAGTTCGAAGCTACAAACGGCACACTCGAAGAACATATTGTGGGACATCTGAGGGTTTTGGCTTTGAAATCCCTACCTCCTTATGAAGACGACGCGTCGGAGTACTCTGACACGGATGGTGACACTTCGCATGCCTCAAAGCCACACCAGCGCAGTACAATCTACAATGATTCGGATAGGTTCGTTGATCTACAGTTTGAAGATCATGAGAAATATGCAGATCTTGACGGACATGATGGAATTGATGACTCTTTGCCAATGTATCTTGAGACGCATGGTTTCGTGGAGTCTGATGAGAGCTTGCATCGAGAACTGCTGCCAGAAAGTTCTGCCAACAGATTGTCAGGTCATGATATACCCGCCAAAGGCCAAAGGCAAATGGAATGGGGCCTTGTGATTGAGAGCATTGAACCATTTACGCATGATGAGAAGGACTTGATACTTGAACACCTGGTGTTGAAGCAGCTTTGCTCTCCCACATTGACGTCAAGTCCAAGTGAAGGTAAAGTCGACACTCAATCCACGAGCCTGAATCCTATCACTGGCGAACATGAGACACAACAACATATCACGTCTTATTCAGATCGCCAAATTTCACAGCAGCTCTCTTCTGTTTTTAAGGAAACTTCGAAGAATGGGATGTTCGAGACAGAATTACCTGAGATTTATGAGAGGTACGGTGTATCGCGACCGTATGGCAATGAACCCACAAACGGCACCATAAACGCACAGGCTGGTAATTTTGAGATGTTTGAAAGGAATGACCTTCATTCTACATTGCTTCAACACCGAATGGACGCATCCAAGTCCGTTCCCAGGATGAGAGCAGGCTACACGCCTCTGGAATCACCACTACTACCAGGATCTACCCCATTATCCACTCATAATCTCAAACACAATACAAATGCGAACCTGGAACAAAGTCTGAAAAGAGAAAGCCATTTCCCAGAAGATACCAGTTATGAATCTCACATTTTCACCAAACCAGAGCAGAAGATTTACGACTGGTCTGACCTTCTTGAGAAGCATTTCCCCGGCCATTCAGTTGGCAAACTTGACAATTTGGAAGGGAACGCCACAAATCGAATCGATTTGGATGACATAATTTCACGTTTACTAAAATCTACCACACCTAACAAAAGAGGACTCCCTGTTTCTCTCGAGGAGATATATGGTGTATGTGCCGCATCGCGGGAAGTTCTACTTTGTCAGCCTATGCTTTTGGAATTGAGTGCGCCTCTCGAGATTGTTGGCGACGTTCACGGCCAGTACACCGACCTGATCAGAATCTTTGAGCTATGCGGCTTTCCACCGACGACTCCATACTTATTTCTCGGTGACTACATTGATCGAGGAATGCAAGGTCTCGAAACAATTCTCCTTCTACTATGCTATAAGCTCAAATACCCAGAGAGGATCCATTTGCTTCGGGGAAACCACGAAGCCGCCGATGTTTCCCGGGTATATGGCTTTTACGATGAGTGCAAGCGACGATGCAATGTTAAGATCTGGAAAACTTTTATAAACGTTTTTAATTGTTTACCTGCCGCATGTGTGGTCGCGGACAAGATCTTTTGCGTGCATGGCGGCTTGTCCCCGTCTCTTTTCCAAATGGATGACATCCGCCAGCTTCAGCGTCCCACTGATGTCTCCGACAATGGTCTGCTCTGTGATCTTCTTTGGAGCGATCCTGCTATCATGGAACATGAATGGGAGCCAAATGACCGCGGAGTGAGCTTTTGCTTCAACAAGAGCATTATCGAAGCGTTTCTTTCACGACATAATTTCGATTTGATTTGCCGGGCACACCAGGTGGTTGAGGATGGATATGAGTTTTTCGCTGATCGGCTGGCGGTGACTGTTTTCTCAGCACCAAATGTATGTATCACTCTTTCTTTGCTTTTCTCTCGTGGGCTGTGAACTTGCATTCAAATTGCTTACCGATAATGTGCAGTATTGTGGAGAGTTTGATAATTGGGGAGGGATAATGTCTGTCTCAGATGATCTTCTCTGTAGTTTCAAATTATTGAAACCTTAGATGCCTCTCTCGGAAAAAAGTTCGTCGAAAGTCCCGTGGAATGAGAGGCAAGGACAGAAAGACATATTAGAGCGTATGCTGCATCATTGAATGGACAGATAGTTAGAGAGAGGAAATGAATATTACGTATTTATCAATCTACCAAAGGCTCAATCAACATATAAGAGCCTAGCGTTGTTTGTTGAGCTTTCAGCCACAACCTCCACACTGGAACTTTCCGATTGCCGAAAGCGTCCGTGAAACAGAGGGGCTGGTGGTAAAGCTAGGGAAAGATCGCTACTTCAGAAGATGATAGATAATTTTGACAAGAGCAATTGGAATGTAAATGGATCTGAGGTCTAATGCCAGACTGGTCGTATAGAATATTGTAATATAAAATACTCCAAATTCGCTAGCATGAAGTGGGGGATGATTTCTTTGTAGCACTTGGGCGTGACTTTTTAGCACTGGTTTAAAGCTGGCTAGATGGATTAAGACTACTTATACAAATTATTCAACAAGATAATTAAAACCCATGTTCCTTGAACTCTTGCTCGGTCCATTGCCACAGCTCCTCCGCTTTTCCCATATCACTCTCAATACCATTCCTGTTCGCTTCCTTAAAGAAGGGAACATAGTACGCGCCACTTTTCACTGCGCCAGAATCAGCCGTACTCGCCCAAAGCTGATTAAGCGTGCCGGTTGGAATATCCACGGAAGCCACCGAGGAGAACAGCTTAAAGACAAAGACAAGAAGTGGGTTTGCTTTCATGTCACCCCCAATATTCGTGCGGACAAGCCCGGGATGTAGAGAAACAGACTTGATACTGGGATATTTCTTAGCGTAAGACTTTGTAAAGTATATGTTGGCGAGTTTGGAGTGGCCATAGCGAGCAACAGTGCTGATCTCGTTGAGTGGCGTCTTGACCTGGCTGAGAAGTATACCGGCCTTGGGAGCGTTTCGATATATCTCGGAGCTGATGTTCACAATGCGAACATCTGCTCCAGTATCCGCAGTCTGGGTGAGGATTGGCAGAAGTAGTCGAGTCAGAAGTGCTGAACCCATATAGTTTGTGCCAAATTGGACTTCGTAGCCATCTTCAGTCAAGCCAGACGGAGGCGCAAAGATACCGGCGTTGTTGATGAGGATATCGAGGCGGTCATTTGTGGAAAGGAATGTTTCGGCTGCGCGTTTGATAGAAGCGAAAGACGAAAGGTCTATTTCGAGAAAGAGGATTTCGGCCGAGGGGACCTCTCGTTTGATTTCATCAATGGCTTCCGTTGCTTTCTTGGGGTTGCGGGCGCCCATGTATATCTTTTTGGGATCGTGCGCTGCCAATTGCTTTATAGTTTCTTTTCCAAGACCATTATTGCCTCCAGTTACCAGAATGACCCGCCCAGAGAGACTTGGTATATCCTTTCTGGGATCGAAAGAGTGGCTCTTGCCAAAAAGAAAAGACATCCCCTTTTCTGTAGATCTGCAGAACTGTAAAATAGTAGATACTAAATTTCCA
The DNA here is from genome assembly GCF_028828085.1 of Penicillium nucicola. Lineage (NCBI taxonomy): Eukaryota > Fungi > Ascomycota > Eurotiomycetes > Eurotiales > Aspergillaceae > Penicillium > Penicillium nucicola. Next base: position 3,328,317 of record NW_026643126.1, on the reverse strand, counting down.
ATATCAGGTTAAAGTTATTGAAGTTATACACAGTTCGAGTTAAGTGATGAATCATCATCCCGTGCCTCGGTCCCGGAGCCGGGGTGACTATTAATCAACCCCGAACTATAGTTGAGACAACTCCGGTTCGTGCACCGCCGGCCTTTTCAATTACTCCGATTGTTATACTTTCAGATAAAGCTTGAAAGTTATTTCCCAGATACTCAACTTTTCAGTTACTGCCTTGAGGCTTTTGACCGTTTATCTCTGCCGTGTTTTGCCCTCTACACAACTCCCGTCAACATGAGAGCCATTGTGGCAAATAGATATCTTGGGAAGCAAATTCTCAACTTCGCAACTTCTTCCTCATTTGGCCAATGTGCCAAAATTACCAACATACCAACTCCTGAGATCTCCGATAATGAGATTCTAGTCCAAGTGCGTGCCGTTGCACTCAACCCAGTCGACAACAAGAATATCGATTTTCTCTCCCCGAACAACAGTACCATAGGCTGTGATTATGCTGGAGAGGTGGCAAAAGTTGGAAAAGACATGATCGGCAGATGGAATGTAGGGGACAGAGTCGCGGGCTTTGTCCACGGCGGTCAATACCCTGACGTCGGCTCTTTTGCCGAATACCTGAAGGTTGATGGAGAACTTGCATGGCCCATTCCTGACGCGATCACCACATCTGAGGCTGCAACGTATGGTATTCCAGCAGTCACTGCAGTTTTTGCACTTCTGCATCTGGATGTCGCATGGGAAGATATTCTCTCAGGAGCCACGAAGCAATCTTCTGCGAAGTCCTCAATTTTGATTTACTCCGGTGGTTCAAACGTTGGACTGTTTGCAATCCAACTTGCCAAAAGAGCAGGTCTTCATGTTATTGCCACTGCATCACCACGGTCGTTTGATTTGGTCAAACGCTATGGCGCAGACACCGTGTTTGACTATCGGTCTCCAACGGCGGCCAGTGAAATTTCCAAAGCTCATCCTGATATCACCAAAGCTTTGGACTGCTTCTCGGAGGGAAATTCTTCTCATTTCTGCGCAGAGGTGCTTAAAAATGGTCGAGTTATCACGCTTCTGGATCAAGGGAAGCCAAAAAGGGCAGATATCGAGTTCAAAAGTCTCATGGTCTTCACAGCCTTTGGCAAACCGTTCTCATTATTGTCGCCCCTAGGTCCAAAGTTCTCAGTTGTTCCTGATGATCGGGATTCGCTTCGGCGTTTATATGCTAGCTTGAGTCAACTGTGTAATGGTGCTTTGAAACCTCCCCCGATTACAGTGCTGGAAGGAGGCCTTAACGCGGTCCTTCTCGGTCTTGATCGACTTCGCAAAGGAGAAGCCCAAGGTACCAAGCTTGTTGTGCAGCTGACGTCATAACAATTCCTCTTTTATTGAATTGAGCTTCGTTGTTATTGAAATGAGGCGGGCTTTTACTGAAATAGCTAGCGCTGGTAGTTGTCGCGCGTATATATCAATGGTTTATGAAGTAAATCACTCAGACCCCGACGAGCTACATCATGGGCTATGTGACAATGTAGACATCGGTTGCAGCGTCAAGGTGATTTAATTTCTCATCATGCAAAGTAGTAAAAAGGTAGATCACTAATTTCCATTATGCATTTTCGAAGAGAGTATATGCTAGGCCATATGTTTAGGAATGCGCGTGACTACGGCTGTCTCCAGCGGCCTGGAGCTCAAATCAAATTTTGCCCATATACAGCTCGTTACCGCCTTCGTTCTTACTATGGCCACAATATCTGAGTTATCCTACGAAGCCTTTCAATTTCTAGCACGAGTATATTATAAAGGTATAACCTGATAACATGGCCTAAATGACAGATCCTTGAACTTGACATACATGCATGCGAGACATCCTCATTCATTATAACTAAATGAATAATTCAAAAGTTTACACTGCTCAGTATCAAAATCTCCTTCTATCGGCCTTTTCACTACCTTTGAGTTTGTTTCGTTGGAATTTTTCTAGTTTTCTTTCTTCGTTCATGCTTTGGCATAAAGTAAACACACCCATTGCAGAAAAAAATAAGATGTAAAATGGCACTCATGATAATTAATCAGCGGCAGAATTTATTTTGAGCTTAAGGCCACTGCAAAGTGCCGTACGTGACTCGCCGACGCCCTGTTCTAGGCTGACGTTCACAGAACTAACTGACTCGCTCGTAGAACTAGAACTACTTTCTAGCCTGTAATGGTTTCATGGAAATTGACTAGAACATCTCATCGCAGCAGTTATTCATCCCATTGGCACCATGGTCAAGATCAACCACCGAAGATCGGCATAACCCACGGAACTGACTTTTATCAGATTCCATTAAATAGTGGTGAGTGATATTGACGGTGTTCTGAGTTCATGCTTGCAGATGATGATACATGCATGCTTTGCTTTCCCTTTTCCCCTTGTAGGTTTTGGCATCGGGACATTCAATCCATTCATTGTGTCCCGTCACCTTTGAAATCTACAAGAGAGATTAAGATCACTGCATATATAGTCAAACAACGTAGATGAGACTTTATTCAGAACGTTGTCACGGTGTGATATGCAGCAGCGAAACACAGATCAAAATGTGGCTCGTATTCGGAAACCCCTGAAAATCTCCCAGGGATGTGACAGTGTAGAAAATCTCAAAGAACAACACGCAATGCAACCTCGGGACGAAATAGAGACATGATAGATTATGGAAGTTATGCGTGATGGCCGACCAAAGAGAGAAAGAAGAGGGAATGTGGCAGACTAAAGTGCCTTCATTGCCCCAAAGGGGGAATCCCGGAGTGGGGGCCGAAAGGATCTCCGAAACTCGCTTTATATCAACCCCCTCCTCTCTTCTTCTTCTTGGGAAAGATTGCTGCTAAACAAATCATTCTCTCAAAGTACTACAAATCATCTCGACAGAAGCGCAAAGAGTTTCCGTCCGGGGAGGAAAGGAGACAAAAAAGGGGGCAAGAGGGACGTCAGTAAATCTGAAACCTCAACACGCCCCAACTCAAACACAACAACATAGAGCAACACATACACCAAACCCAGTCAAAATGGGCCAAGCCCCATCAAAGCCCAAGGAAGGCGCGACCATCCAAGTCATAGGCGCAGGTCTACCACGCACAGGGACGTCATCCTTCAGCCAAGCGCTAGAAATCCTGCTCGATGGCCCAGTCTACCACTGCGGCACGCAATCATCAATGGGCCCACCGGCCGAAATCAAAGGCTGGATTCCTATCCTGCAAATGTGGCTGAAAGGCGACCCGACCAGCCGCGCGACAATGCTCCCACTCCTGCGCCGCCGATTGACAGGCTATGTCGCCATAACAGACTCGCCAGGCTCGCAGTTCATCCCGGAGCTGATGCAACTGTATCCAGAGGCCAAGGTGATCTGCACGACGCGGGATCCACTCCTCTGGGAGCCCAGTATGATGCGTGTGCAAAGTTTAACGGGGGTTTGGTTTGCGCGGCTGGCCTTGCTGCCGTTGGAGGGGATGCGGCATTTCATTCCTTATGGGCATTTGCTTGCTGCGCAGTGGGAGCGACTGTATGGGGGTGTCTCTGGATATCATGGGCGCGAGACTTATGAGAGGCATATGGCTTGGTTGACGGAGGTTGTGCCGAAGGAGAGGCTGGTCTTCTTTGATGTTAAAGATGGGTGGGGGCCTTTGTGTGAGGCTCTGGCGGTGGAAGAACCCACAGGCAAGGAGTTCCCTCGCATCAATGATTCCGAGGCCATTGAGAAGACGGTCAAATATCATTTACGCAGGGGGTTGACTCGCTGGGCTGTGGTTTTTGCTGTTCTTGGCGTTGGGATTGCAGCTTGGCGCAAGTCTTGGTGAGAGTCGGACATGTCAATATCAGACCATGAATAATGAGTCAAATTTTTGAATATACTAGCCTAGACCACGTTGGATTCCTCAATGCTGTGGATCCTTTTGCGAAATAAGTACGGTAAAGCGATGCATGAACATGAGAAAGGATATTTTGTATACCTATGAACCCGAAATACTACTATACAAACCGCCCATTATAACTTGTCGTAAACTACACATGAGCTTAGAAAGCTCTCATCGACGAGCCTGCTCGAGCGATGTAGAACCGAGCCTTCCGAAATCATGGTTTGTTTCCACGGTGGTCTCGATCTCTGTGTGCCTGAAGATCTTGCCGTCAGGGATGATTCTCTCTTCACTGGAGTTGCTGGCAGCTCCAATCTGAGTGCCCATGTTGATATCATCCTTGTCGCCAATGGTGCCCATCGTGATATTTCTGGGATCCGTAACTTTGGTGAAGCCAGAGCCATATCGTCTGCCAGTAGTGTTTCCTGACCAAGGACCGTACTTTTTCCCACTGCTGTATTCTCCGATGAAGCGAGGCAGGAAGCGAGAGGCAATTGCTTTGAATGAGGGAATCGAGGCAGCGAGGATACCGACGTTGGTCTCGATGACGGACCAATACATGGCACCACTGATCGCGTAAGTGAAGTCCGCAGAAGAGAGCATGGCGGGAATATAGGTAATTCGAATGATGGAAGAGACACATGCACTGGAAAGACAGGATGTTAGTTATTTCAATATTTCCTGATCGAGATGTTATCACTTACAAGAGACCAAGACAGAGAATAATTGCAAGGACAATCTTTTGCTTCCTGGGCATCTGAAGCTTGAAGATAACCCTGATTGGCAAAGTGTAGGTGAGAACATCAGTGAAGATATTGAGCGCAGCGTTGCAAAGATAGAACACGTTGATATCAACACACGTTCCTGGCTTGGTGCTTGCCCAGGCTTTGCTGACCGGTTGACATTGGAATGCAGCTACAAGCACAAATGAGATTGCTTGTGCTGCGATAACTCCGATCATGATCCAGGATAGACGGGTCAGGTAACGATCTCCGAGACGAGTATAGAACCATAGGACAGATGTTTTGACAAAGCCGAGACATGCAAGATAGAACATTGAGCTCAGCCAGACAGCCTAGAGTAGGTCAGCAACATAACATGAAGCCAAACATGATATCCTTACGAAAGCGTAGTCAATGAGTTTTGTCTTGTCTGTGTCGACATAATGTGTTCCAAGTCCATTTTTGACGGCTAAATGTCGTTAGATTTTGCATCATTAGAGAGCGGGCTTGAACCTACCAACAATGGTGACAGCAATAAATGCCCAAGCAAGTAGCTGTGCTCATTAGTTACAGATCCGTTGGAATTCAAGTCAAAGTTTCTTACACAAGCTCCAATAATGAGGTCTTGGACGAGTTAGCACAGCGCTGATGACGGTGTATTAATGAATAACATACAATCATCGAGACCCATTTTACCCAAGACGTATACACGGGCAAAGAGACGAAGACATAAGACACAGAATGTCAGAGCGGCGAAGGCAACACAGATGCCGACCACCACCGGGCCTTGGGAGCCATTGGCAGTCATGATGAGTTAAATGAATAGAAAGAAGGAAAGGAGAGTAACAAAGAGCGAAGTGGACTATTAACGAATGGCACAGACAGTTGATTCACATCCCCGTCTCACAGAGAAGAGAAAGAAGAACTGCAAGTATCATCGGAAAGATCAATAAAAAATGGTTCGCGGTACCCCAGTCTACAGTTATATGATTCCAGATCCCCCTGGACTAGCACGAGCAAAAGGACCGTGAACACACTGCTAAACATGCGCATTCTGCATGGTCTAGTCCTAGGTCCACACCCCAGCAACATGCAAAATCAAGGCAGGGATTGACAAGGGCTTTCCCTTTCTAGAAACACGAGACACGAGACTGTCAGAGACGCCCATCTCCACCCGAGGATCGCCTGTCTGAACCGCCTGCCTCTTTGGAAACGGCCTAAGACTTAGTGATCCAAAAAGCGAAGACCGGAAACCTGTTCAGGATTTCTGTTCGCTACGCAGAGACGTACAGTACAGAAGAGCTTTGCTTGCTCAATTTTTACGTACAAAGAAAAATTATTGATAAATCATGTTGCCCAGCCTTACTACCAACTTGGCTCTAGCTAATAGGGTCCTACATACAGGAATTAGCTTGGAGGACAGGGAATATTTGCGTTTAGTACGCTGATATCCACATCAAGACAGGGTTAGCATTGGCTAGGAAAAGGCTCGGTCGACACGTTCAACGGCTCGACGATCATTTCAAAATATTTCCTACTGTACAGTAGGCGCGGGAATATCGCTCATATTTGGGGTACATATCCGACTTGCATAAAAAAAAAAAAAAGGCGATCAGATAGAGCAGAACGAAAAATCTGATCTGAATCTACATGTACACGGAAAGCGACCGAGTTGATCTCCGATTTCAAGTTATTTATAAATTCCCATCGAGATTGTTATCGAGATGGTTCCGATGGTGATCTTAATGTCCCCAGTGAGCTTTGGCCGAGCAAAGATGGAGCCCTGCATACGAAGTACACAGAACAACCCCTTTGTTCGAATATCAAACTAAATCCAATTGACAGCACGCTAAAAAGTCAAACACCTTATCCTTTCCCCTGGAGCGAACTAGAAACTCTCACGGAACGCAGTCTAAAGTTTTTAGTTTAATTTAATTTACTTTGATACTGGAAAATGGCCTAGACGATCCGACACGAGAGTGGCGGTGGGATCTGCGCGGACGGGCGTTTCAGTGCGCGACAGATCTGTCCCGTTTGCTGCCGGGCCAAATGGGCCTGCCCCGACGGCAAAAACCAATGACGCTAAACTGGGCTAATGCTTTAATGCTTCCGATCTACATTGGCCTTCCGACCCGTCTTGGTGGAGAGCGGGTCGTCCTCAATAGTTAAGCGAAATTGGCCGAATGGCGAACAGGCCTCTTCAAAGACGTTGCACTAAGAGAAGATGAAAGGATTGAGAACTCACGAACACATGTGATACAATTCATTGTTATACATGAGATTCAAGCTGCAGTCAATATCTGCACGACAAATCCTGGCTTTATTGTAGTGGAACTAAAAATCCATAGACTGCAGGACCCCGTTCTGCGTATGAAGTAGGCGTCTCAGTGGCCCTCGGAAGTTGCCTACAGGTTTTCCTGATCAATAGCCTATTTCGGATATACAGTGCAGTACGAAAGTAGAGGACCCCAGGTCTTTGCACCGAAATAAATAGCGTTCTCGGCCATTTACGACCGTTAGGATCGGCAAGCTGTCAAAACCACCCCTGAACGAGTCATGAAAGACATTGGCATTTCTCGGCCATACTATATACGGGAATTTAAACCGCATGATGTACTGCACATGTGGCGGCTTAACCTCAGACTTTGGCGCACCACATTCTCCCTAGGGGAAACTAGTGGAGAATGCTGCCCTATCTCCACAGCTAGAAATCACAACCTGTCTCAGTTGATCTAAAACGAACGCATCACATATTACGCGTTGTCACATTAGATAAATCAAGCATCCTCCACGAACCATCCAATCTCTCCACATTCATTTCGCGAAGAACGTGTTCGACCCTTTATTAACAGCCACTCTGGCGCTAAGACTCAGGAAGCCCACCCTTGTCCTGGCGTCTGCAGCTTCATTTTTAGTTCCGGTTTACATCCAGTGAGAAGCTGGGAATTTTATAGTGGAGAACGCCATAGCCTGTGCTCCACCTAGCTTTAGTGCCAGGTACTTTTGTTTCTCAATCAACAAGGCATACTGTACGGAGTACGGAGTACAGTACTGTATAGTGTACTCCGTACTCCATACTCTCTCGCCATCTGAGACCTGCCCTGTGCAAATGACCCGAGCCGGAAAATCTTTCTTTTTTCTGCATTCAAGACCCTCTCTAAAGCGGAGACCGTCTAATCTCCTATGCTGATCCCCGTACTTTCAAAACAAGGCAATGGCATTGCTTCGCCCAGTCCACAGTATACGGAGGATGCCGACTGCCGTGGCTCCGCAACGCCAACTGTTCATATGCTAACAGACACAGATTCTCCATTATTTCTTCACTCTGCAGAGCATCACTACTTCATGAGGAAAGTGCATCATTAGCCGCCATCCGCCGGTCTCCATATACTGTACTGTAGCCTGGACACGCGCGGAGAAGCAGCCGCAAACAGCTGCCCAATTTCAAATCAGCAAGCGGAGTCGTAACACATCCACACCGTTGCCAATGCTATGACTCTACCCCGTACCGAGGACACTAGGTTCAAGGGGGAGCATGGTGGATTCTTCGGTGTAGCGCTGCACATGTACTTCATGCCGAGGACGGAGAAACACATAGCTTTAACCCCAAGACCCAGTCAGGTCTAGACTGGCGTGGTTGATGGAATTGAACTAATTTGAGTGGACATGGCTATCACTGCGCAGCCCTCTGGCCAATGCCCTTGTGTCCCTTACAATGCAAAACCCTTGAAAGGGTTAGGGGGTTTGGAAAATTGGAGATTTAATACTTTTTTGGAGGGGCTATTTCCCTCTAAAGAAAGCCGTTTCCATCTGCTCTTCGTGTTGGTTTGTCATTCCTCAATCAACATGGGTGTTGCTGGGAATGTCCTGTCACTATTGACAGTGCCCAATGTCATTTTGGGTCTGATCGCTTATGTGGTTTTCAAATTTGGTTATCAGATCATTTACTATCGTTATTTCCACTCACTTTCTAAGTTCCCCGGTCCTTTCTGGGGCTCTGTGACTCGACTATGGATCGCATGGCATAATCTGCAGGAAACAGAGGTGCCCACTGTCTATGAATTGGCGAAGGAACATGGTCAGTCTTGGTTCATTCAATTGAGTCTCCAAGCGGTGAAATTGACTTGATTCAGGTCCTGTTATTCGCATTAGCCCGACATTGCTGCTGGTCAGCGATTACCAGAAGCTCCCGGAAGTCTACCACCGCAATGTAGACAAAACCGGTCATTATATCACTGGAAGCTTTGGAGAAAATGAATCACTGTTCAACATGAGGTCTCACAAGACTCACGCAGTATTCAGAAAACATGTTGCCGGACCGGTACGATATCGTGCATGCGCAGCAATACCCAAATCATTTAACTGATGACATACAGTACTCTTTCACCAACATCAAGAAAATGGAACCCTTGCTCGACATGCGCATTCAACAATGGACGAGCAAGCTTAATGAAAAGTTCATCAAAACCGGCGAAGCCTTCGACTTCTCCTGGTGGGCCGTGTAAGTAGCAAAAGGCAGCCAAAAAAACAACAGCCCCCAACTAACAAACATAAAAGCTACATGGCCTACGATATCATCAGCGAAATAGGCTTCGGCGAACCCTTCGGCTTCATAGAAAAAGGCGAAGACATCGGCGGCCTAATCCAAGGCTTCCATGATGGCCTCCCAGCCTTCGGCCTCTTAGCCCGCCTGCACCCCTTCACCTCGTGGATAAAAACAACCTTCTTGAAGAAATACCTAGTCGCAAAACCAGAAGACAACACCGGAATCGGCGTGCTCATGCGCTTCCGCGACCGCCTCATCGACCAGCGCATCAAAGACATCGAAACAGGCAAAAAGGTCCCTACAGATCTCCTGCAAACTTTCCTGGAAGCCCAGACCGACGAGGGAAAACCCCTCGACCTGGAATACATCCGCGCGGAGGTTCTTCTCGTTCTCCTCGCCGGCGCCGATACAACAGGGACAGCCTTCCAGGCGCTGATGACCTTCCTGCTCACAAACCCGGATGCGTACGAGCGCATGATGGCTGAGATTGATACTGCAGCGCGGAAGGGTTTGATCTCAGAGATGCCGCAGTATAATGAGGTTCTGGAACATTTGCCGTTTTTTGTTGGTTGTATTAAGGAGACTATGCGGCTTTGTCCTTCTGCACCGAACATTTTCCCTCGCTATGTTCCTGAGCCGGGTATTGAGCTTTATGGTCGGTTTGCTCCGGCTGGGACAGAGATTACTTGTAATCCTTATTTGGTCCAGCGCGATCCGAAGCTTTATGGGGATGATGCGGAGGAGTTCCGGCCTGAGCGGTGGTTGGATGTTGAGAAGGCTAAGTTGTACAATAAGTATAACTTTGCGTTTGGGTATGGGTCGAGGGTTTGCCTGGGGAAGGATATTGCTATGATGGAGTTGTTCAAGGGTCCTTTGCAGGTGAGTTTGGACTTTTGGTGCTTGGTTGGGATTGGTGCTGATTTGCTCTTTAGTTCTTCCGTCAATATAAATTTGCCGCTGTGTCTGACAAGCCTGAGCCTAAATTCGTGGTGAAGGGGGGTGTCGGGTACTGGAGGGATGTCTGGCTCACTATTTCGAAGAGACCGGAAGTCAAGGCCGAGTGAGCGTTTGTTTGGGGAATGATTGGGGAGAATTACTTGTTGATAATCAGTTGAGATGCCACTGTACTATAGGAGCAGGCAATAGATACCGTTGAAATAAAGACCTTCGAAGTGAAGTTGTGAGACATGCAAAACTTCCATTATACAATGGAGAGCAGACATAGGTCGGCATTTAAATTATGTTATGGCGTCAAAGACAATATATTTGACTTGAAATATGTATATAGATGCAGATACTCAACGAAGAGCATGCAATCGATCCGAAAAGATATAAAAAAAAAGAATCCTTTTTTGATAGCCCGCCCGCCCATATTTGGCTATACATGAAACGAGAAACCGAATTGAGACACGATGATTCGGAGCTTATGAAGACTGAGGGGTATTGCCCATGACGGCATCCTGAAAATTATGTTAGTACTCAGTTATCATTAAAGGAACATGTTGTCCTTACCCTAGCCTCGTGGTAAAGAGGAGTGATACCAGTCCAGTAAACGAACTGGTGAACGCCTTGTCCAACAAGAACCTCAAGTCCAGGGATGGTGCTCCAGCCGGCATCGGATGCAAGCTGCATGAGCGCAGTAACGGCAGGCTTGTAGGCCATCTCGAGAAGAACGCGAGGGTTGTTAGATTCGGGAGTCTTGCCGACGAGGGCACCGTCGATCTCCTGAGTACGCTCAAACATGTGGCAGAGTGTCTCGCGCACGGTAGGGTCGATGGGACGATCGGCGGGAATGGTGCCGATGGCAACACGGGGAACGCTGTCGAGCTGGCTGTGGTTGTCTACAACGCGGATGTTGTAGTTGGTAGGGAAGGTTGAGACCATACCCTCGAGCTTGCTGGCACTGCGGCCTACGACGTAGATCGGGGAGAAGCCCATGTGGTGCAAGGCGAAGATGGCAGCACGGGCAGTGCCACCGCCACCAACGACAACAGCACTCTCATCGCCGGATGATCCATAAATGCCGGCGTTACGCAAGCATCGGACCATGCCCTGCCAGTCGGTGTTGTAGCCAACCAGACGGGGAGGCTTGTCACCGTTGGCAACGGGAACGATGGTGTTGACTGCGCCGATGATCTCGGCTTCCTGGGCAACTTCGTCGAGCAGTGGCATGATGTCCAACTTGAGGGGGATGGTCACGGAGGCACCGCCGAAATCGGAGGCGCGAATGAAGTCCTTCACATCCTCAACATTGGAGGTCTCCAAGCGGCTGTACTCATGGGGCAGACCCATGGTGCCGAAAAGAGTGTTGTGAAGAGCGGGCGACCGAGAGCCAGAGACAGGAGAACCGAAGATGGCGAACTTCTTGGCCTTGATCTCACCCATCAGAGAGAGACCGCGGCGAATCTCGGTCGCGGAAAGTTGACCGGGTGCGGCCTTGAAGGGGAGGCTGGAGTGCGACACGGGAGTCATGAAGCCGTTCAGAATGCGGCTGAGCTGACCCTTGTCACCCATGTTGATAGCGATCAGGGGGGTGTCGTGGGCTTTCTCGGCCCAGGTCTTGAACTTCCGCAAAGCGGTGTTGTCATCCAGGCTGTTCGCAACACCAACAAGCTTGATCACATCGCCGTACTCCAGAGCACGGTTGTAGGACTGCATCCAGGACATGTTGCCCCAAGAGAGTTCTCCCTTAGGATCATGGTGCGAGGCGATGATCTTGGAGTGACCCTTCATCTCAGTAACAGCACGGAGCATCTCGTCTGGGAAGGCGATCTCAAGATCCACAAATTCGGATCCGGAGCGGAACGCCAGGCGGTACAGTTGCATCGCGGCATCGTGAGCATCATCGGGGAAGCGGCCTCCTTGGCTCTTGGTGCGGATGGTGAAGATGAGGGGGAGACTAGTACGGCGGCGAAGGAAAGAAATTTGTTCGGCGACGTAGTCAACGGAGGGAATGTCGCCGTCGGATGAAGGGTCCTTCAACAAGTCAACCCGCAATTCCACGGCGTCGGATCCAACGCAAGCCTCTGTGATGATATCACCGGCGGGGCAGAGATTGGGTAGTGTCAATGAGACAAAGAAGCTGTGCTTCTTCTTCTTGATCTGACCGAGACTGTCTGTACGGCCAGTCACCACGCGCATGAAGCGCGCAAAGTCTTCTGAGGCAAGAGCGAGCTCAGCAGAGCTAGAGTGTTGGCTGAAGTACTGAATGTTGCTGCACTCCTGGAACCAAGGCTTGCGGCGCAGCCACACTCCCATCATGTCCTCGACGTAGGCAGGGCGAGTCTTGTCAATCTGGAGGAAGTCCATGACCAGCTTGATGTCACGCATGATAAGAAGCACATTTCCCTTGTTCTTGTGGTAGTCAACAAGCATCTTGCGTGCCTCTGGAATCTCGACAATACCACCACCACAGGCGAAAACGTAGCCAGTAGGGCGGTCCTTCATGGCGCGCTGAAGGCAGGCCAATTCAGCGTCGCGGAATCCTTGCCAGCCGCGAGTCTTGATCATTTCAGGAATTGTGATTCCCTCAGATGTCTCAAGCTCGGTGTCAAGGTCAATGAATTGACGGCCAAGGACCTTGCCCACCCAATTGCCAGTGGTAGTCTTTCCAGCGCCACGCATGCCAATGATGAAGGTACTAGCGTTGCTTCGCTCTTCCTGGCTTGAGGCTGCAAGTTCGTCTTCCTTGAGCTCCTTGCCTTCAAGCTTGACGCCCCACATCTGCTTCTGGGTGTCCCACCAGCCGGGCCAGGTCTTACCAACACACTCCTTCTCCAAAATAAGAGTAGGCTGGGGGGTAATGAGAGAAAGCACACTGAAACTGAACGCGACACGGTGATCATCATAGCAGTAAACACCACCAGCAGGTTGGCGGAGGGTCGAACGATCGATACCATCGATCTCAAGACCATCGTCATGCTCGCGGCAGACAACTCCGAACTTGGCCAGTTCGTCCTTCATGGCCTTGATACGGTTGCATTCCTTGACACGCTGGTTGGCAATACCGTAGATGCGGGTCGTGTGGTTTGAACCCTCGCCCCGGGCGATTGCCGCGAGAACAGAGGCACCGAGGAATGCATCGGTCATGGGTTCCATGTCCACATTGGGCAATGGACGGAGGATACCATCAGCAGGTCCAGTGACAGTAGTGGAAGTGTCAGACTGGGTCACAGAGCATCCCATGGGTCGGAGAACTTCGACTGCGAAGCGAGCATCACCCTGGAGGGACTTGGAGCCAATGTTAGGTACAGTGCAAGTGGTGCCAGTAACAGCAGCAATGGCCAGAGGATAAGTGGCAGAGCTTGCGTCACTCTCGACAACATACTCGGCAGGGTTCACGTAGCGAGCCTGGGGGATGTGGTAAGTGTGCTCCTCGGTGGTAGACTTCTGAACGTCAATACCGAAGGAGCGCATCATGGCAGTGGTCATATCAATGTATGGCTGTGAAATGGGCTTGCCACCAACGAGCTTCAGGGTGACTGGCTCCTTGGCGTAAGGAGCACACATGAGAAGCGAAGAGACATACTGAGAGGAGACCTTGGCGGCCAGATTGATATTGCCTCCAGCGAACCCTCCGGAAGCGGCAATCTTAAGAGGGAGACTGCCCTTGCTCTCCATGAACTCAACATCAGCACCGTTAGCGGTGAGAGCATCGACAAGGTCGCCAATAGGGCGCTGCTTCATACGGTTGTTACCGGTCAGGACACTTGAGTCAACAGTGCTGGGGGTAGCGAGAGTTGCCACAGTAGTGAGGAATCGAGAGGCAGTTCCAGCGTTGCCCAAGTACAAAGGCGATGGGCTCGCAACAATGTTACCACCCTTGCCATTGACAACAAGAACCTCACCTTCGTCCTCCCAAGAGAAAGTGGCCGCGCCGAGACGCTCCAAGGCATTCAACATGACCTCAGTGTCGTCGGAATGCAGTAGGTTCTTAATACGACAGGTTCCAGATCCAAGCGCAGCGAGCACAAGAGCTCGGTTTGAGATACTCTTCGATCCGGGGGTGCGCACGTAACATTAAGAGACTTAGCCACACCGGGGTGAACCTCGACGCTGGGAGCGAGAACGACGCCAATGTCCGCGTTGGAGACAACGCTGGCCTTGGGCTCATGAGTACGGCCGATAGCCGACAGAAGAACAACCTTCTTCTTGGGGCCATCATTCTTCTTATCCAGTGCCATGTTGAACAGCAATTGGTCCACAGAGCAGTGCTTGCCGGCAGTCAGCTTCCGGACGCGGGCATCCTTCAAGGAAGTAGGCAAGCCGTAGGCGGAAAGGCACTTCACGATACGAGCCACAGCAACACCCTTGAGGATGCCTAGGTGACGGGCAAGCTCGGCCTCCTTCACCATACCGATGGCGACACACTCGCCGTGGAGAATCTGAGGAGTGAGGATTGCCTCAATAGCATGTCCAATGGAGTGACCCCAGTTGAGGAGGTTGCGAAGACCGCCCTCGCGCTCATCGGCAGACACAACATAGGCCTTGTGGTGCGCAGATGCCAAGATTCTGGCCTTCAAGATATCGCGAATTCCATCGAAGCGACCCTGGCCGGGCTTCGCCTCGCTGCGCGCGGCACCTAGAATTAGCTCCGCGTTATCCTCAAGAGCGGTGAATTCTTCCTCGCTGGAGATGGCAGCGGTCTTGATGACCTCGGCCATACCGTTGATGAACTCGCGGACGGGAAGCGTCTCAAGGAATTCAAGATCAATATAAATTCTCGACGGCTGCCAGATAGAGCCGATGAGGTTCTTGCCCAGTGGCGTGTCAATAGCAGTCTTTCCTCCAATTGAGGAGTCCACCATGGCGAGGAGGGTGGTGGGGACCTGCACAAACTGAACACCCCGCATGTAGGTTGCGGCAACAAAGCCAGTCAGATCTCCAATTACACCACCACCCAATGCGATGATCACTGTGTCTCTCCCACATGGTGGGTTCTGGCTTAGCATCCAATCTTCAATGTCGGCTTTTGTCTGGCGGGACTTGGAGCTTTCGCCGGGCGAGGCATGGTAGACGAGGAGTCGTGGGGCAGGGGAAATAGATGCGGTGGCGGCCTCGAAGGTTTTTTGAAAGGTAGGGGTATAGAGGGAGCCGATGTTGGTATCGGTGATGAGGACGTAGGTGGTGGAGGGTACGTTACTGATCAGGTCCTTTGCGACGTAATTGCGCCAGAGACCGAAATCGGCAACAATACTCTCCCGGCCCAGGATACTGATTTTTGTAGGTTCCGTCATAGTGATCAAAAGAGAGACAGAGAGAGAGACAGAGAGAGAGAGAGAGAGGAATTGGAGGAATTATGATCTGCTCATCTCATTCTGAATGCCGAAGTGGTCAGCCTTGACTCATACTTTATTTCAATTTTAGGTTTCTCCACGCTAGTGGCGTAGACTGAGAACAATGGGCATGAGACCCTTGCAAAAAAGGGAGGGAACATACCTGTACCGAGACAGAGACACCAAAGAGACACAAAGATGAGAATGAAGATGAAGAGGAAGAGGTTAAAAACGCAAATCGATCGTGTATCCTCCCCCGCCGATCTCGCGGGTTTTCTTGACCGCCCGGTGAATCGGAACCCCTGAAATGGACCTACGAACTACACCCTCGAACGAGTTGACTCTCGCACTACACCGTGTGGTCTTGGACGGGTCTGTGACTGGCTTTTGACGAATGATATGTGACTTTCTGATATTCAAGGTTCCCAACTCTCCCTTTTTGTCCTTTCGTTCTCCTTTCTCAAGTTCCGCATCTCTCAGCTCAGCTTGTAGATCGATCGACCTACTAGTCCGAGTAAGTATCCTCGAATCTGTCGTGACTCATGGCTCCATCTTCATGGGCTCCACATTCAGCTCCCAATCGATCAGCTCCGGTTTGATCACTGTCCCCAAGAAAGCCTGTCGTGTCTTCCTTTGCGTCGAATTTTGGGCTTCGGTCTGGGCTTTCGAAACGCCCGAAGGCAGCTTACAGCGTCTGGGTCTTTTCGTGGACTGGTTGGATCTCTGGTCGACTATGGTCTTAGTTCCGTTGCCTCCACTGCCGATCTCTGGGTGAGTGGTCTCCAGCTGGGCGATCTCGGCATGAGCAGTCTCTGCCTTAGCCATGTCAACACCAGTGGTCTCGATATCCGCAGTCTCCGTATCCGCGGTCTCCGCATCCACAATGTCTACACCAAGAGTACTATTACTTTCCGTGGCCTCTGCGTTCGAGGTATGCACATCAACTGTGCTGACTTGGGTGGGATCCATTGACGTCCCTCTGTTGCACTAATCCATGATCCGCACGCATCGACTGACCAGCGCATCAAGTGCTTGGTTTTGAATAACAACACCTCCTTTGCAGCATTGTTTTATCTTGGTAGCATCCTGGTTTACCAGATCCTTGCTGACAGATTTCCCATTACCGCCACCATGATCAATGTTGGAATTGCCAGGTTCCTCGGCAGAGATACGCAGACTCTGCTGAAATAGTCGATTAGGTTGTCGGCGAATTGAAACAATATTCCGTGTGTGTCACTGTCGTTTCTACTGGTGATGTGCCCAAGCAAAGTGATCTTGCCAGTCGGCGAGGCTGGGGTATTTCCTTCCAGATCAAGCCGATCTAGGGAATGAACCAAACCAGATGTTGACTGGCGGTCTCCTGACTCCGTTTTCATATTTCTGTATACTTTGTAAAAGGTTGTTCCTCGAGGGTCACCGCCAATTGTGCGGCACCATTGTATGGGCTGTGCTTGTTGGATAAACTGACGTAGTTGATCTCATAAAGAATTTCGGGCGTTTCACAGAATTGCCATCGCTCCCCCCGGCTTGACGAGTTGGTGTCGGTCATGGTAGAATCGAGCAGTGAGGGAATCAATGCTGGTTCCTTAAATTGATCAAGATCAATGAAGAGATATCCCAATGGGTATTTCTTTGTGTAAAAAAAGATCCAGCGTGCCGAAAGGTGTGAAGGCTAAAGGGATATGTTAGTTGAGAAATCTCAGGGTGTTCAGATATAGGCTTATTGTGTTCGTATTTGCTTGTATCTTGATGATGACTCGTAACAAATTCGCTATGCGGCCATAATGTCAATTAAGGCATATAAGCTCTGCTATTGCTGAGCTGTGATGTGAAGCAAATGACTATTAAAGCTTCCTGTTGAACCAAGCAAACGGCGTAGTTGGGCGGTCTTTCTGCATGCACAGTATTTTGGGTCATGATCGTCAAAATAATTGCTCATTGCATCATCTTAGGCTTCTCTATGGCCATAGGACTGTGTCTAAACGTCTTCCTAGGCAAGTTCAGGCCATAAAACGAGGCTGGTTCTGGAGATTTCTTCCCACAGTCGCAGGATATATATGTTCATCATCCAGCATAGATCATCAAAAAATCTACAAAATGAATGGAACAAGACATACAAAACAATTAGATATAAAATGAAGGTAATCTCTGACTTAAGAGAAAGTTGACTAGTCAAAGCTTGTGTATGTTTACATCTAGCTTGTGATCGGGCATACTGTCGGCATACCGAGAAAGGACAAATTTCCATCATGAAATGACCACAAATTAGAAAAACTTACATCGTCTCAGTTTACAAGGTACAATGATAAGGATATCCAAAGTTAGAAACAGTCCATCGAAAAAAAAAATATCACTTGATTTCATTTTACATTTCCTGAACTCCATTTCTTTCCTGGGCCCTTATGCCCAGAGCCCCAACCTTCTCAAAAACGTACCATCGGCATTGAAAACCAATTCAAAGGTTTCATAAAGAAAAGAAAACCAAGACGAGAGATCTAGAGTCCCATCTCAATTTCTAATACCGACCATATCCACCACCACCACCACCACCACCACGGTGACCACGATATCCGCCACCACGACCACCACCGCCACGGCCCCCGCGATAATCTTGCGAACCATAACCTTGCTGGTGTCCATTATACTGGCCACCCTGGTTATATTGATTCTGGTGGCCATAGTAGTCGCCGGACTGTTGATAACCCTGCTGAGGTGGGTACTGGTGCGACATTCCACCACGGGGTGGGGGAGGAGGTCCTCGTGAATAGCCTCCATAGTTTTGGCCAGGAGGAACCCAACCGGGTGGCCCGCCAGGACCGCTAGGACCACCAGGTGGGCCAGAGTTGAATTTCGGGTCGAGGTGCGCGGCGAAGGGGTTCGGCCGGTCGCTTTGGTAGTTCATGCGGCCGCCTCGGCCTCTGCCCTGGAATGGTGCGCCACCATATGAGCGGCCTGAGTTCTGGGCGCGGCCCTTGGTTGCTCTGATGTCGTTTGAATCTAGCATTGGTGTTGGGGGCTTCACGCCGCGGAGAAGCATGGATTTGTGAACATGGGAAGACTTCGGGATGGTGTATTCGACGCTATAAGAAATGTTAGTATTGCTGAATGTTATTATTTAAAAGAAGAGGCTGAACTCACGTAAGAGAGCGATCATCATCAACCCCCGGCATGCCATAGTCCTCCAGGGGGGAGTTCAACGAGCTGTGGGGAATGTAGGTGTCACTACGCTCAACGATACCAGCTAGGCCACCACTCAAATCTTGCTTGATTGAGTATTGTGCGGGACCGGGCTTCTTCGAATAAAAGTTCGCAACGAGGTCTTGGTACAAAGGGTTTCGGTCAGAAAGCAGAAGTACTTCCGAGCCGTGGGTATTGCGGCTTCTCTCATCCTCAGTAAGTAGAGGATACACTTTCTGCATGGCGCCTAGCAGACGCTTTTCGTCAATGAAAGGAAGGAGAATAACACCTTGCCAGGCGAACTTCTTGCCGTTCAAATCCAGAGGGAAATCCTCCGGGTAAAAGTCGATAATCTCACTGTTGGGATCGGACATGAGAGGATGGAAGACCTTTGGCAGTGCGTGGTTAGAAGAGGCAGGCAAGACACCCATCAACTGTTCAAATGGTCTGAACGGCTTGCCCTTCTCAAAGTTGATCTCCATATCGGCGATATCAACAAAGTCCGCGGCGCTGGAGAGTGTTAGCAATATTTCTTCTAAACATAATTTCAATATAAACTGAAGGTAAGGGTGATACATACAACGGTGCGTAGTGGTACGGATAATACCATCCTTGACTGGGGCAGCCTTGGAAATAGTAGCGGAGAACCCAGGCCAAACCCTCAGCGTAGGCACGCGCGACCTTGTGACGGAATTCGAGGTCTTTAGGATCAACACCGAACTTCTGCTCGTAGTATCGATCAGCGTAGCCAGCTTCCCAGAGTTTGACAGTGTCTTCTGGCATTTCATCGCCCTTGGGCTTGGCCTCAGGAACAGGGGCAACGGGGGGAGGAGAGTCTCTGCCCGGTGTTCCTGCCTCAGCATCTTGCTGTGCGACTTCATCCGCCTTTCGCTTCCCGAGGACTGCAGGGGAGGTTGACTCTGCTGCGTCGGCTTCCTCGCCCTCCGTAGCTGGAGTGTCGCCTTCAGGTTCGTCCTGATTACCCTTCATGAGTTTGCTCTTCAAAATAGCAGCGGCACTCTTGTTCTCCATGTTAGCACGGTAGACAGCACCACGGTTGACAACCATGCTGTGAGTCAATTCACGGGTCTGCTTGTCCAAGTGGCCACGACCAGGGGTGATCAATTCCATGGGAGGCGCAGGCTCAGCAGGACCACCACCACGCGAGTTATTTTGAGGCGAATCATACTGGGGAGAGCTGCGTCTCCGTTTTTGAGATCGCTCTGCGTTGCGAGCTGCATCTTGTTCCTTGCGTCGCTTCTCGTTTGCCTGCTTTCTTTCGTCGGCTTGTCTGCGGCGTTGGAAAATTGCATCCTCCTGTTTAGCCAGTCCTTGTAAAATGAGTTGAGCATTCGCCATGTCAACGCTTCCATCCTTCGTAAGGTACCCAGACATCGGACCGGCGACATTGTCACGCCAAATTGCGATAAGAGTATCGATACCATTCTCACGAATGTCCAGACTGGGCAAGTGAGGAAGGAAATCGTTTCCGACGAAGAAACACATGAACACCCAGTCATCCAGAGCACGTTCGAGATCGAATGGGAATGTTTGTTGAGGAACACGGAGCTCAACAGCAAGATATTCCCTGAGGACAGCAACGTGAAGCCAAATGAATGGCTTGAGAGGAGCAGCATGTTGCTTCTCATCGAATTCTCCACTCTTCTCCTTAGGCTTTCCTAGACACTCTTCAGCTTTGTGTCCTAGCTGTCCACATAGTCTACACCCCCGAGGTCTGGAGTCCTGGGCGAACACATCCTCACGCAATACACGGAAGTAGGGTTCGTGGGTAGCAAGACCCAGCATGATCAGATCGGCGTCCTATTGAGATATTGTTTAGCTCGTCGCATCGCATTATTTGCACAGAGTATCATGACTTACCAGACCATAGATAACATGTCGAGTGTTGGGGTCATGACCGGGCGAAGCGCGCTGTGATCGTACGAACTCCATGATCTTGTGCTCTCCTTCTCCAGGGACTGTGGCGTCCGAAATGATGATTTTCAACTACGAAATGTCAGAATGCGCATCAATGCCGGGATAGAAATTATCAGAAGACGTACATTTTCCCAGCCGGGGTCGGTGTTAAGCTTGTAAGCAATCCAATAGCGCAGCGAAGCAGCGAGGATGTCCATGAAAGGCGTTCCGGGTGTGATAACGTTGCTGTCCCATGTCTTCTGAACAACCTCTTCCTGGATCAATTGCTCGCCGGTCTTTGTCTGATGCTGCTTGGCAAGCATCTTTTGGAGCTCCTCTTTCTTTTCGTCGTTCTCTCTAGCTTCTTGCGCGGAGCGGAAACGACGTGCGCGCTGCTGGTTCATCTTCGCTCTCGGGGCGACACCATCTGTTTGAAATAAAGGTTAGCTCAACGGCATTTCAACGATATAGGGAACAAAGACAGAGCTGCGCAAGATGTATTGAGGTATCCACATACCAATAGCGATCATCAGAAGCTTTCTGGGGCGGACCATGTTGACCACGCGGTCGGTGTACTTGTAGATCTCCAGCATCATCTCCTGCTCATTCGCGGGTGGGGGCTTTCCCTCAGGATGAGTACACGGATGCACAATACCGTTCATATCCAGGTAAAGGTTATCCTGTTCCTCGCCATTGGGGTTGGGA
The DNA here is from genome assembly GCF_028828085.1 of Penicillium nucicola. Lineage (NCBI taxonomy): Eukaryota > Fungi > Ascomycota > Eurotiomycetes > Eurotiales > Aspergillaceae > Penicillium > Penicillium nucicola. Next base: position 3,307,093 of record NW_026643126.1, on the reverse strand, counting down.
CCGGTGATATCAATTGGGATCTCTTCTCCATCCACCTCTTGGGCCTGCTCCTCAATAACCGGCGAAATGATCTTCGGATACTTGTTGGAGAGCCATCGGAACAACGCGGGGACACCCATGATAGCGATGCGACAGTTGCGCGGTCAAAATTTGGGTGGATAGGGTATCGCTTTGTCGCAAGCGGTTGACGGCGGGTGATTGCAGGCGCAAGTCGCGATCACTCTCTGGGTTGAGAGAGTACGGTCTGAAAGGGTTCACTTCTAAGTCCTTCTACTTCCACCGGGGAAGAGGCAGTAAAAAAGATGAGTGCAACCGCCGTTAAGATCGCGGTGCAGCTTGTAAGTGATGAAAGCGTAGCTTGGCCGACGAAAAGATAAATTCCGGGCGGTCGGCGATTCTGCTCGGGCCAAGATCGGCTTTACCCCCTTCAGTGTAGAAGGACAGCTTTCTCTACGAACCACTTCGACTTGCCTCTAATTTTTGATCTCCCTTCGATGAATATCGACCCATACGCCCTCGGCCGGCGGTGACCATGATATTGCAAATCAACTGCGATGTTCCGAATCCTCGAGTCGCAAGCTCCGGCCAAACAAACGGCTACGGACACAATTGAAGTATTAAGCAGTAGACTACAAAGTGCTACATTGCTAGAAGATCGACGGGCAGCAATTCAGGGACTCAGAAGCTTTGCAAAGCTTTATCCTGCTTCGGTGGCCTCTGGTGGTCTACGATCGTTGATCAGCAGCCTACGCAATGACAGCGAGGATGTTGACACCATCAAGGTGGTCCTTGAGACCCTTTTGATGCTATTTACGCCCGATGAAAACAGTGTAGGCCACCCATGCTTGAAAATTGCTGCCTGATATGTTACTGATAGCTCTTGGTAGCCTGAAGCTTCGGATGAAATCGCTTTGTGGCTGGCAGATGAATTCACCCAGGTATGCGAACTAATCCAATCATCGTAGTATGAGCTAACAGTACCAAAGCGACAAGATAATATCACTACTCTACTTGACCTCCTCGAAGCCCGAGAGTTCTATTCCCGCCTCTATTCCCTCCAATTGATGTCCCACATTTGCAGCGCACGACCTGAACGAACACAAGAATGCATTTTCACAGCGCCATTGGGTATTTCCAAGCTCGTCAGTACACTCACGGATGCGAGAGAACCGGTTCGCAACGGTATGTCACTGTCAATACCTGGAATTGGTTAAGATTTAGATGGTTGGAACTGACGATTTATTTTCTGCGTTCTATAGAGGCACTGGTCCTGCTCATCGCCCTGACTCCCGCATCGGAAGAGTTGCAAAAGCTTGTGGCATTTGAGAACGCGTTTGAGATACTCTTTTCACTCATCGAAGCAGAGGGTGCGTTGAGTCTTGGAACCGAAGTTGTCGAAGACTGCCTTTCCTTGCTCGCTCAATTGCTGAGATTCAATGTGTCGAATCAATCATTCTTCCGCGAGACGGGTTCTGTAAAACGAGTGACAGCACTTCTGCATGAATGCCAACAGGAGCCTGAGGGCGACGAGCCCGTCCCCCAATGGACTCAAGTCCATCGCGACAAGAACGTCTGGGGGCTTCTGGCCATCATTCAATTGTTTTTGATCCGTGGCGGAATGAGCACACCCATCAATCAGACAGCATTTTGGCAGAATGGTGTGACAGAACAAGTGCTAAGCATCGCGTTTGGTCAAAGATTCAGTGTCAATGTCACTTCAAAGGCATTGGCAACATGTGCGGATCTTATTCGCGGTAACTCGCCACTGCAGGAAAGATTCGGTGATATTGAAGTGCTATGGGGCTCTTACACTCGTGACAACCAGGTCGCCAATGGTGATGCACATGAACCCCTACGCATCAATGTCATTGAAGCTTTCCTAAAGCTAAGCCTAGAGCCTGCCCCCAACAGTCTTTTGGATGCACGACTAGCTGCTTGTGAATGTATGAAAGCATTTTTCGCCCATCATTCTGGTATCCGCATGCACGTTCTCAGGCGAGCAATCGAAGGACATACCAGTGGCCAAGACAAGATCCCGAATATCCTCTCCGTGCTGCTCACTGCGCCGGAATCTCGAGGCAATGCCGATCCATATCAAGTGTGGATGGCATCTGTCTTGATGTTCCACCTGATCTTTGACGACGGAGAGGCGAAAGCACTGGCCATGAGTGTTACTGAAGGCGATGCTGAAAGCGGCGAGGAAGTGGTCACCAGCGTTCAATCTGTTGTTGGAAACCTAATTACTGGCTTGCAACGTGGGGATGATGAAAGAATTACGGTTGGTTATCTGATGTTGCTCTGTGGTTGGCTTTTCGAAGACCCGGATGTAGTGAACGATCTCCTAGGTGAGGGTAGCAGTATCCAAACCCTGTTGCAGGAGATCAAGCACCAGCGGGTTCCAAGTAAATTGATACCGGGTCTTTGCACTGTCCTATTGGGTATCATTTATGAGTTTTCTACTAAGGACTCACCCATCCCTCGCATCACGCTTCACAAGCTGCTCATTGAGCAACTTGGAAGGGAACAGTATATCGACAAGATCACAAGACTTCGAGAATGCGAACTAGTCCGGGACTTTGAAGTCCTGCCACAGACTGCAGCTGGGCCGCTTGAGGGTGGACTGCCCGAGGTATTTTTCGACCGTTCTTTCATCGAATTTCTCAAGGATAACTTCAGCCGTTTGCTTCGGGCTATCGACCGCGAACCTGGATTCGAGATCTCCGTCGTTGCCAACGGCGTCGAGAAGGGTGTCTCGCGTGAGCTTGTAGACTCTTTGCGTGCAGAACTTGAAGATCGCACCCAAACTCTTCAAAAGTTGGAGTCTGACCTTGTTAGCATCCAACGAAAGCTTGACCAAGAACACCAGGATCACCGAAAGACCAAAGAATCCGGTACCATTGAGTTGACGAGAGCGCAACAGGCCCAGCAATCTCTCCAGTATGCTAATGCGCAAGAGCTGTCACACCAGCTGTCCAAACTGGAAGATCAACACAAGCATGCCCACAATGATCTATTGCGCCAACACGCTGACCAGCTCCGCGCTATTGACCGTCAGCTGAAGGAGGTTTCTGCTGAGTCTGAGAGAAAGAGTCGCCAGGCCAAAGAAGTCAGAGATCACCATGAGCGCGAGGTTGCTGGTCTACAGAAAACCATTCGTGGCTTGGAGGCAGAGCTCTCTCGCCTCGAGGAGCAGCATATGGGCCAAGTTGCCGATTTCAACAAGAGAGTCCAAGAGTTGCAAAATGTTATCACCGAGTCCAGGGAGTCACACAAGGCCCAAGTTACGAACCTTGAAGAGAAAATTCAAGAACTGGAAAACACCAACAGATCTCATGATGGACAGGTTGCAGAGTTGAACAATAAGATCCAAGAGTTGCAAAATACGATCACCCAGTCCTGGGAAACTCACGGTGGTGAGGTAACTGGACTCGAAAAGCAGATTGAAAACCTCCAAATCTCGAAGAAAAGTCACGATAATCACGTCTCTGATCTCGAAAAACAGATACTTGATCTGGGAACCAGCAAGCAATCGTCTGATGACCAAGTTGCTAGTCTCCAGAAGCAGCTACAGGATCTAGAGAGTATCAAGAAGTCTCATGGTGATCAAGTTGCTAGTCTTGAGAAAAAGATCCAGGAACTTGAAAGCACCAGGAAATCTTCTGATAGCCAGGTCGCTGATCTCCAGAATCAGATACGGGATCTAGAGAGTGCTAAGAAATCTGATGCTGCTCAAGTTACCGATTTTGAGAAAAAGATTCAAGATCTAGAAAGCGCCAAGAAGTCTCACGGCAAAGAAGTCACTGAACTCAAGACTCAGATCCAGAACCTTCAGAGCACCAACAAAGCCTCTGACGGGGAAGTCACCGGCCTGAATAAGAAGATTCAGGAACTGGAAAACGGCAAGAAATCTCATGCTGGCCAAGTTGCCGACCTCGAGAAGAAGATAAAAAATCTCGAAGGCTCTAGAAAGTCTCATGATAAGGAGGTCACCGGCCTTCAAAAGAAACTTCAAGAGCTACAAAGCATCAATGGTGGTCAGGTCAACGATCTCAACAAGAAGATTCAAGACCTGGAAAGCACCAAAACATCTCACGAAGCTCAAGTTGCCGACCTTGAAAACAAGATCCAAGGCTTGGAGAGCACCAAAGGATCACAAGGTGGACAGGTCACTGATCTGGAGAAGAAGATTCAGAGCCTGGAGACCTCCTTAGCAGCATCTAAGAAGGACCATGAGAAGCAAGTCAAAGAGTATCAGAAAAAGCTTGAATTATTGGAGTCGGATCTGTCTGCGGCTAAGAAAGAACACGAGAACTCGGCTACTGGTCACAGCGATACGGTTGGATCTCTGGAATCCAACCTTGCCACAGTCAAGAAGGACCATGAGTCTGAGGTCGCTGCTTTAAAGAAGACGGTTGCCTCCCTTGAGTCGGAACTCGCCGAGTCTCAGAAATCCAGCAAGGACCTTCAGACAGCTCAAGACGACACCTCATCTAACCTCGCTACTGTCAAGAAAGACCATGAGAGTGAGGTTGCTGCTTTGAAGAAGACGGTTGCCTCCCTTGAGTCGGAACTTGCCAAGTCTCAGCAGTCCAGCAAGGACCTTCAAACGGCTCAAGACGATACCTCATCTAATCTCGCTACAGCCAAGAAAGAGTATGAGACTGAGGTTGCTACTTTGAAGAAAACCGTCGCCAGCCTTCAGTCAGATCTTGCTGAGTCCCAGAAGTCCAGCAAGAATCTCCAATCAGCCCAAGAAGACGCCTCTTCTAAAACCTCTGCGCTGGAAGCTCGGACTAAAGAGGCCGAAGAAAAGGCAAAGGAGGCCGAGTCTCAGGCTCGCAGTGCTGCTGATGCCCTCGAGGTTATCCAAGCCCAGCTTGCGAAGGCACAGGTGGAAGCGAAGGAGAAGGAGGAATCTCGTCAAACGGCCCAGTCTGAGCTGGAAGACCTTTTGATTGTTTTTGGGGACTTGGAGGCCAAGAGATCCCAAGACAAGGTACGTTCAGCGAGCAAGGATACTAGTACAAACCCACTGACGTTGCACAGAACCGACTCAAGGAGCTTGGAGAGGAAGTCTCGGAGGCTGAGGACGATGACGACGATGATGAGGATGAGGACGATGAGTGATAGAGGAATCTCTGCTGAGTATATAGCTGCGCAATTGAAGGCAATCCCCATTTGGGGATGGCTGTATCACTACTGGAAACAATTATTCCACTCTTCTGCTGTAAATTCTCGCATTGCCTCGTCTCTTCCGAGTATACTTCGCGAATTTGCCTGTTATGGAAGGCGGTGAAACAGGAGGGGAGGGCGTAAGGCGCGCACTGGCAAAAAATCAATGGCGGGGTGAGTCACTTTTTTGGATCTTCCTTCTGCATCTTTGGGAAAATCGCAAACCATTCAACCATGTCGATCGATTTTCCTGCCGAGGAAGAGCTCGTCCTCAACCGGTGGAGGGAGATCAATGCCTTCCAACGGCAGGTCGAACTCTCCAAGGGCCGTGAACCCTACACCTTCTTTGATGGCCCTCCCTTCGCAACCGGTCTGCCTCACTATGGTCACCTTCTCGCTTCCACTATTAAGGATATCATTCCCAGATACTGGGCTATGAAGGGACATTATGTCGAGCGACGATTTGGCTGGGATACTCACGGTGTCCCCATTGAATATGAGATCGATAAGAAGCTCGGCATGTCCGGTCTGGAGGCAGTCGAGAAGATCGGTATCGAGAAGTACAACGAGGAATGCAGAGCTATTGTTATGAAGTTTGCCTCTGAATGGCGTTCGGTAAAGTTCCAGAATGGTCGCACGCTACCTTGCCAGTCTAAGAATTAACACTCCAAATAGACCATCGAACGTCTGGGCCGTTGGATCGACTTTGACAATGACTACAAGGTAAGATATTACCCGTCAGTCGTTGGTGGTAGATACTAATTATTTTTGAAATTAGACTATGAACCCCTCCTTCATGGAATCCGTCTGGTGGGTGTTCAAGGAGCTCTTCGATAAGGGCTTGGTCTACCGTGGCTACCGTGTCATGCCATACTCCACTGCTCTCAACACCCCTCTGAGCAACTTCGAAGCGCAACAAAATTACAAGGATGTTCAAGACCCCGCCGTTGTAGTGACCTTCCCGCTTGTGGATGACCCCGAGACTTGTCTGCTTGCATGGACCACCACTCCTTGGACTCTCCCGTCCCACATCGGACTATGTGTTAACCCCAAATACGAGTATATCAAGATCTACGATGAGGCAACAAAGAAGAACTACGTCCTTCTGGAGGGTTTGCTCAAGACCATCTACAAGGACCCCAAGAAGGCTAAGTTCAAGATTGTCGACCGGTTCAAGGGCTCCGACATGAAGGGATGGAAGTACGAGCCTCTGTTTGATTACTTCTATGAGCAGTTCAAGGACTTTGGTTTCCGAGTACTGAATGATGAATATGTCACCGATGAGGATGGTACTGGTATCGTCCATCAGGCTCCTTCATTCGGTGAGGACGATTACCGAGTTGCTCAGGAACACGGTGTTACCGACGAGAAGCGCATTGCACCAAACCCTCTCGATGCCCAAGGTTGCTTCACAGCTGAAGTCCGAGACTTCGTCGGTCAAGGCGTGAAGGCCGCGGACAAGGGAATTATCAAGCACTTGAAGGCCAACGGCCGTGTTCTCGTTGATAGCCAAATCACTCACTCGTACCCATTCTGCTGGAGAAGTGACACCCCCCTTATTTACCGTGCTGTTCCCTCGTGGTTCGTTCGCGTTGGTCCCATCATCCCTGATATGCTCAAGGGAATCTCTGAATCTCACTGGACTCCTTCCTTCGTCAAGGATCGCCGATTTGCAAGCTGGATCCAAAATGCCCACGACTGGAACATCTCACGTAGCCGTTTCTGGGGTACTCCTCTGCCTCTCTGGGTTTCCGATGATTATAAAGAAGTGGTTGCCATTGGAAGTATTGAGCAGTTGAAGGAGCTCAGTGGATACACCGGTGAAATTGTCGACCTTCACCGTGATAAGGTTGACCACATTACCATTCCTAGCAAGGAAGGAAGAGGTGTGCTCAAGCGTGTTGAGGAGGTTTTCGATTGTTGGTTTGAGTCTGGTAGCATGCCTTACGCCTCCCAGCACTATCCATTTGAAAACAAGGAGCAGTTTGAGAACGGCTTCCCTGGCGATTTCGTCGCCGAAGGATTGGATCAAACCCGAGGCTGGTTCTATACTCTGACTGTTCTTGGTACTCACTTGTTCGGCAAACTTCCATTCAAGAACTGTGTCGTGAACGGTATTGTTCTTGCCGAGGATGGCAAGAAGATGTCCAAGAGACTGAAGAACTACCCGGATCCTACTCTTATTATGGACCGCTATGGATCTGATGCTCTTCGTCTTTACTTGATCAACTCTCCTGTCGTCCGCGCCGAGCCTCTTCGTTTCAAGGAGACCGGCGTCAAGGAAATTGTTGGAAAGGTTCTACTTCCCTTGTGGAACAGTTACAAGTTCTTTGAAGGCCAGGTGGCTCTATTGAAGAAGACTTCCGATATCGAGTTCATGTTTGATCCCAAGGCAGAGACAACCAACACTAACGTCATGGATCGTTGGATTCTGGCCAGTTGCCAAAGTCTTTTGATCTTCGTCAACCAAGAGATGGCTGGTTACCGCCTGTATACCGTTGTGCCCCGTCTCCTCCAGCTGATCGAGGACACTACCAACTGGTACATCCGTTTCAACCGCAAGCGTCTGAAGGGTGAGAATGGTGTTGATGACACTTTGCACGCCCTCAACACGCTCTTTGAGGTCATCTACACCCTGGTCCGAGGACTTGCTCCTTTCACTCCATTCATCACCGACAACATCTATCAGCGTCTTCTTCCTCACATCCCCGATGCGCTCCGCGCCGAGGACAGCCGCTGTGTCCACTTCCTTCCCTTCCCCGAGGTCCGCCAGGAACTCTTCGATGATGTTGTTGAGCGCAGAGTCTCTCGCATGCAGAAGGTCATCGACCTTGGCCGAATCTCTCGTGAGCGCCGTACTATCGGTCTCAAGACCCCTCTCAAGACCCTCGTCGTCATCAACAAGGACCAGGAATACTTGGACGATGTCAAGTCTCTTGAGGGATACATTCTGGAGGAGCTTAACGTTCTTGAGCTTGTCCTGTCTTCCGACGAGGCCAAGTACAACGTCGAGTACAGTGTCAATGCCGACTGGCCTACTCTGGGTAAGAAACTCAAGAAGGATGTTCAGAAGGTTAAGAAGGCCCTGCCTTCTCTTTCCAGTGATGACGTTAAGGGCTACCTCGCCAACAAGAAGATCATGGTCGACGGCATTGAGCTTGTCGAGGGTGACCTTGTTGTGAAGCGTGGAATCAAGGAGGATGATGGCTCAAAGGGCATGGAGACCAACACTGATGCTGACGTGTTGACCATCCTTGATGTTAACCTGTACCCCGAGCTGGCTCACCAGGGTCTGGGTCGTGAGATCATCAACCGCGTCCAGCGTCTTCGCAAGAAGGCTGGTTTGCTCCCCACCGACGATGTCAAGATGGAGTACACCGTCCTTTCGGACCCTGACAGCATTGGTCTAACTGAGGTTTTCAAGTCGCAGGCCCAAGCTATTGAGAAGGTTCTGCGCCGCCAGGTTGAGGAGAGTGCCTTCACTGACGGCAAGGTCCCCAGTGCGGATGCCGAGGGTACTATCTCGCAAGAAGAACAGGAGGTGCAAAATGCCACTTTCCTGTTGCGTCTTCTCAAGCTTTAGAGCGTCCAAGCTCGGTTCATGTCTACAACATCAAAAGAGCTCGTGTAGATAGAAGTCTACAGTTTGCATTTCCCCTTTCACTGCTTTACGAATAAAAATATACTTATGAGATTTCAATTTTCCGCTCTTCTTCTATGATTGATAAAAGTTGTATCCACCGTCGAAGTAGAGAATCTCAAGATTTTTTTAACTAAAATGTCTCATATGCGCTACTGAAACTGAAGCCATACCCTTAAAACGCTTTGTTGTACATGATATCTAGAGCTTCCATCTAGCCCTTCTTGGAGGCTGCCTATAACAGCGCGTCAGTAAGCTGAGATTTGTAAATACTTATTAGACTACTCACCAAATAGCAGTTCTTCAATCTCAGAAACTCTTTAGCGCACATGTCTTTATGCACTGAATTGTAATCTGTGACGACACACTTGCCGTATGCCGCAACCTGTTTCAGTCAGATCTGCAATGCAAAAGGTTCAGCCACGAGATACGCACCTCGACGGAGCATTGGGCCGTAGCTTTGGCAATTTTTTCCACGGGACGGATTCTTGCAGGCATCTTGAATGTATTTGATGTATGTTGAGCCTAAAATGAAGCGAAGGAGAATCCAGGAATGTTACCTAATGCGTATGTGCACACGTGACCGCGCCTCATGTTTCTGTCGCGACCAACCAAAACAACTCGACAGAACTCTGATTTATGACTGTATTTCTTTTCTTGCGCATTTGATCGCAGACAAGCTCTGCATGCGCATGGATCTTCTCTGCATGCCTCGCTTTCGCGATGATTTATTTGGTACGCCTCTATGACCCAGATGCGACAAGCGCGCCTTAAGATCGCGAATTTCGATGCCTCCGATATCCTCTCAGCGCCGAGCCGTAACCGAAGAGAACTCGTCTCTCTCAGACGAAGGTAGGACTCCATGCGAAATTTGTGACCGTGACGTGAGACTCACAAGCTTCTCTTAGATGTCGGCTTTCTCTACCAGGTTATCTCTGAAGCGGAGAGGAAGCCCTCCGTCAAGCTGCTCCCCTTCCGCGCACTGTTTGAAGCCTACGATGAAGTCATTGCAGAGCACCACAGGGATCATGGCGTTGATGCAGATCCAGGTCATGCGTGCTTGCGCTTCATGTTCAAGATGGGCAATAAAGACGTACCTGGCAAGGTTCTCTTCGACAAATTCGAGAATTTGCTTCACCAGATGAACATCACGATCAAATTCAACTTCAGCGATGGGGATGAGGAGACAGATCACTACACCAATTACACTGTGGATAATACTCCTAGCGAGCTTGTCGAGCAGAGTCAATTTCCCGCCACGAACGGTGTTACACCTACCCCGAAACGACGCGCCTCGTTTAATACAACGGTCGACATTGGCGAGGATGCAACCCAAAGGAGTGTAATCAATCGCCCAAGCTCTCGCTCGTCAATGTCGCGACTTGAAGTCGGAAAGCCTGATTTCCAGAAACCCAAGCTATCTCCTACGCCAAATCCTGATCCCGGCCCTAACAAGTCACCAGATCGGACACAATTGATCAGCCAGTTCTTGGATGTTGGCCGTCGGTTGTTAAGCAGATTCGACGAAGTGGAAACCCATGACCCGGCCAATGAAGAACCTTTGCTAACTAATGGTTTGACAAATGGAGTGGCAGCGAGGTCGGCGGTTGTTCGTGATCGCTCAAAGAGGGCCACCGAAGTTTCCCGTTCTCGATCAAGCTCACATCAACAACACACTTCCTCGCCAGATTCATCAGCCACTGAGTCTGAAAATGCGCAGTCAATCTTATCTGAAGGCCCAGAACACGACTCGTTCGAAAAAGAAGAGGTCCCTCCGGAATATATTTACCGCCCACAGCTCTCAGATCTACTTCGGGATGCATCGACTTTCAACATGTACCGACAACGGTCCATCTGCCGTCGAATCCTGTCAGTGTGGTTCAAGAAGGCTTTCCAGGCAAGGCAAACACGGCAAGCCAGAGAAGCTATTGCAATCACTTACGACCGAAATCTCCTTACTCGACAAGCATTTGAGCCATGGCGGGGAGTCATTCAGGATAAACGCCACTCGGTCCAAACGGAACGGTTCTTCAAACACCTCGAAGAGCGTGCCATCCGTGCGCGGGATTTATACTTGATGACAAAGGCGTTCAGTCATTGGGCTCAACTTACATCAGACGAAGTGGCTCGTACCTCTGCTGCCAGACGACATGTTCTTGGAGTCAAGTATTTCAACGCATGGCGTGAGATCACAGCAGTCAATGAGTTGAAAGCCCAACGTTTTGCTTTGCGGAGGCCGTTCAATACATGGCGTAAGAAACTTCAGGATCTGAAAGCGGCAGAGGCCGAAGCTTTTGCGTCCCGTGAAGCAAAGATGCAAAAGGCGTCATTCTGGCATTGGTGGTGGTGTTTCTGCGATCGCCGTGTCCTGGAACTATCCGATTATCGACTCAAGAGACGCTCACTTCTTGCTTGGCTTCGGAAATTTCGAAACAACCGAGAGCGTGACCATGAATTAGACCTACAGAACAGACGCTCAGCCCTCAAGTCTGTTCTCCAGGCATGGTCTCACCACTCAAAGACAATTGCTTTTGCTGAGCAGGAGGTTCAAAGTTCTCGACGCCAGCATGCTCTAAAAGACACTTTCGATGAATGGAGAATTCAGTCGAGGCTGGCCCCGGCTGCTTCTCGTGTATCAGAGATGGTTGATACCAGGATCGTGCGAAATGCCCTCTCACAGTGGATCGAAAAGGCACAGATGACGAAGCAAGCAGAGGAAATGGACCGTATTCGTGTTCAGCATAATGCATGGACGTCCTGGAATGACACACTTCGTTGTCTGGCCCTCCAAGCTCGAATCGACGAACGGCTCAAGATGGAAGCCATGTATAAGTGGATTCTCATGGAAAGGTTCGAGCTGATGCGGCGAATTCGTGAGCAGCGAATCAAGCGGGAAGTTTTCTCTCGATTTGTGACAAATACCCGAGGCACCTACACTCGCTTGCTATTCCATGCAGAAGTTCACGAAGACAATCGAGCTGAAGACCTGGTGCGCTCCAAATTGGCAATTTGGCGGGATCAAGTGCAGCTCCAGCGCGAGCGAGAGTACGTAGCATCTGAATTCTACGCCCCGCGACTGGCAGCCGAGTCTCTTGCCATTTGGCAATCCAAGCACAAACATGTGCTCAAGATGGAAGGATGGGCCAATGATGCTCGATACTACTTCCTGGTGAAAAGAACCATGAAGCAGTGGCATCAGGCCAAGGTGGATTCCGGCAAACGAAGGCGGCAAGAGTCGTACGCAAAAGTTCGACGCAAGATCAAGGTCAATCTCGCCTCCAAGGCGTTGGTTGCCTGGGCTTCTAAAACGCGGAACATTCTTGAGATGGAGCACCAAGCTAGTGATATTGATCGTGACAAGTTGCTGACGGATACATCTGAGATATTTGTCCAATGGCACGAGAAAACAACTAAGAGGTTACAAGATATTCAGGACGCTGACAACTCATATTTCCGACAAGTTGCCTTCGATCAACTAATGCAAATGTCCGAAACCTTTGTCATTCGTCGTGAGATGGAAGATCAAGCAGACAATGTACTGCGATTGCATGTCCTGCGACACTCGGCTTCTTCTCTTCGCAAGATGAGTCTTCGCATATTCCAGATCCGTAGTACCGCGGAGACTGCCGAAGCTATGCGCGAAAGGAACCTCAGAAAGCATTCGAGAAACATGTTCCGCAACTGGGTGGACGATGCCCGAATGAAGCTCGAGGCTCGAGATTCTGCTGGTCCGCTGATGACCCCCGGTCCATCCCTTACACCGGCACGAGTGTCGAATTTCGGCGAAGTCAACGGTGCTGGTTCGGCACTTTTCGACCCCTGGTATCAAGACGAAGCCGAAACACCCTTCAAACTCAGTGACTTTACGAACACCTCACAGGAGCCGGTCTCCGCAACTCCCCTCGCAACCCCAAATTTCACAGCATCACCCTCCAAACGAGCCGCGCGAGCGCGAGCACTGGCACAAATGTCCACCACTCCTGCCACCCCCTTACGCACCCCTTTCGCCAGTCGACTCCTTCGCGCCGGTACCACGACTGGCCAAATCACATCCTCTATCCGGCCTCGTACTGGTCGGCGAACCTCGGTAGGCACAAGCGTCCGCTTTGTGGACGAGGAACCTCCCGAGTCTCCGACGGATGGTCGCCGATCAGCGAATCGACGATCCTGACCTTCTTGATTCGTATATGATGCCTATTCAGCTGTTTCACTTCTCTTTACACCAGCCATGATTATACTTTCCCTCTTCGTATCTTGTTGATAGTTGTCTCCTCCCATGCATCAATCGGCGCAACTAATAGCGATTTCAGGGATTCAGGGATTTTGGTATACACTGTACCTTTGACATGAATGAACGTGACATTAACGTAATTGTAACGAGTTTCAGAAGTGCTAACTGTAAAGCGTAGACTTGGTATAATGATCTAGGTCGGCATACTTGTCGCTCACTGCGAGGACTGATCAGCCGTTCCTTATCGGGAAGCTCAGTAGTGACAAATGAAAGCCGACAAAGAAGTTCCGCATAGCAAAATACGTAGACTAAACCAACAACAAAACAAGCCCTAACATGTCCTCCAGGGGTTTCCTTGTCCAAAAACGAGGCTGTCGAGGTCATTCGTCACACGAGTGGAGCGAAAGCGTAATGGACAACTCTCCCGCCTCCGCGTATTCAGACCTCCCCATAACCAACGACATCATTGAACTTCCTCGCTTCTTACGCCTCCCCCCATACACCATTTCAAGCTGGCAATGGTGTAACGTGACCGCAAGCGCAACGAGCGTCCTACTTTTGAACCAACCGCCTCTATGCGAGCGGTACTGCCGGGGAGACCCCCAGCGAAGCTCCAGTCGTTCAGTACAGCGCTGTGGGACGGTCTACGTGTTGTTGTATGTGCTCCTTGAGATTAAAATTATACTGCTACAGCTTCAGTTTCCGATTGGAGATTCCGTGTCGCTGACCTTGGCCCGCGCGCGTTCTAGGCATACATCTCCGGCCACGCGCTAGTTATCCTCGGCGGTCCGCAGAAGCTCATACAAACAATTTATGTCGACGATACCGATGCCCTTGAAGCTATAGCTTTCGAGGAGACCTCCGGGAGGATTGCTGTCTGTGGAGGTCCCGATGTATTCGTGTACCAGCCGTATGGCATCCAGGGCGAGACATTGAAGGTGCGCATACAATTCAACCCCACCCCGAAGCTTGACTTGCAAAGTGAAATACGCGTAAACTGGCGAAACCTGTCATTAACGCTTACCTCTGTTTAGTGGTCTCTCCTTTACACGTTTCGCGCCGGCGATGACGACGAACCGATCTATACACTATCGTGGGGTTCCGCGAACGAGCTTCTAGTGGGCAATTCCAGGCTCGCCCTCTGGTTTTTGAATGACGAACCACGCCTAGTATGGAAGCGCCAGCTTGCGACACCAGTGAAATTCGCACAATTCTCCCCGGACTCAGCTTTGATTGTTACAATAGGCAAATACGACCGCTTGGCCAAGATATGGAGGCGGCTTGCGTTTGGCGCGGACGAGGTCCGCTTTGAGGTCTCGTATCTCCCGCACCCGAATGTTGTGACTGGGATACACTGGCGAATGCCGCGACATCCTGATCAATCTATGGATAATGTTCTCTACACATTTTGCGCCGATAATAAGATTCGGGTGTGGGCTGTAACGGATCACCATGCGCTCTCGCCGCTACAGTTCTGGGCTGCAATTGATATGGGAGAGTCGGTTCAACCTAGACATGCCTTGGGTGACAAACAGGGACCACAACGCCGGTATGGGTTTATCTTGGATGGCCGCGACTTTTGTGCTGCAACTGAGCGCGCTATCCAGAGGACCACGGGGAATAAAGAGAACCATGCATTGGAGCATATCATTGAAGTTGCGAACAAGGCGCCGGAGATCTGTGTTGTGATTGATGGTCAAGGTCATATGTCCGCCTGGGCCTTGGAAGACGTTGGTTCTAAGGCAAAGACCAAGCTGAGTGTCTTCAATATCCTCCATGTGGAGGGGTTGGAGCTCGGATTTGCTACTAATAGGCCGCCGCAAGAAGACTATGCTCAAATCCATGCGTTCCAAAATACCTCCTCTGATGACACGTTAAGCATTCTGGTTCATCACTTTGACGGCCGTATTGAGTGGTATGACTCCCATGTCGATGTTCTCTTTGACCCTGCACCTCGAACAAAACGAATCAAACAAACTGCGTCTTGGTCAGGTCACACAGCTCCTGTCAAGAAAATTGTCAGAAACGCCATTGGAGATACACTTGTGTCTCGTACCAACGAGAATAAAGCAACGGTATGGAAACAACGGCACCATGACGGTGGATCACGATTGAACCATAAAAGCGTGGTGCTCTCTGACGAGCATATCCACCGGACATGTGTATTGGAGAATAGCAGTCTCCTTGTCAACCTTCACCATAATGGCATTTCGCTGTGGGATTATAGCTCTTACCATGCAAAGAAAGTGGCTTCATTGCCATTCACCCGGGATAACAAGCCGCTCTGTGTCCTCCCAATTCCTAGCACGGATATCACTCCAGGCATTGCATATGTAGCGACTATCTGGGCAGATATGCATGGCATCGCATGGGAAATCAAGTGGCCATCTAAGGGCAGTCAGAACAAATCTGGAAGTGACGCAGTTTATCATCTCCGAGAGCTCTGTGAATTTGACATGGGCTTGAAAGAAGACGTCGCATACATCCTTCCTGTGGACCCGGCCGGCCCCAAAGCCAAGCACTCTGGCTTCTTCGATGCCTTTTCCGCCGATATCGCTCTCTCATATACATACAGCGGTGTTGTGCGTACCTGGACCGCCAAGGTTGATCCTGTAAACGCAAAGGCCGAATGGCTGCTGCAGTCCACAGTTGACACTGGCATCATCAACCCTTCTCTGGCTAGTGGAAGCTCCATTCGAAAGGCAGCTTTGGTAGACGAAGATCGGACTCGCCTCACCATTTGGGATACAAACAATGCTCAATTGGAATTTGAGGAACGGTTCGCTTCACATGATATCATTAGGGATCTTGACTGGACCTCAACACCCGACAAACAATCCATCTTGGCTGTGGGATTCCCGCACAAGGTTGTTCTTCTTTCACAGCTTCGTTACGATTATCTTGACTCCCGACCATCATGGACTCAGGTTCGGGAGATCTGGATCCGGGATCTCACGCCTCACCCCATAGGAGACTCTTGCTGGTTGAACAATGGCCATTTGGTCATAGGTGCTGGTAATCAGCTCTTTGTTTGGGATAAGGATATTGATGTTGGAGACCGTCTTGTGTCTGAGCTTCGAATGCCGCCCCGGGGACTTCCGTCGGTCGATATGTTTGATGTCGTGAGCCGGCTCAATGGTCCACTACCTGTGTTCCATCCACAATACTTGGCACAGTGTATTTTGGCTGGGAAGACCACTTTAGTGCATTCAATTCTGCTGAGCCTGCATCGAAAATTGAAGTTCTACACCCAGGGTGACGAACTAGATGGTTTCTTAGAGATGCCAGTTGAATATTTCTACGAAGAAGAAGGCTCCCAGCAAGCAGTCTCAAAAGAAATGCGCTCCTCCTTCATGGATTCCTCCGATTACCAGGAGTCATCTGTTATCGATGAAACTACGGCGACTGCACTTAACGAGAACCTGGCACGCATTGCTCTCCCACAACTCTCCAGTCACGAGCAGTTCCGCCTGGCTGATACCATTGAATGTGTTGCGATGGTCGAAAAGCACAGACGATCGATGGACGATAATGCAGCGCGATACCTTCTGTTCTTCCGACAGCACATGTTGCGACGGTCCCAAGGAGTTGCCAACAAAGATACTGTCTCATGGCGAGAGATTGTATGGGCTTATCATAGCAGCAGTCAAGACATCCTCACAGATCTTGTATCACGACAATTCAATGGAAAGTTGACATGGAAGGCTGCTCGTGAGAGTGGTCTTTTCATGTGGCTCTCGGATCCGGCAGCTGTCGTATGTATCTCATATCATATACCATGGGTGCCAATGACTGACTATTTAATTAGAAAACACAACTTGAGATCCTGGCTCGGTGCGAATACACCAAGACAGAAGAGCGGAATCCCATCGACTGCACTTTATACTACCTGGCTCTTGGGAAGAAAAGCGTTCTCCAGGGCCTCTGGCGCATTGCGCACTGGAACCGTGAACAAGCAGCCACCCAGCGTCTGTTGGCAAATGATTTCAAAGAACAACGATGGAAGACATCTGCTCTCAAGAATGCCTATGCATTGCTTGGGAAGCGCCGATTTGGTAATACCGTCCAGTGCCCCTCAAATAGAAACAAAACTAACGTACATCAAGAATATGCCGCATCTTTCTTCCTTCTGGCAGACCACTTACGTGATGCTGCAAACGTGATCATGAACCAGATGGGTGACCTCCAGCTTGCGATCGCCATCACGCGAGCATATGAAGGAGACAATGGACCAGTTCTTCGAGAAATTCTCGAGGAGAGAGCATTACCCGAAGCTGCATCGGAGGGCAACCGCTGGATGGCGTCTTGGGCTTTCTGGATGCTCGGACGGCGAGATATGGCAGTGCGGACACTGATTGTCAGTTGTATGAGTTACTCACTACCAAATTCAACTAACACTGCTCTAGTCACCGGTCGAGACGCTATTACTACCACCAACCCCAACCTCCCCAGCAAGCCCAGGACGAGTGACCCTACAATCAAAATCCTACCTCTCCAACGATCCCGCTCTAGTCGTTCTCTACCACCAACTCCGCGCAAAGACCCTCCAAACTCTCAAGGGCGCTTCAAAGGTTCGACCCCGTGAAGAATGGGAATTCGTTCTCCGCAACGCCAGACTGTACGACCGCATGGGGTGTGATTTCCTCGCTTTAGATCTGGTGCGCCACTGGGAGTTCCTCGGCGGATTACCTATGAAGGACTCCATGCATGCTAATACTTCTTTCGAAATGACTGATAATGGCGTTGATTATCGGAAGTTGCTTCGTCGGCGGAGTAGCCTTGTTGTGGCAGACCTGCCGGTCCGACTTGCAGACTCACGAGTCCTTGCGGCTAAGAAGACTGCGGATGAATCGAAGGAAGAGAAACCCAAGCCGAAACCACCTCCGACTATGTTCCATGAGCCGGACGCTAATTCTTTGTTGGATAGCTTTGGGTTCTAGGTTAGATATGGTCTTGATCTAGCCTTGATGTCCATTCTGTGTACTCGAGCTGTAAGGTAACTTGATCCATTGATTAAATGATGACATGCAGGTTGGGGCATATGTGAACAGCACGATGGTCTTCTACTGATCTATAATAATGAAACACCACTGAAAGATCAAGATATCACTAAACAAGGTCGACTTTTGATTCTTCTAATATACATGTATGTATTCTGGACAAAATATCATCAAACATCAAAAAGAGCACGCTGAAATGCAATCACTCAAACAAACCGAGCCATGCGGTTCCGCAAGACAGAAAGACGACGATGAGAGAGAACAGTACGGTTGCCCGCAACAGTACCATTTTGGTGCATGGTAGCATTCACGCCCTGAGTGCCATTATGCTTGCCATCAACAAACACAGACGCCTTATTCTTCAACAACTCCATCATCTTATGCACGATCTTCTGGCTCTCAGCATGCCCAGCATCATTAACACGACTCTCCTGCTCAGGCTCACGCTGGTTATGCGTAATCTGCGACAAATGCCACGAATCCGAGTTCGACCCCGGAGTCTGGATATTATTGATATCCTCAACGGAGGTCTGCTTCTCAGCGCGCACAGGTTGATCAGGCCCATCCATTTGCTCGGTGTCAGCCTTCTTCTCCTCTGTCTTGGCCTTAGCATCCACGGTGCCATCGGCGATGCCATTGATGTCCTTGTCGCACACTAGATTCACCCATACTTGGCTGTATGCAGCGAACCCGCGTTCTTCGCATTGTGTGACGGCGACACCATCGCGGATCTCCTTGGTGATCAGGGGTGGGTCGATGCATTCTGGGACTTCGTGCACGGTGATGTTGCAGCCGCTGCCACCTTCTAGGAAGGGGAGGTCGTGATTGTGGGAGAGGAGCTCGCCGTCAATGGAAATGGCGCTGACAATGCTGTGCTCGTAGGAGGGGACGGGGATGCTCTCGCAGCTGCCGACTGTGATGTCCTTTGCGGGGGCTGTTTCTTCGTAGTTCTCGTATGTGTCCAGCTTGGAGAAGGCGTCGCCCGGGCAGTTGGGGTAGAAATGTGTCCAGACTCGGGCAACGGTTTGGGCTTGAACAGCTCCTGAGAGGAGGGATAGAGATATAAATGATGTGGTAAGGGAATGCATTTTTGCTTTAGGGCTTCAATATCCGCAAAGGGGGATGCTGGGATATTGATGGAGTAGGGATAGTATGATATCAGAGTGTTTGAGTGGAAGTTTGCTTGATGATCTGATTGTGTCTGCCGCTTTCTACCCTTCATTATATAGACTATTGCTTCTATCATTCCATTACTGCACCAGGGTAATAGAATGGCGGGGAAGAATGATTGGAATGGTCTTCATGCTGGCTGTGAAACGCGTCTTGAGGCCAAATGGGCCACCAGCGTCATACCAGGTGGCAGGAAAGCACCTAGAAATCCGATTGCTATTCCATTGATTGGTCAGTTCCACATTCCAGTCCCAAAATGTTCGTATAATGTTCATCCAGGATCGTGTGTGGTATGTAGGCGCGGTGCCACATTCCAATTGACGGCAGGACACCTCTGAATGGCTTGGTAATGTTTGATCTGCAAGTGCCGAGCGATATCATTTGTCAATTGAAAGTAAGATGGCAGGTTAAAAATAATTGGTGATCACACATGAGGTTGGCTGGTGGCTATCATTCCAGTTGAAGCATTTTTATTGGTGGTCGTTCACTGCCAATTTGACGAGGCACCAGGTGCGATGATATGACTCGATTATGACGATTTATGATTGGTTCAACCAATATTATAGTTGAAGGTCATCGGTAAACCAGACATGAAGATTTAGTGTGGTTTGACAAGTGGACATTCGAAGAGAGTGTCTTTGGCTTTCTCCCTTGTTCAATATAGGTATTCGCCAATTTCGATAGGGTAAACAACTAAAGAAGAAATTATTCTCCAAAACACACCACTGGGTGTCAATATTGATGCTGCAGAGTTCATCATGAATTTGTCGTTGATGCAGTCCAGGGGGCAATCATTCGGATAAAAGAGGAGTCTCCCATCTGCGCACCAAAGACATTAGGTCCTCATGTCATTCCAGCAAGTTACCACTGTAAATTAGCATTATGATCGCCAAATTTGCCTGTCTGCTAGATCATATATTGAATGATGTAAACGACATGAAGGAAATGCTACTAGCTTTCGTTGGCTTTACCAGATTGACTTTAGCGAAAGAGATGTAGCAAACATATTTTTATTGAGCTGGGAACAGAAGATCGGAAAGCACCAGTGAACTAGCTATTGTGATCCAATCCACTAGCTCTTGTTACACATTCAAGTTGGTTTCGTTCCAGTGGTAGTTGGGATCATCTTAGCCCCTTGAGAATACCTCCTTGTAACAGGGGACGAAACGCGAGGTTTGCAATTGAACGAACAGAAAATGTAGCTACCAGGTAGATCAACGAGATCAGGTTACCAAATTTTTAACTGTGCATGGGAATTCAGGTAATGCCTCACCCTGGCTGATACTACTTAGTATCAATGATTCAATACTACACGAAAGTCTTCTGAGGTTATGAAGTGTCGACGAATTTATTTTTAGCAGGTTATATATATCTTTCGCTTAGCTATAGTGTTACATACATTAGACTTCACTAATCAGCTGGTAGGAGTGCGCGGTGGTCGACAATTTCTTTGGTTTCGCAGTGATTACTATTTCATGCAGCGTTATGTGTTGGGCTTATCCTCTATTTCTGAACCTCTTTTTACACATTTGAAAGTGCCTGGGCAGAATCAATAAGACTATGCAAATAAGAGTGGGGAAGCGAATGGCTTTATTTTCAACTTTAGGTGGATATATTCACTACAGTAGTCGTGCAATGGGGAACTGGTGTTCTGCGTTCCTCTGCTGCAGGGATAAGCCTGTTATAATGACCGAACAACGTAGTATTTGCAGATGCAATTAGAATAACAACGCTGCAAGTACACCGGTAAAGTCCGATTACAATGAATCTGATGATCTGAGATAGAATGGTAGCAAGCTCAGACGCTCAGGCTAGTATACGTGATTTATTTTTCAGGATGAAACAATGCTCTTACCCACCCCATGGTTTCATTTAGCCATCTTGCTTTTCCTAAATCGTCTTTGAATCCCATGACCAAGCGAAGATCCTACGAACTCAGCCAGCTTGTCGCAGCCACTGCGGGGATATCAATGTGACTCGCATGCTTCATAGCCATCTTACTGGGTCTAATGGGGTTTGTTTGTTTGCGGGGTTCGGCTACGTCCGGTCCAATCATCGACAGTATTTTGATATGTCCTTCTTCTATTAAATCCACAGTAAGCCCAGGAAGGTATTCCGACTAGATATGAAACCCCTGACTCGGTAGCGTCCTTTCTGGTCCAATTTTCATCTCAGAGAACGGCTGCGTGCAGATTTTTTGAGGCTCCGTGCTTGAAAATGGAATTAATATCCAATAGTATTTCATCATAGCTCTGAGTGGGCCAATATGGCTGTCGCATCTTGGAGGCCGACAATCACCCGGCTCTTACCCTACATGTATTATGCACTCACATTTTTCACTCCTGTAGCTTTAAAGCAGTGCCCCCATTCTGATTTTATGCAAGCCACATTGATTGGTCACATATAAGCCAGACACCGATGAAGGGTCATCTTGGTACAGCAATTATGAGCGAACCTTTGTGAAGTGGTATATATATTTCGAACCATAGTGCGTCAGTACCCCATCAAATTAGATATTTGCATCACGCATCTATCATTTTAAAACTCATTATAAGCTCATCAGATTCGATTCGATTCAACTAATGATAAACCCCCCCAAATCATCTACAGCACTGCCGCGTACCTATGGGGTATAGAGATACTATCAGTAACACACTATAGTTCTCGCGCCCCCTTCTCTCTTTGGATGGGATAATTTCGAATTGGAAATGACATGGGTACTCAGTCCATGAAATTTCCCACATCGGTACTTTACAAGCCGAGGCACTTCAAACGAGTCTAAAGTAAATTCTCGTTGAACCTACTCCGTACTGTATGCCGAACCCCACGGGCAGCACCTACTCAACTCTCGATCAGGTGGAAACTACAGACCAGTCATGCATTAAGAATAAGCTCTACAGCACAAAATATGTATGAATCTGCTGACTTCCATGTACCAAGAAACCCCTCCATTGGCCAACCTGGTGCATACGAGCAGGTGTGGAGAAAAGGGCCTCCCGTCTTCTCGGCCGCATCTGAAACACATCAACTACCTAATACGCGACAAATGTCCACGATACCCTGGACACTTACAGGCCCAGAGAATTTGACATAGGGTGATTTCCACAGATTTCTAGACCTCGGAACTGGGTCAGTCTTGGATATCGGTCTAAGCCGAAGCGTATCAAATATGGTGATATGGTGAAAAATGCCTCAAAGCCCTCCCCCAAGACCACAGTTGCACACGGCCCCGTGTCGCCAAGGCCACTGTGATATCATAGCTGACGTATCCACATCTGGCCCCATTTCTGTGGTCTCACACCGTATGTAAAGGGTTCCGACAGATTTTGCCGATTTGAAAGAGGGCGGTGCTACGCCGAGTTGGACGAGTTAGCCGGGCGCCACCACTCTGCCAAGGGCCGAGCTTCAATGCTAGCAGTCAAGCCAAAGGGTCCCAACTCGCGGGACGCTGTAAGTGGCGCACCGGGAGGGAAGGGACTCCGGGGACGGCGTTAGAATGGGGCTCTTGGCGCTACAAGAATTTTCTAGGCAGCACATAAGCAACGCTGCCGCCCCGGGGCAATTAAGCCACATTACTTTGGACCCTCCGCTTCACCTTCCATTATGTATGAAGCCTTGGTTCGGGTCTAATTGGTACGCAAAGAAATGACCAAAGGCAGAACCTGCCTACGTAGATGGCGTACCTTCCCGTCTTCACGGTTAAAGTGACATCGATGGCTTAAGACGAGTCCACTCGAGGCTCATCAGATCAGAGCTGTCCTGGTCATCTCTTGGCAGCTATTTTGTCAATGTGAGCGCAGGATGCAGAATTTTCGTCCTCTATATATGCCGCTGGTGGATAGCGCGGAAAAACTTTTTTATCTACATCGACACCATGTAAATTGCATTGAGCCTAAGTGTTGTCTTGCATCGATTTGAGATTACAGTGGAGCGACAAGGGCTCGCTTTTTTTCCCATTGAATACTCCGCATGCCAGTACCATGTGCTATGTGGAGCCTATGGGGAAGGTTCTCCGCCCTGTATTGGTTGCAGGTCAGGTGTGCCAAGTCCGCCCAGATTCGCCAAGGCACCAATTGCCAAGCGGAAGTTAAGGGCCCCCCGTTGTGACGTAACAGCACAGAATTTTTTGTTTGACGCCATGGTGTTGTTTCTCCAGAGATGGAGAGGCCAGAATGAGATGCCTCTTTCGCCGAAGCACCTGAACATACTGTATTCATTTGAACTCTAATATCAATACATCTACCCGAGTGGAGACGGACGACACTGACTCGGCCCGATGCCACCTGGCACCTCTACGGTACAGCGTGGTCGGAAAAAGCCGGCTTGCCACCAAACGCCATTAAGCGAAATTGCACCGGTCGGTTTTCGGGGTCGGCACGAGCAAAAACTTTGGGTCCGTGTGCCTTGTGCGGCGCCACAATTTGTACGGCTGTGATTGGCTCGGGCTGCCTCTCAAGCGCCACTAAAAACCTTGGCGGAAACTTTCTGATGTCATATTGGGGCAAGAAAGCCTTGGCGGCCTCAGGTACCAGGTACACCGCAATGGTTAGGTTTGCTAGTATGGACACATGTAAATGATGTAGATGAAGAACGAGAAAAGAGAATAGAAGAGAGCAAAGAACAGTGCAGTAATAGAGGTCTATCATAGAGCTGCATCTGTACAGCAAATCGGGCCTGGGGTCTCCAGATTAGTCGCAGATGCGCCAAGAGCCAAGAGAAAGGATTCCCCCGCGTCTCTCCCCATGTGGAACTGTAGAGTAGTCGCTGGACTTTCCCGTTTGGGGCCCGACCAAGGACGGGGTATGAGTGGGATGTTCGGCCCCCATGGAGAGTGCTATAAGAAAGCCCGATCGTCCGCCTTGACATCGCTTCTAATCTTTTTCCCTACTCCTTCTCCCCCACTTCCCTTTATCCCCACAAACTGACGGCTCTTGCTTTGCTTGCACCGTCAACATGTGGACGACCACTACCGGCTTGAGTGGTCGATCGCTCCGGGTGAGCATCACCATCACCGCTGTCGTCGGCTTCTCCCTCTTCGGTTACAACCAGGGTATGATGGCTGGTCTGCTCAACGGAGATGAATTTGTGGCCTCTTTCCCTATTCTCGCAATGCCCGATGAGCCTACCGCGGGCCAGAAACATTATATCGACGTTATCCGCGGTGCCGTCACATCCTGCTACGAGCTTGGCTGTTTCTTCGGCGCTTTGTTCTCCATGTTCTTCGGCGAGCGACTCGGTCGTACTCGCGTGATCTTCATGGGTGCCAACATCCTGACCATCGGCGCCTTGCTCACAACTGTCTGCTTTACTGGTAAATGGGAAGTCGGTCAGTTCGTTATTGGTCGTGTTGTGTCTGGCATTGGAAACGGCATGAACACCGCCACAATCCCGGTCTGGCAATCAGAGTGCTCTGGCGCACACAACCGTGGCTTCCTCGTCTGTTTCGAAGGTGCCATGATTGCTGGTGGCACCTTTATTGCCTACTGGTTGGTCTTTGGTATGTCGCACGCCGCGGATACTGTCCAGTGGCGTTTCCCTATTGCCTTCCAGATCTTCTTTGCTCTGATTGTCGCCACGGGTGCCTTGTTGCTACCGGACTCCCCGTCGTGGTTTGTCAAGAGAGGTCTTGACAAGGAAGCCTGCCAAGTTCTCGCTAAGATTAAGGGATCTTCTCCTGAATCCGACGATGTCCTTACCGACTTTAACTTCCTGAAGACGGATGTAGAAAACTCGAGGAACAACCAGGCAAGCTGGAAAACAGTCTTCACATTCGGCAAGACTCAAGAATTCCAGCGCCTTCTTATTGGTTGCTCTGGCCAATTCTTCCAGCAGTTTACCGGTTGCAACGCCGCTATCTACTACTCAACACTGCTTTTCCAAGAAAACTTGGGAATGGAGAAATACCTTTCCCTCATCATGGGTGGTGTCTTTGCCTCTGTATACGCTCTTGCAACCATCCCGTCTTTCTTCATGATTGAAAGAGTTGGACGTCGCAACCTCTACCTAATTGGTTTCCTTGGCCAGGGTCTCAGTTTTGTCATCACCTTCGCTTGCTTGATCAAGGACACCGAGGAGAACTCTAAGGGTGCTGCAGTCGGAATCTTCCTCTTCATTACCTTCTTCGCGTTTACTCTATTGCCTCTCCCCTGGATCTACCCCCCGAGATCAACCCTCTCCGTACCCGTACCATCGGAGCGGCCGCATCGACCTGCACCAACTGGATCTGCAACTTTGCAGTCGTCATGTTCACCCCTCTCTTCTCTGGACAGAGTCCGTGGGGTGTTTACCTGTTTTTCGCATTGTTCAACTTCATCGGTTTGATCTTCGGCTTCTTCTTCTATGTTGAAACCGCTGGACGCGAGCTCGAAGAGGTCGACATCATCTACGCCAAAGCCCATATCGAAGGCAAGATGGCTTGGAGAGTCGCCAACGAGATGCCCAAGCTCACCTTCGAAGAAATTGTTCAACAGTCTCGTGATCTGGGATTGAGCACCACTGACCGTGCCGAAGCCGAGAAGAACGAACTCGGCATGAGCAGCAGTGACAATGGTGACAACAGTCAGGAGATTGAGGAGACCCGGTATAAAGAGTAATGCTCTTTCTATGGGTGTGCTATTGAAACCTTTGGTGTGAATATAACTGGCTTCTGAGAAGCGCGGTTACCATGAGATATAAAGGCGATATCGAGACGACAGTGAAGTCGGATTATAGACTACTTATGTATTTATGTTTTGTTGATCTCTCGTCACGTTAATTTAATGATTTCTTTTGCCCAACTTTATGATCATAATTGTAAATGTAGTCTAGGTGACGGTAAAATTGCCTCCTCGGGAAGTGATCGGCTCCCAAAGTATCTGCTGAGTTAGTCACGGTGCCGCCCTAAGCTGCTCACTAGCGACCCTGAGTAGCTCACTGAGTAACCTAATCGCTTACCCCGAGGCTTAGCCTGGTCGGTCTATTCAATCCCGTCTTGCCTCTATATCTATTCGATTACTCCGATAATAACCGCCCTACTGCCTACTATTTCCTAGGAGCGTAAGCTAGAAAATGACGTGTCCTTGCGTTGCTATAGTAACTTCCTCTTAGTCTTTGAACTTCTAGTTATTCGGCTTAACCACTTTTAACCTACGTAAGGTTAAATGCCTTATTATACCTATAATTGACTATATAATCGACCATACTATCTACTCTTTCACTATATAGGCCTGTTACGGACATACCAGGCACCAGTCAGTATGGGGCCGCAACTTGTTGATGGGTGGTCATGGACCAGTCAATCAACCGACCCATCGTGATCACGTGACGAAAAATCAGAGAACTGCGATTGGACGAACAAAGCAGGCGCCCTTTTCGGCCCTTGATTTACCAGCACCCAGAATACACCACAACGCTAGGTGACGGTAAGGCCACTTCCGGCCTCCGACTCGCCGTCTCAAGGATTACTATAATTAATCATCATACGGCAACCACGTGACCACGCAAGTGGTAGAGTGATATGCGGTATACGGGTAGACCCTGCCAAGGCTCATCTACCATTCTACCATCTACTATGTAAGCAGGGAAGAACTAAGGGTATATAGGGACCTCATTTATCTAGTTTAGTTCTTCGTGTTCAATCCTACATTGTTACTTATGTCTACTGTTTAGAACCTTTAGTGACTCGTACAACTTGATTATAACTTGACAACACTACGACCAGACCAATACTCCGGTATAGATCTGATCGGCGCTCTACTTAGCTTCGCTCCTCGATACCCTCAAAAGGACTAGCCCGTATAAGACCTACTAGGCAACGGTACGGTTAAGAGACAGATCGTTGACGTTGGAAGTCAGCATACAGGCACGTATAACCCGGAAAGTCTTCTAACCTAGCGACGACCCGCTAGCCAGTGCGTAACAAGGTCCTACCCCTTAGTCCGTATAATAAACCCGAATATAAAATCCCTTATTCTCCTAATATTCTATATCCGAGAACTAGCTCGTTCCTAGGACTATCGTACACTACTTTTGACAGGATAGTCCGATGACCACAAACTGACCGAGTTCGCCCCATAGGAAAACAGAGAAGAGATCAGTCATCTGGGGTATATAGATGACTTGGATCCTGAATATATGATGCAGATCACAACTCAAGATATCTTACGCCACATGACGAAAAATAGAGGCAATGCGTTGGGGATATTCAACATGGAGCAGGCACTCGGGCCGTTGCAGTTAATGGTGGTGTGGCAGTTCCATTTACCTAACTGATCAGATAACTTGCCTCACGCACTTGTTCTAATTCCCTTTGCATCATTTCGGCTGCGATTTAGCTCTCTTTGCAGATTTACCACATCCAGATTAGGTTAGCGGCGGGGGATATCTGTTAACCGAACTCGACACGGCAGTCGACAGACGTTTGATTGGTCAGGGGGAAATAGGGTCAATTTCTCCATTTAAAGGGTTCGAAGATGAAAAGGGCCTCTGCTGAGTATGTACTGCTAGTATAACTTCTGTTTGAGCCTTTAAACACTACATGCGTGACATGTATATGTATACCTCACCCTTTCGCAGATCTGCCATCTCCACTTCCAAATCGCGCCTACTGCAACCGAGATGAGCATCCGGTCTGATCGCGCATGCTTGTCTTGTGCCCAAAAGAAGAGGAGATGTGATCGCCGTCTTCCTTCATGCTCAACTTGTGTCAAGTGAGTGCTATGACTGGAGTTCCTGTGAGCTTAACTGGCTGTGTCTCCAGGCTAATCTCAATAGACATAAGCGACCATGTTGGTATACATCGTCCAGTATACCAACTCACGAGAGTACTCATATTCTTTCCGGGTTGCTGCTCATGGAGGACCGACGGCCAGAGGTATCCATGCACCCGCAGTATAGCGCCAGTCAGGCCGCGATTCTTCCACTAGCCTCCGAGGCAGTGAGGGTTGTCGGTGCATGTCTTCAGTGTCGTACAAAGAAGAGAAAATGTGACAAGATATTGTCAAGCTGCAGCAGATGCTCGAGGTACCACTGTCAGGTGAGAAACAGGCAAAATATGTACACAGCTAACGTATTTCTGTAGTCAACGAAGCCGCTGCGTATATCCTAAGCAAGCCATTGTGCTGAATGGCCCCAGTGCTTGGTTCCTTCGTTCACTTGACATTAGCCGGGTGGATGCCACAGTGCCACTGCCAGTTGATGCTCGGCCTCACATGCCTATGCTTATTCACTCGTGTAAGTGCATGTCATCAATGCGAAAGACCGCTGTGACCAATATACTAAAAGCGTCCTTGGTAGTCATTGAAACTTTCGGAATGGAACCGCTGCCTGTTGACGGTAACAGTCTCGCATGGCTTCTTAGAGCGATGTGGATCCAAAAAGCACTCTCCGACCCCTGTGCACTTCACACTACCCTTTATGCTGCATCGGCCCACTTGGATGCATTTCGAGGCGTCAAAAATAATAATATGACGCTATACCACCACACAGCGGCACTGCAACTGCTCCAGGAGAGAATAGCGGACCCTGGAGCGGTGTTCAGCGAGTCTCTCATGGCTTGCATTGCACCATTAGTCTTCTTCTCGGTACGTAATATGCTAGATTTCCTCTGCTTATCGAGTAAATCGACCATTCCTCATCGTTCTAGGCTCTCTTCGGCGACAAAGGATCATCCAATATGCACAAGATAGCATTGATGCAAATGATCAAGGCACAAGGTGGTCTTGATCATCTCGCTCTTGGTGGGTTCCTCTCGGGACTTATAACAGTGTGCGTACGACACTCAGGTACATGATATGTCAACGGGAACTAGTGGCTCATGTTTTATTTTGCTCGTAGATGCGTTCTCACTGAAGCGATCATCATGGACTCCCAACTCGACATACCTTTCTTAGATATTCCTCCCACTCCACTCGCGCCTCCAACATACTTCACATCTGCCATCCTGCGTCGTGCAGCTCATAGAGAAAGAAGATACTACAACCTCTCCCGTGCAGCAATCGAAATCTTCGAAGATATTGATGTTGTCGCCCGCCTTTTGCCGGACCACCCAAGCGCCATAGATCTCCGAGCCAAATGGGCAGCCAAAACAGAGCACTTGTTGTTGTCTTCAGATCACCAGCAAAATCGAGGTAGCAATGACGACATATTTATCGAGCCGCACGCCGATGCTATAACACAGGCTTGCCAGACAGCTGCCTTGATATTCTGGTACTTGTTTCTTGACGACGAGTACGTCGCTCCATTTCGTATGACTGTTCTGCAGCGTCTCGTTCGAAAGTTACAATATGCGATATCTAGTGGTAGCATGGATACCTGGGTGAGAGTAGCACCCGAAGCACACACTTGGATATGTCTACTTGGGACAGCCGCAGCTTTAGATATGAACGACCGGGTGTGGTTCAGTCTCAGGCATGGTCAGCCAGTGATATGTATCGAGGGTAGAGGAGCATCGGTGTTCTTACAGAGTTGGAGCATGTATAGTTGGGCGAATCGTCGACGGAATGAGAGGATGATGGCGGCCGAAGGGGGGGATGTTATCTCGGAGGGAGAACATGGATTTGGCAGAGAACAATACGAAGAGGAGGAAGAGGAGGAAGTGAAGGACGAGAAGGACGAGGAGGATGAGGTATACGAGAAAAAAAGTGAATAAGTGAAATAACAACTTGACAAAGCTCTTTGTTTGTCAGTAAAATATGTTGCAACTGGGGTGTGTTTTGTCAACCTGAAGTTAGAAGTTACTCGCAGCAATTGCCGAAATTGATCGTGCTCGCTGTTTTAAATAGCAGACACTGCTGGATGCTCGAACCCCGAGAATGATAAGATTAATTATAAGAATACAGAAGCCGGCTAGCGGTACAATAGTAATGCGGGCTATCGGCGTTTGACTGCGCACTCACATTGATAGCAACTGTCCATTGCAAGGCGTCGATTACAGCAAGCGATGAATCCACTGATAGATTACTTGCCTTCCGCAACCGAGGCCAAAAATTATCAAACGGGGTTTCGGTTTGAGAGCGATCGATTCTACTTTGGTCAAAGCTAGCGTCAATAAAGACAATCTGCATTAAAATCATTGCTTGTAATTCAGAGAAGACGTACAAATACAGCTTATTGTAGCACCCTGCTCTATAAAAAGCTTGAGGATCAAGTTTTTCGTTGCGACTTTAGTAATTCTTTTCTATTGAAGCAAACGAAACCGTGGTTGCTTATTTTCATAACAATGCAAAATCTCATTTTGATAAGTTAGTAAGTCTCTCAGCTTTTATAATCACTTGTAACTTTCCCAACCTCAATCTCAGAGGCAGTTCTCGCAATGAACTTGCTTTTGCTTTTAGTTTTGCTCGGATGCATATAAGCCGATAAACCAAACTCTTTGAGGAATCGACGGGTATAGATCTTACTTGAAGCGCAAGTTGACTTCAAGCGAAGCGAAGGAACTAATAGGAAAAATCCAGTCATATCTAGATAATGCGTGAAGCATGTTCAAACTAAGTCTAGTTCGTAGAGAGTGACTAAAGAGAAAAGAGCAGCCAATATACGTGCGACTACATCACGCGGGAAAGCATGAAACCGGCCCAGTCGGGCTTCTTAATGCATCTTGGAATTATACTTGCTTTGGAAGCCTGCTGGGGTATCTCATATTCTTGTACTGTGATTTGAGGAGCTTGTGTACTATGTGGCTTTATAAGTAAATACTAAACCGGCTAGGGATATAAAAATAACATTATATACTACCGGGAGCCAGCCCTTGTTACACTAATATAGCATTAATCCACGCGTTATCGGTCTTAAACTCATAATTTATCTTTTGAATGCTCAGGAGATATCCGTAAAGAACCACGAACTTTCAAAATAACTGATTTCTTCGTATCCAGAAGAGCACAACTCAACTATACCGGAGTCTGTGTCTCCGGTCATCGTATTTGATTCATGAATACCCTCGATGAGGGAGCTGAGTGACCCCGGAAACTAGATATTGTTGTGCATATCACCGCTTTTTACAGCCATTTGGCGATAAAATGGCAGATTTCCCAATAACCAATGCTGTCTAGCATGTTCATATATATATCGAGATTCTGCCTGCAGATGTGAGATGAAGTTGCAAGATATCCACTGTAGTGGTGGTTCACGCGACTATGCCTCAGGCATTAATATCTTCGAGGGGAGATATGAACAATTTAGGACTGTAGGGAGTAAGGAAGAACGGACAACAATGCCACTCATTTATTGATTAATGATTCTCGATTATTATGCTCCTTGATATGGTATCAGGTTATCTTCAGTAGGCATCATCTGCATATCGCTTCTTGACTTGGCCTGTTATTTGGTTTTAATGCCATTTGTCGACCTGTCTGTTTAACCAGACTGCCATCGAGGCGTCCTCATTTCATCATACATTGATCGTAATTTTTAACCAACATGAATCATCGACACCATTCAATCAATGACTCGACTGTGGATGGAACAACGCTTGGAAAGAGACCTCACGCGATGTGCCGCTTTCAGCTGGACACTTGTCAATTACACCTTGCCCAGCTAGGGACTGTGACCAATCCGTCTGCTATCCAGACTAAGCGCTAGCCTGGAAGCATCAGACTGTATGCAGGATATCTCTATTGGTAATTGGGCATGATAAAATTCGTGATGGCGACTCCTATGTGATAGACTATGAAATGCTACTGGCAGGCTTACTAGTTGTCGTCACATTGTAAGCGCATCAATGGTCATGAGGCCAATTTTATACGGAATTGGAATGATGATTTTATGGCCAGAACATTCATGCTCCCATCTACAAGGACTGCCGAGCTATTTTGTCCTGCTATTTGCCCCGGGCAAGTCAGACAACGCCGAATCAAGGCGTAGGTCGATATGCGAACTCGGCATCTCTTACCATGACATCTTCCTCTTTTCAGCTCGGGTATTCTTCCCTAATATCCTTGATTTAAGTAAGTTTACAGCCAGCCTCGAAGGGAAAGACACATCTGGCCCGCGCACGTTTGCCTTTTTTTCCCTGAAGGTGGTATCATCTCTCTTCTCAGCTAGCCTTTAATGAGAGAACGGCTGTGAACCACGATTATAAAAACCCATCAATGCTCCTCTGATTTTCTGTTGTCTTTCACAGCTCTCGATTCTTCTTTCATTGTCTCTCAATCTTCCCGTTGTGAAATCCTCTCCGGTAAAACTTAGTGCTACTCAATATCTACACTGGCGCACTTCCCAGAAAACTGGTGTGGTACCTCTCCTGAAATGTCGACCGATTCACCCAGCGCGAAGGAGATACTTCTTCAGTCTACTGCCCAGGAGCTGGGAACCGAAGCCCTGGAAACAGTGGTGGAGCCCAACATCGTGGATTCTGCCATAGACGCTGTCAAAGGCCTGCCCAGCGCCCCCGTCTGTATCACGCAAGAATCGACGCCTCAGAACCTTGCCAACGATCCAGCTGCTATCATGGTCGGGCTCGAAAGCATCATTCCACGGTGGACACCCGGATCCGTCATCAAATGGTCTGCGTGGAGAATGGGGTACGACTCGCAGGAGGATGCTGACTACGCGGCGCTGCACTTGGCCTTGGCCGCCAGTGTCTGGAATGAGGCCGACGTGGGCGTGCGCTTTGAGTTCGTGCCGCTGGCAAAAGACGCCAATTTTGTTATCTGTCACGGCGGGTACAAGGGCGATGTCCTGGCCAGCGCCTACTTCCCCAACCAGAAGGACCTGAACTTTGTTTATGTCTACACCCGGGCCTTGCAGCCCGATTGGAAGGCCAGTCTCTCGCAGGTGCTGGTACATGAGCTTGGCCATGTTCTGGGCCTGCGCCACGAGTTTGCGATGGACCCCCGTCGACTGGAGGGCCCCAAGGCTGTGCAGATTGGTGAGGCCAATCCACTTTCTGTGATGAACTATCGTCGTGAACCACCTGAGCTTCAGCCATCCGACATTGCGGCCACTAAGGCGTTTTACCAGATGTCTGTTGGGACGGTGCTTGCATCCACCCCGATTGTGGACTTTGTGCCTCAATGAATAGTGATGGGGTTGCTTTTGATCTTTTTTTGTCATTGTTCTTGGAACAAAGTTAGTCGGTGGAGGACAGCATTGTCTGAAGTTGAAATTGAACGTTATGCTTACTGATGATTGAGTTTTCCGTACTCCAGAATTGCTTTTAGACATTGTGCTGGTATAACTTTCGTATGCTGAAAGCTGTGATGATCTTTAGAGACAAATGTAAGTCCCTCTATGACACCGAATATGCTATACAGGATTAGAATGGTTGGTATATACAAATTTTCTGTATCTTTTTCGCTCCTTTGATTGGAATCCTCTCAACATCTCAGTGTCATTTCGGGCTGCAAGTATTGAGCTTTTAGCTTCATGAAACAATTCAGGAGGGGGAGGATACTTTACCATCCCTTTATGAAGGTCCACCCGAAATTACAAACCTTTGGTCATCCTCCACGGCCCTATGGAATACAGTTTTGACCTCATTCAGTCGTAACTACGTACCAGCAGAGATATATTATGACGAAAAATGACCAAAATCGGATTGGGAGCTAGTTTAGCAGTTAATGAGTGGCATGAGAACAACCAGATGGTTCTGCGGCATAAGAGTAGACTCGACAAATCAAAACAAAAACAAACGAAACAAAGACAACAAGAAACATTGAGGGTTAAAGAAAGAGAAGAGTATGACACTGACAGAACAATAGGTCAAGTCAGTGGTGAGCCAAATAGCGAGGCCAGGCAGGGTAAAGTAAAGCCAGACTCTTCCACTGAACAGTTGTTCAGCAGAATCTATACAGGATAAGTATTGCAGACACATCCCTTACTGGCAGCATCAGACTAGACAGCCTTCAGAGGCAACGCCGAGTGCACTCCATTCAAGTTTCTCTCCTGAGTTATCTTGGACAAAAGATCCAAGAATTGCCTGGCCTGTTCAACGGTCACGTTGGAATCGAATGAAGGAAAGAGGCCAAAATTGGCAGCATTGGAATGGCTGTACTTGTCAATTGCGGCCGTGGCAGCAAAGGAAAACACGCCGCTGAAAATGCCGGCAATCGAGCTCCAGGCGTTGGAACACCACTCGACAGCCTTTCCTGCAAACTCCTTGATCTTCTCCCAGGCCTTGCGGAAGAATTCGGCAATCTTGTTGAGCACATTCTTCAGCCAGTCCATAACGGTTCCCAGCAGCTTTCCGATGACGGATAGTCCAGCACCGTAAGTTCGAGCAGCCGCGGGGCGTGAGGCCTCGGGCAGCTGCATGATTTTCTCCTTGCCAAACTTCTTCAGATCGTCCCATCGCTTGTTGCTCTCGGCCTTGTGCTTCTCCACTTCCTCATCCAGAAATGACTCCCAGTCGCTCTCCGAGGCATCCGCTTTGCCTTCCTTGAATTCCTGCAGGCTGTTGCGAAGCACATCACAGCTCGTCTCCGTATCTTTCACCGCAGTCTCGCTCTTCTCCTTCAGCTGTTGATGAACATTGGAGGAGTCGTACATGGCACTGACATCCATTGCCGCCAGGTCATGGTAGAGGAAACTGGCTTCTGCAGCCGCCGTCTCCACTGTCTTCTCCTGATAGATTGACAGGAACGTGACATTTCCTTCAGTAGAGGCTAAGCGGAGTACTTCCACCTCCTTTTCAAAGGAGGTCTCCCAGTTGTTGACGCCATTTTCGGTAGACATTTTGCACAAAGCTGGTTTCACTTCAAGGAAGAAGTTATATATCAAGTGTATATGTACTCAAAGATACAGAGATGATGAGAAAAGTTGAATGATCTGTTTTGAAGCGGAACTCGATGGGTTTATATAGATTCAATGGAAAAGAAGACTTCAATTCCACAAAACCGGAATTAATTGCTTTCTTTCACTGCCAAGCTAGAAGATTGTCTCTACAAGAGGCTGGACGAGCCTTGTTCAAACTTGAATCCGACGAACTTGGAAGTCAACATCGCAAAACAAATACCACTAGTACACTTAGAGGATAGTGTACACTACGCGCTCACTTCAGCTCGTCATTTTCTACCGGTTCTTGATCAATGGTTGTGTCTCAGGTGATATCTTTGTCACAATGAGCGTGGCACATGACAAGGCAATGAAGTGCTTTGCCTTGTTCCTGCAGGATGTGCAGTACCTGAGCTCAGGCTCAGAGGGTTGTGGCTTGCAATGGCTTACGGGTTTGTTCTGCATTTGGAACTGCCCTGCACTAATTTGGCTATTTGGATATGATTTAACTCTCGGGGACACCGAACACAGCGCAATACTCAGCCTGCCACTCTTCGCTGTCGCATCTGACCCTGACTGACTGGACTGATTAGGGTAAGTTTCTCAACATGTGCAAGGTCGATTTGACCCAACTACCGCTTGAGGTTGAATGAATATGAAAATTGTCTGGGAGCACTTAATTTGACATATTCGCAGGGTGTTTTCAGTACAGTCTGAGGAGATAAAGAAATTGATGCATGTACTAGAAGCCCTACGTTGGTGAAAGGAACTTGTGGTATTACGTGGCGCTACTGCTCATTCAGGCGCACCAAAGCATGTAATTGTGGAGGCGGAGGTTCCGCAGCTGAGAAGCCACCGGAAAGATAGTGGGATGTGATGAAAAATGTGAAGTAACTACGGAGTTGGAAAGTGGTGAAATTAAGCGAGAGGTGTTCGCTCGCGATAGATATGCTCTGCTGGTGCAAGTTCTACCAATCAGTTTCGGTCACACTATAGAGCTTCCCTAACTTAGCATAGAAAGAACCGGAAATACCAAGGGGTATGTATGGAGCGACCAAACGTGCAGGTTGCATGGTTGAGAGTTCGTTAGCGCCAAGATCGAAGACGAACGCCAGTTCGGGGTTTGACTCGTGTGATCCCCGCAAGGATCCTCTTCTTCCCCGCACCCAACTAAGCACATGGTATCTTTTATATAGAGAGCTGAAAGTACACAGTACAGTACAATATCTTCTAAGTTTAACCGATTGTAATCAAAAACAGGTGCCCACCACGCGGTTGTTAATCTCAATAACCATGCCCGCACTGTTCTGCTGCTATTCAATTCTATACGGAATTAGAGAATGTTAGAGAATGCCCTGCTTGTGTGAAATAACATCCATCTTCAGTCAATCATGCCCAGCCACACAAACATATATGAGGGACGGCAAGTAACAGCGGGTATGTGCCTTAACCGGTCAAAATCTCGTTAAACTGGCTCATTTCTTCGGGTGAGACAAATCACGAGGTGCTTAACCACAACGATGGACAGTGTCGGTTTACGGATTACTTAATTAATGACTTATATCATCAAATTAAAATACAGAACTCCTCATTGGCGTAAACTCACCTCAATCTCTAGTTCGTTCACGTCTTATCCTAGAGCCCCAGCTTTCTAAGCCTAAGGTACTACCCTCAGCCTAACTTAAGGAATGATCCAATTCAGTCGCTCGTACATTAAATTGAAGAGATAATCACAACAAAGGATTCAAATATGATTTACGTAAGCAGAAAGCCGAGGAACCCGACGTTAATCATATACTAAAATAGGAGATACTCGATGGCAGTCTGGTCAAAACAGACGGGTCGACAACTAGTGGCAAGAAAACCTAACAATAAGTTAGGTTAGAGAGCTCTAGGCAAATAACGCCTATCAGGGATAATTAGTTAGTATATCAAGGAGCATAATAGTCATAAATCATGAATCAGGAAATCAGTGGCATTGTTTTATCTGTCTATCATTCTTTACAGTCGTGGATTGCCTATATCCCTTCCTCGAGGACATTACTGCCCAAGGCAGTAATCATACAAATCTCGTGATTTCCCCACTATATACCACCCCCCTTTATAAGTTGACCGTCCCCTAGCCAATAAGCTAATTACAATAACTTAAGTAATATCCTACTGCGATGAGATATATTAGTGACGCTCAATGTAACTAGCATAGGTTCGTAAGTAGTGCTTGATCTATAGGCGAGTCACGCGATCCGTCAAGGATGTCGCTGACTACTGTATGCTAGTTGCACAGTGGGGCGTTAGGGATTGTCTTAATCTATCAAAAACCCAACAGCAGGGGCTGAAACGAACTATGCCGATCGTGCGCATTCCGGAGTAATCGTGGCGATGACCCTTAGGGTACGATTGAACAGTGTATTCTCTGAGACGAGCCGAGAAACAATGTCCGTCTCGCCATCAGAAACCTTAACTGTATCTGTTGGGTTCAAGTGTTTGTGCCATTATTTTATCTCCACGGGAACTTGCCTCTGTTCTCCGTGTCACTGGACCTCGAAGCCCTATATGAAGCCATGGAAGCGTATCTTCCGACTAAAAAAGGTTACCAGTTCAATTTTTAAATATGTCTTCCTTGGAAAGAATCAGATACACCTCATTCGAAGAATTTTGAGTTACGCTAGGGAAAATTCGGATATAAAGTCAAATGACGATTGGATTGCAAACTGCTCAGAGCCCACTTCTCCTTAATTATCTCCTGACAGCACCACCTAAAAATAAGCATCTCGCACGGAACCCAAACCATTCACGAACCGTTCGGCGTTCGGGATACTCGGCCACGGGAACTAACCCCAGCCCCAAGGCGGATCCACTGTGGGAAGTTTCTAGATAAAAAGGCAAAAAGCCTCATTTTTGAGTTCATTCAACCAATCAATCATGCTCAGTTCATCTAATCAAAACGCTGTGTGTCCGTGTACAAAACTGATTATTGGTGAGTTTGAACGCACACGGTCCATAGAGTGGCCTGAAGCTGTACTGTATACCATGCAAAATTGATCACCATCTAGCTTCTGCGATTTTGGCACCACTTGCATTTATCTCGATAACTGAATCAATGTCAATAAAGTCATAATTCCATCATAAAAAAACAATTGAACAAGCCCTATTACGAAGCGCTTGAAACGATCCGTCCTCGGAAAAGCCCAAGAATGAGCTTGATGCCCCAACTTGTAGTACTCTGAAACAGGAACCACAAGACACGGGCAGAACCGTGGTTTCATCCACAAAGCAGATCAATAGGTTGCCCGAATCAAGCACAGGCACTGTCACAAACACAACCACGTCTACTAAAAAAAGAATCACTCATCGGCCCGCTCCATGCCTCGAGAGAACTATAAGAACGGGCAATTACAGCACCGATCAGTCCTCATCAACAACCTTCTCCTTTCTTTTGCTTCAGTTGACTGGATCAACTTGAATTTCATTCGCTCTTCTTTTCCTTTCTTCCTTCCGTGTTGAGTTCAATACCCTATCCTTATTTCTCTCTTTCCATCCTTCATTGTTCCGGCAACATGAAGAATACCGCGATTCTTTTCCTTGCTGGCACTGCTCTCGCAGCTCCCTTCAACAAGACCCTTGAGACCCGCGAGCCTTGTCTCTGGCCCTTGGGCAGCTCCAGCGGCGGCAGTAGCTCGGGTGGAATTTCATCTTTCCTTCCTGGCTTCTTGGGTGGTGGTTCCGCTTCTGCCAGTGGTTCCTCTGATTCTTCGGCTGACGCTGATGCCTCTGGCGATGCGTCAGGATCTGGCTCTGCTAGCCTAGGCGGTTCGGGCAGTGGCTCCAGCGGTCTTGGCCTTGGCCTTGGACTTGGTGGCTCTGGCTCTAGCTCTGGCTCTGGTTCCGCTGGCCTTGGCGCTACTGGCAGTGGCTCCGGTGGTGCTTCTGCAACTGGCGGCCTTGGTGCTGGTGCTTCTGGCTCCGCTGGCCTGGGTGGCTCCGATTCCGCTGGTATTGGTGGATCTGGCAGTGGATCTGGCGGTGCTTCCGGCACTGGCTCTCTTGGAGCTGGAGCTTCTGGCTCTGCTGGTCTTGGTGGATCTGGTACTACTTCTGGTGGTGCTTCCGGTACCGGTTCCCTCGGTGCTGGTGCCTCTGGCTCTGCTGGCCTTGGTGGCTCTGGCAGTGAATCCGGTGGTGCTTCCGGTACCGGCTCCCTCGGTGCTGGTGCCTCAGGTGCTGCTGGACTCGGCGGCTCTGGTTCAGCTGGACTCGGTGGCTCTGGCTCTGGCTCTGCTGGCGTTGGCGCTACTGGTAGCAGCTCCGGTGGTGCTTCAGCAACTGGCGGTCTTGGAGCTGGAGCATCTGGCTCCGCTGGTCTTGGTGGATCTGGCACTGCTTCTGGTGGTGCTTCCGGTACCGGTTCCCTCGGCGCTGGCGCCTCAGGTGCTGCTGGCCTCGGTGGCTCTGGCTCGACTGGCGTTGGTGCTACTGGCAGTACATCTGGCGGTGCTTCCGGCACCGGCTCTCTTGGAGCTGGAGCATCTGGCTCCGCTGGTCTTGGTGGATCTGGTACTGCCTCTGGTGGTGCTTCCGGTACCGGTTCCATTGGTGCTGGTGCTTCAGGCGCTGCTGATCTTGGTGGCTCTGGTTCCGCCGGTGTTGGTGCTTCCGGCACTACCTCAGGTGGTGCATCTGGTACCGAATCTCAAGGCGCTGGCGCCTCTGATGTCTCTGCAATTGGCGGGTCTGGAAGTGCCTCCGGCGGTGCTTCTGGAACTGGTTCCCTTGGTGCTAGCACTTCCGGTTCCGCCGGCCTTGGTGGCTCTGGTAGCGCTTCTGGTGGTGCCTCTGGCGATGTCTCTGGATCTGGATCTGGATCTGCTAGCGGCGGTGCCTCTGGTGAAGCTTCTGGCTCCGGTTCCTCCGGCGCGAGTTCTACTGGCGCAACATCCCCGAGTCTAGCACCGCACCCTCCGATTCTTCCGACTCGGGTTCTTCTGGGGCTGGCGTTTCTGGCAGCGGCTCCGCTGGTGTTAGCGGTTCCGGATCTGGTTCGTCTGGCACAAGTGTCTCTGGCGGCGTAGGCGCTGGATCCGGCACTGGCACTTCTCCCCAGGAAACTAGCTGGAGCACCAGCATCAGCTTCGCTCTCCCCGGTCCTACTGGTACCACTGGCGGTGCAAGCGGCTCTCTTAGCGGTTCGGCTTCGGCTCAGGCTTCTGCCGAAGCTCAAGCCTCCGCCAATGCTTCCGCCAATGCTTCCGCCAATGCTTCCGCCAATGCTTCTGCTAATGCCAATGCGTCGGCTGACGCCTCTGGTAATGCTAGCGCCTCCGCTGATGCATCTGCCAACGCCTCTGCTTAAAGCCAAAACTATGTGACTGATATTGCCTGATCCCCAACGAACGGGAGCAGCCTTTCGGTGATTCTTCGGCATGGTCGAAATATTGTGAAACAGCCCTTTTGTATGATGTTTTCTGGATGCGATTTGTGATTTGAATATTCCTGTGCGACATTTGCACACTTACGCTCATTTAATTATGCGAGATACTACTGTCAGATTAGTTCTGGGTAACTTAATCATCATCACCTTACCCTGACTCTTGAGCCCTCTTTCCGCTCCGTTATCTTTGCTTCGGCTTTCTGTAAAATCATTTAGGCTGAATTTCGGGTGGTACGATATTGACAAAAAACTCTAGGTATTTTTTAACCATGAAGAAATGATCATAGTTGGGAAGGAGATGGTCTTGGTCCTGACTCATGAGATCCCGCGGATGACTGGGAAGTCTACACTCTCCATGAATGACACCTGACCCTCCTTGCCCCAGATGGTCTGGAATCTCTGCCCAGTCAAAAGTAGTCCCGAAATATAGCTCGGAATCAGCCCTGAGAATGGACCAGTCATAAAAGGATTGATTTCCAATGACTTTCACCCCGAAGCTTGTGAACAGGCACTTTGTCAGCATCAGTTTTGGTCATAAGCATAAATGAAAATATGTTTGTAGGGCCAATAATATGAAGCTTCCTGTCCAGCACAAGAGAAGCGTTAGCAGCAAGGAGTATGCATAAAAACGAACCTCGGTCAACGGTCACGGTCCCCTCTATATTTCCACCCTAAAAGACTTAGCTGCAATCTAAACACTAGCAACGGTCCGATCCCTGCCGGGGACTCGTTAATTCTGCATGAACAAATCCATTCCACTGAATTCCACTGAGCAGGAATTCACCATACAGAACTCCGTTGGAAACCAATTGGTCACTCCACGTGCACACTAATCCCCAATGCGTAGCATCCGACCAAAATCATCTCCGAAGCTTATTTAATGAAGTTCGGACATTAAAGCCACATTGTGCTAAGCGGCCCTTGTGCCTGGCGAACGTGGTGGGCCCAGCTGACTTGGTATGCAGAAGATCTGCATGTTCTACTCCGTGGGTGGCATGCCGAATGTGATTGGTTGAGATTACTTCTCAACTCCGTAGTTATACTCCCATTGTGTTTGGAATGCTCGGAGAAATGAGAGTATATATACGGACGTGATCGTCCTGCCTGATGTATACACAGATCTGGTCAATCATCTCGAGTTCCACTATGGTTGGCGTGTCGACACTCGTCAAGTCTCTGCCCTTGGTGGCCAGCAGTGCCTTTGCCAGTGTCAATTATCCTGTGATTCCAAGTGACTTGACCACTCCTTATCAGCAGCGACTTGCAGTCTACGGACCGAACTGTACGAATATAGCCATCTTTGATTTTGTGTCGGGAAACCAAGACAAGAAACTAACATATCGATAGCGGTATCTGTGGGCTGGAACACATATGAGCAGTTGAACCAAACCTGCGTCCAATATGGCCTGTCCGCAGACAACCTCAACACGAAAGCCTGTTCAAGCTCATCAACAACCTACGCGACATCGCGAACATGGTCCAATGTCGCGATCTTGACAGGCCTGACCCCAGCAACAACCTACTACTACAAGATTGAATCGACAAATTCAACAGTAGGCCACTTTCTAAGCCCACGAACACCAGGCGACAAAACACCGTTCAACATGGACGTAGTAATCGATCTAGGCGTCTACGGCAAGGACGGCTTCACAACCTCCAGCAAGAAAAAAGACACCATCCCCGTCATCCAACCAGAACTAAACCACACCACAATCGGCAGCCTAGCCCGCACCGTCGACGACTACGAAGTAGTCATCCACCCAGGCGACTTCGCCTATGCCGACGACTGGTATCTGAAATTCGCGAATCTCCTCGACGGCAAAGAAGCGTACGAATCAATCCTGGAGCAATTCTACGACCAACTCGCCCCAATCGCCGGCCAAAAGCTGTACATGGCCAGTCCGGGCAACCACGAGGCCGACTGCAGCGAGATCCCCTATCTCAACGGCCTCTGCCCAGAGGGCCAGAAGAACTTCACGGATTTCATGCATCGATTTGACAACACCATGCCGCAGTCCTTCACATCGTCATCGTCAGATGCGACCGCCCAGACTAACGCAAAGAAAGCCCGATCCCTGTCCAACCCGCCATTCTGGTATTCCTTCGAATACGGCATGGCGCACGTCGTCATGATCAACACGGAGACCGACTTCCCCAATGCGCCGGATGGACAGGACGGGTCTGCAAAGCTTGACGGCGGGCCGTTCGGCACAACGAACCAGCAGATTGAATTCTTGACTGCTGATCTGGCGAGTGTCGACCGAACGGTCACGCCGTGGGTGATTGTTGCGGGTCATAGACCTTGGTACTCGACTGGATCATCCAACGGATGCGATTCTTGCCAGGAAGCATTCGAGGGGTTGTTCTACGAGTACGGGGTTGACCTTGGTGTTTTCGGGCACGTGCATAACTCGCAGCGGTTCTTGCCTGTTTATAATGGTACTGCCGATGCGAATGGGATGGATGATCCCAAGGCGCCTATGTACATTGTTGCTGGTGGGGCTGGTAATATTGAAGGATTGAGTTCTGTTGGGACTGAGCCGGATTATACGGCCTTTGCTTATGCTGATGACTATAGCTATGGAGCTATTAAGTTTGTGGATGAGCAGCATCTGACTGTTGAGTTTATTCGGTCTTCCACTGGGGAGATCTTGGATACTAGTACGCTTTACAAGAGCCATGGTACACAGTTTGTGAGGCAGTGAGGAGTATCTCTTGAGGGGATAGAAGATTGGAATTGTTCATAGTGAGGTTATTAGGAGTGCAGTATATAACGCGCTGAATAGACAGGACCACCGGTGCATCTTTATGACTCCTTTTAGTATTAGCTAGGGAAGAATATACTAAAGAATGATGAGACGAGCTGGAATTTACTTCCGCTCCACGGGATGCTTCTGTAGACTCTCATACCATTGGATCGTAGACCCAATCATAAAGGCCCACGAGCCCCAGAAAGTAGCAAGCGTAGCCTGGTACTCGACCCCGGAGTGCATACTCGCTGGCCCGAGTGCACCACATAGAGTAAAACCGATACCACCAATGAAATTCCACACACCGATATGCCAACCCAAAACATGCCATGCGGGTCGGTACCACTTAGATTGGGTCTCAAGGGTGAACAGTAATCCACTCAGAATGAAACCCATGCCACCGACAATCTGAGGGACCCAGTATACGCCATCGGCAACACCTTGGCTCATATGGTTGTAGATACCAGGAAGACCAGTAAGTCCGGCAATCCAGAAGATACTTGCAGCAAGGAACTGAATCAAAGACGCCAAGAACCCCAGTTCATGGAAGTAATGTGAGCGCAATTCCGACAAGGACGGTACCCATCGGAATGACCTCCCATCAGGCGATGAAGTAACATAACCAGGATAATCCGCTAAATCCTCATGACGACTGTCAGAAGGATGAGCATGCTTTGCAAAAAAGAGCGACCTCCGATTCGCATGGTGATGCCGACACTCTTGTATAGTCGGCATGATCTTCGTAGATGCAGGCGTATGCGCATGACCCTCATCCTCCTCGGACGTCGTCTTCGACAGAACAGACTCTAGCGCCCAGCCAAAACAACCCGTCTGATTAGCATTGATAGCTTCCAATAGCAACAACACACTTCCGATCTCGAACACAGTCGCACCGATAAAGGCCGACACGCCACCCCCTGTTAGCGTTTCACCCGAGAAGGTAGTCTGCGGATCTTCAAGCGGTAGCCAGACAAAGAAGGCGTTGATGATCCAGATCATGGAGCCAATGGTGAATGTAATCGCTACCAGATACGACACGTCCCAGTAGGGTACGGATGTCAGCATGCGGAGAATGCCTTTGGATATTGCGGAGGTGCTGTGTGTCACCGGTGGAGCTGTGTACCCTGTCTCCTGGGGAATGGCCTTGGTATCGACGCGCAGGGCATGTCGGCCTTTTCTGTTATCTCGCGATCGCCAG
The DNA here is from genome assembly GCF_028828085.1 of Penicillium nucicola. Classification (NCBI taxonomy): domain Eukaryota; kingdom Fungi; phylum Ascomycota; class Eurotiomycetes; order Eurotiales; family Aspergillaceae; genus Penicillium; species Penicillium nucicola. The sequence continues at coordinate 3,262,814 of NW_026643126.1, read as the reverse complement.
AGATGCTCGATGGGTGGATGGGGCTGGGCTTCTCCAGGTGCTGGGGCTTTCGTTTGAGGTTGTCTAGTTACTGTGTAGTGTGCCCAGGTGGGGTTCAAGAAATGTACAGGACCCGAAACATGGGATCTTCGTAATTCCAGGTCACTTTGGTCTTGTAGGGGCTCTCGACCTGACTGGAAGTGGGAATGTCGGCTCATTTGGTGGCGCCGTAATGGCACAGTGAATATTACACGGCCTTGGATATGTGAATCGATGGAATATGGACAGATACATAGAAGGAAAGATGTTAGGGATATCACGACGTCGTCCCATCTTCTTTGGGTAAGCACGACGGGCGTTTCAAGATTGCATGACGTCGGATGTCGGGGTTTAAAGCGGCACTAGGCCTAAAGCGGCAGTCCACGGAGTATAGGATTAACTCAACTGCTGCAACATCTGTTCAAACATACATGTCACGTTCATCATCATGTCCATACTTATGGAAGCCATTAATGCCAACAAGAAAAGCCCAACAGGTGCAACATCACTCATGATTAAAACGCAATCGCCCAAAAATAAGAACTCCCAACCGAACTTGTCCACATGAATCACAAACTCCTCGGGCAGAGGCACCTCTGCGACAATTTCGTGACAAGGATCACGACAATACGAGGTAAGCCTTCATGGCTGTGTCGAACCATTTTCTCCATCCTCTCCAGCATCCTCAACGGTAGGAGCCCGATCCCGATCTCCAGCCTCAGACTTCGCCTTGGCACTAGACTCGGTCTCAGTCTCAGCACCTTCATCTTCTTCGGTCAACTTAGTAGACTGTTTCTGCACTGACTTGCCCTTATTACCAGTCCGATCAGGCAAACTTTGCTCAGCCTCACTCTTCATTTCAGCCCCCGACTCCTCGGCAATCTGCGAAGCACGGGAGCTGTGATTGCGACGGGCACGAGCATGCGCCCGGCGAATCATCTTGTTATGATAGTCTTCCTGCTCGACTTCGGTGTCTTCATGGAGAATGCGACGGGCAGCTTCGCGACCGACAACGGGGAGTCGATCGACTCCAACAACAGAGGTTGGCAGAAGCTTAGGGTCCAGGAGACCGACTTGGACAAGAACACTCGCTTGATCCCAGTAGACGTGCTCCGAGTAGAGACGGCCAGCACGAATGCTGACGATACTCACGATAATGATCTCCACCCGCTTGTTGGTTGGTGGGACGCCGGGCAGCATCCACGGGACGTCCTGTGTATGTTCAAAGTTTACGTACAGCTCGTCCACGATGCGGTCTGCCCCAGTAGTGCGAGAAAGGAGTCTCAGCTGCATTGATGGGGGTAGTTTTCCGATAAAATAGTGATCATAGAAATGGCGGAGGGCTTTCTTGCCGATTCCACCAGTAATTGTGGGCGTATAAGTTACAGCGGGTGTTTTGCTCTGCACGTAGCCGTCCATTGTCTTCTTCACGTTGGACGCGAAGAACTTGGCTGTAGATTCGTTAGCATATCCACCCGACAGACGAAAGATTCCACCTACCCTCTACATGATCCTCCCAGCGTCTTTCCAAATCGGGGTCGCGCGAGTAACCCTTTCGCAATGCTTTCAAGGTTCGCGTGAAAGCAAGATCGGCCGACAGATGATCATACTCCTCAATATCACTCTCTGCAAAGCCCGGCTGCGCATTGTCGTATGTGAAGGTGGGATATCCCAGATCCAAACGCTCGCCTGTTCCGACACCAGGGTTGAGAGGACGTGTTTGGCGACGTTTCTTGCCCTGCAGACCCAGTGCGACGGGTTGAACAAGCACGTCGATGGTTTCACCAGCCAAATGCACCAGAACTTGCATCTGCATCCCGTATCGAGAGCGTGTGTCTGGGATAATGCTAGGATAGTATGCGACAAGGGCGCAGAGTCGACTCGAGTTGGTAGGCTTGAGGTAGTAGTCGAGACAGTAATTCGCAGCATCACCGTATGCTATAGATGTAGTTAGTTTGATATCAAATTTTGATGGGCTGAATTTGTCACATACCGACTACACCATAGTTTTCACCCACACCAAGCCCATCCTTTACGGACTGCAATTTGGCACCGTATTCCTTTCCTCCGCCGTTGTAGGGAATGTAGAGCACATCGAATCCTTCATCCTGCCAACTCTTGATGATCTCCATATCGAAGTCTTCGGTTTCGGCCGTGACACACAACCGCGCATTGTTATTTCCATTGTTGTAGAGGAATCCTCCGCTTCCAAGACCGGGGGCGCTGATAGAAACGGTGGCCATGTTTGTATATAGTGCTGATGTCGCCTTCTCGGGTGGGATGTTATGCAAGCGCCACGGCTATGTTAAAGATGAGGTTTCAAACGATTCACTGACAGAATGAAGCAGAGAAAACGAAAAGGCTGGTCACAACCATGGCACTTGACACTTAACGGCTCTACGTCATTGGCGTCGCAACGTCATCCATGGTTTAGATTAAATCACGTGAGTCAGGTACATGGATGAACCAGCATCTTTTATAGGCTAAGGATACGTTGAAACAGAAATCTTATGATCTATGACAATTATCTACATGCGACTTCCTTTTGGCAGTGCATACCCCCATTCGTTGCTATACTAGTCTCTCTGTTTGGCGATATACGTCCAAATTTAGGTCGAATTGTCTGTCGTGCCATGCTCTTCCGAACCATGGATCCACACAGGCTAATTTCCCTACTCGCCGTCTCCAAAGGAATGCATATTGAATGATGCTAAGTTGAAGCGTAGATAGAAAATGGCAAGGAGTCAATCAGGTTTCAAGGTTAGACGAACACCTCACTTGGTAATCCTTGTCAACATGGGACCCACGAGGGCCATCTTCTTAAAAAAAAGAAACTCAAATCAAAAGCACAGCAATAATTATCGCAGAATTCCGAAATCGACTCAATTGTTGGCGACATAAGAATCAGAGAGTTATGCATCATCCTGCCAAAATGGTCGGGAATATATTTCAAACGGCCCCATACAACTTGGCGAATCAGAAGTCCAGAACTGGAGACTAACGGGAGCTTGGATTAGTTCCAAGGAAAACCTAGTAAGGTCAGGTGTCATAGAACTCTGATCTAAAGAGCTTCCCACACATTGAAAATCAAAACCAAAATCAAATTGAGCATCTGTAGAAATAGAGTCAAGCTGATTTCACATGCAGTACCGGAGGATTTATTCTAATCCGAGATAGCACTGCATGAAACCCTGCCACAAGACACTAGAGCGAAAGAGAGAAAAGTCTCCACGATAAGACCCTTTCCCCTCCACATCCTTCTGAAGCTCATCGTTCAACACGAGCAATGTCTCTGGTGCAGCATGTTTCTGTCATCGACGGTGTGGATCGTGAACCAGAACCAGACGTAGCAGAAGACTTTGTATCCATTCGCAGAAAAATCAGCTACGATGTCCTACAGCCTCCAACAGAGGGTATCCCGGTCGCAGAGCTGCGTCCTGGAACCCCAGCTTACAAGCATTCCCCCGTGAAGCGGATAGGTACGGATCAATTCCATCGAGGTGTAACAAACATCTAACAGGTCCCAGTGCAGGTTGTGGTGACCGTGCTCGCGTGCTGGCTCGCGTCGGGAATCGTGTTTGGCTTCGCGGCTCTGAAACCGGTTCTCGTTGAAGAAGGTGTTTACCACGAGCGCTGCACGCCAGCTGAAATAGAAGAAGGTCTTGAATTGTGTTCTCAGCAAGACCTGAGGTAATTCATCCCTCTCCTGTTCGAGGTCGCCGCGACTATGATGTTATCATTTGTGACTAACTGCTGCCAGACTGAACCTCTTTTTCACTATTGCGTCCATCACCGCCAATGTGTCCGCCTTGCCAGTGGGGACCATCCTGGACCGCTGCGGCTCGCGAGTTTGCTGGCTAATTGGGTCTGTATTGCTTGCCATCGGCGGGGTGGTTATGGGCTTTGCATTCCACATCCCCAGCTTCGATGGGTACATCCCGGGGAATTTCTTCCTTGCACTGGCAGGAACATTCATCTTCGTGCCATCGTTTCAAATCGCAAATGCATTCCCCAAATACGCGGGGACGATCGTCGCGTTGGTGACGGGTGCATTTGACGCGTCGGCCGCTGTCTTCCTCTTCTACCGAGTCATTTACGAGGCCACCGGGAGAACATTCACGCCCGACAAGTTCTTCCTGGGCTATCTTATTGTGCCAGTATGCATCCTACTTACAGTTGTGACCATAATGCCTGCGAAAGATTATGTTTCAACACTGCAATTAGAAAATAGAATCGAAAAGGCAGAAGATGCCACGCGCGACGTGCACGACTCCGACGACGAGATCGAGAGCACAGCCGAGCTGAACAAGGTGCGCAGGAAGCGTGCCGAACAGCGGAAGAAGAAAATTCGACAGATCAACGCCGTCTTGGGCGATAAAGATGAGCGCCAGATGCGCGCCGACCGGGAAGAAGACCGTCAGCAGACATCCTGGGTTTGGGGTGTGTTGCACGGTTTGCCGGCACACAAGCAGATGGCAACGCCGTGGTTTATTCTCATTACATTGATGACAGTCCTCCAGATGATCCGCATGAACTATTTCATTGCGACCATCCGCTCGCAATATGAATATATGCTCGGGTCGATTGTTGAGGCAGACAAAATTGGAAACTTCTTTGATGTTGCATTGCCAGTTGGTGGTGTTCTTTTCACGCCTGCTATTGGCTTCTTACTTGATCGTCTTAGCGTACCAGCCATGCTGGGTCTCATTGTTGTGTTCACCACTGTCATCGGAGTTTTGAATTCTATCCCGGCTACTTGGGCTGGATATGCGACAGTCGTATTGTTCGTTCTACTGCGGCCGCTGTATTACTCTGCCATGTCGTGCGTTTCCTCTCCATCCTCCGTCTCCTTTCCCTTTGATATTATATAAGTTCTGACTAACTTTGATACAGCGATTATACAACCAAAGTCTTTGGCTTTGCCACATTCGGCCGCGTCTACGGGGCCATTATCTGTCTATCGGGACTAGCGAATTTCTCCCAATATGGCCTAGACGCAATGACACACCGTACATTCGACGGGAATCCAATCCCAATCAATGCCACCTTGGCAGTTGCGGGATTTATTGTGGGCATGGCACTTGTGATATTCGTTTTCGTGGCTGTCCGCCGGTTGAGAGAACAAGACGCAGCAGATGACGAGGAAAGGGAGAGATTGCTCCAGTTCTTGGAAGAGGAGGAGGAATACGAGAGTGACGAGGAGTACCGGTGAAACATAATGCATCGGGCCCGATAAAGTTGGGTTTTGAACGCTGGCCGAGGTTCGGTATTTCGCTGAAGTGCCGTGCCAATGCTTTCTTGATTTATGGACTGTATTCCACTTTGTATATTTTAATGATGTGGACTACCAAGACGAAAACGCGAGTCACATGCTCTAAGACAATAAATCGGAATTCGCTTTAGAGTTTCCCCCCGAGTTTTGAGTATACTGGGGGATCCTATGGGATCTGAGGACCCTGACAAACAAAGCTTTTAATTCGAAGAGAGCGACTAAACGGTTATCTGCTTGATTCAATTGCATTTAGGTGTTAGCCTAGATCAAGTAGTATATGCATGGTGAGCTCATAACCTGCATATTGGAAGATATCCGACGGCCGAGACCAGGGTAGGTACGTAGGTACGTGGGTAGTGCACGCTTTGCATGCTCCAAGGCTGCCAACGAACAAGCTGTCAGAGATAACAGATTATGCTTTCGGTAAATCCGATCTAAGTTAGAAGCGGACGTATCAGAAAGAAAGTGTTACTGCTAAATGGTGCTCTCTTCGTATAGAAGTTATGGCTTCAGCTGAGTCTTGGCTTCCTGGCCTCGCCACTGGATAAAAAAGACAACCCGTACAACTTGATTTCAGCTTTTAGGCAAAGAGTAGGATATGAAATACAAGGAGAATTGACATATCTAGATACATGTAAAGATTATGCACCAGGGATAACATCTATGATTACACACGGCCAATATCAATCTCAACAATCTCATTTCCCCAAGCCCTAACCACCAACCCCAACCAACCAATGGTAGGACAAAGACGAACGAACAGCACTCCTACCGCCTCCCTTACCCCTAACTCCAACTTCCATCCCTTAGGAACCAAAAATCGAGGGGATGACCACCCGCCAAGAGCCCGCCAAGTAGGTCACCCCCGCATCTAAACCCTCACGCCCCCGGATTCTCATCCAAACCACCAAAAGCAGCCTCCAACTTTCCTCCCAGCAGACATCTAACTCGTAGAGCCAGCAAAAAGTGGAACCCAAGCCCCCTCCTTTGTTTCGGGCAACATTGCTCTATTACGCGCTGACTCTACTGCCAACTCCTCCGTCAACCCCCCTTCCGCTGCTGTTTCGTACGCACTATACTGCAGGCAATTGTCTTGTCCCGAGGCCCCCTGTCGGCTATTCTATTCTGGTTCCGGATCTGGAATGGATGGCGTTGGCTGGGCGGGATTCATGGGGGGTTATTTGGCGATGGTCTTTGTGACTGGGTGGGATGTAGGTTGGTGTCTTGTGGAGATCCGGGGTAGGTGAACTTTGTGATAGGTTTGGTATGTGTTGTGGGACTGGAGGATTGTAGATAAGATGGTCGGTGTGCCTGTTTGTTGCTCTCTTGTTTTTTTCTATACTACAGTCTCATAAGTTCATACTTTGGTATTTGGGATAACGTTCCCCGGACTTTGATTGTGATCGCAGGAATTGATTCGTTTTCAACTGATTTGACTTGACGCTTTGTGTGCTTGTGGGAAATATGGCTTCCTTCGACGATAAACCTCCTACTGTTGATAATATCGAGGATATCGCGGGTAAGAGTCCGCCTTCTGAGGATGATGAGGAATTCACGCCCGAGGAGCAGAAGAAGATTATTCGGCGCGTGGATTTGAGACTTGTTACTATGACTGGGTTGGCTTATTGTATTTCGCTGATGGATCGGACTAATCTGAGTATGGCTGCTGTCGCTGGGTAGGCTTCCCTCTGCATCTTCAGTGGTGATTGTTGGCGGTCAGTGGTTGACGGTTTGACAGATTGAAAGAGGAATTGAGGTTGGATATTGGACAGCGATATGTATGTTCATACTCCAAATTGTGTTTTGGGATGATTGATGCTGATTGATTCCAGTCTATCATCGTGTTGATGTTCTTTGTGCCCTATATCATCTTTCAGCCGCCGATGACTATTATCATTCGCAAGTTGGGCCCGACTATGTTCTTGTCATCGATTATTATTTGCTGGGCTGCTATTATGATAGTATGTCTCTTGACCGGACATATTGTTACTCCGCTGACTGGGTTAGGGAATGGGATTCGTCAAGGATTGGGGGCAATTGGTCGGCACACGTGTGCTTTTGGGTGTCCTGGAGGCAGGCTATTTCCCTGGCTGTGTCTATCTGCTGTCATGCTGGTATACCCGATGTAAGGTCAACGCGTATGATCACTGAGCGATAGCTGACCACTCCAAGATGACGTCCAAAAGCGATTCTCCGTTTTCTATCTCATTGGATGTGTTGCCTCGGCCCTGGCAGGAATCCTCGCCTTTGGTCTCATGCAGTTAAATGGAAAGCATGGCCTAACTGGCTGGCGTTGGATCTTCATCCTCGAAGGCGTGGTGCGTACTCCGCGATATCAATTGAACGTTTGTACTGACAGAGCAGATCACCGGTGCCATCGGCATCTTATGCTTCTTCTTCCTCGTCGATTTCCCAGACCGCGCACACAAATCTTGGCGATTCCTGAGCGAGCGTGAATGCCAGTTCATCGTCCGCCGCATCAACAACGACCGTAACGATGGTCACCTTGAAGCATTCTCCTTGAAGAAATTCCTGAAGCCTGCATTGGACATCAAGATCTGGGGCTTTGCGATGATCTTCTTGTAAGCACAATGCCCTCCCGCGGTCCATGTAACACTCTAACAAGAATCAGCTGCCTCACAACGGTGACCTACGCAATCGCCTATTTCCTCCCAATCATCCTCCGCCTCGGTATGGGCTACGGCGTCGGCCAATCGCAATGTCTCGTCGCACCGCCCTACGGCTTCGCAGGAATCGTCATGTACGGCACAGCCTGGGTCGGCGATAAATACCACATGCGCGGACCGATCTTGATCTTCAATGCCTTGCTCGCCATCATTGGATTACCGATGATGGGCTTCGCCAAGAGTGACGCGACACGCTATGTGGGCGTTTTCTTCACTGTCGCCGGCGCCAATGCCAACATCCCCGCTTGTATGGCCTACCAGGCGAACAATGTGCGTGGCCAATGGACTCGTGCCTTCTCCAGCGCTACTCTTGTTGGATTTGGCGGTCTTGGTGGAATCGTGAGTAGTTTGGTTTTCCGTGAACAGGACGCGCCCGGTTATCGGCCCGGAATGTATGCCGCTATCGCGTATGTATTCAAGTTCTCCTCGGTTTGGTCTCAAACTGGATACTGATGTTTCTGCAGGTGTAACATTCTGATCATCATTTTGGTTATTGCGTTGAGTTTGTGGTTCAAGCGGTGTAACAAGCAGGCGGATCGGGGAGAGCGGGAAATCGAGGGCGATGCTCAGTTCCGGTATACCATTTGAGTCATATAGTCCAGATAGCAATGTCAATGGCAACTTCAATCGGATCTTTCATTATCCACTCTGAACATCGGAAGCTCGACCGGAGCTTCCCCTGCTTCCCCTCGGTGGGTTATAGCCCACTTTCGATAAGTTTCCCGTCGGGAAACTCGGAGCTCCCCTCCGCAAAGCAGTGGAGAATTGGTGGAGTCGAGGGGCGATGAAGGGGGAAAAGGATGCTGATTGGTCCGATAAGCAGCGGTTATCAAGGCCCTCCGTTTCCCGACAGTTGCCCGTCGGCAAGGGCAAGTCACAGGTGATAAGTATTAATTTTGGCTTCTGTACTTCTTTGCTTCTTTTCTTCTTTTCTATCCTGCTATTCTGCTATCCTCCCTCTCCTCTCAGCAATTGGATGTGTTGAGTGCCTGCTCTAGTATCTGAAGTATGGCGGCATCCCTCTTTGCCCTTCGCGGCACCCGCCAGCTTGCGCTGCGATCGCGTGTTCGCATGCCCTCCATTGCCAGAGCTTCAATTTCTCCATTGAACCTGCAGCGACGGGGTGTTCACAGCTCTTACCCCCGTGGCGTGTACAACAGCACCATTGCCGATCACGGTGACCCTCACCCCCAGGATGTTTTCCAACCTCTCGATACCTTCCCTCGCCGACACATTGGTCCTTCCCCAGAAGCCGCCGGGCAGATGTTGGCAGTGCTGGATCCCCCAGTCGCAACTTTGGACGAGTTCGTGAAGCAGGTCCTGCCCGAGGATATCCTCTCAAAGAAGAACCTCGAGCTCTCCGAGCCCAATGCCGATATCAATCTATACCGCTCTAGCGTGCAGGGCGGCCTCGGCGAGACCGACATGCTGAAGCTTTTGAACAAGTACCGCGAACAGATTGATATCTCTGGCAAGACCTACATCGGAACCGGTTACTACCCCACAATTGTTCCCCCCGTCATTCAGCGCAATGTGCTCGAGAACCCCGCCTGGTATACCAGCTACACACCCTACCAGCCTGAGATCAGTCAGGGTCGTCTGGAGTCATTGTTGAACTTCCAGACTCTCACTGCTGATCTGACTGGTTTGCCTTTCGCCAATGCCTCCGTTCTGGACGAGGCCACCGCCGCCGCCGAGGCCATGACCATGTCCTTTGCCACTATGCCCGCCTCCAAGCAGAAGAAGGCCAACAAGTCTTTCGTTATCTCCCACCGCTGCCACCCCCAGACTATTGCTGTGATGCAGTCCCGCGCCGAGGGATTCGGGATCAACTTGGTTATTGGTGATATCTTGGCGAATGACTTCCAGCTCGTCAAGGACCAGAAGGACCACTTGATTGGTGTCCTTGCTCAGTACCCCGATACCGAGGGTGGTATCTACGATTTCCAGTCCCTGAGTGACTCCATTCACGGCCAGGGTGGTACCTTCAGCGTGGCTACTGACTTGCTTGCTTTGACTGTGCTTAAGGCCCCCGGTGAATTTGGTGCCGATATCGCCTTCGGTAGTGCTCAGCGTCTGGGTGTTCCCATGGGCTTCGGCGGTCCTCACGCTGCTTTCTTCGCTTGCGCTGACAAGTACAAGCGCAAGGTCCCTGGTCGTGTTGTTGGTGTGTCTAAGGACCGTCTTGGCAACCGCGCTCTGCGTCTAGCTCTTCAGACTCGTGAGCAGCACATCCGTCGCGAGAAGGCTACCAGCAACATTTGCACTGCCCAGGCTTTGCTTGCTAACATGACTGCCATGTATGCTATCTACCACGGCCCTGTTGGTCTGAAGTCTATTGCCGAGCGCATCATGTCCATGACTACTCTTCTCCGCGAGAAGCTCGTTGGTCTTGGCTACAACGTTCCTGTTGGCACCAACGGTGACGGTGGTGTCGTTTTCGATACTCTCGCCATTGAGTTGCCCAGTGCTGCTGAGGCTGATGCTATTATGGCCGAGGCCAAGGCTAGCAACGTGTTCCTCCGCCGCCTCGGTGGTAGCAAGGTTGGTCTCTCTCTGGACGAGACTGTTGGCCGTGATGAGGTCAAGGGAATCTTGGATGTCTTCGCCGCACACAAGTCGGTCTCCCCCGTTGAGGTTGATGGCCACCTTGGTGTTACTCCCATTCCTGCCAACCTTGAGCGTACTTCCACCTACATGACCCACCCCGTCTTCAACACCCATCACTCCGAGACTGAGATGCTCCGATACATCCACCACCTTGAGTCGAAGGATCTGTCTCTGGCCCACTCTATGATTCCTCTCGGATCCTGCACTATGAAGCTCAACGCTACCTCGGAAATGCTCCCCATCTCCTGGCCCGAGTTCTCCCAGATCCACCCCTTCATGCCTGCTGACAAGGCCAAGGGCTACACAAACATGATCGATGACCTCGAGCAGCAGCTCGCCGACATCACCGGCATGGCTGATGTTACTGTTCAGCCTAACTCTGGTGCCCAGGGTGAGTTCGCCGGTCTCCGTGTCATCAAGAAGTATTTCGAGGGCAAGGGTGATTCCAAGCGCAAGCTGTGCTTGATTCCTGTGTCTGCTCATGGCACCAACCCTGCCAGTGCCGCTATGGCCGGTATGCGCGTTGTCACTGTCAAGTGTGACACCAAGACCGGTAATCTCGATCTCGAGGACCTTAAGGCCAAGTGTGAGAAGCACCAGGATGAGCTTGCCGCGTTCATGATCACCTACCCCAGCACTTTCGGTGTCTTCGAGCCCGGTGCCAAGGAGGCCTGCCGTCTGGTTCACCAGTACGGTGGTCAAGTCTACATGGATGGCGCCAACATGAACGCCCAGATTGGTCTTTGCTCCCCCGGTGAGATTGGTGCCGACGTGTGCCACCTGAACCTGCACAAGACCTTCTGTATCCCCCATGGTGGTGGTGGTCCCGGTGTCGGCCCCATTGGTGTTGCCGCTCACCTGAGCCCTTACCTTCCTTCCCACCCTACCAGCGAGTACCTGCAGTCCAAGCGTGGTGAATCCTCTTCCCCACCCATCAGTGCCGCCCCTTGGGGTAGCGCCAGTATCCTTCCCATCACCTTCAACTACATCAACATGATGGGCGACCGCGGCTTGACCCACGCCACCAAGATCACCCTCTTGAACGCCAACTACATCCTCTCCCGCCTCAAGCCCCACTTCCCAATCCTTTACACCAATGACCACGGCCGCTGCGCCCACGAGTTCATCCTCGACGTCCGTGGCTTCAAGGAGACCTGCGGTATCGAAGCCATCGACATCGCCAAGCGTCTCCAGGACTACGGCTTCCACGCGCCTACCATGTCCTGGCCCGTGTCCAACACTCTGATGATCGAGCCCACTGAGTCCGAGAGCAAGGCTGAGCTTGACCGCTTCTGCGACGCCCTGATTTCCATCCGTCAGGAAATCGCCCAGGTCGAAGCCGGCGAGCAGCCTCGCGAGGGTAATGTTCTCAAGCTGTCCCCTCACACTCAGCGTGACCTCCTCACCACCGCGTGGGAGCGTCCCTACACCCGTGAGAAGGCCGCGTACCCGGTGCCTTACCTGCTTGAGAAGAAGTTCTGGCCCACCGTCACCCGTGTCGACGACGCCTTCGGTGACCAGAACTTGTTCTGCACTTGCGGTCCTGTCGAGGATAGCGAATAGACCAAGATCGATCTAGACGATGATCTATGATACCCATGTTGCGTTGGTTGCTTGCTTTTGGCTCTTGGCTTTGTTTTCTAGGGATCGGTTCCCGCTCTTCTTGTGTATACATTCAACATTTTTTTCTTTTGGCTACGATGATGACGTTCAAAAAGATTACTCTTTCAGCTTGGATTGATTCAACATGATCGTCCAGCGGGCATAATACAATATAACATTGATTACTTCCTCATTATTAACTTATAACTTCGTAGTAACTTCGTGCTAGTCAACCAAATCGTAAACACCCGAAGTCGGCAAAACCCGGCAACCCCGCCCCTTATCAGCTTATCAGCTTATCAATGCCCCTCTTACAGTACAATACTCTCTCTACAAAGTTACACACCCTGTTACAGCAATACTGCTGTTAGGTAATCGAAAAATACAGTAAATACTCATACAAGCCGGAGACAGCCGATCCCCGCCCCGCCAAAGGCCCAACATTCCCCCATTCATGCGGACGACCCTGTCAACTCAGCCGCTTTTCTCAGAGTTCAATTACGGCGGCTGCACCCTACTCAGAATACATCGGATTTAGAAGGGGTAACCTTGAAACATACCATCACGAACTTGGCTTTGGATTACTTTGGTAGGTGGTTGCGAGGACAGATCTCTAGGAGAGGGTATATTAGACTACTTTCCCTCTTGTCAACATTTTGATCCTCGGTGTTCACCTTCGACTTGGATTCCGACTCGCGAGGCTTGCATTGTGGAGACTGATCAGCGCTGTCTTTCTTGAGATAGACTTTATATCGTCTTCGGTTTTATACTGCTAGATTTTGATTACACCTCCGCGCTGATACATCGCTGTTGCTTTCGATATTGTTATATTGCGCACCTGCATATACAGCAGATTCCTGTATCGAGATGGGTTCTATTACAGATACATCCTTTAGTCTGACAGTCTACCGCGGCACATTTATTCAATTACCTCGTTTGTCTGATACTGGCTCTGACAAGGCCAAGCCGGAGCTGATTCGCAGTCAGGGTGCTCTATGGGTATCTGCGGCGGATGGCCGTATCAAGGGTTGGGACTGGCAGGCCCATGATGACACGGCCTTTGCCAATTTGATGACCCAAAATGGATGGGTGGATGTTGATTCCGATCTCAACGGCCAAGAATCAAAGGTGAAAGTCAAGCTTGTTACGGCCAGCGAGGAGAAGAACGAGTTCTTCTTCCCTGGATTTATTGGTATGGATATGCCCCAGCATCAATCAAACAACAGACAACTAACAAAACAGACACACATATCCACGCCCCCCAATACCCAAACGCAGGCCTCTTCGGTTCCTCAACTCTCCTAGACTGGCTAGAGACCTACACATTCCCCATGGAATCCGGATTTGGCACACAGCCCGACGGAAAGACAGGCCACCAGCTCTCAACCAAAGCATCTGAAACCCCCATCCCAGCCCAAACAATCTACAACCAAGTAATAGCGCGCACGCTCGCGCACGGCACAACCTGCGCCTCCTACTTCGCAACAATCCACATCCCAGCAACGAACGCTCTCGCCAGCCTATGCAAGAAACACGGCCAAAGAGCCTTCATAGGCCGAGTCTGCATGGACAACCCAGACTTTTGTCCCACATACTACCGCGACGCCTCAGCCGAAGACTCTCTCTCCGCCACAAAAGCCACAATAGCACACATAACCTCCATAGACCCAACCGGCTCGCTCATCAACCCCATTATCACACCGCGCTTCGCGCCCTCCTGCACAAGACCCTCCCTCGAAGCCCTGGGCCAACTGGCCGCATCACACACCCCACCTCTGCACATCCAGACGCACATCGCCGAAAACACAAACGAAGTCGCCCTGGTCAACGACCTGTTCCCCGAAGCGGGGAGTTACACGGCTGTCTATGATAAGTACGATTTGCTGACGCCGCGGACGATTCTCGCTCATGCGGTGCATTTGTCGGCTGCGGAGAAGGCGCTCATTGCGAAGCGCGATGCGAAGATTTCGCACTGTCCGGCTTCGAACTCGGCGCTTGGGTCGGGCATTGCGCCTGTGCGGTCGTTCCTGGACCTGGGGATTACGGTTGGGCTGGGCACGGATGTGAGTGGCGGGTATAGTCCTAGTATTCTGGAAGCGGCGCGACAGGCGTGTCTTGCTTCTAGGTTGTTGGGACATACGGAGTCTTTTGGGAAGGATGGGGATGAGGCTGCTCGGGTGAAACTTTCTGTTCCGGAGAGTTTGTATCTCGCTACGCGGGGTGGTGCTGCGGTTGTTGATATGGCGGGGGATATTGGGGGCTTTGATTTGGGCATGTTGTGGGATGTGCAGTTGATTCAGCTGGGGGGTGTGCAGGGGTTTGAGCGGAGTCCTTTGGATGGGGAGTGTGGGGATGGATTGGTTGATCTTGTGGGATCTGGGCCTGTGGGTAATGTTAACTTGTTTGGTACGGAGACCTGGGAGGAGAAGGTTCAGAAGTGGGTTTGGGGTGGTGATGATCGCAATGTGAAGGCTGTTTGGGTTGCTGGACGGTTGGTTCACACCAGGGGGTGATTTGGGCTCGTTGATTTTGCAGTTTTGAGACTATGGTCTTCTGTGTTTGATGCATATATTTATTTACGCTTTGTACATGTTTTGGGGCGCTCGCGAGCTGCCTTGGAGATATATTTTATACTTGAGATAATTTCTGATTAACGTTTTATAACTATTGGCAACTGTGTGATGAGTACATAAAGCCAGCCTTATGGGCCACCACGCTAGCTCACATGCAGTGAGCGATAGAAAATGAGAGCTTACTGGAACAGCTCAACACAATCGAAGATCTAGATAACCTATAAGTATCTTGCAAACCAAAGCGGAAGTTTGGTAAGGGAAACTCACAAAGTTAGGGCTGAGATAAGTATCTCCAGAGCTGCCCGAAATGACACTGATAGTAATCTAAGTCCATTAGTATCTGAATCCCAACATAGATGATTCAAATCCACTTACAGTGTTCGTTCCTGCAACAATAGTGCCTGAGGGAATGGAAACATCATACACATTACCGTAACCCCGGTAAGCGCCACGAGTGACACCACGAGAATTGAGGTCAGTCGGAGCCGCCGGGCTAGGTCCTGTGTAGCTGTTGATCTTTGAGAAGTCAGAAAATGTCCTTAAGAGAGAATGATGCCACTTGTGACTTACTGTAGCCTGAGGCCGACCACCTGCGAAAGCGAGTGTGGTTCCAATTCTCAGTGTCGCAGCACCAGTTTGCGAAGACGTCGCTGTGAACTTAATAGTCAAGGGCGAGTTGACAGACTTGAACAAAGCCATTGGGAATGAAGAGACTGATGAGCTGCCAACTGTGTAAGTACCTGGAGTCCAGGAAGACATGCGCGTGTCGGAGGGATGCATGCGGAGTTGGTTGGCGGCGTTGAGGAAACCGGTTGGTCTGTGAAAGTATTAAGTTAGTGATCGTGTTTGTGAGAGCGTGTCATGTATACGAAAAGTACGTACTGTCCATCCCAATCTCCAATCTTGAAGATAGTTGTTCCTGTCGTGACAGAGCCGGAGATACTCTTGGAGGTCGTTGATCCAGCAGTCACTGTAACGGACGAGGTCGCGACAACATATTCGCCCTGGTAGTAGACCATGGTGTAAGTGCCGGGCTTCATGGCTGGAGAGGTGAAGCTTCCTGAGGAAGCTTTGGTCCAGTACTGGGCGGCGGAGTTGTACCTGTTCCTACGTTAAATCTTTGCTGTGTGTGATAAGACATCAATGTCACTCACCAATGGATGACAGATTCGAAAGAGGAGGAGCTACCAGAAGCAGTACCCTTGACATAACCTCTTCCAGAAGTGGCAACGTATCCCTGAATGCTGAGATCGGCGAAGAAGGAAGTGTCAAGGGTGGAACTGGGAGTGCCACTGCGACTGAAGTACATCGAGTAGGGGCCGTGCAGACCCTGGCGGTAGCTCTCGGTTTGAACGTGTCCGGAGTTCTGAGAGAGTAAGTACTTGAGCCTTGCTAGTGAAATCTAAATTGACGTACCATGTACCAGTAAAGACCGGTGTATGAGCCGACATTGTTGGTGTTGATGTCACTAGAAAATATTAATGTGGTTCGATCAACCATGATGTAGGGACATACCGATGGAAAGGTCCTCCAGCAGAGGTCTCGTATTGGTTCAGGATCATGCAGACGCGGTGAGCGCTTCCAGAAACACCTGAGAATATAAGTATAAGCAGGTACCACAGTGTATAGAGTCGAATTTCATCTTACAGTGTATGTTATCATCGATGAAACGCTGGCTGGAGTAGAACTTGCTTCGAGTTTGGCCGTCAACCAGGTACTGTATTGCGTCAGTTGAGCTTTTCACTTGATTGAGTATTGCTCCAAAGCTACTTACCACATCGGATCCCTCGATAGCAGTACCATCTGCGATGTTGGATACGACACCGAAGGGCTCTTCGTTCGGAAGCAGATCCGCGTTCAGACGGGCGATATACCGCAGTTCTCCGATTGCCGGCTCTGGTGATCTTTAGTATAATTTCTATAAGCAAAATCAACATGAAAGAAAAACTAACCTGCGGTAGTGTATGTTGCCATGTGGATGATAGAATCTCCGCTATGAACAACATAGTAGTGGATCAAGGTGTCGGTCGAACATGTCACCTTGATATAATCACCAATAGTCTCCGCAGTAACAGTTGCACTACCAAGACCCGATCCAATGTGAGACCCAGTAGACTGGTACTGCAGCTCAGAGCCATAGTAGTTGATCGACGTAATGTCACAGCTTGTCCGACTCACAGTAAACTTGAGAGCGTTGGCTGAACCAGCATCGATAACATAGGCGGAGGAGCTAGTAGTAATTCCGAAAGCAGCATACGCTTGCTGAGCCAGAAGGGCCACTGAAGCAAAAGCTGCAGATCTGAATAGCATCTTGAATGATGTTTCGTAACGCAAGAGATTTACCCGAAGAACAAAAAACCCTAACACAGGATTAGGGGGACATACACTTATACCACCGGAGAATTCTCATCATTCAAACTAAAACCATGTCTTCTGAAAGGTGGAGATTTGGCAGCTATTAGCCCTCCGTTCCTGCATATTTTTCCCCAGACACCGTGCATTCAGCCATAGTTCCACCAATCTCGGCAGCGCCTCTGACTTCATTCCGCATGATTTCCCCATCAGGAACGGAACACTTGAAGAATCGACGGAAATATTACCTTTCTTCGTCATTGAGTACATGGTCATCACCATCATCACCATCATCTTGCAGCTCCCTTGGGGACTGCCGGAGCTCCACCTCGCCTAGGGTTGCCAAGACCCTGCCAATCCCGTGTGGGGAGTGATTGTTTCAACAACACGGAGCTCCTGTCAGCGGTGTGATAGGACAAACATGAGACGTCTTTGTTGCTAGTGAAGCTGAGCTTCGGGATGAGATCCCCCTTCTAACCCCTAACTTCAAACACCTGATTTCCATTTCGGGTCCTTCTCCCCCGAAGTCTCGGCCCTCTTCCGCCTTGGTCGCTCTTGATAAGATCAGAGTCCAATAGAAATAAAATGGTCATTTTCCGTGCAGATACATGATTGGGGATAGATGTGGAAGTCTGACCGTGTCAAATCCTTCACGCCCTGTTTCATTTCTGGTATGCCAATATGCAGTCCATTATACCAGGATAGCCCGATTCCGAAGGTCAAATAGCTCATTCATAGTCTACTGTTTCATACTCCAACGTAGCTGGTATCCACAACTGAATGTTCCCATTAGTGCCAAATTATCTCCAAATCTGACAGCTAGCTTCGGACGCGGCGCCTAGTCTGTGCTTGGTCATCCGTACATTATCGGGGTATTCCAGTTCCAGAAGTCCTCGTCACGAGAAGAAGAAACCTCCATTTGGCTGGAATCAGATCATCAAACTTCATACAACAAATGCTGCTGTTACGAATGTCGCTGCTCTCTATTCCCCAGGGGCGTTCTCGGTCTGAGCTGTCGATATGCCGCCGCACTTGGCTCTTTCGAGCACGTTTTGTTTAATTTGGAAGGCATAAATTGCGAGAGTTGTAAGCATAATAATAGTGTGATATGATGCAAAATGCCAAAAACAACAGCTAGCGCATTTCTGGTGGCGCACTCAGGGCTTGGACAAGACTTTTTCAGCTTTATCGCAAAGATATCACGCAATCTATTCTCATCTAGAATCCTCCCATCTTTATAAGCATGCCAGTTTTGTTCCCGTTCCTGGGTTAATATCGCTTTAACTTATAGGGGTGGATATTGCCGCAAATGAACCCCAGCCATTGTACGTGCTTATAGTAGAATAAATATGTCTACCTCGTATATTAGTATACTAAATTAGACTTTGAATCAGTCCAGTGTATCTACACTATCATTATTAATGACTTATATATTTCATTAGAAGAAATTATTTTGCGGTATTTTGTTATAGACAGCCCACGAACTTCCTCGCGGAGATCACCTGTCACGGGATTGTGACCACCAAGTAAGTGATAGTAAAACACCAAAGTGAAGTAAAAAAAAACATATATTCATTGCAATAGAAGGTACTTCAAACATCTTTTGAGAGAAGACCCAAAACGACAATGAAAACAAAGAGCCCCTTCTCACAAGTATCTGAAGTCAAAAAGATAGTCTCATCTCATCAGAATGAAGGCTATCAGTATGATTAGCTTTGATCATTAACAGTCTCTATATTAAATCTTATATTTTGAGACCGAAATAGTCATCTCATTGTAGAGAGAGAGATCAAATCTTCTGCCATTCGCCATTTTCACACTTAGTGCCGGGGACAATGGGTTGTGTACCAGCGGCACAGCTGTTTGGAAAATCAGGAGATCCAGCCAACGCCCTGGCGCAAATTGCGAGAAGGGCACCGATTTGGAAAGATAGTTGGAATGACTTCATTGTGGGCGGAGGGCTTTGGTGTCGCTTCTGTGTTTCTCACCAGCAGCGAGACTTCTTATTACTTATATTTCAAACGGGAGGCAAATTTGGCGACATGACGTAGACAAAAAGTAGGGATTTCTTATTGAACTGAGGAGAGTTGTTTATTGAGGTACGTTTACAGCTTCAGGTTTGACGGTAGCAATCTAGCGATTCCCGACCGAATATTGATCCGCGTGGAACTGGGGACTGCCATTGGTAGAACATTGACAGACTTCTCTGGGTGACGTCTTAACAAAGAAAATCGCTCCGGTAGGTCTGAAAATCTTGCAAATCTGGGCGGGGATATTTCATTGTGCTACACCCCAGTAACTACCCGAAAGAGGGCTCAATATCAACCCCCGTAATACTGAGTTTCTCAATAAAATGTTACCTAGGAAAAGGCTTGTCCAAGCCTTGGAATTCTTAAATTCAATTTTATCTGTTTGTTGGGTGATTTCGGCCAAGGCCGAGAGAATATTAGCGCTCAGAACGTTTCCATGCTTGATACCGATCACTTGCGCAGCTTCTTGGCAGCTTCTCTTGGCCTAAAGCACAATCGACGAAAACAAACTAAGAGCTGCCTCTTCATCAGGCTGTTATCCCTGGACAATATGAGATTGCACAGGTGTACTTGGGCAATGAAGCTTTAGCAGACATAAGACGGAGTTATTGTCCATACGCTATTTATCTCGCTGTCAACTAGAAGAACATATATATGGCTTCGCTTTTGATTGGGAATGGGCTCAGAGGTTTGCTTGGTCGGGTAGAAAGAATACCAAGGAGCTAACTTCACCAGAATCTGCAATTCCTGAACTATTTGTATCTGGCTTTCTTACTTGCTACTTTCGGATCCCTCATGTTATAAATTGAAATACTAAGCCAAGGTTTGGATCTAGAACTAGTTGCCCTGGTTCATACTGGCACATTCAAAATGACGCTACACCTGCTCAACGAGCAGTATACCCACCATCCACTGGGAGACATATACCAGTAACCCAATTAGCATCATCACTAGCCAGCACAACAGCCATCTTAGCAATATCTTCCGGCATCCCCGGCCCCTTAAGAGGATGCCGACGTCGGAGATCTTCCCATGGAGTCAAATTAGTAGTAGTCTCCTTGAAGATAGCAGTTTGTGTATCTGCATATCTGTCAGTATTGAGCAGAGTAAAACATAGAGAGCATATCTCACAACCAGGACAGAGCGCATTGATATGAATATTGTAAGGCGCATAATCCAAAGCCATCTGCCTTGTGAGATTGCTCACTGCACCCTTGGATGCACAGTATGATGCTAACCAAAAACATCAGTGACATGATCTCAACAAAACTCCAATAGATAAGGAACACCTACGGTTCTCCGGACCTCCAATCATAGCCATAATTGAAGAAATATTCACAATCCACCCACGATCTCCGGACGAATGAGGCGCTTGCGCAAGCATCTGTGTAAGGCCAAATTTGCAACCCAGAAATACAGACTTTGTGTTGACGCGCATTGTTGTATCCCAAGTTTCCTCGTCAGTGAGATGCAAGACAGCCGGTTTGCGGGCCTCGATGCTTATCCCAGCATTGTTGACGAGGCTGTGAATAATCAGTTCAGATCAGATACCCGATCAAATGATCAGTCGCAGACTTGGACATACATATCGAGTCTTCCGTATTCCTTAACAGTGGCCAGAACCAGGTTCTCCATTTGCGCTGCATCCCCGACATCCGTCTGCACGAATATCGCCTTCCCTCCTTCCTTCGTGATCAGATCGTGCGTTGCGATGTCCAATTCTTCCTGTGATCGGGCTATTGGCGTCAGATCCGCGCAGACAAGCTTGGCACCCTCCTGCGAGTATCGGATGGCGATGGCTCGTCCTAGACCAGACGATGCGCCGGTCACGATGGCCACTTTATCTTGTAGGCGGGCTGATCTAGACATTGTTCTCTTGATATCTTTTCCGGCTAGAGTGTGATACTTGAAGAAACGGAGCAGCGAGAGTCAGGTTTGAAAGGTATCATGTCTGTCAGACGGCGCCTGCATGAGGAAGCCTTTTATACGTTGGCAACTCATGTTGGAAATTGAGCCGAGACGTAGTCCATTCAATAAATCGGTATCGTGGGATGAGTGTGGGTATATTTCCTACTGAATATCTCACCGATCGTCAGAATCTCTGAATATAACATCGGTCCGGTTGCTACTTCAGGGCGAGGAGTCAATTAACATAGCGGAAAATGGGGGAGGGGCTTGGTATAAACGGCAAGAGAGCCGAGCACCAATACTCGCTCTGATTTCCTGTTTTGACCAGATCGGGACTGAACCGGAAAAATGATAATGCGGATTGGAACGGATTTGCTATCTATAACGTTATGTTCGGGGTTTGAGGGAATTGCAAACAGCCTAGAAAACAACAGCATCATGTAGATTTTGGTTTTCAGACGCAGTCAAACCCCTGTGTTAATTGAGGTGAGCCACCAAGATCGCGGGAAACGAGGAATCGACCCCCGAAACAATCCCAGAACGATGATAGAGCAGTGTAGGACCCTGTTCCTCCCTTTTCAAAACTCCGAATCTCAAAGTACAAAACCGATTCTCTCCTAAGTCATGTTTTGTCGCCTTTTCCTTGGAAAGCCAATTCGCTTTTTCCCGACTGTTCTCCCGGGTGCCCGGCGGACATTCCACGATTGCCTTTTGCACATTCCGCGATCTGGCAACACCGTTTCCAGCCCACCACTCTCACCACGAATCGTGGCAAATGCCCAGGAATGCTATTATTCTGCCAGGTATTTTAGATTCAGGGTCTGCGAGTAGGCAGAAGACTAATTGACTAATTGACGAATGAAAAGATAATCAGACAGGGGCAACAACAATACTAAGCCCCGCCCATTATCCGGAGTCCGGGCAATGCATGGCCAGCCAAGGCACCACCGGCAGACCTCGCATGGCAAGACGGCCCCGGTTCCGGGCGGGATCGACCCGGCTCGCGTGGTTTCTTTTTTAATCCTTCCTGAAGCGGAGAGATATGTACACAGAAACACAAATCACCAATGAGAACATGCCATACCCGCGCCAGATCTGAAAAGTGAGTAAGTAACTTATGGCAATTTGACCGAATCAACCTGCATGGCCGATCGCAGTCCTTCCGAAAGAGTCTAAGATCGACACTACTAAGTGAGCCCCGCGCATAGCCCCCCGAAGCGGTCCGATACACTAATGCAATGCACGTTGAACCAGAGATCAATGTGCATGTAGGTGTCTATAATATGGCTAGACAGTGCATAGCCGACGAGGGGTCGGTCGTCTACCAGCCAATACACCTCGTATCTGCCGGGTAGAGGTTACATCCGACACAAACAATCAATCCAGAACCTGCAAGACAGTACACACTACAGTATTCCTCAGTGTCACCCGAGAACAATTATTGACCGAACGCAATGATTGTGTCTCGGAGGTGTGCGGTGTATTGTATGGAGGTGTGGTCCACTCTCTACAGCTATTATCCAATGCCCAGATCAATGCCCGAATCCACTTTCTCAGTGCTATCCACTGGTGCCTGTCTGGGAACGCAACCATATTGTTCTCATCACATTGTTTTCGGGCCAAGGTGCCATGTACCACTAGGTGCTGACCTTTTTCCGGGCCGTATATATAGTACATACGGACTAGAATCCCAGTCATGTAGATCACTCTCACACTCTCTCAAATTGTGTTCGGTTCGTTCTCGAGCTGGTGACACTGTCCGTTATGCGTTTTTCGACTATGATGCGGGGGTCGTGGGTGGCCCTCGCTGCGCTGTCTGGTACAGCTGCAGGAATGGGTCTGGGTCATGGCGCGACCAAGTTTAAGAGAGATATCAAGCTATCTGCTGAGTTGGGTATCCATCCGGATATTTTGCTTGGGCAGCGGACTTCCGTGGCTGCCGTTGCTGGGGCTTCTCTTGATCAGAATGTCAAGGCGGAATATGTTTCGGTAAGTTTCGATTATCCAGCTGGATCGTGTTCGGCCGTGTCGGGGTTGTTTGGGCATCAAAATCAGTACTGATATCTCATAGCTTCCCATCGATCATAGCAATCACTCTGTGGGTTTCTACCAGAACAGATATTGGGCCTCAACGGACCATTATAAAGAAGGAGGACCGGTGTTTATTTACGACGTCGGAGAGGCCACGGCCGAAAGCTCGGCTCAAGTCCATCTGGGCAATTCGTCTTCGTTCTTCTATCAGATGCTTGAAGAGTTCGGCGGCGTTGGTATTGTTTGGGAACACAGGTTCGTCGGATTCTGCTCGTATATCGCCTCATTTCACTGACCCCGACTAGATACTATGGTGATTCGCTGCCATTCCCCGTCAATAAGGACACTCCATCGGAGCACTTCCAGTATCTTAACAATCGCCAGGCCCTAGCGGATATTCCATACTTCGCGCAGAACTTTACTCGCGATAGTCTCAAAGATGTCGATTTGACTTCCTACGCACAGCCTTGGGTCATGGTAGGAGGATCCTACGCCGGCATGCGCTCTGCATTCACCCGCAATGAGTATCCGGACAGTATCTTTGCATCTTTTGCTTCATCCGCCCCAGTTCAGGCGAAGATCGACATGAGCGTTTATTTCGATCAGGTGTATGCTGGACTTGTTGCGTACGGATACTCCAACTGCACCAAGGATATCAAAGCAGCAGTGGAATACATCGACGAGCAGCTTTCCAGAAACAAGAGTTCTGCGGCGGCCATCAAAAAGCAGTTCTTCGGCGATGGCGCTGAAAACAATAGCCATGGTGATTTCACAGCCGCGCTCACTGGTATCTTCCAATACTTCCAGTCATATGGTCTGGCCGGTGGCAGTGCTGGTCTGGGATCCTTCTGTGAGCACATGGAGACCGACGGAGTCACCGGACGTCCGGCACCACCTACTGGATTCGCCCGCTTCCGTGGTAAAGAGTATGCGGCCAAACGGTGGGCCTCATGGCCAGTATTTACACAGCTGATCAACTTCAACTTCGAGACCAACTGCAAGCAACTCGACCCTAGCGAGGACCTGTCTTGTATTTTGTCCCCTCCAGCCGTTGACCCGGACACCATCAGTTGGACATGGCAGTACTGCGACGAATGGGGATACTTCCAGACGATCAACAAGGGGCCTCACGCTCTTCTGTCCAAATACCAATCCCTCGACTATGCGCAGTTTGTGTGCAACCGACAATTTCCAGAAGCCGCGAAGAGCGGCCTACTACCCCCACAACCCCGAGCCAAGGAGATGAACCAGCAGACCGGCGGGTGGACAATTCGTCCGTCCAACGTGTACTGGAGCGGAGGACAATTCGACCCCTGGCGCACACTCTCCCCTCTTGCGACAGGCAACCTCGCCCCACAGAACGTGGCTTTCACCACCGACATCCCCGCATGTAACGTGCAAACAGACGAAGACACGCTGTTTGGATACATCATGGACAATGCCGAGCACTGTTTCGATTTCCGCACTTCCTTTGAGCCGGGTAAGCCGTCCCGAAACAACTTTCACCAGGCGTTGAAAAAGTGGCTGCCATGCTTCAAGCCCACAGAGCATTAAGTCGGACGAGTAAACTGGCCAGTCAAGAGGGATCGGCAGACGCCATGTCTGCATGTGTCAGCGAGGACTGACACGAAGTGTGAAGAACGCACACTTTGAACTACGAATCCCGCGATTCTCACGTGTGGTTCTACCGAGGCGAATGTGGTCACCGAGAACTCTCATATTTTATTCTTTACATACTTAATCCAAATTACTTTCTTTTGAGATTCTTTCATTTAGTCGGATCTAAAATCATCCAAGTATGCTCAGCCCAGCCGTCGCCTGGATTGGCGCAATCTACGCAGGCTTCGTGATCCTGCGTTTCCTCGCACAGCTCCACCACGACTATAAACAATCCAAGGCCCTAAACTGCGAACCTCCCCCAAATGGACACTCTGCCTTTTTCGGGATTCCAGCCTTCCTGCGACTCAGCAAGGCTGTGCGCGAAAAGCGCTGGATCGACTATCTCACCGACCAGTTCGCAGTGCATGGCGCCTACACTTTCCGTCAGCAATTTCTAACGCGCACACTGACGACGACTATCGAGCCCGAGAACATCAAAGCCGTGCTAGCAACTCAATTTAAAGATTTCTGTCTCGGCACTCGACACCAGCAATTCGATCCCCTGTTGGGAGATGGGATCTTTACGCTTGATGGCGCGGGGTGGTCGCATGCGCGGGGACTATTGCGTCCACAGTTTACCAGGGATCAAGTGAGTAACGTTTTAAGTTCCGGAGGCTTCTCGGGGAATTAAGAGCCTCGTCCAAGGTTGATTCTTGGCTGACAGTCATGCAGGTCGCCGATCTGTCCATGCTGGACGATCATATCTCGCATTTAATCGATTTAATTCCGAAAGACAGGAGCAGCTTTGATATTCAGCGCTTGTTCTTCCTATTGACCCTAGATTCTGCGACGCATTTCCTTTTCGGTGAATCGGTGGGATGCATGCTTCCGCCCTCTGAGGCATCAGGCGTTCTAGAAAAGTCCGCGGTAGGGAGCGCACAGGGATTCGCTGAGGCTTTCGGAACTGCACAGGATTATCTTGCCTCCCGATCGCGAGCGCAGGGCTTATACTGGCTTATCAATCCGAAGGAGTTCCGCGAGGCGAACCGGAAGGTTCATGAGGTCGTCGATCATTATGTCAATGTTGCACTAGAGTCGAAGCGCAATCCCGACAAAAAGAATGTCGACGGTCGGTATATCTTCCTGGAGGCTTTGGCTGCGGAGACCGATGATCCGAAGATGTTGCGTGATAATATGTTGAATATTCTTCTTGCTGGTCGGGACACGACTGCTTCTTTGTTGAGCTCTACTTTCTTTTACCTTGCGCGTCATCCTAATGTTTGGAACCGGTTGCGTCGGGAGATAATTGAGAACTTTGGTGATGGGAAGAGTTCCAAGGTTGAGATGACTCAGACCAAGCTGAAGGACATCCCTTATTTGCGATATGTCCTCAATGAAGGTAAGTGGCGGAGGGTGGTAGAACGGTACTGAGGCTATGGGGACTAATTACTTTCTAGTTCTTCGTCTTCAACCGCCCGTCCCGGTGAACTTTCGTGTTGCGACAAAGGATACCTCAATCCCAGTTGGTGGCGGGCCAGACCGTCGATCCCCTGTGTTTATCAAAAAGGGTGGAATGGTCGCCTACAATGTCTTTGCCATGCACCGCCGGACCGATCTGTGGGGCAAAGATGCCACATCATTCCGACCAGAGCGCTGGGAGGAGAATGCTAAGCATGGCTGGGAGTATCTTCCATTCAATGGTGGACCACGAATTTGTCTGGGTCGTAAGTTGATCATGTTTTTTCAACAATCCTCGGAATGATCGAAAGTGGCTAACGCTGTCTTAGAACAATATGCTCTTACGGAGGCAAGCTATACAGTTGTACGTCTGATGCAGCACTTTGATACACTTGAAAATGCGGATCCCCATCCTCGGACAGAACCTATCAAGTTGTCAAATCTTACTATGATGCACGATTTAGGCGTGCCTATTCGGTTGTATTCTTCGGAGCGAATTTGAAATTGGTGTTCTTTTTGCTATCTTTTGACCAATAAACAGAATGAATAGACATCTGGTGGGCTTTTGATGATATCGGGGCTTCTATCATGCGGCAAATCCATAACTCCCAAGTTGAGCATATACATGCCATGGGTCTGTTTCTGGTGATTCTTTGATCAGATGTATCAACTCAAATGCTTTGGGGATATTCTGGGTTTGACCAATGCGCTGTAGCTGCTCAAGAGCCCAGGATCGTTGATATTCTGCTGTCCATTTGGATCTCCCGACAACATATAGTGGGAAGAACAGTGTGTAGCAGCTTATGATTTGGGATGAATCTTCATTTATCCCAAACACCATGTTCTGTCGAAACGATGAATCTGCATATTGTGAAATCGTCGCGCATATATCATCAGACATCGTCCTAATTGTATTGACACTTGCGTTTTGCAGGTTATCCCAGACGATAAGCTTTTGTTCGTAGTCACTTTTGCGACATTGTAGTAGAAAATCATGAATCAAAACACGAACTAGCCGTATTGTGTTCCACGCCTGTGTAACATGCCGATTTGCATATATCTCTTTTCGAGGGAAAGCATCTGTTGGTCCCTGTATCCCAGGTAGCCATCCATCGGGCATACTTCGAGACAATTCCACGAGCTTAAGATCAAGGTCGCAGGCCATGCTGTCATGATCATCAAATGACAGTTTAGACTCCGCAACTTGGCTTCGAAGAAATGCATACTCCGCCATGAGACACGTTAGTTTCCATTTCGGATCCGTGCGTATGGCCGAGTGTTTTTCAACATGCGATCGTATTTCGAGCAGTGCCTGTGGAATAGCCGTGGCACTCGCCACCGAAGAAATGGTACAATTTGTGACCAATCTTACCAACAGGCGCAAAGACATAGGATCCGAGAGATTTTTCAACCCCAAAGCTTGAACAAGAGCCAGTGAGCCATTGATATGCCCTAACCAAAACCCGTTCCCCCCTGAACCAGTATTGATTATCTTCTCAAATAGATCCAGACACATGGAGCTTGTCAGCATGTAATGTTTGGCACTGATATCCGAAGACGGAAGCGCCTTATTCATCGTTCGAAGAGCGGTGGAATATTCCAAACGGGCGCGACTGAACAGGGATGATGACATGCGCCGATGGGCCAGAAATGCTAGACACACTGCATCAATACTAGATGTCAAATAGGCTGGTGCTGAGTTGGGAATCTGAATGAGAAAATCCCAACCCCTTGATCCTGGTAATACATAATGTGCGAAGAAGATACTCCTAGCTTGAAGCTCGATTGCGTATTGCAGGGGTTTTGGAAGTGGCATACGGAGTTTCCGGTTAATGAAGTCTGTCTCATCGTGAATGCGAAGCTCGGTATCCGCGCGATATCCGTGACAGTGTTCGTTTGCTCGCAGGCACGACCCGCACGAGCCCGGTTGGAGATCGCACTATTCGGGATCAGCCTATGATCATGTAGTTAGTCAGATGGACTGACTTTTAATCTCCGAAGCCTACATCGAGAGCAAGCCTTTGATGGCCGCCCGCGAAAAACCATGGTGTCCTGGAGAAGTAGAAGTCAAGTGACGTTTGGACTGTATGGGGAAATACGCTAAGCCCGGTTTGGTAACCATTTCGACCGAGGGGCCGCAAAAAGGAAATTTGAGCTTCTGATTGGTTGACGAGGATAGTATCGGCGTTATCGCATCGCTTATGTCCGACTTGGTTGTATACCTAGACTGCTCATGCCTACTTCTCACGGCTTTTCTTTTACACTCCCAATTCATATCACAGCCATGTCTTCTTTCCAATACAAACATGTTCTTCTTATCGGGGCAACTTCCGGTATTGGCCTTGCTATGGCCAATCGGCTTCTTGAGAGTGGTCTCAAAGTCACAGCTGTCGGTCGTCGCCAGGACCGTCTGGATGAATTTGTGCGCATGAACGGCGATGGGAATGCTAGTGGAGTCGTGTTTGATATAGCTGACCTGAAGGCCATTCCCCGCTTCGTCGAGAGGTACAGATTTACCGGGGCTCAATGTGGGAAATGTCACACTGATTCAGAGCAAACAGGGTGATCGAGCAGTCGCCCGACATTGACTGCGTCTTTTTCAACGCGGGTGCCCAGCACATGTACGACATGACCGACCCGGCCAAGTTTGATCTCGATCAGTTCCAGAGTGAAGTGAGCGTCAACTTCAACAGCTTTGTCGCTCTAACCCATGCCTTCTTGCCTTTCTTGATCAAGAAAGATACTCCGACCAGTTTCATCTTGTGGGTATAATTGAAAGCCAAATCTGACGGGACGACAAGCTCATATCGAATAGTACGGGCTCTCATATTGCAATTGTGCCTGCTTTCCCCATGCCGGCCTATTGCGCATCTAAGGCGGCGTTGAATGTCTTCACACTATGCTTACGCGAGCAGCTATCTAAGACTCACGTTAAGGTCATTGAGATATCGCCTCCTGTGGTGCAAAGTAAGTTGAACCAAGTGTCATTCAGGTCTCTACAAGTGTTCGACTAACTGGATTCTAGCCGAGCTTCATGATTACATGGGAGAAGAGAAGGGGCGCAGCATGGGCATGCCTGTTGCTCAATTTACTGAGGCTGCATTTGAAGGACTGGCGGCTGGCAAGGAAACAATCGTCATTGGTTCCGCTGGACCCGCGGAAGAGTTTAATGATCTTCTCGATAAGAGACGAATTGCCTTTAATGGGATGACCAACTTGATCCGGAAGAACTTTTGAGCAGAGGGGAGAAGACACAGAGCAGTACAAGCGGTGATCTCATGACAGTTTCAGGGCAATTCGGTGGGCCGATTGGACATGTCGATAGGAAAGGCAGGAATGATTAAGATGAAGGTCGAGCGCTTGAAGGAAATGGTGTAGGAGAACACGCGTGACAATAAATTTTGTACAGCAGCAAGAGCTGCATATGTTGGAATGCGTTAATAGCTTGCATCTCTAGGGTTTATCTCGCTACGCCAAGCATCAGTCAAACGGGATGATTTGAATCTTACTGTAGTCATGACCTGATGGCGGTATTGAACTATCTTCCCCTCATTCTGTCAACTGCTGTGTCATATTTCTACGTGTGGATGAGTCGCACTTTCAGATACTTATGAATCAAAACCAGATGACTTCAAATAATTTAAATACAAAGAGTCACGTACAGTACCTCCCCATGCCTCTAGGTCTGATTCATGGCGGAACTGGGCCTTGGCAGTCAGCGTAGCGTAGGAGACATAGCTCCGATTGAGCCTCAAGGATTCAGCGTCAAGTATGTCCCATGACCACTTTTATTTTCGAAGTTCTGAACCACGTTTATCTAGTCGAACGATTTTTTCACCATTTTTTTCACCAACGTTTTTGGATCTTGCTTCTAGTTAGGGCAGTGAACAGATTCTGAAGCTGTTTAAAAAAAGCCGATGGTTTGTTCAGTCCAATGAGTGTTTAAATATCTCAGTCCAAATGAAACCTGCGTTTCTCGTATTATTTGACGCAGCTTATATGGACCCAGAGCATATACACCCATGCAACACAAGGTCAACGACTACTGCAGATGTCAGAAGTCTCTCTGCACTACTACAAACTAATCCAAACCTTTCAATAGACAGCTCACATAGATAATTGGGTCAGTAGAGATGAACCCAAAGGGGGAGGCCGTAGTAAGCCCAGAACGACGTTTGAAACGCCAGTCTCGCTTAGAGAGAACCTTGTGCAGGAAACATCTAATGTTTCTTCGAGGCACTGAAAATGAGTTTGTTATTTATGTCGTATTGTTAAAAAGCCTTCAAGATGCCAGTATAGGCTGCCATTTCCTCCATGGCTTGTTTCACGATTGCAGGATCATGTAGGTTGGATACAAATTACGATTGTATGAGCAACTCCATTACATTCCTAAAAATCGGCCAAAGCTCTGAACTTCGTTTTTGCGTAAGTTCAATCACAGGAATGAAACAAGAAATCAAGTGCACCCCAAAGCCAGTTTGAATACGTCGGAGAATTGCCACCCGGAGATTCCCCGCGGTTTTACCGTTGGCTCAGGAGAACTTCCGAATATATCGAAAGAGGCAATGAACATCGCAAGGCGATCCAGAGTCGTGCAGATTTGCTATTCTATTGGTTCCAAGTATTGCTAAATCTCGGGAAAATAGAATCAGTTCTGAAGACAGTACAGTAGATGTATAAAAGTGGTTGTACCCCGCAAAAGTAAATAGGATCTATCAGAGCAACACATTTTCACAGCACTATGAAGTTGTCTGGTGCGATTCTTGTCTTTTTGAGTGACCGAGCGGCATGTTCTGTATTCAGTCGTGAAACTTCTTCGATTGATTACAACTCTGCACCTCCAAACCTATCGACATTAGCCAACGCCACTCTCTTTGACACATGGAGACCGAGAGCCCATATACTTCCTCCATCTGGAAAGATTGGTGATCCATGCATGCAATACACCGATCCTAATACAGGCCTTTTCCACGTCGGCTGGCTGCACGACGGAATTGCAGGGGCCACTACAGATGACCTTGTTACCTATACAGACCTAAGGCCCCACGGAAGCCCGTCAATTATTGCAGGAGGAAAAAACGATCCCCTTGCTGTCTTCGATGGATCTGTGATCCCCAATGGCATCAATGGCTTGCCAACTTTGCTATATACTTCAGTGTCTTATCTTCCAATTCACTGGTCGATTCCCTACACTCGGGGGAGCGAAACCCAGTCATTGGCCGTTTCATATGATGGTGGTCACAACTTCACCAAGCTCAGTCAAGGTCCAGTTATTCCTTCGCCACCATTTGCTCTCAACGTGACGGCCTTCCGGGATCCTTATGTCTTCCAAAGCGCAGCGTTGGATTCGGCCCTCAACAGCACGCAACAAACGTGGTATACCGCTATTTCTGGTGGTGTCCACGGTGTCGGACCTTGCCAGTTCTTGTACCGTCAGCACGATGCAGACTTCCAATATTGGGAGTATCTGGGGCAATGGTGGCAAGAACCCGTCAATACTACCTGGGGCAATGGTGACTGGGCTGGAGGATGGGGTTTCAACTTTGAAGTTGGTAACGTTTTCAGCTTGAATGAAGACGGCTATAGCCTTGATGGAGAATTTTTTATGACACTCGGTACTGAGGGGTCCCAGGCGCCTATCACTCCTCAGGTGTCTTCCATTCATGACATGCTGTGGGTGGCGGGCAATATCACCAAGGGCGACTCGGTCGCTTTCACTCCCACCATGGCCGGTGTACTTGACTGGGGTCTGTCATCCTATGCAGCTGCAGGAAAGATTCTACCTGCGACTTCAAAGGCTTCCACTAAGAGTGGCGCCCCCGATCGCTTCATCTCGTACGTTTGGCTTACTGGAGATCTGTTTGAGCTGGCAACTGGCTTCCCTACGTCTCAGCAAAACTGGACTGGAGCCCTTCTTTTCCCTCGTGAGCTGAAAGTCCAGACGCTGCCCAATGTTGTGGATAATAAGCTTGCGCGCGAGTCTGGTTCTTCTTGGCGCGTGTCTCGCGAGGAAAATGGTCAAGTTGACCTCGAAACCATGGGGATCTCAATCGCAAGAGAGACCCATGATGCTCTGACATCCGGTCCCTCCACTATCGAGGCAGGTCGGACACTATCCGAAGCTGCAAATGTGGCGTTCAAGACCTCGCCATCCAGCAAGTTCTTCGCTCTCACGGCGAACATTTCTTTCCCAAGCTCGGCTCGTGGCTCTGACATTCAGTCTGGATTCAAAATTCTTTCTTCGGAACTCGAATCAACATCTATTTACTACCAATTCTCAAATGAGTCCATCATTATCGACCGCAGCAATACCAGTGCCGCCGCAAAGACTACGGATGGAATCAGCAGCGAGAACGAGTCAGGTCGTCTGCGTCTTTTCGATATCACTCACGATGGAGCGGAGAGAATTGAGACCTTGGAATTGACTATTGTGGTGGACAATGGTGTTCTGGAGGTTTATGCCAATGGCCGCTTTGCGTTGAGTACCTGGGCACGGTCAGTACATCCAGTAGGGTCTTCTACCACAGCTAACCAATCTCATATGCAGGTCTTGGTATGCAAACTCAACGAATATTGGTTTCTTCCATAATGGCGTGGGAGAAACTACCTTTGGGAATGTGACAGTATTTGAGGGTCTATACAATGCTTGGCCTCAGAGAGGCTGAACAATGAGTGAGAATGCTTATAAAGAGCGCAGCGCTGTGTCTAATGCAGAAAGGGTATCTGCACATACATTGAACTACGGGTCTTATGTCTCTGAGAAGAATAGAGCAGCATGAGCTTGGGGGCCATATATCCAGCACATTAATTAGCATTTGTTTCATAAAACAAACATTTGTATGTCCGCGGAAATAAAAAGGCTTTTCTCGCAACACTCTATTAGCCAAGAGGCCCGAGTCTGCTCCGAAGATACTCCCAAGATTGCCTATTAAAGACCCCCCACACTTTCTCCAGTTCCGGCCCCACATTCCATTCCTAATGGGACAAATATCAGACGATCGCTCGAAGTTGTTTGCTTTGTGCCATACGGGCAGCAATCAGCAGTAGACCACCGAGAAGCAGTGATATGCCGGAGAACAGCGACAGCGAGAGATATCCATATTTTTCAGAGAGAACACCGCTGATAGGCACATTGGCCATGGCACTGTTATTTTGTCAGAACAGGAAATACTATTTCGTAAGGGGATCGTACGATAGAGCTGTGGATCCTGAAACACTCCCGATTGCAAGGCCAAGGGTATTTGGGCTGGCGACTTGTGCAGCACAGGCTTGTTGTAGAGATAGGATACCCTATACGACCACTGGTTAGCAAAATCATCTTCAAACAAGCAAAAAGCAACAAAAGCTCACTCCAGAAGCAAATCCATAAGCAGCACACCAGATCACAAGTCCAGCAACAGATGTCACCTTGGTCCAGCAAAGGGCGACGATTCCTGCAGTCATGGTGGCTAAGATGCAGCAGTTAAATTTGCCGTATTTATCAGCCACAATACCTGGAAGAATCCGACCAAAGAATGAAGTGCCGTTCACAATCGACACAGTATAGAAAGCCAAAGTTGTGGAGAAGCCTTTTTCCACGGCGAATGATGTGGTGTAGAAAAACGGAGAGAACATCCCAAAGTAAGTAATAAACATGGCAAGACACAACAGCTGCAGCGAACGCTGTTTGAAAAGGTCCAAAACTTCTGTCTTGCGATCTGGCGACTTGATATCCGGCTCAGCGGTCTTCTCGTCTGCTGGATCCTCGCATGCCTCATTCGTTGCATGCGTCAATGGTACGACGGGGGACTTGGCAACAGAACAAGAAAATATGAAGCAAGGTATCATAACAAACCCGACGATTCGCATGGTCCACGGGAATCCGATACTGGGATTTTTGAGCAGTCTGTCAATTGCGATCGGCCAAATAATGCCACCGAGAGAGGAGCCTGCAAGCACGATGCCCATAGCAGCTCCACGTTTAACTTTGATATATTGTCCGACCAGTGCAAGCATAGGCCATGAAACAAGAGCCATAGAGATGCCCAAAAGAACACCTTGTGCGAGCAGGAACTGGTAGAACTTCTGGCAAAGCGAAATCATCATCATTGAAAAGACGGTACCGATTGACCCGGTGTAAACCATAAGCTATGCAGTCAACATGGTAAGCTTCGTTTTAGTGTAGTCTGAAAGGATAGATTTCACCTTGGGTCCAAATATATCGAGCATTGCACCTGATCCAATGGATATTGAGAAGAGAAAAAATATGGAAATAGCTCCAAGCCATGCAATGGTAGATGATGAACTTGACGAAAGTTGGTTCTTGCCATAGTATTCTTCAAAGATACCGAATGAGTTCATGAAACCAACGGTGCAGAAGAGACAGGTGAAGGCCCCGAATATTACGAGCCATGCCCGAGGTCTGAAAAGGTAAGATTTCTGGTATGTTTGGACATGAATATGTCACTCACGTGTATTCAGATGATGCCATTGTCTGTCTGGACTTTGATGGCTTTTGGTCTCTGCCGGATACTGATATATAGTGACAGAGGAAAAGCTGGAATTATTGCAGACGTCTCAACATTTATATAAAATCGGGCTATTTGCGTCTGCAAGGTGAAAACATGCATCACCGGAGTCTCCGCTGTGATGCTCGGAGTTGATTCGAGTATTTGGCTGCGGTTTCCGAATCGGGCTTAGTGCTCACCGGAGGCTCCGCGGACGCTCCGAGCATTCTGACTACACTTCGCCCTTTTCCACGGGGCATACTCTCATGTCTCACTGGTTTCCATTTTGATCGAAATATTCAGGGTCTATTGATATACACCCAACACCATGAAGCGAAGGCCGAATACTGAGACATACTCCGGGGTTGCTGGGTCACCTCCGAAAAAGCAGCCCCGACAGGACCCCGTCTCCTGTGAATCATGTCGGAAGAAGAAATCCAAATGTGATAGGGGCTATCCGTGTGGTAATTGTTCCATGCGCAAGCTCGAATGCATATACAGTTCTGGTGGCTCAGGGGTTGTGAAAGCCGGGAGCCAAGAAGAGGAGCCTCCTGTGTTGGACAGCATCAGGCCTGAGCCGCATCGAACCGTGCAACGGAGTATCCTATCCGACACAGAAACACAACAAAACATTCGAAATGAGCCGTTTCTCACGGCAGACTGGCTTGAAACTTTAGTCATGGGGCACCGTGTACCAAGCGCGATTCCTGCCCCCTTGAGAGCAGAGCTTTCACAAAATCAACAAATCCAGCGTTCGCCTGGCTGGCAGAACACAGTGTCAGATATTCAATCAGCAGCGGCTCCACGCTATCCAATTGCCGCGCGTGAAAATCCTGCTACAGTTCATCTCCCATCGTATTTGCCCCCAAAGGCCGCAGCGTTGAGTCTGTTCCGATATTACTGTGACTACCTTGATTTCCACTATCACCTCATTATCAAAAACCAAGTCGAACGACAAATTGAAACTATTTATGAGCGAGTGGCCTGCAACGAAAGCATGAACTTTGGTCACGTTGCCTTGCTTTTCAGTATTCTTGCCTCAGCCCTTTATTACAAACGTCTGATGGAATCCTCCGACTACGCAGATCTATGTAGTCATGAGACAACATTCCTGGCAGGAGCAGCGCTGGTTCAAGGGAACTACATTGCTTATCCGACCATCGAAGGACTACAGGCCACTATGATAATTGGTCATTATCTGTCCAACATGAACCTACCAGCTGCTATCAGTTCATTCTTTGTGCACAGATCATTTGTCAGTCAATCCATTAGTATGCGTCTACATCTTGTGGATTCCCGACGATCAGTGGATGAGCGCACGGCAAATGGATTCGACAAAGTCAATGTTGAACTGAAGCGTCGACTATGGTGGGATCTGGCCACATATGATTGGTGAGACTTTCTGTTGAATATACTCTTTGGAGCATTGTTAATTATTCCTCAGGTTACTCGGCTTCCTCAGTGGACCCCAGGAATGGACATACACCGTCCAGCCACAGCACATGAAAGTGCGAGAACCTCTAAATATTGACGATAATGATATTGAACATAATGAGTCCGGGTTGCCTCTTTCATCTCCAACAGATATGTCTTACAGCATTTGCCGAATGAGGTTGGCTGTCGTATGCCGCCACATAGTGGATGAAACAGCAGAGTACCATTTCAACAGGCAAGAAGTACCATATGAGAAGATACTCGAACTCGACCGGGAGCTTCAAAAAGCTTGCGCTAAGATTCCAAATTACTTTCGTTTTGACCATGCCTCTCGACGTGAGTTTGCAGCACTTTATCGCGACCGCCCAATTCTAGCATGGCAACGATCCACCGTACAACAAGGCTACCACTCCCGACTTTGTCGCCTGCATCGC
This sequence comes from Penicillium nucicola, assembly GCF_028828085.1. Lineage (NCBI taxonomy): Eukaryota > Fungi > Ascomycota > Eurotiomycetes > Eurotiales > Aspergillaceae > Penicillium > Penicillium nucicola. The sequence continues at coordinate 3,226,320 of NW_026643126.1, read as the reverse complement.
CACTACTTCGTGCGCGGCGCGAAAGACCCTCGCTACTCCTATTCCCATGTAATATCACTTCAATCCGCCCGCAAGATTCTTGAGGTAAAGCGCATGATGGACGAGGAAGAGCCCGTGTTTACCCCGCATAGCTCAATGATATGGTCAGTCATGCACCACGTATTCATGGCGGCTGTCATCCTTCTAATCGATGTCTGCTTTAATTCGGATGACATCCTAGCAAAGAAAAGGAAAGAAGAAGTTCTTGACGCCTGCTGCATGTTGAGTCGGGCGCAACAATCCTCGTCCATTGCCCGCGAGGGAATTAGTGCGATGATGGAGATCTTGCGAAAACATTGCAAGCAAGAAAAGAAGCCCAATTCTCGTTCATTTCAAGTAGAGGCTTCTGCTTCATCCCTGTCGAATATCACACCGCAAGCTGTGTCTGCAGATACGGCAGCAGCCTCGGGTTCTAACAGAGCCACCTTTGCCCCGCAAACCTGCGGTGATCAACCGATACTTTCTTCGTCGGAGATTCCGTCGGACCTCTTGCCTCTTGAGGATATTTGGACGGAGATGCTTGACGGCAGCGCCTATGCGGAGCTAGACACGCCAGATTGGACTAATTTGTTGGCCGAATTGACGAACGCCACTATGCCATGTGAATGAGGAGCAACCATTCATGAACTATGTTTCCTGGTTCAACTCACTGAAGATTCTTTCTTGTGAGCGCTATTTGAAGAGCAAACAGGCGACACGTCACAGAACCTGCAGCCTGTCGATCTTTTCAGTCTAGGCTCCTCAGGCGCGGATCTTGTGGTAATTAGCTGCCTGTTTGGGCCATCGCTCAGTTCATGAGGCTCTGCGCCAGTGTAAAATGTCTCTGGTCACATTATGTTATTATCATGTGGCCTGGGCTCCGTCTTTCGCTTTTATACTAGCTTCAATGATACCCGACTTGAAAAAGACTTCTCTCGCAGCTCATTTTAAAGCCCCATGCCCGACCATAAAACTCTACCTCAAGCCACGGCTACCGACATGACCCCCAATATCCAACCAACTGTTGATTGCATCAAAATAGCCAGGTCAAACGAGCCGTGGCCCGAACAGGCGCAGATATCAGCACCAGTGCAGGGATCCCAGGCATCAAATCTCCCACTACGGGACTTTACGACAAGTTCGTACCATAGCGACTTTCATTCCCAGGTTATATTACTAGCACTGACTCGGCCACTCTTACTGCAGCAGTTAATTTAGAATTAGCGTGAAGAACATACTAATGAAGCAAATTGTTTTCTTAGCTATACTGAGGGGGGGTGTAGGTGTGTAGGACGCCCTTTCTCACGCTTTGAGGCAGATTCAAGTGTCTGAATTACAAATCCTAATCATTCGTTCTATCCCGCTCCACATTAAAGACCCAAAAAAGACTTAAATTAGGTGGTGGTTTACACCGCAAAACCATATGCGAAAGCACTTAAAAAGATACAGCACAAACAAGTTGGGATGGGATATAATTTACAATTTACAAAAAAGTAAATATCAGGTGTTGATGGCATCCGCATGATGTGATTCGCCTGCCATATTTCCACTGTCACCTAACGGTGGATTGATCGCCGGTGGTGTACTCCCACGAGGGAAAGTCCCGTTCCATCTATATTTTCCATCTTTAGCCAAAATTCCCCTGTATGAGGTCGAGGTACATCAGAAGAGGGATCCAACTTGCCAGCAAATTTGAAGCGACAGCCAAGACAAAGTTTCATCGATGAGGTTCATCGCACCTTGCGCCTCCACGGCAGAGTATCCGATAAAGCCAATTGCCACGAAACAGCCCACTAATAGATACTTCTTTCGTGAGTGAGTAGTTTGGCGTAGATCGAAGTCAGACCAACGAGGGAAAATCGTACGTAGCCAGTACTTGTACATGGGATCAGGGTAGATGAAAGTGTTCTTCTTGGTGACAGGGTCCATCCACCAGCTTTGGCAACCACTGTTGAAGACGAGATTCTGCAATTTGTTGTGAACCCAGGAAAGGTCTCGTTTCTGGGCTTCTGGTTTGACCATTATTGAGTCGGCACTACCACGTAGTACAGGGCGTAGCAATCGACATGAGTAGTTGATTTGACATTCAGAGTGGAAGATGACCGAGTGCTGACCAGTTGCCGCGTTGGGCCCGTACAGAATGAAGAAATTGGGGAAGCCAGTCACGACAGTACCTTTGTATGCCTCGGCACCCCCTGATGCATCCCATTGGCTGTGAAGGTCCATGCCACCGACACCTTTGATTTTCATAGGAAACAACCATTTCTGGGTTTGGAAACCAGTTGCATAGATGATTGCATCTGTGGGATGCTGCTTTCCCCCTGTAGTTTCCACATAGTCTGGCCCGATCTTAATAATAGCATTCTTGGTGAGCATCATCTGTGGAGAATGAAGGCATTTCAAATAGGTGGCAGTGTTGACTCGACGCTTGCAACCGGGCTCATAGTCCGGCTTTAGGATATCTCTGTACTTAGCTGGCGCCTCACTGTCAATATAAGAGTAGGTAGCATCCTTGATCTTTTGACGCATAGCCGCACCATTACTATTCATTTGGAATGAATAAAAAGTGCTCTCCAATTGCCAAGCCAGGATGACACGGTAGAGTCGAGCGGCGAACGGCAAGTATTTCAAGGCAAACTTGAAGGGCTCAGAGTAAGTTGGATTTCCCTATTTTCCAGTGATTAGAGTCATGATGTGAGTAAAGCAGAAATTTACTTACTCGCTTTGTCCACCAGTGAGAGCTCCGATCATGTTGGGTCACTCTGCCCTTGGGCCCAACCGACTTGACCAGCTCAGGGACAAATTGAGTAGCCGATGCACCGTTTCCCACAACAGTTATTTGCTTGCCATTAGGCTTGAAGTTATCATTCCACTCAGCGCTGTGGAACGTCTCGCCCATGAAAGAGTCGGCTCCGTCGATAGAGGGGATGGCTGGGCGATCGAGAGTGCCGATGGCACTGACGACAACAGCAGCTTCGCGAATGAAAGTCTCGCCTGAGTTGGTGTCCTGGAAAGCCACAACCCACAAGGAGCGAGTGTTGTCCCAAGTCATGCTGGTACACATAGCATTGAAGTGGCAGTGAGATAGAATGTTAAATCGTTCAGCAACGTGAAAGAAATCTTGTATCATGTTAGCTAAAATTTCAACCACGAAGGAGGTTTTTTCTTACAGGCATGGAGCTCATCCCTACCAGGAAACATGGTAGTCCAGTCATGCTTCAATGCAAAGCTGTAGGAATAGAAGTGACTCGGGATATCGCATGCACAAGCAGGGTACCGATTGTGCCACCACGTTCCACCGACATTGTCTGACTTCTCATAGATAGTGAATTTATCATGGCCAAGGAGACGTTTCAGTTGAACCGCCATTCCAAGGCCGGATATGCCTCCACCGATGATGATGACTTCTTTGGATCTATCCATGGCAACAAACTCAAGAATTGTTCAGAATCGTCTTTTTTTCAAATACGGATTAACTTGATGGTTTCACAAAAGTTTCATCGGTTGGAATAGGCTGGTATTTAAATGTAGGCATTCACATCTCCGTGGTCACGATGCGAATTGAAAATAGGAGAGCGGCTGTACTTGCCATATCTTCCCCCATGTGCCACAGCCCCTCGTCTTTTAGAATATAGTGGAAAGTGGGATTACTTGATTTGGGGTCCAGATATCTATTGTCTTTGATTATAGTATATGTCTTCGGCATTCGAGATTCGGCACGGTATTTTGGTTGCGGATAAAACCCCGCATAGCGGAGATAGAGCGGCGCTTGCGCTTGCAATTGCACCCTCACGGGCCCTCTCTGTTTCGTCCTTTGGTGACAAAAGAGGCAGGTCTAGGACCATCATGACGATGAGCATGGATTATTTCTCTATAGCCCGCCCCACAGGGGTACATAAAATTAAGAGAGCCTCGTCGTCTGCACCATCTTAAAAGGCTCTCAATAGTCTTGAATATACTATAGGTACAACAGCTGTGCGGCACTGCGGCTGTCACTACCAGCGTAGCAGAAAACTCCTCTTTCCCTTCCAGCATGGTACTCCATTCGCCAATTCCCCTCGACCAGTTGAAATTCAACACTCCCGTTCCCTACGAGCTGCACGTGGACCGGGAGCTGTTAAAAATCACCAAGCAGAAGCTGGCTTTAGCTCGCTACCCAGAAGAGCAGTCTGATTTTGGGGAAAACAATTGGGCCCAAGGCGCTAAGGTGTCTCGTGTGAAACAGCTTGCGGAATACTGGCAGAATAAGTACGACTGGGATACACAAGAGGTAAGCAACTGTTTTTGCAGTCTTTGTGGTGTCATTTTAACACCGATCTAATTCTTCATCAGAGAATCCTGAACGATGCTTTCAACCACTTCATTGTGAAGCTTAATGTTCCAGGATATGGTACACTCGTACTTCACTATACTCACACGCGCGCCTCCAGGAGCAAATCAATCCCTCTCCTATTCTCCCACGGCTGGCCAGGATCATTTGTTGAGGCACGCCGGGTTGTTGAGCCATTGAGCAACCCAAAGGACGCCAAAGACCCAGCTTTCCATGTTGTTGCCCCCTCTATACCCGGGTTTGGCTTTTCTCCTGCGCCTACAAAATCTGGAGTTGGACCGAATATTGTCGCGCGCGCCTACAAAATCCTGATGACAGAAGTCTTGGGCTATACAAAATTTGTCACGCAAGGAGGAGACTTTGGATCGTTCATCACCCGCTCTTTGGCTATACAATATCCCGATCAAGTCCGGGCTCAACATCTAAACATGTTCCCAGTGCCTCCGCCAACTCTCTTCTCCGCTCCCTTCGCGTATATCCGTTGGTGCTTTTCGGTATTTACATACTCGGCATTTGAGCACAAGGCACTACAGGTTCGGTGGAACTTTGAGCAAGATCAGAGTGGTTATCTCGAGCAGCAAAAGACCAGACCTCAAACTCTTGGATTTGCTCTAGGTGACTCGCCGATCGGATTGCTTGCCTGGTTTGTGGAGAAGATTCACGATTGGGCCGATGTTTACGATGCATTTAGTGACGATGACATGATCACATTGGTTATGATGCACTGGATACAGGGTGCGACTCCTGGTCTGCGCTTCTATTGGGAGGCGTTTGGTCGTGGCATGCACGAGGCTGAAAAAACGTTCGAGACGTATGTGTCGGCTCCCACTGGCGTCAGCATGTATGCAAAGGAGCAACTCCACGTAAGAAAGTTCCAAGTCCATCGATTTATTTTGAAAATATTCTAACGCGGTTGTGACAGTGCCCACGGGACTGGGCTAATCAGGCTGCCAACATTCAATTTTGGCGGGAGTACGAGAAGGGTGGTCATTTCTCGTCCTTGGAGCGCCCTGATTTGTTCGTGAAAGATGTTCGAGATTTCTTCTCGTCAAAGGCTGTTCTCGACTCGTGGGTTCGTCCTTGAGGCTGCGGTTACTGCGAGAAACCTCTCTTTGAATCTGGAATATCGCGGTCGCTTGAATCGAAAATTGGCGTTCAATCGCACAGTACTGAAGATTCGCATTTTTAGGACTCATAAATGTAGAAGGCCACTGCTGGCAAAATAACCTCTATCTGAATAAATATTTTTCGAATCAATGCTATATCACACAAATCCCCAAAGCATTCTTAGCTCAGTGGCCCGATCCGAGGTTTTCCAGCCCGTCTCACGCTCAATTCTAGCTAGATGTTTTAATAATAGGATCTTTTCAGAAGAGAACTCATCAGAATCATAATTCTCTACGGCCGAGGGTCCATCACCCGGAGACTCGGACAGAGTATCCCGGACGGATAGGGAGGCTACGGAACTTCCGAATACTGTCCCGGCGATGAACAATGGTTGAAGCTGATTAACCCAGTTGGCACTTGACATTAGTGAATATTAGTCTGGTTCTTGTTGCCTGCTATCAAGGTCTAGGGAGATTCCTGCTCAACATACTGCGATGGGTTGGAAATCGAGGTTCCGACAAGTTCCCGTGCGTGCCAGATAATATTACCCTGAGACCTAGTCAGTTAAATAACCAATGGATTTCAAGAGCAGAATTGAACTCACGATCTCTTCTTGGAAAGACATATATGGATTTTCCGGCCTCTGTGTAACGAGGCCGGTCTGTATAAGTAGTATACAGCCTGTATGGTAGAATGTGTTGCCGCAGTCTAGAAATTCAGCCGCTGTTTCATTGTCCAGTGAGGTAGGATCTTACTAGGAGCAGATTGTATGTATAGCGCAGCTGGAAAAACCTTTGTGGGAGGAAACTCTCTTAGCAGCGGACAGACCTCTGATGGTCGCAGCTGGTACCACTTCTGCATTTCGTCCCAAAGGGTGCAAATGGAGAGTTTGAATTCAGCTTCTCTCATTTTCCTTCTAGATTGCTGTGAGTTTGACAGAATATTCACAATCTTAGCGAAGATTAAGTGCGCAAGATTGCAATAGTCATCCAAGTCTCCGTTGGCCAAAACATAATCAATACACATATTGTCTACCCAAGAATTGGTTGGGATTAATGTCTCTTTGCCGCTATTAAAGGCCGCCCAAACATCTTTCACGATCACAATCAGCCATGGGCTCATGTCTGGAGTTTGTGAGACTACTCACCAATTCGAGCAAAGGCCCAGAAGCTGGCCTTCACAATGCCTTTGCTAGATCCATTCCATTTTTGGGCCCGCAGAAATCCCGCACAGCCTTTCAAGTGCCGCCTCCATTCTTGGACACGCGAGGCCATCATTTCGTAAACACAGAGAAGAGTGCAAGTTGCCAAAATGGACGTGTCGGCTTGTACGGGGTCCTGGTTGAGGAGCAGCTGAATTGTGAACTGGTAAAGCTCTAATGTCACGCGATCCTGCCGCATATGAACAGAATCTAGCTGGCGGGAGGCGAGTGATAGCGCAGCAGCGACGAATGAGGAGGATTTCATCATCTCGTGAATGCTTTTCACAGTGAAATGCATTTTGGAGTCGGTTGTCTCGCACCATGTACCTGTCTCTCGTATAAAAGCGGAAATGAGGTGGAGTTTCTCCCCATCTGTGACTGGAAGTTGGGGCACTGGCTGCGGGGTTGCATCCTTTGACCTTGTCTGGCCCAGTAAGAAAGGGTATAGGTGAGTTTGTGTATCCGTCGCCGTAGGCAGGGACGCTGAATGAAACCGCTGGGACTGAATGAGTGGGGATAGATCATGGTTACCACTCAATGGGCTTGCTGGGACGTCAGAAGATGGTAGGTTTTGCTGTGTAGCCAGATCGGCGATGCTCAATTCTCCAGTAATAAGCTGTGAGGATGGGCGAGAGACATGGATAGGCGAAGATTCATCTCGAGCTGTAAGTTCAGGTCTGCAGGAAAGGTGGTCAGATGTCGAGTATCCATCGATGATGACGTTGGTTTCATCAAGGAATTGCTGATGTCGACTTGGTCTCTTCTCTCGCCCTTCTTCTACTTCACACAATGCAGCCGCTTCACGACGTGACAAACTAATTGCCCGTGAGGGATGGAACGAAACCTTAAGTCCCCATTCACAGACCTGGCCTCGCACTTCACAGCCACGGCATCGTGGCCGTGCCCCATCGCCTGCAAGGTATCAGCTCCTGTCACGATTTAACAAAATGAGAGTAGATCAAACTTGCATTTGCGACGGCGGTTGCGACACTGAATGCTAGATCCTCTTGTCAGTAATTGGTCTCAAGTAAGCAGGGCAAAAAGCTCACCAGCCGGTTCTAGTCCTTTTCCGGACCGGGCGATGGCTCACACCTATCTCATCTCCACTATCCAAAGAAGATACCATAGCCCAATGCTTACAGGTAAAATGCCGGGGATATGGAACGTAGAGTATGTCGATGCTCAGGCGACGAGAAACCAGAGGGCATAGGCGAAATGGCGGGCGCTCTGGCGAGGAAAGTGGAAGCGCTGTTACCCTCGGCAAGTGGGGACTCCAGAACTCCCCATTTTGCAGGTAGGTGACCACTAGCGAATCCTTACTGTTGTATGTTTTTTGGGGGGTTCTTCTTCCTCTGATTATGAAGAAAAAGGTCTTAGCATATCTTTGAGTGGAAAGCACAGACACTGTTCGGTACTAGGAAGTGTATGTGACTTACTTCCTCGGAACTATATGACTTATGTCTAAATTGCGGACCAAAGGTAGTGGCTGCACCAAGGACTTAAGGAAAGTTCTCCATTTGAAATCCTTTATTGATTGAACAAGGTGCTTTTGAGGTAAAATTAAGAAGGAACCAGTCAAAACTACGGGGAACATATAGGGACTGGGGACTTGAACTTTGAGGCTCCAAATTTCTTAGTGAATAAAACCTTGCGTAGATACTAAGTGGGAGAAATTTGAGGCAAATTTACCTTTCAGTTTCAATCACTGGGAGGTGCTTCCTGTTCGTCGGCCTGCATAGCACCTTTCAATGCTCGAAGGTCTTAGATCCGTTGATCATGGCCGCGAAGCACGGCCATCACTGAGTCCCTCGTATGGATTTCCTTTTCAAGTGCCGCCTCGATTTCTGCGAAGGTGGTGGGTGATATAGGCGGACCAGGTTGGCTCATCGCTGCAACCGTGATAGGGGGTCGGGTGACAAAGCTGCAGTGTTTTCGTTTCCCCCAATGGCAATTGGCGCAGGATAGCAGGTGTTGAAGCCCGGTTGCAATAACGCAGGAAGTAAACGGCCCTTGTGAACGTTGACAAGCATCGCATTCTTCTTCAACGGGCATCTTATACCCGGTTGATTGCACCAGTAAAGCTTCAATATTGGTGGTCTTAGTACCAACAGTATAGTAGAACTCGTCCCCTTGTCTTGGAATGCGTATACCTGGCTCACGGCAAAGAAGGCGGCTTTGGAGTTCGTGAAGCAAGGTATCCGGTTGTTCACGAACACGGCGCCCACGAGTCCACGGGTTGTGGAGGGCACTTTGTGCCCAGTGGCCAGGCTGGCTTTGGTCTTCTCCGACCACCGGTGTGGGGTGTGCGTTAGATGAGGGCTCCATGATTCTGGGTTCTGGTTTCTGGTGTTAATGGCGAGTAATATGTGTTGCGGTATAGCTGGGGGATCAAGTGAAGAGACGTGACGGGCAACGGACGGTAGTATCTGAAGGGTCTCATGCGTATCCAAGAGTTGAGAAGAATGCTATAAAAGAGCATGCCACCTTCACTTTCTCTTCAAGCTTGCTTTCACTTTCTAAGCTTAATTTCACTCTTCAGCCTCCTCAACTTTTTTCGTCTTCTTTTCCTCCTTCAGCTTCCCAACTTCCTCTCACCATCCGTCACCTCCCTCACAACGTACTGCAACCACCATGGATGATTTCACTCCACCAGATTCCAACGCGCGACAGACGCAGCCGCACTCGACGAATCGTCAGCAGGTAATAGCCCCAGAGCTAGAAGACTAGTCAGTATCCATTCGGGAACCCGTGAATATACTGTTCGGTGACTCACATGATATTAGCTCCCCTGCAGAAGACCCTGGTCACCACCTCATCGACACTCCGCTCACTGTTCCAGCTGGTGAGGCTGGGGCCGAGGAAATCCAGCCTAGCATGTGGGCCACTTATGTGAAGCAACTTCCTTGGAAAGTTGCCCGCCATGGCAAGTTTATCAAAACCGATGCCATTAAAATGCTCAAGGAAGCCCCCTCTAGAAGAGAGCCTGTCCAACGATCTTCAACGGGATATACTGGAAAAAGATTGGACGAGCGCATCGGCACTCAGGCAGCCAATGTTGAGTCCGTTCTTATTCAAATCGTCGGGGAGACCTCCTACCAAGAGTGCACCAACTGCCTCAAGAACAATGGGCCTTGGGCCCATTGCATTCGGTACGATAATATCAACTGGACGGTCTCCGCCGGAGAAACACCGTCGATTGCTTGGAAGTAAATGGGAAGGTAGTAAAGGACAGCAAAATAGCAGCCGGGGAGGAAGAAGGTGGAGCCGAGGCAAAATCGTACACAACGATCTCAGACGAGCCGCGCTGCGAACATGGCACGTTACCTCAGCACGGATTCGTTCACGAGGAATACAAGTGTGAGGAGTCCACAGCCAACCAATATCCCAATCACCTCAGGTGTTGGTACCCCACATTCAAGAATGAATCTCAGCGACAAAGATATGAATGTACTGGCAACCAACAAAAGGCATACATGTTCCTTTATTCCCGTCTTTCTCCTACCTACAATCCAAACTTAGTGTTCAAATCCTCACTTAGCACTATTTGCCTATTAGATATGTAAAGAAGAAGTCCGATACCACGGAGTGGAATAGCAATCCACTATACCTATCGTAAGCTATCTTGATAAACACTTAGTACTTCCGCTATAAACTAAGGAGTGTCTTTTAAAGTGCGTATAAGCCTATCACTAGCTGTTATATACGCACCCCTATTAGTAAGCTTTTTAAGTATTGAAATGGGAGATACTCGATAGCAGTCTAGTCAAAATAGACGAATCGACAAATGGTGGCAAGAAAACCCAACAACAAGTCAGGTTAGGGAGCTCTAGGCAAATGACGCCTATTAGGGATAATCGGATGCTATATCAAGGAGCATAATAGTCATAAGTCATGAATCAGGAAATGAGTGGCATTGTTTTATCTCTCTCTTCTTCTCTACAGTCGTAGATTGCCCATATCCCTTCCTCGAGGACATCACTGCCTGACGCAGTAACCATACAAATCTCGTGATTTCCCCACTACACTAAGTAAAAAAATATAAATTACGTCTAATAGGCTTGAACGTACGGTTAATATACGCCTAGAACGTAGCTATGGTATTCGCTAATCTCAATAGTATCACGGTATATTCGAAATAGAAAATCAACCATGGATGCGGAGACAAGACATGTAACCTTAGAACGATGGAGCAAATCGCGTGGGGCTCTAGCGTCGGCCGCCGACCCACCATCTGCGGCCGCCTTAGCGGAACACAAGGACAATCTCGATTACCAACCAGAAGACAATATTGAAGTCTTTGAGATCTTTGTCTCAATTCGTCAGAATACTTCTCAGTCATGATACTATCCTCGATGTGTGACTTCTAACTGGAACTCTCGTGACATACTCCACTGAATACAATATATATATGACCTTGGAATGTTCTCCGTTAGATAGAAGTAACAATCCAATATCTTTCGATCTTCTTCAAACTCATCTCGTTTTCCAATATTTCGCTTGCTATAATAGCCATGACTTCATCCGTGGACTCCAACAACATCTTCCGGGTGGATGGCATTGTGGCCGTTATCACCGGTGGTGGCAGTGGTAATTTTCCTTCATCCCACACTCTTCATTGTATCAGCCATCCTCATGTGATTATACAGGAATTGGCCTAAGTATGACCCGTGCTCTGGCTACCAACGGTGCCCACAAGATCTATATCCTGGGCCGTCGCCTAGAGGTTCTTGAGAAGGCTGCTGCCGAATTTCCCGATGTGATCATCCCCCACCAAGCCGATGTGACCTCCAAGACGGATCTTCAGGCAGCCGTGGACCGAATCAAGTCGGAAGTTGGCTATGTCAATCTTGTTGTCCCCAATTCTGGAAGCATCGGACCCCCCGTACGATTCAACCCTGCGGCCTCTCTGCCTGAATTGCGTCAATCCCTTTTCACCGATTTCTTGATGGATGGCATGAATGACGCTCTCAATCTCAACATCACCGCTGCTTTCTTCACTATGACTGCATTCCTCGAATTGCTCGACCTCGGAACGCAGAACGCCCTTAAGGGCGGGTTCGGCAAGCCCCTCAAGGAGGGCAGCGATGTGCCCTCGATCCAGAGCCAAGTCATCTTCACCACGAGTATCTCGGCCTTCAGCCGTCACTGGACCTCGTCGCCCCCGTATTTGACCAGCAAAGTGGCCATCATGCAAGTGGCCAAGCATGCCAGTTCCCAGCTGGCCCGGTTTGGCATTCGTGTCAATGCCATTGCGCCTGGCAGTATGTTCTTCTTTCTTCTATATGCGTAAATTTCAATACTAATACATTCAATTCAGTCTACCCTTCGGATCTGGCAGCCGTTCTCATTTCAAGCCGCAAGCCCGATGAGGAGGCCGCCCATGATGATCGCTTCATCCCAGCTCGCCGTTTTGGAGGTGATGAGGAAATGGCCGGTGCCATTCTGTATTTGACGAGTCGCGCGGGCAGCTACTCCAATGGACTGATCCTCACTACCGACGGTGGCCGCTTATCAGTCATGAACGCTACCTATTAAGCTCACAGTGGGGTGACTGTCTACTGGGTATCTTTATGATGGCTATCTCGATGGCAGTCGAGGAATATTTCAGATTGCTCTAGCTTTGCGATTTTGGGGTCTAGTAGGGTGTACATTTCTTGAACATATACAGTAATGCCACACTGTATCTTCTCACTTGCTTCGACCAGCGTATTGTATTATACCAACCTGGTGGTGCTCTACACCCAAGCGAGGGGGCAGAAATGACGCAGATTCCGTTGCATCCGCCGTGGATCGCCGGCGGACGTTGCCGGGCTCTGCGGCCGATGGGTTTATAGACTTGAATTGGGAGGATGTTTGAGGGTGATCTATGTGAATTAGTTCATTTTCATACACCCTCGTCTGTCCAGAAAGATGGGTCAAGCGGGATTCTTAGTTTGGTGTTGATAGTACGACAAATAACTATAACTGGGTCTAAATTTCCATGCATAAAGAGAAGTACTACCGAGGGTCACCTTGGAAGGCAAGTGAATGAATCCCCATGTATCCGTCGAAAGCCAATCATCAATATACCCGACATTTTCGGAGCACTCTAGGGCTTGAGGTAAGAAAACAGCCCAGGAGAGTTTCAGGATAATATACGTCTCGAATCCTACGAGGAAGCCTTAGGGCCAGATTAAGATCAAGATGAGCGAGAACGACAACCTTGGAATGTGCGAAGTCTTGAGTTTTTCTTCATTCGTGCCTTTCTCGAAAATGCCATAGGCATCGAGGTATAATTTGCATGGCATGAATTAAACCCAATTGCCGGAGAAAGTATATGTATTGCTAAGGCGCAACGATGAGATTCGCAGAGCAATAAACTCCGCTCCATCTATTCGCATGTTGACTCATGTTATGCTCTCTATGTTATACCCCCAAGTCTATAGCGGAATATCATGTCTGAAACGCTGGTAGTCTTCCAGGCACATTTGGCAAGGCACCCCAACGTGCTTCGAATTGGTTGAGTGAAGTTTGCAGCCGAGCATCCGCAGGCACTGATTGATAGTCATGAATATGTTTCAGCGCTGCTCGATTGATATACAGACAGCTGGGAGGTAGGTGATCAATTTGACTAAAGGGGAGGTGTTCATGCATGATAGCAATGTCAATGACCATTTTAGTGATTGTATCCAGGGCCTGGTGGGAACTATTGCTTGAGTCATAGACCCTATGGGAGTCTCGGGCGCGTGACTCGAGGAGATGCCAATGAAGAAGATACAATGCACTATACGTTCCCATCAAATTAGATCAATCATTTTGAGATAAGACTCGAGTTTTGAGGAGGGACAGACCGGATCGTTAGAGCGATTGGAACACAGAATATTCCATAGTTGCCCCCATGCTGTTGCATCACAATTGCCAGAAAGGACCGCAGTGTTCGATCACATTCAGTAAGGTGTGCCTGTTTCTGGTCAGGATCCGTCATGGATAGACCCTGCAGAACCCCATCCAGGAGCCATGCCGCTTGAGCGCTGCGCCCAAAGCCGCCAACCTCGGGAGAGGGCAGCGCCTGGATCGCGACGCGAGGTGGGACCGCCACTGCCGGGTTCATCTGGTCTAGAATAGAGGGTTCGAGTGGTAGATAATCGTCCTGGGTGGGCATTACGGAGCCCAATGGCTGATCCACAATCGCTTGCTCGCACAGGAACGTTCTATGCCGCCATGAGCCAATAGTCTGGTGGGACATGGAGGGGATCAGGTACGTACCGCTCACATATGCGGATTCCCCACCAGGTATTAATCTCCTCTTCTTCTATGGTCCAATCAATCTGCGACGGGGCATTTCTGGCTAAAGCAGGGATGGATCGTAGCTGGGCTGCATACGCCATCCTCGCGGAGCTTCCGATCGTCCTGAAAGCCTGCTCCGGATGACCATGGGCATACTCATAAACCGATAGCAACACGCCAGCTTGAACGAGGCGGGTTGTGGGCGCGCAGAGCGCTTGTGTCTGGGCCGTAAGGGATTTAGTGGCAACATAGAGCGTCAGATCTTCAATTCGGTGGGGCCCTTGCGGTCCCAAGGCATCGAAAGAGTCTGTAGAAGAGACAAGTAATGCCATGCATAGAACGAGTAACGCAAAATCAGCCTGGAGATCGGTCCCAAAAGAAAGCAGCTGTGCATGGAACTGCCGCCGGGAGATAATTGGTACGAATGTATGAACACCCTGGAAGTACCGGACACTGATTTCATCAAGGTAAAGCCCCGTAGTTTCGAGCAACCGCCGAGCCTGAATACATAGTGTGGACTCGACCGTCGAGACTGGTGGCCCGCGGGGAATATGCGCGCTGCATGCGAGGCTGTCGAAAAGTAGTTGTGTGGATGCACTGACAGGGTTGTTAGCTCGTAGAGCACCAGGGGTTCTCGAGATGCCACTTTGGGACTGAGGACTGGCTGCGCGCACAAGGACGGAATCTGCGATTACTCGATGTCGCGGACTATGACTCAATGTCTGATACCGACAGGGTAGATTGTGGCTATAGTGGGTTGTGGGTCAGCGGGTATTTCAATCCTGGGTTGGAGTAGAAGCAGCATGGTACTCATCGCAGTAGCGGCAGCGCGGCAGAGACTTGTCACATCGTTTCTTGCGGGCCTTGCAGTTGGCGCATACATTAGGAGACTTCGCAGTGGCGGCCGCTGACATGTTTGAATGAAATCGACAGTCGGTTGTGGATTGGAATGGGCGGAGATTTGTATGGGACCTGTCGGTGATCGTCGGCCGCCGCTAGTACATTTACGGTATCGTCTAGCCGTTTCGGGAAATATCATACTAACTTTTCGTCCAAAGCTTCTTCTCCATTGCATAATGCATACTAGGCCTACAAATGTTTGAATTAAGGCAGCTTCTATTTATGTTGCGATATACCATGGATATAAGCAATCCCTTGAGACAATAATAGCTCTTATGACGGGTTGATGACAGATTTGTGATGGACTTTGAATTTTAAATGTGAGTTGGAGGGTAACCACAAAGGTGAGTGTTCTGCCCGTTGCGCTATTATCCTTAATCAATCAACCTTGAACAACGAAGCGAGAAGAATGACACATCCTGCGATACGTCCAAGAATTCCGCAAGGGCTTCAAGCCTGGTATGACCGGCTCATGCAAATCGGTCATCACCCCAATACGCAAATTTACGCTTCTCTGCTCGAGCATATAGAGCAGCCTGTCAACTCCGGCCTCCCACATAACAACCCTTCCATGTTGCTACTGGAAGACATTTTAATGAACACATCAGTTACAATTTTTGGGCTTAGTGGGCAAGCAGGACGCAATCTTACTATGTGGCAGCATATCAAATCGAGGTATTTCATGTCCCTAGGTTCTGTCAATTAAAGTCAAAGCATTCCATTCTTTTCGCAATTTTCTAACTTTCATCTGATAGAGCAAGTGAGTTACAGGACTTAGACACTCAGGGTACATGATTTAGGTAGCAGATTGCTAGCAGACTCGGATACCCTGATGCATGGACCCTACACACTTAGCAAAAGTCGGGTTTTTGGTGGGTTACCCCGCGAGGACTGATGGTCCATCGGATTCATTAAAATGCCAAGAATTCGATGCCATATTTGAGGTAAAATTTGATGTAAAATTTGATGTAAATTCCAATACCCAAAAAGCACTAAAATCCCGCTAGTTTATCGGTCAGATTTAATTATTTTGGGGGTGGTTTTTCAGCACTACCCTTATTATACATGCCCAAAACACATGCAGATCTCCGTTGCGACTTAAGCCTATCTTCTGGGCAAGGTTTTCCACCACACAAAAGTCGGACGCGACGAGAATCGCTTCCATGCAACTGGCAAATACATATCAGTTTGCTGAAGAGATGAAGGACTTTTTGAACAAGGATGAGTTGTGATGAGCCCTGTGATTGGCACGTGCTGTTACATGCAGCTGGGAGCCTCACCGTATCCAGTATTATGCCTAGACACTGGACCTCATCTCAAGAATCAACCAGAAAACTATGTTTTTCCCAACCTAGAGCAGTGTGTTAGACAACAACCATCCAATAATTCCACCAGAACAATCCAGAACAAGCTGGACAAATTGCTGGAAGAAAGGATCGAAACCAGATCGGACAGTTCTGAGCAGGACAAGTGAACGACCAAACATACCAAACTGTATGGATTAATTCATTACGGATGACATGGAGGAACACAATGATGTATGGATTTAGTCCTCGTCAGGGTGTAGCTTACTCAGACAGTTAGCCATCCAACCTGCCAAAACGGCAGGTTGGAACAGCTCAATGAGACAGATTTTACTACATTCGCATCTAACACGTGTTGGAATGATGCTGTCGCTGTTAAGAAAAATGACGAGCCCTTCTATGGTGGTCTTCAGTGTGGATGAATGCATTAAACGATACGCTAGTACTTTAGTTTTTAGAATGATGAATAAGAAGCTTTATTTGAAGTGATGAAATCAAAGTGTGAGAGCTTCGTTTCCCCGGGCTAGTTGCTTAATTTATAGTTGTCTGTAGCTGGTGTATCCGTAACGTTTTCTTAAACCTGGAACCAATGTAAACATAACATCCGTATTTTAATTTATGATGCCACCATGATGTGATTGAATTGCTCAAATCTCAATACTATGCCCTCCATTCCACGAGACTAATTTTTCAAAATCACTTCTTTCTTCCAATACCATTTCGAGTAACTCACAATGTTCCCATACAAGAAGAACGACCTCCCCTACATCCACCGCTATATCACAACCCACAACACCGAAGGCGAAGCAGTATTTCTTTCCCATGCCCAGGTACCCGACTACCTCCCCTCAAAGCCAGCCGGGGAAGATGGCGAGATCGCCCTGCTGTACGCTACAACCAGTATGCCGGCCTCAGTCGACGACGAAGCCGATGTAGCCATGTATGACGAGTTCCTGCATCAACCGCCGGGCATCACGACCGAAAGAGGGACAATTTTCCGGATGATCGACCTTCGGCCTGGAAAGGCCACGCCAATGCATCGGACGGTCAGCGTCGACTATGGCGTGATACTTGAGGGAGAGGTCGATCTGGTACTGGATTCGGGCGCGAAAAGGCACATGCATCGGGGTGATGTTAGTGTGCAGAGGGGGACGGCACATTCGTTTCGGAATCGAAGTGATAAGGAGTGGTGCCGGATGTTGTTTGTCTTTTTGCCGATGAATAAATTGACTATTCAGGGTAAAGAGCTGGGGGAGGAAGTTTACGAGGATGACTATGATAAGCCGGATAATAAAGAAGAATAGATTTATCGGAGATTCTGAATGACTGCTGCTATTGAATAACCTTGCCCTTGTGGTGAATTGGCCGCATAACAGCATCGCCTAGTCGTCAGCTGTGCTGATAATGTGTGGAGCGTAGAAATTGTTGTTTAATAGTAGCGAGGTATGATTCGTGTCCCCAGGAATTCCAAAACACCTGAAAAGAACATCTAGCATCAAGGTAGATGGCGAAAAAGACGAAAGAAGGGAGAACTATAAAGAGCCAATTTGCTTCGGCGATTTCGTTCTCGAGGTTATCCCGAAGGCTTTCAACTCATCTAAAGAAGGTTAGTACAATGATGGGCATCACCAATCACGACGAGACGCCATAGCCGAAGTTTATAAGCACACTTTACTCCTTTGACGAACCTGCTTGCCAATTTTTGATATTATGTGGATCATCACAGAAAAGTAAGCAGCCCTGGCATTCGAAAGTCCAATCAATTATCAAGATGTACGGGATGGGATGTTGAGGGGTTTGGCCCCCATATTATAAATCTCGAGATTATCAATCATTTCAACAGCCCCCACCTGGTGACATTCCGAAGCCAGTCGAAACAATTGTCAATAAATAAAAGCCAGGTTCATGGATCAGGAAACGTACTATTTAAGGCGGCATAGTACCACTCAATTGAACAGCAGAACAATCTCAAGTTTGCAATTCCCTCTCTTTGACAACCAAAACAAACATGGATACTCCAATTCGTCGAGTCATTGCCAGCCACGATGCTGAAGGAAAGGGCCATTTTGCTGCAGACGACATCTTAACGCCCTATGATCCCAACACCGCGCCAGTCTTCTCTACGCCAGGCCCCGACTCTGGCTTTGGCGTTATTCAAATTCACCGGTCGCGTGGATTCCCAGTGGACAATATGAAAGCTGTGGCTGATCCACATAAGACACTCGTTCCTCTCGCCGATACCAAGGGACCGTCTTGTCGTATCATTGATCTGCCGCCTGCCGACGCAGGCTGGTTCCACCGTACGCTGAGCTTAGACTACGGCATTGTGCTTTCTGGCACTGTTGGGCTCATTACCGATGGAGGGAAAGAAACGATCCTGAATCAGCACGATGTCATTGTATGTCGGGGGGTGAACCATGAATGGGTTAATCGGGGCAAGGATGTTGCTAGAATCTTTGTGGTGGTGGTTCCTAGCAAGGAGATCGTGTTGGCGGATGGGACTATACTGGAGAAGACTCCTGCTGGAGATATCTATGATCCTCAAGAAGAGGAGGATTGAACGGAGGTTTAGATGCACTTTTGTATACTTTCCCCGGAACGACGGAATTTCCCGATCGGAAAACGGAATCGCTTCCGACGGAATTAATTCCTCGCGCCTTGCGGTTGACATTATTTTTCCTTCTCACCCATGAACTTTTCCTTGACACCTATTTGTTTCCCTCCTATTCATTATCCTACAGCTTCGCAAACTATCCCTAACTTAGTGATTTCGAGCTATTCGTTCTTTTTGCAATTGCCCCACTTCCCCGCGCCGCACACATTCAATTGACGTGCAGCATGGATCACAATCAGTTCCGTGATGCGGCTCACTCAGCCATTGACGACAGTATGTGCGATATAACAGTAGTCAACTAGATTTTCATTCTGACCTCATGCTTTCCCAGTCGTCAAGTACTTCGAATCAGTCCCCGAGCGCAGGGTTCTCCCAGCCGTCGACCCCGGATATCTTCGCCCTCTTATCCCCGAGAACCCCCCAGAGGAGCCAGAAGCCTGGGCTCAAATCCAGGAAGATGTCGACACAAAGATAAAACCTGGCTTGACCCATTGGCAATCCCCCAACTTCATGGCATACTATCCAGCCAGCGTCACCTACCCCAGCATCCTAGGCGAGATGTACTCAGCTACCTTTACCGCACCAGCCTTCAATTGGCTTTGCTCCCCAGCATGCACAGAAATGGAAACGATTGTTATGGACTGGGTGGCCAAGGCTCTAGCATTGCCAGAATGCTTCCTGAGCACATCCGAGACACATGGTGGTGGTGTAATCCAGAACAGTGCCAGTGATGCCATCGCCACTATCATCGTCGCTGCACGAGAGAGACGTGTGCGGGAGGTTCTACTGGCCGATGGATTGAAAGAAGGTACACCTGAGTATGAAGATCGGAAATTCGATGTCCAAGGCAAGCTCGTTGCCATTGCCAGTGATCAGACACACAGCAGTGGAGCTAAGGGGGCTTTGATTGCGGGCACTCGCTTCCGCAGCGTCACTGCCAGGCTGGAAGATAATATGGAGATGACTGGACCGCGTCTACGGGAAGTCCTTGAGAAGTGTGATAAGGATGGTCTTACTCCCTATCACCTCACCATGACATTTGGTACTACAAACTCATGCAGTGTGGATCGCTTTGCGGAGATCAAGGCTGTTCTACAGGAGAAGCCTCATTGGCAGCGTATTTGGGTTCACGTCGATGCCGCTTATGCTGGTGCTTCGCTGGTTGCAGATGAGTGGCAGTACATTACCAAGGACTTTGCGGAGGGTGTTGACAGCTTCAACATGAACATGCATAAGTGGCTGCTGGTGAACTTTGATGCCAGGTGAGTTCAACGACTGACAATTTCGCGCAACAGAAACATAAATCTGACGATCATCAGTGTTCTCTACGTTCGGAACCGCTTGGACCTTACCAATGCGCTCGATATCACGCCCACATACCTACGTAACCCCTACTCGGATATGGGTACAGTCATTGATTACCGCAACTGGTCAATTTCCCTTGGTCGCAGATTCCGCGCATTGAAGGTCTGGTTCGTGATGCGAAGCTACGGTCTGAACGGCATGAAGGCGCACATCCGCAAGACTATCGGCTTTGGTGACATCTTTGCCGACTTGGTGCGCAGTCGCTCGGATCTGTTTGAAATTGTAACAAAGCCTGGCTTCGCTTTGACTGTGTTCCGTCTCAGGAATCCTCAATCATCCTCCGACGGAGCTAATGGCTCATCTGAGCGCGCTGTTAGGGATGAAGGTGCTGATGCCCTGACTAAGAAGGTATATGAGTTGATCAACTCCCGCGGAGAGATCTTTATCACATCTACTGTCATTGACGGTGTTTATGTGATCCGGGTTGTGAGTGCTAATCCTCTAGCTGAGGAAAAGAATGTTCGCAATGCCTTTGATATTGTACTTCGCACCACGGAAGAGGTGCTGCAGGAGAAATAAAGTGTATATACGAGGTTTATAGATGGCACTTGGCAGGCTGAAACTCTTAACCCATGATCGAACTGTACAATGCTATTAATTGAACATATTCTCTGCTCTATACCATCATTTCCCCATATCACAATCTCCCCACACTATTTGCCTCGGCGTGGGGAAGTCATCCCACTTACTCGCAATTACTCCGAACTCCCCCACGCGGGGTTTGCTTCAACACCGGCCACATTGACTTCATCTCAGTCATATACTCTCAAAATGTCTGCTCAGAATATTTCGTATGCATATCCCTGTCTGTCAGGTCGATCGATACTTACAATTACAGATACGTCCTCGTCACGGGTGCAACAGGGTTCATCGGCGCCCATGTCGTCGATAACTTGCTGGCTCGCGGATTCTCGGTGCGAGGATCAACAAGATCCAGGGCCAAGGGTGATCAGATGAAAGCAGCCCGTCCCGAATATGCCTCCAAGCTCGATTTCGTCGTGGTGGAAGACTTCACCAAGGTCGGAGTCTTCGATTCAGCGATGGATGGCATCGACGCAGTCATTCATGTAGCCAGCGTATGCCTTTCCAGTTACACCTCCTTCGCCCAATTCCCACCCAACCATAGAAACAAGTCAGCACAGGCTAACCTCAATCCCAGCCATTCTTCTACGACACCAAAAACAACGAACAAGACCTGGTCCTGCCAGCAATCAACGGCGTGAAATCCATCCTCTCGGCCTCATCCAAACCAGGAACCAGCATCAAGCGCATCGTCCTAACCTCCTCCTTCGCCGCCGTAATCGACGTAACCACCACCCCACCCCCAGACTTCACCTACACAGCCGCCGACTGGAACCCACTGACATACGCAACCTCCATCTCCCCAGACTCAAGCTCCGTCATCGCATACCGTGGCTCCAAAAAGTTCGCCGAAAAGACAGCCTGGGAATTCATGCAAAACCACAACCCCCCGTTCGACCTAGTAACCCTCTGCCCGCCAATGGTCTTCGGTCCAGTCGTTCATCCCGTCCCAACAGCGGCCGACCTCAATGAGTCCAACGCTGTGCTGTGGAGCGTAGCCGCTGGCATCGATCCCCTGCCCGGTGTGCGAGTGCCAGCGTGGATTGATGCGCGCGATCTTGCCGAGGCGCATGTTCGTGCGTTGCTTACTCCCGAGGCAGGTGGGAGAAGGTTCCTTCCTGCTTCGCCGGAGCCGTTTTCTTATGAGCTTGCGGCGGATATTATTCGCGGTGAGTTTGAGTGGGGGGTGGAGAGTGTGACGGGTAATTACAGGATGGGTGAGAAGCCGGTTGCCTCGTATGGGGTTGATGGGGAGACTGTTAGTCGGGAGCTGGGGGTTCAGTATCGGCCGTTCAAGGAGACCGTTGTTGATTTGGTGGGGCAGATTCATGGGCTTGCTTAGATCTATTGGCATTGTGACCTTGGGAACAACTTCACTGTACTTTTGTACTTGACTTATTGTACTGATCTCCGCTTAGTCATGAGCTTTCGGAAATGGCGGCCGGAGCCCCGACGCCACGCCGCAGCAAACTGTCGGAGGCGTTGCGGCACGGAAAGTGGATAACTGTGCATGAAACCCGATTCTTGAAACATCTGTCCCTGAACAGCTGCCGTCAATAACAGTCGAACAGTTCTAACCCTGCAACTCCTCCTGTAGACTCCTAGACTTCAGATGCCCCCAAGCCTGAAACTGCCCCACGCGAAGCACTTCACTGCTTCGCCCGGTGATACACTATATGACGGCATGAGCTCAATATGAAACGATGTCACCTTCTCCGCAGTCTTCATTTCGGAGACAGATGAATGGAGCCGGTCCGTCCGAAGACTCCCTGCTATTCAAGCCACAGCGGACCGGGAGAAGATTCGGCAAAGATTAATGACGATCGGCTGCCAGTGGATCCAGTCTACGCAAGAAAGAAATCATCCCTTGAACACCCTGACGGTTTGTCCGGATTTGCCGAGGTGGTCTCAGGTCGAATTCTCCTGATTTGCCAGATCTTGATGCCAAACTCGTGCAGAGTGTGGATCCCATGCCTTTGGCTCCGCGTCTGTTCCTGAAGAATCGGCTTCTAGTTTAATTGCCGCGGCATTTCCGAGTCCTTCCTCTTTATATAGCATATTGCAGAACCCAGGGAATGGATTTTGCAATCGAAACATCCCGGATATCCGACATTTCAAGATGATCAAATCCTCTCTTTTGCTGTTGGCCTCGTTCGGCGCTGGTCTAGCTCAATCAGCTACCCTCGAAGACCTTTACCTGGAGAATGCGCCTTCGTCTCCGCGCCCCTATGTCATCCCGCACTATGCCAACTCGCATGCTGTCACTGTTGGTGACCAGCTGTACCGCTTTACAGTTACTGGTCCCTCTTCTGATTATGCGTTCACTTTGATGAGCACCAATGCGCCTTCTAGTGGTTCTTTGGGTGTGTTGCCGCACATTCACCAGAAGCACTATGAGAACTTCTTCAACTTCAAGGGCCGGTTCCAGCTTTGGGCTCAGAAGGACTCGAATGAGCAACAGGCTCGTTTGCTCACCCAGGGTGACTATGGTTCCGTTCCGAGGAATACCACCCACACCTTTCAAATCTTGGATCCCGACACTGAGATGGTCGGTGTGATTGTCCCTGGTGGCTTTGAGTAAGAACTTGATGTGTGAAAACATACTTGAGATGTACTAACCCTCATGCAGGGACTTGTTCTATGCCCTCGGAACAAACTACACCTCGAGCACCGACACGCCCTATGTTCCCGCCCACTCCAACAGCTCTTCGTCGCCCGATGCCAGTGTCATTTCTTCATTACAGCAGTTCGACGTCTACGCCAAACTGGGCTTTGAGCCCCGTCGCGACTTGGTCAACGGCACAGCACCAGTTGACAACTCCGAGTGGCACACCGGCGCCAACGCCCTCGGCTCCCCAGCTCAGCCTTATTTCATCGCCAACAGCTACGGCCCCAAGTACCTCAACTCCAAGTTCGGATACCAGGTCATCCAGCCTCTGGTCACTCCCACCCAGGCTCAGGATACCAACTACACTCTGTCGACCATCTCGCTCAGCCGCCAAACCATGGACAACGCCCCTACATACACCCTGCCCGGAGCTGCTGCCTTTGAGGTTGTGGAGGGTGTGCTCATGATCCAGATTGGTGACTACCCCGTCGCGACCCTGTTCATGGGTGATGTTGCCTTCATCCCCGTCGGAGTGTCATTCACCTACTATTCCCAGGTGGCCTTCACCAAGGTGTTGCACGTCAGCAGCGGCAGCAACGGCGTCGATTCGCAGTTGATCAAGAGTGGACAGAGCTGGAACTATCCCACTTTCCCCAAATACTAATTCCAAGTACGCAGTACTGATGTATATAGTTATAGACATAGACCACAATGAAGTGTCGCGGGTCTCAGACCCCTCGATTCATGCTTACAGTATAACGTTAGTAGAAGTTCAGCAGTAGAGTTCGCCGAGATCGGCAGACCAGTCAGCATAAGAATTCCTTTCGGATCGATGCATTTCCATGCAATGCAGAGGAGCGTCACCAGTCACATTCCAAATGCGATCGAATTGACTTTGGAATCGACCCTGACCGCCAGTCGGACTAAGTTAATCCCACCGAGTCAGACCAGTATAGACAGTACATGTACTGTACTGTAGACACCTCCGCCCCTCAACATCACCAACCCACCCACCATACATACAGACCACCACCTAAAAGTACCAAAAAAAAAAAGAAAAATAACCAAGAACATCCCAAAATGACCCTCAAATCCCCCCTAATCCTCGAACTCGCCACACCAGACGACATCCCCGCAATCACAAACCTCTGGTTCACCGTCTTCAACGAGAGCATGAACCACCTCATGCCAGACACGCCAGGCATGCGCCAATGGATGACCGAAGCCAACCACCACGACATGCTCCAAAAGCCATACCAGAAATATCTCAAAATCAGCGACCCAACCAGCCCCGACGCGGACGGCCGTCCCCGACTCGCCGCCTACGCCAAATGGGATCTCTCCATGCCCGACCAGCGCGGTCCTCGATTCCCGCCTTGGCACGCGGACATGCCTGCTGCAGACTGCGATGCGTTCTTTGGGAAGTTGGAGAAGGATCGTGTGCGGGTGATGGGAGGCCGGAAGCATTATTGTATGGATTCGATGGCCCCTGGTTTTCTGTGTTGACCAGTACTAGACTGTACTGTGCAGAATTGTAGTTCGATCTGGCTAACTTGAAGCTTTTTTTTGTGTGTTTTTAGATCTGGATATGCTCGGGACACATCCTGACTACCGGCGTTGCGGAGCGGGCGCTGCGCTTGTTCAGTGGGGATGTGATGTTGCCGATCGGGAGGGCGACGGCGCTTATGTTGATGCGAGTAAAGCTGGTGCGCCGCTTTATGAGAGGCATGGGTTTGTGGATTTTAGTGACCCTGCGAAACCGGGGGATACTGCTTCCATGGGGAGACTGTAATTGGGGTGGAATAGGGATTACAGTAGGAAATAGAGGACTTGGCAGTGTGCATCACGTCTGTGGTATTTGTTGGAGTGGGACTCCGTGCTCGATGCGACGATTCTGCTTCGCTGTACTAGTTTTGGAGGCTAGGTGTGCGCTATCAGGTCCAATTTGAGACACTTGGATTTTACTGTAGAGGGAGAAATTACAGTACCCCTCTGTTTAGACTCGAAATTGGGGAAATCTGCCACTGCTACCACGTTCTCCTTAGTCCAAGTTCACTGTTGATCTATCGCGCAGGTTTGACTCCATTTCCGTGCCAAGCATCTCCGCCTTGGGCCACGGCACAGCTCGACAACACTTGAACCACGACACCACTCTACACATGAGCAGTGGGCCATGCGGGATTAATGCAGAGTAGGTCACTCTCTAATTATATCCCTCCCCTCAATACCCCAGACACTCCCAGGGACTATCAGAACTCCTAGCAAATCAACACTCACAGGGGTAGCAGGCGAGTCTCAAAACAGCAAGAGATGTGCGTCGCAGGGATAAGCTGCAGAAGTTCCTGGGCATTGGGCGCCACATCCCTGTCGCATTTTCAAGTTTTGACTCGACGTGCAGGTGGTCGACCGTTGACTGTCCACTGTCCGCTGCGGTACAGATGCAGACGCAATGTATGGTCGGGGATTAATGAACCGATCCACAGGAGACAACCCGTGGATGTTTCAAGGGTACGCGAACTGTATCAAGACAGTCCCCCCTATCATCCTACATCATCCTACATCATCCCTAATGCCAAATCCAAGAAGATGCCAAGGACTCCCTGTGGTGGAGAGGTCCAGAGGCTCCCATTACCAAGCACCTCGGGCTCGACCGCCTCATCTTCTAATCCGATGGACATCAACCCACTCCAGATCCCACCTTTCTGGTTTCTGGTTTCTGGTTTTCTGTATTCTCATTTTCTCGCGTTCTCGCGTTCTCGTATAAGAGAATTTACCGAACCCGAGACATCCAATTGCTGCATACATTTTAAAAAGGCGTGTTCATCGCTGCCTAGTTGTCCAATAGCGCAATACTTAGTCGGACATGGGCTGCACTGTCTATCCAAGTCCAATAACCCTTGCTGCTTTCATTTCGGCCGTGAGCCAACGGTCTTCCGGAGGGCAGCATGCATAATGCCCCACCGTGCTCTCTCCTTGGCTCACCGTGAAAGACATGATCGACCCCGACTACGGACCGACACTACTTACTAGTATGACTATGATTCGATCTCACACTGGCCTAGGCCGTCATGCTGAAATAATCATCTCTCACCTGGTTGGAGAATCACCAGCCCGTGCCACCCCATGTGGTGCCTGGATTATACATCATGCTGCTTCTAGTCCAGCTTCCCATTGGTTCGCAGATGTCCTGGACGAATTATTTTCATTTCTCTCAAGGTCGCATGCATATAAATTGAGCTTTGCGTCTCCGTTTCGTAGCTGCTTTTCGCTCCGACAGGTTCAATCGAGGCCGAGCTTTCCAATTGTATTTTGAACTGTACTTTCTGTCATGATGCATGCCCTCGCGCTCTTCACGGGCCTCGTTGGCATTGCCAATGCTGCTTGTCCTTACATGACAGGCGATATCGCCGACAGTCCTCACAGCATCGAACGTCGTAGTGATGGCGATGCTGCCGCGACGGAGGAATTCCTCTCCCAGTTCTACCTTGACGACCAAGATGTCTACCTGACTTCGGATGTTGGAGGTCCCATTGAAGACCAAAACAGTCTCAAAGCAGGCGAGCGTGGGCCCACCTTGCTTGAAGATTTCATCTTCCGTCAGAAGATCCAGCGATTCGACCATGAACGGGTATGTTCCCGTGAACACGATACTTGGAGAGGAAATCACAAGCTCATGCACTTCACCCTAGGTACCCGAACGGGCGGTCCATGCTCGAGGCACCGGCGCCCATGGCACTTTCACATCCTATGGAGACTGGTCCAACCTCACAGCGGCCTCTTTCCTTTCTGCCAAGGGCAAACAAACTCCCATGTTCACGCGCTTTTCTACCGTTGCTGGAAGTCGTGGAAGTGCCGATACAGCACGAGATGTACACGGTTTCGCCACGCGATTCTACACAGACGAAGGCAACTTTGGTAAGTGAATTGGTTCTCTTTGAAAGGATGCAATTGACCCGAGATTCCCATTTCAAATAGATATCGTTGGAAACAACATTCCCGTCTTCTTCATCCAGGACGCCATCCTATTCCCAGATCTCATTCACGCCGTCAAGCCCCGCGGCGACAATGAGATTCCCCAAGCTGCCACTGCGCACGACTCCGCTTGGGATTTCTTCAGTCAGCAGCCGAGTACTCTGCATACTCTCCTCTGGGCAATGGCTGGTCACGGTATTCCTCGTTCATTCCGTCATGTCGATGGCTTTGGTGTTCATACCTTCCGCATGGTCACCGACAAGGGTGCTTCCAAGCTTGTCAAGTTCCATTGGAAGGGTCTGCAGGGCAAAGCCAGCTTTGTCTGGGAAGAGGCCCAACAGGCTGCTGGTAAAAACGCCGACTTTATGCGTCAGGATCTATTCGAAGCTATTGAAGCTGGTCGATTCCCTGAGTGGGAGGTATGTACTTGCAGGCTCCTGTCCCCTGAGGTAATTGGTAATTCCCAGCTAACGCCTTACTAGCTCGGTGTTCAAATCATGGACGAAGAGGACCAGCTCCGGTTCGGATTCGATCTGTTGGATCCTACCAAGATCGTCCCTGAGGAACTCGTGCCCGTCACGAAACTGGGCAAGATGCAACTGAACCGCAACCCGATGAACTATTTCGCCGAGACCGAACAAGCCATGGTATATGACCTCCTCCACCCTCAACCATCACCCTATATAAACAACCCATGCTAACAACCCCCAGTTCCAACCAGGCCACATAGTCCGCGGCATCGACTTCACCGAAGACCCCCTCCTCCAAGGCCGAATCTTCTCCTACCTAGACACGCAACTCAACCGCCACAACGGGCCCAACTTCGAGCAACTCCCAATTAACCGCCCCCGAATTCCAATCCACAACAACAACCGCGACGGCGCCGGCCAAATGTACATCCCACTCAACAAAGACGCCTACAGCCCCAACACCCAAAACGCCGGCTCGCCCAAACAAGCCAACCAAACCACCGGCAACGGCTTCTTCACGGCACCCGATCGAACAACCACAGGCGCCCTCACGCGCTCCAAGAGCTCGACCTTCGAAGACGCCTGGTCCCAGCCCCGCCTCTTCTGGAACTCGCTCGTACCCGCCGAACAACAATTCGTCGTCGACGCCATGCGCTTCGAAAACTCCAACGTCAAAAGCGACGTCGTCCGCACCAACGTCATCATCCAACTCAACCGCATCAGCAACGACCTTGCCAAGCGCGTCGCCAGCGCCATTGGCGTCGCCGCCCCCGACCCAGACCCAACATACTACCACTCCAACACGACCGCGCACATCGGCGCCTTCGGGCAGAAACTGTCCAAGCTGGACGGGCTGAAGGTCGGTCTTCTTGCTTCTGTCGTGAATGGCTCGTCGATCGCGCAGGGCGCGACGCTGCGGGCCGGGCTTGCGGCGGCGGGTGTGGATGTCGTTGTTGTTGCGGAGAGGATGGCGGAGAATGTGAATCAGACGTATTCGGCTTCGGATGCGGTGCAGTTTGATGCGGTTGTTGTTGCGGATGGTGCGGAGGGCTTGTTCTCTGCACGGTCTTTTGCTGCCGCCCCGAAGGCGAAGGGGTCGGCTGCTACGTCGCTGTATCCTGCTGGCAGACCTTTGGATATTCTGTTGGATGCTTTCCGGTTTGGGAAGCCTGTTGGTGCTGTTGGGGGTGGGGCTGCTGCTTTGCGGGCTGGGGGGATCTCGAAGGAGAGAGAGGGTGTTTATGCTGGGAAGAGTGTTCCGGGGGAGTTTGTGAAGGATTTGAAGGAGGGTTTGAGGACTTTTAAGTTCTTGGATCGGTTTGCCTTGGATGAGTAGGGTGTTTGATTCCATCATGATGCTAGAATGTGAATATAAATTTCTTTTTTACAATAGTAACTTATGCGACTTGTCGATTGCTGTGTGCTCTCGAACATAAAAGATCCGTCTTCGCTGCTCCTCCTTTGTCTCACTTGTTCTTATGCTTCTCTATCTTGCACTCATTTCTGAGTCAATGCTTTAAACTATACCAGGATTGCTATAATACCGTGACGAGGTTAGTTCAGAGTTATTTATACTTCTATCGATAGCTTTATCTCTGCTGTACCTAAATCGATAGAAGAGAGGTCCATCTATAGATATCACAATTCCCTAGAGCGGAACCAAGCTTCCTAGAGCTTAAGCCGACTCCTTAACCTAGACTCGATTAGCGATTACACTCTCTTTGCTAGAGCCTAGCATTGTGCCCGTGGGTGTAAACAGGACCCATGTCATTACGTCTTATGACAATAGAGTTCGCCTCATTTCATCCGGCTTTATAACGAAGTTCGGCAGGAGCATCAGCCACTTCCGAAGTCTCAAAAGGATGAAAAAGATTACTTTCGAAAAAAGGATTTCAGAAGGACAATAGCTAAGAAACTGACACTTGTCTCCAAATAGAAACACGGTTCATGGTTAATCATCCGCTGAGACTTTGAAAAGACATGTTTGTCGCTTTTCTCAAGTTGTAGAAGCGGATTCAACGATTTATGGAGGACTGGGAAGATGTCTTGATGTCCAAAGTCACAGGTAGAAAGGCAGCCGTTTCTAGTTAAAAATCATCCACTTGTGATCGTACTGAACGAGAAGTCTGCATTGAGCTATATATTTTGTACAAAGCATAAAAGTAACCTCTTCATCGATCTCTTACAAGCCTTGCATAATCAAACAGAAGATATCAACCGGCCCTGCCTTTCTTCAAAGAAAGAAGCTGTCGCTTCCGACGAACAAACGAGTCAATATCCGCGAGAGCAGAAGCATCACGCAGATCCATCTTTCTCTTAGTAGGCTGAGAGCTAGAACTGGAAGTATCGCTCTGCCTGTCTTGTCCGATAATAGCCCACTCGGCAACAGTGGCACCGGTTCCATTCTTGGCTTCCACATCGATGGGGTCGAGTCCCTGGTTGCCGATGATGAGGAGAGACGCGTATCTGGTCGCGGGGACAGGCGATGAGAGTGTGACGTTTGTTGAGTTGCCCGTGGGAATGGCAATTGTGTCCAGGTCCGTGGTCGAGGTGTACGGGTGGGACTGTGTGATGTCTGTCAAGGTGGAGACGACTGCGTAGTCGGAGCTGTTGATTGAACGGAGGGCCAAGGTGGGATCTTGGAGAGTCTTGTTGTGGAAGATGACGGTTGCGTTGACTGGTGGTGCTTGGGCCCAGTCGAAGTAGAAGCCTGAGACTGGAGTGCCGATTTTTGAGTCTGGGAAGGAGATTGTCACGGCGCTCACGTTGGCCGCGAGGGAGGGCTGCCATTTTGTGGAGGCTGCGCCATCGGCTACGGAGAGGGGGAATTGGCCGGGCTCGAATGCGTCTGTGGAAATTATGGGCTGGCATTGGACGAGGTTGCCGGCTACTGTGTTTGAGGAGGCGACTTGTCTGTTCGGGATGACTACTGTGCCCTTGATCGGGAGCTGATACACGGTGGTATCTGTGTCGGGACCGGAATTGATGGTAATGGTCCTGTTGGCGAATTTGGGGTTCGCAGTATCAAGGGGCGCGGTGCGAATGGCACGACGGATGGTTGTGTGAGTATAGTTCGACCAAGCGGAGATGGGCCATCCGTGCCAATAGAAGTCACGGTATCTCAGGTAGGGAATCTGAGGTGGCAAGTTGGGATCGACATGGAGGATGTCATCGGGCAGCTGTCTTAATCCAAGATAACCGAAGAGGGAAACCTGGTTGGCACCACCGTGTCCGGTCAAGAAGGGGTATGCTGGATGTGTACCGCCGTTGATCGTGGCATTGTCTACCATTTGCTCCGATAGTTGGAAGAATGGCGCACGCGTATAAGGCTTGTATGAATACTGGGCATATGTATAAGCCGAGCAGCCGGACATAGACATCTTGTTCGCAACAATTGAGAAGATAGCCCAAGTCATTGCTGGGCCATCAGCCGACTGTTTGGCGGCGTACTATTTATGCTAGGTTAGTTGTGTAATAACTCTCGATAGGGCTCATAGACAGATACTCACGTAATCCAGATCATCCAGTGCGTTCTGGGAGGTATAGTTGGCAGTATAATCCAGCGGATAGGTGACCATGACCACATCAGCCTGTTTAACAACGGCGCTGCCATTCATGGTAGTGAATTCAAGAGTCACATCATTATCACGAAGTACCAGCACGCTATCAGCCATCTGGTCCCAGGTTCCATTCTCCTCAAGTCCAAATTGCTGGCGGAATGAGTTTGAGTATCGAAGTGTTTCTGCGACGAGAGGCATCGTGAAGCCGCCCGCGTCAACATGATTTGCATACTCATCCTAAATATCGTCAGTCGGTCACTTCACACTGTTGAATCTCAATTACTCACAGGATCAGTCATATTAGTCATTGTCCAATAAGAGCCATTTCGAACCAGCAAATCCGCATAGAGAGTGGCCACAGAGTCATAAATAGGGAAGTGCTTCTCTTTGAAAAGCTGTGTGTTACCACTGGCAACCCACTGGTTAATCAACGAAATACCAATATCTCCATTCAGATGATACTGGTAATCCCAGCAAGGACCAGTCGCCGTACAATTTCCAAAACGACCACTAGTCCATGGATAAATGGCAGCCGAGGATGAAAATTCCGTCTGGTTCTGCGACCCTGAGAACTTGGTCTCAATGTTCGCCTGTGCCTGCTCATACTTGGCGGCACGGAAGTTCGTGAACCGCTGGGCGGCCTCGGGATGAGAAGCAACAAGGCCAGGCTGCATCCATACATCGGCATCCCAGAAGACCTGACCACCATAAGATTCCGAGGTCAGGCCACCAACTGAAATGCTGTCCACGTTGACTGGTGCTCCCGAGGCTTGCTTGATTGCGTTTTTACCGACGGTATTCTGCAGCAAATAGTATGTGTTGGCCACGGCAATGACTGCGTCATCGATGATGTTGGAGTCTGCAGGGAGTGTTCCGTTCGGGAATGCATAGTGATCAACCGAGTTTTCGGGCATCACACTTGCCCATTCCATGATATGCGAACTGATAGACTTGGCATAGCCATTTTTCATCGCAGTAGAAGCTGCCTCCTTGGCAGTCTTCTTCGGGTCGCTGAAAGCATCGGTCGATGCACCTCCGACAAACTTGGTGATGCGTACAGCTTTACCCGGCTGGAATTTCACGGTCACACCCTGCGCAATGGAAGATTGGTTGGCGTGAATATATGGCTTGTTGGAGACAACCTTGCGCGAAGACAAATCCACATTCGACGATCCAGTCATATTGGTGTAAATATAAGCCGTGACATTGCTGATTCCGTTCGGTCTGACGGCTGAGAAAATAGCACCGTTGTCTTCCCCAGTCTCGACAAAGTCGGTACGTGTGGCAGAGGCTCCGTCCATCACATTCACAACGGTGGCTTCAGACTTTGTAGATGGGACAATCTCCATATCCACCACAGCCTGATTGATGTACAGCTTATGAGCAAAAAGCCGGTACGTAATCTTGAACGAGCCCTTGTCGCCTTCTGGTGTCCATTTATAAGACCAGATCAAGACACCAGCCTTAAAGTCGAACGTGGATCGGAAGTTGGAGATAGTCTTGTTGTCCACCTTCGCATCCAAGTATGTATTATTGCCAATATCCAGAATCAGTCCCGACCAGTGAGGCAAACCACTGATCACACTGTCACCGCCATACTGCGACAGCCACGGGAAGTTGGTGCCATTGGTATTAGGCTGCGAATTGAAGAACCCACTGACTGTCGCAAAGGACTGGCGGGCAGAGAAAAGTGGCCATCCGTTAGTGTCTTCGGGACTATCGATCTCGAAGAACGGACCGGCGCTGGCAACATTGATACCTAGGTATCCATTTGCAACAGATCCGCGTGTTTCAAAGCGACCTTGTTCCAAGTTGGTCGTGCTGAGGAGCCAGTTGTCTTCGTCCCATGTCACGCCGTCAAAGCCTGTTTGATACACATTCTTGCTAAAGTTACCCACTTGGCCTGGGCCAGTGTATTTTTGGACATTTCTTATAACTCTTCCGTTGGGTGCTCCGCTAACAGGAACTCCCAGAGATGCAAGAAGCGGCAATGCCGCGCATGTAAATGACTGGGGACAGTAAGTTAGTTCACAATCCGTGCTGGACACAGGGTTTCAGACTCACTTTGAACTGCATAATGCAGTCTCACCGAGTTTCTAACCAGCTCTGATGCTAGGTAGATTTAACAGGAAGATATAATCCAAGAAGCCGTATCTCAAAGTCGATATATGGGCAGTTTCTACCTAATATATTGCGAACGCGGGGTGTGAGGAAAAAAGTGCAAGAGCCAGGAAAGATAAAGTGCGCCCTCCCCAGGAAAGTGGGTGACGATCCAGGTACATAAAGGAAAAGGCCTCAACTCATGGCAAAGTGTGGGGAAGCGTCACATCTGACTGGCAGAGGAAGTGGATTATACGAGCGTCAGTCAAGCCGTGTCGTATGAGGCTTGAGCGGCTCTACGGAATAGTCGGGATATGCGGGGGCAAGGCATAATTGTCTATGACATTGGCCAAGATGGCCGAAAAGTATCGTAGTCGGCATCCACGGACAGGAGTTGCCATGCCGGATTCCCCAGATCGTCGTCATCGAGTCCGAGAGAAGGTTTGGCGCGAGGACTATGTGGGGTTGCTCTCGCATTTGAGTAATAGTCCGATAAATGGCCGTTGCCTAGAGTTAAATGAGAGGGGCAACTCATTTGTAACTGAATGGACAATGGATGAAGCATGGAATTATCATGCGGCGTGCAAAGCCAGGAGCAGACAAGACGATAAGTTCGAGATGTTTCTGCCTCAGGTGTCAGTCTGGTCTATACTTCGATCAGAAAGTGTCCATTTATTTTGCCTCTGCTATATCTAGCTATATCTACCAGGATAAAATCACCAGATCATACACGGTTGAGTCTCTGTTAGGGCAATGCTGTTTTCTCAGTTCAAGTCATTCCACCACAATCTTCGGGTGTTCAATTCAAGACTCGTGTGGCCTCGCACTCACAGGCATCAGTAGTCGGTACTGATAAGGGGAACACGATGTTCAAATCAGACACATCCGAGAAGAGTTGGACATGGGTTCCCATTGAAGAAGAAGGTGGGCGAGGTGTTGTTTGCCCAAGTCGAGAATTCGTCTAACTTGCACCGAGACAATTCTCGCCGCCCGAATGCTGCAGCAAGCTCTATGGGCTGTGTCCGCCCTTCAACCCCTCTGCAGTGAGATGAAATTCACTGCCCTAGGTGATAATGGCAGGGTCCTCGGCATAGCTGACCAAGACCAGTAGAAGTGATAAGAAATTGAGCCAATCCATACCATCCTTCATCCATCTTCATCACTATTCTCCTCATCCGATTCTTCTTCTTCATCACCGTTCGGCATACTAGAATAAGGAACCTGGGAGTCTGGCTGCGCAATACTCCTCGGCTGTGCCCTAGCAGCAAAGGCTCTCTCGCCTACATAATGATCGCCCGGCCACCCTTCCTTGCAGACAGGACAATTCTCCCCTTTCTGCATACGGAAGAAGTTTCGCATACAATGCTCATGAAGACGTCCCCCACACTCGAGATCACCGCAGCGTTGCCCCTAATTCAGTCAGATGCTTCCACGAAAATACAGCGTCAGGTATACTCACCACAGTGATGATATCCTTGCAAGCAGCGCAGAACTTAATCCGGTGCGCTCGGTGGCCCTCACGAGTCTCATCATTATACTCCGACACCAACCAGCCCCGCAACTCCATCAAGGCGCGCGGTGTCAGACTAAGATACCCCTTCAAACTCTTCTGTAGCCAGCCCTCCTCAATTAAATTTTTGATCATGGTCTCTGCCTGCGTCATGCGCAGCGACTGAGGTGCTCCAGCCTGTGTTTGTTGTGTACCAGCAGCCTGGGACTGTCGTCTACTGGTATCGCCAGCTCGGTGCAGTTGCACCGCTTGCATTTGGGTAGCGGCCAGCCCTTCGCATCGGACTGTGTTGTTGTTGATGAACATGTAGTCGAGGAGGCGTTTCAGGAAGGCGATTTCGTCTGCGGAGTACGTTGTCGCGAGCTGGGTTAGAGGATCACTTGTCGTGTTGACGAGGGCGTACACTCGGTCTGGTAATGAAGGGGCATCCTCTGGGGTTGTGGTTGGAGGGGTTTGTAGTAATGAGCTTCTGATCTCGAAGTCGAAGGGTGAAATTGCGGTATTGGCTGCTGAAACGTAGGAGGAGAATTGCTCTTCGGTGACATCTTCGGGGTCGACTGTTTGGCCCTCTGTTTGTTTTTAGAGTGAGCAGACATTCCAACAGGTGCGGCCATGAGACCTCGCTTGTAATGTACCGGAAACTGTCAATATTGCGGCCAAAACTGGTTGCGCTTCTTTAAAGGTCATGAACGAACGTGCCATGAACGCCTGAAGAAAGGCGCGGTTGCTGTGGTCGTATGCGGCATCCATACTGTCGCAAGTAGATTTATTGTCAGCTGGGGTAGATGCGACAGTAAATGTTGCCGTGTCAGCTGGGCTGGTCGTTTTGGGGCGGTTGAATTGAGAATCAGATTCGACGCGCCGACGCGCTCGCGTAACTATCAAAGTGGATGCCAAGGCCGCGGAGTCGGCGCATTGGACAAAGACCACGTTGAAGGAATCTTCTATTTTATATTTTATAATCTGGGATTGTATGGGAAATGCTTCGGTTTCTACTGTGGTATACTTGGAAGATATTACTTGCTTTCACGATAGCTTGAATGCATACTATACTATACTACTAATACATGGAGTACCTGGAGAACAATACAAAGGACATAGAAAGTTCTATGCTATCTAGCACATAATTTCATCTTGAAGTTCTGATATCATGCCATGAAACACAAAATGCTGATCAGGAAAAAAAATTACCGAAACCCCATCCCCTAGACGCTCCGATGCGCAAGGAACGCGGAATCGAATCATCCACTGATATCGCCGAACGCCAAGAAAAGATCAAATCAAAGAAGAGAGTCGATGAAATCAACATCCAGAAAGCTGCAGAACACCTTTAGAACCGCCGACGGGCAGGGTCAGGGCTAGGACTGCGGCTGACGCTGCGTGCATCTCTGCCGCGCTCCTTGAGCCACTTCTTGGTGCTCAGTCGCAGCTCGCGATCAAGCTCGGCCGAAGGATCTTTGCGGTGAATGAAATTGCAGAACCCTCCACGTACACACCCTTCTCCGCTATTCAGACGACAACACGCTTCTCGGAAATCTGTAACAGGTGATAACTCGCAATAAATGGGCCGCGCTGCGTACCAGCGGGAGTTCAGGGCGTCGCATGCGGCTTGGGCATCTTCTTCGTATTTGAAACGGCCGTAAACATTACCGATGAGGTCTATTGTCGCGGAGGCAGATATTAGCAGGCTGTTGGGAAATCCATTGCACTGAGACCGGTCAACTTACGGTCATTGTTATTGTCGCAGATGACAAGCTCTTCGAGCTCGCCGTACTTGCACAGCTCACACCAGACGTCCTCATAGAAAGCGTCGAAATGGTTCTGGAGCTGGCTTGGGTTCATCTTGTTCTGGGGGTCGTAGGCTGGGTTCTGGTACATGTTGGGCATCAGGATAGTCTGCGAGTAGGAAGGCTTGACGTGCTTGCGCGAGCATCTGTCGCCGTGGCGGCATGCGCCGATCTTGTAGTAGAACGAGCAGTTGACCTTGTCCTGCTCGGTACCGAAGATGGAGGCGAGATAATTGGCCATGACTGCGAATTTTCGGGTTGCGCGAGAGCAGCAGTGAAGATGAGAGAGAAATTAAAGAGAATTGAACCTCGCGATCGAGGTGGTGGATGTCAGCGAAGGGAGGAAGTTGATTTGAAAGCTGCGGGTTGGTTATGCAATGCCTGAAGTTTCTGGAGAGCTCTGGGGCGGTCAATTCGCGGGCGGTCAGTTCCCGGGGTCGAGGCCGGTGACTAATCCAGGCGCACGGGCCAGTCGGGGATTCTGCCATGGACGGCGAATTGGGTAGGCGGTGTGTTGGATACAAAGCATCAATCGATGTCGTTGTAAAGACGTAGCATAATACTGTGGAAGGCAGGCTTGCAGATCAAAGTGATAAGGCACAGTTTGCATAGGATTATTCTGCAGCCATGAAGACTCTCTGTATGATAATGCCTCCCTTCTAATGAGATCATCAGACATTTCACGGCCGTATCGTCACAATACTAAGGTCTTTGTTCTATCAGGGCTTGCTCACCTATATTTAGATAGAGGTTCGTTCCTGATATTCTGCTTTAATCCTATTGTGATTTATGATCAGTTTGGTCAGAAAACGACGTCTTTATTCCAAGGGTTATTCAACCGAAAACCCTCAAGCAGTGGTGTATGTATCATCCTGGTTTTTGACTTCGAGCCCAGTTACATCAACCGAGGTGTCTTGTTTTTGTATCATCTCAGATATGACTTTGCCCGTCCCAAGACTCAATGAAATACCCCATGGTCCATGTCCAGCTGCAATAAACACGCCTCCGCTGGAACTTGCCTTTGTCCCCCCTCCCAGCAATAGATCGTGAATTTTGCCAATGGTTGGAACACCAGCACCACTTACAGGCCTGAAGCATAATCCTTCTCGGATTATCTCTAGATCATCAACATTGTTTACCTCATCGGTGGCCTCTTCCCTATTTTGAGCAAGACTGCCCATCAAACGAACCGCGACATCCTTGAGTTTCTGCATCTCTTGGGGATCGAAAAGCCGCTTACTACCTTCCGCGCAGGACGGAAACTTGATGGTGGTGGGGTTGAGGCCGGCGATATAAATTTCACCACCTTCTCTGAGGAAGATCTCGGGACTGAACCCACATGATGAAGGGTGTTCTGTAAACACGGCATGGCTCTGACCCCCGTGAGCAGTCCTCTCATGCTCCAACGTATATCGAGGTGAGCGAACAACAAGAGAGTAGCCTGCCAGAGGTGAGATATCCAATGATAGAGTCGACAGCGGGAACAGATCTTTGAAAACATGTGGTGTCCAAGGTCCCATGCTCATGACAAGATTTGTACATGGGATCACTAACTCTTTCTTCGAATTCAGGCACATTATGTTAACACCCGTAATTGTTCCATCCGTATCTTTGACAATTTCTGTTGCCTTGGCTGGGTAATGAAGCTTCACCCCTCTAGACGTCGCACGTTTCATCAGATAGTGACTTAATCTCAATGGGTCCCTAACAAAAAGTTTAGCAATCCCCAAAGACTCGCCTCTTGCGGACTACCCACACTTGAGCCACGCTCCCCTCTTGGCTTATTCCCTCTAAATTGCCTTGTCTCTGCTTTGTCAACCATTCTGGCCACGCAAAGGTGGCAGGGTCGTCATATCCCGCCGCTGTCTCCGCCCGACTCGTTCCTGTGTTTATCCAGTCATCGCCTTGTGGAGCACCCGATTTCTGATGAGGAGCAGTATCCAAATTGAAGGCTGTCCCTTTCATAAATCCCCAGTTTTGTTTTCCTTCATTTTCCGCCGCAATTTTGGTGTGTAGGTCAAATGATAAGGCACCAAGAGGCGCAAGAGATGACACAAACCAGTCTCTCGCCAAGAAGCCTCCTGCGTAGCCTGAAGCGGCAGTGAAGAGCTCTGGGGATTGCTCAATAATGTATAGTTCCTCCTCAGGTTGATTGGCAGACAGATAGTATGCAATTGAGGTGCCAATGATCCCTCCTCCAAGAATAACGGTTGACATGGCTGGTCTGTGTGCTGTGTAGATATGGATCGTCGTTTGAAGATCGCACTTCTTTGGAAGAGAATTGGACTTGACTCGGTTTATACTGCGTTATTTCCGCTTATCTCTGTTCTCTGGTCTCAGATGCATCGCGTCAGGGACTTGAAGTCGGTGCGGGGTTGGACAGAGATAAGTTCGCCTACTCTCGATTTGGTATTATATAACTTAACGGTCTCCCCAGGGCTGTGCTCTCGGCTTATGTATGCTCCCTCTATACTTGGTTTCCTCTGTCACTTAGCATTGCCTCTCCGTTTCAGTGCTCAGGTCTAACAGCATTCTACTCACTAATTCTAACTCAGAATGGATCCCCAAACACCCTAGCTATCTCACTCTCTTTTACAGCGCCATCGCTTATCAAAATCTATTTCTTACTTCATTATTCCTGCCGCATCATAAGATAGGAGTTTCTACAGCCAATCTTTGGTTCCGAATCCAGAACTCATTTAGCTACGCTTATAAGACTTGACTTTAAAGCGCCTGTTAAATGCTAGCTAAGAGGTTTAATTTGAAGATAAATTTGCCTGAGGGAGCAGCAATGAAGGACAGACAATTCAGCACTCCCGCCTAGGAAGTAGTCGATAAATATTATAAGAGAAACTTAGCCAGGTAAGGTTACATAGAACATGTTAGCAACGGACAGCTAGTATCCCGAGAAGAGAGAATCCTTCGGCATAGCGTAGAGCTTATGGCCGGGTCGATATCCAGTTCGCCAGGTCTCCGTTGACCGAGCATTTGATCATTGCGGAATCGTCTGAGATTCATTGCTCATGAGATTTCCGCTTGTGCGGGCGAGATTTACCACCGGTCTTCCGTAAAGCCTTAGCCCTGGCTCATAAAAGGCCTATGTGGAAGTAAGATCATTATAACTGCAAACCAAAATAGTATATGCAACAAGTCCCAGTTCCTCAGAAAATCATACTGAAAACAAATAATCTGGCTTTGTTTCGTCGAGGCGGAGTAGTCTTCTTTACATCCAAACTATGTAAGAAACAACCACCTGGGCATATTTTCAGACAAGAAATTGCCAGTGTGAGATTAAGATAACGCGCAGTTTTCATTATTCAAGTCCTTCCTGAATTGAGATAGCCTGCCCCCTTGTCTGAAACTAGTTTGACACGATGACCCTTTTGTTATCAAAATCATTGCCATTCTTTCCTGCTGCCACATCGACCATCCATCGAGCACAACTTTCACGAGTGATAAACAGACTAGCCCCAGACTCAGTACTGCCAAATGTTCTCACTGGCTTTATACCGCCACTTTGCAACCCCACCGGCAATGGAAGCGTCCACAATACATCATCTCCACAGTTCGCTTCAATTTCGTCATTCACGGCATTATGGTCCTTATATGATTCAGAAACATTGCTGAACCTGATCATAAATCGGACAATGTAAGGTGTGACTGCGTAGCTTTCGCCAACACCAAGCGCATTCATCACGACCATGCGAGGTTTGCTCCCTGGGTGTATCTCAGTTTGTGCGCGGAGAGCACGAGCCGCATTTCTTGTCGAGTCTGCGATCAGACGAGGTGGCCCGAGGAATTTACCCCACGGGTTTTGGCCAACACGGGGTGCATTGAGGAATACCAGGACAGCATCAACGTAAACCCCGGCAGCCTTGAATGCACGCTGCATATCCTCTTCTGATAGAGGGGAACCCTCGACGATTGACAGCCGATCATGAGGCTCGATACCATTGGACTTGCGAACAAGGATAGTAACAGAGAACCCTAGAGTGGACTGAGCATTTATACAAGCAGGGTCTTTCAATCGATGGAGTCGGATTTACCTTGATCCAAGGCATATTGGTATCCGTAAAGACCCGTTCGCCCCGTTGCTCCCAGAATCAGAATATGCATTTTAGGCAGATGATATGCGAAATAGGATATATTGACAATCGGTGAATGGAATGATGGTTGACCTTTGAAGGTCACCGCGTAGTATTTCTGTAGTTTCAAGGGGGTAAATTTCCTGATGTCACGTATAATCATCTGGAGAACACTACCTAAGCCCACAAAAGCCGAACGTTAACGGGCTGTCATTGGTGGAAGTCACAAACTCAGAGCCAATGAAAATGAGATTGGCAGCTGAAATGTGCTTGTTCCCGAATTCCGCCCGTGGCTTACGCTGGCTTACGCTTTACGGCCAATCAACTGTTCTCAGGGTCTAAGCACCACTTAGCACTATTACCAGCATAAATCCACGAACATCCGTTCATCAGTATTTAATCAAAGGAACATTCCATTATTTTTATGAAAGCACTTCATCCCATAACTGCAAGCTCTTGATTGATGTACATCTGCTACCTGTGATACTGGTAAGTGTGAGAAAACTCCTTTAGCTTCTCATAGTACTATGTCGCCCTGCATCTATAAATGACCATCATGTTTGATTTATTACAACCTCTAACTAAAGCCTCCTTAGAATGTCCGACAGGCTTTCAAATCATCGCTGAAGGAGCCCACAGCCGTGACCATGTCCCCGTCACTTGACATTGAAGCTCTAAAGCAAAATAGCCTCGCCTTTGTGCAGCTCCTCGGCAACGACCATGACACCACCTCTGAAAGAATAATCGGCCTCCTCGCCGAAGACTTCGCCGTGCAACATGGCGAGCTTCCCCCATCAGAAGGCGGCCGCGATGCATTTTTGAACAAATTAGGAGATCGACTCAAGCTTGCTAAGGGCCATGCTAGTGTTGAAGTGAAACATGTTATAGCAGAAGTCTGTCAAAGCGAGCATTCGAAAAAAGGTGGGAAAAAAGGTGGACAGTGCTGGGTTTATAGTAGGAAAAACACGCCGTTTGGATCTAGTGATAGTGTGAGTTGTGACGTATATCCCTGCCAATCGTTACTGGCTCTTTATCGGATCTAGTGTTTGTTAATCTGAGTTATGTATAGCTTGATATGATCACCTTTGGAAAAGATGGTCGAATTACGTTCTGCCACGATCTACACAGTCCGAAGCAAGGATTTTATTCGAGTTTCTTCAAATGGGTTGTCGAATTTGTGTTTGGGATATCGACGCATGCTGCGTATTTACCTAGGCCGCAAAGTCAGTCATAGCATATAAATGATATTCTGAATGTTGGCTATTACCAGTCTTCGGGGCATTTCTTTGGATCTTCCTATATTCGGCCATCTGGTTTGCTACACGGCCGGAGAAGGGATAATATAGTCAGCTTTGGGCATCCCTCAGTCCTAATGTGAAGAGTGGCAAGTTTTTTATGGCCCTGTGGGCAAATTTGGAGTTGGTTCCAAGCTGAACCAGAATGAGGAGCTAGGTGACAGTATGTTCCAGTCGGTTCAGCAGGAGCTTGCACCTCATCTTTAGCTTGTTCTTTTTTTATCTCCAATGGTTTTTATTGTGAGGAATTTGGTACCATATACAATCTTGACAGATAGGCTTTTTTAGGCACATGGTCGCTAGGTAGCTGAAGTAAAGCCTTCCAAGGATGATATAAGTTCGTCTGCATTAGAAGTTTTCTCTAACTATAGATTGTTGACTTTTTGCTTCATCAAACCAATTTTCCACGCAGATTGCCTTGATCTGCGTATATCTGTTGGCCTGCCGCTGGCTACTAGCTTAGCAGGTCTTTCTACCACAAACAGCAATATTACGGAATGGGTTAATTCAGGAGACAAGTAAAACGTCTTATTATCGCTGATCAAGTTATAGGTTAGATCAGGGGGCTTAGGCTCCAGATGTGTGTTGTTGGAAACTGTCCACATTCAGATAATTTGAGTCTTCGTCTTATCGTTTTGATCGATTCAGACTCATTCTGAGGTCTATGGTCGGTTGCACATAATCCAGATCCTGGTCGGAAACCCGCTTAATATGCTTTTGTTGCACCACGAGACCGTCCTGCGCCACAGACGGTAAGACCTGTATCTGTTAGTCAAAAGACAATACAGTCATCATACATAAACTACAGTAACTTAAGAAACCTCGATAAATTAGGCCGGGGGTTCGGATTCGGCCCGGCCAGAGGATTTAAACAAAGCATAGCCCCCATCATTATCACCTCATCATCCGCTCTGTAGGTTCCCAACTACCATTTCCCAAATCGCCTTGACATCTCTCGGTTCAATATGACTAAAATTATTATAATTCTACCATTTCTGGTCGTTGTGACTCTCTGTTTGACAAACGTCGCTCAAGCCAAAGTCTGCGCCGCTGTGTGTCAACTAAGTCAGCCAATCTGTCCCTTAGGAGAGGTAATAATTTCAACTGTCCGCCTTGATGTCTTTACTTTTTGAAGTAATAAACTATATGCTGACTTTTCGCCGTTTTACTATCATAGAAGGCTTCGGGTTTCCAGTTGTGTCTTCGATAAACAAAACATTCATCTTTGATACTACTCTTACTCATTTCGATCATATAGGGATGCTGGGGTTGTTGTCAGCCTTACTAGTGCTTTTTGGACAATGGAATGGTACTCAAACATATACTCAATAGCTTTTTGGTTATTTCAGGGGCCGTGAATCAAACTGAGTCAAACAGAGATTGTACTTCTAAGGAGCGCAATAGAGTCGTTCTCGTTCTTGAATTGGCTTGACCAGTACACACTCACACTCTTCTAGTCCCGCCGCCAAGACCTAAACGCAGATCAGTCATTGCCTTAGCCACACTTACTGTACAGTAGTTCAGGAAAGCTGTAGAATAAATGAACCTGGTATGATACGGTATCTAGCGAGGTAATAATACACTTGGCTCATGAGAATCCTGTCGACTTCCATGAAACCCAGAGCGGAT
This sequence comes from Penicillium nucicola, assembly GCF_028828085.1. NCBI lineage: Eukaryota > Fungi > Ascomycota > Eurotiomycetes > Eurotiales > Aspergillaceae > Penicillium > Penicillium nucicola. Next base: position 3,182,617 of record NW_026643126.1, on the reverse strand, counting down.
CTTTGACAATCAAAGAGAGCTGTATTCTATATACGCCAGGCCCTACAGTACAGTACATGTAGAATCCTCTAGGGTTGACATGTTCTAAGGCAAGGGTCAAACTTCCAAGGCTGGCAATGCCAGTGAGCCCGTTTCTGACTAAGCGTCCAGCTGTAACTAACGTTGATTAATTAAAGTCACGTGTGGCTGTTGCTCAATCTGAGCACGAACTGGTTTGACTAGGTCGATGAGCCTGACTCTGAATGCCCTCATGCAACTTGGAGAAGGAATGCAGTATATATTGTGCCCTATCAAAGACAGAAATCAGTGCACATGTGCCTTTCTATCTATCTGTTGCATTTATGAGATAGAAATGAACGGCTTTTCACAAGGGTCCATAAGAACCAAGTTGATCCATCATGAATATATCAACTGCTCACTTCCATTTAAGTGATAAAAGAATTACTCTTTGTGATTGTTATGATTGAACATCGGATGCTTGAGTAACATGACGTTGCGAAGCCGAAGCCATCAACCCTGGGAACCCCACGAGATTATTAAGCCCCGCACTAAATCGCCAATCCATTTCTCATAATCAATCGAGACCCTGTCAAGTGCAATATCACCTCTGAAGGTATGTTTATCGGGAAGATTGTAGTCTGAGTTTCTGTCACCGTGGGTTTTTGAAGAGAGATGTCACTTAGCTTTTCTCCTCCGTCTCTGGTCCACTGTTGTCCCATGACGTGTGATGTTTATACAGCACCGAGCAGACAATCCTATTTGGCAATCTCTCTTGCTATTTTTGTTCATTATATGGCATAAAGCTTCATAAAAAGGGAGATATATCGCTAACAGCTGGTACAGAGAACCCCAAAATGGCTGCCAAAACCATCATCGTCACAGGTGCCTCCCGAGGTGACAGCTCCCAAGTCCTGCAATCACAGTCATATACTGACACAATCTTCCAGGCATCGGTCTTGCAGTAGCCAAGTACCTGCTTTCAGCACCCCAATCCCACAATGTGGTGGTGGTCGCCCGCAGCGTTGAGCCCCTCCAAAAATTGAAGGAGCAATACAGCAAACAAGTCGAGGTTGTGAACGGCGACCTGGCAGACTTCTCTCTTGCCCAAAAGGCAGTGGACACAGCCATCAAGGCATTTGGTCAGCTCGACGGCATGGTCCTGAACCACGGCCTCCTGGGCCAAGTTGGCAAAATTTCAGAAGCCGATCCACAAAAGTGGAAGGAAGTCTTTGATATCAACTTCATCAGCCTAGTTGCATTTGTACGAGTCTCCTACATATCGAATCCTACTCTACGTTCAAAATTAACAGGAACAACAGGCCAAGGCAGCTCTCCCGGCTCTCCGCCAGTCCAAGGGAAAAATCATCTTCACCTCCTCCGGTGCAGCAGTCACCGGATATCGCGGCTGGGGTCTCTACGCCGCTACCAAGGCCGCCATGAACAACTTCGCTATGAGCCTGGGCGCTGAGGAGCCGGATGTTACCTCCGTCTCGGTCCGGCCTGGTATGGTCGACACCGAGATGCAGCGCGAGCTTCGGGAGGACCATGCCACGAACCTGGATGCGGAGATGCACTCCAAGTTCACTGGTGTCCACAAGGATGGCAAGCTTCTCAAGCCTGAGCAGCCGGGTCATGTCATGGCCAAGCTTGTTCTTGATGTCCCCAAGGATATCAGCGGCCGTTTCTACTCGTACGTTGGGCCCTATTTCAATGCTGAGGTTGATTATGCTAATAAATTACAGATGGAACGACAAGGAGCTTGAGGCTTTCCAGGAATAGAGTTTGTATCATTGTGATTGTTATCAGCTAGTAGAATTTTCACGTTCATATCTGTAGTCTTAAATAGCAAGTCAGCATGGATCGCTATAAAACATTGAAGCAAATTCAAGACAATGATTTGGGTTACAAGTCAGTTGAAAGATGAAAAGCATATACATTTTATAAGCATTAGGTGCAGCACACCTTCATGTTTAGCATGGAATGTAAGGGGTTCATCAAGTAATTCAAATTCAAAATATAGTAAAATTCTCAATCGCGTACCTTTTGATAATAAATACACAAGAAATGTGAAATGATCCTGTCCTCCAAATGATGTTCCGAAGAGAAGAAAAGAAAAGAAATGTGGAGTCTCAAGCTACAGAGTCGAGTGGGTCACTGTGAAAAATCTTCAACAAAGTTAGCCTGAGCTCCAAAATTGAGATGAGTTGCAAAATTGGTAGTGTTGATAGTATCAGATAGTCCGTTTGGCTAGGACAGGTATGGTCACCATTTTATGGTATGATAGGGGCGACAACAAGGTTCATCATGGTAAAAAAGGAAAAAGGGAAAAGGAGGAGTTCAAGCTTCAGAAACTTACCATTAATGCAGGGCCTTGGAAAGAGTCAATCGCATTAGAGAGACTCAATCCAAGGTGGTTGAGTGATGAATGATGAAGAAAGAAGGAAGAGAGAAAAATGAGAGCGCCTTATATGTAATTGAGAGCGGTGTGATACTGCCGGCAAGAAATGTACTTAACTCCGGCGCGCCTGCGATCTCCAAGAAACTTCGAGCCCCACGCAAAAGCTCGAGGAAATTACGATCGCATCTTTTTTTCTCTTTTCCCCTTCTCGGGTCGATTCTTACCAGTTCCTCTATTCCACGATCTCCACCTGTCAATTTCGCCATGTCCGATCGTGAATTCAGCTGTAAGTGGCCGGAATCCCGACAGCCTGCGCGCGCTTTTGCTGACATCTAATGCTTTAATAGCAAACGACGATCTGTCGCTTCCCAAAGGTACCATCTAAGTTCTTCTTCGCGCTCAATTTGTGCATTTTTTTCGGCGCATGCAGCTCATCTGGTAGCTGTCTTTATCTCTTCGCCTCCTGTGCACTTGCCGCGCTGTATGCGCGTTCCACGAGCCTGTGCTAACCTAGATTCTTGTGACAGCCACGGTCCAGAAAATCATCACCGAAATCTTGCCTCCCAGCTCCGGTCAAACCTTTTCCAAAGATGCGCGCGACTTGCTCATGGAATGCTGTGTTGAATTTATCACCCTGATCTCCTCCGAGGCCAATGATATCAGCGAGAAGGAAGCCAAGAAGACAATCGCATGTGAACACGTTGAAAAGGCCTTGCGCGATCTTGGTTTCAGTGACTACATTGCCGATGTTCTCTCCGTTGCCGAGGAACACAAGCAGCAGCTCAAGGTATGTCTCCATCTGTGTGGTGGGTTGCGCATTGTTGTGTCAGATCCAGTTGCTGATCTGGTTCCATTCTAGTCACGAGAGAAGAAGCAGAGCAAGATGGAGCAAAGTGGCCTCACAGAGGAGGAGCTTCTACGGCAACAGCAGGAGCTGTTCCGTTCCGCGACGGACAAGTACAATGCCGGACCTGAATAGAACCATTTGAGACTCGTGCTGGTCATAGAGCAAAAGGGTCACTAGGCGTTTTGCAAGACTCTCTGGTTACGAGGGTTTGGAGTTCTGTTCGACGGTTCTTGGTTTTACTTGTCATTGTTTGGGGGTGGGGTTGGGGATATACTTAATGGCGTACACGCCTCAATGCATCATTGAATTGCACATGATTTTAACGTCTATTATTTTCGCGTTTCCCAGTGGGACTCAATTCTCTGTCTTTGTAAATATGGAGTAAAGAGTAAATTTTCAAGTCAAATTTAAAGTGGTGATTCCGAAGAGTCGACCAAGATATAACATATATATCGAGGTACCAAGCCAAGGTGTAGATCACACACAGCAAGAAATTTTTACCATACTTCAAAAGCCATGGTTCAATATTATGTTCTTCAGTACTATATTTCGCACCTTCATGAAACAAATGAATTAATATTAAGCAATGATATTGATAGCTGAATTGGATCGAGCGAGTGTGGTACTGGAGTAGAATATCTTGAAATGAGATGAGTTTCTCAGAAATTGGAAATTATACAAAATGAGTCCTCCCAAGTAAATCAAGCTCTGAACCGTGAACTTTCAAACTGCGCTCAACTTTGATCTCACTTGAGTCTCAACTTCGACCTCGACTTCGAGATTTCCACATTCTGTCCACACCTAGCGCCTGACAAACAAGGCGCCAACATCTCAACACACGTGACAGCTCGGTGGTCCTGACCACGCTAAGCCAAAATGGGAAGACGCCGTCCTCCCCATCGCAAATCGACATCGCGCGGAGCTCCCGTGGTCAGTCATCACCATTCGCGCTCAAAGCCCACCACTACCATGCCTCCCTTTAAGGATGAGCATATTTTGGTACGCTCAATTTTTTCCATTATATTCCTGGCATTTGAATCACAATTGCTGACTTCTTTAGCTAATTGCGCCGGGTTCACAAATGACCCTGGCGCAGCTGGGGTTGCCCGAAACGTTCACGCCCGCGCGATACCGATTCCCAACTCGCATGTTCCCCGCCGAGAAGAAGGGAGAATTTGAGCCTTACCGTGTCAATGAGAGGCGTCAGCAGATTAAGGTCAAGAATGGTACGGAGGCCCCAAAGGAAGATGTGGAGATGAAGGACGCTCAACCTGGAGCCGACGCCCCCAAAGCCGAACCCACCGAGAAACCTGAAGGCGAGGGCGACCGTGCCGAGGCTAATGGCGAAGCTACCAAGACCATCGAAGAGGTCTTCTACGAAGAGGATGTAATGTCCGACAAAGACGCTATCTATCCCATTGAAAACGGACGCATCGTCGACTGGCCTTGCTTCTTTGCCTTGCTCACTCACATTTACAACACATTGAGTCCACCTTTCCACACTCCGATCATGCTCATCTCGGAGCCTGTCTGGTCTGCGCGCGATCGCGAAGCAATTACCCAATTCGTCTTTGAGAAGTTCAAGGCTCCAGCATTTAGTCTTATGGACTCTGCGCTTGCGGCTTGCTATGGTTATGGTGTACCTACAGCCACTGTTGTCGATATCGGCAAGGGCAAGGTTGATGTTACTGCTGTTACCGATTTCGCAGTCAACGAGCACGGCAGAGGTATCTCCTTGGAGGGCTGCGGTGGAGACTCCATGACGGATCGCCTTGTCGAATTACTGGGCCCCAAGGGATTCACCAGAGAAATGTGCGAGCAGCTGAAGCGAAGCAACATTACTGAGATTCTTCCCCCAGGAACCCCACTTCCGGGAGACGCAGCCACTGCGCGCCAGGGTACGAACCCCGCCGCGGTTGCCTCGACTGGAGGAGCAGATAGCAAAGATTCTGCCCCGCGTGGTCCAGGAGACGGCACTCAAATTGGCACAGAGAGCAACAATGAAGAGGAAGAAGAAGGTGTTCTTGATGTCGCTGCAATTGTCAGCGGTAACACTACCGAATATCTTGCCAACATCGAAAAGGAGAAGACGACGACAAAGAAGGGAGCAGCTGATCCAAAGCAAGCTCGTCTTCCTAACTCAAAGAAAGAGAAGGCTTCATTCCAGTTCGAGGAGTTTGTGCAATTGGAAGGACAGGATGCAGCAGCGACCGATTCTCGACAGTACATTCGCCAGCAACGAGAGATTGAGGTCAGCATTGAGCGTTTCCTCTTGACTTCGCCGCGTTCGAAGAACGGAGATCGCCTCACCAGCGGCATTCTCGAGGATATTGCCACACAGATTCACCATACCATTATTGCTGTTCCCGATGCCACAAAAAGAAGCGAGCTTTGGGACTCCTTGATCATCGTTGGATGTGGAAGCAAGGTCAAGGGTAAGCGTTATTGATACTATCCCCTCGTTGCAAACTCGGTTTACTAACCCTGAAACAGGCTTCACTCAAGCTCTGCTCGGTGTCATTCAACAAAAGTTCATTCTTTCTCCCTCTGGCACGATCTTCACCTCTGAAATCCCCTCTACCTTCACCACTCCTGTCCCCACCGGCGCCAGCACACCCGCTCACGTTGGCCAACCTGGGATGTACCATCCCGCAGCTCCCGGCGTGAACCCTCTTCTCGTTGCTGCGACTCATAACAACCCCGGTATGCCCGGCATGCCTGGTACTCCCGGCTTGGATCCCAATATGGTTTCACACTACCGCTCATCCGGACATTCCCAGACCCCAACCTCCGTCAAGACTCTGAAGCTCCCGGAGTATTTCTCCGACTTCAAGGACCACGGCAACAGCAACGCCCCAGGTGCCAGCGGTGCCACCTCCACACCCGGGTCATCCCAGGCCCAGGGTGGCCACGGCATGGAAGAGGCTATTTTCCTTGGTGCTCAGATGGCCGCCAAGGTCTTCTTTGTTCTTGACCAGGGTCTCAGCAAGGGTTACATGAGCCGAGTTGAGTACAACGAGAGCGGACCATCCGCCATTCACGAATACATCTTGTAATACGACTCGAACATTTAGCCTCCCTCTTGTCTGGGACTCGTCTATTTCTCACGCTATGCTCTTCATGAGACATTATCTGGCGAAGTTGGCTATTTTGAGTCTGACTTGTTTTATTTTTTATCTTTCATTTTTTACATGTATGCTACGAGCCCTAGAAAAGGCCACCTCTGGCCGCAGGCGTAGGGTTGGGGAGTTTTGTCAGATACTTTCTTCAGAATAATACATTCTGTCTCAATTCAAACTGTCACTTTCACACTGTATCAGACAATTGATGTAGCAGTTCGGCCAATTGGGCTGAGCGCGTCGATCTTATCAACACGTGACCGATAAATATTCAATTAATAATCAGCTTATCGCCTTCAAGGCCGATCTCCATCTCCATCTTTTGATTTCGACATTGACCTTTCCCGCTCACCAACAGCTTTCTCCCTTAAAACCGTGTCCTATTGCCTTACTATCAAACAACTTAAATCTTTACCGTGAACATACTCGCCCATCATGCCTCGCGCCGAAGCCGGAAGCACCAAGGCGATCAGCAACAAGATGAAGTCGAAAGGCTTAGGCCGACTTCGCTGGTACTGTCAAGCCTGTGGTAAGTGCACTGTCCGCTCTTGATTATATGCGCCATACTAACATTTTCAAGAAAAACAGTGCAACGACCAAAACGGATTCAAGTGCCATGTCAACAGCGAAAGCCACACGAGACAAATGCTTCTGATCGGCGAGAACTCCAAGAAACACATTGAGGATTTCAGTCGCGACTTTTTACGAAACTTCGTTGAAATATTGAGAACGACACATGGTGAAAAGAAGATCCAAATTAATCACTTCTACCAGCAAGTTATTCAAGATAAGAGCGTGAGTCTCCAATCCGCGGTCATTGAAAGCCGGCAATCAGTACTAACTTTGAACAGCATATCCATATGAACTCCACAAAGTGGTCAAGCCTGACGCAGTTCGCCTCATACCTCGGACGGGAGGGTATTTGCCGTGTGGAGGAAGGCGAAAAGGGCCTCTTCGTCTCATGGATCGATAACAGCCCCGAAACCATGCGCAAGCGCGAAGCCGTCATGAAAAAAGAACGACAGGATAAGGGTGACGAGGAGAGAGAACAGCAACAAATCCAAGAACAGATTGAGCGGGCCCAACGCACTGCAGCAGCCCACAAGACAGAAGAGGAACCGGAAGCGAAATTATTGCAGCGGAAGGAAGGCGAGAAGATGAAGCTTGATTTCGGATTCGCAGCCAAGCCGAAGACAGAGTCCAAGGTACCATCGCCTCCAACCACAACTGAGTCGCCCGAGACAAAGGATTCGCCGACTGATACCACTGATACTCCTGCTCCGCCTGCAGAAGCTGCACCGCCCGCACCTATCAAGGTGTCGATGTCTATGGGTGCTCAGAAGCAGAACGTGTTTGCTGCTGCTAAGAAGAACCCCTTGGCTGGAAAGAAGGGCTCTGTTTTCGCTCCTCCCAAGAAGATGACTGAGCAAGAACGAATCATGAAGGCTGAGATGGAGGCTTTGGAGCGCAAGCGGTCTCATACCGGCTCTGTATTCAACAACGCCAAGCGTCCCAAGGTCACTTGAAGTTTGAACTTGCTTTTGTCTTCTTCTTTTCCAAAACCGCGTTCTGCGACTCGCGCCAATTCAATGCCGATGCGCGAACAAGGGCAGTTTGCATATCTTTGCATGCAAATTCCATGGAGCAAACCTTCTACTTTCCACTTTCACTAGCACTCCTGAATTACAATAGTGATTAGGAAGCCAGATTCATTCCACTGGTTGGTTCCGTGCATTGATGGGCCTAGCGCGTATTTGCCTTTTTTTTCCACTGCAGGGATGGTGGAATTCGCAAATTTGGTCTTTTGGGGCTTTTCTTACTGCAGCAATCACCTCGGTTCCTTGATGCGGTGTGAAAGATACGTTTTAGATTATCCAGACTTGTTCCAAAGTATTAATATTAGATCTTTGTCACTAATTACACAAATAAGAATCAACGAATGTGACAACTAACCCATCGATTTGAGGTCTATATTGTATAACCGTAAATTTCGAGGATGTTTATGCTTTGCTTATGTATCAGGGGCAGGTGAAAACATAAAGCTTCGTGTCATGGAAGCTGTATGCAATAGCCAATAACATGAATTCCGTATTGGCTGTGAATGCACAAGCACAAGCTGATTTGCAGTTCTTGAAGCGGATCCACGGGGCTTTGCCAATCCCCCGCCTTCGCCCGTTCCCCAATGACCGATGCGATGCATCGGTAAATCGGAGCTCAAGGCGCCCGACTACGATAACAACAGGGCAGATCCACGTATAAAGAGGCCGCCATGACTCCCTTTGCAAGACTAGCAAGATTTATCTTGGGCCCGAGCCTGCATAATGCTGTCGCTTCACGAAATCTCGCCTTCGTTTCTTCTCAGCCACTGGATATCTACTTTAGTTGGGATTAGCTGTTTGGTAGGCTCTACCTTAATGCTCATTCGCTACTTCGTCTCAAAAGTGACTGACTGGAGCGCCATTCTAGACGATCATATATCAAAGACTCACTAATGGCACATCGCATATCCCCGGCCCTGAGATATCGAAATGGACAGGAGTGATCTACACGTATTATTGGATGAAGGGAAGCGCTCCCATGTACATTCACCAACTTCATGAAGAATATGGTGAGCGCCAATAAACCAGGTTCCAAGCCCAGTAAGATACTGACATCATTTCCCCCGAGGCCCTATTGTCCGGGTTTGTCCAGACATGGTTGATATATGTGATACGGCTGCCGTCAAAGAAATCCACAAAACCAACAGTCGGTTCCTCAAAACCGTGTGGTATCGCAATCTGGTGAACAACTCCGTGCACAACGTGTTCTCGACCGTAGATCCCAAGTTCCATGCCGTGCACCGCCGTCTTCTAGCATCGCCCATCTCCGATTCCTCAATTACTCGATTCGAGCCACTCATCGCGGATAGAATCAACCTCACTATCTCCAGAATGAAACAGGAGATAGAATCACGGGGTGTTGCTGATGTTTTCAAATGGTGGTTATTCATGGCAACGGACATCATTGGTGAACTTAGCTTTGGCGACTCCTTCCGTATGCTCGAGGCAGGAAAAGTTTGTGGATAGCATCGATATTATGAGGCCTGCGCTAATGCAAAGTACAACCACAGAAAAACCAATACATTATGGACATGGAACGGTTGGCATCATACGCGGCCATACGGACAAGTTTCCCACGTCTGATGAAACTTGCCGGCTATGCCCCTTTGCCGATGATTCAAGAGGGTATACAGGCAGGCAAGCGACTGAGGATGTATGCTGCCCAGTCAGTGGATCGTTATCGATCTCTCATTGCGGAAAATCCATCAGATCCCAAACCAACCCTGCTCACTAAATTGTTCGACACGGAGAAAAATGGATTGACATATGAAGATATTCGGCAGGAGGCTCAGGGATTCATTGTCGCAGGAAGTGATACCACTGCTGTCACCATGACTTATTTAAGCTATGCTGTTTCCAACGATAGCCGCGTGCGAGAAAAGCTTGTTGCTGAGTTGATGGGAATCCCCGAGCCCGTTAGAGACAAAGACCTCAGATACCTGCCTTATCTCAACAATGTCATCACGGAATCTTTGCGGCTATATACGGCCGTTCCTTTTGGATTGCCTCGCGCGGTGCCGACAGAGGGAGCCGAGTTCTGTGGATATTCCCTGCCAGGAGGAATCACGGTGTCAACACAGTCTCACAGTCTCCACCGAGACCCTTCTATTTTCTCAGACCCGGACAGGTGAGTCCAAAGCTCCTAGAAGTTCCGGGCCCGGTACTAAGTGGTACAGTTTCAATCCAGAGAGATGGGAAACCCCAACCAAGGAAATGAAAGATGCCTCTTTGCCTTTCGGTGGTGGATCACGAAGTAAGACTGTATTTTTCAGATTTATGATTAGCTCTAACTTTTGTAGTTTGCCTGGGTATTCATCTAGCACGCATGGAGCTTCGTCTGGCTACCGCGCTTTTCTTCAGAGCTTTACCCGATGCTCGACCTTCGAAGAAAGAGGGAATGTCAGAAAATGACATGATCATGGAGTCTTTTTTCTTGATGGCTCCACAGGGTCATCGTTGTCTCATTGAGACTTGATGTTCCTATGAGAAACAGGCCTATTACATTACTGATCAATTTAAATCACAGGAAGAACCTTTTTGGATAAAAAAACCAATTGACGAGACTTTAAATAACCAGATTAATCTTCCTCACTAAGGTCTCATATCAGACACTAACCAAGCCAAAAGTCAGATCTAGCACAGACTCCCATCCCCACAAGACTGATCACACTTGTAAATCCCAATCCAACTATCATCCCCATAGGCATCCAACCCCATCAACCACCCATTCATAACCTGATGCAAGTAATCCAAATTCTGCGGTTCGCCGTTCGCTCGACCCTCCTCCGAACAAGGATAATCGCGCGTAAGGCCCTTATTCCCATTCAGCCCACTCCCGCTAGTAAACCACCCATTATAAGACCCGAAAGCCTTGATAGCATTCCCGCCGGCCGCATCCAGCTGCGAGGAGAGGTAGTTCGTGCCTGCATCGACATTATCCTGGATCGAGCTCGTGCATTGACCGTTGGGGTAGTTTTCGCAGGATACTTGCATCAAGCCGGGCGTGGGTCCGCCGGCGTCTGCGTTGCAGGACGATTCTTGCATGGCGATCACGGCTAGAAACACGGGGTCCACGCTGTACTTTGATGCTGCGCTTTGGAAGTAGGTGTCGTATTGTTGGCAGGGGGCGCCGATTCCGTTGTAGAAGGTTTCTAGGGTGATGTGGTAGATGTCGTTTATGGAGAGGAAGGGTGGGTTCCAGCCGTTGGTGGTTAGGCCTGTGTTTAGCCAGTCTTCCGATCTGGGCGCTTGTTAGGGATGTTGATGTTGATGTTGGGTTGGGGTTGGGGTTGGAGGGATATGGTGCTTACCCGTTTGGACCTGTGGTTGAGGTAACATCGGAGGTTGCTCCTTTGGCTTTGGGGTTGGCTCCTAGACCTGGGTTTGCGGACTGGGCTGTTGATAGGGCTGCTAGAAGGAGGGTTGCCAGAGCGATGGGGTGGAGGTTGGTCATCTTTGATATTGATTCTTTCTTATGGGGCCGAATGAAGTGAATATTGAGGGATGACCCGGGAAATACCTTGAATTAATAGTCTTCAGATGCATATTAACCTATGATTCAGTAAGCTGTTTCTCTCCTTTATTCGATGTAACCTGCCAAAGTTGTTTCAGCTCATCACATAGCTCAATACCACATAACTCGATAGGAGTTTCTCAAAAGAGACAGCCACATGTCGAAAGGGGGAGAGAACTCAATGAACCACTTCCTGAATTAGGTATGGTGTATTTCCTACTTAGGTAAATGTGAAGACATCGGTGTTTGGTCAGTTGCGCCCCCAGGGTCCCATATGCAGAGGACTCCACTGAACGGTGCGGGCTCAGACTGCTCACCGGAATCCGGGGTCTAGCTTGATTTTGAGGGACATATACTGAGCAGCTTATTGGTTGTCAACATTGGCGGCGGTTTCGGATACAATTGCCCTGTCGATCTTGTACGAATCGGTCAACGTGTTTCTGAAAGTAGAAAGTGAGTGCGAATCTGCAGTGGAAAGTTCGACTGCAGCTCAGAGTTACATTTAGTAGTGTAAGAATATTCGATCAAACATTCAATGATACTTTTCACAAGTATTGCTTTGTGTAAGTTCTTTCATAATAAAATGCTTCCAACATTGCAGATCTTTCCGAAAATCTTCTTTATCGATAAATCATAACAAATACAAGTAGAAAACCCGGCAGCCCAGAGGGTTTCAGACATTTACCAAAGCTGAATTTCATGCATGTCAAGGGCGGTATTCCGAGTAATGATTCCTGCAGCAACTCCACCGAGCTGACCCATAGCCAGCGTCTTGCCCATGACCTAATAGCTGCATATTAATAGGCATCAAATAGCATCCCTAGAACGGAAAGATTGGCACAATCTCTCAATCGTATAGTAGTCCATGTACGAAGAAATGGCCTTATTGGTAAGCTTATGTTTTATAAGGTTATTATCAAAATTGTGTTTCTAGTAGCTATAGCATGAGTATAGGCGCAAACTTTGGCTATAGGCACATATTTCCCACAATGACAACAGAACTACTTATGTCGCTCGCTTCTTCCCAAGTCAATAATTCCCCCTTTGGATTCTCCTCTAGCATTGGACACACACCTCTCTGGACAATTTCACTTTCGTCAAAATCTCAGCTTCCCTGTTCAATTGGTATCGGCCTCTTTTAGTAGATAAAGACTAGGTATTTCTCTGTTGACTTTTTGGTCGTCGATTTTCTATCCTTCAACTCATACCACTTTACCACATATCCAAGTGCTCTTTTTGAGGAGACTACTCCATCAAAAAACCCCTCCATTTGATAGTCTGCCCGAAGTATGGGAAGTAAATTCGACTTCATCGCCAACTGCGCAGCGTACAATGAGTACCTTCGCCGAGGGCTGCCCGGGAACTTGAACTCCCGTTCTGGGAGAGGGGTAGTCACTTTAGATGAAGCTTGATCAAAGTATTGAATTGTATTAATCAATCATTTATGAACTATTGTGATAGGACACAGAAGGAAACATCGTTGTTCGTTGCGGTGAGGTCTTTTGTCACTTCAGCGGATGTCTCAGAAATCGAGTCAATATTTCCGAAAGTCTTGAGTGGTTAGAAAGGAGATCGTTAATTTATTGACAGAAAGCTTTGTGTGATACAAACCACCTCCGATGTCATGTAATTCGACACGAAGAGAAAGCTCAAAGGGACAGCAGCCTTACAGCACTAGAAAAACAGATGACCAGAGCCTGGTTTGAGGCCTTGATTGCCACGCAACCCCAGAGTCAAGAAGAGAAAGAGAAGGAGAGCGAGGATTCATGGGAGACGGAGTCTGATTAGGGTATCCGACAGACATACAAAGGCCTTTCTGTATATTTAAGGGGATAAGACCGTTATGCTATGGTGGCTATCATAAGTAACCTTTCCAACCTCACCTGATAACTGAGATAATTTGATATTGAATCTTCAATTCCATTGCTTTATGTCTAAGATACGTAAGAAATGAGAACAGGATGAAGCAGGAGCAGGGTGAGCGAGCGTAGAATCACATGAATTCGGGGCTGCCACTTACTCGCGCTTGATTCCTGGGTCAGTAATTCGGTATTCAAATGTTCTTCAGATTACCCATCTATAGAGGAAGTGTCTCTCATTGATACAAGCCAACCTGCTAATCTTTCACCAAGCCAAGAATAGTTAGCAGACCGGCGAACCCGGCGAAATCCGGCGAAACTCCAGCATAACCCACTCGTGCTTCGCATCAAATAGGATTCGACGAATTGTCTTGCTTAGACTGTCGGAAGAGTCACAAATCAAAATTGAGCGCTAAAAACAGCCCTCAGGGTTCTTTATCGCGAAGCTTTAGAATGAGCCAGTGAATTACAGTCTCTTACCCCGAGAGCGCTTGAAATGACCAGGATGCTAGAAATGCCACGCTTTCTGTGGCGTTATTGCCAAGACAGGTCTCTGATATATGATTGATATCCCAGTAATGTGAGGTGAGCGAGGCCTACATCTGAGACTCACACATTGGGTCTCGCCAGATCAATATCCACCGGGAAGGACCTGCTCTTACCTCGAGTTGCTGTCTTGGTAAACTTATAACATGGCACCCTCTACACCAGATACCGAGTCGCCGTATACAGTTGGTGCGATCGCAGGCCAACGCACTGGACGATTATGGTTTACCAACTCTGGCATCATCAAGCTCAACTTTATGCTTGCCATTTTTCAAATTTCGAGTTATGCAACTGGATATGATGGCTCCATGATGAATGGTCTTCAGTCCCTTAACACCTGGCAAAACTCTTTCAACAATCCTGGAGCTTCTGAACTCGGCCTGTAAGTAGCATCCGTACTGGCTGTCATGGTTGAACCTGCAAGCACGAGGGACCTTCAACGAAGCAACGAAATTGAACTGACATTATAAACCAGACTAAATGCGATCCAGAATGTCGGCCAGCTTATCACGATGCCCGTCTGCGCCTATAGCTGCGACAAGTTTGGACGCCGCCCGGTGCTTTTCGTCGGCGCTTTCATTCTCATGATTGGAGTTGCGTTGCAAGCTGCAGCTCAGAATGTGGGCATGTTCATCGCTGCTCGTGGAATCATCGGTATGGGCCTTGTCCTAAATATCACCGCGGCCCCACTCCTTCTCTTGGAGCTGGCTTTCCCTCGACAGCAGGGCCCGCAAGTGGCCATCTACAACAGCCTGTGGAATCTGGGTGCACTTGTTGCTGCATGGATTACATATGGAACCTTCCGTATCGACAGCACCTGGGCATGGCGCATCCCTTCCCTGCTGCAGGGTCTATCCAGCGTGATTCAAATCGGACTCTGCTTTTTCATCGAGGAATCGCCCCGATGGCTCATCAGCCAGGAACGCGATGAGGAGGCTAGAAAGTTGATTTGCAAATACCATGCCAACGGAGATGACTCTGATCCACTCGTCACACTAGAGATGGAGGAAATCCGCACAGCCCTTCAACTTGAGCATGAAGCCAGACAAAATACCTCTTACTTGACCTTCTTCCAGAATAAAGGAAACATCAGGCGTTTTTTTATCATTCTGTCCGTGGGATTCTTCTCGCAATGGAGCGGAAACGGCCTGATTTCGTATTATCTCACCCTCATTCTCGACTCGATTGGATATACGGCAGAAAGCACCCAGACACTGATCAATGCACTCCTGACGCTGTGGGGGATGATCTGGAGTCTTGTTTTCGCCGCGCTGATGAACAGATTCGGTCGACGGACTCTATTTCTTATCTCCACTGGAGGGATTCTAGCAGTGTATATTGTCTGGACGGCACTTGAAGCCACGTACGAGAAGAGGACCGCACTTGATGGAACTGGAGGTGATGGCTATGCTAAGGGTGTTCTAGCCATGATCTTCCTTTACAACTTCTTTTTCTCCCTTGGCTGGACGCCGCTGCAGGTCACGTACTGCATTGAGATCTTGCCCTTTGACCTGCGCGCGCGGGGACTTGTTCTTTACAATCTATTTGTTGCGCTTGCGGGGATTTTCAACCAATATGTGAACCCCATCGGTGTTACAAATAGCAAGTGGAAATTCTACATCACCTATGATGTTTGGTTGGCCTTTGAGCTTGTGGTGGTCTATTTCCTGTTTGTTGAGACCGGCAATCTAAGCTTGGAAGAGACTGCTGTGATCTTGGATGGAGAGGAGTACGGGGATAAGTTGGTTGAAGTCACAGCATCGCTAGCGGAGAAGAAATTAGGTGAGACTATGAAAGATCGAGCAGTAGTTGATAGCAGAGTGGTCAAGGAAGATCTGTGATCAATATTGTGTCTGCTCTCAGTGATTTTATCTGTTTCTCTTTTCCCTCTTATCCATTTTGCTTTTAGCTCGATTCTTTTACTCTGTGATCCAATGATATCTTTTTCAGAGGGATATGTGCCGACTAGAAAGGTATAACAAATCTATTTCATGATACTTTCAGTCACTCGATACGGCAATCAATACACCGGCGTCCAAGACCAAGTAAGAGGAAGGTTGTGCTGTAGCGGGTCCCATGTAGCTGCCGCCCGGTTAGACCTTCTTGGAATCAATGTTTCACCCAGGAGATGACCGGTGAAATTCTAACAAACGGACCTAAACGGAAGCAACAATCAATTGATTTGGCATAGCCAGATACCAAAAAGAAAAAGGCGATAGGCCTTCGGACATTTCACCGGTGAAGTGCGGGGGATTAGCCGGGATTTTGCCGAGCAGCCTCAATGGCTGTCACTAGAAACGTTAGCTCACTATAAGATGATATTCAACGCGTAATGACCCATTTAAATTCATTGACCCCGCTCCATGATGGAATGATATTAATCAGTTTCGCTCTCGCTGCTTTGGAAATATTCACAGCCAGCATGAGATTGAACAACCTCGCTCAATATGCATTCATTGGTGCGATTGCAGCCACCAGCGCCTCAGCCGCCAAGATAACAAAAGCTCTGACCAAAAGTGAATATTACCAAAATCTTGAATTTTGAGCAACGTTAATAAAATCATTTTTCAGACGCACAGGACCTGTTTGACTGGTCCATGGACGTCAACGACAAACGCTGGGATGATTCGTACAAGTACATCTTATATTCAGACAATGGTCCATGGTCAACTAGATTTACAGCATGGTATACTGCTGGTCTACTTTATCGAAACAAGGGAAATGACCTAGGCAACGCCAAAGCAGCAATTGAGAACATGTAAGAGGACCTAAAGCAACAGTGATAGCTCAATTGAGACTTCTGCGTGTTCAAAGCTAACTCAAATTCCCCAGCCTGACATGCCAGATGGCTGAGAGTTATGATTCGGCTTGGTATGGTACATTCAAGCTTTCTCCGGACGAGCCCTATCCAACTCCGGACTCGGACTTGTACCCGCCGAAAATCTATGTTTGTGATTCCAATTCCTTATAATGATTTAAAGAAAGAAAGAGAATTAACTAATACATGGCTATTTCAAGGACACCTACGACCCAAATTGGAGAGAATTCATCGGGACACAGCTCGTGCAAATCGTAGAGGAATTCTCCGATCTGCTAGGCGAAAGCCTTGTATCGCGTATCGAGGACACCCTGGAGATTGCAGCTGTTGGTTCCATGCGCCGAAATGGATCCTACCCAGAAGGCGACAACCTGACACCAGCATATTCCAATCCGGCCATAATGCGCGCATGGTACATTTCTTGGATTGGCGAGCGTCGTAACAATCAGGTATATGACTAGAGATGTGTCGATCTGCAAACTACAGTATGATAAACTAACAGAGTCTACAGACTTTCATTGACTACGCCAATGACCAGGGCAGTGCTATCCTGGAGCTCTTCCAGTCGACAGGCTCAAACGTGCTGTCAGAATATAATGCACCCACCTACTACGGAATGGATACCTGGGCGCTCGCCGGTGTCATAAAATACGGACCCAAGGATGCTGCCATGACCAAGAATGCCAAAACAATTCTGACGGATCTATGGGCAGATATTGCTGCTCATTATAATCCCTACCTGGCCAATATGGTAGGACCGGTATGTCTTTCTCGTGACAGGGATCACTACTTCAACTAACAACGCACTTTGAATAGTATGATCGGGCCTACACCCGTGATCTAGTGTCTAACTCGGCAGTCATCGACTACTTCTGGTGGGGTCTATACGGCTATGGCGGGCCTCAGCCCGTGAAAATGGAGTCGGATCTGCTGTACGATGTGGCACAGGGTGCAGCATTGGCACTGGTCATTGACGTAGTTGCAGATCATATCTCCAAAAAAGACTCCAAATGGCTGGCATCCAAAGGAAGCTGGGATGGGGAACGAATGATCACCAAAAAGGTTCCTGATGCCCTTGGTGCCGATGCCGAAGTCCGGGTCGTCACTTCGTGGATTAGCGCTCCTCTCATGATCGGTGCTGAAAAAGTCTCAGAGACTGTCAATCGTGGCGAGCAATATGTCCCGGCTATCGTACAGTGGGCTGGTGATAAAAATCATACGCCTCATCCATATATGGCCTTGTTTTCTCTATATCCGACAGCTTCAACTATTCACGCTGTCGCTGGACCTAACAGCCTGGAGATATCTTACCCCAATACCACCCAGGATGGAACTGATATTTTCACGTTTGCGCTGGCGCAACTGCCGCCAAGTTGGACTCTCATCAAGAAGAAAGTTGTTGGAGGCCTTGAGGAGCTTCCTTGTCTCGATGTCACCATCAACGCCGACGGTCTAGAGAAACAGCCTGTGATCTATGGCACCAGCGTGGAGGACAATCGTGTTTACAACATCTCTTATATTGTACCCTCTAACTTTACTGGTGTACCCAAGATCACATTCGAGTTCGCGTACACTTGCTAATAATGCGATATTTGTGAGAAATGGGAGGTGTTTGTGCTTGCAGCCTGTTTCGTGTTTCAATAGTAGACGTCTATTGTGATTTTTCGAATTCCAAAACGTAAATAAAAGATTTACCAGTCAAAACAACGCACAGTACAGATCCATCGGCATTCTCGCCGATTCGATATACAAATTGGAACTAAAAACGCCTTCGGATTAAAACCCCGCCCTTTATCCTTGTCCTCCTGCAGCTCTCCCCACTACAACACTGTACATCGCAGTGTTGTCACCCGGAGAAATAGACTGAATTGCCGGAATCGTGCCACGTTACGAGCCTGGAGCAGTCTTAGCCCCGCCGGAGTTTGTCCTTATCTTGTGGTCTCTTGTCCCCGGCATGTCCTCAGTGTTCCTCTAACCTCACTGAGATCAGAGTCCTCGATCATGTCATTTCCAAAGGAGCTCCCCGACTGGAACAACCTCAAGGTCATCCACAAAGGGACTCTCCCACCACGAGCCCACTTCTATTCATACACCTCAGAAGAAGCCGCACGCACTTTTAACCGCGACAAGAGTGAATACGTGTCTCTCAACGGCACTTGGAAGTTCAGACATGATGCATCACCCTTTGAGGCTCCAGAATGGTCCTCCGTAAACCCCATGAGCTGGGATGACATCAAAGTCCCGGGAATGTGGCAGCTGCAGGGATACTCTCATCCGACGTACACCAACGTCAATTATCCATTCCATGTCAATCCTCCCGAGGTGCCAGTTCTCAATGAGACAGGATCGTACTGGAGAAAGTTTTTAACGCCTGAGAGATGGACAGGGCAGCAAATTCGCATCCGCTTTGAGGGAGTAGACAGCGCATTTCACCTCTGGGTCAATGACAAACTTGTCGGCTACTCCCAGGGGTCTCGAAACCCGAGTGAGTTTGATATCACTCAGATGCTTGCCGCGCCTGGTGCCGTTAATACGGTCGCGGTTCGTGTGTACGAATTTTGTGATGGGTCGTATATTGAGCGTCAGGATCAATGGCTTCTCAGTGGCATCTTTCGGGATGTTGGCTTGCTTTCCTTTCCGGTCGTCTCGATTGTTGACTTCAGTGCCGTTGCCACGATTGAGAATCCTACAAAGGATAATACAGTTGGTAGAATGATCACTGGGGTCAAAGTACAAGGAGAAGATCGCAACGTCCAGATCAAGCTGTATCACCCGGATGGCAAGCTACTACATGAATCGGAATTTCCATCATCCGATTCGGGTATCATTGAAGTGTCCAATAGTGACTTGAAATTGTGGTCGGCTGAGAGTCCTGACCTGTATACCTTACTTATCTCTTTCAATCAGAGAACAATTCCCCAACGCATTGGTTTCCGACGCATCGAGATCAGCAACTCAAACTTCCTGGTCAATTGGAAGCCAATCATCTTGTATGGCGTCAACCGCCATGAGCACCACCATCTCTATGGTCGGGCGGTGCCATATGAAAATATGCGAGCAGATCTAATTCTGATGAAGAAACACAACATCAATGCTCTGCGATGCTCTCATCAGCCAAATGACCCCCGACTCTACGAAGTCTGCGATGAGCTTGGTCTCTATGTGATGGCTGAAGCGGATCTCGAGTGCCATGGCTTTGATCCAGTCGAACGATCTAACATTCCGAACCAACATCTCATGACTGAATATGAAATCCAAGAAATGTCTTACAAAATGGCCAAGAAATGGACTTCCGATAACCCGGAATGGAAAGATGCCTACCTCGATCGCGCGACGCAACTAGTTGAGCGATTCAAAAACTTCCCTTGTGTTATTATGTGGTCGCTCGGAAATGAGGCATTCTACGGAAGAAATCATGTCAGTATGTACGAGTGGATCAAAGATGCGGACACGACTCGT
Organism: Penicillium nucicola; assembly: GCF_028828085.1. Classification (NCBI taxonomy): domain Eukaryota; kingdom Fungi; phylum Ascomycota; class Eurotiomycetes; order Eurotiales; family Aspergillaceae; genus Penicillium; species Penicillium nucicola. The sequence continues at coordinate 3,162,459 of NW_026643126.1, read as the reverse complement.
CTAGTTCACTATGAGGGAGACAGGGAAGCTCTCAGTGCCGATCTTTACTCTACCATGTACTGGAGTGTGGACGCACTCAAAAAGCATGTTGCTGAGAAAAGCGATAAGCCTTTGATTCAATGCGAGTATGGTCATGCCAGTAAGTTGAAGAGCCGAAACTAACATGTTCTTGCGACACCTTCTGACGCTTGCTATTAGTGGGTAACGGGCCGGGAGGTTTGAAGGAGTACATCGAAGCCTACCGCAGTGAAAAGCTTTTACAAGGAGGCTTCATTTGGGAATGGTGCAACCATGGGCTTCTGAAGAGAGAAGGTGACACGTCTTACTATGCTTATGGCGGTGATTTCAAAGACGAACCCAATGATGCGGACTTCATTCTTGACGGGATGGTGTATTCCGATCACACGCCTACTCCTGGCTTGACCGAGTACAAGAAAGCCATCGAGCCAGTCACAGTGAGACTAAATAAGACTGGTAAGCATTTGCAAGTGATGAACCATTACGACTTCAGCACTCTTGATCATCTGGCCGTGACATGGCATCTCGTCGGGGAAACCGGAAGCACGAAACCAGCAGCGTTAAAATTGCCGCTTGTTAACCCTGGAGCGTCTACTTTGATTGAGCTCCCAGAAGGTGTAAAGCTTACCTCTGAGCCAACCTGGTTGACCATCAGATTTTGTCTAAGAGAGGCTACAGCTTGGGCACCAAGTGGACATGAGATTGCCTGGGCCCAGATTGCACTACACGAGCGACAGAAACTATCACTTCCTGCAGCTTTGAGCTCAAAAAGCTCTCCACTGTCTATTTGCGAAAGCCTGGGCAAATTACACATCGCCTCAACTGGCTTTTCCTCTCAATTTACCTACGACATCATCAGGGGTAACCTGTCGTGGTCCACAGATGCAGGCAAGATTCTACGCAGCGGGCCACAATTAGGAATATACCGCCCCATGACGCAGAACGATCTCGGACCAGCAGGTCCCTTTGTTGAATGGGAACGCTTCCGCATACAGAGCACTCGCATGCTGATCAAATCAGCAACATGGCAAGTAAATGACAATGGAAGCGTTTCTATCACAACGAATGTCCGAGTCGCGCCCACGGTGCTAGAGTGGGCAATGGAAGCAACACTCAAATACACAATCACCGAGTCATCCGTTACTCTCCACGTCAAAGGCGACTTCACCGGCACGCATCCAAAATACATTCCCAGACTTGGCCTCACCCTCCGATTACCCCGTCGCTATGACGCAGCTACCTGGTTCGGCAGGGGTCCTGGAGAATCCTACCGTGACAAAAAGAGCGCTTCCCGATTCGGCACATACACGGCATCTCTTGAAACTGGTCTTCAGACACCATATGAATGGCCTCAGGAGAACGGTAATCGCATGGATACACATTGGGCTCGGCTTCATTCTTCGCCTCCAGATACCTCTTATTCTGCGTCTGCTGGTGCAGATGTAACGTTCCCTGGTATTGAGGCTATGATGGATACGCCGTTTAATTTCTCGTTGCGGAAATACAGCATTGCGGAGCTTGACGGGGCGAAACATCCACATGAGCTATCTGAGCTTAAGGATGAGACTGAATTGAATATCGACCTTGCGCATCATGGAATCGGCACGGCTAGTTGTGGTCCTGGTCCTTTCGAGGGTCACAGATTGGAAGCTGGGCCTTTTGATTTCACGGTTCATTTCAGACTCATGGATATTTAAATGAGAATTCTTATCTATTTCCCTCGCTTACTGGGAGAATACTTGTCTTGTTTTGTAGACATAGCTCACATTGATCCATTTATCCATTAATAAGAATCCGACGCCGGAATTTTGGCTAATGGGTTATAATGACGATGAAGATAATGATCGTAATTGGCGTTTGCGGTGTTGCAATTACTCGGTGGTGGCTTCGCATTCCAGCATGAAATGTTCCGAGGTTGCCCGATCTTGACACTATTATCCGGGAGCTTTTGAACTGGGACTCACCGGGGAATGTTTTACCTCCTTGTCCCGTTAAATGGACACAAACTTCAGATGGCAGGATTGTTGCATTGGCCGTTGGTAGCCAAGCTGGCCCTGCCAGATGCGATGACATTGCGCCAGTTGATCGCACAAAGAAGTAGCACACTCCCGATTGTCAATTAGGTTGATTTGAAAAGGTGTAACAGATGACTGTGATGCGCACTGGGAAGAAATCCGAATGTGATTCGACTTGAAGCATCTTGAGAGACGTCGGGAAGTCTCAGTCCATGGTCAGAGCCACCCAAACAATACGAGGACGGGGAAGCTCCCGCACCCGGTCTCAGGGTCCACAGGGTCCAAGATCGACCGATAGCAGCACGTAGGATCACTCAACTGATGAAGAATTGCAAGTTTGAGTGAAATTGTATTCAGTCATAATCCATTATTTGGCATATCTTTATACAAGTTGCCCTTTATAGAGTGCAATAATTGTTATTTAGGATAAGACTACCGATCTGTCACTGATCTCGTTTGCGTTTGACCTGATTATGAACTATCTTAAGCCGTCGCTGAGTTATTACAGCACTCGATTCTCGATCTCTATTTCGATCATATTCCGTAAGTTGAGAGACTCTGGTAATCAGTTGTACGCCTTGCCTTATGCGGCCTATTCCTTTTCCAGGTCGTTAAATCTCTTCTGTTTTTTTAGTCTTACATATTTTCTCCAAAGAGACGAAAGAGGGAAATGGCTCTGCCCTGTCCCTCGGGCCTTCTATGCAAGTCGGAGTGCTCCGAAGGCTTGATTGTCACTTTAACCATGGAACCGTGATAACATCCCTATATCACATGTGCTTCGCTACCACCGCATTGCGCGAGCGAATTAGATGTGCTTCCTAGAACATTCGGTTCCTTGCTAAGCTAATTTGACACGTGTGGGACTATCTCCAACCCCCAGTTAATATACAACAATCTATTCTTCACAGCCCGCTGTAGTTTCTTCACCACATACTATCCCCACGCCAAGATTGGTTAGGGCTGCCAAACGACCCCTCACATTAGTGCCCTGCCAAGAAGGGCGCTAGCCCTCAGAAACCTATCAAGCTCATAAGATAAGACATGCGCTGCCAGATGTTGAGCCACAATTTTCTTCTAGAGCGCAAGCCGATGGTCTCCGGCTGCCTGCATGCAGATCTTACAAGATGACCCTGCTGCAATAGGTGGAAGAGCGAAGTCGTACTCATCCGCCTGGAAAAAAAGTGACCATTCAGAGGCCACTTTGACGCTGAAGACATCCCCGTGGGCACATTCACTTGCTGTAACGTCGGTCGGCATATCATTCTAGTCTGATTTGAGGGTCTTAAGGCAACGAATGATTTATGCGCCGAGAAGAATGCGGGGACTCAATTATTTAAACAGGACCTCGCCGCCGGAAAGGCACCAGAAAGACTTGCTCATCCTCCTTCTACGCTGATCATCCAGGCAATCTCAGATATTAATTTCCCAATCTTGTCCAGATGGCATCTATCAACAAGATTGCTCTCGTCGCTTTGAGCGCGGCGACCGGAGTCAATGCATGGGGCTCACTAGGCCATGCTACAGTGGCATATGTTGCCCAGAACTATGTTACTTCCGAGACAGCGGCATGGTAAGTAGGAATTGGTCTTTGAATGGCAACACGACCATGATTTACCTATTTATCTATTTGAAATTCCAAAACTAACTAGTTTCAAGGGCGCAAGGTGTTCTCAACGATACCTCTAGCTCCTACTTGGCAAGCATTGCCTCTTGGGCTGATTCATACCGCGCAACCACTGCAGGCAAATGGTCCGCTCCATTCCACTTTATCGATGCAGAGGACAATCCCCCAACGACCTGCAATGTCGACTATGAGCGCGACTGCGGTACCTCAGGGTGCTTGGTGTCCGCCATCGCCAACTACACCCAGCGTGTAAGCGATGCCCGACTTACCAGCGACCACACCGCAGAAGCTCTCCGATTCCTTGTGCACTTCCTCGGCGATGTTACCCAACCGCTGCATGACGAGGCTTACGAAGTTGGTGGAAACGACGTCGACGTCACCTACCAAGGGTACAGCGACAACCTCCATGCGGACTGGGATACCTACATGCCGCAGACGTTGATTGGTGGCAGCTCACTCGCAGACGCACTGACCTGGTCCAAGACTCTGGTCAGCGAAATTAATTCAGGAACTTACAAGTCCGAGGCGGCTAGCTGGATCTCGGGAGATACTATCAGCGACGCTATCACCACTTCTACTCGCTGGGCTTCGGATGCTAATGCTTTTGTTTGCACCGTTGTTATGCCCGATGGAGCTGCTGCTTTGCAGACCGGTGATCTCTACCCAACATACTACAACTCGGCTATTGGAACTATTGAGCTGCAGATTGCGAAGGGTGGCTACCGCTTGGGTAACTGGCTTAACATGATCTACTCTTCTAAGATTGCCAAGCGTGATTTGGAGGGCCTTGTCAAGATGACCCGAGATGCGGCTCCGGACCTGTCGGGTCTGGATCTTCTTCCTGAAGCTCGTCCTTTGAGCCGTGCTAAGCTTGCTAGGGCGGCGATGGAAGGATCATGCTGCTCGGAGAAGCGCGATCATAAGCATTAGGATGGATATGGACTTATAAATCTTGGTGAGAGCATGGTGGAGTTGTTGAGCGTCAGTGAAGGTTTAAAATACAATTAGGTTTCTCAGAAATATGGATTATGAGTTATATGTAGAATAGACTGTACTCAACTGTATGGAGTATTCTTCCTCGTCTTCGTGTTCAACTGGTATTCCGGAAACGATGTTCTAAACAGTCCATATTCCCCGTGTTCGCAAACATGAGATATCCGCGGTCTCATACCAAGCTCAGGTATGCAAAGATAGAGGTTAACGCAGCAACTTGGAGTGATGACCATTTTGATAGGCCAAGACCGGCTGCGGAACTCGCAGGGGCGGATGTGGTAGCAGCTGCAGATGACCCCGAGGATCCAGCCGAGGAGCTTGACTCCGACTGACTAGATGAAGTCGCAGTGCTTGTTGCAAGGCTCGAAGTCGTCAATGGGGTACTTGCGAGTGGAGTGGAAGTCCCGACTGGGGTGGAAGTCCCGACTGGGGTAGAGGGAACAACCAAGGGGACAGAGCTGGTCAACACAGGAGTGGAAGAGCCAACAGCAGCGACACTGGAGCTAAGAGCGGGGATAGGTACTGGCGTAGCACTGGTAGAGGCGATATAAGGTGTGGAGGAAATCAGCGAAGCAGACGAAGACGCGGCGGCAAAGCATGAGTCGCCGGCCAACTGAACATTCACACATTGGGTGACGGACGTGCTGTTGGAAGTGTAGATGTTGTCTCCGCCATTCAAGCCAGTCGCGCAGGCAATGAACTTGGCGCTACCGTTGAACTCAAGGGTACCAGATGAAGTAAGAGAAAACCCGGATGTACCAGTCGAACCCTCATCGCACTGGAATTGAGTAGTCTCCGCTGCATAATGTGTTAGTCTAGCATAACATGTCAGATGTAAATCACAAGATACTCACAGGTCACAACGCAGCCGCGGCCCTCACTGTCGGTGATAATGCTATCGGAGAGGCAGAATTGTGCAGCAGACAAGGTAGTATCGCCAAGACGGACTTGACCATCACTCAGTTGACCAAGGGAGCCGGAGATGCTACCGGTCGCAGTCAAATGGAAGCAACAGCTATCGCTGCGGCCGACAAGTGCGTTGGTGCCAGCAACAAAGGCTGCAACAGCAATGGTGCTCTTCATTATGACAAGAAAATGCGATCACAGAAATGCAGGTGTCAATAACAGCGAGAGAGGTGGCTTTCCTATGTAAAGCGGAATCAATTCAATTGTTGAAAAAGAGACGAAATGGGGGCAACGAAAGCTGAAGTAGCAAAGAGAAGCGATGCCTCCTAGTTCGGAAGTGGGTAGGGATCTACCTGGGCTACGTAGCTCCATGAGTATAGGGCCAGCTATTGTGATCTAACATAAGAAAGTCGGCCTTGCCACTGCTATCTATCAAATTGATTCGTCAACAGCTAGTCGATGTATTCTCCACATAGTTAGTATTCGCATGTTAAATCAAGTTACGTGGGGTGGCGTAGCGGGGAGTTTCCCAACACATAACATAGGACGCGTGTTCACGGGCGAAATCCCTGCTCTGTTCCCAAGTGTGCTCCCAAGCGAACGATCACAAAATGCGATTCAATTAGCTGAGATGCAATCCATCATTGCCCCCTAGGAGTACAGTATACAGTGTACGGTAATGTACTATTCGATTCATCGAGTCTTGGAACATTTGCCAAGTCGACCCGAGTTTAACGAATTTATCCAATAGCCTTGCGCAACGGTGTTCGCGACAGCTGAGTCTGGGATGAAGTCTGAGGCCGTTTGTGGGTGTCATGAGCACGCCCAGACTTCAAATGAAGTGAGCTAAAAGCCCCTAACGGCTGCTTGGGCGCCACTTCCAAGTTCCTGCATGGCATGAATGGCACTAGGCGTTCTCTTCTGGTCTGGGCAGGTCTGAAGATATGAGTGAACGTAAATGCGCAAGCAAGCTATGAGTGCATCTCACTTGTTATTTCTGCGTGCTGAAGCTCTTCAGTGGGAAGTTCGTAAGAAAGACAGGAGTAAGTTACAGTATGTCCACTGTAAAAAGAAAGAAAACAAATGACGTCATTGGAGGAAAGTCACATCCAGGGACCAGATGTGAGTGGAGGCGTGGTAGACACTAAGTGGATTGCCAAGTGTACCTTTTTGAAATTCGCGTTCATTATTGACAACAGGGCACACAGCAGCCACAGGTAGACTGCCGTAAACCTGTGTGTGCGCAACGCGTTCTGGCAAGACGATGAAGTTGATTGGTGGATTTCAACGCAGCCAGCGGACCGTGCCCTTAGGACTTGGATCTCGAACTGGGCTTTGTTCTAGGCGCAAGAAATGAGGATGTTCGTCTGGAAATGGGTTGAGAAAATGATGTTCTATATTTTGAATTTGAAAGAAGGGCCAAAATAATCTATACAACAAAGTCTATGGGGAATTTGGAAATCAAGTCTAATCTATGAATGAAAGAAGGAAGAAGGGACAAAGGCAAAATGGAAAAAATGGGAAACTGGGAAAAAGAAGGGAAATGATGGGACACCTTCAAATGTCGATCGGTAAGAGGATGAGATATTCAACGAAGTTGGGTAATGAATGGTGAACCTATTCGGCTTTCTTCGAAGCCTTGGTTCTCAACTTCATCAAAGCAAACACCAAGGCATATCCACTGATAGCGAAGATCACACAGATAGCCGCATCTCTCCATCCAACATAGTAATGATTGATGTTGAGGGTCGTCAGGAAGTCGCTGCCATCTCTGTATTGGCAGACCTTACAATCGGAGGTAGCGTCCGGGTTGAGCAGATTGATTCTCCAGCCATCGCCGGCCATATAGTCTGACAGGTACTGTCCACAGGTTCCGTTGGTAGGGTTAAAGTAGGCGAACTCATCCTCGTTGCAAGTGACCTTCACACCCCAGATACCGAAGGTCAACATTCCAGAGACGACGTAGTTGAACGGGTTGAGCCAGTACACCCAGTATCTCCAGAAGACGCTGAGCTGTTCGTATGGGACAAACACACCGCAGAAGAGTACAAGGAAACTGATCACCAAGGGGTTCACCAGAGCAGCAAAGGTCGGGTTGGGAGAATAAGCAGCGACAAACTGACCGATGCCGGTATAGATCAGCTCGTAGATCAGCATAACGAAGAAGATGGCTCCAGATCGGTCAGAGTCGTGAGGCAGTCTCCAAACGGGATAGTACCAGCATGCAAAGTAGAGGACAGCACAGATGCAAAGATAGGGGAATTCGGAAACAATGAGTCCAGTCACGAACGCAACCCACGAATACATCTTGGACTTCTTTTCACGGGCATCGTAGATGTCTCGGCGCTGGATGAAAAGAGGCTGAAGCTGGTTAATGACACCGGGAGCGACGAAGACAAAGTTGAAGATTGTGAACATCTTCAGGTTCAAAGCTGTCACACTAGGACCGGGACGCCAGAAGGAGAAACCGTTCAGAAGAGCCGAAATGATATGCAGAGAGAATTTGTTGTTAACGTAGTTGGTGTTTCGGAAGAGAGCAACGTTCATGCGTTGAGTGACGATTTTAGTCTGATCCCAAAGAGACATCGAAAATTCAAATCCATCATCAACCGTTCCTGGGGGCTTGGCGGCAGCTTCTTCGATCATGCCGTCCAGTTCCTGGATCATCTGTGTTTGCTCGGGGGAATCCAGCCAGATCTGATGCCAGTCCTTATCCTTGACGGCTTCGATACCACCTGTGACCACGTCGATCATGAACTCGGCTGCGTTGGCATCAGAGGGGCACTGAGCTCCATATTGACCAAAGTAGTGCTTGATTGTGGCGGCGTTGTCACCAATATCTCCGAAATAGACAGTCTTTCCACCCTTGGCTAAAAGCAGAAGAGTGTCGAACTGAGCAAAGAGCTGTGCCGAGGGTTGATGAATTGTGACCTGGGGGGTTGGATATTAACAATAGGATCGCACTTGTATCAGAACGAATACTTACCAGAATAGCCTGACCTACATCGGCCAACTTTCGAAGGAAACGCACTGTGTTAAAGGCTGATTGTCCATCAAGACCAGAAGTCGGCTCGTCCAAGAAGATCAGAATACTAGGCTTGGACACTAGTTCCACACCGATTGTGACACGTTTCCTTTGCTCGACGCTAAGGCCATTGCCAACAGAACCGATCATAGTATCGGCCAGATCGTGGAGCTCCAAAAGATCAATGATAGTGTCGACGTACTTGAGCTTTTCTGCTTTGGGAGTGGTGCGAGACTGGCGCAGTAGAGCAGAGAACTCAAGGGCTTCTCTCACGGTGGCGAATGGCTCGTGAACATCGAGCTGCTCACAATAGCCAGCCATTCTTTGGAAGGAGACCGGAAGTGGTCGTCCATCAACCATGATAGAACCTTTGATGGTACCGTCTGTCTTTCTCTGGGCAAGGACGTCGAGAAGGGTGGTCTTTCCAGCACCGGAAGATCCCATGAGGGCACCCAGCATACCTGGCTTGACCCAGCCGTGAATATTGTCCAAAAGCACTCGATCACCGGTTGGCGTCTTGACGGTATAGGTGAGGTTTCTCCAGGTGAAAATAGACGTGTTGCGAGAGAGGTTATCATCTTGGACCTCAACAGGTTCATCAGTGATTTGGCGCGCAGGTTCCTTTTCCCTGGTTTGAGCCTCTGGGTCAGAGCTAGCAGCCTGGTGCTTCTTCAGCTTCTCGCGGGGGATGAGCAGAGATGCACCGGATGCTCCACCGGACTTCCAGTAGCTCGTGCAAATGATGGTGAGAATGGCAAAGAATCCCCACCATCCCCAGACAACACCAAAGTTTCTCCACATTTGAGAGGCCTTGTAATGAAGAGAGCCGAGGTACTGATCACCGGTGACATAGTCTGCACCTCGCAAAGCGCCACCAATACCAGCACAGGCTTTGTTGGCAGATCCAACATCCTCATAACCAGGACCGCTGGGGATCAAATTCTGACCAACACAAGGGATATGGCGATCATGGAACTCATTGGACATTGCGGCTTGGAATGCGTATGCAAAGGGGTTCGTGTAGTACAGTTCAATGAACCAGTTCTTCATCTTAGGCTTCGGAATCATGTAACCAGCATACATGACGATAGCCTTGACAGCAGTTCCTGAGATCTTCGAGGCAGCCTCAAATGTACTGAAGGCGGCACCGATAAATCTGAACAAAGCAGTAATGCACTAAGAAAGAACATGTTAGTTCAAACCCCGATTTTAAAAGAAAAGATGGTTCAAAACACCTCAAACTTACCAAGGTCGTGGTGAACAAGATGATCCAGAAGGTGAAGAAAGCAGCCGCAGTGTGTTTCAGGCCAGCCATCCAATAGATGACAACCGAGAAGATCGAGCACTGGAACAATAGAACCGGGAAATCGGCTGTGATTTGAGCCAAGCAAAACGCAGCCGGGTGATACATAGCAAATGACTTGTGCTTAACCAAAACCGGGCGGCCCTTGAAGGATTCGGTAACCTCGGACATGGCCACAATGCAGTTATACAACAGAGAGAAGAAGACAGCACCACCTTTGGTGAAGAGTCCCTCAGACGTGTTCGGGGAGTCATAGAAACACGAACCGGCAATCAAGGCCATCACACATGATAAAACCTGTTTGATCAAGAAGGTTGATTTCTCACCCCACAAGATCTGATATTGTCGGCTCGTGCAGGCGCTGACCTGAGCCCAGAAACTGGTGGTCAAGTTGCTTCCCTTGGGGAGATGCTTCGACTTTTCCCATGCAACAGAATGTTTGAATGCATCCGTACGCTCACGGCTCATGTCGGTGTCCGGATAGTCATAGTGAGATACCATCTTTTTGTAAGTCTCGGACTTTTGGTATTCGGCCAAAATGGCATCAGCATTTCTGGGGAATGTGTTTTCGCAGCCTGGTCTGATTTTTCGCTCCGTTGGGACTGTCAAACCAGTGAGGAAATCGCCTGTCTCTATGTTAGTTTTTCTCCAATTTCTCATCGGGAAATACACCAGTACTTACCAACATTTGCACCATCAGTGTAAACAAAGCCGAGGTCTTCCATGAAGGGCTTGGCTTCGGCAGCTGGGCCATAGTAGATCTGCTTGCCCTCATCGAGAACCAATACTTTGTCGAAGAGGTTATAAATTCCGTTTCCTGCTTGGTACAGGGTGACAATCGTCGAAAGACCGAGGACGTCGGTCATGGCACGAAGAGCCTTTGCCCACTCCAATGCAGTGCTAGCATCCAAACCACGGGTACTGTTATCCCAGGAGAAAATAGAGCCCTTGGTTGCAAGACATTCAATAATAGACACTCGCTTCCGCTCGCCACCGGATACACCACGGACGAACTCATTGCCGACCTTTGTATCGGCTGTGTGGGCGATTCCCATGGACTCCAAGAGGAACTGCTTTGTTTCGGCTGTATGATCTGTAGCACTATTTGTGCCATCTGGCAGATGGAATGGCACTTTCATCTTGGTAGCAAAGTCCATGGTCTGGCCGACCGTCAATCTGGGATAGAACAGTTCTTCTTCCGTGTTCATAACGATCTGACCATTATATTTTTCGGCCTCGCTAGCGCTCATGTTTCCAAAGCGCACGTCACCCTTTATGGAATGGTAGCCCTCACGGCGGTTGGAGAGCATCTTGAGAAGCGTAGTACAGCCTGAGCCAGGCCGGCCCAAAACAAGAAGCATTTCGCCAGGCTTGACACAGCCATGACTCTCTGACAAAATAGACTTGAGTGGTGGCTTGCGGCGGAAGTCTCGGATCAATTGGGGAATATTGAATTGCGAGATCATGTTTTCATTGACGGCGGCCTCGGCGGCAAGGACGTCGACTGTCAGGTCTTGCCATGTAACACCGAGCTCACGTCTTTTGAAACCGGCGGCTTCATCACGCTCTGCATTCCGAACGACATGGTGTTTCATGTGCCAGGTGTTGTCCTTCTTGGGGGGTTCGGGTGTCTTGGCATTGGCAGCATATAGGGTTTCGGCACTGCTGGCTTCGCGGATGTTGGTATGAGGTACGTGTAAGGTTTCCACGCTGGTGAAATCGTGAGTGTTAAGCTTTCGGACGGGCAGATCTTCTGATTTCCGTTCTTGTTCTTCTTTTTCGGTTTCAGAGAAGTAGTCATGTTGTTCGGACGCCGACGTATCGTCGGGTTCGTGTTGATGGTCCATTATAGAGAAGGGATAGGGTCAGAGAGTGGAGATTGGTGAAAACAGAAATTGATTATTAGGTTGAGATCACAGATCTACTCATAGGGAGAGAGGCCAGGGTATTTATTCCAACCCACAGCATAATTTTCTAAGGGGCCTTCAATGTGTGTTCCGATTATAGATCCGAAGCAATAGGGGACCCAGTAGTCGTCATTGGACCAAATTGCCATTTCTGGCTAGAAATGGGAGTAATACGCATTAATCGGTTCATTGGCATCTAATACGGCGGCTATTATTCCACCCGCCACTATGCACCCGTTCCGAGAAGGAAAAATCCCTGAAAATCGGCACGCCGGCCGAGCTTCCATCGATGGTGGAGCTTGTTTTTTTGACAGATCTTGGGTCGAGCAAATTACTGCAAATGCTCAAGGTAAAACAGGATACCCAATGATTGGTCCACAGATAGCAGTCTATACTCGGATAGGTGTTCGATTTGTTTCCTATCTGGGTTGTCTTTGGGCCCTGGCGAGACATTTATGGAGCGCACACGTAACATTGTTTGTCTATGAGAGATTTCTTAGCAATCAACAACTCTTTTTAGAACTCATTTCGATTGTGAATTAAGGCAGATCATAATATTAGCAAATATCTGACAGAATTTCCCGTAGATAAACTTCGCCATGTGCGGCGATTTAATGATAAGCGCAGTGCGTCCGTTACTCTCGGCATAGTTTACGCTTATATGGAGACAGATGCCAGTTGGAGCGCAAATTAGCGGCTAATCGCCGACGATTACTCTATCATTGAAATATACCGGGTAATATTAAATGGTGTTTTGCGTTCGATGCCGAATGACAATGGCGGAAGTGTTCCGCACCCGATAGCGGGTGTGGCGATCCCGATCTACCCGGCCAAAGCTGCCGAATTGCTGCGCCGGATGCTGGTGCCTGGCCCAATGCGGTAATATATTGCTAGTGTCTTCCCAATCAGGTAATATGCCAGAACATGTCTGGACTCCCTTTACGGGTCTGTTGTTATCGTCCAGGGGCCCTTGACTGGTTCTCTATGTGATCGGTCCGGATTATGCTCTTATGATTAGGCGTCAACGTTCCAGATCTTTGGCATGTTCTGACGAGACTGGTCCAATAGCAGTCTTGGGTTGAGTAGATATCGGGATCAAAATGACGAATAGTCTAGGCATCGAATTATGCTCGGGCCGTGCAAATGATGGAAGTGTATAATGTCCGGAAAGGTCTTCCGTTTGTTAGTCTGGCATCTCTCTGGCCTTTCTACGATAAGATCCAGTTTTCCTCTCGCGAACGCTCAGCCCTAATGGATCACTTTCTCATAATGGTCTTGCTTCCATCTGGTGTTGCTTCTATTTGACGATCGATTTAATATCAATCAAACACGGTATTCCGCTAAATAGAGCAGCTCGGCAATATCCTATATATCCTGCCAAATCGCAGGATGTCTGCGTTGCCTTTTTTTCAACTAGGAGTTACCATAGTAAGTGAAGGTACTCTTACCAATTTTGAACTCCTTTTTGTGTTCTGCCAGACATCGACTGCCAGTCTACGGTTAAAGCATGATGTCAAATATAACCACCAAAGAGCCCTAAAATGAAGCTAATATCTCGATTCTATCATTTCATTTGGAAGACAAATTGTCAATTAAGGGTGGCTTTTTATTGAACCCCTGTTGAAACGACTATCATTCTCAGTTACTGCCTCAATCCTCCGGGATTGAAACATCATTCCGAACTCCGTGCACGACACCAATGACCTGATCTGCGGTTCATGTCAGTGGCTAGTGAAGCAAGCAAATAAATCGACAAGAGGGAAAGAAAATCTATATGACACACTTACTCTTTATCAAAACCAACAGGATCGCCTATTCTCTCCCAATGATTTCGTTTCCAGTCCTTGAAATCAAGTTCCTCGTCGTCTCGATCAGTCATATCAACCTCCCGCCACTTGCTGGTACGTCCATCGTCTGAGAGCAGACTATTATTCCGTTTCCAATCAACATCGCACGCGATATAGAACGGTGTCTGTCCACAATCGGAGATCAAAAACTGCATATTGAAAGGGACTGGTATCAACGGAGCCTCGCTGCCATGGCGTTTGAGACTAGCTTCAACTTCGTGGGTCCTCTCCTGAATTTTCAACTCCCAAAAGGTGGATTGATTCCAAGCCTTCGTGTCGCCTCTTTGTTCCTTGTGGTTTAAAGTGAGCTGCTCAGTCCCCGTGGTCACACCTGACTCACGTCCACGATTCTTCGTTCTGTCCACTGAGATCACGGGAGTCCGGATTTCTCGGGGGAAGCCATCAGCACAGTAATTCTCTCTGACCCTGGATCATTGAGAAACTGGAATCGGATCTCCAAGTTATCTTTGATCTTCTCGGCATCCAGCACAGTCACTTTGAAAAGGAAGTATATGACCCCTTTACCGCCATATTCGCCCCGTGCGATCCTCTCGCTCCTGATTTCCACTCGAGGCTCCTCTTTAGTATAGATCATTGTCACGTACTCTTGGCTAAGCTTCATGGTGCTGAACCCTCGATCCTCCTCCTTCCTTTGTCTATCTTTTCTCATCCGGCTGGAACTGGACCGGCGACGACTCTCCTCGCGATCTGAATCGTGACCCCGCTGCGTTGACTCCGGACGGCGGCCTCGCTCTTTGGAACTGCGCCTGCTATGGGTGTCATTCGAGCTGTTTCGACGTCTGCGACTGGTGGTGAATGAAGAGCGCCTGACTCGTTGGTCATTACTTGTATGGTCTCGTTCTCTAGACATTCGTCTAGTAGGGGCACCATTTGAGGTGGGTCGACGCCCACTGTCGATCCTCGAAGAGGACTCGCTAGCGTTCGGACTATCACCTTGCGTAGGAAATGTTCGCGTATGATGATCATTGCGGTGGCTTGCTTGTGCCGTCAAACCTGCACTTTGACCACGTGCTGGGATTGTTCTATGCTGAAGCCCACCGCTGGGTGTTTTCTTAGTCCTGACGATAGTCTTAGAAACTGGAACTTTGGTATTGGTCAAGCTCGGTTGAATGCTTCTGCTGTCGTATGGATCAACCTGTTGAGTGACATTTGGCCTGGCCTTCGGATCGGCCCGTGACTCGGTGTCGTCGCCGCAGCGGGACCTCCCTGCAACGGGAGTACGGGATCGTGATCTTCTCATTAGCCACGCTTTGAGCCAGAAAGTGGCTGATTTTTGTGGAAGTGACGATCTGGAAGCAAACTTTCTACACGAGCAATCGCTTCTGGCGTTTTGATGAATGCGGGGCAACCATGACAGGCGGGGTATAAGCTTATGCTGACTTGTGACATTGTCAGACTAGCCTATCAGCCAGTACAGAAGAAGGAGAGTCTTTGATAGCAGTTGGAAGGGCCATTTGAAGTCCATCACATGTCGAGTAGAATTCCTGTTCGTGAATATGTGAGTTAAAGGCAACAAGATCTGTTGATTTAGCATGTAAAAGAAGTCATCTCAAGCTCTCTTTTTGGATAAAAGGGGAATGAGTGGTCTATATCTGCGGAATGGAGACTCTGAGGAAGTACCCTTAACCTCTCAGTATGTGTCGCAGAGTTACACTAAATATTGCTGTCTACTTGGCCCGTAAATTTGAGCGCTCTCCTGAATTGATAGATTTTGAGAAAACCAATCCCGGCTCGCCTGTTTATAACCTGCAGATGGCCTATTCTCCAAAAAATATACTATGATATTAATAATCAAGCTACCGTTAAGCCATCCAGTGACTGGTGTGGCTTACCATCGTCCAGGTCTCCAGGAAGAAAGGTACATTGACTGGCTATGACTCGCCTTGCTGGTTTCACAAGAACATGATCAATTGTTTCACGTATCTGAGTGTTGTCATATGTTTCACAATGCTACAAGTCAACCGACTGAGTTCTTAGAAAATATTCGAGGCGTGATCACGTGGGGTTCGTGATCCATGCCCCACCGTTCACAACTTAAGCACGTCCGAGGGTCAACACTATACTTCATGTCAAACTAATCTTGATTCATCCCCTTGATCCTACTGGCATGTACAAATGAATCATGAGACTCTTACGTACACCTGTAAATTCCTAGCCCTTGAGGGAGGCTGGTCTCCATGATGTCAGTTTCACCCTTGCCCAGGGTGCCCCACTGCACGGCAGCCACCCACAATCATGTTTTTCATGCTGACGGTGAAATATGATCTATGATGTGCAGTCCCAGTCATATCGCACACGAGAAACCAAAAACCAGCCAGTCAAGCCGACCCGATCCAGCGGTCAAGATGCATGGAGACGAATCCAGGGAGTGCAGCAGGGTTCAGGCAAAAATCCGCAGGAGCTTCCCGGCTGACAATTGTGATGAACCCCATTGCCCTCAGTGGTTGCACTACAGCCCGCCGTGCGTTTAGTGTACTCCAGATGGCTGCAGATGGGCTCCACATAGTCTGATGCATTGCCTATCCTGGGTCGATCGGCGCCCGCCAATCTGCGCTATTACATCGCAATCGTGCCGATCTCTTCAGCTCGAACCTGTGAACCTATGGAGTGCCCGAGCGCCAGATGCACCCCCTCCAGTGGAAAAGCTCGAACTTGATCTGTCGATCGGAAATGCAGAGCTGAAGATCCGAAGCTGAAGGCTTTTTTTAAAGTCTGTTTCCCCCGCTCAGGGCCGGAGAGCTCTTTTCGCTTTTGCTTTCTCTCTTAACTTTACCCTCTTGATCGGTGTTTGTGTATTATAGTGATATACCCTCCATTTTGTTTCCAGCGCTATGCCTACTGAGATTCCTGGACCCCGGGGAGTTCCACTCCTCGGTAATATTTTCGATGTGAACCCCAATGAGACATGGAACTCGCTGAACAGCTTGGCCAAGCAATTTGGTAGGCTTTTCTGAAAGGTGCTTCTTGACGTGGCAGCAGCTGATCTGTGCATAGGCTCTATTTTCAAGATTAATGCTCTGGGACACGAGATTGTCTTCATCGGTAGTGTTGCTCTGCTCGAGGAGATCTGCGACCAGACCCGATTCCGCAAATGTGTGACAGGCCCAGTTGTGGAGATCCGATATGCCGTGCACGACAGTCTGTTCACAGCCTACGACAGCGAAAAGAGCTGGGGAATTGCACACCGCATTATGATGCCTCACCTCACCCAATCCGCGACCGACAGCCTTTTCAGCGACATGGCAGAGGTTATCCCAGACCTCACAAAGAAGTGGAGCTCAGGCCCCGCGCAACGCACTCTACTTTCCAACGATCTCGACCGCCTCCTCCTCGCATCCTGCAAACAGTGTTTCTTCAACCAGCGCGTGCACGTGCTCGACGGTGAGGAACCACCCATGCTGAAGGCCATGGACGGCGCCACCATGGAGGCGATGAAGCGCCCCACCCGTCCAAAGCTCCTGAACTGGCTGTACCAGCGTCGTTTCGAGAAGGACACCAAGACCATGCGTAACTTCTCAGCCGAGGTTATCAAGATCCGGAAAGAGAACCCGGACACCGTCCGAAAGGACATCCTCGATGCCATGCTCAACAACAGTGATCCCGAGAGCGGCAAGAAGCTCACCGAGTCCCAAGTAATCGATGAGATCATTTCCTGCTTCATCGGCGCCGCCACAGCGCCCAATCTCGTCTCCTACGCTCTGTACTACCTCATGAAGAACCCGACCGAAATCATCAAGGCACAGGAAGAGATCGACCGCGTCGTCGGCGACGGCAAGATTGATCTCGAGCACCTGAAGAGCCTGAACTACGTCGAGGCCATCCTCCGCGAGTCAATCCGTCTCTCCGCCCCCGCCCCCGGCTTCAACATTGAGCCCATCCCCTCCAATGACAAGAGCCCCATCCTCCTCGCCGGAGGCGAGTACCAAATCGCCCACAACCAGCCCATGATCGCCGTCCTCAGCCAAGTCAACCGCGACCCGGCTGTCTTCAAAGACCCCGAGGCGTTCAAGCCCGAGCGTGTCTACGGCGAGAAATGGGAACAGCTCCCTGCTGCCGCGAAGAAGGGCTTCGGCAACGGCAAGCGTGAGTGCATTGGTAAGCTCTGGGCTTGGCGCTGGTCTTTCTTCACTCTTGCTAGTATTCTCAAGGATACCAGCTTCGAGTTGGCGGACCCCGACTACAAGCTCGAGTCCAATGGTGCGTTCAGTATTAAGCCGCTTGAGTTCTACGGTCTCGTTGGCCCCCGCAAGTAAGCTTTTCGGGCTACTTTGGTATATTTTGTTGTTTCATCAGCGGATACGAAGTCAATAATGAATTTGTCGATATATCACTCTCTGCGTTAGGCATGAATTATGGAATGAAACTATATTCAACTTAAGCGCTGCTAGTTCCCTTCTGGTACTTTGCCGTAAATTGTGAAACGCGCTGTCGTAGTTGTCGTTGGTGGGCTCGTGGCTGTGCGGCGACATAGTGGGGGGTTGCATATGCAATTATGTGGTCATGTCCGCCACATTCGCGACGTCCACGACGCCCTAATGTTCGAGAACATTTTTAGTGAACTAAATTTGATTTACGATTTACCAATCTATTTTTTGCCATTGGAAGAAATTGAAAGCGAATGTGGTATATTGAAATCCAAAGAAAGAGGACCAGCCTAAGTCTCTATATTGACATAGAAGCGAAACCATTCCAGCTGGAGACCATCCCGTACAACAGAATGGCCAAGGGAGAAGAAACAAACAAAAAACAAAAGTCTATCTTCAACATCAGATCAACCTGACATCAAAGAAAACACATTGCTTTTAGATTTAGCCGCTGTAGTCAATGGTAACAGCCAAACGAACGGCGCCGCCGGAGATGTTACCACCAATACCACCGACATCAGTCTCAGCCGAGGTATAAGCATTGTCGACGACAGCAGCATTGGGCGAGATAGAGGAGCAAGTACCGCTGAGGGCATCACAGATCTTCATACCATCAACGGTGAGACCAGCATTCTGGGCCGCAATAGCGGAGACATCAAAGCCAGACCAGCCGCTGTTGCCAGTGGAGCCGAAATCGAACTCACCCCAGGTGGAGGCATAGCCGCCAGCAGAGTCAGTGGGGATGGTGGAACCCGAGGCGGCGGCCCAGCCACCCTGGGAGTCGTCATCGAAGGCAATGTACTTGGTCTCGCCGGCGGCGAGGGTGAAGGTGTTGCAGGCCTGGCCGTACCAGCCGTCCATCTTGCCGTCCGAGCCGTACTTGTTGAAGATGGCGACGGTCCAGTCCTCGGTGTTGGAGCCCTGGAACTGTGCCACGTACTGGTACTGGCTGGCGTCGGAGGATGACACCTCAATGATGTTGCTGCCGTAGGGGTTGCCGACGTTGCCTTCGTAGGTCACGCCAGTGCCGGACGAGGAGGTCGAGCTGCCGAACCCGGAGGTGGAGTAGCTGCCGCTGGAGGGGGTTGCGGTCCATTCGCTGCCGCTGGAGGTTGCGGTGGCCTGGCGGCGCTCGAGGGTGGTTGGGAGGGCCAGGGAGCCCGTGGCGAGGGCTGCCATGAACATGAAAGACTTGGAGAATTGCATTGTGTGCGTGGGGAGATGGAACTTGGGACTGTTGGATAGTTGGACACGAAGAAGAGAGAGAGAAAGAGATATCAATGAAGATATTCGAATGAGTGTCTGTGTCTGTAAAGAATGACAGAGGTTGTTGGTTCCTGAAAAAGAATGTACTTGTTTGGAGAGAAGAAAGAGAGAACAGAGCAAGACTTGGACAGGTATAAATACCTTTTGAGAGTCGAGACAAAATCTGCAGCCCCGCCACGCTCGCCCCCAAAGTCGAGGCCTACTTCAGAACCAAACGGATGAAACCACAGGTGTCTGGTACCTGACCCTCTCTCCATGGTGGACACCGGGGCGCAGGTACGTCAAGCAGTTCAGAGGAGGAAAGGCCTCGTATGCCCATGGGAATGCACAAGGCCGAGACCATGTCTCCCTGGGATGCAGTGGGTTAGGGCTACCGCGATCATTGGATGTGGACACGCGGATGCTCCGGGCCTTGGGTCAGACGTTGGACATTCTAATGGACGATCAGTGTGATTGGGCCTGTGCGACGTGTCAAGCCACAGTCAATCTAGAATGATAGAGTGGTCGGCATATTCGTCATTGGCGGATCCTTTGTCTGTCAAACAGTGGGCCTGTTCATCTGGTAATGCCCAGAGTAGATGGTGGATGGATCAGGGGCCGCATGGCTTTCCGGAGGATGGCCGGCGCATCCATGATTTCAGCCTGGGGAGGGGCTGTCCCTCTCCATATCAGCATCTGGACGCTACTTACAGTGGAATCTTGTATGTACCAGGTGCGGTTTATGTGCCACGGAGTAACTATTACGACTAATCTTCAAAGGACTGGACGCCAATGCGACCTCAGAACGGAGCACCCGATGGGGTTGGACGTATTGTGCCAGTCTGGAAGCGACAGTCAAAGTCTGCGAACTGGATCTTCGGGCTCAATGGACAGAAAGAACTTAAGGTGGGCCTTGAACGGGGTCCTGAATGGGGCTTTGAATGGGGCCCTGGTGACCAGTTTGTCTTGGCCCGGGACTAAGGGATTCTAGCCGGAACTGCTGGAATCTAAGACCTGGATAGATTTCGAGCATGGCCGATGCATGTTTCTTGACATGGATATTCGTAGATATAGAAACAGACCCTTTTTCAACAGCCAAACACCTTCAATCGTGCCGCTACTGCTTGTTGATTGAAATAGAATTTGTGCCCCTGACCCTGAGATGCGTTGAATTTTGTGATTCGCAGCTCAAGTGCCATGGACTTGCGTTGTGGTCCAGGAGAAAAGCAAGGCGATTGGCTAGCCATTTCCCATACTAACCAATCACAATACATCTTGTTTTCTTGGCAGGGCCATTCTGCATCTTGGCCAATCACAGACTGAGCTTTTAAACTGTGGCTTTCCCAACCATGGTTCTTTTCATTTCTTTTACACAAGAATTGGCCCGTGACGCAGTGGCTGGAAAAAGCCGCACAATATTGCAGACATTGGAAAGGCGTCGCAACCAAACTCATGTGTTTATTGTGTGCCACATGTCCCAGCTGAATTACACTCCGTACAGTGGGTACGTGTTTACCTCTTTCCTCCCACGGTGTACTGATTGAAAATTCTGCTTCACATGCGAAACCCTCCTCGCCTAAAATCAGTTCTTCGACTGACCCCCACTGTCAATGTTTAATCTTTTTGTTTCCCACCTTCCTTAGTGGGCCTTTGCAATCTCTAAGTTGGCTCCGCAGTGTCCCACCGAGGGTTCAGGCCTGGGCTTCAAAATTGGCGAGTCGAGGAAAGAAACTGGAGCGGGGTTGAGGCAAACCAACCGAAAATGTGCAGTAGAATATTGCAATTTAAATTTATGAGAGCGATATGGAGGTTACATTATCGTGGTGAGATGAACGCCCAGCGAAAATTCGGTTCAAATGTCGGAGTTTCTGTGTTCGAGAACATTGACCAGGGAAATAAAGTTATACACTACACAATAAACAAGCGTTTTCCCGTTCGCCTAGTGTAGCTAGTGGGTTCAATATGGAGTTCACGATGTTGTCTAGACAAGTCAATATGTCTGGGCGAACGTATGCCCAGAATGCTGACACTGAAACTCCGTCGATGACTTCATGCTGGTCAAAATCATCAGTTTGGATTTTTCAATTTAATGAAATTCCCATAGGGCTTATTCAAATATGTGACCACGTAAAATTAGGTTCATGCGTGTTCATTGTGCAAATTGAGTTCCCATTCAGAGGACGGCTTGGCAGGAGAACAACACGCCAATCAACATTTATTGCCACCACATAGATATAGCAAGCCTAATATAGACGTAGGTAACTGTTGATTTGTTGCCGCTATTGCCACACTCGCTTGTTCCTGACATGTCCGAAAAATGACACTCACATGACGTTTGCCACCCTGATGACGACAGCTGCCGCGCTTCATTATCAATTCTCACCGGTGAGAGCTACCACCAAAAGTCATGCCATATTACATGGACTGGAATTTGCCAAAATACCTTGCGGACAAGAAAACTGAGGAGCAGCATATTCTCCTTCGCCACGGGTGGATTTGGTGACCTTTTTAACCTCGGCCCACAGGGCTTTAATTTAGGCCTAAGGCGATGTGTTACGATTCTCACTCTTTTCATTGGGGAAATTTAGTGTAGAATCGATGTCTCGTAGCTATGTACGATTCACATTTTGCTAGTATACCCAATCTCGGTTATTCTGGATTATTGCCAAGAGTCGGAATTTTTGCATAGCTGATAGATGTTGATAAAGTTGAGTATAATATTTCTAAGTGGGCTATTCGCCACGAACGAACTAATGATATTGGAATACGCGAGCGAATCCTTTTTGCGGACGAACTGATCTTTAAGCAATGGAGACATACGTGGTTATTTAAGATTACTTCGACTCCACTACATTGGCGTCCTTCACTACTGCTCCCTAGCATTGATCTTGGGGGAAAGGCTGCTGAATTTGTTTCTTTTAAGCTAATGTATGAACTCTGGAAGATAGTCTATCTTTTGGTACTTGGGCACGACGATTCGCATGTCTATGCCTACATATGAGCTGTTTAGGGAATATATCCTGAATAAAAAAGTCTATTCATATCCGGGGCGAATGTTCATCGAGTTTTGTTTTCGGTGCCAGTGATAGTGGCCATTTCAGTTTATAGCGCCAGGGCCAGCATCCTGCGAGGGACATGCTTGTTGTCACTGGACGTTATGTCGATAGAATCGATTCGATTCCCAGTAGCTTGTAGAGAATTTCCCAGATGCGTGTTTCTCAGCTGCGGTGTTGTCTTTGTATAGTGTGATATCCGACACACGGGAAATCAGGAGTGGCAGGACAATGACCACAAAACGACCCCAATTCATTCTGTGTGTCTGGATCGAGGTGCCCAGAAACATCTTAAGAGTTATCGCCATTTGTCATCGGTTCGGGAAAAAATGGATTCCACTGCGGATGAGACGTGTTCTGGATGACCGCATCCTCAACGTTGGTTGTCGACGCCTGGGGTGATGAATCGTACTCAATGCTGTCGCTAGCATTTATAACTGCTCCACTTTTGATAAGAAGATTGTGCAGTTCCGCATTTCGGCCGTAGCTATATACTGAGGCCCAATATAGTGGTGTTCTTCTATCATTGTCGCGGGTGTTAACGTCCGCTCCTCTTTCGATAAGAAGTCTCGTCACTGCCTCGCTGCTACCCATTGACGCATAAGCTAGTGGTGTAT
The DNA here is from genome assembly GCF_028828085.1 of Penicillium nucicola. Classification (NCBI taxonomy): domain Eukaryota; kingdom Fungi; phylum Ascomycota; class Eurotiomycetes; order Eurotiales; family Aspergillaceae; genus Penicillium; species Penicillium nucicola. Next base: position 3,139,521 of record NW_026643126.1, on the reverse strand, counting down.
TTCCACTATTGTCGCGAGTGTTTATGTCCGCTCCTCTATCGATGAGAAGTCTCGCCACTTCCTCGCTAATAGCCCTTGAGGCATGAGCTAGTGGTGTTCTTCCACTATCGTCGCGGGCGTTTATGTCCGCTCCTCTATCGATGAGAAGTCTCGCCACTTTCTCGCTACTAGCCCTTGAGGCAATAGCTAGTGGTGTATCTCCATCATTGTCGCGACTATTGATTTCCGAGCCTCTATCGATGAGAAGTATCGCCACTTCCTCGCTCCTAGCCCTTAAAGCATGAGTAAGTGGTGTATCTCCATCATTGTCGCGAATTTTGATGTCCGCCCCTTCATAGATAAGAAGTCTCGCCACTTCCTCGCTACTAGCCCTTAAGGCATGAGCTAGTGGTGTTCTTCCACTATTGTCGCGGGCGTTTATGTCCGCTCCTCTATCGATGAGAAGTCTCACCACTTCCTCGCTACTAGCCCTTGAGGCAATAGCTAGTGGTGTATCTCCATCATTGTCGCGACTATTGATTTCCGAGCCTCTATCGATGAGAAGTGTCGCCACTTCCTCGCTCCTAGTCCTTAAAGCATGAGTAAGTGGTGTATCTCCATCATTGTCGCGACTATTGATTTCCGCGCCTCTATCGATAAGAAGTTTTACCACTGCCTCGCTACTAGCCCTTGAGGCACGAGCGAGTGGTGTATTTCCACTTTTGTCGTGAGTGTTTATCTCAGCTCCTCTATCGATGAGAAGTCTCACCACTTTCTCACTGCTAGCCCTTGAGGCAATAGCTAGTGGTGTTCTTCTACTATTGTCGCGAGTGTTAATATCCGCTCCTCTTTCGATGAGAAGTATCGCCACTTCCTCCCTCCTGGCGTCTAAAGCATGAGCAAGTGGTGTATCTCCACTATTGTTGCAAGTGTTTATGTCCGCTCCTCTATCGATGAGAAGTCTCACCACTTCCTCGCTAATAGCCCTTGAGGCAATAGCTAGTGGTGTATTTCCATCATTGTCGCGAGTGTTGATATCCGCTGCTCTTTCGATGAGAAGTCTCACCACTGTCTCCAAGCCTTCTCGTGTGGCTTCAAGAAGTCCCACGTCAAGGTAGCGTTGTCGGTGACTATACCGTGTGTCCGGGTATGTGGTGATGAGAAGCTCAGCAACAGATTTATGTCTAGATCGTATCGCCAGAGTAAATGGGTTCATTCGGCGTGGATCGGCCTCGTCGATGGCGAAACCCCTTTGAAGAAGAAGCTTGACCATCCCCATACGGCCTTCCTGTGCCGCCCAAGAAAGAGGAGTTCGGCCTTTGTATTGACCTAGGTCCTGCCTATGGGTGAGGCCCTCTGTGATATCGATCCCATCATACATTGTTGAAGACAGGCCCAAGAGAGCCGCAGTGCTGGCCTTCTCGCCACTGGCTAGAGAAGCAAATAGCGGATATGGGTATCTCTCCTCAAGTGCACGCATTCCAGTGTCATGTTTGACTTGTATGCGGATCAGCTCAGGATATCCCCTATCTGCAAACACGTACAGAAGAGGTGCCTTGTGGGTATATTCGCGAATTTTCGACTTTTCAAAAAGATTGTTGATGGTAATCCAGTTTGAGAGGTTGAAAAAGGAAATAAAATTGTCTTGTGGGACCACTTTCGCTGCAGCGTTGGAGTGATGAAGGACATTTTGACAGGCGTATTCCAGGAACGGGTACCGATCCAATGCTTCTGTCCGCTGGAGTGGCTTTGTATTTGGCGGTAGCTGGTCAACAAATGCGTGGGCGTCTGTGCGTGCCAAATAATTGTTGCAACAATCTTTGAGCTTTTCATGGCTTAGACTCTCCCAGTCAAGTCCAAGCTCGGGCCATAGTTCATATAAGCCTCTATCCTTTATAAGAAAGTCCCGGACGGACTCATGGATGAACTGAACGGATGGCTGTTTAGACTTTGTGATCTCAGCAAGTCCCTTAGAGCAACTGATGACATATCTCTGGGGTCTAGAGACACTGTCATTGGCGTCCTTGGTTGAAGCATCCGGGAGACTATCATCGACCAAGCCTTGTATTGATAATCCGGACCAAATGGCATGGTAGAACTCTTCCGGCTTCAATGGATGTTCCGCACACAGGATCCAAAGAAAGCAGAGCAGGAGCTCTTCCATATTTTCATCGTCACGTTTGAGAATGTCCTTGAACAAAGCACTCAGATCACTGGGTATCTGTTCAAGTTTCCTCTTAGGGGACATCGCACCCCGTGCATACTCTCTGTTCAAGATATCAACGACCAAAACCACCCACATAAAGACACCAGCCGCCTTTTCAAGAATCTTTTCAATGATCTCTGTGTCGCCAGCCCGAAGTTCGGCTCTAACATAAGCTCCTAGGTCCTCCGTGTGGCCTTCTTGATGCTCTAGTGTCAGGCGAGTGCCCCACCGGATGAGAATATAGGGATAGTGCCGACTAGAGAAGCAAATACGGAAAGGGATTTCCTGGGCTGTGGACTGTTCTGTCAGATTCTCAAAATATTGAATCATGTCGAGGACTTGCTGTTCATCACATTCGTCGAGCGCATCGACAAAGCATGTGAATGAGCGTTTTCCAAGGGCTTGGACCCCTTTGTGAAGCACCTCTTTGAGGATATTCAAGGAAATGTTGCTGTCCTGACTATGATTAGGATTGAGCTCAGAATCATCCAAAACATATTGCAGGTCCGGGTACCCTTCGAGCAATTGGATAATCAAGGATCGATACATGCCTAATACAGACTTCTCTAAATATCCGCCCCGGGCGTTGAAGAAGAAGGATGCGATGAGAGTGTTCTTGTGGTCAGCGTTTTTCTTTGTCCTCATGCTCGAGTAAGCGAATTTCATGATTGTTGACTTCCCAGCTCCAGGTTTGCCAGTGATCCATAGGAACCCATGGTGATCGGGCAACTTGACAGGGTCCAACCATGCTCGGTAGTCCGGATGACCCAAAAGCCATCTACATGTTTTGGCGTGGGCCTTTTTGATGGTCAATTTGCGAGCATCGATCTGCTCGAATCTGAGGGATTCTAGCAAAAGTTTTCGGCGCTCCTGGGATAGGGACTGATCTTTATTCCGTGTGCAAAAGTGAGTCAAAGATTCCTCATATGCAAATATAGTCACTTACCCGCTGTCAGTATTTGAGCGCCTCTAACATGTTCTTCTGTTTCTTCTGTGGCAGGCAACTCCTCCAGTAATTCCCGCGCGTACGCTGCCGCAGTGCCCGCAGCGTATTTTTGCCACTCCTTACTCTTGTGGGAATCAGAATAGTCGCAGATACCGCGAATCGGGAGACAGGGTAGAATATCCATGAGACCAGCAGCCTCCATTTCAAAACAAATGACATTCAATTCCCGAGCGACCAGGTCCCGAGAAACGCTGTCTTTTATGACCTGGCTCCCCGAAGCAATAGCACCGTAGTGGATTACTGGATCATTGGATGCCCGGGTGCTCCGGGGGACCAGCTTCGACTGATCGCATTCCTTGCAGCTCACCATGGGGTCATCATGACTGTAGGTTGCTTGAAAGAGGCGATCTGGGGAGTCTGGGTGACCATAACTATGCCTCTCTAGCTTTTCATTGAGGATGACCGAAAGTTTGCTGGGTTCGAGCTCGTGTTTTGCGCGTAGGGCAGATACGGCAGTTCCAAGCAATTGATGTGGAATCCTGGAAATCGCTGTTCGCTGCATTTTTCCATCTCCGATGATTTTCCCAAGGTCAGTGTGCATCACCCTAGTTCCAACTATGATGTCACCCAGTCGTATATCAGCCTTGCTGGGTACGCCACCGCCAATGCCGACCATCAAGCCTGCACGAATGGCGGTGAATGTTCGTTTCAGGTTTGTCACCACATTGGCCGCATTGATTATCCCATACGCATCCATGGGCAGACATGCAATCACGATATTATGCCCCTTTATGCTTCCTAGGACATAGGTGTTGTTGTCGTCCCCACCCGTCGGCAGAGGTTCATGAATCTCATCTAGGACGGCCCGAGCCGCTGCCATCTCGATATAGAGCGCGCATATCCAGGCGATATTGTAATTTTCGTGTCGCAGTGTGAGCCCGTCGCTATCGTGGAGAATTTTTTGTCGCTTTGGCAAGCGAGATACCCTTGCCTCAAATGATGTCTCCATTTTGAGATAAAGAGCAAGTCTTGATCGGATCAGGTCGCAAAGCTCTCCGAGACGAGCAAGAATAAAAATTGAAAAGTATGAGAGAGTAATTAGCACAGAAGATGAGTATGTTTGCAGATAGTTGTGGGCGGAGAAGAAAGTCGAGACGACCCCTCATTCTCACCTAGTCACAGCCTCCTTAAACAGCTTAGCCTCCAACTGGTATCAGCTCAAAAGACCGCCGCTCTATATTCTGCCGTCAGTCGCTTATTAACGTAGGCTATATGGATGTTTTGCAATTAGTACAAAGGTGCATTATTGAAAGGACTCTTCTTTGGAAAAAAAAAAGTCTTGTAGGATCAGCTTCTAGTGGGGTTTTATCTTACAGCTAGACTACGATTTAGTTTAGCAATAGACGTCTACATATAAGTTAGTGGACATTACTTTTTTATGTTTTTTCTTTTCGCTATTTTTACATCTTCTCTCAGTATGATTGGAGTATGAGGTATAATTTCACCGATTTCCGTTGAGGTGTTGTTTCAACTCGGGTTGCGTGGATTTATAGGTGGCATAGAAAACGGGAAGAAAGACGTGTCGAAAATGATATGGCACAAGAGAAATTTGAATAAATGGCGGTAACAGACTGCCGTATTTGACCTTCGTATTCATAACAAGCTAGTGCTGCAAAATGGGGGCCAACCAAAAGATCCCGTCGACAAGCTAAATTAGAATCGACACTGCATTCCACTCTGGGCTCAACACCTCGTACGGGATGGTTCCCCAGTCATCCGTTGCTTGTCCGTAAGATCTAAACTCGTCCTCACTATCAGCAAGGGCCGTGTAAAACTTCCCCGCCGCTTTCGCAACGGCCTGTTCTGTCTTCGACGTCTTGTCATGATATACCCGAAACTTTGAAGCAGCGTAGACAATCAGGCTTTCTTTGTTACCCGGTTTGAAGCTGAGTAGGTAGGGCGTATGTGAAGCAAGAAGCCACTCCCGCGTATGATTCATAGGGAGCGCATCAACAAGCTGTTTCTCCGTATACTTGAGTAGATCTTGCAGAGTGGATGGGTGTTCCGTGTACAGGCAAGGGGGTTTGTTGACTACAAATGACTGGTAATAGTTTTGAAGGTAGTTGACTGCTGTGTGTTGCGGGGAAGCGATGTGGATGCACATCGTTACACAGTCAACTAGCTCTGCAAAGGTGTTGATCGTTGGGAAGGATGGTAGATCTGCACCGCCTGGACTTCGCATTTCTGCGGACCAGGCTTGGATACGCTCGTCCTGTAGAACCTTTTTGTCGGCACCAGGCTGTTGGTAATACAGGCTCAGCATATCCTCGACGTATGACCGAATTTTGTTCCACATGCTGTATATACATCTGGCATAGGCGTAGTTGTGAAACTTCTCGTGGTTGAGTTGTTCTGGAGGGAACCCGCGCTGTGCCAGATCTTTCGGCACGTAGCGATTCTTGAAGTCGAAGGTTTTATAAGCATGCTTGATAAACTTATATGCTTCCTCTGGTTGGAACCCGATCAACTCCACTATGATGTGGGGGATAAGAGTGTTTCTGGCTGCCGCGTTTATTGCCAGGGTCTTCTGCCAATGCGGATAGAGTAGTCTCATCACTGGGTGATTCGGGTCGAGTTGCCTGTTAGAGGCGACGATTGTGGCCTCTTCAATGAGATGCGTGTTGGTAAGGTGCACCGTCACTTCATGTCGAAGCCAGTCGCTGCACTGCACGCATGTTTTGGCTATACAGAATCCCACAAGTCAGCCCAGGGTGTCGGGGTCGTCATGGCCGGGAACTTACCATATCTCCAAGGCCAGTCATGAGCCTCATCAATTGACTTCACCTTTGGGTCATGCTTGTCACTACCTGAATGGAGATCCGTCCGCTTTAGCAGTTCCCGATTGTAGATCGTCACGGAGTTTTCAGCACTGCCGCGCCAATCGAGGACAATAGCGAGCGGGTACAATTGGCCTTGATCGTTGAGATAAAAAAGACAGACAGACGCGCAGCCATAGCGATTACCCTGTCTGCCCTTATCCTTCTCGTCTGGTTCATCAAATGCACACTTGATGAATGCGCTCGTGTCCAATCCCGCAGCCTTGCGAAAGTAGCTATAGTCCTGCATGTACAAAGACTCTCGGCAATTCTTATTGAGATCAACAATTTTCTCCTTACCCGCGGCATCCTCTGGTGCTTTTGCAGCTTGAACAAAGTGGTTGATCCAACTATCTGAAGCCCGCTCAATAGTTGTAGGATTTGTACCTGTGAACTGCTGCTGGCAAAATCGGTTATCACTATACCAATCTGGCAAATCACCCACGTTGGGTAGGTCAAATATATCATTGCGGTGCGAGGATCCACGAGCTTTTCTGTTAAACGATTCCACGTCTTCCAGCTTGGTGCCTGCATCGGGCGTTCCCATAGACCCAAACCAAGCCCATGCGCCTACCTTGGCAGCCCCTCTGATACATTTATTTGGCACCACACTAGGTAAAAGCGAGCTCAACTGAAGCAGGCGCATCTTACTAAACAGATCAGATGGCTGGAGCGTTGATCTCTCGGTTTTGTTTTTTTCCGCCTCTGCTGCTGGTACATTTCCAGCGAGGTTAAGATGGGGCGGGAAGCCGTCTGAACCATCTGTGAAAGCGAAGAATTGCTCTTTCTCTTCCCTGGATAGAGGTGATGGAACCAATGGTTCGAAATTCGCTGCGTCCATGAAGGACATGAAACTGTGAGTATATTAACGATCTGCTTGCTTCTTAAAATATCTGATAAAATTACCGCTGCTCTATCAATTCATAGGACTTGGTAAGGGCAAGCTTTGTACCCCGATGTGTCCCTTCTGAGATTGGAGATGGCCCTTGTTCATGGGCTTTCCAATGTAAATTCTCCGGATTTTGGTGAAAAGACTTCTTCTCCCCGTCGCTAAAAGATTTGAGCCTTCTCGGCAGAAGCTCAATGTTTGCCAGTTCATTAATGAATACGCCGCTGTCAATCCCGTTAACAAAAAGTTGTTCAGGGTCTCTGGGCCATTTTTCTTGAACATCGGGATGACCGAGGACGGCGCCGGGAGTGAGCGGGATTGCTGTACTGTGTTGAGCCATGACTGTTGGAATTTCGGTCAAAAAGCTTGGGCTAATATTGAGTAGCCTCTAGGATTATTTAAGCCTATACGAATTTATTATCTGAACACAACGCAAAGGAATTAAATATGCCGCGGAATTCATGGCTCTCACTCTATTATGTCATGATGTCATGGCGGTAATCGAAAACAATAACGGAGGTTCGGATGATAATAAAATAGAAATAAAATGATGGAATGATGAGATAATGTATACAAGAACAGAACGTCGAAGTTCGCAAGTCCCCGGGTTTGGACAGGCCGGGTGACAATCTCAAGCCTAGAACAGTCTTTGGAAGTGAAGGTGATCGCCGCAACAGGAATGATACGAACACAGTCTTTCGACATTGCTTCGATTTATAGTTTAATAACCTGGGAAATAGCATTGAGGTTGAATTACTCTGACAATTCTTTTGGTGCCTTGGGAGTTTGAACAGGCCACCTCCTCTACGGAGCTTGGGGTAGGGGTCATACAGTATATGAGAAGGAAGTTAATAGGGGAGAAATAGAGATCAGGCTAGACTAGTGAGAATAAGTATACGGAGCGTTCCAACATAAAGGAGCACAAATAGAATAACATTTGATGAAAGTAAAGAGGATGGTTGAGAAAGGGGGGAGCTTGAATTGAATATGGGAGATACGATGAGAAACCCAGTAAAATCATTCAAACATCCTTCAAGATTTTATTCTAAAAACACTTATTATTGTTGTCGGTATCAATATAGAAGTATTGAAAGAGGATTAAAATGTATTGGAAAAAGTACTGAAAAGATCAATGAAAAGATTATCGACGAGAGCTCAACAAAAGTAGACCTGACCTAATAATCGGATCTCATCTATAAACCGACTCCGGCAGCCTCAAGGGCGTGGATGAAAAACGCCAAAGCCGATGAAGAATCGCAGGCGAACCAATTTCTAGCCAAATATTCTCAATTCTTTGAAACTCTGCATTGTCAGTGTGCTAATTGCTGAAGGACCAAATCGTCAATCTGTTGGGAGGCGATCTTTCAGAGGAGTCCAGTTGGCCGCATAGGTTGATCATGATTAATGAGCTAAATTCTGTACCTTCCCGACGAGATCGACCGGCAACTCCGTGAAAATGGCCTTCGCGCCTACGGCTTTGCCATCTACCGGTGTACGTACTAGAGTCAAGCGGTCTAGGACGAGTTTCTGCGTCGGCTACTTACCAGTTCTTACGAGAGTCTAGAAGAAACGGGAGCCCCTAAGATACTTAATAGTTTTTTCTTAGCTATGGTTGAAGACTCGGGAAGTTTGGAAGGGGCTACTACTACGGTTCAGCGGCACTTTAAGCAGTGGATAGAGACCGTAGTGCTAGAAGAGTAGGGTAGGTCTAAAGGTAATTTTGTCCTTTGCCGTTCTGCTTTTGTTAACTCGACATACATCAATGTTTTGTAGTGTTATTATGATTGTGAGAAAATGCCCTGGTTTATCTATCTATCTTTCATCTACCAAAAAAACGAGATTTAAAAAAAAACATACAACAGTAAGGATTCGCTAGTGGTCACCCACCTAACTACTAACTTACCGGCGTGTGGCTTAAGTACGGCTGAGCGGACGGGAAGCCCTGTTCTCCACACCCTGTGGTCGTATGTGCTAGATAAACTGTTAAAGGGGGACATGTAGATCAAAAACTTAGTGACTAGCCAATAACGTATCCGGCAAGCGAGTGGTTATCTCCAAAACACATACTGTAGTGAATGCGATATATTATAATTCTATATCTCAATACCGGCTGCCTATAGGAACTTCTTCTTCTATCCACTTCATTCTTATACAATATCTAGTATGCTTAGGAAGTTTTAAGGAATTCAACGATTCAGTGAGATATATATTTCCAGATTCTAGTAACGTACTTTTCGGTCATTTTTGAAATAATAATAAAATAGTCATCCACTGAGTTTGCAATTAATATATACTACTTAAAATGTTTATCGATGCCTATCCATCAACAGTGAAAGTTACATTATATTATGGTATGTGAAATAATATATCGCATTCACTACAGTATGTGTTTTGGAGATAACCACTCGCTTGCCGGATACGTTATTGGCTAGTCACTAAGTTTTTGATCTACATGTCCCCCTTTAACAGTTTATCTAGCACATACGACCACAGGGTGTGGAGAACAGGGCTTCCCGTCCGCTCAGCCGTACTTAAGCCACACGCCGGTAAGTTAGTAGTTAGGTGGGTGACCACTAGCGAATCCTTACTGTTGTATGTTTTTTTTGTCTTTTCTTTTTTGATTCATATTATTATGCTTAAACGCATTCAAAGTTTAGTTGATCGCCACTGACTTGTATTTTTTGAATCCCCATTTCGACTATCTACAGTAGTCTAGAAGAATACATTAAATATTTCTACGTCTCCCTTAAGGAGAGAGAGGTCTTCGTCGTCTTCAGAATATCTCTCTACTGACTGACCACTTTCCTTCCTATGCCATATCAAAAGAGCTCATCATCTTTCAAGTTAATCGTTTTAAGTGTTTATCTTTAATTTGTCTACACTTTCCAAATACAACGTCTTCTATTAACTACTACTTTGTGTTTCCATTCCTAATAAATACCTTGCTACCTTCGTACTCTTTTCTCTAAGCTCTACAAGCCGTAAGTTGAGTTGACATATAATGATTCGTCACAATTGGTGAACGCACTACAGTAGAGAGCTAGATATCATGAAATTCGAATTTTTTTGATAATTAGTATCGAGTCCAATATGTTCCAAATTCTTTTTCAGTAATGGAGACATCCCATCCATGCCACTACTGAACATTTTATGGCAGGTGCCAGTGAGATATTGTATATAACATACATTGATTCGCTAGTTTCAATGTATTTGACTTTGACGGTCCCTCAATTTATCCCCCCATTCTTTCGGTGGAGTTGTCGAATGGCTCCCACTGGCTTCTTCCCAGCTCCATGGTTCACTTTGCACAACAGTCTCTGAAACAACCGTGATATCCTTTGAAGTAGGCTCTGGTTCAGTGAGAATATGCTCATCACTTCCCCACGCGGAGATCTGCGTCTGCGTCGGTCCGGCATTATTTACTTTGCTCTTCTTGGTGTCTCGGTCACCTCGATTTGTCAAACTCTTCAACCCCGAGAGCGGGTAAGTCTGTCCCGATTGTTTGCCTGAGGAACTGAAGAGTTGGGAGAGTCCAATCTTCTTGAACCCCTTGCGAAGAAGAGGCTGGATGATGGGCAGATTAGAAACCACGATTGATACAAACGTCTCGCGACAAGCCCATTTAGAGCCCGCAGAGGCGCCATCTGGGCCCGACTGTGGATGATCTGTCAGAAAGAATGTAAAGCACAGGATACAACTGGCAAAAAACTTACGCTGATAATAGTCACAGCTCGGATAATTGACGCTGTGATGACGAATGCAGCCCCCGAAAAGAGGGCCATCAAAGGAACTTTTCGTTTCAAACTGATGTTGACTGTCCATAGCAAAGGTAGTGGGATTGAAAGCAGGTACAGATCAGTGACAATGTTGAGTATCACTACGACCAAAACGTAGACCGGGGAGTTTGTTGGCTGACATAATTCTGTGCGCATTGGGTTAAGTTTTAAAGTCTTGCCTGTCAAAACCGGGGGTACTTACGGCCGGGATTAGGGTTGATTTGCCAGAAGGCATGGAAAGGCTGGCATGAAAGCAGAAGAGACAACTGTGTTGCAGTCCACGTCACAGCTAGAATGACATACCCAAGTCGAACACGGGTTGGGAGGCTTTGAAGACCGGTTCTGCAGTTTGGTCAGTAATTCAATTTTTCTGTAATGTTTGAGGGAAGTATGTGTGCCGCACGTTAATCGAGAATAGAAAACAGATAAGCTGAGCTTGACCAGCCAAAGAATCGCGACGTATAGTGACCATCCAATAATTTGAATCTTTGATCCAGCAACGCGATTATGTGCCTCAGTAGAGCTTAGATCGACAGCTTTCCGTTCTTCGTCTGTCATATAACTGTTTGTCAAGCCCTGGTAATCGGCGACAACGAGATACGCTGCTACTGTTTCCAATACAAACACAATCTGCGTGGAATATTCTTAGCACATGCAACGCACATAACAAGAGGTAGAAACATACCCCCGCCAAGGGCATGAGATAATCATCAAGCTGAAAGTTGGCAGGTCCGACAAGCTTCCATCGTACAAAGATACGAACGATGATTGTGAATAGCGCTAAAGATAGCAAGACCCAAGCCTCGACATTACTCGGCATTTCCACGAGTGCACGATGGCTCAAAATCCAGAGGACAGAATGCGTGAAGAATCAAGTCAGGTTACCATAGAAAAACAAGCCCCCCAAATCTTCAATGGGATCTTCATGACTGAATCCTTGTATCCCGTCTCTTTGAAGATCATAAGCCCCCCTGGTACTTTTGCCCATAAACCGATCCACTTTAATCTAATTGACAAGGCGCAGATGGAAACTCTGTTTTCGTACTCCGTACTCGTGTCATTGATACGCTACTGTAGGCGATCCATATCAAGCAAGATCTTCAAACTTTCATGCACGTCTCTCCACCAGATCCACCATGCAGTAGCAGGACAAGTGGGGTATGTGTCGCCACGCCAAACACGATACAGTATTGGCATGGCTCAGAAGCTAAAATTGGGGATATTTTACTGGAACTGTCAAACTTTCTCCACTTGATGAACTGACGGACAATGCTGATCGAGAGAAACGGCCCCATTTAAGGGGCTCAATGGACGACTAAAATTCCTAACGGCCAAGCGATTCCGGCTTCCTTCCGGTAGCCCGTCGGCTCGAGAAAGTTTCAAGTATATATGCCTTTGTCCCTGGGGAGCTAACTTGTAGCAAATCCCTATCTGTCTTTCTTCACCTTACTCTTGCGCATCGCGAACATGTCTTCCTTTGATTTTATTGTTGTTGGAAGTGAGTAATAACCTTTAGATAAGGTTTCGGCTTATTACCGAGCGTTCCAGATGGTTTACGAGTTCCTACCATGGTATCCTAAACTTAGATCATACTCCTCGGGCACCAAACCTCTGAATCTTTCCCAAATACCATTGGCATGTCTCTTGGCTAATGTCTGATAGGCGGCCCGGCTGGCAGTTCACTCGCCGCCACACTTGCCAACTCAACGGCAAAGCCACAGGTCTTGCTTTTAGAAGCGGGCGAGTCAAAGGAGGATCGTGATCTTCGCGTGGATGGACAACGATGGATTACTTTCCAAAACCAGTCCATGAACTGGGGTTACAAGACCACCCCACAAGATAATTGCAATAACCGCGAAATTGACTACAGCCGCGGTCGATGCGTTGGCGGATCGAGCGCCATCAACTTTGGTGTGTATAGTGTTGGTGCTCGCGATGATTATGAGGAGTGGGCGCGCATCGTTGGTGATGATACTTATGGGTGGCAGAGTATCCAGAAGAGGCTGAAGGATCTTGAGACTTTTCACGGCGAGACACCGCAGGGTATGGACACGAAATACGCCAATCCGCAGTCAGAGGATCATGGTAGCAAAGGCCCTCTGCATGTAGGCTTTGCACGCGAGTGGGAAAGAGACTTGCCGGAGCTGTTGGATGTTTTCGAACAGGCTGGATTTCCCTTGAATCCCGATCATAACTCGGGTAACCCTATTGGAATGTCTGTGTTGATTAATTCTGCCTATCAAGGGCTCCGCTCAACAGCAAAAGATCTGGTTGATGACAAGGAGAAGAACAATCTGACAATTGCTACCAATTCACCGGTGCAGCGCGTGCTCTTGGAAGGCAAAAAGGCTGTTGGCGTGGAAGTAAACGGAAAGAAATGTGATTTCCAGCCTATTCTGTTCGCCTAAAGGGATGCTAACGATCTGTTTTCCACAGACTTTGCCACAAAGGAGGTCATTCTATCCGCCGGCTCACTCAATGACCCTCGCATCTTGATGCATTCGGGAATCGGTCCCGCTGCTCAGCTCCAAGAATACAACATCGATCTCGTCCACAATTCCCCCGCCGTCGGCCAAGGACTTCGTGACCATTGCTTCGTCCCAATGGTGAACACTCGCACCGATACCAGCACAGACCGAAAGGCTTTCTATGGCTCGCAGGCCGCCATGGATATCGCTAAGAAGGAATGGGAAGAGCATGGAACCGGTCCCTGGGCTAAGTTTGCTTGTGAATTGGGTATCGGCTGGTTCAAGCTTGACCAGCTCGCTTCCAAGTCGGAATTCAAGGCCCTCCCTGAAGATGAACAGCGATATCTCCTTCAAGAGACTGTGCCACACTACGAGATTATCACACACTTCCCTATTCACTGGTTTATCCCGGACTTCCCGGCTGAGGCTCTGAGCTACTCTTGTTTGTTGGTTTTCCTATTCAATGCCCAGACTCGTGGAGAAGTTACTCTTCAATCATCGGACCCTGATGCTCCGCTTCTGTTCAATCCTAAGTTCCTTGCCCATCCATTCGACCGTCGACTTGCGATTGAGGCTCTACGAGATTCTTTCCGTGTTGCTAAACATGAGGCTTATACAAAGGATAATGTGGCCGAGCTTGCCATGCCCAAAGGCGAGTCGGATGAAGACTTGCTGGAATATTGGCGCCAGAATATCTCATCAAGTTGGCATATGACAGGAACAACAAAGATGGGCAAAAAGGATGACGTTGACGCCGTTGTCGATCCTGATTTCAAGGTGATGGGTATTGAAAATCTGCGGATCGCTGATATGGGCGTTGTGCCGGTCTTAGTCAATGCCCATGTCCAAGCAGTCGCCTATGTGACTGGCGCAACTTGTGCTGAGAAGTTGATTAAAGAATACGGCTTGGCTTAGATAGACACAGTTGCGCAGAACGTAAAGCATATGATGTGTATTTAATAATGATATTTGTGTGAACCCCGAGAGGACGTAGAACCAGGCCAGGTATGTGTGATTCTATCTACAGGCCAGCGGGGGGTTAACCCACTTTTATGAATCTCAAATGACTGGATTTCTTTCAGTTGATTGGGTAAGGAAAATTCGGTGAATTTAGAATCTTTCTCAATGAGACTGCTTGGCATTGGAGGCCTGAATGTAATTCATTTGCCATCAGAGGCTCTATGCATCGAAAGATCTTCGATACAAAGCTAAATCAGCGCACTATTTGCCCTGATTAAAATTTTCCGATGCGGCTGTGTCGGGCGCCTAGCTAAATTATCATTTCATCTCAAAAGAGAGGGTGGCCTAACGTAGATATTGAGTTCACGCCAGCCGATGCCCCGTCGCCCTCACTATATAAGGATATACTCGATTTAGTGCTCGCTACACCTTCTCTAGCAACGTATGTTATAAGGCGTACAGTTGACAGACATGTCGTAGTTTTGTGAGTTCATAAAACTATTTAAACAGAGAAAGTTCTGTGGTCTTGGAATATAAGCTCCTCTTTATATCAACTTCATCCTCTCCATAATTGCCCTTAACTTCCCATAACAGTTCAAAACATGAGACTCTTCAGTATCCTCACTATCATCCTCTCGACTGCGCCTGTGATTCTCGCCGTCGCTGTCGGCCAACGAGATTCCGGCCTCGAAGCGCGAGGTTGCAGCTATGATAGCTGCGATCAATGCTATGATAGGGACCAATACTGCGTTTACTGCAATACTGGAGGGGGTATTGGCGTCTCTTGTGCTGTTTGGTACGTATATACCGGATCCTCTTTCTTTGCGTAATAAATAGCATCGCTAACCGAAGGCTATTTCAGCTTGTCGCATTGTGATTCTTGTTGTTAGGAAAGCTGGCTGTCACGGGAGACTTGCCGCCACCTTATCAACAATTCTGTGCTCAGACCAGTAGCTGATTCCACCGGCTTGGTGTGTTTGATACTTCAATTTCGCTTGCATCGTTGGTGAGGAGAGACAAGAGGAGCATGGTTCTCTTACTTTTCAAGCAACAAGTCCTAGCCCGCTCTCTACACTTACCATCTGTACCTTGCTCTTCCAATGCTTTTCGCTATTCAAGGCTTTAGGCTACTGTTGAAACATAGCCATCTTCCCTCTTTAGGTCCTTAAGCATCAACGCCTTGTTCTACATTTCATTCTTCCTGGGTGGTATAGGAATTTCCTCGTCCTATATCGTAACTTTTACTCTGGGTCTCACAATCAGATTGAATTTGGCGGGCTTGTGGTCTAGTGTTGCCTTGTAGATCGATTTATATTTTTACTGCACTGTCTCTTTGGACTACAGTAGTCAACCCAACGCTGGCGGGCCACTCCGTGCTTGTTGCCACTATTCCCGAACACAAGATTACGGTTAAGGGATTACTGATACTGCTTCAATACCCCTGTTCGTCTTCCCATTAGTACCCATGATTCCATGTATAAGTTCTCCAAGCCTAGACCACCGCCGGTCGCTTCAGGACTCCTGCTCAAAGGTTGAAGATGCGGTCAAAAAATGTATTTATACACTCACATGCGATCAGAACGTGTTCCCTATGCTCAAATATCAAGAGAGCTTGTGCCAAATTTGCAGTCCGAAAATAGTAACGCCCTTAGGAGAGAGAATATATATCACTGTACCCACTCCATTGTCCTTTTAAAAAATAACCATCATCCGAACAATACTCTCCATAATTTCAGCCTATCTTGATTAAAGCGAGGCAGTATTGAGGCGAAAACCCACGTACAATAAAACAATCTCATTTTTGCGATTGAAAAGAATGGTGTAGAGTTGATTCCTTTGACAATAATAAATGAGATCAAATGGATATATTTACAAATAGTGCCTCAGGCATCAACCAATAAGCTCGCGTAGCTCAGTTGGTAGAGCGCGGCACTAGTAATGCCGAGGTCCATCGTTCAAGTCGGTGCGTGAGCAAATCTACCTTTTTTTGCTCCAGTTTTTTTCTTTTGCTGGGCTATCTTTCAACCTCGTAACCCTTGAAGTGGCATCTACAAACCAATCAGCTCGCGTAGCTCAGTTGGTAGAGCGCGGCACTAGTAATGCCGAGGTCCATCGTTCAAGTCGGTGCGTGAGCATATCAAGTTCTTCTTTTTGCCCAATCTTATGTTCGCTTTGAATGGAGTTTTTTTTGTTTTTCTATCTTTGGAGTTTCCCTCGCATCCAATTGCCGAGAATCCAACTTGCATCTCTTCAGTCTCTAAAATCACGACCGAAAAATCCGAATGACCCGAAAGCCCTAAATGAAACCAGTCGTTGGGCAGAAGTCGCTGCAACCCAAGTAATACATGAGCAAAGCCAATGGCGCCAAAGCACTCAAGTTCCAATCAATTAGCCCAAATCAAGCTAATAAAACACCCTGGAATGCACCAACACACATAATAAGCTGCATGAACAACTCAGAAACCCCAAAAATGCTCCAAGGTGATTGATTAAGATCAACCCACCCGCATGCAACGCACCCACTATAGACCCCTAGTAAGCCGGGCAAATAACGCGAACTAACAACAAAAAACAAACCCCGACCTTCAATAATCCTGCATGTACGGAGCACATCATGCACCAATCCGCACAATGCCCATAGTCCAAACCAAACCCCCGCTTATATGTACCTGCCACGCTGGCCCAGAATTAAACCCTCCTCTCTCCTCTTCTTTCTTCCTCGGAGACCGGAGAGTCCACCTAGGATGTCATCTAGATCTGTATCACTGGTAGGGCGATGGCACCTGTGATACACCAGCTCTCCCAGACCATCCCGCCAGATTCAACATCTTCAGCCTTAACACCGGGATCGTCTGGTCCCCGCGCGACGAAAGTCCTGATCCGCGAACCCTCTGTTAGCAAAACCGGTAGATCATTTACCTTCACGCCACCTTCAAGCTATGCGTTCACCGACGACCCGGAAAGCAATTCAAGCAACACAATCACCGTTAGCGGCGACGATAGCAGTAGCAGCAGAAGCAACGACAACAGCGGCGGCGGCCTGTCGGGCCCTATCAAAGGCGCAATAATAGGCTCAATACTCGGCACTGTATTCCTCTTACTACTGCTATACTGCTGCTACCGACGCTCCCCAAGAGCAATAGTAGAACACCGCCGGAAACATCGAAGGAATTCCAAGACCTTGAGAGACTCACCAGAACCAGCACCACCTGAACCAGCGCCTGCGGAGCCCAAACCAGAAGAGCCGGCAGAGCCAGCTCCAACACTGAAGAAAAAGAAAACTGTTCGAATCGCGCCAGGCTCGACCCCTCCTCCGCATTTCGTTCTTTATCCGCAAGTGCGAACTCCTGCTAAGGTGAAGGTGAAGCTTTACCCTAATTCGGAGGAGGCGAAGGGGGCGTTTTCTCCGATTGAGCGGTATACAATGGATGTCGGGGCTGGGGCTCATGTTAGGATTAAGAAGGGTAGGAGTGGGCCAACTGCGTTTGTTAGCCGGCCTCGGGATGGCACCGAGGGTGCTGGGTAATATGGTCAATTGATAATATTGGCGAAGATACGGGGAAGGGCGACGAATATACATATATGGGAGTTATGGATTGACAAGATGGGTTTGAACCTGATTGTATTTGACTTCATGAGCCTGTCGGCTGTTTCGGCTTGGGTCTTTGTCTAATCTGACATGGGGAATTGCATAGTCTATGTAGATACTTCTTTTTTCAACGGCATGATAGGGGAAATGAGATGACGCTCAGTTTGAAAGATTTAATCTCCTCTTGGCTTTCCACGGCCACCACCACGACCTCCACCACGTCCACCGCGGCCTCTACCGCCACCACCGCCTCCTCCACGTCTCTTCTCAATACCACCTCTGCCGTCACGCTGACCAGCACCAGGACTTAAGGCATCACGACCCTTGATCTTGGGCTCGCGGGTGTTGCTCTTCGAGCGGGAACGGCCGCGTTGACCACCGCCACCACCACCGCGTCTAGCGGCCAATTCGCTGGCGCTAGCATAGTTGAAGCCGGGAACGCCCTTCAGTCCCATCTTGCCAACGACCTTCTTGTCCATGGCGGGGGGCTCGGGGCAAGCCATGGCCTTCATGGCCATTTCATTTGCAAGTTGGACGAGACCGGGCTTGTCGAGACGGAGCTGGCGCATAAGACCTGATCCAGCGAAGAAACCAATGAATGATGAGTAGGCGCGTTGCTTGGTCTCTTCGTCGATTTTGTACATAGCCTGGGTGACGGGATCAACGCAGGCGTCTGCACCGGCATTGATGGCGGCGGTAGCGGGGTGAGCTTTGATGGGCAGGTGGCGGTTTTGGTTCATGAAGAAAGACTCGCCTTGGGTGAGGAGGATGATGGCGCGGCCGTCATTTCCGGCACGTGCGGTACGGCCGACTCTGTGAACATATTGCTCGCCGTTGGAGGGCAAGCCGATCTGAATGACTAGGTCGACGTTGGGGAAATCCATACCGCGGCCAATGACATCTGAGGCGAAGAGGATTCCGGCTTCGGCTTCCTTGAATTCTTCTGTGGTTCTTGTGCGTGCGCGCTGGTTGAGTCTGGAGTGGATCTCAAATACCTTCAAAGGAGTCAAGCCCTGGGAGAAGACAGATGCAAAGAGAGCAACCATGTTGGCTGTGACACCGAAGACAATGATTTTGGAGCTGGTCTTGATTTCGAGGTTGAGAAGTGAAGCAAGGGTAGTGAATGTTTGTGTCACGGACGGCATCAGGACGTGGTATTGGGGCACTCTCTCGTGAGTTGGTGCTTCATTCTTTTCAATGGTGGACAGGCTGGTGTAGCCTGGCTTCAAGACCACACTAACAACATCCTTAACCTTAGGAGGAACGGTAGCCGAGAAACACATTCCCTGCCAACCAGCACTCTTAGCGGGAATAAGTCTGAGAATCTGCTTCACGTCTTGAATGAATCCACTCTCGAGCATGGTATCAGCTTCATCCAGAACCAGAGTCTGGATGTTGGACAGCTTCTCCGCTGAGTCCTCATCGGACAAGTAATCCTTCAGACGACCAGGGGTGGCCACCAGAACGGAAGGAGTCTGCTTCATAAAACGAGAAAATGCAGGTGCCCTGTTGGTTCCACCAACGGCGATATCACACCTGACAGGTGTGGCGAGTTGCGATGTTAGTTGATCACATGACTTGGCAATCTGCTGGGCGAGTTCTCGCGTCGGGGTGATGATCAAGATGGCAACCTTGCCCTTTGGAGGAGTTGCCTGGCCTTGGACAAGGCAGTGCAACGCAGGCAGCAGGAAGGCAAGGGTCTTGCCAGTTCCTGTCTTGGCCTGAACGAGACAATCACTGCGCCAGGTAGGGAGTTCGGTCAAAACACGGTGTTGCACGGGGGTCATAAACTCGAACTCCATGACCTTGAGTGCCTGAAGGAGTTTTGAGTCTAGCTTGCCAGCCATGCTGGAGTACGGCACAGCGGCCTCGTTGATTCCGGGGCCTGACATGGTCGAGGCTGGATGTTTTCAAGGGACCTGATATGAAAATTCAAATTGGGTGCGATTGAGCAGTGAGATACAGAGTGCAAAATGAATGTAAGAGATAAAACAAAGATCAAGATATCATCTACTTTTGGAAGGATTGTAGGTTGTAAGAGACTGGCATCAACAGTTTGCCTTGTGTAGAGATTTGCTGCCAAGCATTGCCGACTTTGAGGGAGCTTGGTCAGCATCGTTTGATTGGCCGCTGGGGATCCACTATCATTAGCTGCAGCCAACTCTGTCCAAGGTTGTTTCTTTCTTCACTTCGACTCTTCCCTTTGAAAGGAACACGCCGAGTATTTGGAGATCTGACAGTCCAACAGACCTCGGCTCAATCTCTGTCTGATTAAGCTCCACCATTCATAACTTCGGGAAAACCCGTCGCAGATACTCGGAATCTCTCCCCGAGACGGCAGATTTTTCTCGAACCCGCACACCAACGCGTTTAGGCGACGGGGCCGCAACTGATATTCACATTTAGTCCCATTGGTCAATTCAAAAATCCCAACAAAAAACTTAAATGCACCTTAATTTGAACCTCGGCAATTACCGTATCAGGCCACAGCCTAACCAATTCTAGAACTAGAAACAAAAGATTTGATCACTCATCTTAGAGACAACCCCTGGCTTCACGAAACCCATTGAAACCAAATTCTTCTTAGTCGCATTGACCATGCCAGGAGGCCCACACAACATGATTTTCGTGTCCTCCGCAGGGCCTGGAAGGCGCGACTTGAGCACCTCCTGATCCACATACCCAGATCCATAAGCCCACCCCTCAGGCGCAGAATCCAGCAAATACCAAAGTTTGAAGTTCTTCGGGTAGAGACGAGCAAAGCGCTCAAGCTCAGCGCGCAAGAGGATATCTGCTTCACTGCGGTTCGCATAGATCAAACTGACCTCCGTGGTGTCGGTGTCGTTTTCACAGATCGCCCGGATGAGTTGGTACATAGGCGTGATGCCAGTGCCACCGGCCACCATGCCGATCTTCTTGCACAGGCTCTTGGTGTAGCGCATTGAGCCCTTGGGGCCGCGGAACTCGACTTCATCGCCGAGCTGGAGGTGGGCCAGGTATTGGCCGCTGAGTTGGCCGTCAGGGTAGCATTTTATTACTAGTTCGATGCGGCCGCGGTCTGTGTTGTTGGATGTTGGGGTGTAGGAGCGAGTGACGGTTGTGCCGTCAATGTTGGCGCGGATAGCCACGTGCTGGCCGATGGGGAGGCCTAGCACGCTTGTCTTTGTTGGCAGGGCAAAGATGAAGCGGTAGACGTTGGGTGCTAGTTCGGTCTTTTCGACTAGTGGAAGGCGTTGGTAGGTTTGGGGTTCGAGGACGCCCCGGGTGAGATGGGGGTCAATGCGAATTACTTTTTTGGCTTTCATGTGTGGTGGGTAGCGCATGAAGCCTGAGTCGATTTTCGTGAAGCGGTTGGCTTGCTTAGCGGCAAATATTCCCACTACTGTGGAGATGGCGCTGGCCGCTAAGAAGCCATTGATGAAGCCACCGTGCGGGAGGCGGAGACTTTTGATTTGGTGTGGGATGAGTTGGGAGATGGCACCCAAACCATTGTTCAGGTAATTGGTGCGGTTGAGAATGTAACAGACTGGAATCAGACTGCTCAGAGCAGCGATGGCCGGGAGAGCCTTTGATGAAGAGGGAGTGGCTTCTTCTGTCTTTTGCGAGACCACGCGCACTGCCTTAGGCCGCACGTACTGCTGGGCGTCTTTCAATGTTCCGATCAGGAAAGGCTGCATAATTTCGCGAGCATCTTCGGAGTGACCGACATCCTCATAGTCGGCGGTGGCATCTGTACCGGCTACCTCGACCAAGACCTCTGCACCTCCAGGGTGATCTTGCAAGTATTCAGTGAGATCAAAGACTGTGACAGGTTAGTGAGTGTATTGCAGATCTATTAATTCAACATACCTTGTCCATGGATGACCATCCAGGTATCACCCTTTGTGTTGTGTGCAGCAACATCTTTCAATGTATACTCCGGAAGCACCACATCGGCCTTCCATTCAGCCTGAAGCTCTTTAGTTTCTGGGACGGGCATTGTGAGAGATATGACACGAAATAAATTCCCAAGGGACCAAGACCTTAAAAGCAAATCAAACCCAAGAAATTACCCAGCATCCACTCCTGCATAAAATGCAGTGAGATAGCAACCTCGGCCTCCGTCAAGAAACAAGTGGAGCCCTATCCGTTCAACGGCAACTTGGTGCCGAACGCGACAGCCCGAAACCACAATTATCGTCGGTCTTTGCACAAACTTGAGAGATCTCCGACACGAAAACAAGAGACGGGATCCCGATATCTAAATTCCGGCCAATAAGGGTGTTGGTGGTGGGTCTTGAGTCTAAAACATCGAACGGACCGAGGTTGTTTGGAGTTATGACCCCTAACTACATACTTCACTAAGCAATGGGAATTACGAATGAGATTTGGACCATTGGACTCGGTGGAGTTATGCAATTTCAATGGATATTTTCCAAATGGCATGATTCCTATAAATATTAGCGGGCCCTGGTTGATAACAAATTTGCAATCGCACTATTCCCATCTATACAATGCCTGCGAAACAGTTCTACTTGCTGGGCGAGGCCATCACCTCAGCCCGAGGCGTTGATATCGAGTCCAACACCGATATCGAAGGCCTCCAGCTATTAATTGCCGGTCAATTTGCAATCGTCGAGCCAAACGGTAAAATACCCACCAACATTTCCCATTCAACATTTCTAATGAAACCTAGGCATTGGCTTCCAAACCGAAGATGCCACTCTCAGCACTCCAGCAGAGCTGCTGGCTTGTGAAACTCCAATCGCCATCTCAATAGATGGCAAATCCGTCCGAGAAATCCCAGGACCAAAAGGCCTCCCCTTCGTAGGCAATTTCTTTGAGATCTACCCAGACCACCTGGGCAACCACCAGCGTCTATTCGATCAGTACGGCCCGATCATTCGCACAACAAACATGGGCCGAACAGTATACCAAACCAACGACCCAGAACTCTCCTCAATCGTCTTCGCCGAGTCAGACTTCTTCACCAAGAAGATTCAAGAAGGCCACCCCTCCACCCAATCAAGAACCAGCAAGCAGGTGTCTTCCTCGGTGACACCGATACACCAGAATGGCGTGCAGCACACAAGTTCCTGCCTCCGGCATTAGGACCGAAGGCTGTGCGACACTATGCGCCGACCATGCAGGAGACCGTCGAAGATGCGTTTAGCGTCTTTGACGAGCTTGATGAGCGTGGTGAGGCGTGGAACGTTTACCAGTATATGCTTAAGCTGGGTTCGCAGGCCGTTGGCAAGTTAGTTCTTGGTATGGACTTTAAGCATTTCTCTGCTGTTGATGCGCCGCCTCACGAACTTGTCTACCGCATTGCGGAGTCATTGGAGCTTAACAAGAAGGTTACTGCTCGTGGTGATTGGTATGCCAAGATGCCCTTTGGAGATCCTAAACGGCTGAGAGATGCCCGTGGACGCATTATTGAAATGGTCAACGAGTCTATTGCCAATGCTTCCCGGGGTGGTGTTGAAGATTTGCCGTTACAGGATGCTGCATTGAAGGCGGATAACATGATTGGTACGTGACATTTAACTTACCACTTCAAGAAGGAAAGGGTGGAAAATAGAAAACGTACTAACATAGATCAGACTACATCATCCGCGCCACAGACAACAAAGGCGAAAAACTCCCCAAAACCAGTCTAATGGAAGCCCTAGTCGTCGCCACCGGCGCAGGCTTCACCACAACAAGCTCCCTCCTCTCCTGGCTCCTCTACTCCCTGGTCAACTACGAAGGAATGCAAGAGCGCCTCCTTCAAGAACTGATCGACAACGACATTGATGAAAACACGCCCATGACCGCCGACCTCACAGACCGTCTTACCTTCCTCGACAAATTCATCAAGGAAACCCAACGCCGCCACAACCCTTCCTACCAACCGGCACGTACAGCACGCGTCGACATGATCCTGCCCGGCGGTTACAAGCTGCCCCAGGATGCAATCGTCATCCCAGCCCTACACCACATCCACAACAATCCCGCCGTGTGGAACAACCCCGCGCGCTTCGATCCTGATCGATGGGATACGGATGATGTCAAGAACAGACATAAGGCTGCGTATGTGCCGTTTGCTGCGGGGCCTAGGATGTGTATTGGTTTCAGTTTTGCGCTGCAGGAGGTCAAGGTTTTCCTCCCCAAGCTGCTGTATCGGTATCGCTTTACGCGTGAGAATGATGGCGCTGTCGAGTATGATCCTATGTTCCAGTTGATTCGGCCGACGAATTTGTATGTTCGTGCTGAGCGGCGGGTGAAGTGGCCTGTTAAGACAGAAAACTAGAAGGAGATCGTGTCCTTGTATATAACCATCTAATTGTGTTCTCTTGCAAGTATACCGAGTAAATCAAGTAAGTTAATGCCAAGTATATAACTTATAACTTACAGCTTATACTAAGTAGAATGACATACCGGCACGAAGCCCTGTCTATCCCCCAGTATTTATTTTCATACGTCAGATTAATCAGATTAAAACCCGTGAACCAATCAGCAAACAAAGAAAAGACCCTCAAGACTCTCAAGACCCTCTTCCATCCATCAGCTTTCCAGGCAGCAAGAAAAAAACACCCAAAAGCTTACATGAACGCCGAAGGCGGCACGAACCCCGAACTTTTTCTCGGAGTTAAATGACCCGTCTTCTTTCTCGTCTCTTCTTCACCTTCTCACCTCACCTCACCAAAATGGGCTTCCTCACCAATGCTCTAAATGAGCTTGGCCTCGTCACAATGTGGCACTCCACATTGGACGTCAAGCTCCTCTGCGCCCAGCGATTCGTCCGACTCTTCGCATACGGCGGCTCAACCCTCATTCTCGCGTCATACCTATCCGCCATTGGACACTCAGATGATCGCATTGGATTATTCATGACATTGACGCTGGTCGGCGATGTGGTGATTAGTTTCTTCCTGACGCTGTTTGCCGACGCGATGGGTCGCAAGGCGGTCTTATCGCTTGGATCGGCATTGATGGCTGGCAGCGGGCTCGTTTTTGGCTTCTTCGGCAACTATTGGGCGCTTTTGGCTGCGGCTGTCTTTGGTGTTATCAGTCCGAGGTGAGTTTTCTGGAGCTGAGCTGATCGCGTTTTTTTTATCTGATCTGGTGGGGCGCAGTGCTAACTTCTTGGCAGTGGGAATGAGATCGGTCCTTTCCGCGCCGTGGAGGAGTCGACTTTGGCGCATCTCACGCCTCATGAAAAACTAAGTGATGTTTTTGCTTGGTATTCGCTTATTGGGACTGCGGGTTCCGCATTGGGCATGCTGGTCTGTGGCTGGATTATTAATTCGTTGGAGTCCATTCATGGTTGGGAGTTTATTCCCGCCTGTCGGATTATTTTCTTCGTCTATGCCGGTGTTGGCATAGTCAAGCTCCTTCTTACTTTGGGTTTGAGTGGCAAGGTCGAGGTTCAGAAAGAGGATGCTCCTGAAAGTGGTGAAACCCGCGCCCTGCTGGATCCTACCCCTGAGCAGCAGGAGGCACCTAAGAAGAAAGGCCTATTTGCGTCTATCGAAAAGGACTTGTGGTCGCTGGTTATTCGACTGTTTATCCTGTTCGGTTTGGATGCATTTGCCTCTGGACTAGCTTCTCTGTGAGTATCTCGATGTGATGAATTGGCCAACACTGACTATTGCAGATCCTGGATGACATACTTCTTCAAGCGCAAGTTCTCTCTCCCCGAGGGCGAGCTTGGAACAATCTTCTTCACCACAAACATTATCTCCGCCGCCTCCATGCTGGTCGCAACATCTCTCGCCAAGCGTATTGGAAATGTCAAGGTAGGTAATCATTTCACTCCCACAGATCAATTGCTGACTATCGCAGACCATGGTCTTCACTCATCTCCCATCGGCTATCTGCTTGGCTTTGATCTCCGTTCCATCTAGTCTCCCCTTGGCCCTCACCTTCCTCGTTCTACGAGCCAGCTCCCAGAGCATGGACGTAGCACCCCGCTCTGCGTTCCTTGCAGCAGCCCTCCCCGCAGACAAGCGCACGGCTATCATGGGAGCCGTCAACGTGGTCAAGACAACCAGCCAAAGTATGGGCCCCCTGCTAACAGGTATCCTGGCACGTAACGGTCTCTTCGGCGTCTCCTTCATGATTGCAGGATGCTTGAAGGTAGTCTACGACCTGGGTATGTTGGCCAGCTTCGCCGGCAAAGAAGCGCCCCGCAAGCCTGCCGCGCAAGAAACCGACGAGGAAAACTAAACGATAGTGTATCTTTTAAGAGTAAGTATGAGTATCAAGTATTTCTAGTGAACCACCTCGCGCCCCTTATCAAGTCCCGGCGAGTACATAAAATTAAAACCATATTTAAACACGCATCCTGTACAACCCGTCGTCCCCCTAGGCAGATGCATTTCAAATCCCACTCAGACATCACCCCGTACGTGAACGTACACGTTTATCTGCGTATGCGCTCCAATAGAGCGTGCCTCTGTAAGTTAATCCCAAGCTTCCCACCCGCAGCCAAGCTTTCTACGTCCTCTTGGCGCAGTGGCCAACCCAACCCTAACGCCCATCCCAGTCATCTCCCTCAACCACAACCCAAAGACCATTTGGAAATGAAAATTAGCTGTCTCAGCATGTCCTCGATTTGGACATGCTCTCATCCGCTTTGCATGGCCGAACCTCGATCTGCAAGAGCGATCTTTTGCAGAGGTATCCAGCGGCCGTTGTGGGTTTTGATTGTGATGTTGTACGTGCCTTCTGATCCTATCCCAACCTCTCTTCTCCCTCGTTCACACAAGTTCACACAAGTTCACAAAAAGACAAAAGCATGCAACATTAAAGGCAAACTTACTCATTTAGCAGTGGTATCCTAAACCTCCTCGCTCTCTTAGCCAAGAACTTCAAGGCCCACCTCCAAGACCTTGAGCTAATCACCTACCCTTCCAAGCAATCCCCATACTCAAACTGGTCTACGCACGGCGTCACTCCAGTCCGCTGCCACAGCCATAACGATCACTGGCGCCACGTGCCCCTCCACTCAGCACTCTCGGCGGGATGTATCAGCGTCGAGGTTGACATCTGGCCATGGCGTGATGAGATACTTGTTGGGCATTCGAAACACACAGTGCTACGTGGATCCTTGAAAAGTCTCTATCTGGACCCTCTGGTCACGATGCTTGATATGCATAACCATCCTTCGAGTAGTGAGGTTCCAGATGGTGAAAATATGGATGACAACAAGGATGGTAACAAGGTTGACATCTTCGGCGTGTTCGCAAATGATCCAACACAAACCCTCGTTTTACTTGTTGATTCCAAAGCCGACGGCGATGCACTCTGGCCGCTTCTCTTGGAAGCGCTTGCGCCACTTCGGGAGAGGGGGTATTTGACGCATTTCAATGAGAGCGCTGGTGGTGTGTCCATGCGGCCTATTACGGTCGTGGCCAGTGGTAATATTTCATTTTCGGATGTGCTGTCAAGTGCGACGTATCGGGATGTCTTCTTTGATGCACCGCTTGATCACCTCACGCAATTCACGGTGGATGAAACAGTAAATCGAACTACAACTGTGCACAATGACCCAAATGCACGACTTCTGGGTTCACCTTTCAACCCGAATAACAGTTATTACGCTTCTGTCGACTTCCGCAAAGCAATCGGGTCTCTCCAGTTGGGTCGATTCTCAGATACACAGCTCCAAACGCTCCGGGGTCAAGTCCAGGCTGCCCATGAACTAGGGTTGAAGGTTCGATACTGGGGAAATCCGAGTTGGCCTATTGGACTCAGGAACCTTGTGTGGGACTTTCTCTTGAGTGAGGATGTTGATGTCATTAGTACTGATGATTTGAAGGGGGCCACGAGGCAGGTTTGGTGGCATAGTTCTTGGTGGTCGTGGTAGTCTCAACCCAATATGTTTCTTTATTCTTATGGCGTGTTCGAAATGGAACTACACGTGCGAGAAATGACAAGACGTTTTATGATCCGTTATTTGTTGTGCAAGTGCGTTTTCATTGGACTCGTAATTTGCTTCATACACATATTAACTTAGAGCTATAGATGGACTTCAATATGAGTTCAAAGGATCATCATAAATTCTGGGTTCCGGTCGTCGTTGTAACCAGCGTACCGGTCATATTTGCCATTCTTCTTGTCTCGGTTAATTTTCGCGCAGTAGAGCACGTTAAGTAGAATCCTATATAATATCAGCATTTATGCGAATTCCATGACCTGCAATGTAAAGGATGGATAAACTCACATAAACCAAGCGAAACACAATAAGCCAAGAATAATAGTATGTCCACGATGGAAGAGAGGGCCATCCTTGGATGGATAATTGAAGGCTAAAATACCAGTTGTCAACCTCATGAACTTATATCAAGAAAGTCAAAAGAAAATAGAACATAGGGAGACATACTTGCAACAAAACCTCCAGCATTGGCAATAGCTAACTGCATAGCCGAAGTCGTAGCCCTTTTATAATGTCCAGCGGAATTATTCGACAACCAAACCAGAATACAAGGCACACTAGCGTACATTCCAGTGGCCATGAGGAAAGTCATGCCATATTGAACGCGCGGCGAGTGAATATTGGCGATGGCAGCGTAGCCTATTATAGCAACTGGAAGGGTGAATAGCATGACGACACCTCTCAGGCGAAGACGATCCGAAATAATTGCCACTACCACGGTGACTGCTGCTGCGACGGCGTAGGGGATCACCGACCAGAGTTGGACTTCGTTTGCATCTTTGGCGAAGCCGAGATTCTTGATTATGGTTGGGAGCTGTATTTATTTAGTCAAAGACTTTTTTGTGTAGAGAGAGACGTGGATCCAGATGGAGTGGGTACGTACGAATAGACCGAAAGAGTACAGGCCTGATAGGATGGCGAAGTAAGCTGTTGCGGAGAGCCATACTTGTAGATCTAGGACACCGCGGCGGACTTCTGACCATTTGAAAGATTCTGCTTCTGATGCTAGGGTTCTGGGTTTGTTAGTGGCGTAAAATCAAGTATAGATGATGGCTTACCCTTCTACAGTCCTGGGATTATCAAGCATCAATCTCTCCCGGCCAAATTCTTTCTCCTCGCTAGTCAGGAAAGATGCTGATTCTATGCTGTTCGGAAGGACGAAGAAGCTCAGGACTCCGCAGAGGAATGTCTGCCGTTTGTTAGCAATTACACTAGCCATTTTTGAGATTGAACATCGAACCAAAAGTCCCTCGATGATAAGGATCCAGCGCCAGCCTTCTAAACCTCCACGAGGTCCAATTTCAGCTAGTCCACGGGCAAGAAGACCTAATCAGTCAGTATGGAGCTGGTCATTGGTAGAAGAAGAACATACCCCCAAATGCACCGGACAAAGAAGCAGCTGTGTAAAACAGACCAATTCGTAGAGCAAGGTCGCCCCTTCGATAGAATGTAGACAGATATAACACCTATTGTTTCAATGAGCTTCCGTATTTCCAGTCTCTGCCCTGAACATACCATTCCCGGGAGTAAGCCACCCTCCGCAATACCCAACAATGCGCGAACAGCCACAAAACCAGCGAAGTTTTGCACGAACCCAAGACACATGGTGATGATACCCCAGATAGCCGTCAAAAATGGGAGCCAAAGCTTTGGCGATGCCTTCTTTAGCACCAGATTACTCGGCAATTCACTGCATACAGGTTAGCTGTCAATCGCCTGGTATAATGGCTGGAACAAACGCACCTGCAGATATAGGTAAGATAGAACACAGCCAAACCAACGTCGTATTGATGATCAGAAATAGAAAGGTCCTCCTCTAAGCCAATAATCTTCGCATTGCCGACATTTGTCCTATCAAGAAAAGAACACAGAAACAGCAGTGCCAGCATAGGAAGAATTCTAGAAGCAATTTATCAGCCGCTGTCTTTGGATTGATAGGTGCAAGACTAACCGCGTATCCAATTTCAGTAGTATCCTCCGCGTTAGTTTCTCCTGTTGCGCATGGTCGCCATATCGATTGAGAGGGGTGGGCTTTGCCTCCTCCAGTTCCTCCACCTTCGATTTGGAATCCATAAAGTGGGTAAATGAAATCTTGGCGACGCAGGACAAGTCTTGGTTTTCTGGGCAGTCTGTCAATCGAAAACTAGAGATTCAAGAATGGAAAGAAAGAAAGGAGGAATGTGGAGGAAGATGAGCACACAAATAGGCCCAAGCCAACTCGTCGGCCGCTACATCTGGGGCCGAGCAACCCAACAAGCAGAAAAGGCTAATTGACCTCTTTTGTTCCCCGCAAAACCCCGGATTTTGGTGAGCCATTGTAATATTACCGTAATACCACCCACCGAGTACCGTTTTGTTACTGCTGACTCCCGGTATCGCTCGGCGGCCACTTCTGACCTCCGGGATCCTCTTTCCATCATCGGGCCCGAGATTTGGACTCCAATCCGCATTCTTAATGGCCCGACATCCCTCCAGAAGACGCTCATCGGTAGAGATGTCGAAACTTTCCGCCAGCCTCAAGGCATTAATCAATGCCCCCGCCGCCCGTCCATCCACCGTCCCCGCCCCAGCCAACATAACCTCGGTCTACCAGAAGATCCAGCAGACCGCGCAAGCGAAACAGATCTCGCAGCCATCATGGGTCGCACTATCCGTGAGTACATGCAGCAAAAAGGAACAAAGAAAATAGTCAACAAAATTGACTAATCCGACCTAGACCGCAGCAACAATGACAATGAACTCCCCGGAATCCCTAACAGCGCTGTACAACCTAGCGAGCACAACAACACCAACCCAATCCCTCGAAACAGCCGAATTAATGCGCGAAGTCGGACTGAAATGCATCTCCTTCAACGGCATCCCTAGAACGATCAACTGCCTCGGCTCCTTCCGCGCAAGCCTCCCAGAGTCAATAACGGCAAAGTTAACTCGCACCCCAACACGCGCACCGACACCCGATAACATTTCCGGGATAAGCGCACGCGGCCACGCGCTTTGGGATTCGATCTACAGACCCTTCGAGACGAAGTTGTATGATAAGCTCGCTGAATCGCACCCCGATTTGCCGGTTCATATCTTGCATGCCAACTATGGGGCTTTGCTTTCTGATCCCGTGCGTGAGAGGCTTGGGGGCACTTCCGCGGGTCGGGTTTTGACTTCTATTGTTGCTGTTGCTTGTTTGAGGGCTCAGAGTGGGGTTGGGCCTCAGGTTACTTCGCACGTTTTTGGTCTGAGGAAGGCGATTGAGGATGGGTCTTGGGTTGGGGATGTTGAGGGGGAGACTGGGGCTAAGTGGTTGGCGAGTGATGAGGGGAATTTGTGGATTTTAGAAAGTGTTGATGCTATTGTGGGTGCTATTGGGCGAGGAGAGGGCTCGAATTTCGCTCCTGGGCGGGCGAAGTTGTAGATTTCAGATGATTTAGATTTCGGTAGGCTAATGGTTTAGCTTACTGTGTTTATATTTTTATATTCAGTATATATGTTTGAATTTGTTTGTCTATGTGGTAAATTTTCAATATACAATAAATGTAAATATCCTCGAAAATGCCAAATGCATGCTTGTTTATATCTATTCCATGATCTCGAGCGTGTCAGCAATCGCAAACTCAGCGTCCGTCTTGCTCTGCACCTCTTCAACCTCAACGCCGGGAGCGAGCTCCGTCAGCGTGAGCTTTCCGGTAGCTCTGTCAACCTGGAACACACACTATACAACTGTCAGCCGCTGTTCTTCATACTCAATCACACCACGTACCAGGTCTGTTATAATAGTGCTGACAACATTAGCACCAGTCAGAGGCAAGCTACACTTCTGCACAATCTTGGGTGATCCATCCTTAGCGACATGGCTAGTGGCAACCACAATCTTGGTCTTGTCTGGGTTTGAGATAAGGTCCATAGCTCCACCCATACCCTTGAATACCTTTCCGGGGATCATGTAGTTTGCCAAATCACCATTAGCGCTCACTTGAAGAGCCTATTGAACTTGTCAGCAGATAATCATTTGGTCGTAATGGGGCTACAAACCCCAAGAATAGAAACGTCAACATGGCCTCCTCGGATCATGCCAAAGGACTCGGTGCTGTCGAATGTAGCAGCACCAGGGACGAGAGTGACGGTCTCCTTTCCTGCATTGATGATATCCCTGTATGCATGTTAGATCATAAGATATTAAATGGATAGCTGGAAGACATACGCATCCACTTCCTGTTCAGTGGGATAGTCGCCCTAAATCAAACGAGTTAGAGAAGTCATCTCAAAGCCCTACATTTGTTGAACCTACCATTCCCAGAATACCATTCTCAGACTGGATCCAAACCTTCACATCCTTCGGTAAGAAAGAAGGTGCCAAAGTGGGAATACCTGGAAGCAAGTCAGCCACGAACAGCCGTCACAGAGCTACAAATACATACCAACACCAAGGTTCACGTAGAACCCAGGTTTCAACTCCTTAGCAGCCCTCCGACCAATAAGCTCCCTCTGAATCTGCGCTGCATCCCTAGCAGACCCAGTCGCACTAGCCTCGTCAGAGCGCAACTTCTTATTTTCAATATGCTTTTCGTCTGTTGCGGGCACAATACGATCCACAAAGATTCCGGGTAAATCGACATCATTGGGATCGATAGAGCCGACAGGAACGATATTCTCGGCTTCGACAATGGTGAGAGTTGCTGCCTTGGCCATGATTGGACCAAATGCCTTGGTCGTGTATCTAAAGAAAGAGCGATACGAGTTAGCCCTTTCCGTATACATTTCGTACGAGAGAAATTGATGAAGAACGAACCTGAACACGCAGTTACCAGCCTCATCCGCCTTCCAGGCCCGAAGAATTGCCACATCGCCCGTCAAGGCAGTCTCCATCAGATAAGTCTTGCCATTGAACTCCCGACTCTCACGCGGCTTGCCCGATTCAAGGACTTTACCAGATTCATCCATGCGCACGGGGATCTTACCCTCCTGGATGAAAGTGTCTGTTTTAAAAGTTCCATGTCAATACACCGAAATCTACTCTCAATGACAAACAAATGAAGAGATGTATACATACGAACACCAGTCGGCGTGAAGAATGCCGGAATACCAGCGCCACCAGCACGAAGCCTCTCAGCCAAAGTCCCCTGCGGACAAAGCTCGATAGCAATTTTACCAGTTAAGTAATTCTTCTCAAGAGTCTTATTATTGCCCAAATAAGAAAGAATCAAGCGATTTAACTGGCCATTCTGCGATAGCGTCGAAAGGCCGCCCTTGCCTGCGGAACCGGCGTTGTTCGATACGGCTGTCAAGGAATGTAATGAATCGACACCTCGACGGTGCATGGCATTGATTAATGTTTCTATACAGAAAATCAAATCAAATCAGCTCCCTCATTCCCGATATCAAAAGTACCTTGTTGGCGCAACACATACCGGCAACCCCGCAAAGCCCAAATCCAGAACTGAGAATCGTTGAGCCACTCTTCACATCTGCGACCGCAGCATCGGCATCTTTGAATAGCTTTGATCCACCACGCTCGACCTTCGGCGCGAGTGATTGTAACGGTGCGGTCGTGGAGTATCGTGAGTTAATGCTTGTGGAGCTGGTTGGCTGAAGAGGGCGTAGGCCAGCGCGTACTCCGAGGTAGAGACGGGGTCGGCTCGCTGTGATTGCTTTACGCGACAATGTCGCTGTAGAGATACGAAGCGCTGCCATTTTGTGCTTTGTGTTTTGGAGAGTACAATGGGGGAAAGTTGGAGTAGTTTGAGCTATTAAATTGTTGACTGGGTTCGGTGATCGGAGCTACTTTTGGAGGCCGAAGCCGACTGTGCCGAGTCTGACGTCGTTTGGTTTCGGGTCTTTTTTTTTGCTTACGTTATGTTCTTTTTTTGGCAGGTCATGCTCTTGTTTGTCCCAATGTTTCCACGACGTTTGGATATTACGCTTTCAAGATGAAATATCTCTTTTGTTGTGACAACCCATGCTTGTTTAGCATTGCAAGGACCCGGCTTACTATGAGGCTAGCGAAGACGACCTCCATGCTGGAAACATGGGGTAGAATTGCGTGGTTACTGCGTTTCTCTGTACATTTGGTTTCGGTGGTAAATCATGTTTATGCCTAAAGCATCCCGATGAACTGATCTGCGAAATTTAAATGAATTTCTTAACGCTGCTCGAGGCTACTACTAATACTTCTCAGAGTATACAACCCAGCGTAAAGATAAAACAGTCACAAAAATATGGGTATCAATAAACAACAAAAAAATCACCATCTTCAGTAGTCATAAGCCAAAATCTGCATTCGCAAAATCAAGCCAATCCCAGTTCAGCATATCATCAAGCGGGACATCAGGAATTGATGACCCGAATGCAGTCCCAGCCCGATTGACCGCATCAACAATCTGGTTATCCGACATCGCCGAGAAATGCATCGGCTCAGACCATATATTCTCAGGTGGAAGCGATGTTGGCGGCTGGGGAACTTGCGATGGAGGGTCTTGGTTGTCAAATCCTGAAGATATAGGAGGGAAAGCCGGTTCAGGAAGGTCAATATTAGAAATATTGACACGTTCACCATTGGATTGGAATTGGGATTGCGGATGGAGTAACGGAAGTGGGAGGACAGGAGCTCTCCGGATCAACTCGCGCAGAAATCGGCCATAAAGCACCGATGAACCATTGCGGTGACTAGGTGTTGCACCGACTCTTTCCAGAACACCAGCCGTTTCTTCGATTAGGTTTCGCACACTGGGCGCAAGACTTGATCTGCTGTCACCGGGCGTAACGCTGAGACTTAGTGCTGAGCAGGCTGCGAAGGATATCATGATGACTGTATTGTTAGGCATTGATTTTAGGCGGGCTTCACCTTGGATAGCGGCTCGAAGGACGTTTAGAGCGGCTGAGAGGCCTGCAGCGCGGAAGAAACGTTTTACTTCGAGGGGAGCTGTTGGGTGGTTGATTACGCCGCCGTACGTTGAGAGTTGGGTGTGTGTTACGAGAATTTCGACGTATGGAGGAAGAGAACGTGCTTTCTGGGTTAGTATATGGCTCTTTCGGCTGTATTTGTCTGTACTTACTGTCACCCTCACCAATTGATAGGGCCCAGGTTGCGTACCATCGTTCATAGAAGGCTTGTATGGTTTTTTTGATCCTATTTCGCAGTCAGCAGGAAGAGTTTCAGTTATTATAGTGACTCGTACGATTGAGCGGCTTCTGAGCCGGTATCAATGATTCGGTAACTATCACAGCTGGATTTGACTCTCTTGAATAGTCCGTCCTGGGTTCGCGATTAGTATCATAGTCGAACTTTGGCATAAATATTCTTACCAAATCTCTGCGAAGAACTGCCATGGAGTTCATAGGACCATCACGCAAATCAGCAACATTGGATAAATGCCAACGGTCACAATTTTCAATAAGCGCAGTCGGAGGAACTGTATAGCTTCGTCCACGAGCAAGACAAACACTTCTCCGAAGTCAGAACATGTATTTCACCAAGAAAAGGCAAAAGATTTCAACTTACCCCCTTTCGACAACAAATAAAGCAATCCAAGCCCTTTCACGCCGCCGAAGCAAACGCAGACCCCACTCAGTGGATGGATCAACATCATCAAATCCATCCATATGCAGAGCCCTCCTGGCATCGATACAATCCGCCCGAGCTAAGTGATTCAGAAGATCATGATCAAAGCTCGCAGATGGAGAGATAATCTTGTTCAAAGACAAATCCAAAGCAACAGTCAAAGCCATGGCTATATATGAACAGGTATCGTCATCCCCAAGACTATCGCCGGGGGACATCCAGGGCACATTTACCATAAAAGCCAAGACAATCTCGACAGACCTATGCCGTTTTGTAATGACCCTCTTTGCGAGCCATTTGCAATGCCGAGATAATCTTTTAGATAAAGCGGCTGCAGATGGTAGAAATAAAGCCGCACCAGCCATAATCGATGTGAACAGAAACGCGGATTGAGAGCGCACAAATGAGGGTGTATGTATTAATGGATCGAGACCCCATCGCGTGTGAGCGAGATTTTGATAAAAGCTGATGAGAACGTCAGTATCACTTTTGATATCATACCACCTAGCTCGAGGCGGACATATGTTACTCACAATGAGAACAGAGATTCTGACTCGTCGAAAGTGACCAAGCCCAGATCTACAGGGTCGACCTCAGGTCCAACATCTAAATTTGCTCTGGCCGGCACGAAGAATGACTTCGCGCTCGGCTCTCCGGGCATCGCGTGTTCCTGCGACACCGCCAACGGAGCACCCGGCAAAGGCAGCGAAGACCTAGGAGCCCGGCGCAAGTCCGTTGGCGAAAGCTGCAGATCAGAGGCTCTGGCTAGCAATTGTAACGGATTCTCCGCATCGTCCAGAGTAAGACTCTCATCTACCTTGCTATCGCGCAGCGAAGGCGGGTCAGAATCGTGATCATTACCTGGCCCCGGACCATCAGAAAAAACATCTTGATCACCCTGCATTAAATGGCCCTGAACTTGACTGAGGAGTTCCTGGAGCCCAGAGATGGCTCTTTGCGCATCGTCATCGCCGGAGTCAATCCTCGGTCTTTTGATGGCCTGTTCAATCTGATGAATCGCCTTTTCCAGGCCCTTGCGTTTGCTGTCCACATGTTAGCTTCCATTTATCCCTTCGTGGATTGGAATGCTGGGTTTTCTCCCTCGCTTCTAACTCACTTCTTCACTCCCTTCTGTCTGCCAAGGTGGTGATTTGGCACAATGCACTCCGCATCAGTCTGCTTACATTTATCGCAGCTAGTCTCACCTGCTGTGCGATTACAGCGGATCTTGCTTCGTCGGCAACTCAGACATGCGGCTTGTTTTGCATGGGAGCGTTGGCCCGACTGCTCCATCGCGTTGTTGATTAGGACCACCCTAATGTCCGAGTCAAACGGGAAGTGGAGGTAAGAGAAAATAGTTCTAGCTTATGTAGCCATAAGTTGATGCCCTTTCAACAGCCCGGCCGGGCTAGCTCAATCGGTAGAGCGTAAGACTCTTAATCTTAAGGCTGCGGGTTCGACCCCCGCGTTCGGCTATTCCTAAAACACCGTCCTCGAGTGAGCGTTTCTTTTTTGTTTTTCTTTTTTCAGGATTGAAGAAGATATTTACTTTTTGTGACATTCCAGTACTTTTCTCCCCTTGTTACGTAGAACGCCTGTGTTAGCAGTTTTTTCGGTTGGTCAGATGTACAGTAGGTACCGACATCTAGACCGCCTTGTTATCTAGAATACACCGCCTATCCAAAACGCGCCAAGAAGACGTAGTGTGTAGTGCGGTAATTCGCGTTTTGTATCAATCTATTGCCTCTGTTTACCTTATTTGCCTATCATTATACCTTTTATACCCCATTTACCAATGCCATCACGCGCTGAGCTTACGCCCGCTATTCGCGAAAGGATTTGCGAGCTTCATTCAGCCGTCAACTGGGGTTATAAACGTATCCATAATCGATATCCATGGATATCGTTGTCAACAATACGCTACACTATCAAAAAGGAGCATGAAAGACACGCTGGTGTCTCAAAACCTCGCTCAGGGAGGCCCAAAAAGCTTATTGAAGCCGACAAAGTACGCCTTCTTTATGATATCGAAGAGACCCCACGCGTTACCTGTGAAGATCTCCTAACAGAGGCGTCTATAAAGCTTAAATCGACTCAAGCCGACGTATCTTCAATATCGAAACCCTCCGGAAATGACGCTAAGGCTCAAGTCCCTAATTAAATGAGAAATGTGCGCCAAAAGGGCTTCGCTAGACTATTGAATATCAACACTTTCTAGGGCACGAGTTTGCAATTGGTCTGATGTATATTTCAACCTACATACCATGTGTGTGAGGCATAAGAAAGGTCCAGGTGTCTTATTTTTCCGTTCATAACTTATTAAGATTTTTAAAATTGACTAGCTTGCCATTTTCTGTTAGTCAGGCTTAAAGTTGGTGCAATGTGGGTTGATATCATGGTAACAAACAGCAGATGGTATCAATTAAATATTAACGGCCGTTAAATACATGAATGAACACAGTGGAGGTTCTCTCTGTAGAATATTATATATATCGCCACTTTGCGAACAAAATTCACACATTCTTTAACAAATCACCCCAAGTCCATCATCGAGCATGACCAATCTCCTCATCTCTTTGTGCAGGAATGGCACCCGAAGCCTCAACATTAGGAGTAGCACCATGTGCCTGAGGAACAGCACCACCGTGCTGACCCTGCACCTCCCCAACTTCAGGAACACCAGCAAGACCCCTCTCAGCGCCAGACCCAGCAGAAGAGCCAGGTGGAGAAGCGTCCAAAAGACGAGGACCGGACTCCTTAGGCTTCTTACTGCCCTGCACCCTAGCAGGCGCAGGACCAAGAACAGGCGGATACTTAAAGCGGAATCCCCAAAGGAAGTACAGCTTCAGCTTCGTCCCGAAAGGCATAGCCTCCCACCTCTTCTGCAGGACCTCGGCATCCTCACGACTGCGCGCACGGAACCCCTTCCGGAAACAGAAGAGGAAGAACAGCGTAATAGGGAAGATAAGGAAACACCAGAAAAGCGGGAGTCCGCGACGGGTTTGCCAGCCAGTCATCAGACGGCGGAATCGAACCCAGGCTTCGATGAAGCCGAAAATCAGGAACAGGCCAATCCAGCCCAGGACGCAGATGAGTGTTATTGCCAGACCGGAGATTCCAGCGCCTAAACCCCACTTGCTTGTGAACCAGTTTTCGTCGTCGTAGTAATAGCCATTGCCATAATATCCGTTACCATAATAGCCGGAGCTGGTACCCTCGCTGGAACTCTCGCTCGAGGATGTATACTGGCATGCTGCATTGCCAGCGACGGAGGTCGGGGCGTTGTAGTAACTTAGTGAAGAAAGGGTGTAGCTTGGGAGTTGGGTTGAGTCGACGTAGAAAACGTCGAAGAAGTATGTTGTTGGTTGGAAAGGTAAGGTGTCGTCGACGGAGGTGGAGGCGGCTCCTGTCTCGTGAGGAAGCGCGTTGCGGATTTCATACGGAGGTGTGACTTCAGCCGCGACTGTTGAGGTCCATTTGGTTGAGCAGCCTGTTGGCGCAGTGTAGACTAGGTTCACTTTGTAGATTGTGCTGTGGATGTTGCCGTCACTGTCGGCGGAGTAGCCGTAATTGTTGCCAACAGGGACGGAGGAGCCATATCCGGTTGGGTAGAGCTTCTCGATTACGGTATAGCTGTAAAGTGTATCGGTCGATGTGATGGTGGACAAGGCTTCAGCGGGGAGAGTTGCAGTTGGGGTGATTTGTTCGATTACGGTGTTGACAGCCGACTCATCGCCGTAAACGTAAGTTACGGTGTTAACTGTCTCCTGATAATCTTTCGTTACTATCCATGGCGCAGCTGAAACGAGTGGACTGAGGCAGGATAAAGCGAGCGACAAGTATAGTGTAAACGAGTGTGAGGGCGCCATATTGGGCCTGTGAATAGAGAATGAAGTCCACGAGAATTTGAGGCGCCCGCTGTGGTTTTATTATTCAGGGAAAAGTATACTAACGAAAAGGCTAAGAAGCGCCTCATGACAGACCCTGATTTTTTGGGGGCGCTTTCCCTACTTTTGGACTGTTTCCCTTTTCCCAGAAGGGTCGGTGGAAATTGCTGCATTAGAGTAGTCCGAGTTAGGGCTGTGATTGGCAGGGTTCCAGATAAGAGGGGCCAAATTGGGATCTAGCCGATGCACGCTACTTATTTTCGCCTCAAGTTTTACTTTGGAGTCTTCCGAGTTATACGAGGGAGTGAAAATACAGGAGTAGTTGAGTCACGAGAGAGGAAAAAAAAAAGATTAGATCATCAGTAACACGAAGGCATGGTGCGAATATGAAAAAACTGACAGCGACAAGGGATAGCTGAACTTAGGGCAAGTAAACTTTGCGAGATTGAGGCTAAACAATTCGGTAGTTATGGAACGCCACTCAAGCGGCGAGTTAAAGCGCCCCTGAGATATTCCGCAGGGTCCGGTGCTGGAATAGGAATTTGGACCTGTGGTTTTGCCTTCCGGAAAATTTTTGATACCAAAAATAACTCCAAAACCATGAAGTGTAGACCCAAACTAGATCACCAGCTTTATTAACCAAAAGAACTTTCGAGAAGATAATATGAAGGGCGACACAAAAAAAATACAACAGCATGTCAACAGCTTGTCAACTGTGCCGTTGTGGTCACCTTGCGCCCGCGGATCAAGCGTGGGCTCAGCACTCATCAGAGCAATCCGGGCAGATATTTACCCACTTCAACATCCTTCAGCTAGATATTCAGTATATGCATCAGAACGTACATTTTCACAATTTATGACCTATCTTTATATAATTGTTATCCTGTTTCTAGAAAATTCTTAGAATCATAACCAAGACACTTTTGATTATATTTAGTGGGATATCCGATCTACGGCCAGCGGCCACTTAGCACAAGTTTGACAAAGGAATTACGTCTCACGCCTTGAAACACACATCATACTGACGCCAGTAGCTATGGTTCTTCTAAATTCGATTATGTAATTTTTTCTGCAGGGATCTAGATACCTACCACTAACTTAGTTATCGGCCTCGCTCATTATATGAGTTAATTAAGATTGTGAGAAGTATATCACACCCATATAACTTTTTTCGCATCGAATTTTGATTCCTCACTCCGAGAACGCATATAGCCCCGTTGATTGCTCACGAGCCTAATATCGTCTTCTGTAAATTCAGTTGTATAGTGTGTATGGCCAAATATCCAAAACTTCACTCCTTCCCATGTGTTTGAGATAAGGTCTGTTCCAAAGGCAACGCTCCAAGGACATTTGGCATGCCGGGGATTGGAAGTACCTTGGAGAGAAGGCGCATAGTGAGTTACGACCACAATCGGGCGTGAATTCGCTTTTTTGAGGCCACCTTGATTCTCGTCGTGGATCGCCTTTATTTGATGCCGTAACCAGGATAGGTCGGATTGATGAGCCGCATTATGCTGATCGATTCCCCAACCCTCAATCTTCTCGAAATCATGAATTTTGGTTTGAACAATATCTCTTGCTTCAGATGGGATCTCGGACCATAATGTACAACCAAGGATAGTGACATGGGTGTCCGGAATATCAAAACGCCTTTGATCAAGCAGGACTAGTCGACCCTTCAAACATGGTTCTTGCTCGAGTTTTCTCGCCGTCTTGAGTCCGGATTCAAAGGATGTTCCATGGAACTCGTGATTTCCAAGAACAAGAAATACTCTCTCGAACCGGGTTGCTTGCTTTTCAAGGAAGGCGAGATATGCACTGTAATCTTGTAGACGTCCAATATCACCGGCCAAGACGATGTATTTCGATGAAATGGGTACCTCAAATGCAGAGTATTGCTGGTCAAATTCGAGATGGAGATCAGATAAAGTCTGAAGTGGAACTGATGGGGCCTTGATTGAAACAGGGACGGATGGGTTGAAGCATTTTGTTTTCTGGTGCATGTTTCCAAGTCCAGCCGCTTTGAGGGTGATAAAATGTGTGCATCAAACGATTTACCAGGACTTTAATGCCGCAGATTAGGTGGAATACTGGTTAGCCCCAAATAACCCGCTTGAGTTGCGAAACAGTGATGCTCGGGGTATTCGGGTGAAGTGGCCAAATACTGAAGAGTAGGGCGGGCGACAAGGGGAGTTTTTCGGAAGAAGAAAAAACGCGAATAAAAATAAAAAACATACAACAGTAAGGATTCGCTAGTGGTCACCCACCTAACTACTAACTTACCGGCGTGTGGCTTAAGTACGGCTGAGCGGACGGGAAGCCCTGTTCTCCACACCCTGTGGTCGTATGTACTAAACATGGTCGTTAGAAGAAATAAGTATAAAACTCCAACCAACTACCACCTTGGAATCCGTAAATGATAGGGTACCCGAGTGCATGGACCCTACACACTTAGCAAAATCGGGGGTTTGGTGGGTTACTAAGCGAGAATTGATCCTGGGATGATTCATCTGATTCATTGAAATGTCAATTGATGCCATATTTGGGGTAAATTTTGATGAAAATTCCAATATCCAAAAAGCGCTAAAACGCCGCTGGTGTATAAGTCAGATTTAATTATGGGGCTTTTTAGCACTACCTTATTATACTCTGATTGTATGTATTCTACGCCGTAAATTTTCTTTATTTCCGTTCGCCGTAAACATTCTCATCTTGAAGGTGAGCTCTGCAATTGCATGAAAGGCGAGTCTTGTAGTCATTTAAATTTGTGGCACAATAAGTAGTATATACGGTGCCTAGTACTAAGTTTGACACGACTCCAGAATCCCCAGCCTTGGAAGATTTACTATGGATGAAGCAACCCAGTAGAAAAGTGTTGAGCTAGTGAACTATCTAGTACGATATTAAGACTTAGTCAAGATTGCAACTACTTAATGTCCGATGGATTATATTACTAGCAATTCCTAAGAGTAATGAACAACTTCAAACCTCTTTCTCACTGTGGTAGAATACGGTGAAGTATATACCAACGTATAGAGATTTGGTATTGATGTAAAGAAAGATACAAACATACCACAGAAGCAAATACCAACAAGCTATTTTCCCTCTTTAGAATGCCTTGTCAGGTCTCTCATAAAGAGACAAAAGCGACTCGCAGGAAGCTGTCGATCCCAAGAGACTCAGACTGGCCGGCCCCTGAGATGTTTCCATACCTACCGCATAGTGTAGAAAAACGTCTGTGCCCTCGATGACTTGTATTTGAAGTTCTCATGGCCGCTATATTGTTTTTGTGGTTCCAAGCCAGCTCAGGTTGCCTATGCGATGTTGTGCCCAATTTTGAAGAAGCAGAGACGCGATCAAGCTCGGTATCAGAAAGCTTTTCCATGACATCATAGAGCTCGTTCTGGCTATGTGACATTCTTTCCTCCAGTATATTCGTAACCTGTCTGAGCAAGTCTCTCATTTCATCAAGTAGTCGACCCGCTTGACGTACATACTCCAAATCTTTTCGGCATCTCAAGTCGCTTTCAAATGAGCTATCGAAAAACTTTGCGACTCTAGAATCAATATTCCTCATTTTTCGCTCCCATTCCCGGAAGCGTCTTTCATTCTGGATGACAGTGACAAGTATATTATCTTGGCTTTGATAGTGTGATTCGTATTGCGGAGAACTATCGTTAGATAGTTGAGACATTGTCGGAGATAATAAAACAGTTCTTAGAAAATCTGATGTGGTGAAGAGAACAGAAAATCTTTTGTTGGAAGGAATTATTCAAGTCTCATTCTTTGAAAAGAGCAGAGGACCCTTTGAGTTCAGAATATTCAGAATAAACTTGCCTACCCACCACCGAGGACTAATATACAGTAGATACCAAAGCCATGGTACCCACACTACTAAGCTCATTTGGGCTCAGAAAGATTTTCTACAAATACTGAATGAGCAGTGCATATGATTCACAAATTGTGACGTACATCGAAGGTCCTTGGAAAGTTCATCTTCATTGTCACGTGTCCATCCAAAGTCATTGACACAAAATAGGCCAACCCAGACCATGATCCCCTAGTAAAATGTCAGAGAACTTGTAGCTAGCACTCGGGAATCCCA
The DNA here is from genome assembly GCF_028828085.1 of Penicillium nucicola. Classification (NCBI taxonomy): domain Eukaryota; kingdom Fungi; phylum Ascomycota; class Eurotiomycetes; order Eurotiales; family Aspergillaceae; genus Penicillium; species Penicillium nucicola. The sequence continues at coordinate 3,096,390 of NW_026643126.1, read as the reverse complement.
TTAAATTCACCCTCAAAACAAGGTAAGATGTTTTTCGTTTACTACCGGAAGTTCTGCCTTTCAAGCAGAGCTAACCGTCTTGGCCCCTTCGGGGTCATGCGCAACCACTTCAATTTCCACGCGCATATCATCCTCCCCTAGTCGGGTCACTCCAACACAAGTCCAAATGGGCTGGTGATCTGGCATGTATTTCTTGAAGTTGCGAACCATTGCTGCTAATGCCTCATTGTTGATTGGAACGTGGTAGGAATTGACCCGGTAGACTTGAGACCAGCCCTTGCCACCAGCGTCCTCCAAACAGCGCTGAACGTTGGCAAACGCCAAGTCAATCTGGGCATTGATTTCTAGCTCAAAAGCGCCAGTCGCGGGATCCCAGCCACCTAAATTTCGAAGATGACCCAACTTAGATATAATGCTTGGACGAAAAAGCGATCGGGATTTACTGCTTACCTTGGCCAGCACATTCAATTCGGTCGCCAACTCGGACAGCTTGGCTGTACCAAAAGTCGCGTTGCTTCTGCTTCCCGGCACCGTCGTATGCATAGAATTTAAGGTGAGACATTTTGATTGGGCTGTTGTATTTGGCGCGATAGAAACGATAGTCAAAGATGCTTCCGCGAGTGGCTTGTGCAACGAAAGGAGTGTCGATGGATACAATTGAAAGTGCCTTTTGGTTTAAATAGTGCCAGAGTTGCTCGAATGGATTGTCTCGCGAATTCCTTGCTATAAGTCTAATTGAATAACATGAACCAAGAGGCTCCACCGGCGGAATTCGAATTCCTATCGCCACTGGCTATCTTCCGTTCAACTATGGAATCCGCCCAGCGATAGCAGAGCGGAATCTAGCATCCGCCGTAAGCCAAGTGAATGCCTATCAACTTGTTATCATTATCTTGATACAGAATACGGACGGTGCCGGATATATGGCGTTCACGGATAGGATAGAACAGCAACGTAAAAGTCAAGTCATTGAGAAAGGCTTTATCTGAAGACCATTTCCCACTTGCATGTAATAGTTTTTGTCAAGGATCATACTTCCCGTGAGAATTAATGTGCTCAAGCCGATTCAACGGTTGAACGGCACCATATTATACCCAACGTTGACTTCAATAACAAACACTCTTCATTCCACACGACTCGAGATCGACTCATACAAATTAGTTTTATTGATTTGACGAATTTCCTCACATATCAAAGCAGCTGTTGGTTTCATATCACAATGATTTCATTGAAACAAGCTGTGGTTTATGGAATGCTTTTTGCATCCGGTGAGTATCCATACAGAAGGGATTACGAGAGAAAAGGCAACTTACTTTCTTATTGCATAAGGAACCCTCATCGGATATGATTCAGGTTATTTGAATGGTGTTTTAGGGTCTAAAGACTTCCTAAAGCGCTACGGTACTGATAATGGGGTAACTCAAGCCATATACTTGACACCACAGACTCGTGCACTGTTTACATCTCTTTTGGTTGTTGGAACCTTGTTAGGCACCGCTATATCCTCTCTCATTAGTAATCGTGGTATGTATGAGATCCAGAGTAAATGTGGCCAAGTCAATAGCTAATCAAGTCAAAAAGTGGGCCGTAAAGGCAGCTTGCTCTTAGCTATGACAGCATATGGATTAGGTGTCTCGATTCAAGTCGCCGGCTTACCACCGGCCGCTTTCATCGTGGGGCGTATATTATTGGGCGCAGCCTTGGGCATTATATCTGTCGTGGTAAGCTGAACAAGATTGAGATGATTTGACAATGAAACCTTCGCGAGAAAAGAAACTGACATTACACGACTGCTGCCTAGAGCCCGATGTACCTGATTGAAAGTTCGAATTCAAAAACAAGAGGCATGCTTGTCAGTATGTATGTATTGCTCTTGACTTGTGGCAATGTTCTGGCATGCTGTATCAGTCTCGGGACAAAGAAATTTGATGATTCAAGAAGTTGGCGTGAGTAACAAATTTTGCTTGTCGTTCAATTATTTGCACCCCATGAAGGCTAAGTGGCAATTTAAACAGGAATCACTATTGGGTTTCAGCTATTTCTCGCGCTTATCATCTTCTTCGGCGCAATTGTTGCACCCGAATCACCTGTTATACTGCTGCAAAAGTCGAAACCCCAAGAAGCTCGATATGCCATTGCAAATCTTCGAAATATTAATATAGACTCACTCGAGCTTTTGGAGGCATTCGATGAGATGTCAAATTGGGTCAGAGAACAAGAAATGCAAGGAAATGTTCGAATCATCGAATGTTTCCAAGGCCCCAACTTACGTCGTCAATTGCTTGGCATAGCCATGTCTTTCTTGACCATTGCTACCGGGGTCACCTTTTGGTTTGGGTATGGGACAACCTTCTTTGAAGCTGCCGGGGTCAATAATGCCTATATGGTTTCTGTCATTCTTGCGCTCATCAACGCCATCTTTACTGTGCCATCGGCATACTTAGTCGATAGAGTTGGCAGACGTCGCTGTTTACTTTGGGGAGGTACAGTGATGGCAATCACCCAAATTATTCCGGCCGTCATTCATACAGTCGCTCCAAACAGTAAATCCGACCACAGTGCCTTGATTTCTGGCGCAGTGATCTTTATTGCAGCCTATGCTCCTACATGGGGCTCAGTTGGTACGATATACCCTGTACTCACATTTGCATTGTGCGAGAACTACGGCTAACAGTCTTCAGGTTGGGTAACCATGACAGAGCCTTATTCCGCTCGACTGAGGCTGTATCAATCAACACTCACCATGATTGTCTACTGGATCTCAACTTGGGCTATCGGTTTCGTGACACCATACCTAGTAGACGCCACTGCAGCAGATCTGGGTGTCAAGGTTTGCTATATCTGGTTTGGCATGATTATAGTATCCCTTGTTTGGGCTTTTCTGTTCGTCCCTGAGCTTTCAGGACTTTCTATCACCGAAGTAAGTCAGCACAAAAGGTTCCCAAGTGTTGAGTCGATGAACCTAGGTATCGGGTATTCATTTTTCGATTCTAACATTTTCATCAGGTGGATAAACTTTTCGAGGAGAGAGTCCCAGCATGGCAATCTCATGAGTGGAAGAAATCACTCGACGCGACAATGTATGGCGTGGAGGCAGGAGTTGATGATTGCGGACGGGATGAAGGAACACCCAAAAACTTTAAACTGGTAGAAAGGAAACTCAGCATATAATTAAGTAATTTCCCTCACGGAAAAATTATCGTGTGGGGACAAATATAATAGCCGCTGAATATTGATTGTGTTCGCTGTATTAATCAATTTTTGATGTATTTCTCGACTTCATAGATACCACTGAGCCTAGATGGGCCAACCATCACACTGCGGGAATGGAAGTCGCATGATGAAAAAGAGAAACCAGACATTCAGTTGATAGTGACAGGTGTACTGTCAGCCAGAATTGTAAAGATAGGCCACCGAATTCTCCTAAGACGATTACCAATAAAACTGGGACAGGGAATTAGCAAAGGAGCAACATGCTCAGCCCCATCGCATCACTCGGATATTTGTGATCGAGGAAAGCTCTCAGTCTACTGCTTGCTCGGTAATAAAATTTACGTTTTCAACATTTCTGCCTGCTATGCTGATCCCATAGTTTGACAGATTCTCCTTTAATCAACACTTTTGGATCTAAGATATTTGAGTGAACTCAAAGACGACTGGACATTCAAATTAGCCAGTCCTTGACATTACTCCCAAAATGAATGAAGCATACTGCTGCTGAATTGTCCGGACTTGCTTGAATATTAAATTTCAGTCTTTATCGCGTTGATTATGAACACTTTGATTATTTTGAGTAATAAATATAACTTGATTATGAGATTGAGCTCTTGCCAGATTGCATGAGAGGTGCTTCTTGATCCAAGCACGAGGTTATGATTCCAAACATATTGAATATTTCAGTTGTTTCGTCCAAAACTTCTTGTTGTTCTTGGGCCGTCAAAAAACGATCAGCCTCTGCAATGCAGGCACGAAACTTAATTTTGATGGTAGCTTCATTATCGACATGCCAAAATGACAAGGGACAAGGTAGTTTTCCAGAATTTAGCTCCGTGGCTGACATGCCCCAGAACTCTGGACCAGCTGTTGAAAGCCTAGCAGCGATCTCACGCCCACCGTAAAGAATGGCGGAAAACATAATCCAAGAATATGACACGATAAGATGTGGTTTCGACGCAATCCGTTGAAAAATATAGTCCCTGGTTTGACTTCCAATGTTATCTTCATGTAGTGAGGTTGCGAAGTCAATATTCATTGATCTTAAAAGTTGAAGATCGGCCTCCAGGCGCCTTGTACGTAGAAGCTCCGGAAAGTATATTAATCGTAACAAGGCACGGAGGCCTTCTTTGCCAGAAGTAGGCAGTCTATAGATAGAATTGTCGGATTGATCAAAAAGCCACTCGGCAGGATCGCCAATGAACGAAACCCATGCCTTTTCTAGGCCATAGTATAGCTCGGCATAGTATGTTAGCCCCAGGGCATATACCGAAGAGCTTTCCGCATTTGGGGGTAAACAGAGAGCTATCCGAGAGATATTTAATCGATGTATAGCCTCATGAGGTTGTCTATTCCTTAGTTAATCAGTGAAAGCACAGAAGAAACAATGCATACCTGATAGCTTTGCGGAGCCTAGTAAGAAGATCTTCAGCAGACATGCTCGCAAAGCGCCTTATTATCACTATCCAGTCACAATGGATAATCGAGAATATGGCGACAAATGAATGTGCTGCAAGACAAAACCAGATTTTGACTGTAGCCGGGATGACACCTCGAAACTGGGTTTCGGACCGCAAATTTGTTTATCCGGTCTAGGCAAGCGCCAGGTCGAACCCGGGCTCGATTGACAAATAATGGGAAAGAAGCAGGCAGGAAAAATTGGAACATTCCTAAGGCTGCGCACAAATGAGCGTCCTCAATTCTTTCAATTGGGTTATTGTTATGTTGCAAATGAGAACCACGGTCAAACCTCACAGCCGCCTATCAAATACATTCATAGAACACAGGGTCATTAGAATCAGCCATTCTGACGAGGTAGTTTGGGCTACTCGTTATTTGTAGATGATTTAGAGTGGCGAGATAGAAATTAATGCGTTTGTACCGTTCCAAAATTCCTCAATGCTTCCTATCTTCTCACCTTGAGCACGTAAATATCAACCAACCCCCCTTTAACTCATATCTGCACAACTAGGTCAGACTTTTTATTCGAGTTTTATATCTCTATATAATGAACAAAGGGATCAATCAAATAGATGTATCTCAAGATATTTGAAAAAAAAGCTTTGTCAGATAGACTTTTCTCGTGTTGGGTAGGGCAATTTCTACACTCAATAAACTCGAAGTGGAAAAGTTCGGGACGTCGAATTTTTCACACTACGTGACAGAAAACGAAAAAATTCGTATCTCTCTTTTTATTAAAAAAACATTCCGTTACTAAAGTATTACAAAGTATTGAAAATTTAAACGGTACTATTCTAAACAAATTGGTTGAGATAGAAGGGGCACAAAATTGGCCTTCAAGCTGGTGAAAGTAGCAGTGTACGGAGAGAGCTTCACAGCGGTAATTGTTCAAGGTATGTTAGGAACCGCTAGAGCTTTCAATGTCGCAAATATTAGAATGCACTTCCATCCTCGATTTAAATGATATGCTAGACTGCCTATCGCTCACCCCAAACCCGACGGTATACTTTGAGGTCAAGGTTGTATAATCCTAGACACACGACCTGACAGCCCTATGGTCTCAGGCATGGTGCGCTGTAGAGGGTTCCATTAAGAAAACAACTCTGTTCTAAAAAGAAAGGTGCTTGGGTATGAGATTCTTAGCAGACTTTTACCGACACGCTGACTGCAATGGAGTTCGGTAATAACTTAGACGTTATCTCATTGCGGACGTTAATTCCTGCTATTCTTTTGTTACTTTGGAAAGGGGCTGTCAGAAATTTGCACCGTCTTTCGATTTGTATCTGTGAATGTATAGATGGCATAAAAACCGACAAAAAAGGCGGTATCGAAACTAGAGATGCACGAAGCTTTTGAGCCGATGCCGGCGACAGTTTGTTCTAGAATGTAATTTGCTATCATGAAACCCCGCTGTATTTGCAAATGCACATCTATCCTGAATGGGTAATTAGCGAAATAAAGTAAAGACTGAGAACTTTGGAGTTGGACTGCAGTGCGAGGTCCCCCCAGTCCCTGCCCACCATCCATCCAGTATAGAGTATTGGTAATGCTAGACAGCTTGTGCGATGAGTTCAGCGAGTGCATCTCTTTAGCTAAAGTCAAACAAGCCCTCATGAGCGGAATGAACGAAAAAGGAGACTCAATTGGGTCCAAAAAGAAAAGATGCTCAACTTCGTGTACTCTGTCCACAAAAACTCTCTCGAAGTTTGCTCACCATTTTGGGTGATGAACTCGAATGTGAGAATCGGACGGGTCTAGACAGACTACTTGCCAGACTGATGCAATCAGGGGCCAAGCTTTTAGTCATACAGAGATATTGGAAATTACTCGCAGCCCTACACTGTCTTCATTTGGACACGATATATGACGTCACATAGCCCGTGCGTCATAGTGGAGACAACCTGCCGATCGGTAAAACCTACGCCAGGGCATTGTATATAGAAGTGAACTTCCGTCATTCACTCACCGTCCAGAATTTTGGTTCAAATAGCTTCATACAGCCGAATTGGTCACGTAAGTTCACCAGAATCTTGACAACAATGAAATCCATGATATCTCTCTGGAAAATTTCATCAAAGCCAACTTTGCCAAGCCATCGGATGTGTTCCAGATCCTCTACATTCAATTTCTCAACTCGATCACAAACATGACGTCGCAAAATTCCTCCGGCAGTGGCCCGGAAAAGTCCCAATACTCGCAAACCAGCTTGGATAATTCCAATCAGACCCTTTCCAATAGCCACCGGACCGAATCGACCAGCCAAAATGATGGTCGCGTATCTAGCACAGGCCTCAGCGGCTCTGATCGCATCTATCCAGTTCGGTCACTGGTATCTATGAAACCAGTGGGACAGAAGAATATATCGCCATTTTCCTCGCTCGAGAATGTCGAGGAATTCTCGAATCACCCAGAGGAGCCGCCAATATCCACGATCGATGCATTGCCTGAGGCCAGGAATCCTTATTCGAATCAAGTCTTTCATCCAATGTCGCATACCGGTGTCTCTGTCAACGATGAGATTTCTTCAAATACGCCCGCTACAGGAGACATGGGAGATATTGCAAATCCATTTAATCTTCTAGACACTGCACCCAAAGAAGTCAGCGAAGAGAACCAAACCTACACGACATCTCGGTTCGAACATACACTTACTGAGAACGGACATACTGTGATGATTGGGGATAGCAGAAAAACCCTCAAACGATGCGAGGATGAGCCGATCCGGACACCAGGTGCAATCCAAAGCTTCGGAGCCATGGTCGCTCTGAGAGAGGAGTCTCCCAACCAACTTGTTGTCCGCGCCGTGAGCGAAAACTCAGAACGGATAATGGGATATTCGCCACAAAATCTTTTTGCCATTGAAAGTTTCACTGATATCTTGAGAGAAGATCAGCGGGCCACTCTTTTGGAACATCTGGATTACGTTCGAGACGACTCATACGACTTAGTCATTGATGGGCCTGAGGTCTTTCTTCTGGCCGTTCAAACACCATTAGGTGGATTTACACGGTTTTGGTGCGCGACCCATGTGAGCCAAGAAAACAAGGATATTATTATTTGCGAATTTGAGCCCGAGGACGACCAGATCAATCCGTTGAATGTTGAGGATCAGAAGCTCCCAGAAACTCCCACGAGTACCTTGAAAACACACCCGCCTCCATCTGAACAACAATATGCCGAGAGCACGATTAGTGCAAGTAATTCAGTGCGCTCTATCCGCGATGCCCGACGAAGGAAGGGCGAAGCTGCTTCAATGCAAGTCTTTGGCACATTGTCTCAGATTCAGGCTCAGCTATCGCAGGTGAAAGACTTGGAAACATTACTCAAAGTCACAGCGGGACTAGTCAAGGAATTGGTCGGATTTCACCGAGTTTTGGTCTATCAATTCGATCACAAAGCCAATGGCCGGGTGGTGGCTGAGTTGATGGACCCAAATGTCACCGTGGATTTATTCCAAGGTCTGCATTTCCCGGCTTCAGATATCCCGGCTCAGGCTCGAGAGCTCTACAAAGTTAACAAGGTCCGGTTGTTATATAACCGAGACCATGTTTCTGCCCGACTAGTTTGTCGAACATTGGCGGATCTTGAGACCCCTCTTGATATGAGCCATGCCTACCTTCGAGCCATGTCACCAATCCATTCCAGATACCTAGCGAATATGGAAGTGCGGTCATCTATGTCGATCAGTATCAACGCGTATGACAACCTCTGGGGATTGATATCTTGTCATTCATACGGGGAGGATGGTATGCGTGTCTCTTTCCCAATACGCAAATTGTGTCGATTGGTCGGTGACACCGTGGCTCGAAATATTGAGCGCATCACCCATGCCTCCGATCTACAAGCCCGTGTTATGGTTAATTCCGTACCAAAAGAAGCAGATCCTTCGAAGTATATCGTTGGATCCTCGGATGACTTATTACGACTTTTCCAAGCTGATTATGGTGTACTTTCTATCGGAAACGAAGCCAAGCTGTTTGGCAGCGACGCCAATTCCCAAGAAGTCCTGGCTCTGTTACAATATATCCGTATACGAAAAGTAACGTCAGTCCTTGCGTCGCATGATATTGGAAAAGATTTCTCCGATTTTGTTTACCGCCCCGGATTGAAACGAATATCAGGCTTGTTATGTATTCCAATGAGCTCTGATGGGGCCGACTTCATCGCCTTCTTCCGCCTTGGTCAACTCACGACGATCAAATGGGCTGGCAATCCGCATAAGCCTGCAGACGGTGGGATCGGACCTTTAACACCACGTCAAAGCTTCAAAGAATGGCGCGAGATTACCTTGAGCGAGTCAAAGCAGTGGGCAAAATCTGACATCTCGACAGCCGGTATTCTTGGGTCCGTTTACGGGAAGTTCATTCAAGTGTGGCGCCAGAAAGAGGTTCTCAAGCAGAACTCTCAGCTCACGCGTCTGTTACTAGCCAATTCAGCTCATGAGGTTCGCACCCCACTGAATGCTGTCATCAACTATTTGGAGATTGCCATGGAAGCCACACTGGATGATGAGACCCGCGAGAACTTGACCCGGTCGTACTCGGCTTCTAAATCTCTTGTCTACATTGTCAATGACCTTCTTGACCTTGCCACCGAGAGCGGGCAACAACTTATCAAGAATGAGGCTTTTGATCTAAAAACCACGTTGTGCGATGCCTTTGACATGTTGACTGGGGAAGCTGAGCGAAAGGGCATCTCCTTCACATTTAAAATGCGTCCTGGACTTCCAGATGCAGTTTTAGGTGATCAACGTCGCTTGCGACAAATCTTTGTGAACCTCATTTCAAATGCCATTGAGCACACAGTGAAGGGTGGTGTAAGCGTTGAGGTCTCACCTTCTGGTGTTCAAGACGAGCATGCATCACTTGAAATGACGGTTGTCGACACAGGTCCTGGGATCTCAAAATCACGACGGGAACGGCTTTTTAAAGAGCTTGAAGAAGTTCACACTGATGAGCACTGGTTCACAGATGGCCTGAATGCTGCAGAGCATTCAGGGGGTGAGCAGCGACGTGTCCTAGGAGTTGGTCTTGCATTGACTGCTCGCATTGTATACACGATGAATGGACAGCTCCATGTGAAATCCGAAGAGGGCAAAGGCAGTCGATTTAGAATTATACTCCCTTTCGCAATCCCGGGAAAGCCATCCTCGTTGTCCTCGGAGAAACTGTCAAACTCCAATTTCCTCGATCTGCCAAAGTCACCATCAATCTTGGACGGGGAATTTACTTCTCTGGTTGGAGATGATAAAGCGCAAAATCAAAGCGTGCAACATGACTCCAATACCAATCTTACTGGTGACTATCTTGGGCATGGAAAGGGTCAATCTGATCAACTCGAGTCCTCACAACCTCAGAACAACTTTTCTAATAGCGAAAGCCGCATGAATCAAAACCAACCTATGCCATTACGACTACCCATTCGACTTTCATACGACAAATTAAAACCACAGGATATGAGTGAAATAAGTCCTCAACAACAGCTAGCTAAGGAAAACTTTCAAGGGGGTTCCAAAATTTCAAAGGCAAACCCATCATCACCATCTTCTTCCAGCAATGCGAGCATGAACATTCTCATCGCAGAAGACAACCCAGTCAACAGCCACATTCTGCAAAAGAGATTGACTAGAATCGGCCACACGGTCCAACTAACCAACAACGGAGAAGCATGCGTCAATGCATTGTCGTCAAAGAATGAAACCTTCAGTGCGATTCTGATGGACATCCAGGTTCGTCGCGCCCAATGCTATCCTCCAATCCCTCCATCTTGGCTAAACGAATTTAACAGATGCCCATTATTGACGGAATAACTGCCACGAAAATCATTCGTGCGACTGAATCTGACAACTCAAACTCTTCGGTCTCAGATGCATCCAATCGATCCAACCGGATTCCCATTTTCGCAGTATCAGCGTCTCTTGCTGAGAAGGATGAACAGGCTTATATTGACGCTGGATTTGATGGCTGGGTTATGAAACCGATTGATTTTGCCAGGCTGAACATCATCCTAGCTGGGATACATGACCTGGAGGTTCGCCAGAGTTCTACTGAGGCGAGAGATTGGGAAAAGGGCGGGTGGTTTGACACCGACTAGCTGAGATCAATTCTCTACTGAAATTATCAAGGCACTTGCATCGAAATTTGCCTCCCAGTGACGTGAAAATATTTTGCTGAATCATTATGTACAGTAACGTTATCTTCGTTTAGCTGCGAAAAGGCTCTCCGACCTGTCGTGCGTCGCGTGCTACAAGTTGTCAATTAGCCGTATCCTACATCATAAAGCCCGGGAGAACACGCCCTTGTATCAATTTCAAGGATATAATGAACAATTTTGGCTTTTTCTATGTAGTCAAGTTCTGCGAATTGAGTGTAAAATCAAGTCGGGACATTGTTTCTTTAGGTCTGCGAGTCAAAGTAACGTGAGTGACCGAGTAGATTTTTGCTATAGGTCGAGCAATAAGGTTTGGAGACTGTTTATATGGCCATGATAGTTGGACTTAATTTACTTTCTTCGCTAGTCGATTCTATTGTTGGTGGATAGAATGATGATCAAATGCAAATGAACTTTATAGAAGCCCTAAGCCATAATTCTCAACAACACTTTGTAATCTATGTCGATCTAATTTAAGTTACTAAACCTTGATTGGGGCTTAATTAATACTTCGCTCAATTTTTGTCCCATCACCTCAACCTAGCCTTGGTACAGCCTCAAAACGTCTATACTCGAAAGTTACGTATCTATCTCAAATTAATGCAATACGTCCTATAAAGCCACAAAATACTGCATTTACCCTGTATTTTGACATCGGGAAAAAGCCCTGGAGAAAGGTCTCCCTTACGTCAATCCCTTGTTCACGCGCTTTAGACCTCCAACTTCAACGCCAAGGGGTTTGACCAGTGTGATAAAGATATTCGACCTAGCAAAAGTCTGAAATCAAATCAATACTCCTCTTCATAATTCGTTGAAAGTTCTGTAGCAAAGTCTCTACTTATCTGAAATGCACCTATGCCTTGCATAAAGAATGGATACGCTCCAGAAGTGATGAATTCTGAAACAAATTACCCTCTTCTTTCCTTACATACAATTGGAAATACAAAGCAGCAACCCTGAATCTCCCAAGAATTCTCTTTTCTGGCCCCATCACAACAGCAATTCCACTTCATCTCTTGAGAGTGAGCAGGCCCGGCTTGTACGGAAGAGAATTATACTGGCTACCAGCATTCGGGTCTCGACCTTGGTAGAGGAATTGCAGGTTGCATGCGTCGATAGTCATTGTCTGGTCAGGATTGGTGCGAACCAGGTCGCCGTGACTGATGTCGTTGGTCCAGGTTGCACCACTGTTAGCCTTTCCGGCAAACGGCTTGCTCTCGGTCGTTGCCTGCGGGGTCCACGAGCCCCCAAGACTGTTAGCGGTGAATGAACGGAAGAACCGCCCTTGAGATCCCATTGCCTCGACGATCATAAGGTACTGGTTTTGGCCTTTAACGGTGTAGACTTGAACTGCCTCAAATAGGTTGTTCTGGGTGTCACTGAGCACTACCTCTGAGTTCGTTCCAAAATTTCCTGGGAAATTGTTGATAGGCATGCTAGACCGGTAGATTTTACCATTGTCTCCTGCAAAGAAAAGGAACATATTTTTCGAGTCGCCGATGAGAGTCTGATCAATAGCACCCGTCCCTGAGTTGGCAATCTTTCCGGAGAAAAGAGCTTGCTCTGAAGACCATTGATTGGTGGTAAGATCACTTGATGTTCGGAAGGTAAAAGTGCTCGACCCCCATTGGTAGGCTAAGACCCAAATATTCTTTGGCTGAAAGTAGAACAAAGTGGGCGCAACAGCGTTAAAACTCATTGCGTTTTGGCTCGCAGATGCCATACCAGACCAATCGGAAAAGGGGCCGAAACTCATTGAGCCGTAGTTCCCAGCTGCGTTTGCAGTTGATGCATAGACAACATGTTTGTTGTTAAAGACCACGTTGGTGAAGTCTTTAAGTGCCACCCATCCAGACTTAGGGTTCACGAGAGGGCCGCTGGATGTCCAAGTGTAAGTCGATGGGAGGGCGCAGTCAGCGACGACAGCAGGCGTCGATGCAAGCAAAAACAAGACAGATGACACTAGGCCAGCATTCACCTTGAAGAAAATCATTGCGATGAAGACTTTCGTCAGTGATGATTATTGAAAGATGATTGAAGTGTTCAAGCAGAAAGAAAATTCGTCAGGGCGGGAGGCCACCACATTTAAATCATTGAAGTGCAGCTCAACGATGGATATATTTAGCCAGAATATATGAGATAAATTGTCTATATGCAACTAAACTCCAAGATGTTTCAAGTGGAAAAGAAGTCGCATTCGGTATTCCTTCATTTTCCTTTTCTCTTTTTTTCCTCCCAAAGAACTGGATCAGGATAAAGTACATTAGCCAGAACTACTCGTCCACCGGATTTATACCTTTCTGGAAAAGGAGGCTGGCATGCACCCCGCACTGAGGTCTATTCCGATGCTTTCTTCAGGCTATTGTTGAAGTTCGTACATGTGTCGTTGTCGAGCTGCCTCGGGAGACTGGATAATGCTGCAAATGGACTTTCAACATACACATGGGTGCTGATGGCAACTCTCAATGAACGTTACTACTACTGAGACATCATAATGCCGAGGCTGTTTCACTATAAAACAAATTAATCTTCAAACGTTTCCCGTTTGATGGCTGATATGTATGTCCGGGTTATTCAATGTGTCTTCTTGAAGAACAGCGGAATAACACTCGGAGGTTCCTCGGAAGATTTCAAGGAGAAACAAAAATACAATTAGAACTTATTATTTAAAGCAAGCGAGGTTTAGCTTGGCTTAATCGAACATGATTGGTTGTGCTGCCTGCCAAAGTATCCTCGATCCCCGTAGTCTCCACACGGGAGGACCCTTTTTTTACGTTTCCACTAACTGCCAGGGTTTCTCCTGGAACAAAAGCCAAGGCAATTTGGTCCTTGGATCATTAAATATAGAGGCTAGACTTTATAGTGGGTCTGCCAGCCAGAGACGAGCTTAATAGTATGTTCGTGTCGAGAAATCAGCGTCCAGGCTAAAGCTATGCAGCCAGCTATTTAGGCAAAACATGATCCATTTAGATGCCATAATTCATTATGGATTAGGCAAAACTCGTTTTGGACCAGTTGAAATAGACATGTTACACATCAAATCGGAGAATCAACTCCATCGAGCCATTCAATCCTCAAGTCTTGGTCTCTTCCCCTAAGACAAGCTGGCTTTTGTTCAATATAAATAGTGTCTTCAACCCTTCCACACATTGTCCATCTTCTATCGTTATCATTTATATTCATCAAGTTAAAGACCCGACGCATTTCCAAAGATGGTTCAAATCAAGGCAGCCACTCTGGCTCTTCTTTTCGCTGGTCAAGCACTTTCCGGACCTGTCGAGGCCCGACAGGCCTCTGTGAGCATTGATGCCAAGTTCAAGGCTCACGGGAAGAAATATCTCGGAAACATTGGTGACCAGTATACCTTGAACAAGAATTCAAAGACCCCGGCAATTATCAAGGCTGATTTCGGTCAACTGACCCCAGAGAACAGCATGAAGTGGGATGCTACTGAGCGTAAGTAACAATGCTATGGCTCACTTCTAGTATGGGTAACTGAAACGCAAAATAGCAAACCCTGGGCAGTTCTCTTTTACTGGATCGGACTATCTGGTATGAATCCAGCTTTTTTCCTTCATTACGTGGTTCTAATACAAAGGCTAGGTCAATTTTGCTCAGTCCAATGGAAAGCTGATTCGTGGTCATACTCTCGGTAAGTGCTGAAATTCCCAAGTCCCAAAACTGGCATAAAAGGAGAAACTAAACTCGTCAAGTGTGGCACTCCCAGCTCCCGTCTTGGGTCTCTTCCATCACAGACAAGACAACTCTGATTAATGTCCTGAAGAATCACATTACCACGGTTATGAACCGCTACAAGGGCAAGATCTACGCTTGGGTACGTCAATTTACTAGCCTCAATTTTACAATGACACATCGCTTACTTATTTAAGGATGTTGTGAACGAGATCTTCAACGAAGATGGCTCGCTTCGGAACAGCGTCTTCTACAATGTAATTGGCGAAGACTTTGTGCGGATCGCTTTTGAAACAGCCCGTGCTGCCGACCCAAATGCAAAGCTGTACATCAATGACTACAAGTGAGCTATGTCACTTCCTATTTTCGTTTTGCAATTGTTCTGATCTTGAAAAGCTTGGATTCCGCCTCCTACTCCAAGACGAACGGTATGGCCAGTCATGTCAAAAAATGGATTGCTGCCGGTATTCCGATCGATGGAATTGGTAAGAATCTGCCATTAGATTTCACTTTATATACCCGCTCACTCTTTTCTAGGTTCTCAGACTCATTTGGGTGCCGGTGCCGGTGCCGCAGTTGCTGGATAAGTACCCCTTGCCTCCTATCAACCGACTACTAGCTCACAGTATTCTACAGCTCTGAACGTTCTTGCTAGTGCAGGAACGAAGGAAGTTGCTATCACTGAGCTTGATATTGCTGGTGCTAACCCTACTGACTACTTAAATGTGCGTTTCTTTCATTATAAGGCTCCAATTGATTTCGCAACTAATGAAAGACTCCATAGGTTGTCAATGCCTGTTTGAATCAGCCAAAGTGTGTTGGCATCACTGTTTGGGGAGTTGCTGACCCGGTAAATGACCAGTTTTATAAAGAGAATATGAGATTACATACTAATACCAATTACCGTTTTAGGATTCGTGGCGCTCCGGCTCCAGCCCCTTGCTCTTCGATGGGAGCTATAACCCGAAGGCTGCATACAACGCTATTGCAAATGCCCTGTAATTGAATTGCTTTGAATCTCTATTTTACAATTTGATGTCTGCTACCGAGCAGTCAGATTTCAATTTATATAGAGAACTCGGGCGGTAAAGAGCAGGAATGACTTGGCCATAAGCGAACCACTTCTAGCAGAGAGATTGATCTTTAAGAAAAACACGTTTTCAGAACCCTTGAAAAGTTTTCTCCCATTGAAAGTATTAATAGTACTGAAACGATGCTGTAAACCCATCAATAAAAGGGCAAGATTGACCTAGAGCTCGGTCTATAGCCGGGCCCAGATATGATCAGAATGTGTCGAAGTTCAAAGAAAAGTAAACAATCGCTTTCTACCTTTGAACACCAGATCTTCTGGGAGAAGATCTAGGATTCTAATACACTCTGTTAGGTTAGATATTGACTGGCGGTAGATGAAAGGAGTATAGGACGGGGCTTTGTTAGCCGATCAGCTTGGATATTAAATACAGGTGCCTAGAATCTGGATCCAAATCGGAACAATACGCTAAGCTAAACCAAATCGAAACCTATGTGAAGCAGCCTGCACATGCTCTGGACCCTTGTTTCAAAATAGCTCGATTTGACTACTACCTCTATCGGACGAGCTTCCTGATTTGGCAAGTCTCACGGTAGTTAGAAAACTGACATTTCCCGAACGGGGCGCATAGTTCCCCACTTCCCGGCGTGACAAAGTGCATAAAATCCTTAGCTCCTGCTGAGTGGCGCATCAAACTGATCCAATTACTCGTTTCCAGGCCACAGTCCCGTGTTGGAAGAGGCCTCGATTGAATCAGGGTTTTTGACCGGTGGACTCCGTCCATGCAGCTGGCCAAGGCTGTTGGATCAATCTTTTTGGCTCCTGTACGGCTGTCGATTCTGTCAAAACGCGTTGTCCAGCGAAGCAATTGCCCCTGGCCGGTAGAATATGATACGGTTCTGTTACTTTCATGAAAAGTGATTATTATTAATATCAATCATTCATCCTAGATATGGCTTTTACTTCATTAGTTTGGAGAGATAGACGAAGTCTATGAAACATGGCCAAGCAATCTGCTTAGTCCGTTCTTCCCGGTCAATCATTTAAGATATCTAACCGAATTTCCAATCACGAGAACGTTTCCCGGTAACCAAGATGCTACTCTCTAAGCCATAATACGGTGAGGTCAGGCTGCGTTTAATTAGGATATATAGAGCGCAATATTAAGCCTTCAATGCTGGTGTTATACCGCATCAAGAAATTCGAGAAACCGCAAATTCTTCTGGGTAGAGGAATAGATATACTTCGAACATATTCGGTACAAGGGATGTATCACAAGATAAACAGAAAGTCAGCGGAGATAAACGACTTGTTATTGCCTGCGACACAAAAGTATTAGCAATCCACTGAAAAACGCGAGTCAAGCAGAACGAATGATACATACAGCAATTGCAGCGTGAGGTCTCCTCTGATCTTTGCTTTCAACTCAACTTCCACATCCAGATTCAAATCTAGCCTCAACTTTAACTGATCGTTCTTTTGCGACTGAGGCTTTACCTCAGTAGTCTCTGTGACTTGCTGGACGGCGCCATTCTCTGTTTGTGGAACGAGCTCGCCAGGCCGTTCTACCTGACCTTGAGCTTTTGGAGGGTTGAGTACGTGGCTTACTCGCCTTTCTCGTACTGTCCGCTGCTCTGAACTTCTATTGTCCCTTTGTTCGGGCTCAATATCTTGTTCATCGTCTGGACTCTGTGAATCTGTCGAAGTTCTATGGGTTCTTCGGTGGTGTCGAGTGCGTTGTTTCTGTGGTTCCGGTTGTGGTGTCGGTTCAGGTGAAGGTGGCGGTCTGCCGTTCTGCATATTTCCCGTAGAACTGCTGTCCGGGTTTGAAGAAATCGAATTTGATTTAGCAGAGTTTAAACTGCCATTTAATCTCTGTTCATCGGAATTGGTGGATTCTGGTGCTGAGATTGGACCCTTTCGTAGCTTGGGAGGTCGAAGCTTGGGAGGCTTCCTTTTGGGCGTGGAAGCAGTCGCAACCCCATTCGCATTTTGAAAATCATCTTCGCGCCCTTCTGCCATTATAATGGAATTATACAATTAATGGTTGGATTAAATGAAGACATGGAAATGTGCATTGCTAGGAAATTGAGATCTATTCGTCTAGGATAGAGTTCGCCTCGCTGACGTCAGGATAGGGTTGACTGGTACTTAAGTAATAAGGAGAGCCTTTCAGGGCCTGGAATTTTTCCGGAATGTATGATGAGAAGGACTCGTGAATCAACCGCAAATGCAAAGAAGATGTTGAAACCGGTTTCGAGCTAACAGAAACGTACAATGCTCGGGGGTACCGCTTGAGAGTGAATTTGTTCATGGGACTGGGGGATCTGCAACGTCATGGACTCTATGAGCCATGGATTGTAGCTCAGGCTTGATTATGTTATCAAATCGCATTTGCCAAAACTGTATATGAACAGGAGCTTCTCCGGAATTCGTTTTATCGCTAATAGAGGCCACCATGGCGAACGTCAAATCCACAAAGAAAAAGGCACCGCCTCCAAAACAAATAGCTAGCTCGGACGAAGAGGATGAATCTGATTTCTACACCGACACTGAATATGCCTCCCAGGAAAATGACCAACTGAATGAGTCAAATCCCCATTCTACAACGACATCTGAAACCGAGTCCATCAACCGAGAGTTTTCAGCTCAAGATAATAGAAATGCACCTGCAACCGAAGTTGTCAGAAGAGAAACAGCGCTGCCAGTCAAAGGTGGAATAGCTCCAATCAAACCGCTGACTGAGAGGGCTGGGTCCGGTCAGATAGCCAAAGATCCTGGAAGTGCTTTAAGCTTGAGGCTTGATCTAAACCTCGACATTGAGGTCGAGCTCAAGGCCAAGATACGGGGTGATTTGACGTTGAGTCTTTTGTGAGCCTTTCCATTCTGATATTATAAGAATCGTGAAGCTAATACTACGAAGAGCTTGAATTACAATGCAAAGCATGTATCAATATATTTTGAATGTAATTGTAACGAGACCAGTATCGCTTGAAGCTGCTCAACCGAGTCTTAATTATCAAACTGGATAGAACCATATCTTCTAGCAATACATTCACCCTGGAAGAATACTCACAATAACCAGACATCACTTTCACGTAAAGTACCTACGTAGATCAAGGAAAAGGAAATGAAAAGTCATTACGCCTCAATGTCACACATGCCTTCATGGCAAAGTAGGGGTGGCAATACCATGGACTGGACGGATGGCTTGCCTGGACAAAACCTGTGGCATGAAGTGATGAGGCCGCGATCTGTCTAAAGTGACTAGGGGGCTTTGCAGTACCACGGTATATGTGGCGGTGTTCCCGATGCCCTCTTTCAAATTTCCCTGACTTGAGGTGGAATCGCTCGAGTCAGTGTACCAATTCCATGGGACAATTTTGGAGCTCGTGTACAGCTGATTATCTGTGGCCATCTTTCTGTAGCCGACGTGGCGAGTAAGTCAGTTCCTGGTCCCGAGGGGCTTAAGAATGATGATATCATACAGAGTAGAAGGTCTTATCTATTGTAATACAATATAACCCCCATGCCCACACATCTACCAGATCGACATTACTCACAATTATTGGAACATTACTGGTCGCTATTTGAAACCTGCAAAAAATATCAGTGTGGAAAGCCCCGAAGTTCAAAAACCATGGCATCACCAGTGACAAAGCGAGTTTCATCGACAAAGAAACAACTGTCACCGACTAAAAAGACAACTGGAAAAGACTCAATTTCTCAGAGTCCTCTACCTGAACAGAAAACATCAAAGATCAAGCCTGCAGACCAGGCGGAACCCCTCAACAAACCCTCGCCACCAGCAACGGTCAAGAAAAAAATTCGAAAATTACCAAAAAAGCCTGATGTGAAGGAATTGACTCCAGCTTCTCAAGAAACACAGAAATCGCAAACCAACATTGGGAATCTCGATCAGAATGAGACACCAGATGATCACGCTGCCGACCTGTCGTATGAGGAGCCTTTGCCGATAAGGGAGACTATTGAGGAACACGAAGAGACAATCGAAGTACCAGAAGAAGCGCGACAAGAAGCAGCCGTTCAATCTGAAGAACAGAGAAAGTCCGCAACGAAGGAAAGTGATGCGGCCTCTGGATCAGGGGGCGAGTCATTCTTCCAGCGAGGCAAGAATGCAGCCTCGCGCCTTTCAAACTTGACAGGCACTGTCAGGAATCTCAGTGACCGCGCTAGAACTGCACAATCCCAGGGCACTTTTGATAATATCCAGAACGGAATTAAAGGCGTCACGAAGCGCTTCAAGGCCGACGACGGAAGTATCGTAACCGAAGTCGCCGAGACGGTCCCCAATCTCCCGACAGATGTGTCTGAGTTAAAGGGGTTAGAGGTGAGCGAGGAGGGGCATATACTCGATGATGATGGTAATGCCATTGGAATACTTGTCGAAGGCGACCCCAGCGATCTTGCTGGCCTGACAGTTGGGGACGAGGGTGAGATATTAGATGAAGATGGAGATCTTATTGGCCGAGTTGATCTTGTCAGAGACGAGACTGCAAAGTATGCCGATGCGATTGAAGAAGAGGTTGACACAGAAAATGTGCCCAGCTTGAAGGACCTCGCGAAATTGCCACTCACGGAAGACGGGTTTGTAAAAGATGACCAGGGCCTAGTATTGGGACGACTTGTTGAAGGTGACCCTGATGACTTGGCTGGCCAGACTGCAGATGAGAATGGCGAAATCCTCGATGAAGATGGAGACTTGATTGGGCGGGTCGAGCTCATCCCCAGAAGCCCACTTGAAGAGTCGACTGGCGAAGCAGAGCCCACTGGTGGCGTGTTACTTCCCAAAGTTGCCATTCTTCGAGGCAGAGAGATAAACGAGGACGGCAAAATTTTGAACGACGAGGGTGAACATCTGGGTCAGGTTGTGGAAGGCCAAGATCACACACATTTACTGGGAAAGATTCCCAACGAGCAGGGCCAGGTGCTGGATATCAATGGAGAGGTTATTGGACAAGTTGAGACAGTTCCAGGGGAGGCTGCAAATGTTGCAATGCAAGAGCTCGAAGAAAAGAATGCAGCCATTACCACTAAGGATGGTGAAACGGAGGAAGAAGAAGAGGAGGAGGAGGAGGAGCAGGAGGAAGGAGAGGGCGCAGAAGACATGAAATCCAACGCATCGCAGGAAAGCGCGCCAGAATTACCTGATATCTCTACCCTTGAAGGCTTGAAATGCAACAAATTTGGAAACATTGTCGGCGATGATGGTGTGCCAGTTGGTGAGCTTGTGGAGGGCGATGCCAAAAAGCTGTCCAAGGGAGAATTCACGCTTGATGATCAAGGCCAATTCTGGGATAACAGAGGCAACGTTCTGGGCGTGGCACGAACAATCCCACTCGAAGAGGAATACCAGCGCCTGTTTGCAGACTTTGAAGATCTCGTCGTGGTCGATGATGGCTGGGTCGAAGACGCAAGCGGGGATCGAGTAGGTCAGGTCGTCGATGGTGAGATCAAGAAGCTTATTGGTCGTGCTGTCGATGACGATGGGGATATTTTGGATAAGCGAGGAAATTTGATCGGCCATGCTGAGCCCTGGGAGGAACCAGAGCCTGAACCAGAAGAGGTCGATTTCTCTTTCTTGGAAGGCCTCTCGCCTAACAAGCTAGGCTTTGTCACTGGGTCAGACGGCATGTTGATAGGCCGCGTGGTAGAAGGGGATTTGAAAAAGCTTGCTGGGAGAACCATCGATCACGAAGGACAAATATGGAGCGATAGCGGTGAGGTTCTTGGAAGGGTTGAACTGGTTCCAGAGGAGGAACGTGAATTCTTGGGACCCTTCAGTGACCTGGGCGATCTGGTGGTTGGGCAAAACGGGCTTGTTGAAACTGAGGATGGTCTTGTCGTTGGTAAAATTATTGATGGAGACCCGGAAAAGCTACAAGGCAAAGCTGTTGATGATGACGGAGACATCTTGGATAAACGAGGCAACGTGATAGGACGGGCTGAACCCTATACTCCATCCGAAGAACCAGAAGAGCCAGAGGAGGACTTGTCTGAGCTTGATGGAATGAAAGTCAACAAGTTCGGAAATGTCGTCGACGAAAATGGGGCGGTCTTTGGACGACTTGTGTCCGGCAACCCTAAGAAGCTCAACGGAAGGAAGGTGGATGCAGAGGGTCAGGTGTGGGGTGATGATGGAAAAGTGCTTGGTAATGTCGAGCTTATACCTGCCGCCGAAAGAGAGAGACCTGAAGGTATTTTCTACGGACTTGATGGCTTGACTGCAACAAAAGATGGACTTGTGATCACCCCAGACCAGAGTGTGGTTGGGAGACTGACCGATGGGGAGCCCTCAAGGCTTGTTGGCCGCGCCGTTGATGAGGATGGTGAAATCGTCGACAAAGTGGGCAATGTCATCGGCCGCGCAGAACGATACACCCCTGAAGAGAAACAACGGGATATCAATCCAATGAGCGGCCGAAAAGTCAATCGAGAAGGCGAGGTTCGCGACGAAGATGGAAACCTGATTGGCAGGCTGACTATGGGCAACGCCAAAGCATTGATAGGAAAGATGGTCAATGACGATGGCTATATCGTTGACAATGACGGAAACAAAGTTGGCGAGTGCACGCTGGAAGAAAATCTGCCAGAGGTTGAATCCGAGACCGAACCGGAGCCAGAATTATCACCCGAGGAAGTCGAGCAGCAGGCCAAAGAAAAACACGATCGAGAGTTGGCGAAGAAAATATCTGGAGTTATTCAGCAGACACTTGAGTCGCTGGAGCCGCTTTGCAAGCAGATTACAGAGGTATGTATTCCTTGCATCATTCAAGTAGCGCTAACTAACCTCTGATAGCACCTGGACCGAGCCGATCGCACGCCACGAGACGAACTAGACGAAGAGAAACTAGTCCAGACCGTGAAACCTCTTATTGAAGATGCTGGAAACAAGCTCCAAGAGTGCAAGGGTACTATCAGGGCGCTCGATCCCGACGGATCCATCGCTGCGTCCGCAAAGGCCCACAGTGCTTCTCACGAGGCAACACCAGAAGAATATCAATTAGCAGATCTTATGAAACAATTGACTCAGACTGTGTCGGCTACCATTGAAAATGGACGACGTCGGATCGCAGATATGCCTCATGCGAAGAAGAAGCTCAATCCGCTGTGGGCCTTGCTATCGGAACCGCTCGTTCAAATTATTGCCGCAGTCGGCCTCCTTCTAAGTGGTGTTTTGGGTCTAGTCAATAATCTCTTGAGTGGGCTTGGGCTTGGTGGTCTTGTTAGTGGTCTTCTTGGTGGTCTTGGAATCGACAACTTGATGAATAGTCTTGGCTTGGGCAAGTGAGGATGTAAGGTTTGGATTTAATGTTTCATTCTCATATTATAGTGTCGTCTGATAATAATATTTATGGTCCATTGGTGGGAAGCGCAATATGCCAACCAAACTTCAGGGTAGCAATGATATTCAATTGCCATGATTTTGTAGCATATTGTTACAAGGCTGCGAAGCCAATCAGGCTGCCCGGGGCCTTCGGAGGAGATCGTGCCGGCCCAATGTTTTCACCCCACTTCGAGGCTCTCTACCCCTAAGTGAGATACTTCTAAATTCTCTTGCACATTTGAGTTCAGGTACCGAAATGGAGAAGAGGCTAGTGAGAACTGTTCTTCCTGGGTTTGGTCGACCACTCGATGACTATCCCAGTGGATACAGATCGGAAAGAGGGAGCACTCAGCCACGGATAATCCCACTGCGCGAAGGCCGAATGCTTCATTTCGTGAATGAGATCACCGATCAGCCTGGGTGGCAGATAGAGGTTTTCGATGAAAACATAGTCCGAATATGGAGAAAAAAGGCGATGGCATGGCACCGTGCGTCAAATGAAGCTTTTATGACCTCCGCGTGTTTTGACTATGTAAGGACTCTCAAAGGGTTTTCAGACTATCCTAATTAGACAATAGTGTATGGAAGAGCTTCGTGAAAAGGCGAAATTTTACCAAGAAACCAAGATGGTCCTCGTGCTTGACAGTACCCACACGGTCGTCAAGTCAGACCTCGCCGTGTCACCACAGCTTCAACAGTCATTGCAGCAAGGCGTTCATGAGCTAGAAAGATGCACGTCCCATGAGAAGTACTGGACATTCGATTCAAATGGGATGGTCGTCGATCTCTTGCACCCATCTATTTTTCCCTTATTTCACGGGGTATCGCGTGCACTCCCGTACGGGAATGTTCCGATCAAGAACTGTATACTTTCGTACTCTGGAACAGGTGAAATTGTCAAACCCGAATTCATGCTTGTCAAAAATTCTGATGCCAGAGATCACCCATATGGAACCTTCCAATGGCTTCCCTCGAACCTTGCATTTACAGCCGGCGGCCAGACCAAATTGATGAGCTATGTCAACAATATTCACCCAGTATCCCATGCACCACTTTACAATGGACTTGAAGCCATTGTCGATGCGACAATACCCCTTTGGAATGAATGTCTATCCTGGTTGGATTATAATCCAAGAATTGAGCGTATCAGGGGATTGCACTGCCCGTATCAAGTTCCCGACGATTGCCATTTCAGTCTGCCTGTTCTGGATGATGACGGAGTTCCATCGGAAAATAAAACCCGGGAAGTCATATATGAGGACGCAAAAGAGGTGGTTGGAAACTGGGCATCTGCCCATCCCGATCAATTTGATCCAAATATCGAGGCTCGGCTCGAAGACTGGTATAAACAGCATCGCGTTCTGAAGGAAAGCAGTCCTGTGCCGTTCTGCAGTCGTGAAAGTCGGATATCAAAAATGAGGCGCCGTCCAATGAACCTCAAAAGCGAATTTAATGTACTGCAAGTGAGTTTCAAGCTCACTAACATTCACCTAACGCCTGAGTCCCCGGAATATGAAGGGGGCTCGTGGGACACAGATGGGAGCTTGAATGACCACATCTGTGCTTCGGCTATATACTACTATGAGGAGGAAAATATCATCCCAACCCATCTCGATTTCCAACAGCATATAGATAGCTTCGAAGCATTTTTTGAACTCGCCAACACCGGATACGTGAGCTAATCCTTGCCCCTGCATAGACGTGATGTCAACGTTTTGAGAAAACTTCCAAGCTAACCTTCTTCACTCACTGTTCGAAGTGGGATTTAACCAGCGACTTCTTTGGCATGCCGGAAACAGAACCACCAGAGATGGGGCTTAGCGATCATCAAGAGCTCGGTAGTCTTCAAACCCGATCAGGACGCCTGCTTGCCTTTCCCCACCTGCTGGAGCGCCAATTGCAACCATTCAAACTAGCAGACCCATCAAAGTCCGGTTATATAAAGTTTTTGACTATGTTTTTGGTCGACCCAAATATTCAAATACTGTCCACGGCCAATGTCCCACCTCAAAGGAAAGATTGGTGGGCCGAGGAAGTCGCAAAAGTTCCTTGTTTCAGCTCACTTCCACGTGAGATATTTTATATGATCTTACATTATGTGGACTTTCCATTCAATTGGGGAGAAGTGATTAAGAAAAAGGAACCCCGGATTATGGAGAAAAGGGCCCGGACTTGATATTTATAGTCTTAAATTGTACAACAGAGCTGGAAGCCACATCCCCGATGCCTTTGCATGAATTTAAATACTGACCGAAGCTGAGCAATGATAGACAAATAGGCTAACTTTATGTTGTTAAATAAATTATCGGAGCCAAGGAGGTTTTGTCAAAGTCTTGCTTCTAAGCTACGAATAAAAACACCAATTCTTCAAGATTATACGGAATTTAAATCGCGTACAACGTCAAATATTCGCTAGAAGTTAAGTACAAATCTATATCTAGATAATTCAAATATCAAGATTGTGAAAGCGGAATTCTATGCGAGCTAGAAACCTCACCAAAAACGCGTCATCTGATTAAACCTCTCTTATTCAATTGCCCACTATTCCTTAAAAAGTGCAGATATGTACTCGCCAGAAACCTCCCTACAACTAGGCTAGCTGGAGAACTTAATAAAAGGGTCCTGCCGTAGCCTGCGAACAGGGACTAGGTTATTAGATACAGTACCAATATTAATGTAGATAGATACCTTAGGCTAACATGTCCTATGAACCTTATATAATATAGTGAAATAGGGACGTCGCGATGACAGTCTGGTGGAGCCGACAGGTCGAAAATAGAAATAGGAGCATACGCAAAACCCAACAAGAGATCGGGTAGGACTATATGAAAGGCGAGCATGACAAACACATTCTTCTCTTCTTCAAACCCCTATATACTCTCCTTTCCTATAGTTCTACTATCCCCAGTGGCCGATCTATTTGCAGTAGAGAGGCAGAGGGGATCTACCTAAAGGATCCTCTCTTCAATAATTAAATAGCGGATCTAACACTATTCAATAAAACAAGCGTTTAGTCTTCCTTGCAATATCATTGTTATCATATACTTTTTTATTTTGGCATTATCTTTACTTACTCGTTACCAAACCCGGAGACTAAGCGGGAGTCTAACAAAAGATGACTGAGAACGTGCGACATAGTCAATAAATGAGAAAGAAGTATAAACGAGACAATCTTTTGTCCGAGAGTCAGATATAAGAGAAAAAGGAAATATAAGAATCCAACCATCAATGAGGTGAGGGCAACCTAATCACCAAAGAATTTATTTATGTAGGATTATTGTATCGAAAATTGGAACAGCAGATGAACCTCAATGGCATATATCCAATGACTGCCAGAACAGTCACAGTCCTTGGAGTAATCGGCCGCCTGCGATCAAGATGCTTTAAGAGACAGCAAAAGATACTATCAACATGAGAGGGGTTCTTGTTTCTAGTGAAGTGAACTAATCAAACTGTGGCTGAAATCAATTTCATTAACAGTCTGGCTGCTCACATGAAAATTCGACTCCCAGTCCCAGTTCACAAAGCTTTTCTCAAGCTCCTCCATGTACATTGGTATTCCGCCTCCATAATAAACTGTTTCAAGCTCTTGTGTGATCTTATTAAAGATCATAAATCGCGATTTTTTCCTGGTGGCTAAAGGCTTCTTCGAGTTATCTTGCACAAGATCCTTCCATCTATGCATTGCGGATCGTGTTGGATGAATCGGAGCCAGTCCACGCTGCTCGATCTTGGCGACCATCATGGAAAGCCATTCGACTTGGACCTCAATAACTGTTGGTGCATTGCCTAATTCACCAGGTGACTGTGGCCCATTCAGGATGAACAGATTGGGGAATCCATGACACATCATGCCCAGATATGTCGAGACTTCTTGACCCCACACTTCTGCGAGGCGTACACCATCAATACCCCTTATATCGATGGATAAAACAATTTCTTCCGGGGAAAGAAAGCCTACACATGGGACAATAATATCCACCGGACGTAGAACTTGATCATTTGTTATGATCCCGTCTTCGGTGAACGAGTGGATTTGATTGGTGCTGACGTCCACCACATCAACGGATTCCTGATTGAACTTTTCAAAATATCTTTGCTCAAGAGCTGGGCGTTTCGCTCCAAATAGATGCTTTGGTTCAGTTGGTGCAAGTAGCTCGCGCTTCCTAGGATCCGAAATTCGAGCTCTGGTTTTCTTGGCCCAGAAGTCGTAAACTTCTCGGTTGGCATCCAAGTTGTCAGAAATATCTCCGTAAGAAGAAAGCCAAAAATGAAGACCACCTTTTTGAAAGAGGGTTTCGAAGAAGGCATGCCGGTCATCAAGACAATCATCAACTGATGCCTTCGAAATAGGCTTCTTATCGGCCATTCCAGTAGCTATCTTTTTTCTCTTCTCCATGAATTCTCTATGCCGCGTGGTGAGTACTCTATTCATTTCATTATCAAGTGGTTTCAACCGCATTGGAAGCGCAGTGTTTGGTGTGCGTTGAAACAAAGTCAGAGACTTCGCTTGATCAGCCCACTCTTGGACAATCTGAACCCCTGTGCACCCGCTTCCTATTACCGCCACATGTTTATCCTTGGGATTCACGCCAAATTTTGGCCAAGTACTGGGATAAATTATCTGACCTTTGAATCGATCAAGTTCTGGCTCATCAATTGAGGTCGCAATGGAGGTCAGGCCAATGGCCATAACCAAATACTTTGATCCGAAAACTTGTCCGTCATCACATCTCACAACCCATTGACTAGGCTCAGATTCGAAATTTGCTTCCTGGACTGTCGTTCCGAATATAACATGCTCTGTGATGCCAAGTTTCGAATCACAGTGCTTCAAGTACTTTCGAATTTCCACGTAATCCGGATATGTACTACTCCATTTCCAACCTTCTCTGCACTCCGGTATAGAAAACTCATATGAAGGAACTCCTGAGTCCATACGTGCACCAGGGTAGCAGTTCCAGTGCCAGACACCACCTATCTGGGAGCCCTTCTCTAGAATCGAGCAGCTCAATCCCAACTTACGAAGCTGGTATAGAGCTGTGATTCCGGAGAGACCAGCACCCACAATTATAACGTCGGAATCTTTGCGACTCCTCATTTTCAAAGTCTTGCAATCGGTCATCATGAGGGAAACTGGGAGGAGTGGAAAAGGGACGGGAATAAATATTTGACTGAGCGACTGATAATTGATGTATAAATTAGCCTTTATAATGATTCAAATAAAATTCACAAAGCTTCTGAAACTAGGAAAAGATCTTGCGGAAGTCGTACCTTCTTCGAACTCTTTGTGTTGCTTCTGGAGAGATCACTCTGGTATGAATGGTATCCGGGTTTGCTTGTAAACCTTTATAGTAAAGATATATTGGCTAAATGAGCGTACGTATGTTCTCTTTCCAGTAGCCTGCAATATGCAAGTGGACTACAATGGTACCCAACGACGAAGGCGCTTCCTGGTAGGACAAGTTGCCTAGGACTGGCGTATATGAGAGGATCATGCTCGAATCGGTTGTGTCATTCTGTCGACTTGTGCTACAGTATACGCCCCTTGCACAATGTAAGTTGCAATGTATGATGCATGATGGTGACGCCCAGATCACCCTGGATCAAGGAATTGGTGATAGTCCGGGTCACTTATCCATCGTCCTCTATTGGTCCTCTATTGGTAACTTTGGCCATGTATATTTCTTGTTCTCCATATGTCATTATAATCACTAGTCTCTGTGTAACTCTTTATTCTCCCACGGTTTCCATGCCACGACCAGCGGCACGCAGCTGGTATGAGCCGGAAAGTTTCAATATGTCCTTGATTTATTTGACATAGCCACTCCCGGTGAATGAAATAGTATGTAATCTTGCGATCGTTGACTTCATCCCACCCTACGTCCGTTGGATCTAGGATTCAAGGACTTTTCTTCTAGACTATCACATGGTACCGCACGCATGAACTGGCCGCAGTTCAAAAAAATGATCACTCAAACTAAAGGGTTTCAGGGACGATCGGTGATAAAGCATTATTGTTATTGGGTATGTTTCGATCGGAAACTGGCACATGGACGAATGACGGGGGTTCCCCCGCTCTCGGGACTGCTGATCCTATTGCAACTACTGTACACAGAGGTGAAGATATCTATGAATAAAAAGAGATGTGAGCTCAGGGCCAATGTCCGAGCTTGAGAAATGCATCAGTAGAAGCGATCGGATCACGATACCAGGACTCATCAATGTCACCAGCCGGAATCAGCTAGTGGCGACCAGGGAAATTTGACGTTACCTGTTTATAAAGATCCGTATTAGCGGCACTTTGAAATGGCTATCCACTCAGGATTCATAGACTCCTGGTTTCTGTGATACCCAAACCGGATTGATGAGCCCCTTCGAACCCCATGTGTAAATTTAATTGGCTCGCAACAACATGGATTGACTCACTGAGTTGTACAATGACACAAAACATTAAACCTAGATTTTGATGTAGTAGTTCACTCTGTTCTGTCCTATTGATGAGACCCCAGAAATAGGAAAATCAAAGCCTTTCACATGGTTACAATGCACAATGACCTCACCGATCGAGGCGTTCGGATGTTGGGCATTGTCTGGTTGAAGAAATGAAAAAAACAAGGAAGGTTGACTTCGCAGTCAATAAATATTATTGGCGCGACTATTATGGCTAGTACGGAAGATTAGTTTGGCAAATAGCTCTCATTACTGAGTTTATCAATATTGTGAGTTCTGGATTTGAGGTTTGGCGGCGATGCATTTGTTTGGTCTAGGACTAACAAGCCACCCGAAGACTAAAAAGCCATCCCCCCGCCCCACAAACTCATCGGATAAATTAGTTAAATTTTAGCTCTTATTGAGTGTTGTATTGTACATCCAACTGTAATCTAACATTGCAGCAAATTCTTTCCTACTTAATGAATCGGTTTGTTATTGTAACAGCTACGACAAAATACAAACGGGATAGACCTTGGTGTCCGTCCATTCCCTCTTCGCAAGCAGGCCTCTCATCACTGAACATATATAGACGCTGGACTATGTATAGTTTTGAATTATTTTTAACTCCAAGTGCATTTAAACACGGTGCTGTGTTTAGTTCTGAGGTATCAAATGCCCTCCCTTTCGTATATCAGGAATATTATTGAATAAAAACAACCAATATACCACCCACCATAAATGCCGGTACGTAACAAAGAAAATATATCACGTCAAGTGCCACACTCTTAAAAAGAGGACGTTTAACAATTCGACCGGAAAGCAACGGTGCTTGAGTGAGGTATCAGGATTATATCTCAACCTACTCAAAGCGTTACTTAAACGATGAAGAAAGAAAGTTATCCCCTAATCTGATATTCCAAGAACAAAAAATCAAAAAACATACAACAGTAAGGATTCGCTAGTGGTCACCCACCTAACTACTAACTTACCGGCGTGTGGCTTAAGTACGGCTGAGCGGACGGGAAGCCCTGTTCTCCACACCCTGTGGTCGTATGTACTACACATAATCATTAGGAGAAATAAGTAGAGAAGAAGATTAGTAAGGGTAATCCTATCGCACGACTACTAGTGGCTCAATACTTTTATTATAACCCCTGATATAGTTATAATCCGTCTAGGATAAGAAGTTTCAAATAAATCGACGATATATCGCCGAATTAACAGTTAGTCTAGCCTTAACCGAAAACTTGTTCTTTGAAATGATATAACCGCGTCTCAAGGAACATTTTAAGAATTACGTAAGATCAAATTTCTGATTAGGCGGCACTTTCATTATTCCAACACTCTACTCATTTCTCCTAAGTATTATCTCCAGTACATACGACCACAGGGTGTGGAGAACAGGGCTTCCCGTCCGCTCAGCCGTACTTAAGCCACACGCCGGTAAGTTAGTAGTTAGGTGGGTGACCACTAGCGAATCCTTACTGTTGTATGTTTTTGGATTTTTCGTTTTTTTGCTATTTCTCTATGCCAGTTCCTGTGTCAGATCACACACACAAGTGGAACTGAAGCTAATTGAGGGACGTCCTCTCTATCGGGGTCGGGGGTGTTGCGTCCGCCAATCCTCCATGGCCGTGGTTCAAAACAATCGACAGGTGTGCGTATGTCTGTATATGGAAAAAAAATGTGATACAATGGAAAGAAAGCACACGTGAAACTGGTGCTTTTCCGGCAGAACCTAAATTTCTTGTTCCTCAACTCTAACACTTTCCTTTAAGCCTTGAAGGTCACGAAGCGTTAGATCACTCGCCCCATGTTCGATTCCCTCGAATATGACATCGATCTCCTCAAGTGTCTTGCCCTCGGTTGCTGGGAAGTAGTGATACATAATAGGAACCTCTACCAATAAGTTCCAGAATGCAGTGATGAGGTAGAACCCCCAAGAAGACCAATCCATGGCATATGGAATTGCAAAGGTATTGAAGAAGGCAGTGGCGTAGCAGACAGCGCTAAAGAATGAAATGCCATTTGCACGCATCGAGTATGACAACACCTCGACAGGGTACAACGTCGCCAGCGGTGTCCATACGAGAGAATAAAAGCCGAAAAAGAGGAAGATCATAGTCACTTCAACTGCCGAGGAGGCAACTGTTGGGGTGTCTCCTGATACTTTGGTGATGACAGCGACGACTATGAGTAGTAGAGACATGACAACGGTGGAGCCCACTAGTGCGATATTAGCAATTCTCGTCTTTGATGCCATTCTAAGAGAACTGCAAAGGACTCACGAAATCCTCTCCGGCGTCCAATTCTATCAGCAGCCCAAGCACCCGCAGCGGACGTGAATAGATTGAAGACATTTAATCCCATGTTTATTCCAAGCTGTGTTTTCGTATCGCTAATACCGGCAGCATCCAGGACGCTACTCAGATAGTAAGAGATGATGTTATTGCCGCTCACTTGGCAGAAAACTAGCAACCTAAATCAGTAATAATATTCGAAGTTACGAAACTCATAACTTACAGCCAGTTGCCGCAACAACCCCAGTTCTCCATCGATTGGAGCGAGTTCGGACGAGAGCTTTAAAGTTCGTCTTTTGCATGGCTTTCTCATGTTCCAAGGTCTGACAAATCTCCGCATACTCAAGATTGACAAGCGAAGACTCTGGATCTCCGTTCCCATGATACTTGATGAGAATGGCCTTCGCTTCTTCGTGACGATCTTTGTAAATAAGCCATCGAGGACTCTCTGGGATAAAGGGAAGTGGAAGAAGACAAAGTATGGAAGGAATAAATTGCAGCTTATCAGTTGTTAGAAAAGAAAAGCTGCCATCTTTTTGAATCAGATAGTATATTTACCAAAGACGGAAGACGCCATGACCATGTGGTTTCAATGAACTGACTTCCATATGTAATGCCTGCAGCCAAAAGACTGCCTACATACCAAGTGCAGCCATATAATCCAGTCAGCATGACACGATATTCCGGAGGTGCTATCTCTGAGATGTATCTGAATTAATTTAGCAATTGTTCTCACAAAAAGAGAGTGAGTCTTACGTTGGTGCAGCAGTGGCACCGGTAGTCACAGACATCCCGACGAGTAGCCTACCACAGCAAAACATGGCCTCGTGGACTGCAGCCCCTTGAATTGCAGCACCTGTCATGGCCAGGATTGCTGTGATAGCTATTCCCCACCTTCGTCCCCAAACATCGATGATGGGGCCAGCGATAGGCATAGCTATCACCGAACCCGCGAAAACAATGGCCACATTCAGTGCAAGTGTTGTTGTCGTCAGCTTAAAGTATTCCGTATACGACGGTAATATTTGCAGGCCATTCTACGAAAGTATAAGCTGGGCTTGGACAATAATAGTTGTCAAAAGTATAGGGATGTCATTCTTACCATCATTGAGGAGTCATAACCCTGAGTTGCCGAGTTAGCTGTTACGACTAAGCATATCATGACGAGAAGATACAATGAATTCCCGTCACGTTTATTAACACGAGGGGACATGGTGTCAATTGGATTTTCCATTTCGGCCAAGTCCTATGAGCCCACGAAATGAATACGGCACAAGGTAAGTTTATTAATAAAATGGAAGATCCAGTAAATGTCTTTGAGACTGCCTTTCTCACTTGATAATATATATATTTGCAAGAAATTGATGACTCGCTTTCCTTAAATCCGACGATAGCAGCCGGCGTTTAGACAAATCACGAGGCTGCAGTTTTCTTATCATAGGTGCAACGGTACTGTACAATCTAGTCATTTTTCGGCAATTTATGGAGGAGTTGTCCGTTTGGATTGATAAGGTGGCACTTTGAACGTAGCTCTGGGGTATTGGCAGAAGGACACTACTTCTATTCACTAGGGCCCAATCTCTGTTCACCGGCTACAAATAGCTACAAATATTAGATTCTAAAAACTAGATCCAAGAAGAAAAGGACCGGTTCAAGTGGCGACTAATAACAGTTCTGGTTAACGCGCTAAAATGCGGGACTTCAAAAGAGTGAAAGCAATGAACATAAGATTGTATGGCTTTCCATTTTCACAATGACCACTAAACTTAGTGACAGACTTTTGAATCTAATGAGCAAGTTTACTCAAAAAGAACGTGCTGAATAGTGTTTTACGCAGCAAAGGCAAGTATATGAATGAAATATTGGGTGAAAGTGAGAAAAGCGGGCATCAGAAGTTTGATGCTAGGCATGTTAGCACTGCCAAGCGATTCAGGAAAACAAAATTGCTTGGCCGTACTTTTGAAAGATTATTGACTAGTGACTGAGTTCAACTGCAAAAAAGAGAAAAAAAAATTCTTGTAGCCAATCCCCATATCAAGGGCCTTGGAATCACAAATGCGAAAGCAATACGAGTAACTTGATTTTCACCAGTTGCGAGTTCCGATGGGACAGATTTTCTTCGGGGTTATAGATACGTGACAAAGAGCTATACGACATTTGTAGATAGGATAGTGATACTCTTTAAAGTAATAAGTAGCTGGTCCGAACTAATATTCCATTTGAGGTAATTTAACCGTTCTCAACAAGATCGCAGATAAATAGGATAGATAGGCAAAGTGAGTTGTAAGCCAGACCAGCCTGAGGACTATCGGATAAGATAGCCAGGAGCTAATCCGGGCTTATCTCACAAACTCAGTAGGCATACTTAAACGATAAGTCGAAGTTTTAACCTTAACAGGTTAACCAATCATTGACAAAGCGAATCTAGCACGATGATTGGACCGGCATCAGCCGCTCTTCTTGCCTGAAATTGCTCAATCAATATCGATTGATTCGATGTGCAGTGTGTCATGTTCGACAGGCGGATGGTGCTTTACCAGCCTCTTTAACAGTCAGAAGAACACAGGAATGGCTCTTTGGATGTCCAACTAGTCAACTAAACGAGTTTATCAACAGCCGCCAATACCACAAAACAATCCGCTGCTGTTTGCAGATCTGCAGCCCTTTTTTTACTCGAATTACTTTTCAATATGGGGACCAGAGATGTTGATCTTTTGTTACAGAAATTGACACTTGAAGAAAAAGTGTCTCTGTTGTCTGGTGTTGATATGTGGCACGTTCCACCTATTCCAAGGTTGGGTATAGGCTCTATTAAGGTAATAATCCCTTCCTAATCACATCCAATGCCTGTAATACTAGATTCCAACGATATCAGGTTAAGCAAGTTGCTGACTCAAAATCTAGACAACTGATGGACCATCTGGAGCACGCGGCAAGTTCATCGTCGATGGCCCCAAAGCTGCATTTATGCCCGGTCCAGTATGCCAAGGAGCTACATGGTCCCGAGATCGAATTTACAAGCTGGGTCGCCTGCTGTGTCGTGAAGCTAAAAGCAAATCTGCCCATGTCCTTCTTGCTCCCACAATTTGTTGTGCCAGAAACCCTTTGGGTGGGCGCAATTTCGAGTGCTTTGGCGAAGACCCATTTCTGAGCGGAAAGCTTGCGCAAAACTACGTCAATGGTGTACAGGAAACCGGCGAGGTTGCAGCGACTGCGAAACACTTGTAAGTCAATCTTCTTAAAGCATACTATAGAAGGATGAGCATGCTCGCGTGAGAAAACGCTTACCAATAAATGAAATACAGCGTTGCAAATGAGCAAGAATACCTCCGATTCAGTATTGATGCTCAGATCTCCGAGGAGGCACTGCGAGAAATCTATCTCCGTCCATTTGAGATGATTGTCAGGATGGCATCGCCGCCTCACTGTTTGATGACATCTTATAATAAAGTGAATGGCCAACACATGGACAGTAATACACCCATAATCAAGAATATTCTCCGGGATGAATGGGGTTATAAAGGTTTGTTAATGAGCGATTGGGGTGGAACAAACTCAACCGTTGAAAGTCTACTCGCTGGTCTTGACCTAGAAATGCCAGGCCCGCCCGAAAAGCGCGGGAAACGATTATTGCAGGCCCTTAGGTCTACCCCAAGTGACGATATCTTGGTGGCAGTCAACAACTCAGTCCGACGGATCTTGCTGTTAGCTGAGAAGTTTCACTTGCTGGGCTTGAGTTCGGATCAGGTAGATCAGACACGAGATAGCCCAGAAGTATCCTCTACGGCCCCTGAGGACATACAACTAATGCGAGAGATTGCCGCTACCGGGATCGTTTTGCTCAAGAATACACAGCAAGCACTGCCTCTAAAAGCCGAGGACATCCACGGAAAACAGATTGCTTTCGTGGGACCGAATGCTTTGAATGGATCTCCGGGTGGTGGTGGCTCGGCAAGCATGAATCCTCAGTATCTCAGTCAACCAATGCAGTCTTTCCAAACTGTTACTGCTGAGCGCGATATCAATGTGACTGTCAAGTATGCTCTTGGTGCATACTCACAAAAATGGCTGCCATTGCTCTCCAATCAACAGTGGGGGACAAATTCGTCTGCGAATTCAGACAGTAAATCTCTTGTTCGTGTTGAATTCTTCGCTACAAATAATCTCACGGGACCTGTGATCGAGATACAATACCGTGATAGCTCCAACATCGATATTTCTGACACCTGTCCTCTTGATTTCCAAGTTGATCCTGTCCCGCCTTATTCCTATCGCGTTACATCAACTTTGGTTCCTACAAATACTGGAGAACATTCATTCAGCTTAAGCAGTGTTGGAGGATCAAGGTTGTTGATAGATGGACAGCTGGTTATCGATAACTCACGCTGGACAGAGGCTGGGGAGACTTTCTATGCATTTGGAAGCGAGGAGGTCTGGGCTACTAAACCTCTGATTGCTGGAGAATCTTACACGGTGCATGTGGAAGCTTGGGCCAACACCAGCGGAGAATCACTTACTGAATCCACGGCTGGCACAAATCATGTATTTGCTGCTCATCTTTCTGTTCGCATCGGATACCTCCAGCAGATCCCAAGTCCCGAGGAGCTCATTTCTGAGGCGATTACACTAGCAGATGAGAGCGCAGTAACTATAGTTGTTTTGGGTCTCAACGAAGAGTGGGAAAGTGAAGGGTATGATCGAAAGAATATGGCTTTGCCAGGAAGTCAGGACAAATTGGTCGAAGCTCTCATCTCGAGTGTGCAAAGACCTCAAAGCCTCATATTCGTCAATCAGTCAGGATCGCCTGTGGAGCTTCCATGGATTGAAAATGCATCAACCTTTCTCCAAGCCTGGTATGGAGGCCAGGAAGCTGGAAATGCTCTGGCTGATGTCTTACTTGGGAATATAAACCCCTCCGGTAGACTTCCAGTCACTTGGCCAAGGCGTTATACAGACCTTCCCTTTTATTGGAATCAGGAAACATGGCCAGGCATTTCTGAAATTGTCAAATATGAAGAAGCTACCGAAGTTGGCTACAGATGGTACATGAATCACCCGGACGTGCCGCCTCTTTGGTGGTTGGGGTATGGACTGAGCTATACTTCGTTCTCAAGCACATTTACTAGTGTTTGCGATATGGGGGATTACTGGTCAGTCAGTGTACAGATCAAAAACACAGGCGCGATTGAGGGCGAGGAAGTAGTGCAGATTTACAGCTGCCCGGTGGGCCAGACAAGGAAGACTATCCTCGTTGGTTTCGAAAGAACGCCACTGTTAGAGCCGAGCCAAGACATCACTATTGGTGTTCCGGTTCAAAAACGGGATGCTGCCCACTGGATGGCTGGTAAATGGGTCTTGGACGAGGGCAGGTACGTCTTTGGTCTTGGGAACGGGGTCAAAGAAGCGATGAGTACAATTATAGAAGTTGATGTTAGGAGCCGCTGTTGGTTGCCCTGGGAGTAGCTTTGTGCGAGATGACCAACTCAAAGCAAATATCAAACAATAATGTTACCCTTCATTGATTTCTTCTGTATAAATACATGATGATTGAAATGCTAGCTCTGGCATTCCGAGCCAGTGTTTGGGATCTGTGGTCTCATATGACCACATCAAAGCCGACGCCACTTCGGGAAATACTGTTCTCTTTTCTTTTCATAGCCGCTTTGATTGATATTATTCAGGCGAGTTATCTGCCTAAACTGATCATGTCGTGCCATCTATTTTACTCTGGTCGATAAACACTCATCTCAAACCCATTGGTAAATGGAAGAGTCATATTCTGGAACCCATTCTCAGGTGCTCCCAAAAAGGCCAGCAAGTCTGCATAGCCCTTCACTCCCGAAATTGTGTTATCAGTGAGCACAACAGCACCCGGACGAAGACGGGGTAACACGGTCTTGAGAGTCGGGAGAGACAGTGCCGACCAGACTATCATTATGATCAATTTAAGAAAACCAGAATACCAGGATATGCTAAAACTTACTATCAAGCAGGAGGAGGTCAATTTGAGGCAATCCATCTGCCAACGTTTCAAGCAGATCACCCTCTCTTAAGTCAATCTCCTGCTCCACTTCTTTGCCACATTGCGCCCAGTACTTTCTGGCGATTGCGGCCTTTTCCTTCTCCTTTTCCGTTGCGATCACAATTCCAGATTTGCCAGTTGCGGATTTAGTTTGGGCGACAGCAAGAGCCAGGTAAATTGTGCTGACTCCGAAACTGGTTCCTGCCTCGACAATGTTTGTGGCACCCATAGAATTGATCAGTTGATAAGTAAATTGGCATTTATCTTCGTCCAAGGCGATGAATTTGTCCAGCATGAGACGGTCGAAGTCATCTTTTGGGTTGGTCTTTGACTTCTTGTCCTCTAGATCATCTAGTATATCCGAAGAGAACACTTTGCCTTTCTGCGAAATACTGGCTTCTTGTTCGAGCGATATTTGATGAAGCTGGGAGAGCAGCTGCAGTATATGAGGGGCTGCTTTGATGGGAGACGGATGCGACATCTTTTTGGAATACAAAGTAGTCTAAGATACGTTTCTCGGATTCAACGTCAGACTTAAAGGCACGATAATATAAGATGAAATGAGAGTTAGGGGAAATGATTTCATCAAACCCGAAGAGAACTTGGAAAGTGAAAGATCGTGGGGAAGTGCAGGTAAACGCCTTTGGGTTGGAAAAGTCTTGGCATTTCGGAGAAATGTTCGGCATCGGAGCGTTACGTGACTTTATAGTTAAACCTAAGTCTCGCACCTTGGAGAACTGAGAGCGCTGAGCTGAACTGCCCCGATAACATCAACAAGCTCGTATTTCGCACTTCCAATGCTTCTTCCAATTCCTTGATTCCGAATCTGATCATCCGCCAGCCACGTAATCTCCTCGAAGTATTCTTCAAGCATTCAAGAAACGCCTTGGATCCTGCGACAGTAAGATGTTCCGCGTGGTTGAGCCCTTTAATTTATCAAACGCGAAAGCGTGAACTCAACAGACTCTGACGAAGACCGCCTGGCCGCTTCCGTCATCGGAGAAGCAGAACGACAAGGTGATTTGCAGCCAGAAATGATGGTTTAAGGTAGCCTGTGAAAATACTAGATTCTTTCTTGGTT
Source organism: Penicillium nucicola (assembly GCF_028828085.1). Lineage (NCBI taxonomy): Eukaryota > Fungi > Ascomycota > Eurotiomycetes > Eurotiales > Aspergillaceae > Penicillium > Penicillium nucicola. The sequence continues at coordinate 3,057,657 of NW_026643126.1, read as the reverse complement.
TTATCCGCACAATTAAAAGCTAGAATTTCACGGCGGTGTCATCAGATGCGTTCATGAAGGAACAGCTGAAGACGATGTCCGCCTTCGGAGCCAGCTTGGCTATTCTTCCGGTCCGGAGCGTTTAATAAGGGTATCTGATATGAGACACTTCTTAGGGTATGTAGCTAATTCTCATCCCAATTGTCACCCTATCCACATTTTGTTGTTCCTATCTATTTTCTTTTACTTCAACAACTGATACATACGACCACAGGGTGTGGAGAACAGGGCTTCCCGTCCGCTCAGCCGTACTTAAGCCACACGCCGGTAAGTTAGTAGTTAGGTGGGTGACCACTAGCGAATCCTTACTGTTGTATGTTTTTTGATTTTTTTTTTGCGTTGCATCCAGGCCCCTCTTACTACCTAGTGCTAAAAGGCCACCCCCAATGATTCATCCGATTCATTAAAATGGCTTTTAGCGCTATCTTTTCTTTATTACCTGTCCTAAGTCACTCACTGCGGTAAAATACATAAAGATTCGAAAGCGGTCATTACTAAAAGTTTGATCAGGCTCTCAATTTTCACATATGTATTGGAGATTTCGTCCGCGTAGATCATACTCTTTCTCATGAAAAAAAATCATTGATACTGAGGGGGAATTCTTAAACTCATATAATAATAGGAAAAAACATTCCGCGGGATGACTTGAAACCTCGTACGCCGTGATAGAAATTATTTCATGAAGTAACAGGCTATCTCGAACGTAGAAAGCCTTGCTTCACAAACGTAAGTATTAAATCACTAGTCGTTCCATCTTTCTATCACCGAAGTTTTCTACTAGATTTTCCTGTGGTTGCACTCCATCCGTTAGAGCTAGGCGAACAGCGATCTAGTAGAGTTTCAGACTGGTTTTACCACCTATACAGATTGAGCAAGTCTTTCAGCCCCTTTCCTGACTATTTATGGCTCAACATCCAAAGAAACTCGTCGTATCAGATCTGGGAAACCAAAGCTGGAAGACGAAACTTTGACAAGTGTTAAGATGTATAATTTCCTATTCTAATCCATTCTATAGCCAGTCTTCATCTCCGAAATATCGGAACTTAAGATGAAAAGCCATATCCTCCGGAGAGAGGAATCGGAACCACCTTTGATAATACACAGACATATCTTCAATGGGTTTGTTCGACCACAGCCCAAATTCGATCATCCGCCATCCTTCCCAAAATAAAAACCCATACCGAGCATAGGCATCAAACAGAATATACTTGCCAGGCCCTCCTTCCGGATTTAGTGTCATGCTGTACCAAAACTGTAGACCAAGCGGCGCCATTTTTAGGTCCAGACACTCTTCTGCTGTTGAGCGTGACCCAAAGTCCCGGATAGCACGTGCCACATAAGGGTTGGTTGGGCGGCGTCGTTCTTGCAGTCTTCCAGGATATTCGTAGTCATCGCTGTCGGTATCTGAAGCGTCAAAAAAGATTCTTAGGGCGCCATTTCTAGGGTCGATTTCGTCTTCGTCGCTATGCTCATTCTCGTCACTTCCATCTTCATCTTCATCTGAAAAGAGATAGACCTCATCATCAGAAGAAGAAGATTGACTGGATGAGAAAAAAAGGCCCAAAATACCGCTCCCTCGAGGACCGAAGGTCGAGATTCTCGTCGGACTGTTCAGTTCGTCTCTGATCGTCATCTCGTTCAGCTTCTTGACCGATCACCTGGTCGCTGTGACAACTTTGTTCTTCGGTTTCGTCGCTTGTTATATCTTATTCCTCTTCTTCTAACTCTTCTTCGGGACCAAGGGGCCGAGTTTCGGGTTGGTTAATCGGTTGCTCTATCAGCTGATCAGGTACGGTATCGAATGCTGTATTGGAGGTCGTACATTGTACATGAGGATTTTGATCCGGGTCCTGCCCCTGGTAGATCGCCTGCCATGTGGGTAGAGGTTGACAGTTCCAGCCAAATTCTCGCTCCTCTGGAATAGGGGGTATCTTGAATATCCTCGAAGTGATCGAAGGTCGCTCGGATTTTGGAGCCGAGTAATAACCTGTCAGATAATCGAGCGCTATCCTGGTTTGCATTCCAGTATAAAGAGAGGAACAGTCATAATACTGTCTTTCGCTGTCCAAAGTGCTTATGGCCTGAGGTTTCCATCTAAGCGAGCCTTTGTTTGACTCTTTACGGAGCTGATTGAGAAACACAAGTCACCAAAATCCTAGAAGACCACGTTGCTCCTCGGTCCATGTTGGAATTTTGAATTCCTCGGAATACTTTCGGTCTCCCAAGTTACTTTGCAGACATCTTTGCATGCAGATTTCCATTTGCAGATGAACATGAACATGAACATGGTGAGCTAGCCTAACAAGCCATCTTATTTCTGACGATGTTCCGTACACCTGAGACAGCAGCAGGACCTCAGACCAATCGAATTCATAAAGCTCATCTTCCGGGGTGCGGCTTCGGAACGTGCCTCTGTGTAGTGACAAAATGCCTTGCATAAGAGCTCGGGTAGGCGACGGAGTTTTATTGTTTAAAATAGTATTGCCGATTATATAGACATGGTCGTTGAAGACTGACGATAGGTATGACGATGTGTGAATGAGGCTCCATACTGAACTGAAATCGGTAGAGTATTGAAAGACTAAGACCAAGAGTTCGATGGGAAGTTCAGAGAGTCGATCGACTGTATCTGACATGATGTTGTCGATGCGGATAGACGTGCCAAGCTTTAATGTAGGCCCCTTCAGTATTGGCAAAGCTTCTATGGAGTTTACCCCACAAATATGGGAGGATACTGAAGATGAAGTTGAGGAAGGGTTTTACTTGTCAAAGTTCTTGTGTATTCTGTGTGAGGCCTGATTCATGTGGTGGCTGAAAAGTGGGCAATGAAGAGTATGGGCAGTCTGTAGACGTATGTGAGACGGTGAGAGACAGTCAGAGAGACAACTGTGAAAATGCAAAGGAAAAGCGAACGCCTTGAAAAAAATTGGTTATCGGCCGAAGTAACAGCTAGAATGATCACGGCCCCATACCCGGGGAGATAACGGATTCCGCCCCAACTATTTGGTCTCCTGTGGCTCTTTTAGCGTACTAGTATGCACTTGTAGCGTAGCATCATAGACCCTTGTACATTCAGGGTTAGGGCCAAATGTGGGGTCGATAGTGGTTACTGACCCTAAAGACACTAAAGACCGTTATTTGTTTCATTTACCACCCACTGCTTTTTGATTTCTAACCTTGGAAGGCATCAACAGCAGAAGCAGCTCGAAAGCGCCCCTTTGTTTCCAAACTTTGCCATAAGAATTACATAGAAACATACATCTCAAGTACTGGGCAACGGCCTCGTTGGTTAATTCTAGTACAAGTGGAAACTGCATCTCTCGGAACCCATAGGGTAGTTAACTCCCGTGGCTTGCTTTCCGATCATGTTGACTGCATATATATATCACCTCATCAGTAAAGCATGGTTTCCATATGATCCTATGATGGTTATCTATTTGCTAGTGATAGTACACAGTAGGGGGTAAGAACCAAGTGCGGCAGAGACTAAGAACTGATATTAAGCGAGCGGGTTCATCATAAAGAAGTATTATACTGGTGTCCAGCCCATAACTTGGTATCAAACCACTTTTCTTTGATTTTGCCCTCCAGTTGGAGCATGAGGCGAACTCCAGAAGCTTGTTCATGGCAAGGCACTCAGCTGTTGATAAAAAAAAATAGCATTCACTGGTCACTTGATAGCTTCTTCCTTTTAATCTCATTCACAGCAGGCATGTCTACCTATAGTTTGCTGAAATCGAAGCGTTTGAGGTTCTTTCTTGTGCATATTTATCTAGCCAGAACCACGCTTTCTGCGCTCTGACTTTAGTTTCTTTCTAATCCTCATGTTGACATACTGGCTAGGACTGTTAGGCCACCAGCACATATACACCGGATCTTGAGCCAACATGGCTTTCGCTTTGCCACTTGAGTGCTCACCCCTTGCCACTTTTTGCTCGCCCTAGGTGTTACATAAGCGTAAAATTCACTGACCGAGTCGCTGTGAGCTCACTAGTCTTCTCGATGAAGGTGATGATGACCACGCTTATGCCGGTTCAGATGGTTTGTATGTCCTGGGATCTGGATCGTTTGTTAGGAAGAAGTCCGTAAAGATAGACTTATGTCCACAGATAGGATGGTCTTACGCTGGAAGGGGAGGACTGAGCAGTCTGTGAACCAGGTATCACAGAGGACGAAGCTAGCAGAGGCACTTTTGATGCCAATCCAGTCGCTCGGGTGCCATCTGTATCACACGATCCCATGATGAAACCTGCACTCTTTGCCTGTGCCACAGGGGCTGAACGATAGAGTTGACATTCCTTCGCGTTGATAATGAAAAGCCATGCTTGGCAGGTGCTCATGCTGTCGCATTCATTAGCACATTCAGATGGCGATAGATGAGTGTATCCGTGGGCCAGAGGTGCTTTACTGAAGAACCCAATGGTTTCATTCTGGGCGCTGGAGAAGCAAGAGGCAGATACGGAGGAAATTAATCCCTGTATAGCCAGCAAAAAGGTGAAAACAAGGATTGAAGTTGGTTGCATGATTTCTGACAGCTCTGAATGTTCGCTCGATAGTGGAATTGCATGTTAAGGCGAAGTAGATTATTCCATCTGTCACTTTTTATAGGGTTCAATATGGAAGTCTCAGACATGGATATGACGGTGGCGTCTGGTAATTTCCGAGTTCAATGTCTCATGCTAATATCAAGAATCAGAACTAATCAATTTTCGGAACTCCGCGGTGTGGCAAAGCAATAGTGTACCTCGCTAAATGAGCCGCGGAAGCTATAGAAGCCATTGATAAGCTTAGCGCCCGCGCTAAAATCAAGAGATCGCAAGGGTCCTCAGGAATACACCCACGTCCTGTTATGCCCTGTATCAAAATTACCACTCACTTGGTCCGCCCCATTTGGACCTGGAACGTTATAGCGCTCGCTCTCTTTCTTTCATCTGTCGCATCTCACCTCTCATGGCATCGTCCTCACATTAATACACCGCTCTTTTTCAATGGCGAATATCCTGCAACGACTTCACTTTCATCCCCGACTACTTGTTCGTGCTAGAACGAACCAAATCCCCTTCTATTCATCTCGCTGCTACTCGGAAATGAAAAAGATGGACCCTCCATCTATCAAGTTGGACAACAGCGGCACTGGCCCCTTGCGAGTCCCTGGTTTCAATGGTGTACCCCTTTTCTATGAACATCCGAAAGACAATCGGTTTGCACATGGAATTTGCGATTGGAGACAAACTCCCCAATTGTTTTTGGTAGAGCTTTCCATGCTACAGTTCATGTCGTATGTCACGGAACAGCTGGACTGGGAAAGCAAGTCCGAAGACCCGCAGACACTGGAAGAATGGCATCGGCATGCCGTTTCGGTCTTTGATCTCGATGAATCCTCATGGCAGTGGTGTGTAAAGGAGTTGCGAGACAAAGCCTCTGACTTCAAACGCACGGGCTATGTTGCTGTGTTTGATGCGGACTCACGAGTCATCAAATCTCAGGTCCATGACGATCTTCTCAAGGAGCTTCAAGAATCCATGTCGTCGCTATTTTCGGAATCGAAATCCGTTTCGTCTACTGCCTCGGGAGATCCAAATGAGAGTGGTTCGGAGAGTCCGGTTCGAGATGTGATTGATCCCTTGATGTATCCTCTCATTTATGGGCAAACTCGAGTCCTTGCCGACGCAGGCAAAGTTGATATGGAGAGACCTGAGTCCTGGAGATCATCACAGCCCCAGATTTCTCCGATTCCCGAGAAACCAGCTCGTTTACACGATGAGATGCATCTCGAAGAGAGAAAAGCAAGAGACTTTATGGATTCCCGATACGTTGGAAAGCGCTGGTCCAATGCCTTTCAATGCCTTCCCTGTGAGGTTTCTCTTAACGAGCAAGGAGGAGCTAGGATTACTTCCTATGTCAATGGTGTGCATCCAAAGGAAAGGAGAATATACACAGCGCTCGAAGGACTCATCTCAACCGCCATTCAACCGTGGAACGAGATACTTATCCTTGGAGATCAGGGTCGGACACCGATTCGAATCAGAACTTATGACTTCCAAGTGGAAGGCGGTGATGACGAGACCAAGTTGCTTAGTTACATGAAGAAGGCGAGACTGGGACGAACACCACCCATCACAGAAGAAGAATGGCCTGGCATTCGATCACGAATAAGAGAATATCTTAGTCTCCCTGAGCCCGAAAAGCGGCACCGTATATTGCGTGACTCTGGGTACCATGATCTCATCGCTAGTATGCAGCCATGGCAGTGGAATTCTTCTGAAGAACTGGAGAAACTGATCGTTGCAAAGAGCAGGCGATTATACGCCGTGAAAGGCATTGAGCCAGGAATCTCCTTCACATACGATGAATGGAAGACTGGTGAAAATACAGGCCGCGCAATCATACCCAAATGGAGTGACCCTGATGAGCCTGAAACGCCCCAGATTCCCGATCCAGATCATCAGTACTACTCGATATCTCTCCAAGATCAATTCGAGGGCTTGCAGATCATAGTTCGAGTGTCAACTATTGAGCTCACCCCAGAAGAGCCATTTTATTATGGTGATTCTCATCACAACGTTGCTGGTATCCTCAATGAGCACATTGTTTCTACAGCCGTATGCTACTTCGATATGCACAACATCAAAGATGCAAAGGTTTCATTCCAACAAGAGACACATATCGAAAGCGACGATTTCAACATTGCGGAATATACCGCTATGGATCGAGTTTTTGATGTTCCGAGCTGGCCATTCCGCAGCGATGATCCTTGTTATCCGGAGGCTCTACAGGCCATGGGGTCTATCCCCATTTTACGGAATGGGCAATTTCTTGCTTGGCCAAGTACACTGCGGTCTAAGGCCGAGCCTTTCGGCTTGGCAGATCCATTGCGGCCGGGGCACCTTCGATTTGCAACTTTGTGGTTGGTAGACCCGCATTATCGAATTTGCTCAACTCAGAATGTGCCTCCCCAGGATCCAAGCTGGGTCGAGACATTACACTCAACGAAGGACGTGGCGAAACATGATTTAATGACATCCACGCAGGCAGTCGAGGCTCGAAACCAAATGAGGCAAGACAGAGACAGAATAAGCAAGGATTTCCTTGAACGCGGACATTTGCTGCACAACTATTCGGAAGTTTACATTACTTGAGTACAGCCAAACACAAGAGACTGATGCTAGCAGCTAGAATACCAAGTGTTTACTATTATGGATCTCCATATGTACAAAATGATATAGAAAATACCACTTCCTTCTGATAAATTCGAGCATTATGGAAAGCAAGCCGGTAGTATAGATTGAATTTTGTATAGTTGGCAAGTCCCGATCATACAGTTGTCCCAGAGATATCCAGATTTGAGCTACTATCCGGCCTGTCCTGTATAAAAGAACCCTCTAATCACAGCTGTCCAGGCTGTCCAACTGACTCAAGCCCTTACCAATCGACGCGGTAATATCCCGATGGGATAGGTAAGCTTTCACAGCTTTTGCTTTCTTCGACTCATATTGGTCTGGGTCAAGATCACGATGCCAATCCATATATTTCTGCATTGCATCTACTGGATTATCCTCAGACGCCGCTGTCAAACCCCAGTTCTGGTAATCGTATGAAACGTCCGTGTCCAGTACTGTATATGATGAAGATTTCAAAGTAGTAAACTCGTCCTCAAACAATGGCTTTAGTCCGACTGAGAACATCTCACTTAGCCGTGCTCCTTGGGTCCCTGCGAAAGCCCGCCTGAATTCGGGAAGATGGACTTTCCAAGCGTCTGAGAAGCCCGACGCGGTGCTACCTCGAGTCGATTGAACGACATGACGAAGCTTTTCGAGGACCATCTGATGATTTTTCAAAGAAGAATCTTCTACCAACTGATCTCGGTTGTATTTTGGGTATTTTGGCAGGCCTTTCGTGATTTGGCTCAAGGTATTCTTCCCGTACTCTGGGGCTTGGCTTAAGAAAAGGCCGTTTCGAGCAAACTTAATATCCTTCCAGATGTGTGCCGTAAAGGTCCCAAAGTCAACCAAGGCATCATTGCCTAGCTGCGGTCCCAGGGTACGTTTTGCTCCATTCTTGACAAAATCCAAAACATATGCGTTGTACATGGCGAGCATCTCGCTCGGGGCAGCGAGCTTAGATGCTTGTCCAAGGCTAAAAAGGGACAGGAGTGCGAAGAGAAGAAGCCTGAATGTCTTCATGTCGACAGAAAAAGAAAGAGTGGCAGGCGAATTAAAGTGGGTGGACAAGGATGAGGCCTGAGACTTAGCTCAAGGCAATGAGATATAAGGATGGCACAGCAAATCAAGTAGATATGCAATGATGTACACCAAGCAGGCAGTACATTGAGATGGAGTGAATGGCTGACAAGGGAGTGTCCGTCAAACTAGAATGAGTCGCAGTAGCAGAGGAAGAAACTACACCGAGAAATGGACTTTATGAAGACATCAAGTATAATCAGCTAAAAGAATGTAAATGGTACTCATTCGGCGTGGTATGAATATTACACAAAGGCGTACCGAGCCAGTATTGGGGGCTCTGCACTAAAAAAGCACTAAGCTTTAGCCTCATTTAATTTTCAGACGGCGCTGCTATCTAGCCAAGCCCAATCACACCCTACTATATAAGTTAGGGGTCCATTAGTGAGCTCAAGGCCTTTTTTCCGTCCCACGAGCTACTGCACCTCGGAAACTGAGTCTCTTTATGAAGTAATCTCCGGATGCAAAGCTAAACCATTGGCGACGCTTATCCCTAACCGAGGTACGATTGACTTCTATATGCGATTTGAGAGATCCAATCAAATCTGAAATAAAATGTTCTTGACCCTTCGGATGCTTGCTGATCTTATAATGAAGATCTATACTGTATAAGATTTGTGTATCCAGGAGGTGATATGCCGTATATAAATTTTCGTCAAGAAGTAATATTGCATCCGGATCACGGCAAAACTTATCAGAGACACTGGCTAATATTTGGGCCCACTGAGATATATTACTTATAAGAGAACCGCCACCGGTAGAGCGCTAATGAAGTGGTATTGGGGCCAAAAGTTGACAAGTAACTATATGTCAACGAGAAGAGAAGATAGCATCTCAACTTTCTGAAGCATGCTCTCCTAGTCACTGCCGTTCATTTTTCTTCTCTGATAACCTTTTTATCAGCTAAAATCATTCCTTAATCATTACTTTCTTTTTTTTTTCATCCAAGTTGGACTCGTTCCATACTTTAGCAAAATGCCTGCCTCATTCCTTTGGTGGCGCTGCATGCTTTTCCTTTCATGCTTCTTATACACCCAGGGATATGCCCGTGCTGTATTTGCTCATTTCATGGTCTCAAATACGGCCGGATATTCGGTCTCTGACTGGGAAAATGAGATCCAGCTCGCGCAGGATGCCCATATCGACGCATTCGCTTTGAATATCGCAAACGGAGAAGACACCACCTCCAGCTCCATGCCAAATGCCTTTACAGCCGCCGAAAATCTTAAATTCTCTCTTTTCTTCTCTTTCGACTATGCAGGCAATGGAGCATGGGATAAAGGCGACGTCCTGAGTCTCTTGAACAAATACACTTCCAGTGGCGCTTATTACCTCCACGGGAAAATTCCACTGGTCTCGACATTTGAAGGGCCTGGAAATGCTGATGACTGGGTGTATCTCAAATCAGAAATGTCCCTCTTCTTTGTTCCGGATTGGTCCTCAGTTGGGGCCAAACCTGCCATGGCTTTGGGCGACGGTGTTGCAGACGGGCTGTTTAGCTGGGCTGCATGGCCCAATGGGCCAAATGACATGAACACCTATGTTGATGCCTCTTACATGCAATACCTGGAAACAAAGCCCTACATGATGCCAATCTCACCTTGGTTCTTTACAAACCTGCCTGGGTATGATAAAAACTGGCTCTGGCGTGGTGATGATCTCTGGTATACCCGATGGCAACAAGCGCTCTATCTGGCCCCGGAATTCATCGAAATCATTTCCTGGAATGACTTTGGTGAGAGTCACTATATAGGCCCTACGGTTGACTTCCACAATTCGCTAGCCGACTCGATGTACACGGCATTTGATACTGGGGATGCCCCATACAACTATGTCGAAAGTTTCGATCACAGCGGCTGGAGACAATTATTGCCTTACCTGATTGACCTCTATAAGTTCAACAGCACAACCTCAGGAACAGAGGGCCTTGTTGCATGGTATCGCCAAAATGCAGCAGGTGCGTGCGCTGATGGTGGCACAACTGCGAATACCGTCTCGCAGCTCGAGCTGGAGTATTGGCCCAAAGATGTGGTGCAAGATAAGATCTTCTATTCAGCACTATTGTCACAGCCTGCAGGTATCTCTGTGACGATAGGTGGCGTGGATGTCGGCGCAACCTGGACCAACACCCCCAGTGGCAATGTCGGCATTTACCATGGAAGTGTCTCATTTACCGGTCATTCTGGAGGTGTGATATTGAGCTTGACTACTTCCAGTGGCTTACTCGAAGTTGAGGGAACCGAAATAAGCAGTGGATGTGCCATGGGCGACGAAGTCGAAAATTGGAACGCATGGGTGGGCTACGCCATGGGAAACCCACTCAGCGGAACCTCTCCTGACCTTGACAAGGAAGTCTGTATCGAGGGATGGGGGATGGGAGATTTCAATGGGCTTTGCGAGTTTGCCTGCAGCTTGGGCTATTGTCCAGTTGGAGCGTGCGTATGCACCAAGCTGGGACCTCATCCAACATTGCCCAAAGCCACAGGCATAGTCGGCTATCCAGCTGCAGGCAAGAACGCCAATTATGCTGGTCTGTGTTCCTTCACCTGTGAATATGGCTACTGCCCGTCAACTGCTTGCGGAACTGTGTCAGTTCCATTGACAATTCCCACAGTCTCCCCATTCACCGCGGACACATGTGTGAGTGGCTCTGGAGAGGGTCAGTTGACCGGTCTCTGCAGCTTTGCCTGTAACTATGGCTATTGCCCCATTTACAATTGTACCTGCACCGCAACGGGTCCCTTGAACGTACCTCCCGCTCAAAACACTTCTATTGTCGGCTGGGCGCCAGATGTTGATGACAATGGCCTTTGCAACTTTGCCTGTACCAGAGACTATTGTCCTTCGCCTGTATGTCTAGGGTCGACCTCTGACGATGATGATGAGGAGGAGGATGATGACCCTTGTGAGAGCTGGGACGATGACACTGCGGCGAAATGCACTGCCACTTCCCCTTGCGATTTCAGCATTAAATACTCCTCTCTCGAGGATCTAGATGCAGACCTTGACAGCTTGGATCCTTATTGCGTCGATTATTATATGCTTGGTGCATTGTATGGGGAACTGGAGACTACTTTGGCCAACTACACGGATATTTCTGAAACAGCCAACTACGACGAAGACTTCAAAGAGTATGCCAAGTACATGAAAGAGCAGGTCCAACCTCAACTCATGTATTTTATGAACGTCAGTGAGGTCATTGGTCAGCCCAGTGGCGTGGGTAATTCGTTTTTCGAATGCACATACAGCATCGCTGCAGGTGTGAACCAGTCAACTACCGCCTGTCCGGCCGACTATCTTGGATCGGAAGACCAGACCCATACCACCTATTATGATATTCTGGACCGAGAAGGTTTCTTCAGCAATCTCACGGCTGACTGCGGCGTGGAGGCTGACTGGGTAACCCTGGACGGTGGTATGTTCTTTGGAGAAAATCAGGAACCCTACTATGGTAGCAAGCCTGACTGCAATGTTCCTGTGAGTTGGGGATACAGATGCCGTTGGTGGCAGGGATTTCCCGTTCCAGCCAAGGACATCACTGTCACTGACCCTCGCGATGTTATGAAAAAGGCTCTGCCAAATATCCCCAATCTCCAAATTTCGATCATTTCAACCCAACTTAGCATTGCTACCGGAAGCTTTAGCGGCGTAATAGATGATGTTGTTCAGACTATATCCACCGCTGTCTTCACGCTAAGTCAGCTAGTCGATCGCATCTACAATGTTATCGACATAGGTGAAAAGGTTGCGGCTGAAGAGAAGAAAAAGAAAATACTGGAGATCATTGGTGGTGTATTCATGGCATTGCCTTTCTTGGGTCCGATTTCGGGACTTGGGGATGTCATTGAAGGCTTTGATGCGATACTCGCTTTGACGGGGACCGTCGCCAATGAAGGCTACGATATCTACAGTTTGGTGCAGAACCCTGACAGTGCTCCTGTGGCGGTTCTCGGTATGCTGTTGGGCTTTGACGCTGGTGCTGCAGTTGGCAGTATTAGTGATGAATCATTGAATGCCTTTCGATACGATACTCTTGCTACCTCTCGACGCGGCATGAAGGACGAAGAAATAAAGGGGTTCGGAAGTTTGTTTGAAGCGAAGTTGAATCAAGTTGATTCCATGGTTAGCAAGTGTTTGAGACGTTGAGCTTTCCATTCAATCAGCTGCCACGTGTACCAATGTGATATATAGACAAGGAACTAATAAAATGCGGTTAATTTAATATCATTCTTCATTGGCTGGTCTCGATCGTCCAGGTACTTTTTGATATTCTTTCCTTTCTCCAAATAAACATTGGTTCAAGCATTTGGTTTCGACTTTGTTTTTGCTTTAAATCCATTTAAATCCGTACATCGGACAAATGTGAGAAACTATCTCAATCAATAAGCGTGAGTGCCCTCTGACTTCTTGGTGGACATCGGCAATATCGGATATAAATCTATATGCGACGCGTGAAAATATCGAGAGAAGGGTCTTCTCCCCCTTTTTTTCCTGAATGATTGTGTATGCTATAGAAAATATGAAGCTTGATATGATAAAATTCCTACATTGAAAGTAGGAGTGTTAGGTCAATCAATAGCAATGCAACAAAATAATGCCAAAAAAACCCATACATCGCACTCCACAAGCTTATTATCTCATTGCTCAATTTGCACTTAGCTTGCGCGCTACTGAAGGTGTAGTTCTCTTCAGCGTAGCTGAAATTTAAGTTGCTGAATACAAATGGGATTTCGGCAGTACTATATGAGCGGCTCCAAGGAATGACAGATCGTCTGCGATGGGAATAAGCGAATTGAGCCATGCACAGGCAGAATTGTGAGCGAAATCATAAGACCATGCCTAATTACCGTTGCGCAAAGTACTCAGCGCACTCTGATATGTCGGACATTTGAAATGTGCGTCTGTGAGGACCCGGGCAATAGTCTCAAAGGCACCGTATCTGCTGTCAATCCGAGTTTCTTGGCAGCGGATTCAAACGCAGATGATTTGACGTGTTAGCCTTGATTCTACTATATGACAGAATGAAAGAGTATGCATACTGAGACCAAAGACTGCCGGGACTTGTGCACTGCGATGGAGAGGATAGGTGAGAGGTGTAGAGACGGCGGGGGGGTACAGGGGCTAGATCACTTAGCCCGCTCTATTCAAATATAATTCCGAGCTCTAGACCTTCTTTTACTCTACTAATGTATGATATACCTTTGATTCACCTGATTTTTAAACTTACCCTTATTCAAAATAATTGCTAAAAGGAACTTGGGAAGTCTATCCTACATGCAGTGACTTTATCATGTGGATTCACACATGAAGACAGAATACGAAGATATAGTCATCGATTACCGTGGGCTAGCGCCTGGCAGGCTGAAAAATGCAACTATATATCTCTCTCTATGTAGGATTTTGTACGTTGAATGTGAATAATAGAGCTTGCCAGATTGCTATAACTCCTTGCTTGATAATGACGGACCTTTAGCGGTTTGAAATTGATTATTTACAGAAAGTCATAATGACAGCTGCAGGCCATGTTAATCAGTATGGGGAACCATTAGGTCGCAAGCCACGATCAGCCTCTTGCAGCATCTTTATTATTCCTTCATGGTTTTGATTGAATGCCAGCTCAAGAGCGCTACCATGAATTCAACCTGAGGCCTGAACATCTGCCTTGGCGTTTAGTAGTACTTCTACCACTGTGTCAAGACCCTGGGAACATGCGGCTTGAAGTGCAGAGCCATATTCTCCACTAGGGGAATTCACGTGGGCACCATTATCCAGCAACAGCTGTACCAATGGCCCACGGTCCACAAGTGATCCATGTAGGAATGAATCATTTCTTCCAGAATCCATAGTAGAAGGTTTGTCGAACAACATTGATAGCACCATTTCGCTCAATTCTTCAAGCGTCTCTTTATCCCATTCATACGCACCCAAGGATGCAAGCTCTAGTGCATTTATGTCCCGTAGAAAATCCGGCGCATCCTCTGAAAGTATGTTACTCGTTAGCTGTTGTACAGCTTGAGCCATAGAATCATAGGTGCCAAATGATGCGGCTTGAAGAGCGTTGCCAAATCTCCCACCAGAAGCGTTGACGTTGGCCCCGTCATCGAGCAAATATTTGACCAGGTCGATGTGTCCCCCGAGAGACGCAGCATGAAGTGCATTTCCGAATCTCCTACAGGAAGCATTGACTGTAGCACCGTATTTGATCAGTCTCTGCACTGTTGGCATATGGCCTCGGAGGCAAGCATTGCTGAGTGCAGTGCCGAATCTACCATCTTCGACATTGACATCAGCTCCAGCGTTTGCAAGAGCCTGCAGAATATTTTCATGACCACTATATGAGGCAGCATGGAAGGCGTTTGCAAAAGTTTCACTCCCAGAATACTGCATTGCGTTCTTGTCGAGCAGAAGTAATGTCTGTACTATTTCTAGGTGGCCCGCACTGGATGCTGCAATGAGGGCATTGCCGTAATCCCCACCGACAGTAGAAGCATTGAAATCAGCCTTCCTTTTTAACAATTCTTGCACCACTATGATGTGGCCTCTGAGTGATGCTGCAGTCAATGCATTGCCGTACCGACCCACCTGGTCATTAATGTTTGACCCTTTGCGTAGCAACATCAATACTAGCTCTCTCTTGCCATTGTAGGATGCTGCAATTAGAGAAGTGCCATATTCTCCACCACGGGCATTGACATCGATAGGACTTTGTGTTTTTGGCAACTTCTGTATCACTGTCGCCCGCCGCTCACACAAGTTTGCCTACTCTGTACTCTTCAAGTTTTCTTCGCTAGAATCAAAACTGGGGGCTTCATCTAGCAGAGTGTATACAACATTGGTGTGGCCTTGGGATATCGCTGCTTGTAATGCGTTCCCATACCGCCCACCCGGTGCATTCACATCGTAGAGAGTGACCAGTTCAGCAACAACCTCCGCAATTCCTAACAAACATGCCTGGTATAAAGGTGTTGGACGGCTATCTGTAGTATCTGTGAAGTCTGTAACTAGCTTCCATGAGCTGCCTAGATCACGAAGCTCAATCCAAGTATTGAAGCAACCGCTTTGATCCGTGAAAAGCTCGACCACTAGTTTCTAGAGGATGGGGCTTAGAGTTCCCGACTGTTGATAATGGTAGAGCCATTCCTTGGCAGAGTATGAAGCAAATGGAAAGTCTATAAGCTTATCCTGGATATTTCCTCTCTGTGAAATCTCAGGCTCCAGGATATAGAGAAGACATGTTTGCGCAATCTCCATATGCGAAGAATTATGCTCTATCGCGAACATAGATACCGTTGATTGCTGGCGGATTTTGTCTGACTCCAAGTACTCTCGCACAGAGAGGTGGGCTATCTGGATCATATTGTATTCTTGAGTGGATTCACCCTTTTGCTAGGTAAATTCAATCAAACAACCAAGCATGACATGAATTTCATTGATGTGAAATGGTCGGCCCTCAATATCGAGATATTTCTTTTGACCAAGATCCACCGTAAGCGCGTGGATCAGCCCATCCACTGTTAAGGGTCGACTTGAGAGGCAAAGAATCGTTAAAATGCGCCGTACATCATTTGCTTGTCCCTTCGGTATCTTGCTTAGAATATCCTCGTATGCATCATCGAGAGAGCCAGGTAACGAAGACACCAATCACTTCAATTGAGATAGACTTGTAGCATTATTGATATGCTGAAGCAAGGAGAAAGCATAGCGAAATCTAGGGGCAAGATAGGTGAGTAGTGTTCAAACTGCATATTTCAGTAGTACTTACGCGTATTGGGAACGTTCTGAAATGAGCTTCTGGATCTCGCGGTGGCGTTCTTTGTATCTTTTCAGGACCGGATGGGCCTGAAGGTTTTCCCCAACATAGTTCACAATGTCTTGCTGAATCGCGGCATTTTTCATTATCAGTATCTGGTCTTGATGGGGATTCAATGAATCGCGGATGCCTCCGAGATCACGGCTTGTGACCAAAAGATGAAGACAAGGTAGACTCCAACTTCGTATTATTTCGATGGTTGATAGTGCTGTAGTCCTCACGGTAGACATTGGAATTTCATCCAACGCGTCTATTAAAACAAAGACTTTCGAAAAATCTCTTATCATGTTATGAAGACAATTGCGAAGCACATTCCTTATAAGACTTTGTTTCGAAGCATAAAGCTCTTGGAGTTGTTTTTGCGTATCATTCAACCCCTTAGAAAGTTGCCATAGTAGAGAACGTAACATATCACAGTCATCCTACTATGATGATTGCTTGAAGTCGAAGAAGAAAAGGCAACTCCTGTTCTTAGCTTAACGTATTCTCTCTGTCGTAGGTGATGATTTCTCAGATGATTAATAGAAGTAGCACATATATATGTTTTGCCGCATCCTACAAACCTATTGATCTAAAGAAAAGAAGATTCCTTTTCTAGCTAGAGACGGAATAGTTTGTCATTAAGAAACCACTAGCCTATTTGTCCATCATGTATGTTCTATATAGTGATAAAAGTAAAATCGGAATCCGGAGGTTTAAACCAATCTTCTAAAACTTTCTTAGAGACTGTAATTCTAGTATTCTAGATATTGTTTTGGTGTAGACTCTAAGGCTCGAATTCTTATAAAGTGATATTAACAGCCGAAGCTACGTGTGGACGACGTAAAGCGGGACTGTATACCAATTTTGTGGAGGGGATCAGTTTCAATTTATCCTTTCTATCTAGCGAGCTCGCTAAGTACTATTTTGAATCCATTGTCTTCTACGAAAACAAATTTGACCATATCGCGGTGGTTAGCATGCAAGCTAATTGAATTATAACCTACGAAAGTTGCTGACTCTTTAGGTACGACCTGCCTAGATATAAGCAAAAGTATTGCTTCAAAGAAGCATATTACCTCTAGATACTTGCTATTTTCTCTCGGTTTCCGTATCATAGACAAGAATGCAATATGTATAGCCTCGAGTAACTAGTTATCTGTCTCCAAGATCGTGATCAACGACTTGTTAGTGGACTTTACTAGCCCAAGTGCCGAAATTGGTATGTCTGCCTAGTCGGCCATCCAACCTCCCTAATAGAGAGTTCCCATGAATATGATGTCCTTAGTGAAATTGAAAATACCCTGAAGATGAGGCTCAGGAGAATCCCGCGAGAGAAGAAGAGCCTCTTTGCAGACAAGGCCACCCAGAATAGTATCACGATTACAACCATTCTATTCCTATATACTTATTTCTTCTAACAACTATGTTGAGTACATACGACCACAGGGTGTGGAGAACAGGGCTTCCCGTCCGCTCAGCCGTACTTAAGCCACACGCCGGTAAGTTAGTAGTTAGGTGGGTGACCACTAGCGAATCCTTACTGTTGTATGTTTTTGATTTTTTGATTTTTTTTTTCTTCTGAAGATGTCAGATAGGGTCTTCATCATTTAAGTAACGCTTTGTGGTTGTTAAGATATAAGCCTGAATCCATTAAGTAGTGTTGCTTTTCAGTCGAGAGTCAAATTCTCCGGTTCTCAACATATAGAATGCAAGTTAGATATACTCCAATAAAAAGAACAATAGATGTCCAACGGAGGTGAGGTCATAGCTAAATGGGATAACATCCTGAACCCTTCGCATACAATCTCGGATATCAGTAGAGTATCATACGGAGAAGCACATATCCCGCTGTACACACGTATATATTCAACGTCTACTGTAGTGTCAAACAACAGAATCGAGAGACCAAGACTAAAAACAAACGCAAACAAAAAAAGAAAAGACAACCATAACTTCGTAGTGCCACAACACAAGACAAGACCCTAAAACAAAAAAAATCCAGCCCTAATTAGCAGCCCTCAAAGCCCTCAACCTAGCCCCAAGCCCATCCTCAGCCTCAGCATCCACCCCCTGCCGCTCAGGAACCTTAACCTCCTCCTTAGGAGCCTCACTCTCCTCCAAATTGCGCCTCATATCAACCCCGGCATCATCAGCAAGCTGCTCCATAAGCCGATCAACCTCCGTCTCCCCCTCCGCCCCATACTCCTGCATACTAACACCCTGCGCGACGTCCTCAATCGCCGAGCTAGCAATCTTAAAGTCCTCACTCCTCGCCAGGAAATTGTTCGCATGCCCGACCAGCTGCTCGAGATTCACACTCCGCGACGCAGCGTCCAGCCCGCGCGATGCGAGCGCCAGTGTGCGCGACGTGTCGCGCGTGCTCTGCGCCGCTTTGAGTTCGTTGATTATTACGTCGGCTCGCGCGGCTTCTGATTTGAGTGTTACTTGGCGCCGTTTTTCGCGGACTGCGGATGCGGCGTGGATGCGGGCGATCTGGAATTCGTGGTTTTTCATGGCTTTGTCGGCTTTGGCTTTTTCTGATTTGTAGGTTGATTCCGCGCGGATGGCTTCTTTTTTTAGTCGGTTGGAGTGGAGCTGGATATTTGTTAGTGTATGGGTTTGGGTTGTGGTTGTTAGGTGTGTTGGTGTTGGTGTTGGTGGAGGGTCGAGGGGGGAGTGCGGGGAGTTCGATGGGAGTTGGTGTCTGGGTGGGATGGGAGGTTGGGGTTGCTTACTTTGACATTTGTGCGGGCTTCGAAGATGGGGTCTTTGCGAACCATGGTGGCGGTTGTGTTTGGCGTGTGTGTGTGAGAGAGAGAGAGAAAGAGAATGAGTTGGAGATGGAAGATTGGAGATGGCGCGTGGCAAACGTCACTTACCGCATTCGGTGCATTTTTAGCGTTGATTTATTTTGGTCGATAAGACTCGGCTTGTCTGTTTTAGTCTATTCGTGTGTAGTTCGCAGGTTAGGCAGCAGATTCCGCTGTTGTGGCTACATCTACCAGGTCTACAATGGATCTCAGAATAAAGTGAAGAGCAATGAGCCAGTCAAATTGCTAAACTAGTATACAAGCCAAAAAAATACCCTCAGTGTTTACTCAGCAGTGATCTGCGAGAACTCCTGAAACTCCGTGAACCTCGATGCTTTCCGTTAATACGTCGCCGACCGGATTTCAAACCACCATGATGTTGTGACAGACTGAGACTATCAATTGCCCAGGCCATGGTCAACAACAACTCCCAACTCGATCGTGCCTCCGGGGCGCCGGCCGACCAGTTTTGGGAGAAATGCTCACTAACCGCTAGCTGCAATGCTCTGCCCGTCGCATCGCGAAGTGGACGCGCCAAGGCTGGGCTGCAAGCAAGTAGTCTGGTGAGAAGTCTCATCCGAAACACTGGACGACTGGACGCCTTCGAGGACGACAGACTCGGGGTCGAAATCAACCATAGAATCAAAGGGAAATGCTGATAGATCTCCGCCGTCGAGAACGTCAAAGGCAAACCCGTCTTCAGGGAAAGAAGGATTTGGCTCAGCGGGTGAATCACCGTTGAACAGGCGACGGAAGTCATCGTCAGAAAGAGGAGCTGCAACGTCATTTGCAGTTGAAGGTTCTTCGGAAAGGTCGAAGAGAGGGAGGGCGCTTCCAGCTCCTTCGAGGCCACCGACGGACACTGCAGGTCACACAACACCGCTGCAGGATGTTGTGTCGCGTCGGAGGCTTCAGCCAGAGTGGAAGGCTTGAGGGTGGGAGAGTAGTCGGTCACGGAGGGGGTGGGGAATGGGATTCGTTCCATGGGGAGTTCGTCGCCTTCTTGCTTGAAGAGGGTCGGCGTGAGGGTGGGAGATTCGATGGCGGGGGAGCTGGCTTTGGGAGTGGCGCTGCGCGATCCGCGGACCTCAGCGGAGAGTTGAGCCACCTGTTGACTGAGGCGGTTGTTCTCAGTCTCCATCTGTGATAGGCGCTGGATGAGGAACTGGTTCTGTTGTTCCATGCGGATCTTCTCGGTTTCGAGCTTCTCCATCTCCAGTCTCTTGCGTTCGCGAGATGTTTGAGCCGCAGCGCGGTTCCGGAGGACCCGTTCTATCCGACGCTGCTCCTTCTCATCATCTGTCTTAGCGCGTTTGCTAAATCCTGTTAGCATGGATTCCTCAATTAAACGGTGTGGGGCAGCACATACCGAGGAGGTAGATTTGTCTTTGGGGTTGGCAGTTCTTGTCCCCACGACTTTCTCTTCTTCGCTGGCTTCTTCTCGTCATCCTCCTCCTTGATGTCATCTTCCGGCTCTGGTGAGTCCAGTGATGTGTCGGCGGGGGAGATTGTGTACATGTCGGGATCAGGAGATGTTGGCAACGTATCCAACGGGTTGATAGTGTCGGCCATGATATTGGATACCGGTGCCGGATGCGAGGTTGTGATTTCTGATGAGGACAAGACACTTGGAGAGGTAAGGGATGTTAACCTGTCAAGGCCACGCTGTCATCACGGCACCGGAGATCCAGACTCCGGAGAATTGAGTCAGAGAGGGTGAGTCAGCAAGAAGAGAAAGTAAAGGACAACTGTCTGTTTGCAGGAAGTGACAGAAGTGGCAGAAGTGGCAGACTTAAGTAGAGGCCAGCGTGGTCTGAAGGGGGAAACAAAGGAGGAGGGGGGTACTTCCCCTATCATAATGGACTGTATGCGCCACCAAGTACCCCCATGGTGTAAATTACGCATCATTTCCCCCTGCATTCCATGGTTCCAGATCCATTCCAGCCAATTAGGGCATGGCTTCTGAAACATTCGCCATCGTCTTACTAGTTGTGTACGTATCATTACACACAGCCCCTGTTACTATCTATAGGCGAGGCCCCCCATGGCCCCCTATCCCTATACTTAGGACGGAGTATGCCTACGGTGCAGTGCAGGTTCTAATACTCCTGTATACTCCGTACAGTAACCCGACAAATCATCAATGAACACATCCAATCGACACATCTTCCTACAGTACACATCAATGTCCCACATGAAAATGCAACACCTCCAATATCACATCAGCCCTCAGCCCCTCCACTAACTTACAGTACAATGTGCATTTCCTTCCCGTAACTTATACCACACGGACTTCGTCCCCTCCGAGCCCGCAGTCCAGTCCGGTCCCCAACTCACACAGTCTCGAACAGCCAAGTGGACCCAGCTTCGCCAGTCCATCAGAATGTCCCACAAGAGACCAATCAGCGATCTAGGCACGTCAATCTATTTCTCCGGCTCCCCCTGAGGGACATGGAATGTGATTGTTGCTTTGCTACGGTCAATGTCCACGGACTATGAAGGGGTGAATGGGATTGGTGGAATTGGCGGCACACCCCCTCAGTCTTAACGTCGTACTGCACTAACTTAGCAGTGAAACAGAGATTCGAGGGAAAGCAAAGGACTGTCAAGTCTCTCGGGGATTACATCGAATTGTCTGGAACGTTGCGGAAGGTGGGGAGGGGGGAGGAGGGGATGGGGGAAGGGGCTGAAACGAGTTGGAGTTTATTATGGTATGGGCCCCTCGGTTTGTCTCGCATTGGAATAGGAGTCACTCCTATTTTCAGATGTTGCAGCGTTCTATTGAATCTGTACATGTGCATGGGATGGTGCATGGACATTGGATAGTGCGTGATTTCTTTGGATGTTTATACTTGAAGCAATGGTCTTCTCCTAGCGGACCCTAGGATCATACACCATTTACTGTAGACACGATATTGCTGTAGTATACCACTTCATTAGGATTTGCCCGAAGAAGACTGAAAAATAAGATTCTCTTTTACTCTCGGCTATTCAATCCCTCTTAGCGTGTCGAATGTAAGCATGGACAATATCACCAGGCAAAGAGTACTCCAGAATAAGAGAGATGAAATAGCCGAAAGTGAAGCTTGATTGAAGTCTTCTCCGGACTGATCATATGAGTGTCCATACAGCCCTGGAGTAGTCTGTTATGTTTAGTAAGTTTTACAGTATCCATAGATGCTACTTCTACTTGCAAGATGGAGTGACAGTATGTAGACTTCGGCTTATATTCATCCCAATTTTTTGGAAACCTGACACCAGGGGAATTATATGCAGACCATCCGAGGCAAAAGAGAAAAGAAAACAGGAGGAAAATAAATATGAAACGCCATCCCATAGAAACAGTGCAACAGTGCTCATGGTCAAATCGTAAGCGAAGACATGCGGGGCGGGAGTGGAAGATCCGTCGATCGGATCTACACCCTACATAGTGACATCCATCGTATCATCGCCAGCATCGAGAGCACTCTGCATCTCCGGATCAGGAACGACAACACCACGTCCACGACCAGCGAGCAATTCACGACGGACCTCAGGACCGATATCCTTGTGGCCACGGACGAGAAGCAGATCGAGCAGAGCCTCACGCTGATCCTCGGTGATGTCGTTACGGTACCGCTGGGCGAACACCAGCAGAGACTGGTGCCACAGAACGGGCAGCTTGTAGGTCTTGGAGTTAAGGCCGTTGGGACCGTCGTTCATGGCTTCCGATGGGTCGAGTGCGCGGAAACGCATGAAGTGGAAGACGACGGCGTCGATGACCTTGTACGGCAGGGCGTACTTCTTCTCCAGGAAGACTCGGATGAACATGTTGACGGCACCCGTGCTTTCGAGGGAGGTCATGGACTGCTCGGCGGCGAGGTCGCACATGCGCAGAAGGGCCGCGGCGGAGTGCAGCACGGGAACGGAGACACGGGCAATCACTGAGGAGACAATGTGGGCTTCGCGCAGGGTGCAGGTACCGCTGGCGACGAGAGGGAATAGGAGTCCCTTGAAGAAGCAAGCGGGCTTGTACAGAGCCTTGCGCAGAGCGTTGTAGGTGTGGACGTTCAGCTTGCGGGTTTCACGGATCTCGTGGCGAGTGCGCTCCAGGAGGACCATGTTGATGAACTCCTGGGCGACCCAAGGCTTGGAAGAGATGAAGATTCGGGTTGCGGCGTAAACGGCGTTGCCAGTCCAGTCCGCGGGTTCGGTGATCTCCAGGAAGGTTTGCCAGTGTGGTACGGTGGGGATGATCTTGAAGGGCTTGGGGAGAGGGCCAGACTTGTAGCGGCGAAGAATCGTGGCGACCCTAGACAGATTAGCTTGGATTACTTGGTGGCACTTGAAGCACATACTTCTCGTATACTTCAATGGCCTTGGCCGGGATCTGGACAGCATCCTCGGGCAATCCACCACCTTGAATGAATGGTCCACCGCTGTGTTCACCAGCCTGCTTGGCCTCGTGCTCGGCGATCTTCTCTAGAATCAAATCGGCAAGGTTTGTGGTCTGGCCGCTGGCGTTGGGGTCCCGGGGATGGAAAATAGGATCTTCCTCGTGACCTGGCATGAATTTGTTGAACATATCTAGATCATTGGGATCGACTTCCTGTACATATATATTAGCATGAGTCGATATGATCTTGGAGATGGAAATATCTTACAACTTCCTCGACTTCATCATCAACCCAGTCATCGGCTCCAAACTTGCCCTCGTCGTCAGAAAAAGGCTCCTCTTCCTCCTCGAACCGAGTATCGAATTCAAATGCGCCGTTCGACTTGGCCGGGCCCCGGGCGAGGGTCTGTTCGGCCTCATCTTCGTCCGCCAATTCCTGACCCATCTGTAGAATGTTGCGCGACATCTTTGCATCGATGAATCCCTGTCCATTTTCGCCATCCTCGTCGTCTCCAGCCTTGCCCTTGCCCTTCTTGCTGCTCTGTGTCCGAAGGTGCCCCGCGGAACTAATATCTTCGGCGAGAGGGTTGTGTCGGCGAGCCGCAGCAGCGGCCCGGGAAGATCCTGCCTTGGGCATAGTGAATGTGACTTCTGGTGACAGATAGCTCCCAAAAGAAAACGTGAGAATAGCTCCTAGGATCCTCGCAGCAAAGCCCACATAGAAATTGTGTGGTCATATTTTTTTTCTGCCAGGCGGTGCCCCCCAATTGTTCCACCGCCCGTCAACACACCGCCTTCATGGCCGTCACTTTTCTGCCATGAATGTGCCACCGCCTTTCCGCTCAAGGAGATCGATCATCGTGCATGATTGAAATCAGCTGAAGATATACGTACTGTTGTCTTCATTGCTGCAGATCAGGGAAACATATTCCATTAAGAGGCAGCCTGTGAATTTTATTGCGAAATTACAAGGGCCAAGACCTCTCACATAGGTATCTCCGGGTGGACGCGCCTCGCACCTAGCGTGTTGCGAACAGCATATTGAAACAACGCGCCCTTCTATATTGGGTAAGTTTGAATTGGACCCTGCCTTGACTGAATGGACCGAAAGCTCTAGACACCTTTCTGAATCCCATCGAAGCGGTATTGGTTCCATTGATTGACTTTCTTCGATACAGATACCAACTTTTGAATGACCGCATCCCGACAGCAATATAATCATCAATATAACAGCAGTATAAAAGCAAAATACTGAGCTTTATTTGTCAAGCGTGGTACATTACCTAGCCTGCAATATGGCATCCGGTCAAGCTCCTGGGTCTTCAGCACCCTCATCCAACATCAACTCCCCGATTTTACCTCCCAATGGCGGGCCATTGCTCAACACGCAGTTCTCGGATCTGAATCCAAGGTCATCCCCAGCCCCTGGTAGTGTCGCATCTCTCCAAGGCGATGGTCGGACAAAGCGCAACAAAAGGGACAGTCGCAAGAAAAGGGAAGCCAAGGGCCTGGACACTGAGAGTGCTCCCCCAGCCAAGAAGCGCTCAACAGCTGCACCAAGCACCGCCCTCCCCAGTTCAAAGCTGCAAATCCTCCGGCCTTTGCTCCTCGCCGAGCCAAAGTCCACCGACATGTACCCTCCACAGCCTCGCCAGCTGAACCACGTGAGCAGGAAAACCTCCGACGTACTGGGTCAAAGCTGGGATTTCTACGAGGTCGTCGACAAACTTACCAACAAGAATGGCTTCCGTTACAGCTACGCCATTGCGGACCCCGAATTCTCCCACATCAAATACCGACAGACAGACGTTCGTCCCTACCATGCTCGGTTCAGCTTCGAAGATTCACCTGCAGCCATCACATTCTCCGAGACCGCGACTGCGGTAACCACCGGTGACGCATGGCATACAGCTCGCGCGAATGTCTGCGCCCGAGAAGGCACATACTACTACGAAGCCCGGATCATCAGCGGCATAGTCAACGACCCCGAAAACCCACCCCAGAACGGCCGATCAACAACCTCACCACGCGGCCACGTCCGCATGGGCTTCGCACGCCGCGAAGCAGACCTAGACGCCAACGTCGGAGTCGACTGCTACGGCTATGGCATCCGTGACGTGAACGGCGAAGTGGTAAACCGCATGCGCTGCGATTTCTTCTTCCCAAAGGGCGAAGCCATCAACGAAGGCGATGTCATCGGCATGCTAATCACCCTCCCCTCTCTATCCCTCCACAAGAAGATAGTAGAAGGAACATACGACCCAGCAACTGACGACCCAAAACACCACTCCTCGCAACACTCATACCCACCCACAGCATCAAACATCATCCGCGACCGAATCCCCTTCCACTACAAATCAGACTTCTGCTGGCAACAATCAAACGTGTTCTCGACAAAACATCTCCGCGACTATGCATTCAACCTCAAGGAAACGCCTACCTTCGGTCATCCATCACCCACAAACGCTGAAGACCCAACGCTCCGCACGCTCCCAGGATCAAGCATAACGGTCTTCAAGAACGGAAAGGAAATGGGAACACCCTTTAAAGAGCTCTACGCCTTCCTCCCCCCAGCTAGCCGTCTCGCAAGCGGCACCAACAACCTCGGCATCGGGGAGCGTGAGAACGCCGACGATGGAATGATAGGCTACTACCCAGCGGTGAGCTGCTACGGCGGCGGCGCGGTTGAATGCAAGTTCGAGGGGCCGTGGTGGGTAGGACCGCCCCAAACAACGGAATCGGGAGCCAGTATCCGGCCCATGGGCGAACGTTTCAACGATCAAATTGTCGAAGACGTCGTCGCCGATATTGTCGATGAAGTCGAGGCCATGACTACCTGGGGCGGGGTTGACGGTGATGTTATTGGGAACAACAACACTGCTGGAGATGGTGGGCTAGAGGAGGGATCTGCTCCTGGGGCTGTAGGTGGTGCGGAGGTTTTCAAGGGTGGTGTTGGGGCCGCGATTGAGTCTGTTTCTATGAATACGCCTGGCACGGTTGGTGCGTCTGATTCTGCGGCTAATAGTAACCGCGAGACGCCCGTTGCTGGTGTTGGTGATGATGGCGTTAGTGTTGGAACGGCTGGGACGCCGTTGGCTGTTGAGATTGTGGGAAATGCGGAGGGTGATGGGGATGGGGATGTTGAGATGAGTTGAGCGTTTGGTGAGAACTCGGGAGAAGCGTGAAGGCGAGTTTGCTATGACCGACTTCTCGAGGAGTCTTGGACAGATATTGCTTCTTGGGCGTGGATTATGATATATACTAGGCGTTTCGGAGTGGCACAATAGCTTTGATACCAAATTTCAACCAGAGTCCGAGTATATACGGATTTATGAATTCAGCCGTTGAATAAAATATCCACATTCGAACTTAAATCAAGTATGCAAGCATGTCTATCTAGACAAAGTACGGAGTATTGGTACAAAGTAATGAAAAGGCCAATGATCCCTCAGCACTTGAGTTGCAATCACGATGCCTCATCAAAACGCCTCCCTTCCAACATCTCTCCCACATTCATAACCAATTCATCATCTCCATACTGGCCAACAACCTGAATACCCGCCATCTCCGCCTCATCTCCCTGCCCAGGTACGGTGACAGGCACCGAAACGGCAGGTAGACCAGCCAGGCTGGCCGGAACGGTAAATACATCAGTGACATAGGCATCAAGAGAAGATTTCTTCTTAGGATCCATCAAATCCGACAAGCGCGGCGGGGAAGAAGGCGCGGTAGGACATATCAAAACATCCACATCAGGGTGCGTTTCCGAATCGTCCTGTGCATCCCGAGAAGCAGTCACATGCAGCGGATGTTGAGCGGAAAAAACAGAGTCGAAATCATGCTGAACAAGACGCCGAACACGCTGGGCTTGGATGAAGTAGTTGTCCATCTCATCGGCGCTGAGAGAAAACGTGCCTAGCACAATTCGCCTCTGGACTTCGGTTCCGAATCCCTGCCCGCGCGTGTTGGCGTAGAGATACCCTTCTGGCTTGCCGTCGCCGTCTGGGCCTTCGGCGCGAGTGCCGTAGCGGACACCATCGTATTTTGCTAGATTTGAGGATGCTTCGCCTGGCGCTAGGATGTAGTATGCCGAGAGGGCGTGTCTTGTGGCAGGTAGAGAGACTGGGTGAATTGTATGGC
The DNA here is from genome assembly GCF_028828085.1 of Penicillium nucicola. NCBI lineage: Eukaryota > Fungi > Ascomycota > Eurotiomycetes > Eurotiales > Aspergillaceae > Penicillium > Penicillium nucicola. Next base: position 3,030,261 of record NW_026643126.1, on the reverse strand, counting down.
CTTGTTTCTGGAGGTGGGCTAGAGATAGAATCCATGCTCGCCGGACCGACGGTGTTAGTTCGGACACATTATATTCAATTGGTACGCCGATTCGGAGGGGCGCTGATGTTAGTCGTGAGGCGAGGCGTGGGGTTTGGTGATACGCATTGATGCGTGCGCGAGATTGAATGGATAAGTTGGTTGGGTCGCGCTGGTCGTGCTTGTTCAGGAGACCTATAGTCCTGTTAGCGGGCTGGCTGGCAGCGATTTAGGAATGGAACCGCACCGAAGATATCCCGTACACTAGCGGTGGTTTTGCTCAGAATACCAACTGTATCCAGGGAATTGGCATACGCTACCACACCCCACCGTGAGATCATGCCGTATGATGGCTTGAAGCCCACTGTTCCGGTGTACGCAGCCGGAAGTCTGACGGAGCCTCCAGTGTCTGTACCCAGCGAGCTATATTAACTCCAGTAAGCCAAGGTAATTTCTCATGGTGTCATGAACACCTACGCATAGCATTGATCGGCGGCAACCGAAGCAGCACTTCCACCGGAGCTCCCACCAGCAGAGAGGTGCTCCCCACTCCCATCACGACGCGGGTTCTTAACAGCACCAAAATGCGAGTTGATCGAATTGGATCCCATTCCAAACTCATCCAGATTTGTTTTCCCAGCAACGATTGCACCGGCATTCTCCAATTCGTCGACAACGCTAGCATTGAACGGACTCATGAATTTATCCAGGATACCTGATGCACATGTTGTTGGCATGTCGCGTGTGCAGATATTATCTTTGATAGAGATCAAACGGCCATCGACGGCGGATTTAGGCTTGCCTATTTAAATACAGTCGTCAGTCTTGGTCTTGAGTGCGGACTTCAATGGGAGCTACCTGATTCCTTGCGCGCATCTGCTTCCTTCACGCGGTCCAGCCATGGCCCCGTGCGTGATAGCGGTGTTATGAATGCATTGATACCATGTGTGTATTGGTTAGCGACACATTTCTCAGCTTCGCGCAATAGGGACATTTAGGCCTTGGGGTGTGTGGTGTGGTTGTTGGTGGAAGATCCGCGGAAATACAAGTCTCCCCGATTGGTCCGTGCGCTACATAGAGGTTCTTATATAAACCTCCGGTTTAGATTAACTATTTAACTTAACTAACTTATAACTTAGTTTCAATTATGTGGGATCACAAAGAAAAAAGAAGTCTATGTATAGAAAATAGAATATATTTCTGATTAGTATCTAGTATGTTCTGCATTTCTCTCTCTTTTTACTAAGATAGTGCATAGACGCGATTTTCGTTTCTAGATAGGGGCTGTGTGCCTGACACTGGAAATAGGTGGGAAGCGGGGGAATTTTCAAAAAGCAACCTTGATTTACTCCTATGAGTAAAATACATATTTAAGTATGAGGAAGGTTAGGAGCCAAGTTTCAAACTAGGCCTTGGAACCCCGTCCGCTACTTCCTATAGTTATGGATCTGGTTACAGCGGAACATGAACACATTTTGCATAAACTGTTTCCAATCTGTTTAGACACTATGTGTATTGCCTCAAGATGATAATATAATTATTGGGTAACTTTTAAGGGATTGGAGAAAGATTGAGTTCTGTCTTGTACCTAGAAGGTGTAAAGCTTGAATCAAATGTGACGCTCCGCTCCGTAGGGCTTCCTTTAAGTCACATTCTTTCAGAGGTGAAGATATCAGAAGGCTAGCATATATAATTGATGCAACGAAGTGTCATGGATGTTGGAAAACCTCAAACTAACAGAACTCAGCATCAATGCTTGTGGCACATATGTATCTAACTTGTCTTGCTCGCACACGTCCTCTTCATCCACGGAGTTGAACAGTATCACAGCGATTTTATATTTATATTATCTATTTCCGCAATGATTCTTCGGAATTTTTTACCTCTTTAGGTCCTCTTTTATATCAAAACATAATACAAAAGAGCTCCAGTCATGTACACTAGTTCAATGTGGGAGTTTAGTCTGACGAGCCTCATCAGGATTACGGTGTATAGCAGCCATTCAGGGAGTCAAGGTCATATACGACATCAAAGATGCTGTGACTTTCTTGAGCCTTACTTAGACTATGACTGTCGTCTCTCGTTTCATTTGTTGTGCTTTTGTAGAATCCGCATTGGCGGTCACTCACAGTCCTTGCAGGTTCTCGTTGCGTTAAGTATGTAGTGCGTTCGCTATATAAACCAATGATTATGAATCTACTTAAATTCCCCTAGGGGCTTGGTATTGTATAGTCTATGACAAAGTCCTAAAGCAAATATGTTACTTCGTATGCTGGTTTGCTTTGAGCTGAGGTCTTCTTTTCCCCATATTGCAGTACCTTGGCTTGTACTCCTTTCGAAATCGATGGATATGCATGAGGCCCTGAGCCTATTTTTAGTAGACTTAGAATCTTTTCTCGAAATGAGTTGAAGAATTCAAGGGACTATATACTAAAGCTTAATGAGTAAAAAACTTCAAGCAGTTACATAGCTCTATATATTTTTTCGAACCATTTAGGATTCGAGACATCTTCAGGTTTCTCGAAGATAAATTTTGACAAACGACAAATTCTCGTATGAGACATGAAATAGGAGAAAATAGAATCAATAGAATTGGACTATATCCTCGTTCGATATTGAAATGAAACTTATAAGAATTCATAGTTCGGAAGAAATGAAGATCCCATCACAGTCATGTGAGTCTTTCCATCGGGCCGAGCGACATTACCGAGCGACGTCATCCGCATGGCTCGTTAATTTCTTACTTCATTCCCAACCACCTCACCAAAATATGTTTTCACGAAGCGCATTACGAGCTGTAGCTCAGGGTACACATGCCGGGGCCCCTGTTCGAGCCGCACCTACCCTGGTGCACTCTGGCAAAGCTCCGACGGGATACGGCCGGAGATACATTTCAGTCTACGGCTATACCCAAGCCAAAGCACTGATGTACTCCAAATATGGCGAGCCCAAAGATGTCCTCCGGTAAAAAACAACCAATTCGAGCTCCTAGTCATGTCCAAGAGCCAACAAAACTGATCAATCGCACAGCCTTCACAAGCACTCGATTTCTGCGCCGCACGCAACCCAAGTAAACCTCCGCCTCATGACAGCCCCAATGAACCCAGCAGACGTGAACCAGATTCAAGGCGTCTACCCCAGCAAACCACCCTTCCAAACGGCCCTCGGAAACACCGAGCCCGCCGCAGTAGGCGGCAACGAAGGCGCCTTCGAGGTCCTCTCCACCGGCGCAGGAGTCAAAACCCTCACCAAGGGCGACTGGGTCATTATGAAGCGCACCGGCCAGGGCGCGTGGCGCACACACGCCCAGCTGGACGAATCTCAGCTCATCAAGATCGAGAACAAGGACGGACTCACCCCACTACAGGTCGGCACTGTCAGCGTCAACCCCGTCACGGCATACCGTATGATCCGCGATTTCTGTGCGTGGGATATGATGCGCATGGGCGAAGAGTGGCTTATTCAAAATGGCGCGAACAGCGGCGTTGGTCGGGCTGCTATCCAACTTGGACGGGAGTGGGGTATTAAGACGCTTAATGTTGTTCGGCAGCGGAGCACGCCTGAAGAGACCGAGGTGCTGAAGCAGGAGCTTCTAGCGCTGGGTGCTACTGCTGTTGTTACTGAGGAGGAGATGCTGAATGGTCGGTTCCGCGATATGGTTCATGAATTGACGCGTCAGGGTCGGGAGCCGATTCGTCTTGCGTTGAACTGTGTTGGTGGAAAGAATGCTACTGCTTTAGCTAAGACTCTGGCACCGGATTCGCATATGGTTACCTATGGTGCTATGTCGAAGCAGCCTGTTGCTTTGCCGTCTGGTTTGTTGATCTTTAAGAACCTTTCGTTTGATGGGTTCTGGGTTAGCAGGTGGGGTGATAAGAACCCTGAGCTGAAGGAGAACACTATCAAGGATGTGCTTCAATTGACTCGGGCTGGTAAATTCCAGGATATTCCCGTGGATGATGTCAAGTGGAACTGGGACTCTGAGGGTCCTGAGCTTGCTGAGGCCGTACAGGGTACTCTAGGTGGTTATCGCAGTGGAAAGGGCGTTTTCACATTCACTGGCGGCGATGAATAGTTTAGGATCAAGTTAAGATGTATGATATATATTGGGCCCATTTTCATAGTCGTTTGTGGGTATACTTCATTTCTACGCCAAATGCAGATATGATCAACTAAATGGATTCAAAAGTATGGTGTTATAAACGAAGGCAAAACTCATTTATCATTAACGTATGTTATTCATTCATCGCACTTCCAATGTGTCTTGACCCAATCCAGAATCAGGTTCGTCATGGTCATTCCTGGCATGTACACATCGCTCTCCTTCGCAAAGTCGACCTCGAGACCAGCGAATTTAGCCGCGAGCACCATATAACGCTCAATAAAATCAATGTAGACCAGATCCACCTTCTCCGGGGTCTCGGACGAATTAGCAGATACGAGTGCTTGAATACAATTGGGAACTCGATAGAAGGAAATCGGAGCGTGGATGGTATCATCGCCATCCGTGCCTGCATCGTCCTTTGTCGTATAACCAGGCACAAGTGGTTTGGTGGGCTTATCACCAGACATGGGGATTTGGGCAGACCCGGAACCAAAGAACGATGGCCTTGTTGCATCGACTACCACGTCTTCGGGGTATGCAAGTTGCTCAAGAGGTGCGAGTGTGGTATGTGATGACTCGCCTCCATGTTGCGATGCGTACAGCACTTGTGGCTGTTTGTTTAAAACCTCTAGCATCAGCTGGGCTTTGTCATATGGAACGTTCTTCAGATAGCGGAAACCACTGGTAAATGGTGAGACAATAAATGTCGAATCTTGCGTGAAGGGGCCTTTGAAGATATCGAATCTCATGGCTCCCGTATTCACAATAGCCAGGGCAGGTACATCCGCTCGAGAATCATCTCGCAACGAGTCGGGGATGACCTGAGTCGCAAGCCATGTATAAATGCTGGCTTCGTGGGGATACTTGACCCGTGACATCCAAAGCTCGCGGGGAGCACAGCCATGGACCTTGTCTAGTTCAAGCTCGCTGCGTGCTTTGGCAATCAATCGGGAAACATTCTGACCTTTCTCTGTGGGGAACGCATCCTGGTCGAGACCAGTATGGTATTGGTAAGAGTAGAGGTTGCTATCAATGTATCTTCGCTTAAACACAGGGACGGAATTAAGTAGGCCGGATTTGCCTCCGGTAGTAAGACCGTCAATGGACATGAAGCCTACGGTCTCCATGAACCGGCCACTTGCCAAAGCGAAGGCCTTGTCATCGTATTTGGCGTAATCGCGGATATGTTGATGTCCACCGAAGAATTGGATTGGAGTATCCCGGCGAATGCCTCGAATGGTCTTGAAGATTGCACGATACTCGGGAGAATGGGCGGGCACATGACCGATCACGAGGAACAGGTCGACCTCTTTATCCCGAATAGCTTCCTGAAACCAGTCTTCCTTGATCGTTTCTTCTACCGGCTGGACCACAGTGTTGTTGTAGTTTCCGGTGAAGTCGAAAAGAAAGCCAAAGGCTACAATACGGATACCCTGCTTGTTGGTAGTAAACTTCTTGTATCGGGGCGCAAGAGGTACCAGCTCGTGGGTTGTAGGGTGGAAAATATCAATATTGGAAGCCAGGTAGTTGCCTTGGAAATTAGGAACGGTGGTGAGAAGTTCAGCCTCGGATGTGTTCTGCTTGTATAGTTCGTGGTTTCCCGACGTCAACAAGTCGATATGTTGTTGCCGGAGGATGTCCGAGAGGAAGATGCCCTTGGGCTCAGACGAGTCGTACAAGCCGTTGCCTTCAACTCTGTCCCCGGTATCTATGACCAATAGGTCTTGTCCCTGAGCTTCTGCCTTTTCCCGCATGCGCGTTGCAAACGATACATAGTCACCCCAGTCTGCAGAGTATGACGACCTGTAATCTAGATCAGTATGGCTTGGCAAAGCTTCCCGGATAGGCTAGACAGCTGCATACTCCTGCAAATGACCAGCCAGCCAGCCATGAGTATCAGTCGTATGTAAGAAATTCAGTTGCCCGAAATCCAGAGCGCGAAGCGGAGCGGAGATGGGTTCGGGCGCGGAGGGTTGCGCGGCGAGCGCCGACGGAAGTAGCCAGAAGATGGGCAACATGCTCAACAACTAGAGAATCAAATGGACAATAGCATCAGTTAAAACGGCGAAAGTGGAAGCTAAATAGAAGCTCTCGAGGGGGAATCAAGGACCCTTGGAGCTGCCCTGACGACGATAAGATGTGTATGGACCGTTACAGTACCGGTGAGTTGCGGGGGTCACGTGAAGCCCAACATCTTCGGATTTGCATCTCAAAGATTATTCGATCTCCGCAGGGCATATCTTTCTTTGCTCCATTCCCCCGTCGCTGATTTTCTCCTCGCGATCTTCAATTGATTCTTTCGTTTGCCTTTTCTATTTCTTATCGACTCGATCGATCATAATTCCCGCCATGGCAGCTCCCCGACTTTTCCGCCCAACAGCTCGTCTGTTCTCTTCGCGCCTTGCTTCCACCACTCTGCGCTCCGCTACCCGCCAGTCCGCCTGTGCTCCCTCGATCTTGCGCCGTGGATACGCTACCGAGAATGGCACTAAGGAGGTCACCGTTCGCGATGCCTTGAACGAGGCCCTGGCCGAGGAGTTGGAGCTCAACCAGAAGACTTTCATCCTGGGTGAGGAAGTCGCACAGTACAACGGAGCGTGAGCAATCCCTCAATCGCGGACTGATTCCAGTCATGAGATGGCGGAATTCTAGGCCGGTGAAATCGTTGAATCATTCATCATGCTGATCCCTTTACAGCTACAAGGTGACGAGGGGTCTTCTCGACCGCTTCGGCCCCAAGCGTGTCATTGATACTCCCATCACAGAGGCTGGTTTCACCGGTATCGCCGTCGGTGCTGCTCTCGCTGGTCTGCACCCCATTGTGAGTTTTTCCGCGAAGACCGGAAACCGGAGACCGAAGACAATTGTTGGGCCATGCTGATTCTAGACAATCTAGTGCGAGTTCATGACCTTCAACTTCGCCATGCAGTCCATCGATCAGATCATCAACTCTGCCGCTAAGACTCACTACATGTCCGGTGGTATCCAGCCTTGCAACATCACTTTCCGTGGTCCCAACGGTTTCGCCGCCGGTGTTGCCGCTCAGCACTCCCAGGACTACTCTGCCTGGTACGGCAGCATCCCCGGTCTCAAGGTTGTCTCCCCCTGGAGCTCCGAGGACGCCAAGGGTCTGCTCAAGGCCGCTATCCGTGACCCCAACCCCGTTGTTTTCCTGGAGAACGAGTGAGTTCCACATCACCCCGAAATTGGCAATCGGAAAATTGGACGGAAAACTGACATACATCCCTTAGGCTTATGTACGGCCAGGCCTTCCCCATGAGCGAGGCCGCCCAGAAGAACGACTTCGTCCTGCCCATTGGCAAGGCCAAGATCGAGCGTCCCGGAAAGGACCTGACCATTGTCTCCGTCTCCCGCTGTGTCGGTCAGTCCATGACTGCCGCCGCTGAGCTCAAGCAGAAGTACGGTGTTGAGGCCGAGGTCATCAACCTGCGCTCCATCAAGCCCCTCGACGTCGAGACCATCATCGCCTCTCTCAAGAAGACCGGTCGCCTCATGTGTGTCGAGTCCGGCTACCCCATGTACGGTGTTGCCTCCGAGATCCTTGCTCTCTCCATGGAGTACGGTTTCGACTACCTGACCGCCCCTGCCATCCGTGTCACCGGTGCTGAGGTCCCCACTCCTTACGCCGCTGGCCTCGAGACCATGGCCTTCCCCCAGGAGGACACCATTGTCAGCCAGGCCGCCAAGCTCTTGCGTTTGTAAGTCAGCGGACTGAGACGAGCGAGGAGCTCGTTATAATATAGCCATGTGCCTAGTACCCTTTCATCTGTTCCATTTTTAAGTCATGTTGTTCCATTATGTTCCTGCGGTGTGTTTTCTAGACAGATTCTTGGAAAGCTATGTACGATTACATCCTGAGGGTCTGTCCTCCCAGCGTAAAGTGCTTTGATATTTCCCAACTCCTCAAAATGATAGATAGCAATTCTTGTTTCCGTGCATAAAGTCACCCAGAAGAACCTGTAAACACCAGCCCAGCGCCGTCCATGCAGAAGCCCTAACCAGCAATGAATGTGATACTCAGCATCACGTAGCAACCTTTGGATTTTGAGCTGCACATCCCGCAAAACAATCCGTAGGTCGACGGGGGTCGTAGTAGGCACCACTTCCGTGTGAATATCCCTCATCAGAATCGCTTTCAGCATTGTCATCATCACGGTGATCCTCGTTCTCGACAGCATTAGGAACAGCAAGCGAATCACTGTCCACGGGGTTCGGAGTTTCATCATCGTCGTCCCCTAGAACGTTCCTCTTCACAGGAGCAGCAGGAGCCGCGGAACCCTTCACAGCAGCAAAAGAGCTCTTAAACCCACCCTTCTTAAAGCCACCACCACTCTTGGCCACAGGAGTTGATGCAGCAGCATCAGGAGTCTCGATAACCTTTAGACCAGCCTCAGCGTCCGCCTTACGCTCGGCCCGCCGAGCCTTCTCAGCGGCATTTGGATCGCGCGAGAGCTGTTTCAGATCTTGAAGCCGCTTCCGATGCTGGTGATCATATGAACCGATATGTGCTTCATACTCAGGATGCCGGGAATATGATTTGTTGCAGAGAGTGCAGGTAAAGGCGCTCAGCGCTGACCGTGCCGACTCGGTCTGTTGGGATTAGCTTAAAGCTTGTATGTGACGAGTTGAGAGCTCACCTTTGGAGCGGGATTGGTAAAGCCTCGCTATTTGAATGTTAGTCTTTTACTGTAGATGAATCATGTAGAGTACCGCCTTGAGGAGCATACCGGAGCCATCGTTTGTTGGAGTGAGGTTGAAAAGCGTGAAGAGCCTATCACCGTCGTTGTGTTTGCGGGAATCAGCAAGATCGTCAACCCCAACTTTCTTCCTTCAATGAACTGAACTGAATTGAACTGACGAATTTCTTTCTTTTTTTTCCTTTCTTTTTCTTTTGTCTGCTGTCTGCTGTCTGTTGTTTATATCCCTCATAATCATAATGTCATCTCAACCCTCCAAACCGGAGGACATCGACACCAAATCCATCTTGTCTATGCAAGAATTGGAACCCTCGCCAGTCTCCGACACACCAGATGTGGAAAGCAGCAACTACTTCCCTCCAACTGAGCCTCTGCCACAACATGAAACAGGCTTCTTGATTCCCAAATTGGGCCTCCGCGGCCACCGCTGGGATACATGGCGTACGTCAACTTCAACTTCGACCTCAACCTCAAACCCACCCTGCCTTATATTCAATTTGATTCTAACATATCTATTCAGTGACCAGCATCCAAAAATACTCAACCTACCCACCAACAGCCTTCTTCATCCTCCACCTCGCCAATACCTCCCTCATCCCACTCGTAACCCGCTCCGTACCCGCCAGCGAACCCTACCTCCTGCTCACGCGACCAATCTACCAAGCCCCAGGAATCGAGCATCTAGTCCTTACCCTCCCAATCCTAGGCCACATCGCATCTGGCATTGCCCTACGCAATATCCGCGCCGCACGTCGCGCAAGATTATACGGCGCCGAGACCCGCGCCCAACGCGACAAGCTCTCCTGGTGGCCGCGGATGTCTCTACAAGCTCGCTCGGGATACGTTGTGGCACCACTGATTGGATTGCATGCGCTGGTGAACCGCGCAACGCCGGTTATGGTTGAGGGTGGGAGCTCCGGGGTGGGACTCGGATATATTGCGCATGGCTTTGCCCGCAGCCCTGTCTTCTGGAACGTCTTCTACGTCTTGTTTGTTGCTGCCAGTGTTTGGCATTTCGTTGGTGGGTGGGCGACTTGGATGGGGTGGAGGATTACTACGGTGCGGAAGGAACGGGGCAGTCAGAAGGGCTCGTTGGAGGGGTATCTTGGTTATACGGAGAGTCCCAGTCAGAAAAAGAGACAGCGCAAGATGTGGTGGGTGGTCAATGGCATTGCTGCTGCTGGCGCGTCGCTCTGGCTTGCTGGTGCTCTTGGTGTTATTGGGCGTGGTGGTGAGGGTGTTGGGTGGGAAGCGAAGGGATGGAACGAGATGTACATGCAAGTCCCTGTTATTGGGAACTGGCTATGATCGGGTTCTGACTCTTTTGTGTATATAAAAAGAAGAAGAAGAAGAAGAAGAAGAAGAAGAAGAAGAAGTAGAAGTATGAAGCAGTCGATATCCAACTAATGTAATCCCACTTGGTCCGTGCGCCGCATCTTTTCCTCGACTCTTCATGCGACAATCTTTTTCTACAGGCCCTTATGCCCACTTTTTGGATTTCTCGCTCAACTGTACGATGCGTATTTAAGAAGTCGAGCTCGACCCTTGCTCTCGCCCAATTCATTCGTCCGAAATCAACACCTCGAGTATTACAACCGCGACTCTTTTCCACCATGGAGAACACTGCTGCCGGAACACCTAGCCAGGTGGAATACAAGGGCACCGAGTACAATGTCATCAAGGAGGGACTCGCGCATATTCTCAATCCTCCTGCCCAGGAAGCTGCCTCCAAGGGACCAAAGAAGTTTTTGACAGAGAATGACCAATCTCAGTCCGTCTTCTACAACCCAATCCAGCAATTCAACCGCGACCTGAGTGTGCTGGCCATTCGCGCATATGGCGAACATGCCATGGACCTGAAGAAAAAGAAGACGGACCAGAAAATGAAAAAGCGCGCGGGCAATGGTGAAAAGAAACGTAAGCGCGAAGACGATGAGGCCGAGAGCGAACAGGCCCCGAGGCCTGCACCCAAGGAGGGAGAACAAGAGGGTAATGCGGACGAGACCGAGCAGCCCGTCTCTGTCCAAGCCGGCCAGAAACCCGACGCAAACACCGAGAAGCAACACTCTCCGCCAGCTTTCACGGTTCTCGACGCCCTGTCGGCAACAGGTCTGCGTGCTCTCCGCTACGCCTCGGAGCTTCCCTTCGTCACCAAGGTCGTGGGAAATGACATGTCCGAGTCGGCAATCAAGTCCATGAAGACCAACATTGGGTACAACAAGCTCGAGGACCGCATCCAGCCTAATCTGGGTGATGCCCGCGCCTATATGTACGGACTCGACCACGCTGACAAGTTCGACGTGATCGATCTTGACCCTTACGGCACAGCAGGCCCATTCCTGGACGGTGCCGTTCAAGCTGCCAAAGACGGCGGTCTCCTCTGCGTTACCTGCACGGACGCCGGTGTCTGGGCCTCAACTGGCTACTCGGAGAAGGCATTCGCCCTGTACGGCGGTATTCCCGTCAAAGGCCAACACTCGCACGAAGGTGGCCTCCGCCTGATCCTGAACAGTCTGGCCATGTCTGCCTCCAAATATGGAATCGCCATTGAGCCGCTCTTGTCTCTCTCCATCGACTTCTACGCCCGTGTCTTCGTGCGCGTCTACCGCTCTCCCGCCCAAGTCAAGTTCAACGCTGGTAACACCATGCTCGTATGGAACTGCGACGCCGGCTGCGGCGCGTGGTCTACCCAGCCCATCGGCTCGACAAAAGAACGCGCAGACAAGAAGGGAAACCCCTTCTACCACCATGGCATAACAAAGGGCCCAACCTCCGGCCCATACTGCGACCACTGCGGCACGAAAACACACCTGGCCGGCCCAATGTGGGCAGGGCCCCTCCACAACCCAATCTTCATCCAAAAGATCCTAGACATGCTCCCAGGCGCCGACAAACAAACCTACCAAACCACCGCCCGCATCGAAGGCATGTTGACCACAGCCCTGGAAGAAGACCTAGATCTATCCCCACCATCCCAAGCCCCCTCCTCTCCAACCGCCAACCCGGAAGACGACGAAATCAACATCAAAACTGCCCCCCAAGACTCCCCCTCCGACAAATCCCTCTACCCAGCCCTAATCCCCCGCCAACCCCTAACCCCCAAACCCGAACACCCCTTCTACTTCTCCCTCAGCGCCCTCTCCAAAGTCCTGCACACAACAACTCCCCCCATCGACGAATTCCGCGGCGCCATCGCCCACCTAGGCTACCGCTCCACACGCAGCCACACAAAACCAAACTCCGTCCGCACTGACGCCCCCTGGGCCGTCGTCTGGGAGATCATGCGCGAATGGGTCCGCCAGCACGCCCCTAATAAATCTCCCTCTCTCAAGCCCGGCACGGCCGGCGCCGGTATCATGGCGAAGAGTCGTGAGCAGCTGCGCGCCGCTGGCGGAGACGCTGCTGCCGATGGCGAGATCCTGTCGTCTTTGAAGAATGACTTGCTCGCTGCTATTCAGGCGGGCAAGGATGTTGCCGATCTCGTTACGAAGGTCGAGGCTGCGCTTTATCGGTCTGGTGCGCGTGGGACTGCTTCTGCTTCTACTGCTACTACTACTTCTGCTGCTACTTCTACTGCCCCGGCTAAACCTCCCCATCCTAGTACCCTTGAAGTCACCTTCGATGGCGACCTTGGCAGACAGGTTTCGGAACAGCATACTAGCAAGAGGATTGTGCGGTACCAGCTTAACCCTCGCGCGAATTGGGGTCCGTTGAATCGGGCTGGAAAGTCGTGATTTCTTTTTACTTTTCTTTTCTTATATTGAGTTGACTTATGCATGGAGTTGTATATATGGAATTTAGTACTACTGTTCTACTTTGTCTTTCGTGTCTCATTCTATTGTTCGTATTGAGTTAGATATGGGATGTGTATTGTTGTAGTTGTGCCCGCTTGGAGAGATTTATATTTACATTTACAGTACTGTGTTCATGGTATTTCATGGCACGTCGGATTATTCTTGGTGAGTGGAAGAATGGATGGTGGGATGTGTAGGGTGTCGACCTTTGGTTTTGGTTTAGATGGAAGAGATCGATGTTGAGATTGATGTTCATGTATACTCAATTGTTGAAACTCAATTCTTGAAATATAACTCAAGTTAACTCGTAACGATAAGTTAATGGTAACTTAATGGGTAGAGGGAATCAACCCAACCCTAACCAAACAACCCCTTATATCGTTAACTAACATCCATGGATCTACAGTATCAAACTACATCCTTCTCCAATCCAAAATCAAATAAACAATAAGAAATACCATTCATAACACCCATTATAAACACAAAAAAAAAAGCCAGACAAACCCCAGTCTGGAGATCTAAGAAAAAGCATAAATCACAATCATTACGTCTCGACCCATGAGATTAAATCAACAGGCCACATTCCAAAAAGAAAAGTCAACAGAATGCCCGATCTCAAGGATCTATATGCGAAACAACAACACAACAGCCATCTCTCATCTATCCTAGCTTTGTTCTAGAGCTAGAACTCAAATTAGAACTGCGAGACGGCAACGGCGACGGCCTGCGAGTCACTGTGGCTGATGCTCACGCTGACTTGCTTGACGCCGGCTTGCTTAGCGGCGGCGGCGGCGGCTCCGGTGAGCTGGAGATTAAATTAGCTTTTGGTCTATCGTGGAATGGTTAGGTGGAAGGCGCAGGATGGAGAGCTTACGTTAACGGTAGGAGCGCCGTTGGCGTCGACGCCAATCTCGATTTCCTTCAGGGAAGCGCCAGCACCCTTGCTGCTGACACCGAGGGACTTGAAGACGGCTTCCTTGGCACTCCAGCGGCCGGCGAAGGAGGACTGCGGGGAGGGGGCCTTGCGGCAGTAGGCCTGCTCGCTGGCGGTGAAGTTGCGCTCGACAAAGGTCTCATTGTCGATGTTGACGGAGTCGATGTGCTCGACGTCGACGCCGACCTTGGAGTTCGCTGAGGCGTTGGCCTTGGCGAGGGACTCGACGGTTTGACGAGTGGCCTCGGACTCCTTGGCCTGGGGTGCTGTGGTAGAGTACTTGAGCTCGGAGGTCTTCTTGTCGACGGAGACGCGGTAGTCTGGGTTGAGGAAGATCTTGCTCTGTTGGTCGTCTTCGTAAGGAGCCTTGTTCTTGGCGACGAAGATGCTGTTGTTGATCAGGCCGTTGTGGAAGTAGCGGTAGGCCTTCTTCTGGCGGGCTTCGACCTTGGTCTTGTAGGCCTGGTACTGGGACTTCTCGAGAGTGGCGTACAGGTACTTGGGGTGGATACCAATGACCTGAGCACCCTTCTGACCGAAACCGAAGGAGGTAACGGAGAAGGCCTTGACACCGTCGGTCTGGATGCTGCGGCTGGGGTAGACGATGTAGTCGAACTTCTCCATGACCTTGTCGACGTTGTCGGCGTTGCGGTTACCGGGGACGAGACCGCTCTCCAGGACTTGGAGACAGCCGTTGAACATCCAGGCTCCGGCAGCACCCTTCGGGTGTCCGGTGAGATACTTCTGGAAGATACCCATGACAGCGTTACCCTTGGTACGGCCGAGGTGCTTCATCTGCTGGCAGATGACATCGGACTCGTTCTTGTCGTTGGCGACAGTGGAGGTACCGTGGAAGGAGGCAACGTCGATGTCATCGACGGTCAGACCCCAGGTAGCAAGGGCACCACGGAGAGGAGCAATGCGCGTGTCCTGCTTCCAGAAGTTGTTGCCCAGGCTGTACTGAGCATCCTTCTCCTGGCGGATAGCCTCGCGCTCAATGTGCTGAGCACGCTCCTGCAAGTACTCGGACTCGTTGAAGGTCTCATCGCTCTGGGCCTTCATAGCCTCAACCTCCTCCTGGAGGTAGAGGAGCTCGGACTCCTGCCACTCGTTGATCTGCTTCTTGCGGAGATCAAGCTGGCGGCGGCGGTACTTGAGGTCAAGCAAAGGCGAGGGGAACTTGCCGGGGTTCTCACGTGCAGTGGTGAGAACACCCTGGCCAGGGGCGGGAACGGACCGTCCGATCTTGTCAGTGGCGGTGGTGGTCAGGGCAATGATACCGTGAATGGGGACACCCATGTCAAGAGCGAGCTGGGCAGTCATGATGAGCTGCATACCGCAACCCTGGGACTCCATGAATCCAGCACGGGTGGTGGTAGTGGGACGCGACATCTCCTGGGGGGTACGGCCGTGAGCGAACTCGTCCTCGGCGTTGGAGGTGGCCTTCATGTTGGCGAACTCGTAAGAGCCCTCCTCCTGGAAGTCATCGAAACCACCGACGAAGCAGACGCGAGCCTTGCCCTCGACAATAGTCTCGTAACCGATGTCAACGGACTCAACAGCAGTGGCACAAGCACCGACGGGGGTCTTGATAGGACCGGTGGAGGAAAGGAGCAACATGTTCACCCAAGCACTCATGGTGTTGATGAAAGACTCCTGCAGAATATCCTTCTGCAAGGGCTTGTCAAGGTAGCGGTCCTTGTACATACCGCGGAGAGCGTGGGTACCACCAATACCGGAACCAATACAGTTACCAACCTCAGAAAGGTGGACGTACTTGTAGAACTCGTAGGGGTCAGTGATACCAGCAGAGAGCATAGCCTCAGCAGTGCAGACCAGGACGAACAGAGTGACGGGGTCAACCTGCTCGATAATGTCATCGGGGATACCGTAGCGGCTGGCATCCCAGCCGGTAGGAACCTGACCAGCGACAAGACGGTCAAACTGGAGAGCCTTGGGGATGAGCATGGTGGCGCCCTTGCGCATGCGGACGGTGTACTCGCCAGACTCGGGGATCTCGAAGATCTCGACCTTGTCTCCGTGCTCACGCTTGAACTCCTCAGCAGTCTCCTTGGAGGACTCGAAAGGCTCGAGGTCCTCCTGGATAACGATCTCCTGGAGAAGCTGCTTCTGCTTGGGGTCGTAACCCTTGAACAGCTCGGGCTCGATGAGACGGATACCGGTGTGCTCGAGAATGTGCTTCTCGTACTTGGGCTTAACATCCTTGTCATCGACGGGGTCGCCAGTCTTGGCGTCAACCCAGCCGGAGTAGGCCTTGCCCTTGAGGGGACCGTTGTGGTGCTTGATCAGACCCATAATCCAGGCCATCTCAACGCAACCTTCCAGGGAGAACTTGCCCTTGGACTCCATCTCCCAACGGGTACGGGAGTTACCCCAGGGACCAACTTCAGAGAAACCAGTGACAACGACAACCTTGTCCAAGTTGACCATGCCCTTGAGAGACTCGTTGAGAGGCTTGACCTCCTGCTCCCAGTCGGGCAGGGAGGGGAACTCGAACTTGATGTTGGCACGGGGCTCGGCAACAACCTTCTTGTACAGAACTCCGCTGTCCTCGCCGTTGACGACCTTGTGCTCGATGGCGGTCTCCTTGATGACAGCCTGGCGGACATCGCTGGTCTCCATGATGTCGGTACGGAGCTTGGTCATCAATCCCTTGAGATCAGGGATGAACTGCAGACCACCGTTGAGGTCGGCAAAGACGGGGTCAAGCTGGCAAAGGTTGACAATGGCGGGAGACATCAGACCGAGAAGGTTGAAGGCCATTTCCTGCTGAGAGAAGGTACGGACACCGAGCTTCTCAACACCCTCGGCAACCATGTTGTTACCGCTCATCAGACCAGTACCACGGGTCCAGCCAATGACGGCACCGCAAATGGTGAGGTAGTGGCTCCAGCTCTCAGAGTACCAACGGTTGAAGAGAGTCTCAAGGGCAAGCTTGGACTCGGAGTACAGACCGTCGTTACCGAAGGTACCGTGGTTGGGGGACAGAGGCAGGATGACCTGGGCGGGACGAGTCTCGAAGCCATTGGTCTGCTTCTGGGTCTTGATGCATCCAAGAAGACGGAGCAAGTTGGTCAGCATGATACGGTGAGCAAGCTCGGACTTGGAATCGATAGAGTCGATCTCACGACCGTTCTCGGGGATAGCGGCGAAGGGAACGACAAAGTCCAAATCCCAGCCGAGACCCTTCTTAGTGTCGTAGATGTAGTCGACCAGGGCCTCAACATCCTGCTTGCTACCCTGGTTGAAGGGAACAACGACGAGCTGGGAGCCACGAGCACCGAAGCGGGCGTACATGGCCTGGTAGTACTCAGTGACCTCACGGGAGAAGCGACTGGTGGTGACAACAACCTTGGCACCTCCGCTGATGAGACCCTGCAGAACCTCGGCACCAATGGAACCGGCACCGGCACCGGTCATCAAGACGTTCTTACCCTGGAAGGTGAGACCGTCACGGGCAGCAGACTCGAGCACATTGAGGTAGGTGCCAGTGAGCTTCTTGTTGTAGTCCCAGCCGTGCTCGGTCTTCTTCTTGAGGTGAAGGAAGGGGATAGTCTCGACCTTGCCGGGGCGAGTGGCAGTGCGCTTGAGACCGTTGCGACCCTTCTTGGCGGAGCCGTTCTCCTGGGGAATGATCTGACCCTCGTTCATGCCAAGAGCGTGCAGGACATCCTTGTACAAGGTGTCGAACTGGATCTGAGAAGACTTGGAAAGACGGTGCTGCTTGCGGATCATCTTGTAGACGTTCTTCAGGTCGTGCTGAACCTTGGTGCGGTTGCTGTACTCGGAAATGGGGCCACCCTCGGCCATGTGCTTGACGTAGTGCTCGAGCTTGCGAGCGCTGGCACGAGGAGCTTCCTTGTAGCCAATGCTGCCACGGGAATCGATGGTGGTCTGGGGACCGGTAGGCACAGCAACATCCTTATAGACAGGAGCCACGTTCATGACCTCTTGACAGTTATCAATGAGCTGCTGTCCGAGTTCCTTGGCAAGCTGGTAGGTTTCTCCACGCTCGGTAGGGCAGTTGTCGATGTGGTATTGCATGAATTCGAGGAGGAGGGGGTTGGAGCGGTTCATAATACGGATGCACTGGCTGACAATCTCCCGATCGACGACTTCCAGACGGCCAAAGATGATATCGTAGTACATGCTCAAAGCATCCTGACGAGCCCAGTTCCACGAGGAATCGTAGACACGAGCCTTGAGAGCGTTGAAGGAGGGCTCAATGCCAGAGGCGTAGAAGTCACCGTGCTCTGCCTGCCACAAGTCCAGCTGGGCCTGAAGAGTCTTTTGGGTCTCCTGGGAGGTAATGTAGGCCTTTTCGCCACCACGAAGATCCATCTTGAGGTAACGGGCGATGATCTCGAGCTGCTGCTTGAAGAGAGCCTTCTGATCCTTGGTCAGGGCATCGATAGCAGCAGGGTCCATCATCATACCACCACCGCCGCCACCGCTATCACCACCGGCGACAGGAGCCGAGAGGTTCACTCCGGAGCTGGCAGCGTACTTGTTGGTCACATCATCCAGGTAAGCCTTGGCATCGCCTTCGGCACCCAGACGAGCAGCAGGCTCCATGGTGAGCGCGAGCAAGAGCACACCGTCCTGGCGGCCAGAGCCCAAGCCCCAGCGAGTCTCCAAGTACTTGCGTACGGAAGTGATGTTGAAGCCACCAGGCATCTTGGAGGAGACCATGCGGGCAATCAGAGAAGAGGACTGCTTGCCCAATTGACCGTTAAATGTGGCTTGCATCGAGGCACCGAGCTCATCGAGGGGAACATCCTCGGGCTTCTCTGGTGTGGAACCGAATTCCTTACCCAGGTCACCCAGGATTTCATTCTGTAATGTGGACTTGCCTATTGGCCGTTAGTACTGAACAATCTCCAATCTTTCTCTCACAAAATGGGAGGGGGAGCAGTATTCTTACCTCCGACAAGATCCTTAATAGCTTTTGTCAAGGGAACATCTGCAAGGCTCTTCTTCAACTTCTGAGCGACCAATGTCCGTAGCACATCGACGGCTGTGACAGGGACATCCTCCACGGCAGCAGCCGGGCCAGCACTCGGAGCTGCGGGGGCCGCAGCCGCCGCCGGCGCGGCAGCCGGAGCGGCAGCAGGGGCACCTGACGAAGCCGGCTCGGCGGCTTCGGGCTCCTCCTCCACGGGATCGACATCGTAGTAGATCTCCTTCGCGTCCTTATTGTAGCACAAAATCTGACGCTGCACTGAAGTGGCCGCATCGTAGGCCTCGTACTTGGAGGCTAGTGTCCGCCGGGCCATTCCTCCCAGGGTATCTGCGGGACCGATTTCCACAATGCGCTCGGTGCGCTGCTCGGCGAGAATCACATCCTGTGTCTCGATCCATCTGACGGGGGAGGCGAATTGGTAGGCGAGCAACTCCACCAGCAAGGTGTGAGCAAGCTCTTGTTCGATTTCCGGACGCATGTTGGAGGAAGTCTGGGTATCAATTGATTAAAAAACACAAAGGACGTGTCCGTCCTGGCTGAATTGCGGGCGCGACGAAGGGGCGTCGCAAAGTAAGCCCGAGAATAAAGAGTAATAAGAGTAAAGGGTGGTTGATAGGGGGGGGAGAGGGGAGGGGAGTGGAATCGAGAAGAGGAAGAAATTAAAGACCAAGTTCCTGTCCCGGATGTCAGTTGAGGTCCTGAAAGTCAAGAAAAAAAAGGTGGGAAGTCGGAGAGCTCTTTGGTAATCCGATTACCCGTAATTTTCCCACACTTTTTTTTACTTTTGGAACAATTGGCACACTCACCCCAGAATTATTTTGGATAGACAAATTCCCAAGCAAATCGGCAGAAGTGATAGTCTTAATGGGACGAGAGGTTCAACCAGCGAAAATCGGGGGAATTGGGGGACTACGAAAATTGGTGAGGGCGTTGGGGTTCCAGAGCTTCGGCCGGAAGTAGGATTGGAGCAGTGTGAGGCTACAGGCTACAGTCTACGTATGGGGATTCACCCCAGTGCTTTTGACACCAGTTGGCAGCGTTGCCCCCTTCGCACCAGCGGATGACTCCGAATTAATCACGCATCACCAATCAGCCTCGCATCGAAGAGCGTCGAACTGTCGACTCGAATCCTCAACGGGTCCAAGTCGCAACCCATTGGGGCGGGTCTGTGACGGCGCTAAACCGCTTTCAGCTACATGCAGTTCAACAGCGGATCTTTTTTTCTTTCCTCCCACTCGCATTGTTATAGTGTGTAGTTGTATGTTTCTTGAAGTCAACTCTGTATCTTGCTCTTAATACCCTTTAACTTGGAACTTCTGGTCGATTGGACTGGACTGAGTGAGTGTCTTTTCTTTTAATTCCCCGTTCCTGCCTGTGGGAGCTAACCTGGGTCGTTCCTTCCTTAGAACTTCTTTTTCCCTACTTCCGCTTCTCCACGCTTTCCTCTTTCTCTTCCTCTTCCTCTTTCTCCCACTCCCACTCCCTCTCCTCCTCCCCTCCCCTCCCTCAAAATTTATACACACAGAGAGAGAGAGCATCATGTACGGCACATCGACCGGCCCTCAAACCGGAATTAACACCCCTCGATCCTCTCAATCTCTCCGCCCTCTTATCCTCTCGCATGGCTCTCTCGAGTTCTCCTTTCTCGTGCCGACCTCGCTTCATTTCCATGCCTCGCAGTTGAAAGATAGCTTCACCGCATCCCTACCGGAACCCACAGATGAATTGGCGCAAGATGATGAGCCTTCATCAGTGACAGAGCTTGTGGCTCGCTACATTGGCCATGTGGCACACGAGCTCGACGAGGGGGAAGATGATGCCACAGGCAACTACATGGATGTCTTGAAGCTCGTGATGAACGAATTTGAACGGGCCTTTATGCGCGGCAATGATGTCCACGCCGTGGCAGCGGCTCTGCCCGGCATTGTGGCCAAGAAGAACCAGGTCGTCGAGGCCTACTATGCTGGGCGAGCTGCGGCGGGCCGGCCCACCAAGCCTTACGACTCAGCCTTGTTCCGGGCGGCCTCGGATGAGACTGCCGGCATCTACTCGGTCTTTGGTGGACAGGGCAACATTGAGGAATACTTTGATGAATTGCGCAGCATTTACAACACCTACCCCTCCTTCGTGGAGGACCTTATTACTTCCTCTGCGGAGCTGCTTCAATCGCTCTCTCATGAGCCCGAGGCGACCAAGCTGTACCCCAAGGGTCTGGATATCATGCGCTGGCTGCAGGATCGGGACGCTCAGCCCGATATCGATTATTTGGTGTCCGCCCCGGTGAGTCTGCCGTTGATCGGATTGGTGCAATTGGCCCACTACACAGTGACCTGCAAGGTCTTGGGCCGTCAGCCCGGTGATATTTTGGAGCGCATTCTGGGAACCACTGGACACTCCCAGGGCGTGGTGACCGCCGCTGCGATTGCGACTGCCACCAGCTGGGAGTCCTTCGCCAAGGCGGCGAAGAATGCCTTGACAATGCTCTTCTGGATTGGTCTTCGCAGCCAGCAGGCTTACCCCCGTACTTCCCTCGCTCCCTCCGTTCTCCAGGACTCCAATGAGAACGGCGAGGGTACTCCTACTCCTATGCTGTCCATCCGTGACCTTTCTCGTACCGCTGTTCAGGAGCACATTGATGCCACCAACCAACATCTGCCCGAGGACCGCCACATCGCCATCTCTCTGGTGAACAGTGCCCGCAACTTTGTTGTGACTGGACCTCCCATCTCGCTCTACGGTCTCAACCTGCGTCTGCGTAAGGTCAAGGCCGCCACTGGTCTCGACCAGAACCGTGTGCCCTTCACCCAGCGCAAGGTTCGCTTCGTCAACCGTTTCCTCCCCATCACGGCTCCTTTCCACAGCCAGTACCTCACCTCGGCTTATGATCGTATTCTTGAGGACCTCGAGGATATCGATATCCCCGCCAAGTCTCTTGTGATCCCCGTCTTTGACACCAAGACCGGCGAGGATCTGCGCGCTCTCGGTGACAAGAGCGTTGTTCCCTCGCTGATTCGCATGATCACTCATGATGCTGTCAACTGGGAGCAGGCTACCGTTTTCCCCCGTGCCACCCACATCTTGGACTTCGGTCCTGGTGGCATCTCCGGTCTAGGTGTTCTCACCAACCGTAACAAGGACGGCACTGGCGTTCGCGTCATTCTTGCCGGCGAAATGGATGGCACCAACGCCGAGGTTGGCTACAAGCCTGAGTTGTTCGACCGTGATGAGCACTCGGTGAAGTATGCTACCGACTGGGTTAAGGAACACGGCCCTCGTCTGGTGCAGACCTCTACTGGTCAAACCTACGTCGACACCAAGATGAGTCGCCTGTTGGGTATTCCCCCCGTGATGGTTGCTGGTATGACCCCCACAACCGTCGCCTGGGACTTTGTGGCCGCCACTATGAACGCTGGCTACCACATCGAGTTGGCCGGTGGTGGTTACTACAACGCCAAGACTATGACCGAGGCCATTACCAAGATCGAGAAGGCCATTCCTCCTGGACGTGGTATCACCATCAACTTGATCTACATCAACCCCCGTGCTATGGCCTGGCAGATCCCTCTCATCGGTCGCTTGCGCGCTGATGGTGTCCCCATTGAGGGTCTGACCATCGGTGCCGGTGTGCCCTCCATCGAGGTCGCCAAAGAGTACATTGAGACTCTTGGTATCAAGCACATCGCTTTCAAGCCCGGTTCAGTCGACGCCATTCAGCAGGTCATCAACGTTGCCAAGGCCAACCCCAAGTTCCCCATCATCCTTCAGTGGACCGGTGGCCGTGGTGGTGGTCACCACTCGTTCGAAGACTTCCACCAGCCCGTGCTTCAGATGTACGGCCGCATTCGCAAGCATGATAACATCATCCTTGTTGCTGGCAGTGGTTTCGGTGGTTCCGAGGACACCTACCCTTACCTCTCTGGTGAGTGGTCTCACAAGTATGGCTACCCTCCCATGCCCTTCGATGGTTGTCTCTTCGGTTCTCGTATGATGATCGCCAAGGAGGCCCACACTTCTTACAACGCCAAGAAGGCCATTGCTGATGCCCCTGGTGTCGACGATGTCGAGTGGGAGAAGACCTACAAGGGTGCCACCGGCGGTGTGATCACCGTTCTCTCCGAGATGGGTGAGCCCATTCACAAGCTGGCCACCCGTGGTGTGCTGTTCTGGCAGGAGATGGACCAGAAGATCTTCAAGCTCGACAAGGCCAAGCGCGTCCCCGAGCTGAAGAAGCAGCGCAACTACATCATCAAGAAGCTCAACGATGACTTCCACAAGGTGTGGTTCGGTCGCAACGCTGCTGGCGAGACCGTTGACCTCGAGGATATGACCTACACCGAGGTTATTCACCGTATGGTGGATCTCATGTACGTCAAGCACGAGGCCCGCTGGATCGACCCTTCCCTGAAGAAGTTGACCGGTGACTTCATTCGCCGTGTTGAGGAGCGTTTCACCACTGCCGAGGGCCAGGCTTCTCTGTTGCAGAGCTACTCTGACCTCGACATTCCCTACCCTGCCGTCAATGACATCCTGGCTGCCTACCCCGAGGCTGCTAGCCAGCTGATTAACGCTCAGGATGTGCAGCACTTCCTGCTGCTTTGCCAGCGTCGTGGCCAGAAGCCTGTTCCTTTCGTTCCCGTCCTGGACGAGACCTTTGAGTTCTTCTTCAAGAAGGATTCTCTGTGGCAGAGTGAGGACCTCGAGGCCGTTGTTGACCAGGATGTCGGCCGTACCTGTATCCTTCAGGGTCCCATGGCCGTTCGCTTCTCAAACATCATTGACGAGCCCGTCCAGGCCATCCTTGATGGCGTTCACGAGGGACACATTGCCAGCCTTCTGCGTGATTCCTACGGCAACGACAAGTCCAAGGTCCCCACCATTGAGTACTTCGGCAGTCAGCTCCTGAACACCGACGCTGAGTCCGAGCTCGACGGCCTCACTGTCTCGGAGGAGCCCAACAAGATTAGCTTCCGTCTCTCTTCCTCTCCCTCTGCTGTCCTGCCTGACGCCGACCGCTGGCTGAGCCTTTTGGCTGGCAAGGTCTACTCCTGGAGACACGCTCTGTTCTTGGCCGATGTTTTCGTCCAGGGCCACCGTTTCCAGACCAACCCCATGAAGCGCATTGTTGCGCCCACAGCAGGCATGTTTGTTGAGGTTGCCTACCCCAATGACCCTGCCAAGACTGTGATCAGCGTCCGTGAGCCTTACCAGTCTGGCAAGCTTGTCAAGACCGTCGAGGCCAAGGTGAACGAGAACGGTCAGATCAGCCTGACCTTGTTCGAGGGCCGCACTGCCGAGAGTGGTGTCACTACCCTGTCCTTCCTGTTCACCTACCACCCCGAGACTGGTTACGCTCCCATCCGCGAGGTCATGGGTGACCGCAACGACCGTATCAAGGAGTTCTACTACCGCATCTGGTTCGGCAACAAGGACGTGCCCTTCGACACTCCCACTACCGCCACTTTCAGCGGTGGCCGTGAGACCATCACTTCCCAGGCTGTTGCAGACTTTGTCCACGCCGTTGGCAACACCGGTGAGGCCTTCGTTGACCGTCCCGGTAAGGAGGTCTTCGCGCCCATGGACTTTGCCATCGTCGCCGGATGGAAGGCTATTACCAAGCCCATCTTCCCCCGCACCATTGATGGTGATCTCCTGAAGCTGGTTCACTTGTCCAACGGTTTCAAGATGGTTCCCGGCGCTGAGCCCCTCAAGGTTGGCGATGTCCTGGACACCACCGCCCAGATCAACGCCGTCATCAACCAGGAGTCTGGTAAGATGGTTGAGGTCTGCGGTACCATCACCCGCGAGGGCAAGCCCATCATGCACGTCACCAGCCAGTTCCTTTACCGGGGTGCCTACACCGACTTTGAGAACACCTTCCAGCGCAAGGATGAGGTCCCCATGCAGGTTCACTTGGCCACCAGCCGGGATGTCGCCATCCTGCGCTCCAAGGAGTGGTTCCGCGTGGACGACTCCGAGACTGAACTTCTTGGTGCCACCCTGACCTTCCGTCTGCAGAGTTTGATTCGCTTCAAGAACCACACTGTCTTCAGCAACGTCCAGACCATTGGTCAGGCTCTCCTCGAGCTTCCCACCAAGGAGGTCATCCAGGTCGCTTCCGTTGAGTACGAGGCCGGTGACTCCCACGGTAACCCCGTCATCGACTACCTGCAGCGTAACGGTACTTCCATTGAGCAGCCCGTTTACTTCGAGAACCCCATTCCTCTCAGTGGTAAGACTGCTTTGGAACTGCGTGCTCCCGCATCCAACGAGACCTACGCTCGCGTCTCTGGTGACTACAACCCTATTCACGTTTCTCGTGTCTTCTCCAGCTACGCCAACCTGCCTGGAACTATCACCCACGGCATGTACAGCAGTGCCGCTGTCCGCAGCCTTGTTGAGACCTGGGCTGCTGAGAACAACATCGGTCGTGTTCGTGGCTTCCAGGTTTCCCTGGTTGGCATGGTTCTGCCCAACGACATGATCACCGTCAAGCTCCAGCACGTCGGTATGATTGCTGGTCGTAAGATCATCAAGGTCGAGGCTTTCAACAAGGAGACCGAGGACAAGGTTCTCGAGGGTGAGGCCGAGGTTGAGCAGCCCGTTACCTCCTACGTCTTCACCGGTCAAGGTTCCCAGGAGCAGGGCATGGGTATGGAGCTCTACGCTAGCAGCCCCGTTGCCCAGGAGGTCTGGGACCGTGCTGATCGCCACTTCATGGAGAACTACGGTCTTTCCATCATCGACATTGTCAAGAACAACCCCAAGGAGCTCACCGTTCACTTCGGTGGTCCCCGTGGTAAGGCTATCCGCCATAACTACATGTCGATGACTTTCGAGTCCGTCAACGCCGACGGTTCCATCAAGTCTGAGAAGATCTTCAAGGAGGTTGATGAGAACAGCGCTTCTTACACCTACCGCTCCCCCACTGGTCTCCTTTCGGCCACCCAGTTCACTCAGCCTGCCCTGACCCTGATGGAGAAGGCCAGCTTCGAGGACATGCGCTCCAAGGGCTTGGTCCAGCGTGACAGCAGCTTCGCCGGTCACTCGCTCGGTGAATACTCTGCCCTCGCCGCCCTGGCTGATGTCATGCCCATTGAGAGCTTGGTGTCTGTCGTGTTCTACCGTGGTCTGACCATGCAAGTTGCCGTCGAGCGTGACGAGCAGGGTCGCTCCAACTACTCCATGTGCGCTGTCAACCCCAGCCGTATCTCCAAGACCTTCAACGAGCAGGCTCTTCAGTACGTTGTTGAGAACATCGCCGAGACCACCGGCTGGCTTTTGGAGATCGTCAACTACAACGTCGCCAACATGCAATACGTTGCCGCTGGTGACCTCCGCGCCCTGGACTGCCTGACCAACCTGCTCAACTTCCTCAAGGCCCAGAACATTGACATCCCCGCTCTCATGCAGAGCATGTCTCTGGAAGACGTCAAGGAGCATCTCGTCGGCATCATCCAGGAGTGCGTCAAGCAAACCGAAGCCAAGCCCAGCCCCATCAACCTGGAGCGTGGCTTCGCCACCATTCCTCTCAAGGGTATCGACGTTCCCTTCCACAGTACCTTCCTGCGCTCCGGTGTCAAGCCCTTCCGTTCCTTCTTGCTGAAGAAGATCAACAAGACCACCATCGACCCCAGCAAGCTGGTCGGCAAGTACATCCCCAACGTCACTGCCCGTCCCTTCGAGATCACCAAGGAGTACTTCGAGGACGTCTACCGTCTCACCAACTCCCCTCGCATTGCTTCCATTCTCGCCAACTGGGAGAAGTACGAGGAGGGTACCGAGAACGCTGCTCGTGCTGCTTAAGCCAAGCTTGTTGATTTGATTCCACTCGCATTCCTTTCTTTCTCGCCAACTGGAAGGAGTGTGAGATGAAACAAAGACCCGGCTTCTGCAGTCTAATCTTGTGAATTTGATTCCCCGAGTTGTTATAATGCTGTGCTTTTGATAGAGACCTGTTTACATTGGGTCATTATGTGGTATGTCTCAAAGCCTTGGAGTTTATGTGCATATAAATGAATTTCATTACCATTGTTTAATTTATGTTAATTTTCTTCAAATATCTTCATGTTCATTGTAAAATGTAGTACTATACAATAACTTCTTCCCTAGTAAATCAGTTGCAGTGGATTGACTTGCTTACAACTAGACAAATACGGAGGCTCTGTTCAGCAATCAAGTAAATCAAACGATTACCAGCACGAAAGTATTGATTTTTCAGATGAACCTGGATTCATCCAGAATATTAGAACCATGAACCTTGTAGTCGAAGTTAAAGTATTTCCAAAGAAAGCAGCAACCATCTCTGCAATCTGCATTTGCAACACATAATATCCATCCTCCACATCCACATCCACCCCCTTCAAGCAATCATCTCAACCCCTCAAAACCAACCCCTCTGGATTTAATTCCCCTTCCAGGGACCAGGCCTCAACATCCGATCCTCCTTCCCATAAACACTGACATCCTTAACAATAGCAATAAACTTGCGATGATTCTCTCCAATCCGAGGTCTGAAAACCTTCAACAGTTCACTACTGGAAATACCAGACGCAGGAATAGCTGCATGGATCTCCGCGGGCGTCGGGAACGAGCCAGAGCCAGAGCCAGAGGCAGAAAGGGGCGTCGAGACGCGGTTTCCGCGCGCGCCTTCGGGGCTGCTGGCGCGGCTGCCGGGGAGCCGGTTGATTGGGGATCCGGCGCGGGATCCGACGGGGGTTCCGCTGCGGGAAGAGATATTGGGTGGGTTGAGTTTGAGTTTCTTTTTGGTTGTTTCGTTGGTTTCGTTCGAGGAGATTGCGCCGGTTTCGACGTCGCTGCCGGAGTTGGCGCCGTTGCCTGGGATGCGGAGGCGTTTGGTGCCCGTCTTGGAATTCTTGTTAGTATGGTTTTAGGGATTGGGGGTTGGGGATTGGGGTGGGATGCCGTTGGGGGACATACCTGCATGGCGGATGGGGACATTGGACGCGATGGGGGCTGCGATGTTGGGTTGGTCTTCTTAGGCTTCTTGCGAGACGTATCGGTGCCGCTGGCGTCCGAGGTGGGAGAGCCGAGTCTCTTGCGGCCTGCGGCTGATTTCTTGAGGGCGTCTGTGTGCTTGGGTCGGCCGGAGGGTGTGTTGGTTCCCTTGGAGGAGCCTTCCTTCTCGGCCTCGCCTTCGGCCTTCTTGCGCTCCTCTTCCTTTGCTTTCTCGGTCTCGGTGTCGTCCGAACTCTGTTGGAAGGTCAATATCGTTCCACTGTCGATAGTCCAACACGGACTGGCAGCAGATACAGGGCGTGACTTACCTCGTCCTCCGAGTATGGGTTGTTTTCAGATCCACTGCTGTAGTCAAAGTTCTTCTCTCTCTTCTTCAAAGCCTTGCGCACACTCTTGCCCAAAACGTGGCGAGCCTCTCGTTCACGCAGCTCTCGCTTCTCTTCTGCTTCGTAGTCTTTCTCGTCCTTGAGATCGAAGACATTAGCCTTGAGCTGATCTTCTTTGATTCTCTTCTCGGCATCCTTGGCATCTTCGTCATCGTTGAAGAGGCCATCATCATGCTCTTCATCGTCAGCGAAACGATCCTCTTCGAAGTCCATCTCACCAGCCTCGAGCCCCGCAGCTCCAGTGCCTGGTAAGCCTTGCTTGCCAGCGTAGACCTTCCGCTGTTTAGCATATGTGTCCAGTTCCCTCTTCTGCTCCAATTCTTGCTGCTTCTCCATGAACCATCTGGGATCCTTGACCTTCTTAGCCATGAACTTCTCAGCTTCCTCAATAGTCAAAGCCTTGAAGTTACTTTTGGCACTAAACTTGTACCACTTCTCAGCCGGGATCATACGCATCTTCCCACCATCCAGAACGAACACCGCATGGGTTCCAGACAGTGCAGCCTCGTAGTTTCCAACCCAAGTGTGCTTGTTATCGAAATCCTCCAGATGCCAATGCAACGCCTCTTCGTACTTGATGCGCATCTTCGCGACTTCCTCGGGTGTCATATCAGATTTGAAGACCTGCTGGGTCTTTTGTTTCGGGGCATTAGGCCGTTTGGATGTAGCTCCCAAAGCAGGCGCGATCTGAGCCATGTTCTGGGCGCGCTCCTTCTCACGTGCCGCTCGGCGCGCATCGAAAGCTTCGCGCTCGGCCTCATCCATAGGCGGAGCATCTGGATCTTCAAATCGTGAAATATGTGGGGAGGGTTCCTGGCCGCGCCGTGGATCACGACGGTGCAGTCGGACTGGTCGGGTAAACTGTGTTTCATCGCGGGGGTCGACATTCTTCTTTGATGCGAAGCGCGCAATGTGGTGCTTCAATCCTTCCATGAGAGCTCGCTTTGTCGTGACGACCGGGTAATCGAAGTATTTATCAGTGAGTAGCGGACCACTGAATCCATTGACGGGGGCATTGTTGCTCGTCACGCCGAGTGAAGGCCTCTCAATAGGAGCTGGTGGGATGTTCGATACTGGAGGGCGCGTTGGAAGAGTCTTGGTAGCTATCCGACCGCCCGGAGCAGCTCCGGCTGGCTTGGGAGCTGGTCTTCTTTTTGGTCGGACCAATGGATCTGCAGCCTTCGGTCGGCGCATTCTCATGGGTGGCCCGCCATTTGGGCCTGTTGGAGTTCGGGCATTCGAGGGGTTTGTTGGAGTCGACATCTTTCCGGGAGAGCTGTTGGTCGCTGCAGAAGATGACACAACCTAGTGATCAGATGACCATGAAAGAATACCGCAGTGAATGACTCAACGAAGAGCCAGTCGGGTATTTGCGATAGAGGAAGGTGGTGGAGGAGGGAGGAGATGGGAAAAGCAAGGATGAGGAGTTGTGCTCGCGACGTATGACGGCAGGCTTAGTCAGCCTGGCCGGGTTTGAACCTTGGAAGTTTATACTTCAAAGACAACAAAGGCCTTTACTCTGTGTAGATAATGCTATGAAGCATTGGACGGGTTCTAGGTACGAGTCCTGAAATGTGTGTTTTGACCTTTCCATGGCCATCTTTTGCTCGTCTTCGAGCACCTCGAGCTAATAATCTAGATCAGATAAAGGTCCTGATTTGAAACGACATTTGACCTCTGCTATGCAAAGTTCACTTCATTCATTATTGACATTCTTTCATAAGTTCTTTATACTTTGTACTTTGTACTTTGAGCTGAGATTCTTTGATCTCAGCTCTACTGACCAAACTTTTGACCAGGTTCTAATTGTTTATACGGACAAGCAATCCAGTCACAACCCTAAAAATGACCAGGTTAGCACAAAGACCCGAGCATCAAAAGGTAATAAAAACACAAAGAAGAACTCACCTGTTTGTAAATCTCCGTTCCCCACCACTTGAATCCATCAACCCAGCCAGGATAAATGAACGCGAAGAATACAACCACAACAGCAAACGCCAGCCCCGAATCCAAGGCAGCTGACAAAGTCATGGCATATTTCTCCCACCAAGCAGTCCTCCGTCTCCGAATCACATAATTAAATATGAAACAGACAAGAGCCCAGATGGAGAAGTTGAGTCCGGTGGCAGGTGGAATCCAACTTAGACTGCCGAATAGAATAGGGAAGTTGACCTTCCGCCAGAAACTTTTCTTGCTGTGTCGGCCTAGAAGCCAAGTTCCCAGCGGTGCCACAGCACCTATCAAGAAGGCCCATACAAGTGGTCTGTAGAGACCTCCTGGACCGAAGAAGCGCTGGGGCCCAACGACTCCCCAGAGAATGCTGCCGTTGAAATGGACTCGGGCGATGGGGCAGTTAAAGCCGTTGATGGCTTCGGGCGTGCACAATTTCGGGATGAAAGTGAACATCCAATTTAGTACCCCTATCTGGGTTAGACTTGAGACTAGCGTTGCCATCATTTGCACGCCGAACAGGATTCGGGGTGGGATTTTCATGTAGTGGCCGAGTTTTAGGTCAGAGGAGAACTTGATGCCTTGCGCAGAGCTGATGTATGAATATGTCACGAAAATCATGTTCGCCACTGGTCTTCCTGGAAAGACTATGCCACAGATGAGTTGGCAAATTAGGTAGAGGCTGCTGTGTTGATTTGTGACTGCCATAATGATGCCCACTGGAATGAAGAAGATACTGGTAATGGCCAGGGCTAGAAGTAGTCCGTACCAGGGAAGATGGGTGGGATAGCTTGAGAATAGTTAGTTTGGATAATTTGAAACAGGGTAGAACCACGTACTATTCCACTGTAAAAGTTGCGATAGCCAACATGGAAATGAACACAAGTATGTACCACGTGAGAGGAGCATCTTTGTAGCGTCTCATCAAGCGGCAGTGGACATCTTCCATTCCAAGTTGGCTTTCCAGACGAGGGTCTGAGCCACTCCTTGAAATATTAAAACTTTGCTGGCTGCCATTGTTATCGCCTCGAAGTGGCTGATATGTCTCCATTGCTGGGACATCTTGTCTCTCATCAAAAGCCTTTCTGGTCTGTTGCCAGATGTCTTTTCCATACCAGCAAATAGTGTGGGTGACAAGAGACGTCAAAGCAGCGAACTGTACTCCATATGACAACACGTAGGTAATTGGGAGGTATACTGGAGAGTAGTCTTTGTAGGCTTGTTCGTCAAACAAGAACTCCCCGGTCAGGATTCGACTGACGTTGTAAGGTTTTCCAGTATTATCAAAGACGGCCGTTGAAAGTATAGGCATGTATGAGGAGAAAAGAACGTTTTTGTAATCTGTTTCGAGTTAGAATGGGATAGGCGACTGTGGTGTAGAAAATCTTACAAAGGATTGGAGCAAGTGCCCAAATGACGATCACTAGGCCTGTCACAATATTGGCAGCGGCCCACCAAGGCGTTAGTAATGGAGAGCCAATGTAGGCAATCTGAGCCCAATCAAAAGTCAAAGGAAACATCCCAAGGCCTGAAGCAACACCAAACTAGAGCAAGTCAGTCTGGAGCACTTGAAGACGAATGCTAGAGACGTACCAAGTTGGAAACCACAACATTTTTAGGCGCCAGCCAGGTGATCACATTGAAGTAACTGAGAGCAGGCATCAACAGCCCTGGAACAAAGTACCATAGAAATGCTCCGGCCCAAACAATGATGAAGAACTTGTATCGAGAGATACTCCAGCCATTGGCCTTTTTGTTGACAGACTTGTGCATGGTAGAAAACATAGCTGTAGACATCAGCGTCCCCGGCCAGATCATGGCTGAAGGCCGGACCAAGAATCGTCGGGTCAGTCCGGCGAATGCATAACCCAAGACTTGGGTTGAGATAATGAGCAAGAGTTGGTACATGATTGGAACCTCTTGGTTGTAAAATTTGTGTTGCTCAACAAGAACCTGCTATGATTTAGATTTGGTAGTGTTCAAAATTCGAGGGACACTTACATCAGTGGCGAAAGCAAATCCAAAAGAAACATTACTGCTGATGTAGACGCAAGCATGTTCTTTCTCGTTCCAACGGCCCTGGCCAAACCAGAGTCTAATTCGAGTCCCTAATGAAGTAGGAAGTGGATCAATGTCGCCGTTGAGTGATTCTCGATGATGAAGGGTTCCGTTCTCGAATACTTCGACAGGATCACCTGTATGTTTACAAAGCACGTCCCAAAACTTGCCGAGTGGATGAACCAAAACGAGAGCAATAATTGGGGTGATGGCCACGCTGGGATAGCGCAGTGAAAAGAAAAGATTGGCAGCAGAACCTGTTAGAGAAAAGACCAATGACAGGATCCACATTCGTGGTGCTATACATCAAACATCAGACAAAGGACAAGACTCAAGATTGCCGAACATACTGTTAATAGAAAGAGTCACATCGTCAGTGGCCGGCACCGAAGCTCGTACTTGAGCATACCTAAGAGACCAACTATATCAGCAATGAACCTCAACATACAGACAGACACGCTGTCCAACTCACGGCGAATTATCCGGCGGATCCTCCTCAGAGGACTTTGAATCATCATCATCAATATCTGAGACATCTTCTTCATCACTAGTCATATAAAGTGACGAAGCGGGCGTCTCCTGCATGACCGGGTTACCCGGTACAGCCAGACCCGTTGCAAAGGAGAACTTAGAATCAGCACCCATGCCTACATCAGACGCAGCAGAAGACGGCCTTCGATTGCGTCTCTCGGCATACATGCTATTTCGTCGTCTAACAAAGGAATGAGACCGTCGCGGCGCAGCACTTGAGCTCGCCCCATTTTCAAAGCTAGCACGCTGCAACCGACCTTTACGCCGAGAGCCGGACGACCTGGTCGTCCCGGTCGCAGTCTCAGCCCCAGTCTCTACCTCGTCGGACCCATCTTCGTCTCCATCTGGAATGCGCACGGCTCCGTACGTCGCGGCACCCAGCGCGGGCGACGAAAGAAGAGGGGCGCGAGACATAAAGGCCCGCACGCGCTGGGCAATTGTCTCCGAGCCTGAGCCTGGGTCTGTGCCTGTGCCTGTGTCTGGGTTCACGTCGGGCGGTAGATCGATGTCCGAGTCACAGTCACTGTACTCATTGTTGCAAGAATCCGAGTCGACAGGATCTTGATTTTGAGCGGGAAGCCACTTGCGCCTCGGGGCCGAGGGGCAAGACAGCTTCCGCGTCCGCAGTGGAATATCGGTCGTCGTGATGGGGGATGATGAAATACTGTACGTATTTCCGGTTTACTATATGGCCTGCAGTAGCTTCAAATTTTGGTGGTGCATTGGAGGAATCAGAGGTGGAAGAGAGCAGAGCTAGTCAGGACTAGAGTCGTAGTGTGGTCAGGCAGACCCACCCGACATCGGCACGGGCTTTGGATCTCTCTTACGTCGTCTACTACTGTACTTGCTCGACTTGAATATTTGGATATCACAGTCAACGTGGTGTTCTATATACAATTGAGGTATCTACGCTAAAACAGTTCTACTACCTGATCGTCCTCGTTTTGGGCAGGCTCCAATTGAGCCTGCTCGGGCTCTTGGCCCTCACCCTCCTCGTCACGCATGAGGACCTGCACCAATCGATCGCAAGCCTCTTCCACATTCTCGTCGCCAGCATGCAAATGTGTCTCACGGATCAGAGGGTAGACCTTGACCGCACGCATCTTCTCTCGGCCTTCCCGAGTGGTAGTCATGAGGAGCAATGTTTCCAGGTGGGTCGCGACGATGGTGTTGTCGCTGTCCCGCTGTTTGTCAGGGGGCAGTAGCTGGAGATCGGGGAGCATGTCCATGCTGTCCTCGTCGGAGAATTCTTCAGGTCCGGCAAGGGGGAGAAGCAGGTAAGGCAGGAGGTTCACAGCGTCCTCGTCGAAGAGCATGGGGTGCGAGGCGATGTCGAAAGCCACGTTCTTGATTGTGGATGCTACACCCTTGCGGCGGATGTTGCTCTTGTGCTCGGTGAAGACGGTGAGCTTGGTGATGGGCACGACGCCGTCGTACTCCTGGCGCTCGGTGAAATACTTCCGACCCTTCTCGGTCTGCGATAGATCGGCGAAAACGTATGACAGGTAATCGTAGTTGGCGTGCTTGTTGAGACCACCTTCAGCGCCCTTGACGAAGCAGTCCATGATCTGGTCAATGGCGTTCTCTGAGGTCGATACAGCCTCGGGGACCTTGCGCTTGAGCTCGAACAGTTTTTGTAGGACGTCGGACTTGACCAGATTGGCCAACAGCATGGCGACTTCGTCGACGTTGGGATCCTTGACACTCTGATGTACCTGTATTAGCATGGATCTTGCGCATCCCACTCGGATTCACTCACGGTCAACTTCAAGAGCAGGGTCTCAATGAATTGGTCATCCTCGGCGAGAACCTTCAGCACTTCCTCGTCGCTGGACAAATTGACCAGCATTGTCAATGCATTTTTGGCAATTGGCTATAGCACGTCAGTTGGTATATCCCCCCCACCAAATCGATCTCCACGCACCGTGTAATCCCGGGCGAGAAGCTTCAGGTCGCGAACGGGGAGTAGTTGATCGCTCTTGAACAGGTCGGGCTGCGCGGTAGAGAATCCGACGAGGTTTTCGCAGGCTAAATATGTCCTGTCAGTCTATGCGCCGCGGATTTGCGAGGGTCGTTCCTACCGATTTGTCTGATCTGGGTGTTTCCGTGGTGGAGGAATTCCACCAGCTATAGAATTGGTGAGCCTCGGTTCACACCATGGGTTGCGCAGTCTTACCTCTTCAAGTTCGGTAGGCATGTTGTACTCAAATGACAAGCCTGTGTAAATGTGTCGTTCAAGTAAGTGTCAAGAAGTGTGCCCTAAGATTTTTTTCGGAAGTGGGGGTGTTTCGACGTCACTAGAAACGCGGAGATTCTCTGACCAAGCAGATCTATAGATGTTGATATGGGCACTTCTGCTAATGTTGGTGGATATAGATTTCCTCCTGGTACATTACTTACTTCAGAATAGCCAAATAGTCCCTCTCCAAGTCGTAGTCAATTGCTCTAATCTCCGGCTGCCCCGCCTCTAGCGCTGTCCGGGGAGAGATCCTCCATACTTCCTCTATACTCTACTCTTTACACTCTCCCCCTACACCCTATAGTCTACACAATGGAGCCCAACCTCACCGAAATCCACGACTATCTCATCGAGCTCGCCTTCAAAGCCGGCGACATAATCAACAATGCCCTCCCAGAAACCAGCAGCACAGGAGCCAAAAAGAACAGTCCGTCCTGGATCCCCAACTCCCCCCATACAAAACCACCCTAACACATACCCCCCAGGTGCAGACCTCGTAACCGAATATGACCGCGCAGTCGAAACAATGATCTCAACCTCCCTCCGCGCCAAATTCCCCGAGTACCTCTTCCACGGCGAAGAAACCTACGACCCAGCCAAACCCCTCACAGACGCCCCAACCTTCATCGTAGACCCAATAGACGGCACAATCAACTTCATCCACAGCTTCCCCTTTGCCTGCGTCTCTCTCGGCTTCGCCGTGAACCGCGTCCCCGTCGTGGGCGTCGTGTATAACCCCTCCACGAAGACGCTCTACTCGGCCATCAAGGGGCAGGGAGCGTTCGTGAACCGTTCGACGAGGTTGCCGCTGCGTGGGGAGAATGTTGAGCCCCTGTCGGGGCTGTCGAATGCGCTGGTGGCGATTGAGTGGGGGTCGGATCGGAGTGGGCGGAACTTTGAGACGAAGGTGAGGACGTTTGAGATGCTGGGACGGGCCAAGGCCGATGGCGGGGCTATGGTGCGGTCGTTTAGGAGCTTGGGGTCGGCGGCTTTGAATCTGTGTGCTGTTGCGGAGGGGACGGTGGATTTGTATTGGGAGGGGGGCTGTTGGGCGTGGGATGTTTGTGCTGGTTGGGTGATTTTGAATGAGGCTGGGGGGCGCATGGTGGGTGGAAATCAAGGGGAGTGGGAGGCTACGCTGGATGGGAGGAAATATCTTGCTGTTCGGGGTTCGCCCGGGGGTCAGGAGGAGCTTGTCAAGGAGTTTTGGGGGTATATTCAGGGCGAGATGGTCTATTGAGGATCATTCTATGGGGTTACTATATAAGTTACCTGAGATCAAATCTGTATTGCAAAATCCAATTCGTATCCATCACTGACTGCCAGGGTATATCCAAAATATAAAAAGAGTATGTGCAAAAGGGTCCTTCAGTCGTCTATCGAGCCCATCGGAAACCAGAACCTACCTCCTCCTCAAACCCAGACTCACAGTCGTCTTCATCGATTTCTCGATCCGTCCATCGAGCCGAATCCTGCCTCGACACGCAAGTCCGTTCAGTTGGACTCTTGGTCCGCTGGGACTCATTCTCACCGGAGAAAGTTTCACTCCGATGAGCATGATCATGAGCCTGCAACGGATCAGACACATCTAATCCAGCAACATCAGGCAGATCATCCGTATCTGCACCCGTCTCCAATTCAGGCGTCTTAGTTTGATCGTCGACCTCATCACCCGAGCTAGTCGGTCCGATATTAGGAGACCGTGCTCGGTCCACACTGCGCTTCTGCGAATCTTCAATGGCCACCACGGGCGTATGCGCGAAGTGCGTATCAACCAGGTGTTTCACAACAGGCCACCCGTGGGCATTGGTGAACATCCGTCGCACAATAATATTGTTATGCGCATCCGGCTCGAGTCGGACGAGGACCTTGCGCCATGATAGATCGCGGTGATAGGCTCTGGCAATTTTCTCTTCAACCTTGAGGCCGCTCTCGGCGCTGTTGGCGCTGGAGCTTGAGCTTGGGGGTAATTGGGTCGCCGTATGGGGTGCGGACTTGGATTGCTTGTTCTGCAGGGAGCCGAATGCGAGAGTGCGTCGCTTGACGGGCATGGGAGGGGGTATATCTTCTGGGTGGTAAATGCGGTCGTGGAATATGGTTCTCGGCCGCGAGGCAGGGTCCAAGATGAACTCTGGTGGTGGAAGTGGTGGCATCAGTAAATCTCCGGCAGATTCAAAGAATGTTGTTTTCGGGGGTGTGTGGACACCGTCGTTCTCGTGTGTTTGGCCGTGGGCCACAGGCGATGGACCGTCAGTTTCGAAAGAGCTGAGCGTTTGGCTGCGTTTGTAGATGCGGGAATTCTTGCCGCTATGGGGAGTCTTGTTCTCCTTGGGACGGAATAATGACATAAAGGTGTCCAGGGGGCCAAGAGACGCATTTGCTGAGGCATTCTCTTTCGCGGTATTCTCTTCTGGGATGCTCATGTGAGACAAACGATGAGCAGGACTTGTGAGGAAATGGCCGGGGCTCGGAGAGACGGCGTCGTTCCCTTCGTCGCCATTCTGTCCTTGCGGAACTTCAATGGTGGGATGTGAATGCTGACCGGTCTCGGCTGATTCAGTCAGAGGCGATTCATCACCAGAGCGACCCAGTCGCGGTGATTTCGAATGAGCTCCAGTCAACTCTGCCCATCCCCATTCAGCCATGGTTCCGACAAGTCCATTGTCCCTTCTCGCCTTCTCAACCCGGTCCAGACCTTTCCAGTCCAGGAACAAGAGACAAGAGGTGCGCAGAGGAACAATTCCGTCATTCACCACGTTCGAGTACACAGTACGATGCTGGAACTTGCTGAGAACCTCATGCGCCGGGCCACAGGGAAGGATCCGGAGAAGTGGCTTGGAACCAGGATCCGGTTGAGTTTGGTCCTTTGCTGAATCTCCTCTTCCAGCAATGATGGCTCCCCACCCACTTCGGACTTTCGGTGCTGTCCAGCTCAACCCGAGATCCTGCCCAGTACGACCAACCAGACCTAAGTCCAGCGCAAAACGGACATACATTGGGTTTTCATTGCTGAGACCGAGGAAAGGAGTTGCGAGAGCGATAAAGTTGACAGGCTCAATCTTGTCAAAGAACTCGGGGGAGTGCTTCTGAATGTATGCAATTGCATATGTCTGAATCAATCCTCCGAGGGAATGCCCGATGAAACTGATACTAGTGATCTGGTAAGGGTGATCCTCACTCCCAATGGTGTTGTCGCTGTTCTCGGTGGCCACATGATGAGAATTCGATGGGTGACTATGCTGCTTGCGAGCAGTAAAAGGTCGAATGAGTGGATTCGGCTTGGAGCCTTTGAGAGGAAAATAGGGTTGATCGGGATATGTCAAGAGCAAGACATATTTAGCCAGACGCTTTCCGAGATATTGAATACCGCGCTCAGTACGGACAGCGTTACCAGAGAATCCTCGGACAATTATTTCCTCTTCGTCCTCTTCGTCGGTATCAACTTGACTCCCATCGGCAGATTTGGCATGGCTTGCTCTCCTCCTGGACTTCTTTGTAGCCGCGTCGATGCTTTCCTTCATATAGAGCATGTCCGTGCCCAGGTTGCTGTGTAGCCCATGCGTCAGTAGCACAAGATGAATCTTCTTCTTCTTCTTCGTCTTCTTGGCATCTGCAGGTACTTCAGATCCGCTCTGCGGGTCCGGATGTTCTTCCGTAGGAGTTGTCAAATCATGACTCTCGCCCTCTGCATCCTCCTTCGACTCATCGGCAGTAGGAAAAGGCGGACTGTTCCACAAACTATTCGTATCATCGACCTGCAAGGCAATCGCCTTCGAATAAACACCCTTAGCAGCAAGTGCCTGTTTCCCCCTAGCATCAGGCGACCAATGATCCAGTAATTTACCAGGAGGGCCATGGCCACCACTCCAACTCCCGCCAGAGAAGTATTCCAGCGATCTCTCATCGCGGCCAACCAGCAATTCGAAATGTACCGCCGCACTAGAGGAGAAGATCACCTGCGACTGTATCTCAACAATCCACGTAACACTTTGATCCCCATTCGATCCGTCATTCCCGGATAATCCGAAATTCTGCGCATCCTGGACGTGGGACGGGACCTTGATGACGGCGTCCCAACCACCTCCGGCCTTGAGATACGGCTCATACTGCGGAGCGCCTTCTAGATCTTGTCGCTCATACTTGATATTCGGGTCGAATTTCGCCGGGTAGCAGGCGGCGTAGAGTGTGTAGGGGCCATGAAGGTATGCGGCGCGCAGCGGAAGCGCGGAGGTGTTCTTCACCCGGACGTAGAGCTCGGAGGGGATGGGGAGGATTGGGTCAGCTGCGGGCGTGTAGGTGATGGTATATCTGAATCAGGACGAGTTAGTATACGGAGTGTGTTTCGCGAGTCTGTGAGACTCAAGCGCACGCGACAGTTGGTTGTCATCCCCATGAGGAGAGTGTTCCAAATTCCATGCTCCAGGCTCGAGTTGCGCTTCTTCCTTGGCAGACTCACCTAACCACTTCCCCTACTCGTACACTGCCTACTTGGTGAATCATCAACATCTCTGCTGCTTGTTTGGCGTTGGGGCTTTTACGCCACCCAGAAAGGGTGTGGTATCGGGAGCCTTCAGAGGTGAAGGTTCGGTCCAGGGATTGAGAGGCAGAATAGGTGCGCGCAGTTATCAACATCGAATCGGACGGACAATTCCATCATAAAAGAGAAAAGAAATTGAAGCCCTGAAGGGTTGGGGCTGTGTTTATCGGAGATGGCGGGAGAGACACATGATTCCTGGGATCGGCGCTGACTAGGCATTCTATACTTCAGGGCTTCAGGGTTTTAGGGTTGATGGTCAGATTCTCTTGAGCTGCTCTTATTCTCTGCTGAGTCTACTGAATCACTCGAAGTAACCGCGCAGGCTCTTTATACAACTCCATCCACCCACCCTTGTCAACTGCAACAATCTTCCCATCAATACATACCCGCCTCCATCTCTCCTCGTCTTCCAAGAAATCAATCCTCAACCCTTCAATATCGACATACGTCACTGTCTCCTCCGTGACATGCTGACCACCTTGATAAGCAAGAGCCATCAACCGCAACGCATCCTCCGGCAACATAGGTCCAAACCGAAGAAACCTCATCTCACCACTAAGCGGCACAGACTCAGGAGAAATCAAAAACTCCTTCTCGAGACGCGGAACCATAGCAGCAAGCGCATACATATGCTCATCACTTTCCATAATCTCCCGACGAACATCCCCCTCTGCCCCATCATCCCGTAGCGACATGGTGATCCTCCCCTTGAACCGATGACACGGAGACCCATCCGACGGGTAAAGCAGCTCATTAGCAGCCATTTTAAACCGATCAATACCAAACTTGCGGTATTCAAATGTATCACTATCTGCCACGAGCGCGGCATGCAGACCCCAGCTGGCAACGACGGCACAGTGGACCGTTCGGTACGGAGCATTTGCATCTGCATCCGCATCGTCGCCGTCTATCGGCGCCCGCTGACGACCCTCATCCATGACAAACTGGCTCCCAGGCGAGAATCTAGCGCCGAAGACTGGGATGGGAGATGGTGTGCCCCGGAGTAATGTAGACAAACCGGGTACGGGCCCAGATCGTAACCCTATTGAGCTCGCCATGGCGTTGCCGGTCCCGCATGGGATGAGAACGATATTAGGCGGGACTTTCAGCGTTTGTTTTGATTTGTAGAAAATGTCAAGGATGTCAATTAGGCCGCCATCGCCTGAGAGGAGGATAATGGTTTGGGGCACGCCTTCGGCGGCATATTTGATGAATTTGGTTCGAGTCAGTTCGGTGATTGTTTGGGCAGATTCTGTTTCGTAGATCTCGATGCCTTCTAGTCCAATATAGTTAAATAGAGGCTGTATGGCATCTTGGAAGACGATTTGGGCTTTGCCTGTTCCTGAGCCTGTGGATATCACCACTTGGATCACCGGTGGCTTGTCTGTGTTTTGAAGATGGCTTGGAACGGTCGTTATGAAGCTAGATAGCTCTGCCGGTAGGTTCTTTATGTCGAGCTCCTTTAGATATGTGCGCTCTTCTGACTCGTCGCTGTCTTTTTTGGCCTGGAAGAACAGTGCGCGATGCTCGTTGGGTGCCTGGCCTGGCAGTAT
The DNA here is from genome assembly GCF_028828085.1 of Penicillium nucicola. Classification (NCBI taxonomy): domain Eukaryota; kingdom Fungi; phylum Ascomycota; class Eurotiomycetes; order Eurotiales; family Aspergillaceae; genus Penicillium; species Penicillium nucicola. The sequence goes on along the minus strand of NW_026643126.1, from coordinate 2,989,478 downwards.
ACACAGGATGTCATTCAGGTCAATCTTGCCATCGGTGTATTCCAGCGTGTTGCCAGCTATTTCGACATCTAAAGCTGATCCAGCCATTTTGGAGTGGGAAAGAAAGCGAACAACATTCAACAATTCGGTCAACTCGGGGGCTTTGATAAGCCGCGGGGCCGCTTACGCTACTTCAGGTTGATTCTTCATGTGATTTATAAAGCCCTTCCCCTTTCTAAATTGTTTTTCTAGATAGTACAGTCACTAGAGTACAGACGCAATTCGCGATCCAAAATTCAAATAGGGCAATTTCTAGGAATCATTGGCCAGAGACCTCCGCCGAGGCCTCTGGTGAGTCGTCTTCTTCGGGATGAGCGGTATGCTTCTCACTCAGGTTGACCGCGATGAAAGTTTTGGGAAGTTCCACCCTGGTCACAATTAGCAACAAGTATCACATAAGGATCGAGGTAACTCACGTATTGAACTTCGCCTTCAATGTTTCAATCACCTCCTTCCAGTCTTGGTGAGCTGTTAAGCTTCGTCGTGGGGCGCAGCCAATGGCGTGCCTCGAGTCGAGTTGCACGTCAAGAGGATCGAATGCGTGACAACCGGGGCTGACGGAGATTCGGATGGAGTAGGAGTAGGAGTCTGACTCATGATCCCGAGCCTCGTAGAGCTCGAAACAGATCTGGGAGAGATAGTCCAGCTCGGGTATGGCGCTCCTGGCAATCTTGGTTTGAATTCCACCTTCCAGGATGCAGTTCAAAAGAGTGTAGATGTGAGATTCTTTGGTAAAGTAGAAGAAAGACTTGGCATCCTGGGATGCTTGCACTTCTTCCAGATCTCGGACAATCTCTTGCAGAAGAGGAAGAGATGTAAGGAGACCAATCTCCAATTTCTCACTGTCGGTGATACCGTATTCTTGGGGTGTCACGTAGTCAAACAGGACCTTGGCCAGCTTGTACAGGTCCCGGAGCTTGGAAAGTCGCTTGTCCATCTTGCACTTGGTAGTATTAGAGCCAGGGAAAAGCTTGAAGTAGTGATCGTATGAATCATCCAGTGCCCGGAGATGAGGAAGTGACTCGAGCACGCTGCGCTTCTTCAACCCAAAGCGATGAGCGAATGTATGGCCCTCTTCGGGCTTTTCGCTGCCAGGTTCCTGCTGTGCATGCTTGGATTCACCAACTTCCGACTTTGTGCTTTTACCCTTCAGACTAGCCTTGTCATCTTCATCAGCAGCCATGTCAGGAGGCATGAAGACCCATTCCAGGAATTGGCGGTTGTGGAGCGCGTCGAATTTCATGCTATCGTACAGCTCAGAAAGCTTGCTGGGGTCGACCTTTTCAGTGTCACAGAATTCTGCGAAGAGCTTCTCCCATCGCTCCTTGAAGAGTCGGGGGTCTTCACCAGCGCACCAGCGACCCTGAATGTCTTCAATATTAGGTTGATCAGTTGGAACTTCATCTGCCTGAGCAGCATCAAGGCCATTCGATGTAGACCCTGTCAGTTGCGGGGAACCAGCAAACTTCTCGAAGTTATGTCGCATCACGCTACGGTGGAACTTCATTAGTTCAACTACCGTGGCCAGCACAACCGAAGGCTCTGGGATGTTGCTATCCTTGGGCCAAGCAAATTGCGAAGGCGCAGATCCTTCCCTCAAAAGCAATTTGAGCTTCTTCTTGACCTTGTCCATAACATCCTTGGCGGCATTAGAGTCGTCCAGCAAGTCCTTACGAACCTGGATCAAGTCATCGGGAATGTCCTTCTGGTCTAAGAATGAACAAGCCCAAATTTGTGCTAATTAGGAAGTTGGTTAGTATGATATTCAATCTGGGAAGCTCCCATTCCGAGAGGATGGGCGGGATTTAACTCACCACTAGTGCTCACTCTGCGCTCCGAGCTGGTAAATATACGAACATTGTTGAGTGCCTCCTTGTTCAACAACTTGAGATCGTCGCGCATATTCAGCCCAAGATCCTGCGATTGGTAACGGGCAGCATGAGTAGGCTCTCCTCCCCACTTGATCACGAGCTGCAATTTGTCCAAAATCAAGTCATTCTCGGCGGCAGAGAAGCGTGAGAAGGTTGCACCAGAGATAGAATCGCTTCGTGCCTGGCGCAGCTCTTCAGTTTCCGGATGTTCAGGATCCTCAGGCACAGGAGTAAGAACTGTTTCGCCTGTGGAAGCTCCTGGGGTGGAAACAACAGGTGTCGAATCACCCATTTCCTCTGGAGTCCGCTTTCTAAACATGGGTTTGATTTGAACTTTAGTCCCGGGCCAGCCGCCCTTCTTTTCCAGAGACGTGCGGAGCAGCTTCAGCTTCTCCATATCTTCCAGGCCCTTTTCCATGGCTATTTTGACTGCATCGGATACGCTGCTCAAGGCAGCCGCGCCCTTGATCACTATCTCTTCCTGGTGCCCCTTGAGTAGGTTCACAAAAGGTTGACTGTGGAATGTGAATTTGAACTTTTGCTTCGGAGTTCGGTCTGCATGGCGTATCACTGCGACCATGCCTTTCAATTTCCAAGAGTGCTTGGAAGCTGGAAGGGGAGGAAGCGCTTCATCGTTGGCATGTTGCACTGAGAGAGCCGGTGACTTCGTATTGGAGGGACTGTATGCACGAGAAGCAGAGTGCCCCTCGCGAGAGTTTAGCTTGCTAAGAGCGGCGCCAATATCAGCGCTCTCGACTCCAGATGAAGATGCCACCGATGGAGTGGCAGTTGATACCTCCGAGGGAGGGTTATCCTGAGGCTTTTGAGACCCTTGGGTGCCGTAAAGTCTGGAATGACTGGGAGACTTCAGCAATGTCTTCAAAGCCTGGCGATGGGACCCAGCAGTGCTCCTCCTGGATGGTCCGATGTCTGGAGAGGGGGGCTCGGAAGCATCAATTGGTCCTTCACATTTGCGTCTCTCATTCAGGAAAATATCTCGCAGAATGTTGGCACACTTGTCGTAATAGTCGTTGTTGTCCTTGACGAAACTCCAGCCATTAACATCAATGACGTAGCTTTTATCTCCAACGCGAAGCATGTCAAAGCCGCAAATTCTCTGGCCAAAACCATTAGAAATCTTGGAAGCAATTGCTGCTTCTTCTTTGCCAAGTTTGGTGATATAACGGATCTCCTTTCCGTGAGTGTTTCGCCGGACAAGGCCATCCACGACAGGAGACTTGCGGGTCTCTGCGTGACAGAAGTCGGGTCCGACTGTATAGGCCTTGACATCCTCGGCATTGTCGACTCTGAGGAATTGCTCGTACAGATAACTCGTATCACTCTCTGTGACAGATCGTGGCACAGACATATTGGGATCATATTCTGAGCTCTTGTTGCCAACCTTTCGGAAGAGCCGTCTTCCACCACCACCATACTGCGAGTCTTTGGGGAAGTAGATGTGAATGTTGTGGTCTTCGCCATTGACTGGCTTCTCGACAAAAGGCTTTCTAAAGACCTTGCCATCTACAATCAACGACTCGCCGTCCTCGGACATGGAAACGCTCTGGGTTCTGGGGGCACCACCACCAGTGCCATCTTCGGGGCCTGGAAGCTTCACACCGGTCAGGCTATAGATATGCTGGCCTAGCTCGGGCGACTCCAGAACTGGACCGCCGTCACGGTTGACTTCCAACCGCTTCGGGGTGGGGACACCCATATGATCCAGAATTTGCAGACACAACCGCCGATCCCACAGGACCTTTTGCATAGGCAGATCATTGACGCATAGCGGTTTGCGCAGCTTAGCATACGCAATCGCCTTATCCAAGGGAAATCCGTCGGAGAAGAAGGCCACCAAGAAATCACACACTGGCCAATTTTCCACAGCCTCGTCGAGAATCACCTTGTCTCCAAAGACAATCACCTCGAAGTCACCCTTTGATTGAAGCCGCGTCAAAATATTCTGGCTCGGCTTGCTGCGGGCCTTGACATCCAAAGCACATACTCCAATCCTCCATGGCTTGAGAGAGCTGGATTCCATCTCACTGATAGAGCTTGCAGCTGTACTCGCAGCTGTGCTTCCACTGAATCTCCTGGGTGCCCGGCTCGAGGAGCGTGTAGAGTGTCCAATTACACCACCCGGTCGAGGTTCGGATACCGGATCGGATTTTCCTGCGGTCTTGGGGTGGACGGACTTGGTTGGTGACAATCCCGTCGGTTCTGGGATCAGCCCTGTGGGCGTCTGCTCGTTCTCGGTGTCCATCGGCGAGGGAGGGGAGGCCGTCATGATCGGTTGCGCAGGAGTCGAAGAGTCGGCATTGAGAGAGCCCCCGGGATCCATAGCGGACACTGGGAATGTCCCGCTGATAGGAGGGGCAAAGTGGGGGGGTGGAAGATAATAACAGAAACTCCGACAAGGAGATGTGTTTCAAGAGAGAGAAGAGAGAGGAGGGAGGAGAAGAGAAGAACCAACGTCACATTCGGAGAAAGACTGTATTACCAAAGAATGGGCCCGCAGGCGGAGAGACGGTGAAGCGGTTCACCAACTTTATATTCTCTGATGATGAGGTCGAATTTAGTAGTGTTACTGCGCTCTATGGATTCTACGGAACCTATGCCGCGTTTCTGGAGTTTCGAGTACTTTGTAGTACTTGGGACAACTAATCAGGGACTTGAGGCGAAGGTGCTCAATACGCATGCATCACAAGGTGATCGTCCTGGAGGCAAATGTTGATGACAGCGAGACACGCCTGACAGGGTTCATGTATGCAAATCATAGGCCGTCCATCACTCTTCCCAATAATCAACTCCAATCAATCTATCCACAGAATTGAGCCTGCTGCAGGTCTATATTCAACACTGATCTTGGACTTTTTCCCATATGGGCAGGCGGTCTGGGTCCTGCAGGATTAGGCGGGGCAGAAAAAAACCGCGGGAAAAAAAGAAGCTCAGACGGGCGACTTCAAACACATACTGGACTGCAAGTGCTGTTTGTCGGGGATATCTGGATGCCAATGGTAGAAGAATTACATTGTGTGTTTTTCTGAATATCTTGACTATCCCGCTGTCTTTGCCAGCACCTATCTCAAGTCGATATCCAGACTTCATCTCTATATCAGCATGTCTGCTGCTAGCGACAAGCACGATGCGCCTCTGGTCAAGAGGCAGAAGCGCACATCGCAACTGACCAAAGGTCAATCGCGAGGCTCCAAAATCTTTGCTCCCTTCCGGGTATGTGGAAAGGTCAGACTTTCATCTCCGTGCTCCAGCTGACGCTGTCTCGTGAAGACATTAGGATTAGTGTCACCCACACCAGTCCCTTTCACTTCAGTACGCCTGGGCAAATCAACCTTCCAGATTACCACCTCAGTCGGACATTCTCTGCAGACATACGACTTGCGCCGAGGACTGAACCTGATCTTCCTGAGTCGGCCTCAAACCCCCGAGATTATCACCGCAACTTGCGCATGGCAGGATAAGATATTTGCATCATGGGGTCATCTCCGGCCGCGGTCCCCCGGCGGTGTTTGGGTTTTCAAGCGTGGAAAGAAGATCGCAGCTCTCGACAGCCCCTCCGATCTAGCGGGCCCCATCCAGCGGTTGGTTGTGTTCGGTTCGTGGGTCGTTGGTTGCTGGGCGGGTGGTGTTGAGGTGTGGAAGACCGGAACATACGAGCACTATGCTAGTCTGCGTGCACAGCCTGTTCAGGGCTCGGATCAGATCTACACCGGAGTCATGTGCAACATGCCAACTTACCTGAACAAGGTCTTCGTGGGCCGCACCGATGGAGCGGTTGATATTTGGAACCTCCGCAGCGGAAAGCTCCTGTTCACTCTGCCTGCTCTGTCTGCCGAGGCTGGACCTGTGACTGCTATTAGCTCTACCCCCGCTCTGTCTCTTGTTGCCATCGCGTACAAGAGCGGCGCATTGTCGATTCAAAATGTCAACTCTGGTCAGACAGTTTTGGCTCTGCGGGCTGCCTCGTCTCGGGGTCTTCCCGTGACTTCGATCTCTTTCCGAAGTGATGGTCTTGGTGCTGGTCCCGAAGGCCGCACCCCAGGTGTCATGGCCACTGCCTCTAGTGGCAGCGGTGATATCACACTCTGGGATTTGAACGAGGGAGGCCGTGTTGCTGGCATCCTCCGTGGTGCTCACAAGGTTCTCAGTGGCGAGAAGTCCATGGGAGCGAACAATGTCGAGTTCCTGGATGGTCAGCCCGTGCTGGTGTCCTCCGGTGATGACAACGCGCTGAAGACTTGGATCTTTGACGCAACCCCCTTCTCGCCTATTCCCAGACCTCTTCACGCAAGAAACGGCCACTCGGCTGCCGTCAGCGCCATTGACTTCTTGCCAGCCTCCTCGGATGGATCCGATTCTGGCGGCAAATGGCTTATGAGTGCTAGTAAGGACTGCAGTCTCTGGGGACTCAGTTTGCGCAAGGATAGCCAGCATACTGAGATCTCTCAGGGCAACGTGGAAAGCAAGGCCAAGAAGTCGGGCCAGAGTAACTCGAGCAAATCGTCAGTGGATGACCTCAAGGCTCCCGAGATATCCTGTATCGCTTGCAGTCTGAACCGTGATGGTGGTATGGGTATCACTACCACTGGACCCATTTGGTCGAACCCCAAGGCTACCAACGCCGATGCTTCTAATGCAACCGGCTGGGAAAGTGTGGTCACCGGTCATCGGGGCGACAAATACGCTCGTACCTGGTTCTGGGGTAAGAAGAAGGCAGGTCGCTGGGCATTTGTGACTAGCGACTCAACAGAAGTCAAGGTATGTACCTCCTCGAGAAGATTTGATTTCTGCGTCTAACAAGTATGTAACAGAGCGTGGCGATCTCGCAATGTGGAACTTTCGCTGTCATTGGTTCAGCTGGAGGTGCTATTGACATGTATAACATGCAATCTGGCCAACACCGACAAAGCTTCCCAGCCCGTCTACAAAAGTCTCGCGTCAGCAAGCTCAACATTTCCCCCTCGACAAAGCACACCAAGGCTGTCACCGGGTTGATGATTGACAGTCTGAACCGAACCGTCGTCAGCTGTGGCTTGGACGGCAAAGTCAAGTTCTGGGATCTTCTTTCTGGATCCTTCATCGACGAACTTGACTGGCACCCAATGGCTGCCATTACTGGACTTCGCTACAACAAGGCCAGTGAGTTGGTTGCCTTCAGCTGTGACGACCTCTCAATCCGCGTGATCGACCTCGAGACCAGGAAACTCGTTCGTGAGTTCTGGGGATGCGTGGGTCAGATCAATGACTTCATCTTCTCGAATGATGGACGATGGGTTATTGCGGCGTCTTTGGACTCTGTGGTTCGTGTTTGGGATCTGCCCACGGGACATCTGATCGATATCTTCCGAGTATCCAGCACATGTGTCGCCCTGTCCATGTCATCTACTGGCGAATTCCTTGCTACAGCCCACGCCGGTGGTATTGGTATCAGCCTCTGGAGCAACCGCAGTCTTTTCATGCCTATTTCGACCAAGAACCTGGACGAGAGTGTTATTGAAAATGTTGGCGTTCCGGCCACATCAGGCGAGAGTGGTGCTGGTCTCGTTGAGGCTGCCTTCATGGATGTTGCTGAAGACGATGAGGACGATGGCCCTGTTTTGACGACTGAGCAGCTACAAACTGATATGATGACTCTCAGTTTGGTTCCCAAGAGCAGATGGCAGTCATTGGTCCATCTTGATACTATTCGGGTAAGAAAACTTCACTATTTGCATCATAAGATATTCAAATGCTCACAACTAAATAGGAACGCAACAAGCCCAAGGAAGCACCCAAGGCCCCCGAGAAGGCGCCTTTCTTCCTGCCCTCCATGCTCAGCTCCAGCGGACCCGAGCCAGCCGCCTCTAACAACGAAGCCGCTGAAGCCGGATTCCTCGCACAAACTGCCGAGGCCGAACGTCTTCGCATCGCCAAGTTGCAAAACGGCGAAACTGGCCCCTCCGCCCAGACAATCTTCACTCGGTCCTTGGAAGCCGCTCACAAATCCGGCAACTACGACTCCTTCGTCGACCACCTCAAAACCCTCCCTCCTGCCAAGGCCGATCTCGAGATCCGATCATTGGATCCTCGCGTTCGCGCTGGACATTCTGAATTGTCTGACTTTGTCATTGCTCTCACTCACCGCTTGAAGTCCAAGAGGGATTTCGAAATGGTCAATGCTTGGATGGCGGTATTCTTGAAGATTCACTCGGATACTGTCTCTCTCAGCTCTCAGAGAGATGGACCTGAGTACCGTCTCTTGCAGAATGCTTTGGCTTCTTGGGCTCAGGAGCAGGAGCGGGAAGGAAAGCGTTTGGCTGAGTTGGTTGGATACTGTCGTGGTGTTGTTGGGTTCTTGCGGTCTGCCCGCTAAAAGATTAGAGTCATTGTATGGGTCTGGCGTATGTAAATGAGCTGTCTAATTTGTTGCTTTCATAGATGCATTGTCCATGCTTTCGGGATATATGAACCATCCCACAGAATCTGCATTTCTTCGTCTCCGTATATCATCTATTTAAAAATGGTTGGACTTAGGGTTGAAGTAAACATCCAAGCCATCTCCATACTTCGCTTTAGTTCCCGCGGACCAACCCTGACTAATACAACCAGAAAAAAAAACCGCAAGCCAGCAATTTCATTTCTACACACGATGGGAATTCAATACCTCACCAAACACCTCCTCCCATATGCCGAGAGCATCCAACTCAATGGCCAACTCCCAGGCCCAGAAGACCCCCCGCGCGTGCGAGGAGTCGTCATCGACGGCCCAAGTCTAGTATACCATGTCCACCACCGCCTACTGTCATGGATAGACCCAAGCTGCGACATCCTGGATGTCCAACCAAGCTGCGACGAAGTCAGTCGCGGGGTATGCAGCTTCCTCTTCCAATTGAACAAACTAGGCGTTGAAATGTGAGCATTCCACAACCCCCACCATTCCACCCCGCCGCCATCACCCATACACTCGCATATACCTACACCTACAGCAGCATCAACAGTACAAACCACTAACACCAAAACTACAGCCACCAAATATGCTTCGACGGCGCCCTCCCAACCTCAAAACGCGAAACACGCCTATCAAGAAACGAAAAATCGCGCAAAAGACTCGAGCTTGCCCGCCGCGACCTACCCCTCCACTCAGCGCCCAAATCCCGGCCCCCAATTAACCCCAAAGCAGGCCAAATCTGGTGCAGTCGCGGTCTACCCAGTCGAAGGAAGAACCTACCCGAAAACCCATTCATGGTTTCCTGCGTATACGAGGACCTCAAAGGTCGCTGGACGACAGAGTCTATTCGAAAGGATATCGATGAGGATGTCAGCTCGCTCCGCAATAAACATGAATACCCCTTTGCGGAGAGGACGGTTATGGTCCCCGGCGAGGCAGATGTGGAATGCGCGCGCGTCGCAAAAGCGACGGGGTCGGTGGTTTTATCCGGGGATTCGGATTTGATGGTTCATGATCTTGGGTTGGAAGGTGGGGTTGTGTTTCTGGATTCTGTGCAGACGCCGTCGGGCGTGTGGGATCCTGTTGAGGGGGATATTCGGGGGTTGAGGATTTGTCCGGCTGGGCTTGCGCGGAAGTTGGGGGTCGCTAGTCTTCGGCGGTTTGCGTTTCGCTTGATGCAGGATCCGCATTTGAGGTTTGCGCAGATTGTGCAGGCGGCTAAGCATGATGGCGGGGTGACGGAGGCTTTGGATGAATATCGGGAGTTTTTGAAGGAATATGAAGATGAGGATACGCATTTGCAGCCTGCTCTTGGGGCTGGGGGTTGGTCCAGGATCTGGATCCTCGGATTTCTGAGTTGTTTTGGCAGTATCAGCTTCCTGGGGTCTATTGCTCGGATGGCATGCCGCATGTTTATCTCGGGGTTTTGAGTGAAGATCATGCTAGGCAGTGTGCTTGGAGGCATGGGCGCGATTATCGTGCTCTTGGGTATTCGTTTTTCAATCTTTCGAGGGCTGCTGATAATCGGTACTCGGTTGTGCGTGAGTATGTTCGTCGAGGTGGAAGGATTGTTGCCGATGAGGTGGCGCTCAGTGAGGAACAGTACGTGAAGTCGGACTTAGGGCTATTTCGCAGTCGACTTGAATCTGCACGGGATATGTTCAGGCATAGTCTAGCGACGGAGAGGTTCTGGTTCCTGTTCGCCCTTGCTGAGGTCTACCGTGATGCGAGTGCGACTCCAACGGGAAAGCAAGTAGAAAAGTTCCTTGCAAAGGGATACATGGGTCAACGGACTGATTGGGTGGATGTTCAGCTCCTCGGTCAGATCCAGGCTACGTTGTATTCTCTACGGATACTGAAGCAGCTTCTTGATATCGCTGCTCCGGATGATGACTCGGTTGACTCCAAGTCGCTACTTGCAGAATTACCACCGCTATACATCATGATGTCGCGGCGGAGGATGATGGAAAGCTTTGCGGACAATCGAGTCGCTAAGGATGCGGTGCGTAAATTGTTCACAACATTTTCTTAACAAATATAATACATGCTGCAACTCAGTCCGCCAGAATGACGGGGCTGGAAGCAAATGGCCTATTGGCAATCACTGGTCCTACTTCAAGAAGGACCTCAACTCGTCGGATTTCCACCAGAGAAGATGTGCGATGGTCATCGTAGAATTCAACTTGAAAGTCTTAGCGGCTAGGTCAATTGGCAGCTGTCCTTGAAGAGCCCTTTTGATAGTATCGGATGTTGATTGATATCCAGAGCCGTACTGGTGCGATGCGCTTCATGCGACAACCCAATTTGCCGTCAATCGGTGTCCCAGTTGATGTGAAATTTGCCTGCCACTAAAGAGACAAAATCTTTGATTCGATGTAACTTTTGATATAAAAAAAGAAATTCGTGGGTATCGCAATGGTAACATAGACTGGTGAACAAGACGCCAGGCCGAACGCAATAAAAGGTCGTGTGAAAGCGCTCACTTCTCGGGGGCATCGGGGAGGCGCTCGATAACGTATTTTCCGCGAGCAACGCTCATGATAGGAGCACCAGGGATTTTACTATAAGAGTCAGAATGGTCATGGCAATTTTCTCTCCGTCGCAGAACATACCGAATACGTCTCTTGAGGTCGCGATCGTTGGTGGCGATGATGTAGACACGGTGCTTGATCACACGGTCGACGAGACAGTCATCGGCATAGGTACCCTTGTGGTCACACTTGACTCTCTCAAAACGAGTGTCCTTGGCCACACGCAGAGCAAGACGGTATTTCGGGCCCAGCTTTTCCAACTCGGCTAGAACGCAGTCTGTGACGATTGGGATACACTTTGCGTATAAACAGTCCATCATGCTTGGGATGACCTCGAGCTTGTGTTGAATGGTGTGGGAGATGAAGTTGGTATCGACCAGGACGGAGTACGGGGGAGCGAGAGCTGTGTTGTATTGGAAGAACATGGACGAAGGAGCCTGGGGACTGGGGGTTTGTTAGATTTCTGTGTTTTTCGAATTGAATTAGTTTACTCACGCTTCTCTGATCAGATCATCCTTGGGCTTTTCCTCTTCTTTCTTGTCTTGGTTTGACTTCCTGGTCAGTGTTAGCGGTTGAGAATAGAGGGCGCAAGGGGAATTGGGGGAACAAACAGGCGGTTATCCTTCATAGTGATGGCCCTTTTGGCCAGGGCAAACTTTCTGGTCTTTCTTTGGACACCCATTGTGACGTTAAGCTGATATGTTGATATGAATGAGATTGATGGGACCTTGGAAGGTTTTTTTTTTCTTATCGGCGGTTGAGATGTGATGACTAAGCATGGATAGTCTGGGCCATCAACGGACAATATAAAAGTGAAAGAGAGCAAGCAGGGTTAGAAAGTAGAGACATAGATGTGCAAATATTGCCATTTGAATCCTTTATCTAACACTCTGCTATCGCTGTTTTGAGTTCCAGCACACATTGGTTATGTTGTGTCCCTAACCCGTGCACAGTACGATATGGATGGAGGTGCAAACCCATCAGGTACATACAGAAATTACTTTCTCCATCCTTTTGAATTACTTTTGACGTGGTATGAATTAAAAGGGAATTTTAATTGGTTTCATCAAGGTAATATGTCACTCGATCCAGGCCGAGTAAACTGGTAGCGAATCGAAGACATTCGCCACGGAATGCTTCTGTTCCAATTCTAGACAAATGCACAGGAAATAATTGGATAATGGATCAGAATACGTTTTAAGTCATTAAATTTGGGTAGGTAGACGACGGATCCAATTGAGAACGAAGCGTTGAAGAGAAGGTATTTGACAGAGATCCTTTGTTCGGGAACCGTATGAAAAAACGATTCTTGTCTGGCTACTATTAATTAAATGGAAATTAGATGTTTCTAGGGATCCCGTTTACTAGTAGCAATATCTATAGCCTAGCCGCCGAAGTGATGGACCGCAAATCCTGTGACAACCAACCAGTCAATAGTCGATTTTGAATAATACCAAATAACAATTTACATCGAGATTGTCCGGCTTAATTGTCTCCCAAATCAAGAAAATCGCAATCTATAACTCCTTGTATGCAACATGTGGAAAAGTTCTCTATGGGAAAGACAGTTCGCTCGGTATCCAAGACATCAAGGATTAGATATTGGGTAGAACTGAAGTATTCCAACGAAATGAGTAATTGGTTCCGAATAGAGTACGCATCATAATAGCAGGGTATAATATCGTCATTCATTAAAGCTATTTGCAGTCATTAAATCAATCTCGTTCTATCTCATTATACCCAATAGCGCCCAATTTTCCCAATCCCATCTAAGCCATTATTATCATCTAAATGGCTGTAAAAGTCAGAACACCATCTCATTTCATCGCGTATGCTGTAACTCACCCATTTAATTTGCCTGTTGGTATCCTTGACCAGCATATCTTCCAGGTGGGAAGGTGTACTCGTCTTCCCAGTGTTCCTTGGCGGCCATCAGAGGAGCCCAATCCTTTTTGAAGTCGCTGAAGTGCTTCTTGAAGCGAGAGAAACGAGTATGTTGGGATGAGGAGGAGGAGGAAGTTGGAGAGGACTGGTTCAAGGTGTCTGAAATGTTGCTCAGAGCATCAGAGCTCATGGTGATAGATGTGGAGGCGCTCATGGTGTATGAGGGCTTGTAAAATGACATGGGAAAGCGCTAGTGGAAGAGTGGATTGGATTGATGTACTCAATTTTGAGATGCGAGATTAGGCTTATTATATATCTATGGAGTCAATGGAGTCAACGGTGAAAAATATTCGATTGAACAATAAAAAACGAAATATGCGCAGGGCTGAAACCGTTTAATGCCTCAGCCGAGTTTGCACCGAGTGATTGCCGGTTCTTTTTCCTGCCTAACAAGCCGATCGAAATTAAGCGATCTCGATGCTGACGTTCGCTCGAGTCTGGGTCTAGCGAATTACAGTGTTTTTCAACGCTTATTTCAATTTTATTGCTGCATGCAGGCTCTCGGCGATCGGTCGGCGCAGGCTCGGTCTGTGTAATGGAGGTGTCGATCTATGGAACGGTCCACTCAACCATTCGTTCTTATCTTGACCCTTGCCATACAGTATCAGAGTGAAAGCTTTTAATGTCTCATTCTGCCGGGTCAAAACGGGCCCTTGTCTGGTGTTGCTTGGTTCTTTAACGGCATTGGTAGCGGGTAAACGGGGTTCCACTGTGTCAACAAGTAGAATGTGCGATGGGTGAGAAATCCTGCTAGGAGATTACATCCACTGATATCGGCTTTTGGACATCACTTACTAACGTTGGCTATAATGATGTTATGGACTCTTGCTGCACTTGATCTCGACCCAAATCCACTCTTCACAACGATCCCTTTTCCCGAGACAATTCCAAATCTCATATCGAAAGCATTGTGACGTGGAACCCAGCGGCACTGGGCACTCGGGTAGTGCTAACTAACCGACATTTAACCTTGCTTCTTTTGGATTGCTTCTGGGTGGCAATATGGACCCTACCTAGCATGACAGGCTAGTCACAGGCCAGGACTGATATGTTGTCCCGGCATCTTCGGTTCGATTTCACATGAGTGAGAACAGCTGAAAGCTGAATACTTATGATTTCTCCTCCATCAAAACCGGCATCACAGTGTTGGTTTGCAGTCTGTTCTAGTCATGACGGGCTATAGATGAGTCGAAATAGGTTGATGCTGGCTAGTCCTAAATAGGACACCACTAAGCCGCATTTGGAGCTCTATATCATTACCTCAGCTGGCATTTGACGGATACAATTCCTCAAGTGGGGAAAAGAAATCTTTGTTTTGGTAAAGCTCGAGCCTTGAATATAAAGCTCTCTCCGTTCACGATGAATTCAATCAGACCAATGGTATCGCTATGTAGCGGATTGACAAGAGGTGTTCCGCTCCGGAGCAAAGTGGATAGTCTGTCGCCCCTCCGTTCTCGTCAACACATTTTCTCTCCATCTTACTCATCTCCATTCTCGTCTACATCATTCAAAATGGGCGTCGAGAAATTGACTTTGAAGGAGGGCAACGGCGTTGACTACCCTAAGAAGGGTGAGCACGTCGCCATCCACTACACTGGCTGCCTCTATGACGAGAGCAAGGCCGACCAGCACTACATGGGCACCACGTATGCTATAACCTCTCCACCTCAATGCGATCCTTTAGCTGACCGATCCCTTTCCCAACAGCTTCGATAGCTCCCACAAGCCCGGCCGTGGTCCCCTTGCCACCCCCATCGGTGTCGGTCGTCTCATCCGCGGTGCGTCTTCTTATCTCAACATATCCTCCATGGCATTCTACCTGTGGACCAAGTCCATTCACAGTGGTGACAGAGTATGGTGTACTGATCGGCTTTCTATATAGGCTGGGATGAGGGTGTCCCCCAGATGAGCCTTGGCGAGAAGGCCATCCTGACCATCAGCCCGTGAGATATCCCGTTGAAGCTATGATAGACACATTGCTAACAGTTTCCAGTGACTTCGGCTACGGTGCCCGGTACGTACAAGCTTATTTCATACACTTTATCCCGTGTTCCCGAGGTACACAGTATGTGCTGAATACTAACGAATACTCAGTGGCTTCCCCGGTCTGATTCCCGAGAACTCCCGCCTCGTGTTGTAAGTCATACCGTTTTCCTTTCACATGGGAACATACTTGTTAACTATCCACAGTGAGGTTGAGCTCCTCAAGGTCGGCACCAAGACCGTTTAAATCAGTCGCTATTCGCCAACCTTGGTCCGCAACTCAGATAACTCAATCGAGAAAACCGGCTTGATCCTTTCTTTCATCTGAGCAGGCTAGATAAATGCCAAAATAAAAAGGCGGTCTCTTGTTGTCCCTCGATTTGACTCATTCAATGGAGAGAGTCGAGTGGGCTGGCATGGGTTTACCATTGTTTCCCGTGCTACTTGCTGTAAACGTTGTAGCTATTTGAGAGTACTTTAGATCTAGACATGTACAACTTGGATGTCTCTTGATGAAGGAATCGTACTATGGATAATACGATCACTACAGCTGGAGACTTTCTGCTTACATGTTATATGCCAGCAACTTTGGAAGCAATAAAAGGATATAACAAGGCGATTAAGACCCAGTCAGCCTCGATTAGATTTCCGGGACTTTGTCTTGGGGAAATGTAGCATATCGTGAAGGAATTAAAATTCAAGTTTCTCGAAGGCTATGACACAATATATATTCATCAGGCGAAATAGAATATCAACAAGTGCTACCGAAAACAATATCCACACACACAAGAGACCTCAGCGTGCATTGTTCTATCCCGAATTCCTAGGGTCTTTTCAAGTGCTTCAGCGCCATATTTATGGTATCTGTAGATTCCAGGGCTCGTTTTGAACTCTGCACAGGTAGTATCTTGAGCCGCTGTAATTGACAAAGCGGATTTGACATGCACGATTTGACAATATATTGTTTCTCTCTTTGATGGCGAGATTATGAAACGCAAGCCTCCATTTGGGCCTTGAGGTGCGTCCGGGGAGCGTATGGACCCCAGTTCAAGTCTGGATGTGACTGAGATGATTGAGATAAGATAAAGCGTCCAATGCTTCATCCGCTATCATCGAGCAAATTTTGAGGAGACCAGTACTCCTTTTCAGGGCCCTGAGCATCCACCCAGACTAAACCATCAGCGAGCAGGTCATCGATTACTGTTTGCGCTCGAGCCTTTTCCCACTTCAAATTCAATCGCAACATAGAGACACTGACAAATCCCAGAACTTGGATAGCTTCTAAGACAGTTGCTTGGTCCGTATTGAGCTCTTTCGGAACGGATCGAATATATTGCTTCTTGCCAACATTGACAATGGAGAACCCAGAGCCTAAAGGCTCGAGTGACCGGACTGCACGTAAGATGTCATCACTATCAATCAAGCACTTGTGTTAGCCAGCGGTGTGCATAACCATCATGTATAGAGCTCATACTCTGAAACTTCAAGCCCGCTTCCGATCGCCTTTCCCTTCCCCACTCGTTTGCGACACTCTTCAACACCAATCAACCCGCCGTTTTCACTCCTTGTCTCCCTGCACAGCTCCACAACTCGGGTGGCAACTTCGAAGTAGAAATCATTCATATCGCCTCCCAGTATCTGGGTCCAAAAGCTACCCCCTTCGCCCAGTCCGCGGCGGCCATTCTTTCCTTTGATGTTGCTTGCAGCGAGTGGATCAACTCCAATGGTATTACACATGCGCGCGAACTCGGCTCGAAAGGTTGGATCTGATTTTATGGTTGAACTGTGTTCTAGGGCAAATGTATGGAGCAGCGACTGGAAGACCGAGAGCTGGGTCTGGAGGGAGGCCGTATGAGTAGAGCGTAGGTTTGCGCCATGAGTAGCATATGACTGGCTTGTTTGAGTGCGGTTTGTGAAGGCCCCGAGGCCCACTCCGCGACGTGACATGATGTGGGGTTGTGAAGGTGAGGTCCTGTTGACAGATCTAGATCTTACAGTAGATGCCGACCACGGGGTTACCCCAATTCAGGCAGCCTCAGACATCATCAGGCATCAATACGGATCAGCTGGGGAGCCCTTATCGTAGGATGATAAGGGCTTCAGCCATATTAGGTTAGATCAGAATTGTTTTGTGGTCTAGCCTTGTTTGGCTAGCGGCTACTCCACCCGCACAAGCGAATTCCCTTTTCCTTCTTGTCTGCGAACTTTTTCTTTCCCTTCGACAACCTCCGACAACAACCTTCAAGATGGTCGCCACTACGTATGACTCCCCTTGACTTCTGGACTGCTTCAATCTCGTCGAGATTGAATGGTTTCAGCTATAGTCACACTTCTCGCTGGAGATGCTGCAACCATTATCTTACTGGATTTTGGTTGTCAGGCACCAGCTCGATCCTTCCTGCCCTCTCTCTCCACTATAGTGGCCCGCGTATACAGTCTTCTGTCGCAGAACACTCCATGGAAGGAGAAAGAGGGTGATGGAGTCTTGAGGTTGAAAGTGCGCTGCACCTTCTCTTCCAAAAATATTGTTGTGAGCTATCGTCTCAGATGTTCATGATGCGGTAACAGCATCTGAATTCTGATTCGAAGAGCGTCAACATTTTTTCCTGGCTTCGGTCGGGGTTTTGTCGGATGAAGGCATCACGTGCAGATGAGGGTGGTTGGGCTGAGAGAACCTTGCGCTGAAGAATGTGCAATTAGTACCTAGCTACTGACAACCAACCCCACTGTACTGGCCCTCACTGATCAAAGACATTTCGTCGAGTTTTTTTATGTCTTCAGTTGAGAATGTGGCGCTATATGCTGCAATTCTTTCACTCGGCGAATTGTCTCAGTCTTGTTTCTTTCTGAACAGACTGTTCTAACATGCATTACAGCTCCGTCCCCACCCAGAACCAGGTCCTCGTTCCCGAGACCCTTCTGAAGAAGCGCAAGTCCCAGGAGGCTGCCCGCGCTGAGCGCCGCGCTGAGGTCGAGAAGGTCAAGAAGGTTTGTTTATCCTCCCCAGTTACTTCACACCATCTCCCTCTTGTTCATTATGATGCATAACACCATTCAACCGACTAGACCATCCTACCAGGCGGTCAATGCTGTCGATTGTTAACCATCTTTCGGGTCTGACACGTTCATGACACTTGAAAATTTTTTCACTCATGATTTTTGAAAACTCAAAACTAACTGAGATTTTCATAGGCCAACAAGGAGAAGCGTGGTGTCATCTTCAAGCGTGCCGAGTCCTACGTCCAGGAGTACCGCAATGCTGAGCGTGAGAAGATCCGCCTCAACCGCGTTGCCCGCCAGGAGGGTAACTACTTCGTTGAGGGTGAGCCCAAGCTCGTCTTCGTTGTCCGTATCAAGGGTATCAACAAGATCGCTCCCAAGCCCCGCAAGATCCTCCAGTTGCTCCGTTTGATCCAGATCAACAGCGGTACCTTCATCCGTCTCACCAAGGCTACCCAGGAGATGTTGACCATCGTCAACCCCTACATTGCCTACGGTTACCCCAACCTGAAGTCCGTCCGTGAGCTCCTCTACAAGCGTGGTTACGGAAAGGTCGACAAGCAGCGCACTCCCCTCACCGACAACCAGATCATCGAGGAGCACCTCGGCAAGTACGGCATTGTCTGTATGGAGGATCTGATCCACGAGATCTACACCGTTGGCCCCAACTTCAAGCAGGCCAACAACTTCCTCTGGCCCTTCAAGCTGTCCAACCCCAACGGTGGTTTCCGTACCCGCAAGTTCAAGCACTACATTGAGGGTGGTGACACCGGTAACCGTGAGGACAACATCAACGGTCTCATCCGCCAGATGAACTAGATTGATTCTTCTCATGAGGGGTCATGGTATGGGCATTCTCTGAGTGCACCGCCACTAAAACTATTACAAAATTTTACGACTTTACTGTCTTGGGTTGTTTCTTGCACGGGCTGTTTAATATCCTCTGGTCAATTTTAGCGATACGATGGTCTGGGTTTTCCGATCAATTTAATGCTTCAAGCAACCCAATTTCATGGTCGACGACCTTTCCCTTTGTAGATCGTAAATTTGTCGAAAAACCCCCCCCCCATGATAAGATTTAGTCAAGAGTAACCGGCTTAGGCAAGGTTCCTAGTGCCGCAGCTGTGTTCTTCTATTGTCTTTTTCGAGGCCGAAATTCGTCCCGAGGTCCGAGTTCCGCTGGACTCTTCTCCACGCAGTGCCTCCGTACCTATGCATTTCAGGAATTAGGTTCGTGCTTTTATTCTACATCTGTACTGGATTAAGCCAGCTATTTGTTCGATCTGAATACTCCAGGGGTTGATGAAGAAAAGACAACCCCCCCAAAAACATATTTTGTCGCTTCACGAAGTATATATACATAACTTCATTCGTAGACTCAAACCATTTCAACCGAGACCTTTGTCTTCTAAATAGATTCTAGATCAGATCTTGATAACCTCTTGCACTCTCCTATTCCGGTCAACAACAAGACGAAGCTGTCTACCTTTCCAATCAGAGTTTGAAGCAGAAGTAGGCGATGCAGGCTTGAACGCGCCCTCACGGAGAGTCTCAGTGAAGAGTTCATATGATGGATAATCTATGTTTATTAGTATGACTGTAAGAATGCTCTGCCGAGTCCAAGAATTGCAACATACAACCGTCCACAAAGTGGTTGACTTGCTCCTCAGTCATCCCAGTGCCCTTGGCAGCACGGAGAGTGCGCTCCTGTTCCTGGCGCCACTCGTACACGAAATGGGGGCTTTCAGCATCACTAAATCATGTCAGTATCCAGGACCGAGTTCACAAATGGGAATAGCACATACATATGGATCAATGCATCCAATTTGCTGTAGAAGAAACATGTTAGCAATTCACTCATAAGTTAAGTAAACCACCAATGAAGAACACCTACTCGGTCAAGATATCATATCTTTTCAAGGCATCGTTGACAGCCTTCACATCCTCAAATTGGACATGACCCAGTCTCCCATCATAATGGCCCGACTCCCTCTGCCGCACAGCGTCCTCCCATTTTGCGCGCAAGGTTTGATCATCCCACGCCCGGAATCCAACACACCAACCCTCGAAAATGACGACCTTTACCTTCTCCTGGCCTTCTTCATTGACCACTTTCCATTGTTCCTTGGGAACGCGATCTCCCTGACCTTCAAACGCAGACTTGTCGTACGCCGGGATCGCCGTGGACTTCTCCGCCGCCAACGACGCAAAGACCTCCTCGCCCAACCCCAGGTCGTGTGTTGAGGGCTGACCCCGATGCTGCAAAAGCGGGTTCGACGGATGCGCCTGCGCAAGAGCAACCTGGTCGGCGTGTGTGAGGTAGATGTCGTCCAGTGACAACGTCACGACAGCGAGCGAGTATGGCGCTGAGCGGAGCGTGTCATTGAGCGCGGACACCTGTAGATGATGTTAACCTAGCACCGACGAGGTATACACCAGGACTGGGTTGACCGAGGAAGACCAGAGTCCCGAGGCATCAGAACGGGTCCGGACCGACTTACTAGGACTGTTTTGCCGGCTCCCTGTACGCCATTGAGACCTATGAAGAATGGCGGGGTAGCTGTGCCGCGGTGCCGTTCGGTGTGGACGCGTAGACGGTCGAGTAGGAAGGGGATACAGTGCTGTGATTTGTCGTCTATGATGGACATTTCGGGCATTTTGAATTGTTGGAACTACCGGAGGGGTTGGTCATGGCTGTCTTTGTATCGGCTACGGTGGGAACTCTCCCCCGATCGGCCGAGTGAGGAATCTGGGGCTTGACGCGGGGTACAGTTCAGCCGCTACTTTGATCCATGAATGTCGATGGATGTTGGAAATAGATATAAGGCTGGAATTTCGCCAGGGATTCAACCCTGGGAAGTTCAGACTTGAGCTTTGGTGAGACTATCATCGACAGCTATGCACATGGAAATGACGTCGGTCGTCACATGTGTCGGACTGACGAGTATACAGTCCAGTGGTGTCCGGTGTCTGGTGTCCAGTATAGTTACGTATAGTCAGATATACTGTAACTGATTCTTTCATTAAATCAGACATAGTTAACTAGCTAGTTCAGTTCACTTAGATCTCATCCACTCCATGTAGATCCCCCTATTTTCCTACTTCGGTGAACAATGCTTAGTCAAGTATTGTTGCTGTATCGTTCGCCGGGATACAGTGTATGGTCTGTTGCTATAGTCAACGATAGTCTCTTATAAACTCCTGTCAGTAGACCTAGGCAGTATATAGTAGTTTCTGGCTTGCATCTGAAGCATGCAACAGTATCGGCATATAAATTACACGTAATAAAATACCTCCATCGGCATGTGAAGGTGGTAATCTGCCATGTAACGATACACCTCCCATGACGGTATGGGCCGAGGTTCAAACCAGCCGAGCTTGCGCTTTTAACCTCCTCTTCTCCAGCTTTTTCCCTTCCTTTCTTGGTTCCATATTCTCCCTCTTCGGACAACACACACATCATGTCCGAATTACGATTTGATAACCAAACGGTGGTCGTCACCGGTGCTGGTGGTGGTCTGGGGAAGGCATATGCTGTCTTCTTCGCCTCACGCGGTGCAAATGTCGTCGTCAACGACCTCGGCGGCTCTCACAAGGGTGAGGGCAAGTCAGGAAAGGTAGGCATAACTCCCCGTCAGCGACAACTGCAGAGACTGACCGCATATAGGCCGCGGATGATGTCGTCGAAGAGATCCGGGCCGCCGGCGGCAAGGCGGTTGCCAACTATGACAGCGTCGAGAACGGTGAAGCTATTATCGAGACCGCCATTAAGAACTTCGGCCGTATCGATATCCTCCTGAATAACGCCGGTATCCTGCGCGATATCAGCTTCAAGAACATGAAGGATGCCGACTGGGATCTGATCAACCGAGTTCACACCTACGGTGCATACAAGGTGAGAAGGCGTGGATATGAAAAACATCGCATGTGACGGAGACTGATTCTTGAGTAGTGCGCAAGAGCCGCATGGCCTCACTTCCGCAAGCAGAAGTTCGGTCGTGTCATCAACACTGCCTCGGCTGCTGGTCTCTTCGGTAGCTTCGGCCAGGCCAACTACTCCGCTGCCAAGCTCGGACAGGTTGGTTTCACAGAGACTCTGGCCAAGGAGGGTGCCAAGTACAACATTATTGCCAATGTTATTGCTCCCATCGGTAAGTTGATTTCTGAAATCCCTGCCAGGGACTAGAATGCTAACTTGAAACTAGCTGCCAGCCGTATGACCGAAACTGTGATGCCCCCCGATGTCCTTGCGAACCTGAAGCCCGACTGGGTTGTCCCTCTGGTCGCTTCTCTTGTGCACTCTTCCAACACCACCGAGACTGGTGGTATCTACGAAGTCGGCGGTGGTCACGTTGCCAAGCTCCGCTGGGAGCGAGCCAAGGGTGCTCTGCTCAAGACCGATGACTCCCTGACTCCCGGTGCCCTTGCCCGCAAGTGGAACGATGTCAACGATTTCTCTAAGCCAGACTATCCCACTGGCCCTGCCGACTTTATGGGCTTCTTGGAGGATGGCCTCAAGATGCCCAGCGCCGCCGCTGGAGAGGAGCCCGACTTCAAGGGCCGTGTTGCCCTGGTCACCGGTGGTGGTGCCGGTCTTGGCCGCGCATACTGTTTGCAGTTCGCCAAGCTTGGCGCATCTGTCGTTGTCAACGATCTTGTTGACCCTGAGCCTGTCGTCCAGGAGATCAAGGCTCTCGGCGGTAAGGCCGTTGGCAACAAGGCCAACTGCGAGGATGGTGACGCTGTTGTCAAGAGTGCCATCGATGCCTTTGGCCGTATTGATATTCTGGTTAACAACGCTGGTATTCTGCGCGACAAGGCTTTCACCAACATGGACGACAACCTGTGGAACTCTGTTGTCAATGTTCACCTCCGTGGTACCTACAAGGTGACCAAGGCCGCCTGGCCTTACTTCCTCAAGCAGAAGTACGGTCGTGTTGTCAACACTGCTAGCACCAGCGGCATCTACGGCAACTTCGGCCAGGCCAACTACGCTGCGGCCAAGCTTGGAATCCTCGGTCTCTCCCGCACTCTCGCCATGGAGGGTGCTAAGTACAACATCAAGGTTAACACCATTGCTCCTAACGCTGGCACCAACATGACCCGTACTATCATGCCCGAGGAGATGGTTCAGGCCTTCAAGCCTGACTACGTTGCTCCTCTTGTTGTTCTGCTCTGCTCTGACATGGCCCCTGAGCCCTCAACCAAGGGTCTGTTCGAGTGTGGTAGCGGTTGGTTCGGCCGTACTCGCTGGCAGCGCTCCGGCGGTCACGGATTCCCCGTGGACGTCAAGCTCACCCCCGAGGAGGTCCGCCGCAACTGGAAGCAGATCACCAACTTCGAGGATGGTCGTGCTGACCACCCCGAGGACGGCCAAGCTGGCACCGAGAAGATCATGGCTAACATGTCTAACCGTGTCCACGGCGATGCTGGCGAGAGCGACATTCTCAAGAACATTGAGAAGGCCAAGGCTCTCTCCACTGAGGGCACTGCCTTCAACTACGAGGACCGCGATGTCATCCTCTACAACCTCAGCTTGGGTGCCAAGCGCACTGATTTGCCCCTGGTTTACGAGAACAGCGATCACTTCCAGGCCCTTCCTTCCTACGGTGTTGTCCCTTGGTTCAACACTGCTACTCCCTGGAACATGGACGACATTGTCAAGGACTTCTCCCCTATGATGCTGCTGCACGGTGAGCAGTACATGGAGGTCCGCAAGTTCCCCATCCCCACCACCGCCAACACCCTGACCTACCCCAAGCTCATCGACGTCGTCGACAAGGGCAACGCCGCCCTCGTCGTGGCCGGCTTCACCACCAAGGATGCCAAGACCGGCGAAGACCTGTTCTACAACGAGTCCACTGTCTTCATCCGCGGCAGCGGTGGCTTCGGCGGCTCTCCCAAGCCCACCGTTCCCCGCGCCAAGGCCGCCACCGCTGCCTACAAGGCTCCTCAGCGCCAGCCCGATGCCGTCATCGAGGAGAAGACCTCCGAGGACCAGGCTGCTCTCTACCGCCTGAACGGCGACCGCAACCCCCTCCACATCGACCCCGAGTTCAGCAAGGTCGGCGGCTTCAAGACTCCCATCCTGCACGGTCTGTGCTCTCTCGGTGTCTCCGCCAAGCACGTCTTCTCCAAGTTCGGCGCCTACAAGAACCTCAAGGTCCGCTTCGCTGGTGTCGTCCTGCCCGGCCAGACCCTCAAGACTGAGATGTGGAAGGAGGGCAACACTGTTCTCTTCCAGGCTACCGTCGTTGAGACTGGCAAGCCTGCCATCACCGGCGCTGGTGCCGAGCTCTTGGAGGGCGCTAAGGCTAAGCTGTAGAGTACAAAATCTTTGCTTGGAGCGATATCCCCTGTTGGCGTGCGAGCCGGTTCTTGGAAAACAGATTGCCGCTTCTTGTTTGTATATACTACTTGTTTCATTTTCTTGTTTTATTTCATAATGAGATCAATGAGATCTATTTTCATCTTCATTTTCCGGTCTTAAATTAGTCCCTAGTATCGACCATGTTCATCAGTAACCATTGACCACTGAAGAAATACCTAGAAGCCTACTAATATTCGTATACTGGAAGTGACTTCCCATTCTGTACAAGTCCTCTTACTCGTGTCAATCTCATTAGCTTCTCAGTATCTTGCAAGGTTATCTCCAAGGAGAGGTCTTTTTAAAAAAATCATGCATTAAAGAAAGTAGGTCTGCGCTATAAGTTATCGCAAAAGCCGAAAAAAGAAGCGAAGAGAATGTCATCAATCATCAAGTCATTCCAAATCCCCCAAGAAACAAAACCAAGACGCCAGCCGCCTCTCTTGCAAGGGTGAAAACGCAACAGCGCCAAAGCGTAAATTTAAAATCCCCACTGAGAAAGCAACCCCGAAAACCACGAGAACAAGAGAAGAAAAGGGAGAAAAGAAAAAGAAAAAGGGGAACAAAAAAACAAGAACCATCATACTTCATCGATCACGACGATGCATTCCACAACCCAATCCACGAAAGCCTGACCTTCAAGCTTCCACCTCCCATGAGACCAAACGTCAAAGACCCAATAATCCCAAGGCTTCCCAGATGGTCCGAATTGCATATCCCACATCGAAGTCGACGCACGACGGTTAGCAAAACCATCAGTTCCAGCCGAGAGATCCTGATTGATATTCCGGAATCCAACAGCAGACGCCGTAGCATTGTCAGTGCTGACACCCTGACGAATGCGCCATTCGCGCTCAGCTTTCTCGCCTGCGCGGCGGGCAACGGCTTCTTCGTCTTCCGCCTGGTAAAGATTACATTTCGTGCATTCGGTACAGCGGGACCCGGGATTGATTCGGAAGTGTTCGCAGAAGTGCTGGTAGCCTTCTGGTTCTTCGAATTCGTCGTCGTCTAAGATGTTGCCGCCTTCATCGAAGGGATTGGGTTCATCGCCTGGTCCGTCGTAGACGCCGAGGCCACGGGGTGGTTGAACGTTTTCACGTGCTTGTCCACGCCCTGTGGATTGTCGAATCGGTGGGCCCAAGGCTTTGCGGCAGAGGTAGCACATGGAATAGCCACAGACGCAGGTTAGTTTGTTGCAGCCTGAGGATTTGACAAAGGAGAGGCAGCAGCGGGGACATGTGCGTTTTACAGCTGCGGTGCGAGCAGCTTCGACTGTGGCGCGTAGATCTAGAAGGAGAGGTTCGTGGCAGACATGCGGGTCTCTCCATGGTTTTTGACAGGTCATACAGCTAAGGCGTAGACAAGAGGGGTTGGCACACGTGAATCGTTTAGGGCGCATTTTGAGGCAGAGGTTGCGTATAGAACTGGCGAACAATGTTGTGATGGCAGCGGGGTCCAGAATGTGAAGAACGAGGACGGGTATCAGGAGAAAAGAGACAATATCAAGAAGAAGGAGGGTCATTAAAATTGTAGGGATGATGCCGCCATCACGGCGGATGCGCCAGCAGACACCGCGGGATGAAGGGTGATAAAGAGGATCGATTTCAGCATAGGAGCAGAATGGGCATCGGACGAGCTTCAACTGTGACTTTAAAAGCACCTCGGAGGAGAGCCGGTCCTCGAATTTGCGGTATGTTTCTACGCCAGCTGTATCGAGAAGTATAGCTTGCCGGACGATCTGGGGATGAAGACATCCATCGCAGGATCCAACCGAGAGCGGAGCGAGACACTTTAGAGTAGAGCGTTCCAAGTCCACAGATTTGCTCCAACCTTGTCCAAACAGTGCTTCATGGGCCGTTCTTTGGATGCAGTGATAGCAAATAATGTGAGTGTTGGCCGAACATGTCGCGATCTGCTCGAATGTCACATCCGCAAAACAACACTCGCATTCATATAGCGCATCGACATCTTGAGCTTCTTTTTCATTCAAGTCCGATGCAAATCTAAAGTCTTTGTCTTCCTGCTCTTCGCGCTTCTGTCGTATCAAGGGTGTAAGTAGCAACTCATCGAGCTCGTCATCCAGCTCACTGCAGCCTGTTTCTCTCAGACTGGGGACTATCTCTCCATCTGCTCGACGATGCCAGACCATGAAAGGATGCTCATCACGGTCTTTCTTTCGTCGGAACGGCAAAAGACTGTTGATAGTCGCGCGCCAGGTCCGACGCGATAGATCCTGTAGCGTCGGCCGTGCCCGAGCATAACTGTAATTCGCTTCGGCTAGCACCGCTTCGACAATACTCCTGCTGAGACTGTTGAATTCCTTGCCCAAGGCGATCCTCACGGTGGCCTTGTATTCATCAGAGCGAAACCGCTCCTCGGGTGGAACAAGACCACGCTGTTCGGCGTCATTTTGAGCAAAATCGTCGTTGGAATAACCATCAGGACCTGCATGAGCCTGTGCCTCTGCATCGGCTTCACCGTTTCCCTCTAGGATGTTCCACCGCCCCGACACCCATTTCTTTTTGTTCCTGAGTAGCTCCTCAACGCACACCTGCACCCGGCTCTGACCGTCAAAGTGCACGAGTAGCTCCCGGAACACCTCAACCTTCACGTCAGGAAATACGCGTACTAAAGTCTCTAGTGCCGCGTTGAGTTCCTCCTGCTCCCGCCTTTGTTCCTCAGTCTCGCTGAGTGAGAACTGAGCGGAGCCGCGCGACCGTGAATTGCCGAAAGGATTATTGCGTAGGGCTTCGAGAGTGATGGAATGATTTGGAGAAGAGATGCTGAGAGCAGCAGGCTTCCAGCGACTGGTGGAGCTCGAGGATGAGGCTGAACTTCGGTGTCGGGACTGTGCGGGTGAGCCGTCAGCGGGGTGTGGAGGTGAGGCCGACGATCTGTAGAAGCTTGGGACCGGCAGCGAGAGCACCATATTGGCAGATGCAGACGTGTCTACATGGTTAGAGAGAAATGAAGGTGGTGAGATGGGAGAACCTGGAAGCCTGGAGAATGAAGGATTGTTACATAAGACGCCCCGTGTGTTTAGGCTTGGCCTCTTTCTCTCCTTCGATCTTGCGATTTAGGGCTTTGATCCCGGGGGGTTGGATGTTTTTCACCCTTTACTTGCAATGAATTGAAGTTGGTTTATTGAAAGACATATTGGTGATTTCTGCTTTACCTGATCACAGTATGAAGTATTCACTTAGTCGGCAACTCGACATGATGTCCTTGTGCAATGTAGTGTCTCGTGGGATTCTTGTAGCTCTTTTGTAAATCTACAAGATGTCTTGGTAAATATACAAGTGTTATTTTGAGATGAACCGTTTGTCTCATACCAAGCATAGCTATCTCTTCTCTTCGTCCAATTCGCCTTCGATTCGCTTCTTTCCCTCTTCTTTCAATTTCTCATCATCTGCTCGCTTTAAGCCAAGCTGAGGCATCAGCCAAAAAGACAAGAAGAAAGCAAGCGCTGCAAGTGATGCACCGATGATAAAGATAATACGGAAGCCTTTTTGATATGCGGGCGTAAGGACGTCACGGACGTGACGCGCATCCTCCACCGATAGCTTTGAAAGATAATTCTGTGGGCTAGATAGAAGAGAGCGAGATTGAGTCTCGTCAAGATCCAGGACTGATATTGACGACGAGACAATATTGTTGCTATACTAGTTAGCAAGTAGTAATGCAGTCTTGTCAGGAGACTTACATGATAGTTCCAGCTATGGCAAGGCCAAGCGTACCACCAAGATTGCGTACAAAGCTTTTTCTTGTTAGCGATGCCATACTAACATTTTGGATATACGTACTTCCTGAAAGAGGTGACTACAGCCATATCTCGCCTTTCAACTCCAGCTTGAACGGCAATCAGAGCACTATAGCGATCAGCCTGCGTCAACTAGTTAATCGAAGAAAACATACGGTTGCAAAGTATTTCCAACTCCGACACCTGTGAGTATGCCATATCCAATCTGCTTTCCTAGTCCCGAATTTTGATCGAGAGTCGAGAAAAGTCCAAGTCCAGCAGCCCACATCACCCATCCAAAGAGGATACATTCTCGATAGCGGCCTACCCAATGGACAATGAGACCAGAGGCCGTACTGCTGACAGCTGCATACAGCATTAGCAAGTAAATTGAATGACAGAGAGAGGTCCATACTCTGCATGAGTGTGATAGGTAGCAACATTGCCGCAGCCTTCACTGTTGAATATCCAAAGACCAACTGATAGAAGGTGGGGATATAGTAGACTTGAACCAAAAAGTTCCACCCATTGATGAACATAGTCAAACAAGCGCCGTTAACAATCTTGCCCTTGAATATATGCATTGGAACCAGCGGCGTTGAGGTTCCCTTCCACTGCCACACAACAAATGCAACAGAGACGGCGAACCCAACGACCAAAGTTGATATAACATGTGCTGAGTCCCACGAGTATTCACCACCACCCCAAGTCAAACCAAGCAGCAGAACTGAGGCACCTGCCAGAGCCAAAAGCGCACCAAAGAAATCGATCGCTTTGAGCTTGACTTTCCAATCACCAGTGACCTTACGAAGAGGCATAAAGAACAGAACTGCTAGGGTGGTGAGAGCTGTCAAGGGAAGATTGAGACGGAAAATCCACCGCCATGAGTCTTCCGATATTGAGGCTAGTGCACCACCAATGACTGGGCCGATGCCATTGGCAATAGCAACCACGGCACCTAGGATACCTTGATATTTTCCTCGCTCACGAAGCGGAACAACATCACTGACAATCATCTGCGCGACAGTCATGAGACCACCGCCGCCTACACCAGTGAACGCACGAAAGACGATTAACTGGGTTGCAGTCTGAGCAAGGGAGGCGGCCAATGATCCAAAAAAGAAGATGGCAAGACCGACGAAAAGAACCAACTTCCGAGACCAGATATCAGAAAGTCTGCCATATAGCAACTGGAAACATGTTGACGTTCTGCAGGCGTGTCAGTATTGACGAGCATTAACAAACTGTGGGAATCATACACGAAGTAACCGCCGGATATCCACGAAGTTTGATCACTGGCTCCCAATGCATTTCCAATGATAGA
The DNA here is from genome assembly GCF_028828085.1 of Penicillium nucicola. NCBI lineage: Eukaryota > Fungi > Ascomycota > Eurotiomycetes > Eurotiales > Aspergillaceae > Penicillium > Penicillium nucicola. Next base: position 2,960,235 of record NW_026643126.1, on the reverse strand, counting down.
CAAACTGGCAGCCAGAGTTGTCTGGTCCATCAAAGCCAGTAAATCGACGGTGGAACATGCCAGGAAGATCTAAGGGCAGCATTAGCTTGGTCGTATTGCTTCTTGCCGGGCACTTACCGTGATGATGGTGCGCTTAGGCACATAATTAGTTTGCTCGTTGAACTCAACATGAGTCCCATTCTTCTCAACCGCGGTATCCGCCTCGGGCGTGAGATGCCCTGGGTCGTTTGCAAGTACCCCTGTCATGGCGGGTAGAATGTGAAGGGATGATGAGAAACCACCTGAGGAACGCAGGACAAAACCAAAACCGAGCCAGGAGAAAGGGATCTAAATCAACGCAACTTGATAAACATAATGTCGTAATTCCCGAATCGGTTCAGTCCGACCGATCGACAAGGCGGCCGAGCACCTTGACAGAAGATCTGCAGCAGTTAGGGTTGGCAAATCTTCTCAAACACTCTCAAGGTACCCGCCCCTTTCTGTACTCGCCAGGATATCGAATCGGGTATTTTCAATCAGCTAATAATTATTGATGCCAAGTAAAGTAGCTGCAAGAATGAATTCTCGTACTTCTGAGGACCTTGTCAAATGCTGATCTATACATACAGGGGACAAATAATCAAGGTTTCTGGAACATTGCCGAGTAAGACCTCCCAAATACCAAAAGAAATATTTGACGCAGCTCTGGTGATCCTTCCGTTTTCAATCTTATAGTCCAATTCCCATTGAGACAGAAGAAAAAGGATCCGATTTACAATTGGCTGCATTGATATTCCCGAGCTTACTCCACGCGGGTTCCTTGTTCCTAGCTCATATTTTTGGCACAGGCAGCTGCTACGGTACATTCGACTGGCTCCAAAGGCCAGACCACTCATGTGAGAGTCGTGTGGCAGGACATACTGTACACGGGCTGTGGAGCGATCAATCTCCATCTACCTCTCGGACGCCAAGGTAAACGCAACAGGAAGAGGGGCAAATGATAGCCATTGTAGGACTATAACTTCCCCAGGAGGCCCATAGTTTTACTTCTTTATTTGTTCATATCATAAAAATTGAAAGTTGCAGCTACTTGATCATTTCATCCGCCAATATGACCAACATCAATGAGTGCAATACCTATTTTGGACCTGACTCTTTGAAAAAGTACTTCGACCCTGACTCCCAGCCTCCCTTACCTCTTGTGGAGCTACCACCTCATCTGAACCCCTACTATGAAGATGGGGTGCGGATATATGCCAAGATGATGACAATGCATCCAGCAAATAATGTCAAAGCAATGCCCGGTATGAACTATAATGACCTTTCACATAACATTTGTTGACACGCGACCAGCAATGAACATGCTTGAAACTAGTGTTGTACCTGGCGAGACAGAACGAATCGTTGAGTATAGTTCTGGATCAACGGTCATCTCAATGTCGATGGTTGCCCGTGTCATGCACGGAGTGAATGATACTCGGGCATTCTTGAGCAACAAAACAAGTGATGCAAAATTGAAACTGATGCAGTTTTTTGGCTTGGATATCACACTATTTGGCGGTCCATCTCAACCAGAGCCAATTGACGAGAGAGGTGGTATTCAAAATGCCCGGAGACAGGCCACGGAGTCTGACAAGATTGTCAACCCGAACCAGTATGAGAACAGTAAAAACTGGCAGTCGCATATCCGGTGGACCGGTCCTCAGATTTTTAAGCAGCTACCTGAGATTAATGTTCTATGTGGTGGCATGGGTACTTCAGGTACTATGACCGGACTGGGTACATATTTCAAAGGAGTCAAGCCGTCGGTTTACAGACTTGGGGTCTGCACAGCCCCTGGAGATCGGGTACCTGGTCCCAGGTCATACGCCCTGATGCGCCCTGTCGAGTTTCCCTGGAAAGAAGCTGTGGATATCATTGAAGAAGTTGGTTCCCTGGAGTCATACACTTTGTCCCTGAATCTTTGCCGAGAGGGACTGGTCTGTGGCCCATCATCCGGTTTTAATCTACAGGGACTGTTTCAGACCCTGGAGAAGCGCAAAGCCGAGGGAACCCTTTCTGAGCTTTCAGGTCCGGATGGCAAAACCCACTGCGTCTTCCTCTGCTGCGACTTGCCATATCAGTATATCGGCGAGTACTTTGAAAAGCTTGGCGATGAACAGTTCCACCCAATCCGAAATGAGGTAAATACCATATCCATGACGTGTTGGCGTTTTTGTACCCACAGAATACTAAATCGATATTTAGCGCTTGACAAAGGTCGATCTGCACCGTTACGATGAGAGTTGGGAGCGTGACGCACTGGAGGTCCTACCGCAATTCTATGGATCACCACGAACCCTCGCCCAATGCGAGCTGAGCGAGATAGCATTGAAGACCCAGAATCGCGTTCTAGACCTAAGAAAGCCTCTTGACTTCTACGCGTGGCACCTTCCCGGTTCGATGAATCTTCCATTGTTCAGCGTGAAGCCTCACGACCCATCGCCGTTTTCAGATCCGGGGGTGCTGGAGGCGCAATGGGTGGAGCTGGAGAAGGTTTTCACAGATGAAGTCTTGGTTTCAGACCTGAGAAGGCATCATGTTCTCGTGGTTTGCTACGATGGAGACTCGGCACGCGTGGCTACCAGCGTGCTTCGGGCGAAAGGTATCGAAGCGGACAGCGTGCATGGAGGCCACCGTGCGCTGAAGATGTACGGCATCGGGAGTGAGGGTCCGATCCCTGTCAAGATGCCGCCTGAGACTACTATTTCCGTCACATCAGTGCCCCTTGAGCAGACAACGCAATCGGAATGTAGGGTTGGATCTGCCATGTGAGCCGCTAGTCCTGATCCGGTCGAGCTTTGCTTCCCCTGCTTTTCTTTTTTTTTTTTTTTTTTCTTTGGCTATTTTCCATGTTTCTATTGTTTCATTGACTCGCTTTATTCTATGGAGCATACTACCCTATGACTCTTTCAATTAAAGTTGTTTGTTTGAACTATATCCTCCACTACGTCAGAGAGTCCTGGTGGCTTAGGTCCGGGGTCTCCGAATGCAACTCATACTTGCGCTGAATATCTCGAATTAGAGAAGAAAAAAAAGGATATCGTAGACTTAGCATGCAAATTAATATGCGAAAGATCAGCGTAAAGACACGAATCCGAAGGCCGGTGGATTTCGTGTGCGGCAAGCCCGCATTATCTCGCAAATGTGCTCTAGCTCAACATACAGTGGGACCAATAACTAACGAAAAGATGATTGCAGCCACCATTTCTCCAGGAAATGTGCTCAATTGTGAGCAGATCCCCCGGGGTGATCGGTGAGACACGGGAATGTCCAAACATGAACCCTTGAGTCCTTGATACACACTTCCCGTTTTCGGTTCCGCAACCATCCATGGAGATGGTCGCTTCACTAATAACGTTCCCTTTTCATGTTTAGATTTCATTTTACTTTCTCAATGGCTGTCTGTTCCTCTCAGCCACAAGATGATGGACATGAAGATGTCAGGGACCCCCTGGCTGGACCAGCCGGTGATGCTGCACTCATCTCGTGCAGACAAATGCAAGCTGACAGACGCTCAATGCCGCTATCGCAATTATAGTTGGCGCTACTGGTATGCGCATTTGCCACTCAGGATTTAGTGTATATGCATGTGCTTATTGAAGATCTTTAGGTACGAAGCTGATCATGTCTATGCGCTAAACACAGTGTACTTCATGTGTGCTGTGATTGGTGTATTTATGGTTTCCAATCTACTTGTTAGGTTTGCTCCGGATTGTGTGAAACGGACAAGACCATGGCGCATGCTTACTTCGGTCTCGCGATATCTTTCTTACCGTGGATTTCGAGCCCGGGCGTTGCGGTATTGGTCGCCGGCGCTTGGAGTGGTGATTTTGGGGGCTTTAGGCGCGGTCTTCTTCTTCGGTTGGTTTATACAAGCTATCGAATATCTGGGAAAGCTCACTAACGTTAAAAGCCATGACACTTGGCCCGAAACCCTACTATTGGCCGACAGACGCCTCTTATGGAGGTAGTCCACCCCTTGCAACTCGAGCTGGCTGGATGGCCCTGGGACTACTACCTTTCGTGCTGTAAGTTTATATTTTCAAGCTTTTTAAATTTCCTTACTAACTTGTGTTCTAGTGCTCTGAGTACAAAAGCCAACATGATTTCGGTTTTGACTGGCATCCCGCATGAGAAACTTCAAGTTTTCCACCATTGGACTAGTTATGCGATGTTTGTTTTGGCTTTGATTCACACTTTCCCTTTCATAATTTATGATATTGGAAAGGGGAAGATGGTGATGAATTGGAAGACAAGTGTAGCATACTGGACGGGAGTTGTTACTCTCCTCTCGCAAACATATCTAACCCTGATGTCGCTACCTTTCATTCGGTGAGATTGGGTCCCATATTTTGTGAGCAAGAAGACTCTAACACCTGGCAGAAATCGATTCTATGAGTTTTTCAAGGCCACCCATATCTTCATGGCCGTGGTATTTGTTGTGTTCTTTTTCATCCACTGTGATTTCCGACTTTCCTCCTGGTATGACAAACTGAAGAAAGCATGAACTGTATTATACTGACGTACCTCAGGGACTACTTCATTGCTTCCGGTGCAATTTACATGGCCAGCCTTATCGCAGGACATGCCCGCACCTACTTGAAGAACGGCCTCCATAACGCCAGTCTGGAACTCTTACCATGTGGTCTCGTCAAAGTCTCCGTTCCATCAACTATGAAATGGACACCCGGTCAACATGTATTCGTGCGTTTCCTAACTTTAGATCTACACTTACTCACAGCCCACCCATTTACCATCTCTTCCGCATGCCGCACACCAAATGAATCCGACGAACCCTCGGAGCTTGTTTTCTATATTAAACCCCGAGGTGGGGTTACTGGACGCCTGAGAGCGATAGCAGCAAAGAGTCCAGGGTCCACAAAGAAGATACTCATTGAAGGCCCTTACGGTGGCGTCAGTGAGCCTCACATGGCCCAATTCGACACTATTCTAGTCATTGCCGGTGGTTCAGGAGGCGGGTTCTCCCTTGCCATGGTAGACGAAGCACTTCGCCTCACAGGCATGGCCCCATCGGTCAGCGAAAAAGATAAAAGACACCGACGAAATCTTCAAGTTGTCTTCTCTACAAGGGATCACACCATGGCGGACTGGTATATTGAAGAAATCGAGTCCCGGATCTCACAATCGACGTTACTATCCACAAATCCGGAGAACGGATTCGAAACTTCAGTCTCTGTCCACGTCACTGATCAACGGAACTCTGGGTTCTCTTCGTCTTCGGAATCGGATTATGTTAAAGGGACAGGCAATAAGATGCATCCTACTGAGGTAACCACTACAGGAAGTTTCAGTTTGAACGTTCACCGGAATGCACGACCTGATCTGCCCGGGTTAGTTGCGCGCACGGTGGCCATGGCTCATGTTCAAGGGACCCATATGGAGAAGAAACAGCGAGTTGGAGTCTTGGTTTGTGGCCCTGCATCTATGCTGCATGATACCCGAAATGCAGCAGCTGTGGCACAGGGCCGTGTGTTTGGTGGTGAGGTTGAGGAGTTGTATTTACACTCCGAACCATTTGTGTAAGTTTCCATTGGTACTGGTCTTGAAATTAGGGATTTGACTAACTGGGTTCTACAGGTGGTGAATGTGAGTCCCTTACATGCGAGTATTTATCTGCTGGATTGATATAGCTCATTCACTTATTGTAATTAATCTTTAACTTGGTGCGCTGTGTGTTGGCTGGCCCACAGCAATACTTTCTGCTGAATGAGAAGCACTAGTTTTCAATTTATATTTTGAACAGTTTAATACTCATGCATGATCTACTATCACGAAAGCAAGACGAAGGACAAAGCCGAACTGAAGTTTGTTACAGCTTGTTACCGTAAGCTACAACTTTGGATTTAGGATCTCAAACTTTGATCATATACCCAATGACTTATGGGACACATAATAGGCCAAAAGCAGCTTATCGTGTGTTTGTTAAACAATGGTGGTTTGCGCCCTAACTTTGGCATCTGATTGGAGCAACAAGAGCCTCCGGGATCTCTTTGATAGACTTGCGGACTTGTATGAGCCGCCCGGATAAGATGCGCCTCCAAGATAACCTTGGGAGATGTTCCTACATAGTTCACTTGCTATCTCCGATTTGGTGATGCTTTTTATACAGAATTACTCAGAGGGAAAAAATATTCCTGGAGTCCTTTCAATCTCACATACTATCATCTACCTGTCTCATAAAGCCGAATGATGGCTTTTGGTGTGCTGGAACCGGTAACAGGGATTCAGCCCTCTTCCACCTACAAAGTCGAAAGCGACGATCATGCGGAAACCAAGGTCCAAGTTCGAGTTCCTCGCCCATCGTCCTCGCATCTTGATCCTCTGAATTGGTCTCGACCAAGAAAAGAGCTTTTGTTTGCTACCATAATTCTTGGCTCTTGCTTTACAGGATCATTAGGCCCCGTCCTCGTTCCTGGATTTGGTATCGTTGCCAGAGACCTAGACGTTAGTCTTACCAACGTGACGCTGCTGAATGGGTCATTGGTTATGGCCTTGGGTGTGAGCTCTTATCTTTCTGCCTCGTTCTCCATGATCTTCGGCAAACGAGCAGTCTATCTGTTTACCACTATCCTTCTGTTGGTCTCTTGTTGCTGGGCCGGTGCTTCCAAATCATACGTTTCACTATTGGCATCTCGTGTGTTTCAAGGTAGAATATCCCATTTCCCTTGGGGGCTCACCCAGAAAACCCTAAATTGAGACAACTAGCTTACCACTTTCTATAAACACAGGGTTGGGCATGGGCGGCTTTTTTGCTCTGGCAGGCACAGCATCGATAAATGATGTGTTCTTTGTCCAGGAACGGGGACTTCGAGTTGGCCTATGGAACCTCGGACTCATCGCCTCTGTGAACCTCACGCCTGTCATCAGTGGATACGTGATTTCCAACATGTCATGGCGTTGGAGCTTTTGGCTTGAAGCATGCATGTACGGCATTCTTCTTGTCGTTGTGCTGGTCTTCTTCCCGGAGACATCATTCAATCGCAACAGCTGTGATGAATCAGCAACAGAGAATATTTTCAAGGAAGGAGAAGGAATGGAGCGCATAGTGGCTATCAACCCTAGTCTTCCTGAGCGATCACGTCTTTGGTCTTACTACGGCATCGGATTGGACTCCACCATGTTCCCCGATCGACCTAATATTCTCATGGCCTGCATCAAGCCTTGGTATATGCTCATCCATCCGATTGTGGCTTGGGAATGTGTGATGTGGGCAGTGGTTTTCACGTGGACTATTTTAGTCGGAGCCGTGGCCTCTCAAATCTTCACAGCAGCCCCCTTCAATATGAGCACTGTCGCGGTCGGTAATCTTACAGGGATTCCTCCTTTCATTGGATCGGCAATTGGAACATTCACAGGTGGATGGCTCTGCGATTTCTGTGGCAGAGCTCTGTCCAAACGCAACTTGGGTGTATACGAACCGGAATTCCGCCTCTGGGTTATGCCCCTAGCTACTGTGACAATGGCTGTTGGCACGTTTGGCTTGGGTGCTGCTATTGAACAGGGCCTTTCACCAGTTGTTTGCGGAGTATTTCTGGCAATCTTGAACTTCGCCGTCGGTATGGGCTGTACTGTTATTGTAGCATACACCAACGATGTCGCCGCAGAGAGAGCGGGGGATGCTTTTGGACTTGCAATGGTAAGCTATCAAGCTATCGATTTATAGTAAGGGTGGCTCTCGAGGGTTCTAACATGATTATAGGTCATCAAAAGTGCCTTTGCGTTCGGTCTGTCTTTTGTCTTCAATCAATACCTCGTTCATGTCGGACCGTTGAGATTCTTTTCCACTTTCGGGGCTCTTACTGTAAGCGTGATGCTGACGCATATCCCAATCTATGTCTTTGGAAAAAGAATTCGTGCTTGGTCGGAACAGCATAATCTGTTTCATCGAACAGGCAATGGAAAGGCTGGAAATGGATTTTGATAGGATTGCGTGGGATTGAATTGGAAGCCCACCTTTTTCATAATTCAGACTTTCTGCGAAATGATTTGTGCTTCTATGAAAAATTGGAAATGTGATGGGAGACTTCTATACTAACAGTTTGGTTTGGTTTTGTATTTGGCTTTGTATTTGGCTTAGAATGATGGATTTGACAAGGAAACAAGTATAATTTAATCACTATGTCCCGCTCCAGTCGTACTTTCCATGGCCCCAGTAGCCTTGGGGATGGTCAAGCCTGATTCTAAATCCCTTGAAAGGCCTGACTGCGACTGGTAGCCTGCGTTCCCTCGGATATTGGCATGATTCTTAACGCCACCTTCGATACCCAGCCACAATAGATCAGGACGACTATAGTGGCCACAGACATCAAGGAATGATCGGGATTTGCAAATATCATCCAGGTCCAGGTCTGCATAGACAATACCCTCTTCAGTCTCGGGGAGAGGTGTGGAGATCCTGCGTCCATCAGGGCCGTAAACTGCCGAAAATCCACCCCCTGCTGTGTTCATTATCGCTCCTGTTTTGGTATTCATACGCTCAATACCTGACTGGCTTAATACGGCCGTTGTATGAAGAACGAAAGACTGAGACTCGATTGCATATGTTCGGGCGAGGACGTCGGTGCCTGAAACCACAGAGAAACACACGAATTAGCTTATTTACGCCATCGCACGAACCAAAATGAGTTGCAGGGATACTGTACCTTCAGATGACATGGAGTAGAGGCCATCCCCATCGTCATGACCGAATACTGGCGGCCAAGCTGCAACATGGATCTGCTCACGCTGCAAGTACGTGTTGTACTTGAGAAGTGGCTGAACGTGCTCCCAGCATGACAAGGCACCGACACGACCGATGGGTGTTTCCACCACGCTGTCAAGACAGTCGCCTAAGGAATCCCCGAAAATAGTGCGTTCCATATGTGTTGCCTTCATTTTTGTTCGGATATTGAGGATTTTCCCATTGCTGCCAATAGTGGCCTGTGCGATGTATAGGGAATGATGGATGTTCAGAGAAAAGCTGATGCAGACTGTGATTCTGTTCTTCTCTGCACAATTTATAATCTGAGTCATTTGCGGAGAGTCGAGCTTTAAGGAATTCTGCATGTATAAGGTAGTCAAGCGCTGATCTACCGGTCGTGTCCTGTAAAGTTTTATAGACTCTGTTAGCAGGAGACCTGAGATATCCACCACCACGGGGGCGGTTTCAATTTTCTGTAGAGAGAAAAAGCAAACATACCAAATCCAAGCGGGATAGCCAGGTATCCAACACTCAGGGAACGTCACTAGTTGTGCCCCGTTTGCAGCAGCTTCTGCAATGAGAGTGCATGTTTTGTCTACCGTGGCGTCGAGGTCGAGCCAGACAGGTTCAGCTTGGGTGACAGCAACACGAACTCGTGAACCACATGGTATCGACATATTGCAAGCAGCTCTGGGATACTAGAATTTTCCTTTGACAAGGTTCATATTTAACGTGCATGTACTGTGGATTAAGTATGCCCCATTGTTGCCCGCCTTATCACGGCGGCAGCTCGCTCTCCGCTGATTCCCCGGTAAGTGAGCCGGCAGACACTCGTTGATCTCCTGAAAATGGAATCTACATGCAAGTATGTAGTGCTATACTAGAAAAGTGTTCCAAAAGGGGGGTCTGCGCCCTCATAACGGTATACTCTTTGGGGCTGGTAGATCTCTGCTTTCTGATTGGTTGAGCCACGAGTTGGCCGGCGGAACTGCAAGAGCCGCCTCGATAAGCGATAAGGCCGGATCTCTGGTCTGATATCACGCTTTCGATCAACTTCTTGACTTCACTTTGGAAGAATTTACTGACATTGGCTCATGGTGCCGGTCTAGGAACTCCATATTTTGAACTAACCCTGATTAGGCGCGACTACTGCCTCTAAACAAGCCGATCCAGCCGCTCTCCTCCATTTAATATGGAGGCACTAGATTCATCCACCAGAGTTCGTGTGGCTTGTGAAATGTGTCGCAAGCGTAAGCGCAAGGTGAGATCTGACAAATGATCCTAGCATCCTTTCCTAACTGTCCCGAATCTCATAGTGCGATGGTATTCAGCCTGTATGCCATGGTTGCCGAAGTCGACATGTTGAGTGCCGTTATAATTTGAGTAAACCACCGAGGTCTATGCAACTAACATTCCATTCTGTACAGAGCTGATTGATGAGCAGGCAAAAACGGGATCCTGGATATGTCATTGGTCTAGAGGATCAAATTGAGCTCCTGAATAGTGAGTTGAGCCGTCTTAAAGATCTGAACTCGCAAAATGAAAATCCGGGGCAGCATCACAAGGAACCACGCTTTGATTCTACTACGGAGCAAGACGAAGCCTCTTCCACTTTTTCAAATGGTTCGAAGAAACCTACACCTATCGAGGACGTGAGTTCCATGATATGGCGCATGAGTATTGAAGACTCCGGGGAACCGGCTTTCATCGGTCCATCTGGGAACTCTTGTTTTCCTATAGCACAAAGGAGCCCGCCTGGGAATAACATTGACATCGAAACGTCGACCCTGAAACGTCCCGTTGTGCGGACAGATCCAGGCAACCATGAAGCGCGGATCACAAATCATCTTATCAACTTGTTTGTTGAATTCATCAATCCATTCCATTCATTCGTGGATAAAAGCGCACTCGATCAATTAAGAGGCGAGGATATGAATCCAGAGTTGAGCTTGGTCAAGCACGCAGCATTGGCTGCCGCATCAATCTTAGCCGACGATGAAGAAAGCCGTGCCTTTGGAAATGATGCAGCTTCTGCAGTTGAGTCTGTTCTGTTGCAAGCTTGCCGACAGTACCCCAGTATACCCCTCGTTCAGGTCCTGGCTATCATGTGCTGGCGCGAGATTGGCTTGGAGAACTATAACATGGCCTGGATGTACAACTGTGCGTTCCCCCCACAAACTCACAGGCAGTATCTCACATTTCCTAGCCATGTGCGCTAGCATGACGCTACATCTTGGGCTTCCAGTCAGCTCTCTTCATGCGCTACAGAAATCTACGAATGGAGATGACCGCGCTGGAATAGGTGCTGCTTGGTCCGCGCTACTGATTGATAGGTCAGATACGAACCTGTAGAATATCACCTCCTCCGCGAAAGCTGATACAGGAAAACAGAATTGCAACATCACTCCTCGGGCGAAATTGCATGCTACCGTGGGCAAGGGTTCGAGCTCCTTCATTTATTCAAACTATTGCCACGCCGAGTGTATGTGACCTGGCTTTTGATTCACATTGCCGACTATGGTTTCTTCATGACCAGTGGATGGATAAGATGTAATGAAGAATTCCTCCAAAAAGTTTCGCTTTTCAAAATTAACGCGAATATAGCTACTCGTTCGACTTTGATGGCTTGAATCACTCAGAACAACATCGACTTCTTCTAAGCGCCCGCGAGCAACTACTTTCATTCCAACGAGATATGGCCGAGCGCGTTCACCTGAATTCGAAAAACTCATCACCTGCAGTCATCATTCTTCACATGACATACAACATGTCACAAATCCTAATACATCGGCCTTTTCTCAAGCACCCCGCCGAGAGCAGTACATTTCGTCTCTCCATGCGAGCCATGTCTATTGCTTCAGTTTCTATGGTCAATCTGATTCGCGATTACGAAAAGGTGGCAAAATTAGACAAAGCACCGCCGTACGTCGCACATAGTATCATGACAGCCGCTGTCACTGCACTTTTAAATGCAACCTCGACACAGCCGACTCTAAGGAGTCAGTCTATCAGACATTTTCGCGCATGTTTCAATGCTCTCATGTCAATGCAGAAAAGATGGATCAAAGCAAGAAGATTCGTTCTCTCTCTTCAAGATCTCGCGCAAAGATGGGACATTCTACAAGCTCTCCCTTTGCATGGATTTCCAGCAAGTGCTTCTGTATCCACTGAGCACACTATGGAAATCCCCCAGTTAGAGTGTGACACAGCGTTGCAAGACGACCCCCTGGAAGATTTTGATATCGATAATGTGTTGGCAGGTCTATCATGGTCTGATTTCAGCTCAGTGGACTTTTTTGCTTCTTATCAACCCGAGATCACGGATCTGCATATACCCTTTGAGTGTCAGCTTTAATGGCCTTGCTTGAAGTCCAATCAGCCTCTGAGATTGTGGCTTTAGCAAAGAATAATTTGAAGTGAACTAGCTGGCATACTTGGCTTTCTCTTATGCTGTATTTCAATGAAATTACGCTTACATGGCCCGCACGCTCGAGACAATATAGCGTAGACTGTTATTGCCATAGAATATTACTATAGGATACCAATGAAAAGAGTACCAAAAGGAGACCAAGAACTAGCAGCTCATTAAAAAAAGCCGAGAAAAAATGGGAGCAACGCAAAGTGTCTGAATAATTCAAAAGTACTTTTAGATCAGAGAGGCATTTGGCAACAAACCACCTCCTTTCGTCTTACATTGGCCGCCAGAGTTGGTGTTGGCAATGGCTTATGTCACTTAGCCTTTACAGACAACGGCACTACTGTTCTGAGAACTCTGCACAATCTTCTGGTTAGCTTCTCGGCGCGCAGAGAAAGGCCCATGAAGAAAATGAACTGCAATACTCACGATCGGAGGCCAAACAATGGCACCTTTGCTGCAACAGAGTATATCCCTGCTGTCACAGTAACCGTATTCTAGTTGGCCTGTTAGTCAAAGATCTTGAATGCCTGATTGCTTAGTCGCTTACCGGCGCCGCACCGAGTTCCAGCAGTCTTCTGCACAACAAATCCGGAACAACAATAGCAAACTGGACTAGCTCTTGCGTCCAAGTCACTGTCTTCAAAAGATTCCTCGGAGAAATCATCAGCTGTGACGAAACTCGAGAATGCGAAGAGACCAAGAAGAATATTCAATTTCATCTTTGTAAGTGTAAGTATGTGATGAGTGATGATAGTTTAGCTTGTTGTTTCGTGGATTGGATAAATATGATATAGCAACAACCAGCCCATCCAAAGACTCGCTAATGGCTTTAAATAAGCCAGACCCAGGTCTAGAATATGAGCGAGTAATGGGTGGATTATCTAAAACAACAAGGCATTGACTGAATAGGAATAACCCTTTCATCATGGGTGGTTTATTTGTTATTAGAACCACGGACTGCAGCTGAAAGCAGCCTAGGATCAACTCGCTTCTCGTATTGTAACTTTTGCTATCGAAGGTCAAAAAACAAGAAATTCGACAGTTAGCAAGTAAGACAAATCTTAATTATGGATTTAGTTACCGATCTACGTATATTTGTAATAGAAAAAAGATGAAGGTCAATTGTTGGCAGCAGAATAGTAGAGGAAGTAACAATTATATTCCATCTTGACAAAATTAAGACGTTCTAAATCTAGAGGCAACATGCCGCTATTGGAAATTGCCTCTCCTTTCAACCACTAGAGTCCCTTTTCAGGATCCTACAACTTAGATCACGGGTTCATTTGGCTTTGGATAGAGTTGGGTCTAAGCTTGTGTCCGACCCGTGGTTGGGCGAGATCTGGAGACGTTCAACTTTGGAAAGGCTTCTTCTTGATTTTCACCGGATGAAGCTTAGCTCACACAGCACCTTTTCTTTTTGATTCACATTTTTGAGTTTCTCTCCAACTTGTGAATATACTCTTGGTTCTGCAGACATGTAGGATATGGTCGAGACCAGTGATCGACTAGCTAAAGGAGGTTGGTCTTGATACATCCCAGGTTCTGAAAATTCCGAAGCTGCCTGTGATTGAATTTGCTTGGAATCAATGCGGTGGCTCATGAAAATGCCTTTCATCTTCAGACCTCGGCCTTACATGGCCATTTTCTCCTTGATCCTCATCATGACCGGTATTTTAAGCAAAGAAACCCTTGTTGTCGACGCATATAGCACTGACCGAAACGACTTTACACAAAACATGGGGCTTGGACCTATCGATGCGGTTTATACCTGGGTCAATGGCTCAGATCCCAAATGGAAGAGCGATAGGGACTTTTGGTATCAGCGCTGGATCCAGGATACCGATACACCTGCCAGAGATATCCCCAGAAACCAAAACAATGGCTCTAATGATGAGGACGGTGCTTCCGCCGAGAATCATTTCCGAGACAACGACGAGCTCCGATATTCAATCCGCTCGTTGGAGGTATACGCACCTTGGATTCGTCGTATATACGTCGTAACGAATGGTCAGGTGCCTTCTTGGTTAAAGCCAGACAATCCCCGTCTTACAATTGTCAAACACTCGGAGATATTCGAGAATTGCTCAAACTTGCCGGTGTTTTCTTCTTCTGCTATTGAGAGCAACCTGGATAGAATTACTGGTCTCAGTGACACGTTACTCTACTTCAATGACGATGTTTTCCTTGCTGCGCCGGTGTGGCCAGAAGATTTTATTGCATCAACCGGTGTACAGACCATCCACCTCTCGCATCCAGTTCCATTGGGGTTTGATGCATATCCAGAGTATCGGGCTCAAGCCGAAAAGTCTGCTTCCAAGCCCCAAGTTTCAGGGGAGCGCGAGCTTGAGGACCACGGGTTTGTAGATGATGGGCAGGACGCGGCAGAGTTTGAACAGCTCATTGGACAAGTGCATGCCTCAACAGCATGCGATAAAGAAGGAGCAGAGATCCCACAGTTCTTACTTGCCCAAGTTGTGGGCCAGAATTTCTCTCTTCAACATGACCACTTCGATATTATCTCGAAGGTCAAGGCATCGAACGCAACAGAAGGGATGCCAGAGCTGAACACTAATGGCCGAATTAAACTCGCTGCGCTGCTGGATGCATTCTCGCAATGCCCCAGTGCCAATGACTTGGTTGCCAATGCAATCCGATCAGTGATAAAAGCATTCAATGGACGATTTCCATCTTCAAAGCACCTCCGTCGGGTCCCATCTCACATGCCTCATATGATGAACAAGCAAATATTTACTGAGCTCAAGATTCTGTTCCCAGAAGAGTTCCAGGTCAACTCAGCACACCGATTTCGGCACCCCCAGGACCTACAGGTTGGATTTGCCTACTTCAATTATTTAGTCAATCGTCACGAATTTTTGTCTTCTACGGACGGATTTTTGGACCAAGAGATTGATATCAATCGGAATTGCAGCATTGAAGGAGATCATGTTCGAACTTTCGAGCAGAAGAAAGGATATCAACTGAAGATGGGAACCGATGTGACCTTTCACATGTTGGGAGATGACTACCAGACTACCATGGACCAGCTTCAATCGACAAGAGATCGACCAACGAAATTTATTTGTCTTAATGACGACATGAAGAATCCATCGATCGAAGTGAGGCATGCTTTGAGGCAGTTACTCGAAGATCTGTGGCCTCTGCCTTCAGCATTTGAATTAGCAAAGCCCGTTGATTATCATGCGGCCAATGGAGCATTTCCGCCTGTGGATTACATGATTCCACGTCTTTCTCTTATCCCAATTTTCTTCGTTGGAAGTACCTTGGTTTTACTTTTATTGTTGCGAGTTTCGGCGCGTCGGACTCGGCGCAAGATGAATTAGACCTGATCTTGAGTTGAAATCCAGTGAATTCGGGACGCCGGAAATGACTACTTCGCGTGAAAATCCGAATAAATTAATAGACTGAACAAAGGTCATTCAATCCATGGTAGGCAAAAACAGTATAATTTAATACATGTGGCGAAACGAAGAGCATCCATGGTATGTTATCGACAATCCGGCGTAGGTCTTCAGTATCCATTGTACCTTGATACTCGTTCAGTAATTTTCAAAGGCCTATATGAGGATTGAAATTCGATGAGGTCTTGTTAAGTCCTCATGGCTCTTCACTACAGGACTTAACTCCGATCGAATTGCATTCAATGGCTTTCATTCGAAAGGGCTACATGTCATCAGCCTTGCTCCTTTTTCTCCTGATCAATTTCACTGTTCTGGGCTCAGGATTGAGCTCAAAGATAACTCACGAAACTCCACAAAAGTACACAACTGTGTCGCAAGCAAGCGAAAATACTATCCGATTTGCCCAAACTTGTCCAGTCCACTTGATCTCTCTTCCAAGGGGCAAGTCAAGATCCATTCCAAAAATCCAACATCAATTCAATTCCGAGTCTCAATTCGATCGAATTGAAAGAATTAAAAGGCAAGAAACAGTCAGAAATGCGTTGAAGCATAGTTGGAATGGGTACAAAACCCACGCCTGGTTGCGGGATGAAGTATTGCCAATTAGTGGCGGCCATCGAAATCCCCTTGGGGGCTGGGCAGCAACTTTGATTGACTCCTTGGATACACTACTCATAATGGGACTGGATGAAGAGTTTGAAGCTGCAGTTGAGGCCGTCCATGACATCGATTTCTCTATTCCCAAATTAGCAACTGTTCATGTCTTTGAGACAACAATCCGACACCTTGGAGGTTTAATCAGTGCATATGACCTCACCAAAGGGAGATATCCTATTCTCTTGAAGAAAGCCCAGCAGCTGGGTGAAACTTTGTATAGGGCGTTTGATACCCCAAACCGGATGCCACAGATGCGATGGCAATGGATCAGGTAAGTGATGAGTATCTTTCCAGATTCAAAAACCGAGATCCCTGTATCATTGAAACATGAGTTGAAACTGATTAACGACTTTATAGGAGCATGTTTGAGTCTTCAACATACCCCAGTGCGAATACTCTCCTGGCCGAGATAGGCTCATTGAGCCTAGAGTTCACCCGCCTTTCGCAGATTACCAATGATCCCAAATATTTCGACGCCATTCAGCGAATTACAGATAATCTACAGAAATCTCAGAATCAGACGAGATTGCCGGGTATGTGGCCGCTTTCATTTGATGCCCATACACTACAGTTCTCAGACAACTACTTCACGGTAGGGGGCATGGCCGACTCTACCTACGAATATCTTGTCAAAGAGTATCTACTCCTCGGGGCACAATCCGATCAATATCGTGATATGTATATCTCTGCAATAACAGGGATCAAGAAACATTTGCTCTTCCATGGCATGAATAAAGACAAGGACGACGTTCTGTTCGCTGGAAACATCCGATTCGATCCAGAGTCCGGTCGAGAAACATTTGAATATCAAACCGAGCATCTGAAGTGCTTCCTCGGAGGCATGATAGCACTTGGCTCCCGGGCATTATCTCGCCCAGACGACTTGCCTATTGCGCAAAAATTGGTGAATGGGTGTATTTGGACATACAATCTCATGCCTACCGGAATTATGCCTGAGACTTTGTTCATCAGTGGCTGCAGAACTTCAGATGATTGTGAATGGGATGAAGGAAAGTGGTTCCGTGATATTGTTGGATGGCCAGATGAAGAACAGATGCCAACCACTATACGTGAGGCTACAAGACTGATTATTCAACAGCATGATCTACAGCCGCCAATACTGGAAGTCGCCACTCCAGCATATCGTCTCAGGTACGTTTGAATCCCTGAGTTGATCAAGAAAGTAATATATTGACCTTTCACACAGGCCTGAAGCAATAGAGTCTATGTTTATCATGTACAGAATTACCGGTGAGAGGTCACTACAAGACGCAGCATGGCGAATGTTCCAAAACATTGAGCAGCATACTAAAGTCAAACACGGATATGCTGCGCTTAATGATACCCGGGACATACGGACGGCCAGGCTGGATGTCATGGAAAGTTTCTGGCTTGCTGAGACATTGAAATACTTTTATCTCATTTTCTCGGATCCAAAGTTCATCAGTCTGGATGAGTATGTCTTGTAAGTATAACGTCTTTCATATCACCACTGGAGCACAGTATTCTGACCAACGACCGGAATTTTGATGTTTAGTAACACTGAGGGCCATCCGTTCAAGTATACACATCCTTATGCGCCTCAATGACTGCCTGAGAATTTTCCAGCGACGAAATGTCTTGATACAAGTGCTTTGTCTAGATTCTTTGCAGACCTGTGCTAGCTTTTACATATTTGACTATTGCGGCGAAGGTTTGTGCTATACGAGTTCTCACCAATATCTTTGTCCATGATACATACCAAGGAACGGGCACAATAAATGTACCATGGGTATGAGGGCCAGATTGCCGCGATTAACTATGGCTCTCGACGGAAACGGCGACATCACGGACACGCCCGAGAGTTTTCGGAACCACAATACCATTCTATGTGATCCATAACTCTGATTTGTTCTTAAATTTTTAAACCGAAATTGTGAGTTTGTCGATTGTAGATCTAGGCATCCGTGGATTTCCGGTACCGTCAGTATACACAAGATGCTACAAGTCACATTGGCCTGCAAGCCTTTCTATTCATGCTTTCCATCCTAGCACAATAATTTGTATTTCGAAATATCTGAGTATAAGATCTCAGCCTTCAATTTCTGGCTCTAAGAGACCAATAAGCAGAAATCGTGATGACAATGAGTTCTTTTGCCAATGAGGTCTTTCCCGCTGTTCAATATGATCAATTGACCTGGGACTCAATAGCCACGGCTTGGCCCACAGGAATAGTGACCGCTGATTATTCTTGTCATCAACAGAACTGGTCCGAGCAAGTCACACATCTGGGACTAGGAAAGCCAGTCATACTAGACTCGCAACTGCTAGGGTTGTCATCATCATGGGATCTGACCAGTCAGCCCGACAGCTGGAACTGTTTTGTTCCAAATTCGCAAGCCCAGGACCCCAATCATGCGGTTCAGGATGATGACAAGCGCCATGATGTTTCAAACCCGCAAATATTTAAGCGCGGAGAAGAACTGCGCAGCACAGAGATATTTGCACAGGGATGGCCTGACCAGGCTTCCGACACAGTTTGCGGCTGGGGCTCCAGCGAGCAGCATACCCGCTTAGTTCGGACAAAACTTGCTGAACTACTCAAGACATATCATGTGGGAAAACTCAACGATGCTGGCTGTGGGGACCTTGCATGGATGAGCCTGATAGATCTTGAAGGGATTGACTATGTGGGCTACGATGTACACGAGCGAGCGAACTGGGCCGAACTGCAACAACGAGGCTATCACCTTGATGTTCTCGATATCACAGCAAATGAATCAAGACCGGCGGATCTGGTCATCTGTCGTGATGTTTTTATTCATTTGCCGAATGATATGATCTTTCCCACGTTGGAGCGATTCCGCCGCTCAGCTTCGTTGCTCCTCACCACGAGTTACACCAATGACTCGGTTGTGAGTGGAAATAATTTCTCCAATTTCAAGCGAATGGACAAGCCAAGTCTGCAACACAGAAAGCTTGACCTGACTTTGGCCCCATTCAACCTCGGCCAGCCGCTTGTTCGTATCCCCGAGGACTCGCCAAATAAGTATCTGGGGCTCTGGGATATAAGCCACTCCTCATTGCCCACTGATAACTGACACTATTTTCTTGGGCTTTTTAGGGCTTGACATCGCGAAGATGGGTATATATGTTGAAGTTACGAGCAAGAGAACATCGAAATAAAACACATTTATTTATACGTTATCACAAATTCGTGGCCATGGTCCTGTGCCGGGGATCGAATAATTGCCGGCCTCAAAGAACATCGTGTGGGTATTCGAAATCTTGTGCGAGGCCACCCTTCTGAGAAATTCCAGGAGGGCAAGCCGGAGATCTGTGTGCGTAGGATCAAGAAGCTTCTGCAGAAGAACGTGCTGTATCTCATGGTAGTCCACAAGTCCAGCCGAAAAGTGACCTGGGAATCTGCAGATCAGCTGAATCAGATGATGGAGCAAGGTTGCCTGATTTGTGTTCACAAGGAATCATATGACAGCTGACAGCCTGGGCACTGTAGCTCTGAGGGTTCATGTGGACATGTGACAGCCATCCAGTCCCAAACCTTAAATCCTTATCAATCTCTCAGGCGCGTCGTCGAACCTCTGAGAGACGTTTTCATGTCAGCTGACAATTTTGCTCCCTCCCAATAATTGGAAAACGTCACCAAAGTGCCACGTAATCCCAAATAGGCCACCCAAGCAACACAGATCCTTGATCTTTGAGATCTAATCAATTTTCACACAGACCTGTATCATCGAGGGCTCTGAGACATGCGTACTTCTGCCAGCCAGCCTACCAACCCATGGCTGGATGAGAGCACCAACGTATATCCCCACGTAGCTCCGAGTTGAAAGTAGTCGTTGCTTGATTTGCTTCCCTTCTGGTTCAAACAGGCACATACAAGGGCATGACCTCTAGAATCAAGTAGACACACCGCTGGCTCTATCCATCTCACTTGCTCTTCCGAGTAATGCTTTTCAAACGTTGGCTCCCAGACCTGACTGGGCCAGTATAAATGCCAAGAAACTAATGCAACTCAATTTCAGCCTCAAACTCTGGCATTCTTGGATCTTTTGATTTCCTACAAGTATGATTCTGATCCAATAAAGGCAAGGTCCCAACGCCTTCCAAAAATCATATCACAGTGCTCGACATACCTGCTCTACATAAGTACACTTCGAGACGGACCTTTGGACATGCAACATGGCCCC
The DNA here is from genome assembly GCF_028828085.1 of Penicillium nucicola. Lineage (NCBI taxonomy): Eukaryota > Fungi > Ascomycota > Eurotiomycetes > Eurotiales > Aspergillaceae > Penicillium > Penicillium nucicola. Next base: position 2,939,829 of record NW_026643126.1, on the reverse strand, counting down.
AGTATTCACACTTCCGGTCTTTATCGACCTGCAGGATACTACTGGCTAGCCTTGCATATCAACGCCATTAATAGTGTGGCTGTGAGCTCATTGCATTAGTGTATCTCTGCACTTGCAGCTACCGACTATGTTAACAAAAGAAGACAAAAACCCTGTCATCTAGAAAATCAATGCCTGATATTAACGACAAAGACAATCTAACAAGTCTAAAGTCCGAGTCTGTACTGTATCCAATATGTGTCACAAAGTCTAGCAAAGCAAGGATAACAACAAAGCAAGAATAATAACACAAGGGAGAAAATGTACCCGAAAAATCAATCAACACCACGGCCAAATGATAAAACAATGTTCGTCTCAGGCGTGAGTAAGGCCGAATGTGCAAATTCAAGAAACAAAAACTCCAAAATGATACCCAGATGAAGATGAATATGAATGTAAGTCGGAGTGGAGAGAGAGAGAGAGAGGGCAGCATCGGGGATGAACCGAGCCACAAATAAAAGCAGATCCAGAGAAATGAGAAATGAAAACATCATCAGGTCATAAGTCCGATCCGACAAGAACAGCGATATCCATGCCTTTTCTATTAGAGAGGCAGCGCTGTAAAATATTAAGAGCAAGTATTCAATTAAGCGCGGTTCTCAACACGCTTCATCAAACAATCCCTCAATCTGACATTCACCACACCACCAATACCATAAGCAGGGACAATTTTGCCCATGCGCGCAAAGCAGGCTGGGACATAGTCGCGGCGAATACGCGCCATACGATCCGTCCAGGGGAGACCGCCAACAGGCTGGCGGTTGAACAGATCCAATCCGAGAAGGTGCATGGGTGTACTGGCAAACTGCATGAGGGCCGGACATGAGAACTGCGCAAGGGTTGATTTCATGCCGGGGGTTGAGGCGACGAAGTCTGGTATTGAAGGGGCGATCAGGGCGGGGATGTTGAAGGATGCGAAGATTGTTATGCTGTCTCGGAGGCAGAAGAGAGTGTAGGAGGATTTGGGGATTGTTAATGTCGAGCCCGGGGCTGCATGGGGATGGCATGTTGATGGTGGTGCCTGTGTCTGTGCTGGGGATGGAACTGGGGCGCGTAGAGTAGAGGGTGCTTGTTGGGGTTGGCCTGCTGTGGGAGCTGGTTGGGACGGGGGAGGAGAGGCGCCGAAGATCTTGGCGAAGCGCGCGTCTTTATAGACGCAAATTGCCATGTTGACAGTTGTTGTTGCGATGAATTTGAGAGGGCCTGGGGTTACGGTGTCATAGGACTGGTTGCGCATCGTGGAGGTGAGTGTGTCGATGGCATTTGCTGTGAGGTAGGTCGAGCTGTATAGGGTATAGATGAGGAGGAATGGAGTGCTGAAGAAGAAGCCGGATGGTTTGGAGATCATTGATTTGAGGCAATTTGTTATTGTTCGCTGGATAGGAAAGCCTTTGGATGCTTTTTCGATGATTGCACTACTCGGCGTGTTAGCGTCTTGAAAAGTTCATCTGTAGCTCCAAAGCTTACCGGTCAATGATTGTGATCAACGGACAGGTCAGCGCGCCCGCGGTTGCTGCACTGGCGACATCAACACCAAGTCGCTTGCCCAGGTCTTTCGTGTTCCATGTTGAGGGCGCAGAGCGCGCGACGGAGCTCTGTTTTATTGTCGACATATTGAATGGATCTGCGGTTGCATTCCGAGTCAAACTCTCGTGGGGATTATGATAGGGTACAGGGATGCGAGAAACGGTGCATCACCATGCGTAGGTAGTTTACAGACAAAACCTGGGGAAGAACAAATGAGGGAAAAAGAATTACAAATGCAAGATGAGGACTATCGCGACCCCAGCTTCGGACGAGAATGACCCGGGCGCGACCCGGCGCCGGGTCTCCGATGCCGGCCCGATATCTCTCTACTATCCGGATAAATGCAAGTCCAGTTTGTTCATTATAGCTAACATGTTTTAAATCCCCAACGCCGGATATCTACCCCTAGCGAGCCTCAATACCCTCCATGGTCACATTGACAGCACCAGCTTGCACCAGCTGTGAAAGAGAATTAGTTTTCAAAATACCAAAATGGGGGGATTGACGGGAATCATACCGCTCGGCGCAAATCGTCAATCAAGTCGTCCACATCCTCGATTCCTACACAGAGACGAATCAAGTCCTCTGGCATGGCGCGTTCCGCCCGCGTCTTCGCGTCAATGCTGGCATGGCTCATACGGCAGGGCATACTGATCAAGCTGTTGACACAGCCAAAGCTGACACTGATGGCCCAAATCTTAGCGCTCTCGACAATGCGCTCACTGACAACAGTGTCACCGGTCTCAAACGAGAGCACAGCACCAGCGCCCCGCGCCATGGAGTTGTGAAGTTCGTACTGCGGGTGCGACCGCAGACCGGGGTAGCGGACCTTGAAGCCGTTCGACTCAAGGAACTCGGCAATCCGCTGGGCATTGCTCTGTTGCTGGTCCATGCGGACCTTCAGGGTCTTCACACCACGCAGCAAAAGCCAAGAGTCGAAGGGTGAAAGACCGCATCCCGAGGCGTTGATAGGGAAGTAAAGACGTTCACCGAGAGTCAGGTCGTTGACCGCAATAACACCGGCCATCAGGTCGTGGTGACCCGACAGGTACTTGGTACCACTCTCGTAAACGACATCGGCGCCAAAGTCCAAGGGGTTGAGCAGGAGCGGAGACATCATGGTGTTATCCACTGAGACAATGCAGCTGGGGTTGGCTTCGTGGGCAGCGGTAGCAATGCGACCAATGTCAACGATCTTAATAAGGGGGTTGGTGGGGGTCTCGAGCAGCACCATGGTAGTCTTCTCGCTCAGCACTGCTTGGACCTTCTCGACGTCTGTGGTGTCGACGTGGTGCACAATGATGCCGCCGTTGGTGGAGAGGAACTTGAGCAGTCGGTTGGTACCGCCGTAGAGGTCATCACCAGTGACAACCTCATCACCAGGACGGAGGAGTCGGGTAATCACGTCCAAAGCAGCCATGCCGGAAGAGACCACGAGAGCACGCTGTGCCGACATGATCTTGGCCAAGTGTCGCTCGAGGTGTGTGCGGGTCGGGTTACCAGACCGTGTGTAGTCATACTCTCCACCACCGCCGCCAGAGGTTTGCTTGAAAGTGGCACTCTACAAGTCAATCATAGTCAGTATCCCCGTCAAAGTTGCAATTGAATTGTTGGGGGGAAGTTGTACCTGGTAGATCGGCACGCTGCTGGCATTGTATTGGTCACTGCCCTCGGTGAAGACCAATTCGGTGGCAATGTTGTAGCGGCGGCCAGGGTGAGGGCTCGAGGGAGCTGGCGAAGGTGGGAGGTCATTACCCTCGAGATCAACAGAGGGGAAAGCCTTCTTTCCAGTGCTGGTCGACCCCGACGCAGCATTGGGAACTCCAGATCCTGAGGCCGACATCGCTGCAGAGCGGGGCAGAAAGAGTGAGCAAATAGAGGGGAATATGGGAGGATACGTTAATGCACAATGATCCTCAAAATGCAAGATGAGGAGTGGAAAGTAATAGATTGAATGAATACAAAATAAAGAAGAAAAGAAAAAGAAGTCACACACATTCACGTCCTCGTCTCCCCCGGACGAACTGACTCTTAAGCCGCGTTGTGATTGGTCGAAAGGCCAGGATTGCGATTTCGTCATTCACTAGGCCCAATTAGGCAGTCTGGGGATGAGTCAGGCATTCTCTGCCTGTTGAGGAATTAGGGTCGAGGGGTTAGGGTATCGTGGTTGGAGAAGGCGATGTGTGCCCTACCGTGCTGGAGTCATGGTCTGATTGAATCTTGAAGAAAAGCAAGTAAAATTGGAAATAGATATCGACTCCTATGTACTCCTCCAACTCCCTCAGGATGCCAGTCCATGAAGTTTTACTAAATAACCAACCAAACAACAATATAGAAAGAGAACATAATCAAAAGAGATAAGAAGACAAGAGAACAAGTGACAAGAAAGAAAAGAAAGCAAAAACCAAGCTTCTCCACGGATATCCAAAAAACAGATCAACCCCAAATAAACCAATACATCAACCAATCCCACATCCAAAACGCCACCACTTTGTACCCGTTTTGTGAAAATGACACAGAAAGCAGGATGGAAAGCTGCAAGTATTGAGGTAGCGATAGATGTAGAGTAGACATGGTAGTATATAACAACAAAGCATAGCATAGCATAGCATAGCACAGCATAACATAGCATAGCAAATAGATTAGAAAGTGCAAAGCGGATTGAAAGGAAACTTCCAATTCGATGCTAAAGCCCATACCAAGCCAACATCCCAAAGAACCAAAAGTAAATGCTCGATCTCACCTCGCGTGAGACATGATTACGCAGCCAAATCTCCAAAGCCACCGTTAATACCAAAGAACTGGAACCAGTCCTCGACATTTAGGGTGGTAGGTGCAGTAGGTCCACTGCGTGAACTGCTACTCCAATTATCATCTTGGCTGGCGTTGTCCATTGCTGCACCGCTCATTGTTCCATCGAGGCCTTGCATTGGGGGCCATGTTTGCTGGCCTTCCATTCCAAACATTGGTGGCTGTGGGCCTGTTGGCTGCATGCCGACTGCGCCGGGGATACCTGGCATCATGGGTGGGCTACCCTGGGAGGTGGACATACTGCGGCCCCCTGGGACGGGCTGGGGTTGGTTGTTCATCATTGGACCTGGACGTTGGGACATATTTGGGGGTTGTAGGTTGGACGGGATGTGAAGGGATGGATCGACGGAGCCAGGTGGGGGTGGGGAAGTCAGCTCTGGGAAGAAGGCTGTGCCATCTGGGAAGAGTTGGTCTGGTTGGAAGTTTTCCCACAGGGATGGGGAGAGGTTGGGCGAGGCGCGCGTTACTAGGAAGAAATCTGGGGGTGTGGCAGGGAGAGAGAATTGACCGTTGAAGGGTGTTGTTGGACGAGTGTTGGCTCGAGAGTTGCCTGTGCCTGTCATTGGGTCGTGGGGACCGCGGTGTGTGTTTGGCGATTGGTGACCCAGAGGGGGTTGGTTCAGCTCTCGAGATGGTGTAACGGCGGGTGTCTGAGGACGAGAGCGCTCATACGAGACAGGAGGTGTAGGGCCACCGTTTGGCAGTCCAAGGTCCATGTCGTCGAATTTGCGCTTCGGCGGGTCTGGCCTTTTTGAAGGGGCCGCATTTTCGTGTCGATTTCGCTGATGTTTCCGACCTGCAGCTTTTTGGAGTCGCTCCTCTAGAATCTTATTTCCGAGAATAGACTCGAAGAGCGTGTTGACCATCTTGGCCACTAGCCAGACTTTTGATACATCCTTAAGTGCCAGCATACACGCATTGATTCTTTCCTGGCAGGTCGTCACAATTGAAGGGACCGACGAACGCATTTGATACACGTGCATGATCAGGGCTGAGAACAGACTATAAACGATGAATGCGGGGGCAAATCGAATCTCTCCATGGGCGTGCAAGTTCTCGACAATCGAAGTGATCATACCCGCAGCCTGGAAAGCAATGGTACGCGATGGGTAAGCCATTTCTTCAACCCTATAGCTGTTTGGCGCAGAGGACGCAGGTGGCATATGAGCTCTGTGAAGAAGGCAGAGCGTGGTGCTATGATAGTTAGTTTCAGTCAAGAATTCCGAAAAAAAATCACCTACTAGTAGTTTGAATGCAAAAGAGCAGCCCAGAAGTGATGTCTAGACCGCTGCCAGCAAACCTCCTTGGGGCAGTTCTGCAGCCAATCAGCCAAGGCCATATCGGAGTGAGTAAGGTCCATTGCATTCATGCGCCGTGACTTTGAAGCCACAGAGTATTGTTGCGAAAGGACCAGCCCCATAATCTCGCACAACTTGACATATTGAAGGAAGAAGTGGACATGGACGGGATCTGGAGGAATGTCGGCGGGAGCATCGAGCTCATCTTCAATAAAATCGTCTTCTGTCACCATCTCGACATCCGAGTCGTCCGTATTGATACCGATTGGGCGTCCCAATGCGACAGCAACGGAACGATCGCGGGTGAAAAGAGTCCACCAAATTCTCTTCCAAAGTCTCTTGTCTGGTTTGCTGAGCTGTGACATTTCGACACTGCGGTGCATCCCAGAGCCTTGTGCTACTACCATCGCGACTCGAGTCCAATAGAACACGTTTTTGGTGACATCTATAACTTATTAGAGACCAGAATAAGAGGTATTACGGATCAAATAACTCACCTTCTGGTCCTTCCCAGTACCAACCCAAGAGTACCAGTGCTTGCACAATCGTGACACGGTCATCCTCATAGTTGGCATCATACAGCGCCTTAGCACGCTTGTAAAAAGTCATGGCAGCGGGGGTTGTCGATCCATTGGCGTCCATCAGTTGCTGGTTAGTGCAGACTCTTGATCCTGCCAGCAGAATCGCCTGCAAGAGTAGCAACGAAGGTGGGTTCTTAGGGTCCCGGTATTGACGCATGAAGCGACTCTTGTTGATAATTGGCACCACCGGTGCCACCCACTTGAAGTAAGCGTCGACCAACTCATCGCACAGCGGTTTAGGAGGGAGTAAGAAAGCACCTCGTTGGTGTAGAATATCAATTTCCAGATTGTCCAGGTCCGTCAAGCGGGCACGAGATCCCCTGATATTCGGTGGGAGCGGGTAGTGCACCACATCCGTTGTGCCATGCCGATCTTGAACCAGAAGAGACAGGTTTGACGACTCGCCTAGGTACGCCACCCTACCAGCATCTTTTATTGGAGCACGAGCAAACTTGGGCTTCATGAATTGAGCATAGGCATTGTTGGCCGATGCTTCTTGGGCTGCCTCAGCCTCAGAAAGAGAGGTTGAGGGCATGCCTTCAGTGGCCATGCGGTTTTTCGGGTATCCAAATGCATCCTTCTCATCTGAATCAGAGTTCCGCTCTGTTTCACGGGGTGCTGAAACAGATCCAGACACAGACCCAGAGCGCGCTAGCTCCTCGGTGGGTCGGAACTGAGCAACGGCGGCGTCGACAAGCGAGGACGCAGTTTGCGGAGGACTGTCACCATATCGCGATTCATCCTTGCTCTTGGCTTGACTCTTCTTTCGTTTCGGCGAAGGGATCTTGCATTCGATCGAGAAGGCGACACAATTGGTGCAAGGTACTCCGAGACTCGCAGCATCACATCGGACCTATTGGCGGTGGGAGGTTAGCGACGACGAGGTACGGTGCAACGGTGCAACGGTGCGACCGAGAGAAAACACACCTTTCGAGCATGACAAGTCTAATTCACACAGAATCACAGTCAGCCTTCTTGTCCAGTTCGAAGCTATAGTGGGGAGTATATGCAGTTCACCGATAAGCAACCGAGCCGAGGTGCGAGAGAACCTCGGCACCCCAGTCGCGTCGCCCCTCGAGAATGCAGAACGTACCTCGCACGCGCGTGATGCACGTTGTCTAAATTAGATAAAATAAATCAGCAAGCCCCTTTAAATGTCTAACCTTGCATGGCTTTTCCTGTCACAACGAGGGTGTGAGACCCTGGAAACCCCAGTTCCTCACTGGGTTGCGCCCGCATACCCCCGCGACTCCCAGCATCAACCAATATAGCATCTAGCGCACATATCGAAGACGGTATCGCCATCTCCACCATTTGCGGTATTCCCAGGGTCTCCAGTGGTTCCAGTGTCTCCAGTGTTTCCAGTGTGTTCCAGTATCGCATCTTCCAAGACTCACCTCCTAAAACTCAGCGGTTGGCCTTGCGGACCATTGCGCACAGTAATACCCGACGTTCCTGTCGAACCCGCGTTACTCGGAGCTGGGCTAGGATGCGAGTTGTCCGAAAGTTGATCGGTGTGGAATTCGTTGGTACTCATCGCGCAGTCTCCATGCAGCGTCTCGGATCGAGAGCGTCGCAGGTGAAGAGGGGATGAGGGCGGAGGGAGGGAAATGGCACTATAAGACTCAGGCTGGAGGCAACAAGGTAGCCACCGAGAACAAGGAGGACGCCACGCGATCAAAAGAAAAAGTACCGGAACTCAGAGGGGGGGGGGAGAGAAGAGAGAGAGAGAGAGAGGGATTATCTGGGGGAGGGCTGTGGCAATAGCCACAGGTGGAGATCTTCCCCTGGTCAGCAATTTGGGTACAATTTATAGGCTGTTGTTTCAACGGGTTCCCATTCTTGTCTACAGTACTGAAATAGGGGCCCCTCTTGGGCATTGGACTATAAATTCAGATTCTCAACATGGAGAATGTAGTCATTTCTGGTATCAGTTAGCTAGGTATTTACCTAGGTACGTGCTCAATGTGTACTGTAGGCATCGTGAACCTACAGTAACACTAACACCGTTATATGTATATAGATATACCTTTGTAGCCCCCAAACACCCGATAGAATTGTCTATTGTCAGTCTACTGGACTGCCAGTGACAGGGCAGCCATGATCTACGGAGGGGAGTGGAGAGACGATTTCTCTGGGGCTTATCTGGGCACGTGTGATGCCGCTTTGGTATTTCTCAGTCTGGTCACGTGTCATTGAAGATGCCCTAATTCTGTACTCCAGATCTAAGGAATTCTGTTCAAGGCTCGGTTGTAAAGTAGGCAAGAGACGAGACTGTACTCTGATATATAACAAACAACGATGGTTGGAAGAGTTTCGACGTGGCAAGTTCAGGCCTTGCCACGCCGAATATACATCAAGTCTGACCTACAAGGAAGGCCACTTGCACCTATTGTTGTTCCTCGAACCAAAAAAAAGGCACAGAAAGACTCTGGGTTCAAAGAGGGAATCAACTTGAAGCTGAATTACATTATTAAATTTGACACAAGGCATAGTTACATATAATGCATCGTTGGGGATTGTGGACGTTTGCTTCAAAAGACGTACACTTACAATACGTAACTTACATAGTGTTGACTTCAACAACACTGTCCTTAGATTTGCCCTATCAACTGATATGATGTGACATACCATGTAGTCTATAACCTGTTGTTTGTCTAAAGAAAGTGAAAAGAAGCTTACACCAGGTACCTGGGCAGTCAACTAAGTATTATATAAGCAACAACCCATGCTCAAATATACAAAAAGCAGCAAGAGCCAAAACCCAAAACGGCAAGGATAGGGGTCAAGACAAGTCAATTACTGTAGTTTCCAACGGTGAGCGTAGGCCCACCTGCACACCGTTCCTAGACTTCAGCCTCCTGGAGATCGTCCCGTATATGGTTTTCTTGCCGACAACTTGCAATTCGTCTGTGGGATATGACGTTACCGGCTGTAATAGCCACGGCTGTGGAAGCCTAAAGCCACGCAGCATGCGCCCAATGGAACGCATTGAGCCGGGGATTTTCCATTACACTACACTTTGCCCATTGTACAGGGTAGTTGTAAGTTCCTTGCACCCGGAGGTGTATATTCACATATGGGCTAGTGGGTGGCATGAGGGGAGTTGGTGGTGTGTCACCTCTATAGATTCAATGGCAGCTGTATCCACAGATCTCATGTATGACTTGCTTTTCATATTGTAATATCATCACGCAGATGCACATGTGAATGTGCATCTGTATGGCTGACAGGTCAGTTGCAAAGAAATGGTTTTAGAAAATATATTACCCTGTAGATCATGCTACTGTAACCGATCCTGCGATGCCCTCAGACCCTCGACCCAACCCAACCAACATGATCACCAGCATCAAAACCCGCCAGAGAATATTGCGGGGGCGGAACTCGGGAGACGAAAACACAAAGGAAAATCGCGGGGAACATCTAGTCCAATCCTATGCCCTATATTCATCAACTCTCATTCCTAGATCCCCCAACAAGGACCTGATGTTCTATAGTTTATTTCGGAGCCAACTTGTGATACCTCGGCACAAGGAGCTCCAACCAATCACAGCACATGGCTCCACATAGGAGATGATCCTCCTGCAAGCCTTTTTGATGTTTTGGGTATAGAGCCCACTGTTTCGGTCAGGCACCATGTTCCTGGGCCCGCTCGCCGGGTCGAGATCTTTGTTTAGCGGATGTGCTTGTTAATTTATTTTGTGTGCTAGGGGGTGATCGGAGGAGAATGGAAGTCCGATCGTCCTGGACTCCCGGGGAGGAATTGTGGGTTCGGGGATGAATTGTAGGGTAAGGTATACTGTATACAGTACTCTACTATTGGATATAATTTAGTCTTGCTAAGGCGTGGTATGATCAGATCTGTATCATATTAAAACGTGCGTGTTTGGGTTCGTGTCTGACATGATATTGACAAGGATGATGGATTGCCATGTGGTACATGTAGAATACATTGAAAAGCCTGATTAAATCTGTAGTGTTCCTGCGGGTTTTCGGGGAGCAGGGTGGTCCCCGGTCTGAAATCCTGAAATTATACACATCCACTAGTCAGGTGGGCTATGAGAACCCGGTCTTTTTGCCCTTGGACTTGCCCTTGGACTTGGATCTGCCCTGCTTAGCCCCATTTCCATTAGACTGGGCTTTCTTGGGCTCTGGCTCTTTGCGATCTCCCTCGTGGCCACACTCGGTCAGTTCATCCACGGCCTGGACCACAGCCGATTCAACAGCTGTTATTTTAGTATTGACGTCCACGCCGCTGACAAATTGTTCGCTGAGGAATTCTAGACCTGCCACGAAGGTGCACAAGGCACTGGCAATGCAGAAGTGGCTGATTGTCATACCAATATCGAGCCAGGAGCCCTCATCTCGGACCATGAAGAAGAAGTTGAGGGTCATGATGTCGGAGATAGCCATGACGACCATGAAGAGCGCGCTGGGTGGAACTTCCAGTCGGCGGTTGAGGATGCCCAAGTTGGCACTGATAATGGCGAAAGGAATGAGGATCTGAAGGATCAAGAGAGCGCCTTGGCTGAAGGGGTTGAAGACGGGGACAAGACGACGGACACTATCGAGAGAGAAGGTCGAGATGGAGGCCATATTTCCGGTGCTGAAAAAGGCTGCCTGCAGGAGATAAAAAAAGAAGAGTGCCACACGGACATCGGAGAGCGTAAGAGCACGGTAATGGAAGGTTTCGCCATCAACGATCGCAGTGCCAGTCCAAGGCTTTGTGACGTGGCCATGACCGGCTTGTTGCACGGTAGTACTGGTCTTTGAGTGAACGTAGATTGCGTGTTCCAAACGAACCCATGTTACAATGGTCATGCAGAACACAAAGTAAAACAGACCCTCCCATGAGATGGTGAGAATAATGAAGGTTGGTGAGAAGGTCAGGAAAATGACCATGAGACGGTGTAGATAGTGACTGTTTGGATACAGACGGTGGAAGAATGGCAGGGAAAGAGAGGCCACTAAAAGCAGTTAGTATTGCTCCGAGAAAGTATTCCTGGGTCTTCGTTAAACTGAACTTACCCAGTACAATCCATCCAACGACAATGTTTCCAAAAGGAACGCCCTGGCGAGCCTGCAATGAGTACACAGTTGATCTGGTCACAATCAAGGCAAGAAGAACCATGCCAATCTGAACACCCATGATCACGCGCGACCCGACACGTCCAATAGCGTTAGGTTTACCGTGTCCAATGATGTTATCTTCAAATAAGAGGTATAAGATGCCAGTCAGGAACATGACCAGTCCACCATAGGTGCTGTGAAAGTGTTAATGAGGTGTAAAGCAAAGGGAAAACAGGGAACTTACATTGTGTCAATGTTTTCAACCTTGATTACTGGAAGAAGAGTAAAGATACTCATTAATCCACAACCAAGTGCCCAGGTAGCAAAGAGTAGAGCATGGCTTCGGATGAAAGTAAATCCGTGAACCACAGGCCACAATGCCCCCAGAGCAAAGCAAACGGTGAAGATCTCCCGATGGAAATAGGACTGGACTAGGGCTTCCATCACACCGAGGAATGCCAGCAACTGGAGACCAAACTTGAGGTATCCAGTAAAAGATCGCACATGGCCCAATACAATCTCACGGCCGGCAATCAAAGCCCTGCGGCGAGCGAATACCTCTTCCCAAAAGTATACTGGGAAGAATGCGTAGATATAGTAGCGCCAGGAGGAGCTTTGGTAAAGGAATATGGAGAAGAGAGCAACCAGAATAGACGAGAAAAATGTAATGCTTGCCGTCGTCCGGTGAGAGTCTGATGTTCCATGCAAAACATGCAGGTCGATCACCGTGGTCAGGGCATACGCAATCCAACCCAAGTATCCAACCGAAACGATGGTCCGCAGGAAAACCCAATCGTAGGTCTGCAAGTAGCGCAATCCTTCAAGGGCAGTCCGTAGAAGCTCAGAGGATACCAGAATGGCCTCCTCATGATCACCACTGGCGATGAGTTCCCCAATTTTCGCCAGACGGCCTTCAACTGAGGTCTCATGGTACCCGGACAGAGGATCATAAGGCACATATCGGATCACGGCGTTTCTTTTTTGCTCCTCTTTCACATGATACATTTCCAAAACGCCCCGCGTGTTGGCCAACGAAGCCAGTGCCTTCTCCTTTGGACTAGCATTGAGATAGTCAAGGGGCAGTTGGCCAACCGAGTTAACGGGGAAATCAAGACCAACCAGATAAGCCATGAGTGCGGCCACATCGGCCTGTGCTACATCGTGGCGTCGAACCTGATCGAATCCCCAATCGGACGAAAAGCCATCTTCATGGCCCGGGGCAACTTCATCGATGGAGAGTTGGGGCTTTGCGACACCAGAGCCCCAGACAACTAACGGTGTGCGGGTATTATCGGGGTGACCGTCACCGTGGCTGCCAGTGTCACTCATGCCATGATCCGCAGTAAACACAAATGCTGTCTTGCCATCGCCATAGAAATCCTCCACGAGCTTTGTGACGGACTTGACTCCAGAATCCACAATTTTGATATTGTGCAGATATTCCTTCGAATAAGGACGGAAAGAATGGCCAGTGGTGTCTAAGCCCAGCAGATGAAGGAAGAACACCAACTTGTCACCCCGCAGCTTCCGGTCCAATTCGGGGTCCGTCTTTGCCGACTCAAAGAGTCCATGGACTTTGTCGAAGACCCAGGTGTCCAGGTGAGTAGCATCGACAGTGAAATCCTCTGCTTCCTCACTGTACATCTCCGCATCAACCCTGCCAGGCACTGCACCCTCCTTGAACATGGGCAAAATATCCGGACTACCCCAGCTCCATGTGTGTCTACTCTGGTTAAACACACTGTCGAAGTTGACCGGATTCATCTTCCATCCAGTTGTGACCGAGGACACATCCTCGTAGAGTCCGGCGATAAGCGCAACATGGCCAGGTCGTGATTCGGTGGGAACACGGGTGTGCGAGACACCAAATGTACCTTCGGAAAGGACTTTGGAGCGAATGAATGGTGAAAGGCGAATTAAATCATCGTTTTCTGGATCGGCGTCGGGAGAAGGATCGGGGAAAGCTTGGAACGCTTTGTCGGCTCGTAGGCCGTCGGCGACAAAAAGAACGAGACGTTTTGCTGGCGCGGGTACATCGGAGGGTCTTTCAACACCATATGATCGCATGCCACTCACAATCGGGCTGACGAAGTAGATGTCGAAGATTGAATATGTATAGATCAGGTGGAATACCACCGCGAGGGCCAGGAACCCGACGCGGCCGAGACGCGCCATAATGTATTTCCTCTCAGGACCAGCTCAAGGGGCAAAAGAGTGGAAGTGGTCCCCTGCCACAAATGATATTAAAAAGGAATTGAGCAAAGCAATTGAAAGGAGACAAGCATGGCAGGCATGTCGAACGCAACACGTCAACTTTTGTCCGCATTGGGGGGGAACCTTGGGGGCGGTGAGAGCCAATCATAGCGGCTCAATTGCGCACGGCAGAACCCACTGTTTACACTAGAGCCAAGTAGAACAAACGTATAACTTATAACTTTGACCTGCCCCCGACTCCTAGCAATGTAAGATAAAGAAACTATATAACTCTGCGCTACTGCGCTGGAAGAGACCGGCGCTTGGTCAGCGCATCGATGACCCGCGTATAGAACTTGGCAGCCTGTCCGCGACTGAAGGTGATGTCCTCCACCAAGAAGTTCGGCAACAGGTTCACCAAGTCGCGATCTCGATTGGCATCTAAGAGAGGAAGGTACTGGATTTCGGTATTATCGTAGTTGGTTGATGTCTTGGGAATGGCCAAGTGGAAATGAAGAGCTACACGAAAGGTCAGACAGGACGAGGAGATTATCAGGAGAACTAGCCACTTACTTCCATTGATTCCGGTCTGGATGCAATCATACACATGATCTGTGTCGGTTGTCTTGACATCGCGAACAATCAGCCCAGTTAGGTCACTATAGAGATCTTCCTTAAGCTGTGCCAGCTGTGCAGCTTGCGCGGCTTCAGCGCTGGCTGCCGCATTGGCACGGTTGGCTGGGCCACCCTTGATAGCACTGCCGGGTACCTTCGCAGCCCCCTCAATGCTGGCAGCTGTATTGCGCGCAGCAGCAAGCTTGGTTTGTAGGGCCTTGACTTCAGTTTGAGCAGAGGCGAGTTGGGCCTGCGCCTCGTCAGCCTGAGACTTCAATCTGGCCATCTCGGTATCACGGTCATTGAGTTGCTTCTGCAGACCACGGCTCTGTTGCCCAAGCTTGCGCTGAACTTCTAATTCTGCTTTAAGCGAGGCAACCAATTCATTCGAGGCTAGTTGTACGTTAATCCATGAATTTCAGCAGCCGAAGGACCATTAAATGACCTACCTGTAGTAACCGTCTCACTTTGTCTTCGCAATTTATCCATGTTGGCATTGGCCTCCACAATACCGATTTCTCGAAGATTTCGAAACTTCGCTTCCAATGCATCGTGCTTTTTGCTGAGTTCACCAAGTCTACGCCTTAACTCCGGATCACCGCCCTGTTCTGTTTCACCGAGCTTGCGCTTCCGAGGAGAGGAATCTGGCGGGTGGCGTAAGAGGGACGCTCGGGCGCGGGCCTTCTTCACAGGAGACGTGATATAGCGCTTAGAAGCCGGTTCGATGGGAAGGATCGTTTCGTCCACAACCTCCCTGGTAGGTTCATCGCCTTGTTGTGTTTCCTCTACTTCAGGCTCTGCTCTCCGTCCTTTGCCCCGAAGTTGAGGGCTGGGAGATGGATGCTCTCCAGGTTCTTCCGAAGCACTGGTTTTTTGATCGGCACGTGGAGTGTATTCGAATCCATTGTCTGTTTGAAGGTCCTTCTTCGCGTTGGCTGCAGCTCGTCCGCGACGGGCGGGTGCTGGCTTTGCGGCATTGGTCTTTTTGCGCTGCTGAGGGTCTTCATTTTCCTGATCTTGAGCATGGTTATCCATCTCCATTTCTTCAGTGGCAGCTGTCTGGAGTCTGGGTTCGGGTTCTTGCGACTGCGATACACGACTGTTTCCTGCTGGTCGCCCTCGTTTCTTTGGTGCGGGGGCCTCTTCTGTAGCTTCGGCGACTTCTTTCTGTTTCTTTGCGCGCGTAGCAGGTTTCGGCTTGGGTTTGGGTTCAGCATTCACATCGTCGTGTGAAGTGCGCGGTCTGCCTCTGCGCTTTTTGGCGGGAGGCTCATTGTGTGTTTCTTGGGCATCTGTTTGCCCGACCTGCAGGAGATCCTCATCATCAGAGCCTAGAAGACCAGAGATCCTAGAAGGCGCCTTTCGTTTGGGCATTGTGCAGTGGATTGTGCGGAGACAAAGTCGTGGGGGACGCGCCGAACAACAACACCTCTCCGCCCTGCGACATGTGACATTCCCCGACTCCCGCCACAGCTGCCCGATCTTCGGGGGTTCCTAAGCTTCGGTCTTCTATAATCTCATCTAATCTACTTCGTTCTGTTTTATTCCACCAGTCCAGATCTCTCTGTGTGCCATTTGCTGTATCTACTTATCTAATCTCTATTTTTGAAATCGTCATGGCTTCAGCCGGTGGCCGAAGATGGCAGCAGTTCTTCCAAGAGATGGTGATGATCGCAGGCACTGTGAGTTTATAGTTTCGCATTTTGGAGCTGTGAGGATGTATCTAACGCTATTCATAGTCTGCCTCCGCATATTTCCTCGTTCGCTACCTTCTTTCACGCCTTGATTTCGACCCCGAGAGCCAGAAGAAAGAGGAACAACGGCAGAAGTCGGCAGCCATCTTGCGTCGGCTCGAAGGAAATGATTCCGACGACGACTCACCGCGGCGTGAGGGGAAGCGTGGGCGAGGACAGAAAAAGAAGGAGCTCACACTGAACCAATACGAACAGGCGGTTGCGATGGATGTCGTTGCGCCAGAGGATATTGCAGTCTCATTCGAGGATATTGGTGGTCTTGACGAAATCATTGAAGAGCTGAAAGAATCAGTCATTTATCCATTGACAATGCCTCACCTCTACGCCTCTACATCATCCCTCCTCACAGCGCCCTCTGGAGTCCTGTTGTACGGTCCGCCTGGCTGCGGTAAGACCATGCTTGCCAAAGCATTAGCATCTGAAAGTGGCGCATGCTTTATCAACTTGCACATTTCAACTTTGACGGAAAAGTGGTATGGTGACTCCAACAAGCTTGTCAACGCAGTGTTTTCTCTCGCGCGCAAATTGCAGCCCGCCATTGTCTTCATCGATGAGATCGATGCCGTCCTTGGAACCAGGAGAAGTGGTGAACACGAGGCAAGTGGTATGGTCAAAGCCGAGTTCATGACACATTGGGACGGTCTCACCTCGGCGAATTCCACTGGAGAGCCGCAGCGCATTGTTGTTCTCGGAGCTACCAACCGCATTCAAGATATCGACGAGGCCATTTTGCGTCGAATGCCCAAAAAGTTCCCCGTCACTCTTCCCCCCATCGCCCAACGACTCCGTATTCTCAGCCTCATCCTTAAAGACACCAAGGTTGACCGCGATAACTTTGACCTGCACTATCTGGTCAAGACCATGGCCGGTATGTCCGGCAGCGATATCAAGGAAGCCTGCCGAGATGCAGCAATGGTACCTGTCCGGGAGTTGATTCGAGAGAAGAAAGCAAACGGCATGCAAATGGACGCTGTGAACCCTCAAGAAGTTCGGGGTCTTCGGACGGAAGATTTCTTCTCCCGCGCTGGCGGTGTCAAGGTCATTCCTCAGCCCTCTTCAATGCCTACTGGAAAGGTCAGTGAGAAGGAGGATGGAGACTGGAGCACTGAGTCTGAAGCCACATCAGAAGCCGAGGCTCGACCCTCCGCGATGACTGAACCTCCAGAATAATAGACAGCCGACTTCTTCTTATGTTAATATTTGGATTGTGCCTCGCAGTGCGAAGACTTGGCGTTATCTATCGGAAAAGACCCTTGCTAGGCCATGCTGCTTCTTGGCCCTGGAGTCTGTGTTCTTGGGGTTGTCCATAGATTTCTGTATACAATTGCTTCCTAATACAAAGAGTGTTAAGAGTTCACCGTCTGATCATTTTGATCTCAAAGTGAAACTGATATTCGACGAAATCATTACAGACTCGAGAGGAATGTACTGGTACCCATAATAGGTGGCAGTTCCCGGGCAACGTCATGTACTGTTACTTTGCCGAGCGGCGAAGTCACCTGCCGATCAACGTACGCCCCCCGAACCTGGAACTTACTCCTACATTACTGTGGCTGCATTCTAGTCCTTGTACAGATCGCGAACATTCTTATTTTGGAGGCCTTTTTTACTTCCTTCTTGTCCACAGTCCACTGTCTACAGTTGACAGTCGACAGTCGACACTTCACAGCAGTGCGGGTCGTTATCGTCACCTTACGCCTCCTTGACCTCCTATCGCCAACCCTCCCTCCTACTCAGTGGAACGTTTCTTTCGCTACAGTTGGAATATTGGCCCTCCAACTATATGGTCAAGTCACTCGTCCTACGCTCTTCAGATCACGAATGCGACTCCAGGGTGGGCGAATGGGTTTCTAGGTCATTAATGGCTACTGGTGCCTTCGCTGCACACTCTGCTCTGCGGGAGCTCACTTGCATTCTTAGAAGAACACAGCTGGCATTCACTTAGTTCTTTATCAGGAATGAGTTCCCAAAATAGCTTTGTCAATGCTTCCCCAAGCTTCAACTCTGCCAGCGCAAGCACCACGTCAACCTCTACGGTCCGATCACGCCCTCGACGCTTAGTCTCATTCATGGACGACGAAGATGACAGCAATAATAATACAAATTACTCCTACCAGAATGACTCTCAACCATTCTCGTCTGCATTGTCAACGACTCTTGCACCCTCCGATGGTGGTACGACCCGGTCTCGTGGAGCGACCCCTTCGCCATTGTCATCCCGGGGGGCATCCCCACTACCGATGAAACACCCATCGCGCGCGACCGAATCGACCAATCGTCGCACTCGCAACGAGACAACTTCTTTTGCTTGGAATGGATCATCAGTGCCATCTTCATCGCGTGGTGCCGCCGACTTTCTAGATTCATCATGGTCATCTCTCCAAAGTTTGGCATCCTCGGTGCTTGGGAATGATCCTGGACGATCCTCCCCAAATAATACGGCCAAAGCACACACAAGAAAGCCATCTCGCTCGGACGTATATATCAAAAGTGCCCCTCGGTCGGGGCTTTCAACGTGGGGGCCATCAGCACCGACTTCTCCGCAGGTTGGAACCGGGACGCAAGAGGAACGACAAGCTTTGGTGCAGGCTAAAAAGAGAGAGGCGCTACTCCTAGCAGATAGTGATCCGATCACGAGTCGCACATTTACCCACAAACGACGAGATTCTGGCGATACTTCACATCAAACCCTAGATCCGGAACACGACGAAGATGCCCTGGCCTATGTCCATAGAGTACAAGCCACAGACACCATCACCGGTGTGACGATCAAATATGGCTGCCACGCTGCGGTGTTCCGAAAAGCGAATGGCTTCTGGCCTACTGATAATATCCAGTGCCGAAATGTGGTGCTTCTCCCAGTCGATGCATGCTCTGTGAAAGGTCGACCCGCCCCAACAAAGCCCGTGGATCTTTTGGGTCCTGACCTTGAAGACCCCACCGATAGCTCTATAGCCCCCGTGACTACCTCTACGGACGATTCCTCTGCAGACGATGCTCCTGCCACTATCTCCGACACGCATGATAATCAGAATTGGAAGCATGAGAAATGGGTGTATATGGATGGATTTCCAGACCAAGTACAAATCGGTCGTGTCCCTCGAAGGGCATTAGGATTCTTTCCACGCACCCGCCGAAAATCAGTATCCTACACAGACGCTGAACCCTTTGGTTCTCTCCGGCAAACCATCACACCTGCTTCTCCCACCGGATCGCCACCACCACCTTTATCCTCTGGAGTGCTCCCACGCACTCGACCCAATGGCGAACAAGCCAAAGCCAAGGCCACGCGTCCTACTCGCCCTGGACACCGCCGTCAGCGCAGTAGTCTACATCTGTCCGGCACTGGAGTAGGAACCCTTGATCCGACATCCACTGGACCAGGGCCCGCATTGGATGGGTTCACCAAGTTTTTCGCACAGCATATACCAAACTTGGCACCACCTCCGCCCCCCGAAAACGCTCGAAAAGCGTCTTTTGGGTCTGTGTCCAGCGCCACATCCCATGCATCGACTGGTCTCGAGAACATTGGTGGTGCGTTCGAGGGTTGGATTCGCAATGTAGCAACGCGGGCCAAGGCCGGCATCAATGAATTGCAGCAAGGAACCCCCAACCAGCAGGGCCCAAACCGGGGTCGCAATAAGTGGCGGATGGACGATCTCATTGAATTGGATGATGGGATGATAGATGGTCGAAACTCCCCCAGCACTTTCAAGGGCACCTCTCGGAGGTCTGAGCAGCAGGGCACATCCTCTTCAGCCTCATCTGTCCGATTTAACAGCCCCTCTGTAGCCGCAGCGAGCAGGTCTCGTGCGACTGGATTCGCGGCAGGCTCGGCTTCCGCACATGAGCGGACCAAGGACGATTAACCTGCTTGATTGAACTTTCAAGCGTACATAATAAGAGTCTCCGTGTGTGGACCTTTAAAGTTCACTATTGCATTTTCATTTCCCCGGCCCTTTCTTTCTTCCCCGAGCGGCTTGGCACTGTGATTTTTTTCCTGTTCGGCGTTTGCACTTTCTAGTGCTAGGCCGCTCCACGATTCGGCTTCATTGGAGCATCGCATACATGACAGGACAAGATGAGCTTCAGATCCGCACTGGACTTCTGCATACGGCTTCTTGGCCCGACTGGATAATTGGTCGATGTCTCAAATACTGACCCTTTGTTGGTCTCGGACAGAGCGGAGGCAGTGGCACCCCTGTTATCTTCGTCACTAGCCCATGTTGGTGTGTACAATACTTACAATGCGCTTGTTGCTACTGCCGCACATTTTCCTATATCACCCCGGCCTTTTAGCCTGATAATCCACCATTTAGATCAATTCTTTTCTGAATAGAACATTATCCTTGCAATAGCTGGAAGCTTATTCTTGTCTTGTCGGACTCTTGCCACCTTGGATATTTCGTACTTTGGTCTTTGCGGCATAACTTATCATGGGCCCACACATACTAGACACAAAAGGGTCAGCGTAGATTGAAGAGATTGTGTTATTGTCTCAAGATTTGCTGTTAATATGAACTTTCCAAGGTGGGTACCAGGTCAATCAAGCCAGCCTACGTTAACTTAGCTGTAAGTTAGAGCACCGAACTTGCCTAGCTTTATTTTCCCACCTATGAGCGCCAATGGACTCTGCGCCGAGCTACAGCTTCACTCGAATTCCTCCACAGCGGGGTTGAGCGAAATGTGGTATGGAATTAATTTCTTTAGAACAATTAGACCGCTGATACACGAAATGTCTAGTGCAGATCTGCATCAAACCCGGATATTTAAAAGCCAGCTCCCTGGCAAATGATATACACACTCCAGCCTACCCCAAACTCCGAAAATGCAACCAACATCCAGCACCTCGCTGATATTGTCTGCTCTGGTCCTCTCACTAACACCCCTTGCAGCAGCAAGTCCACCAACAGTAACCCTATCCAAAACAAACTTCATAGGCCGCGCCTTACCAGAGTTCAACCAAGATCTCTTCCTAGGAATCAAATACGCCAATAAACCAACCCGCTTCACGCCCACAGTCCTGAAAACTACCTATGTCTCCAACGACAGTGACTCTGGACTATATCATCTCTCCACAGCGGGGACAAGCACCGATGCCAAGTCCAAGTCTGTATACTACAATGCCACGCAGTATGGCCATGACTGTCCAGCTTATGGGTCCGATACCACCACGCTGGTGAATCAGGGTTTGGTTACCCTCAACGAGGATTGCCATAATATGAATATCGTTCGGCCGCAGTCTCAGTCGGATGATCTGCTTCCGGTTGTTCTGTGGATTTTTGGCGGCGGTTGGACTCAGGGTGCCACTGCTGATCCGAGGTTGGTTTCTATGGACTCCCCAAAAGGGGATATATTGGATGAGGGGGACTGACTGGTTATATGGTGGAACAGATATAATATGAGCTATCTTGTTCAACAGAGTGATCGGAATGGTAAGCCTGTCTTGGGTGTTTCGATCAATTATCGAATGTCGGCGTTTGGATTCCTTGATTCTGAGGAAGTGAGGGTGAGATGGTGATTTCATGGATTTTGCAAGAATGAGATGCTGATGAATTGTCAGACCGAGGGCAATACAAATCTGGCGTTGCGTGATCAGCGCGTTGCTATGCGTTGGGTCAAGAAGAATATCAAGGCGTTTGGTGGTGATCCGAATAAGATCACTATCTGGGGCGAGTCTGCGTAAGAAACCCGATATATATCATTTCCCGCAGCTTAAAGACTAATGTCTTCGAAAACAGGGGTGCTTATAGTGTTGGAGCTCATCTTGTCACTAATAACGGCGACAATGAAGGATTATTCCGGGCTGGTACGTGGTCAATCTATACCATCGAAACTATTCTAAACAAGAACAGCGATTATGGACTCGGGAAACGCAGTTGGACCCCCATACAATGGAACCGAGTGGCATCAACCAATGTACGACCGTATCGTTGAAAGAGCAGGGTATGCAACACTCCAATTCATCAAAGCTAAAGGCTTTGCAACCAGAGACTGATAGCATAAATCAACAGATGCACAGCCTCCACAAGAACTCTCCAATGCCTGCGCGATCTCCCATACACCACATTCTACAGCACCGCCTACGAAGGTCTAGAATGGTTCGCCACAGTCGACGGTGCATTCATCTCCCAGTATCCCCAAATAAGCTACAAGCAGAACAAGATTTCCAAAGTGCCTCTACTCCTAGGCACGAACACAGACGAAGGAACCAGTTTCGGCACCACGGGCACCAATACCGATGAGGATTGTATTGACCAGTTGATCTGTAAGTATTCTTCAACTGCGCCGTATCGGTTCCCTTTCAGGATCAATACAAGTTGTGATTATACTGACCGTGAACCCAAGCATCAAAACGCTGGGTCCTCACCCGCTCCCAAGCAACAGAGCTCATAACCCACTACCCCAATATCTCATCCATCGGCTGTCCCTACGGTTGGGGAAATACCACTTGGCCCTCCCTCGGACTGATGTATAAGCGATACGCGTCCATGGCGGGCGATATAACGATGGTTGCACCGCGGCGACTACTAGCTCAGACTATGTCCGGTTTCCGCGATCGGGTTTACTCCTACCGGTGGGATGTACCGGCGCAGAATAGTTCGAGTTTGATTGGTGTGCAGCATTTTGCAGAGGTATGTTGGAAGCCGTGATCTTTACTTTACTTTACTTCACTTGACTCTTGGAACTGGTCACTGATTCACAGATCCCTTTCGTCTTTGCCAATCCCGTTCAGACGATTACGCCTCTAGGCTCGGATCCTGCCCGCTTGGAACTTGGACAAATGGCTGCGCAGATGTGGACTTCTTTTGTGGCGGATTTGGACCCTAATGGACATGGAGGTATGCTTGTTTATTGGTAGCGGGAAACTGGGAGTACAACGCTGACTGGTTCTTAGTAAATGGTATTCCTCAGTGGACTCGGTATTCGGATCGGGCAGCTAATTTTGTGTTCCGATTACCTCGTAATGAGAGTTATGTCGAGGATGATGGGTATCGTGCCGAGGGAATTGATTATCTCAATACTATTGCGCGATGAGGGTGTCGATATAAGTTGATATTTGGATTCGTACCAAGGATCCGAGGATCATAACTCAGATATCAAAGAAAATCTCCCCTTTGAAATAAACTCTTGCGCTAGTGAAACATGCAAATAACATATTTCCAAGCTGAAAGCACATCATCGCGAGCATAATTGGGTGATCTACTCGGATAAACGGAGAACCCTAAGTTTGTCCCAAAAAGAGGATTGGAGACGCTTTTGTTTCCCATTCCAAGTCCGATCAGCATCGCTTTTGCAATGATGTGATGGAAGATCTATATCACGCCAAGGAGAAGGAGTTTATCACGGCTGCATTGTTGAATCGATTATAATGGACCTTCCCCATCTTGATATATCGGCTTCAAGCAACAATGGCCATACCCACCACCCAAGACTCCCTCGCCGGAGACCAAAAAACCGACAACTCAATCGATATTGAGCAGCAAAATGTCGGCACTTTGCGAGTCGAGACTGCCAAAACCCTCGGCGCAGGGGTAAGTTGGGTGTCGGGAGACTCCAGCGCGATCTTCAATTCTAACTTTCCAAATCATCACAGTCTGCTCTTGCCCTTGGCGCATTCGGAACTACTCTCACGACGTTATCGCTGAGTCTGATGGAGTGGAGGGGCGTCACCACTGCGAATGTGTTTGTTGCCAATTTCTTCTTCATTGCCGCGTTTGGGTTGGTGGTGACTGCTCAATGGGAATTGTCGATTGGGAATGGATTTGCCTATACTGTTTTTAGTGCTTTTGGTGAGTGTCCATTCGTTTCTTCGCTGGTGGATAAGGATCAGCTGGTTGATATTGGTGTTTAGGCTTGTTCTACGCTGGATATGGGGCCATCTTGACGCCTGCCTTTGGGGTTGCCCAAGCCTATGGTGGTGACAGTACAGCCGAGTATAATAATGCGGTGGGGTTCTTTATGATCTTGTGGACGGTGTTCGTTTTTACTTTCTTGATTGCGTCGCTTCCAAGCAACGTTGCGTACATCCTGGTCTTTTTGTTGGTTGATCTGGGATTCCTGACTGTGGCCGCCAGCTACTTCGCTTTGGCTGACGGGAAGGCGGCTTCTGCCACTGCGTTGAAGAAGGCTGGAGGGGTGTTTTGTTTCTTGGCTGGATTGGTGGGATGGTATATTGTTTTCCATTTGCTATTGAAGGAGTCTTTGCTTGAGTTGCCCCTGGGTGATACTTCGCGACTTTTTGGAAAGAAAAGGAAGGCGAACTAGATTCGGGGTTATACATTCTGAGGCTGGAGATTTAGACTCGTTAATATCTGGACCAACATACATAACACATGTCCCTAATTTGTATAACTTAGTTCAGTTACACTGTTCTGAATATGATCATCTATAGAACACTTATCCGTTGCATCATATAAGTTAATCAATATGCCAGTTGACCTAAAAGAGAAGAGCTGAAATCGAGATAGCCCGCCAGACCAGAGCGACACCAAGTGTGGCTCTAAAGAGGGGGGTAATAGCCAGAGTCCACGTCCAAAACAGGCGATGATAATTGGCAGACCAAAATCCTCGATTTTCTCGGACGAAAGAGCTCCAAATCCTCATCTGGGATGTTCATGGCGTGCTAATGCTGCGAAAGCAACGAATGCCACCCATAAATATGCGGTTCCCAGCCCAGGACACACCAGATTCTGACTTCCGCCCTCCAACTCCAACTATAACTATACTATAACTAAAAATATATCTTGAACTATGGCAGTCCCCGAGACGGATCCTGCAGTCTACGCCGAGTATCAGACCAAATGGTCTGAGCTTCCAAGCACCGAAGATGCATGGCTTGTCAGAGCCGAGGAAGTCGCCAAAGTGCTGGCTCAAGATGCTGCCCAGAGAGATCAAGAGAACAAGTCCCCGCGGGCGGAGATTGCCTTGCTCAAACATTCCGGCCTTTTGAAACTGCTCGGTCCGAAGAAGTATGGAGGTGGGGAACAACCCTGGAGTGTGGGATATAAGGCTATCAGAGAGGTGGCAAAGGCCGATGGGTAAGAAAGAGCCCTTGATTTCAAGTTTCTTCGGGATTCTAACAAAGACAAGATCGATCGGTATGCTGCTTGGTTACCATCTCCTCTGGTCAACCACCGCCAATGTAGTCGGCACCGCCGAACAAGCCGATAGAACCCACCAGCTGATCATTACAAACAACTACTTCGTCGGGGGTGCGGTCAACCCCCGTGACAGTGATTTGAAGATCACTGCGGACGGAGATGACATTGTGTTCAGTGGACAGAAGTTCTTCAACACCGGTGGTGTCGTGTCAGACCTGACCGTCCTAGAAGGGGTTCTGGACGGCACCCAAGACCATATCTTTGCCCTGGTCAAGACCCGGCAGCCCGGGATCCAGTTTGCATATAACTGGCACAACATCGGGTTGCGTTTGACAGAGTCCGGAGGCGTCAAGATCGACCAGGTCCGCGCTCCATGGACAGACGCATTAGGATGGGATCCATT
Organism: Penicillium nucicola; assembly: GCF_028828085.1. NCBI lineage: Eukaryota > Fungi > Ascomycota > Eurotiomycetes > Eurotiales > Aspergillaceae > Penicillium > Penicillium nucicola. The sequence goes on along the minus strand of NW_026643126.1, from coordinate 2,914,434 downwards.
GACCAAGCAGCCGCGCGAAGATACCTTGAAGATTGCATTCCCGACCTTGCTTCTACCAACGTAAGTTCCTTTTTTTTTTTGGACCGTCGACCTGTCTGATCCCATACTGATTTGCCTCCTAGCATCCAACTGGTCTTCAGCAACTTCTATCTGGGCATTGCCCTCGGCGCATTAGAATTCGCCTCCCAGTATACCACCACCGCGACCCGCGCGTGGCCCTTTGGAGGCGACAACAAAGAGTCGGCAACCGATGAGTTCTACATCTTGGAGCGATACGGGAATTTCTTCGCCCACCTTCGCGCAGCGGAGGCCCTCGCTGATCGAGCCGGTGATCGGCTTTCGGAATTGTATACTCGCTTTTCGTCCGATAAGGCGGCTCTCACACCCCGCGATCGTGGAGAGGTGGCCGAGTGGGTGGCTAGTGTGAAGATCGTCACCACTGATGTGGGATTGCGCGTGACTTCAGGGGTCTTTGAGGTGACTGGAGCCCGCGCTACTGCCTCCAAGGTAGGCTTGGATCGATTCTGGCGAGACATCAGGGTCCATACCCTTCACGACCCGGTGGCTTACAAGAACCGGGAAGTGGGGCGATATGCTCTGCTGGATGAAGTGCCGGAGGCTAGTTGGTATACCTAGATAGATAGATCTCTGACCACAATGCTATGAAGATATCCCGAGATGACAATATGCTCGAATTCTCGCCAGTAGAACAGCGTTGCAATGGAAGAGGGCAGTTTATATACAAAACCCCGGCGATAAGAGCGGGCCGATGCCGAGCAAATTTTGCCCCTCCATTTTCTTGAGCCTTTTTTTTTTTCTTCTCCAGATTGTTTCTATACTTTTCTCTTCCCCAGTCTTCCAAGTGCCGGTTCTATTCAGCCCATCATGTCTCAGAAGTTCTACGTCACTTACAACCAGGTATGGCTTACTCGACAATCCTGTCATCCGATGTCCCATCCATTCCCTGCTCTGTCGCACAAGCACACGGAAATATCGTCCTTGCGACGCCGACATCAAACACTTCCCAGGCACAAGCACTAACAAATCTTAGGTCCACAAGCTCTGCCAGACCTCGGCGGACCAGATCCTCAAGGACTTCCACCCCAACCTTATGATCGCCATTGGCGGTGGTGGTTATGTCCCTGCTCGTATTCTCCGGTATGGGAAAAAAAACCCCCCCTCACACGACACAAGAGTGCACTACTGTACATCAGTAATCTGCAGCCTGCAGTCTACACATATGCACGCCACATCCTACATGCAACTATACTAACACCCCACGTTCTTATAGATCCTTCCTCAAGCGCACCGGTGACGCCAACATCCCCATCCAGGCCATCGGTCTCTCCCTCTATGAGGATCTTGGCCGTGGTGATGCCGAGGAGGTCCCTGGTACCAAGGTCACTCGTACCCAATGGCTCGACATGAGCTCTTTGGAGATGGCCAACTTGATCGGCAAGAACATTCTGATTGTCGATGAGGTCGATGACACCCGTACAACCCTTGAGTACGCTGTTCGCGAGCTCCAGAAGGATGTCGAGATTGCCCAGAAGCAGCTTGGCCGCGAGGGCGAGAAGACGAACTTCTTTGTCTTTGTTCTGCACGTATGTTTTTTTTTTCCCTTCCTTTTTGTGTTGTGTTTCTTTTCCCTGGATTGAGGGAGGGTTGATCTTTGTGCTGACTACTGGTATAGAACAAGAACAAGCCGAAGAAGGGTGTTCTGCCCGCTGATATGATGGAGGGTGGTCGCTACCACGCTTCCGTCACCACTGATGATGTCTGGATCTGCTACCCCTGGGAAGCTAAGTATGTTTTCTTAAATGTCGTTTCTGGGTGGATTGTGACTAACAACATTGTAGGGACATTGATGAGCACGATGCTCTGGCCAAGGAGAACCCTCTCTTCTAAAAAGACGATGGCATTTGCATATAGCATTCTGGTTTGCGCGGCGCTCTAAAAGCCTGCATTGGCGACCTTTGGGGGTCGTCGATTTTGCTTTCATGCGAAGGGTTCAGGTGCATAACCCTCAGCATGTACTTTTTACGATATCCTTGATGAATTTATAGAAAAGTTTCTTTCTTTTTGGCATCGACAGATTGCCCCAAAAGATGTCCTTAATCCAATAGTACATCCATGCTCCCTACTCCAGATTCCCAACCCCCAGGCTTGCTCTCTGGGCCATCGAGGCACTGCTCGTGTTCTCCCTGGAGCCCAACCTGGATTCAAAGACATTTCTCGCGAACCAATTGAATTGTAGACGGGTATCAAAAGAACATTGCATTGATAGCGAAACAAAAGCTGAAGTAGCGTATTATATGGGAATTGGGACGCGCCTCTGAACGTCAAAAACGCCGCGTAGACAACTTCCGCGTTCGAGCACCAAATCCGAGGCCAGAATCCCCAGACCCTATTGGAGACCGCAACAGGGTGATCCAATTACAAAGCTTATCTGCACAGGCTGACATATGGTTGTGCATTTAATCGACCTCAACCTTGCCCTGGCGCAGCTCGATCTTGGCCTGCTCGATCTCCTTCTGTAGCTCGGCGTGTGCCTCGGGGACATCGTTGAACGTGAAGATCGCAAGACCTAGACGGCCTAGGAGGTAGCATCCGAACACGATGACGGCGTAGAAGGGGAGCTGGGGGAGGAATGGATGTTAGCTTTGGTTTTGTTGACTTGGTGTCGTGCACGAATCTGGTAGCTCGAGGGGTTCACGGAATGGACGACATACAACTGGGATGACCTCGGTCTGGAAGGTCTCGTTCAGGGGGACGAGTCCCAGGTAGAGAACGAGGTAAAGCTGGTCAATTGTTAGTTCAGTGTGCACACATGTGTGGTTTCTCCTGGGACTGTGAGCGTACGGAGGAGACAAGGAGGAGAACAGAGAGAGCTTGGAGAGCGCGAGTCATTTTGAGGGAATTGAGAGGTGGAATTTCACAAAAGAAGGAAGATGGTCAAATGTGAATGGGATAGACAAAATGAGGGAGTATGTTACTTGTTGCAGTGTATGCGGGCAGAGAGAGGCCAGCTTGCTTGGCGCCCGGATCAGGTCACTGGGTCTACAGTCACAGGACTACAGGTTTAGTAGGCAGTTGGTCAGCTCCATTCTAGTTCTTTGGTTATTCTCAATACATCTTCATCTATCTTCCTTTTATATAAGAACCTGCGAGAACCATCGAAAGGTCCATGTATACCTTCTCCGCCTAACCTAAATGGGGTGTATGCCTGAATCTCTGAGGCAGCAACGCCGTTCCACCCCCCGTCCAAGCTAAACATTTGTGATATTCCTACAAGTGCCTCCACTTCTGGTCTTTGTTGCCTGCTTTTGTTGAGTGGATCACTGCCAGTAGCTCTTGCAGAAACCAGGCCACCATCTAGGCTCCATATCCAATTTGACAGATTATTACCAGTTCGGGCAAGGAACTCTCATATCCCGAGGCCACACTGACCCCTTGTGGTCCCGATAATTTCTCTGAAGGCAACTATCAGATCTCCATTTGGCAATATGTCTTCACAGGGGAGTATATCTACCGTCCAGCCCGGTCATGGAGCTGCCAACCAGTCAATCTTGAAAAAGGGAGATTGGGACCTACCTGCCATCAAGGATATCCTTCCAGATCAATCAGGTCCCTCTTCTTCTCTACCACCACGGAATACTGAACTCTTTGACTCGGAAAAGCAGCAAGTCATGTTCCGTGCTCTGCAGGACATCATCGAAAAAGCCCAAGAGGTCGATGAAGCTGGAAACAACTTCGATCTCAAGGAGCTCCATGCTTCCCTTGAAGAGGCAGATGCTACCATGAAGAGGGGACGCCGAGATGCGGAGACTCTACAAAGCGTGGTAGATACGCTGAACAAGTTGTGGAACTGCAACTCGGAGTATTTGGTTCAAGCCACTGAGATTATTGCGAATGGTAGCAGAGATCGTGAGTAATGGAACGAATGTGTCGACTGATTGACTCTTGCTGATTTCAATTCAGCGTCATGGCGTGCTTCATTTGGGCAGTCCGGGATCTTGAAATTCTTTTTGGATGTGATCTCTTTGAAAGATGAGGTCGATACCAACTTGCTACTTCACTCTTTGCGAGTTATTGGTAACTCCTGTGCCGACACAGGTAGGTTGCTGTGGAATAATGTAGCAGGCATATCCATTAACTGATGTCCATTCAGATGAAAATAGAGATATTGTTGTCAAGGGAAATTATACTCTTGCCATCATCCGATACTTCCTTGACCCAGAGTTGGTTTTCATTGCCATTCCGGTCATTTACAATATTTGCATGGACTATGGTATGTTCCTGCACATTGTTTAATGACACAGATTTTGCTCACACAACCAGAACCCGCACACGCGCAGATTGCGACTAATCGAACGGCTTATATACTGTCGAAGTTGATCAAAGACGGAGAGATTGAGGAAAACGAAGCTCTGCTGAACTTTTCCTATGATTTGATTGAATTGGCCTCGGAACAAGGTATGACTGACTCGAGAAATCACTATGCTCAGCCCACATCTGACACAGTGTATCCACAGCCGAAGGCATAGAAACATCCCCCGATGGAACTATCTTGTTATTGATGGAGCTTGCCCTTGACGAGACTCTTGAATTCTCACATTTCTCATCTTTGGTCACTTCCCTTACAGCTTACCTAGAAAAAGAAAAGTTCCAAGCTGTTTGTGTATCAAACAGAATGGTAGAGGGCGTACTGGACGTCCTGCGTCGTTCATTTTCAATCGAGATCGATCAATCCTCTGCCGACAATATCAAGGCTATCTCTCAGGTTCGGCTCAAAATCAATCAAGCCTTGGCTGAGGTATCTGCGTCCCCATTGTTCGCCCAGCATTACCCTCTAGACTCTCCTCTTTCGCAGACGTTGAAGACTTGGTTGGTTGCAGATGAAGATCAACTTCAGATCTGTGCCTGTGTCATGCTAGGTAACCTGGCTCGGTCTGATGAGGTCTGCCAGGTCATGGTCCGGGATCTGAAGATTCATGAAGAGTTGATCTCCGTCTTGAATAGTGATTCTCAGGGTGCAGTCTTGCACTCTTCCCTCGGCTTCCTGAAGAATCTGGCAATTGCCGGTGATAACAGAGACATCCTTGGAGAAGCTGGTATCATTCCTGCTGTTTCGCGGTTATGGGCATATGAGTCTGTTCCGCAGGTTCAGTTTTCTGCTGCTAGTATTGCGCGCCAAGTTATTATTTCTTCGATTGATAACATCTCTCGCCTTCTTGCTCCTCTCTCGAATGACCCGGACTCTCCGGCAAATCAGCGGACCTATCTCTCTTTGCTGCTGTCTCTTTTTGAGAAGTCAGATTCTACCCCAATCAAAACAGAGATTGGACGTACGGTTGCTTCGATCTGTCGGACTGTTTGCCCTCGATCTCGTGATGGAGAAGAACAAGCAAACATTTTGCTTGACAAACTGTTTACCCTTCACAAAGGTCTTGCCCTGCCATTGGGTGCTATGATCACCCAGACTCAATGGCCTGTTGTCCGTAGTGAGGGCTGGTTTGCTCTTGCCCTGATGGCAACGCATAAGCTTGGATGTACCGCAGTCGTAGACTGCTTGCACAAGACCGAGGTTACTGAGTTGCTCAAAACGACACTTGGGGTGGAGTCTCCCGGTCAGGATGGTTCCAAGGAAGAGGCAGATAAATCGCAAGAGAACAAAGATCGAGATAACGCGTTCATTCTTGTGAAAGAGCTGCTGAAAAATGAGGTGAGTTTCGACTGAATGTGAATCAGAAGCATTTTACTAACCGAATAGTAGGCTGGTGCGCTGCCTCTCGGATATAGAGACATGCTAGAAGACATGGTGAAAGCTCATACTTTTCAGTTGAGGGCTATTGCGAACGCCTAGTTATGTCCTTCACTTGATTTTTGCAACTTACCCTTTGTCAAGTTTGTATACCAGGCCAGGATAGACTGATCAATGCTTATAGACGGAGACCCAAGAGTACTGAATAAGCTCTTGACTTGTGCCAAGTATATTATTTTGCTTTTCCTATTGTTACCAACGTGTAAAAACCATTTGAGCTCTGGTAGAGTATTAAGTAGCCTTGATAGCCGAACACAATCATTGGGTATAAGTATATACATCATCATCTCTTCACTTTCCGAAACGCCCTTGACTGGCTGTTGACCACATCACTCGGTCGTTAAGCACACTCGCTCCTCTGCGTATGCTCGATAGCGAGCTAGAAGATCGGTCGTATCCAAACCAGCCGCACCTTGAAGCGAAGAATAATGCGAAACAAGACCCTTTCCATCAATGATGACATGCGGACGAGTACCATCCGGTTTCTTTGCATCAGAAGCTGTTGTCTGGCTATTGTGACGGAACATGTGGTGTACAGCAACCGCATCATTGCCCCAGAAGCACCCAAAGTTTTGGCTAATGGGCTCGGTTGGATCGACCCAGATTGGGAACTTGTAATGCCCCAAGTCGTTTTCTTCGAGGTGGTGCAAGAATGAATAGTGCTGCTGAGCACCGACTGTCCACTCGTCTAGGGCTGGGCCTGTGTCGGTGTATACTGAAGCAGAGATAGGATCTCGTTCAATGCTCTGATCGGTGGGCAGCAACCAGCGGTGTCCTTGAAAAGGCGGCTTAAAGTCCTTGTTGACTTTGAATTTCATAGGGCCTTGCCAGTGTGGGAGACTTGAAGCTCGCCATTCTTGATGCAGTTGGGGCTTTGACAGCGATAGTTGATCGATATGGTGGTATAACTCTGGCAGATATGGAAGTGCAATGCCTGGGTGACTGTGAAGCGATGCGAGAGCTGCCTCATTCACGACGTTTGCTGACACCATAAGAGAGCTGGGATTGTCGAGCTTTGTCTTGACAATTGTTGAAATTGTGTGATCTTCGAGGAACACCGTGTCGCCGTCAATTCGAATGTACATCACATTGTCCATTGCGGTTTTCCACTCCATATCCTGACCAGCTGGAGAAATATCATATTCGGGTGTTTCATTAACAATTGAATTCAACCATCCCAAGCTGAGGGCATCATTTGTTTGCGGCACAAAGACGACCTGGTCAAGGAATCCATTGTTTTGAACCAAGTTTTTCTGGGGTATATTAGATTCCAGATCGAATTGGTCATGGAATATGTCTTACCTGCAGATAACAGTCCAGGATTGAAGTAGCCTCATAGTGGGTAAAAGGAACCAGAGCGACTATCTTGAAGCCCTGGGGCTTGGAATAATGGTTCGACCCCTGCGAGAATGCGAAGAAGGGAGACATCTCCTTTCGGAATAATATTGAGGTGACGTCGAATGGCAGAAATCCCGGGTTGAAATAGGTCAGCACCGTCAAGATGATAAACATGTAGCCCAAAAAGCTATACAAGAAGACCAAGACCCAGTCGCGCCAGTTGGAAGGCTTCTCTTCTTTGTTGGACTCAACATCGCGCAGGTTGCGAGTCCGACCCGCAATTGAGAGTTCCCGCGCCATCTGTCAGGTAGTTTATTAGTCGAGGAAGTTGAACAAGCCATTGTGAGACTCCGGGGGTATCAGGCCATTTAATGTCGGCCAAGACCATCGTTTCGGTCATTTGAATAAGGCTTCGCGACCCGTTTTCGGGAGATAATAAGCCTCAGCCATTGATTAATCCGCTGTCAATCTAAGATCGACTATATCGCAGTTTCTCGTTGACAAAGCAGTTAGGATCAACCGTATATTGCCGGATTGGGCAATGCTTGACGACGGCAAGCGGACAAAGGGTGAAGAATGTGGCTGTGGAATGAGGAGGGCTCCGGCTCCGGAAGGCTGATCAAGTCAAGCTCAGGAAGATACTGTAGACGGCTATTCCATGATTAATGCATCTTTCAAGTATGCACGTCGCTGTCTCTGTGCTATTCAATGTTTATGTCCATGCCTGTGGGTCAGTATCAAGTGCAGAAGGAAAGTGGACCTTAGTTTGAGAAATGCCGATTGATTGGATCGAATGGATAGAACTGGTTTATATGCAATCCCACTCAAGTAATATACAGCTTCAACGAGTGATATATTTTGCATCAGAAGAGTTAACTGTTCCAAGGTTGGAGATGTTGGCAGATGTTGGCAGGTGTTGGCAAGAGTCCGAACAGCCCGTGATCTGGTTCCTCGGATATGACGTCGCAGCACGTGTTTATCCACATCCGAGCTCTCCTCTCTCGCGCTCTTCTACTTTGAAGTCATCTGAGGTCAACTGCAAGTCAACCCTCTCATGTTAACAGATCTCTGCATGGAATCATGAGGACGGCCGTCCTGTTCGGCCGTTTCTGTCTCAAACGTGCTCTCCCGCGTCTTCCTCGACACCATCTTGGTCGCCCGCAATGGCCTCGGCAACTGACCAAGGGCACCCCGCGTCGGGGTCCCATCATAGGGGGCCTGTTTATGACTGCTCTTGCTCCAGCTGCATTCTTGAAATTGGCCGAGGATAATGATGGCCAAGGCAAGACCGCTGAGATGCAGATGCTAGAGGCCTCACGCGAAGAGGTTCAGAAGTCGGTTTCACCCAACGCTCAAGGTCTCTCCAAGCTTTGCCAGACCATATGGGTATACTTTTACTACTACGTTTATGATCCTATCGCAACAGGGTTCCGGTTCATGCACCTCGCTATCATTTTCATCCCGGTCGTCGCTACGGTGCCAGCTATCTGGATTGGACGGAAAGTCCAGGACCATGACAGTGCGCGAACTGGTACCCTGTGGTGGTACCGCTTCTTAGTGAAAGCAATGGAGCGGGCTGGGCCTGCATTTATCAAGGTAAGCCTCCTGGCTAGCAAGCTGTTCATCGTATACTGACCAGGACAGCTCGGTCAATGGGCCGCATCGCGAACTGATATCTTCCCCCCTGAAATGTGCACTATAATGTCGTCTCTACACTCAAATGCGCCAGCCCATTCACTTTGGCAAACGAAACGAATCATCCGCAGGGCATTCGGCGGACTGCCATTCGAGGATATCTTTGAAGAATTCGACGAGGAACCTCTTGGGGTTGGTGCTATCGCGCAGGTATATAAAGCCAAGCTGAAACCCAGCCTGGCTGCGTCTAGTGACCAAGAAATGGGCATAGAACCGGTAACGCTGAGCGAGAAAGTTCGGAAAAATGTCGACGTGCTTGTCAAGAGTTCACCCCAGAGAGTACCATCCTCATATGTGGCGATCAAGGTGTTACATCCTCGGGTTGAGCAGATGATTCACAGGGATTTGAAGATAATGTGGTTCTTCGCCTCAATGCTTAATGCTATTCCCACCATGCACTGGCTTTCCTTCCCCGACGAGGTCCAACAATTCGGAGAAATGATGAAGCTCCAACTAGATCTCCGGATCGAAGCTACCAACTTGGTCATGTTTCGTCAGAAGTTCAAGTCTCGCACCACCGCCTGGTTCCCATATCCATATCTGGAGTACACTACTCGCGAGGTACTGGTCGAGGAATTTGCCCAGGGCATCCCGTTGGCCACCTTCTTGGATATTGGGGGAGGCGTGTATCAGCACGATATTGCCAATGAAGGCCTAGATGCTTTCTTGCATATGCTCCTCATTGACAATTTTGTTCATGCCGACCTTCATCCAGGAAACATTATGGTGCGATTTTACAAACCTAGCGAACTGGACCTTTCCCTTCGCAAACATTCCCGTGCACTTGATGCACCGACACGAGCTGAAGTCGATGTGACGGAGGCAGTTCTCAAGCGCTTGCGCCCACACTCTCACAACCGCGATGATTGGAATGCAGCTCTTTCCGAGCTGAATGACGAGGGATATCGCCCGCAGCTTATTTTCATTGACACTGGTCTAGTCACCCAATTGAATGACCTCAATCGACGGAATTTCTTGGATCTGTTCCGGGCTATTGCTGAATTTGACGGCTACCGGGCTGGTCAGCTCATGGTTGAGCGATGCCGGACACCAGAGGAGGTACTCGATCCGGAGGTATTTGCGCTGAAAATGCAGCATCTCGTTCTAAGCATCAAGTCAAGAACCTTCGCTTTGGGAACTGTCAAAATTGGTGACGTTCTCAGTGAAGTATTGACCATGGTTCGCGGTCACCATGTACGCTTTGAAGGAGACTTTGTCAATGTAGTTATTTCTTGTCTTCTTCTGGAAGGCATTGGACGCAGCCTCAACCCCGACCTGGATCTGTTCAAGAGGTAAGTACTGCTCTTGTGACGGTTGAGGATTTGAGTGACTAACATTTCTATAGTGCGCTTCCCATCCTACGACAGTTAGGATCTGGCGGTACATTCTTGCAGACTGTTCGCTCGGGTGATACCTCCATGCTTCGAGTCTGGGTCGGCTTAGAAGCTCGTGGGTTGCTGCAGGCCAGCATTGAGAGTGTAGAGCACTGCGTCAAGTACGACCAACTCTCACCGAATATATGAGAACACTCGCTCCATTTTGTACCATAGACCTACTTTTTCCCACTGTTGATATGAGAGATTAGATGAAATACACGACTTTATTTAAGAGGCATTCGTTTTTATATTGAATATTCAGAAATAGTCCTGGACGGGGAAGAGATAAAGAATATAAACAGCTAACTTTAATCAAATTAATGCAAAGATCGTTATCATGCGTATGCTCACGTAGCCTAGCAAGAAAGAACCAAGGATGTATAAGACAGGAGGAGAGAAGAAAAGTAACATAATACAAGCATAAGCGCCGAGGGTGAATCATGAGACGCCTGCGTCATGTCTTCGAAGGTGTACAGTGTAGAGTGGAGAAGCAATCAACCTGGTCAACGGTGCTTTCAGTGATGACGCGAAGCCTGCGCTGCCTGTTCACGAACAGAAGCGCCACTAGCCTTCCACCAGACATCACCACCCCAGCGCATCAATCGCTCAACAGCGGCCGTGGGCGAGTCCAATGCGGGACGGATATCAAGGTAGAAGACGGGCTCTCCAGTGGGCTCAGGTTCGCCGGAGTAGTAGTCGATCACGTATCGAACTTCCTTGGGACCAGCAGGAGTGTTGCGGATGACGTACCAGTCGTGGCGATCAAACGGAGGTTTCGTCCTGTTGAGATTGAAGTCAGTCTCTGCTCCATTTTTGTAAGGTATTCATATTACTTACTCAAATTTGCTTGGGTATGCCCAACCAAGAGCCTGGAAGATCTGCGCCTTGGGAGTCAACTCCTTTGGGCGACCCTGGAATCGGAGCAGACGAGGCTCAGAAGACTGGTCAATTTTACCAGTCATCTCATCGTGGTACAAGTCCAAGCTCAGGTTTTCCTCGCCGCGTCGACACTTCTCCCATCCAGCCAAGAGACCCTTGGCGAATACGCGCTCCCATCCGATAATCTCATTCCAGGCGCCTTCGTTCAAAAAGTTGTGAACGGCTACCATTGATTCAACGGCATCCTGGGGGGTATCGGTATGTCCTTTGCGCAGCATCGCATTGTACATTTGCTGGGGTGATGGGTACTCCCAGTTGCCTTCCGCGTCACCTCGAGGAATAGAAGAGGGTTCACGCTCAACGGGAAGATCGACAGTTTGGTCCTTAGCGCGTTCTTGGGAGATGGATGCGAACATATAGTTCATAGGGTTCAGTCGCGACAGGGTGGAGGGTTGGGCCGGCGCCGGCGCGGGTGGCTGCGGCGTTTGTACGGAGGATGATTTCGGGGGTGTATAGAATGGCGAGTCGGTGGATTTCATCGGGCATGCATCAGGGAGTTCGATAGGCGCTGGCATTTTTGGTGGCGCCTCGCCAGACTCATGCATCGGGCATCCCGGCTGAAAACACGGGTTAGTTTATACAATCAATTATGGTTTTGTTTTCGCGGGAGACAAACTGGAGGAGCGGCGCCTGAAGATCCATGCGGAGCCGAAGGTGTAGGAACCTGTGGAGAGTCTGCCCAAAACCAACCCATTTTGTGGAAGTTCGTGTTGGAGACAAGATGAGAAATCGCCTTCAGATCAACCTTGGAAGATTCGGAGCCGGACTTTTTTGATGACATAAAGAGTCCACGTGATAGGCCTAGCCCAAAGCGGTGAAATCTAAACATGTCTTGGCAATCCAGACTATCTCAACTGGGGGATAACTGCAGGCAGATACAGTCTTCTGGGCAGAATGACTCTAATATATATGGTTGGCTCTATTCTCAACTTATAATCCTCTTTTCAGGACATTTGAAAGCGAGGGTAAAGTGGCTGAATTGAAGAGATTGCACATTCAAGTGGGTTGTCAGGCAGTATAAGAGTGGTAAGGTAAGGATGAATTCGCAATGAGTCTACTATAACATGTTTACAGGAAGTTGATGCCAATACCCAATTGCAGTCCTTTGCGGCCTTCTTCGCCCTTTCGCAACACCAGAGGCAAGGAGAAGTTGAGCTCGAATCGAGCAACAGGGTGAGCGTAGACAATACCAAAGCCAGCTGCGATGCTGGGCAGGCCATTTTGTAGCTCAGACAGAGTGGAAACCATGGCGTCTTGCACTTCGCCATTAGTAGAGGGAGTGGCCTTTTGGGATGTTCGCAGAGGCAACAGACGGCCACCATTCAGGAAAGTCTGGAAGCGCACAGGCTTTTCAGCACCAAGGCGGGGAAGAGGGAACATCAAGTTGGCACTTCCAGCAGCGTAAACATCGCCGCCCAAGGAATCGGCTCCCTCGCGGGGACCGAGACCGCAGAGACGGAATCCACGAACATCGGTAGGTCCTCCGAGGAGGAAGCGGTCATTGATACGGGAAAGCTGGGGGCGAGAGCTGGGCTCCAGTCCAAGAGGGCAGAGAAGACCGGCACGGAATCCAGTGGTAAAGCTGACACCGCTGTCACCCTTGATGCCAGGAATGGGAATGGGGATGGCACCCTGGGTTTCGATCTCTGACTTCCAGAAAGAGACATCACCCTTCAGAGGACCAATACCGGCAACTTCGTTGAAGGCCTTAACGTAGTAACCGCGAGATGGCAAGAGGGCATTATCGCGCTGGTCATTGACCCAGCTGTGGAAAACGCTACTCTTCACGCTGTCACCTGCATCGGCGCGGACAGTAGGTGAGGCGTTCTCCGCGAGGCCAGTAAGCTGTCTCCAAAACCCGTTGTAGCCCAACTCGTGACGGTGTCCAGACTTGCTGATCCAACGGAGCTTGCTCCAACCGCCCTTGACGACCTCTTCGTGGCTAGCCCAAGATTTTTGGGTAGAGCTTGCAATACCGCCAACTTCCAGGCGGAAATCAGGGTCACCCATGATTGGGGTCTCAAACGCAGCCTGGTAAGCTGATCGCGTGCGAGTACCAAGGGAAGCATTCAAGTTCAGAGTCTCAGCGCCACCGAATACATTGCGCCAAAGAAGGTTTCCGTAGGCTGAGCCCTCGGCATTTCCAAGGTCAGTTCCAGTCTTCAGCAGCACGCGGGACTTCTCCCGGGTGGCCAGGTAGACGTCGATGTTGCGCATGCCATTCTGGCCTTGCGACTCATCCAAGTATACCGAGATAGGTTGGTGGAACAGATCTTCATAGATGTTAGCGGGTATTCTATCAGTTCCATTCCGTTTTGAAGTCCCATACCAAAACGGCCAAGCTTATCAGCTGTAGCCGACACCTCCCGCAAGGCCTCCGAAAGTGTGTAAGGACGACCCTTGTTCTCACTCAAAAGTGGGCTGAGGCTGCGCTCGAGGAAGCTGCGACGGGTGTGGGGAGCACTCGTGACTTGGACCGAGGATATTGTGCATGGCAATGTCGAATTTTCGTCGATCTAGATGTCGAATTCACAATCAGCCGGGAGCTCCGCATGAAAACAAACGCAGATTGACAGCTATATTCTGTCTGCGGGGATGAGAAAACACACCAATTCTGCGAGTCTGCTCTGGGCTTTTTGGTAGATAGCTTGCATGCGCTCATTAACGGCATTTTGCTGCTCTTCTAGCACCTTGGGGTCTGCGCGCTGTTGTAGACGCTCGAAGACCTAGATAAAGGTCAGCAATGATTCAATGGAAGAGTTGCAAAGACGTTATGTCTCTATATACTCACACTCTCGTCTCCGGCAGCAAATGAAGAAGACATTGTTGCGCCGAATGGCTAGAACCTACTCCGGGGAAGCACTCGGAGTTCGCGTGCCGAATCCGCGAAGATACGGGTGGACAGGCACGTGATGCGGCCAGGCGCCTTATGCGACGAACCATCACTCCGCAACCCTCTTTCGACCACTTACTCCCTTTGCTTTTATCGCTCTATTTTCGGGCCCGATCCTATTTGTCCTTGTACCATTTCGCGTTCTCGTTAGTCTCCGTCGACGATGGCCACAAAAGCAGCGTTTAAACGGGTAAGTGGCGAGCTGTCGAAGACCTATAGCATCAGCCCAATAGTTTTCTAACAATAATACAGCTCACTCGTGAATACCAAAACATTCAAAAGGATCCTACGCCATTCATCATCACACATCCCTCCGAGCAGAATATCCTTGAGTGAGTTGACTTGCACTCCCCGCATTGTCGTGTGCGATCGAACTTATCGATATATAGATGGCATTATGTTCTTACCGGACCTCCGGGGACCCCATATGAGAATGGACAATATTGGGGTACATTAATATTCCCTCCCGAGTACCCTTTCGCACCTCCGGCCATTCGCATGCACACCCCCAGTGGCCGATTCCAGCCATCTACTCGACTATGTCTCAGTATCAGCGACTTCCACCCCAAATCTTTCAACCCCGCGTGGGAAGTCTCAACGATTCTCATCGGATTGCTCTCTTTTATGACCAGTGAAGAAATGACCACCGGAAGTGTTTCTGCTTCGGAGAGCGAACGGAGAGTGCTTGCCGCACGATCACGGTGGTGGAATTCCACTGGCGGTGGATCTCACATCAGTGCCACCGCTGGTGTCACTCGAACCGCCAAGGGAATCAACAATGTCAAGGCTGGAGACGGGGGTCTCAAGTTCCGCACAGAATGGCCCGAGCTGGATCAGGAGAACTGGGCTTGGATGAAGGAGCATCGCATCGACAGCACCACCGGTCAGATCTTACCAGACCCCGATGCGCCCACCAAATGCTCGCCTGATACAAGTGCTTTACGCCGACGACCTGGAAGTGCTCCCGCATTTGGTGGCGTTATGGACGGTGGGAATGTTGCGCGAGAGGCCGGGCAAGGCTGGGCTCGACAACACCGAGTTTGGATCGGAGTGGCCCTGTTCTTTGGCTATGCGCTGATCTCGCGGCTCCTGAGCGATATGCGTGCTTAATGGCATCCCCGTCTCTTGTGGTCTTTTAGCGTGTTGCATGGTAGGAGTTTAGAGAAATGCATGGACATGTTACACCGTTGACCACCCGATCATCCCAGGCGATTAGCGCTGAATTGGGCTTGTGCTCACCCCGCATTGGCAATGTAACTACTTCTTTTTCTCTTCTAAATCCGCCTTCTCCC
Organism: Penicillium nucicola; assembly: GCF_028828085.1. NCBI lineage: Eukaryota > Fungi > Ascomycota > Eurotiomycetes > Eurotiales > Aspergillaceae > Penicillium > Penicillium nucicola. The sequence goes on along the minus strand of NW_026643126.1, from coordinate 2,899,077 downwards.
CCAAACTGCATTTGTCTCTACTCTTTATTGGGTCTTTATTGGGTCTGTCCTTGTTTTGCCTCTTGCCCTTTGCATTACGAATCCTTGGCCGGGATGGACCATTTACAGCCGTTCGCCTTTCCCCGTTTCTCAGGTCAGTGCTTTGTGCAGACTGCAGGGGAGGCCCTGCTTGCCAGCCCTCTGTTCAGGAGATCTTTCTTCCAGGGCTTCCCTTTGGCTCCCTTGGGTCCTCATGGTTGTACCAAGAGGATCGGTCCGGTTCGTACTTGTGCTAAATGCCAGTCCAGAGCCGAAGACGAAACTTGCGCCGCTTGATCGGCCGTCATATACCTTTATCGATCACGATGATGATTTGACCTCCAAGAGGATCAAAGATGTCAATGCTCGCAAAGCCATCCGCTCTCATGTCATGCGCCATGTGCGCCGACGTGAGAGACTTGCAGGGTTGAAACGAACCTCCAGACGTGCGCAACATGATGCTTCGCAGGTTGTTGAGGACGAGAATGAGCAGAGATTGGTGGTAAGGTCTCAGTCCCAGTCCTCTGCCTCTCCTCCGGTCCTAGGCCCGGGTAATTTCCGCTATTCTTTGGCTCAAAGAGGACGTCCAGCAAGATGGTGTGCTGGCTATCCTTTGCCACTTCACTCAAATCCTAACCCTCCCACCTCATGGTTCCTCGATCCGTTCTCCACCCTACCAGGCACCGGTGAGCTTCCGTTGATGGTTGCTCACTTGATGTATTACTGTAAGACATGCCCTTTCCTCGACTTCCTTTGTCTCTAGCATGTTCATTGTCTCAAAATTCCATGAGCCTCGCAGACATGGAGCTGACAGTAGAATGAAGGGAAAACAATATTTGTCCCCATGACATTCCCCAACACGAGCAACAGTTCAACACAAGAAATGGAGCTCATGGTGCGGTCCTCATTCTCGGATAAGGGCAGCTTCTTTGGGTTAATGAGCATGTGCGCTGCACATCGAGCCGTTCTCGCGAGCCAGCATACGATTATCTTCAACTCAGATGACCAAAATCAGGCCCTTGACTCTGACTATTGTATGATGAGGGCAATGTCTATTGGAGAAATGAATACGAAAATGCAAGATCCGAATCGCAGACTTAGTGACGAGGCATTTGATACTATCATCAACCTCCTGACTGGCGCGGTATGGCATGACACTGAAACTCCATTGCGTGGGTTTTCTAATGATCTGCAGCTTATCATCGGCGAATTTGAAGAAGCTCATATTCATCTCAAAGGACTCAAACGTATGGTTGAGCTGCGAGGTGGAATAACAGATGACAGCATCCGTTCGTCTTCGATGTTGTCTGCTATCATTACGTGCGTGTCTCCAATTGATTTGATCCTTCTCTATTCCATGCTCACTTTGGAAATCTTAGCACCGACATCAAAGCCGCGTCTGGCTTAATGATCAAGCCTGTCTTTCCCTTGACGTGGGATGCCCAGCCCGTTCCGTCGGATATTCAGCAACGCATTAGGCCACAAGCTTCCTCTCCTCTCAATAATCTTGGATCGGGCTTTTTCGCCAATTCCTTGATCAGTCCACCCTTGCGACAGATTTTGTATGTGCTACGAGATATGGTTTACTTCAGCACCGTGAATCAGATGACACCTGCAATTATTCAACCCATTGATCAGGACTTTTTTCGAGTCCTTAACTGCGAAGCAGAGCATCAACTGCTCAGCTACATCTATACAGATGACTCTCCCAATCCAGGGTTAATACTTCACCCTATTGAAGCCGTCACCAGAGTGGCTTCTATCTGTTTTCTTAACCATTTTCTGATTGTTTCACCGTCATCGTCTGGCTTAGGCCGAGCACTTACGAGACACCTCACAATGGCAGTGGAGAACTGTAAATTATCTCTCCTGCAGGGATTATCCAATGAGAACTTTGGTCTGTATGCTTGGGCACTCTTTGTCGGAGCTCAGGGCTCTCAAGGCCAGACTAAGCGAGCTTGGTTTGTGGAGCGTTTAGCCCACGTTGCGATGGTATGTGGGTGGCAATCGTGGGAACAAGTCTCGAAAGTTATGGCCAATTATCTATTTGTAATGACGTTGGATGGCTTGAGTTGGCGATCTATATGGGACGAAGTAATGACTGGGTTTGTGATTTCCGAAGCGGACGAACTGGAATGTCTTTTTGAACGAGATGCACTCGTCAACTAGCTCTTGGTGTGAGTTGTAATATAGAGCAGTGTCAGTCTAGTCTTGGAATAACTTAATCAACCGTACAAAAATGGGGAAATGCCAGCTATTGAACTAAATCTGATATGTTTTTGGGTGCATGAGTAACACATATATATCACGACCATTCCTGTAGAAGAGCCAAAAGAAAAAGTCCAAAGAGAAGTTGCAAAAGACCAATTCAGTTATTTGATGTGAGTCAAAAGAAGGCATCTCGGCCCCTGAGAGCCACATATACTACAATTGACCTGATGGTTTTACTGTGTATTTCCCCAAGTTCACCTGGGCAGGCCCGACTGATGCTTAGTAATCACATTTGAGGCCATTTGGAGCTCCGAAGCTCCAACAATCCACACTTCACTCCAGAACATCCCCACGCCAAACAAGAACCGGCGACCTCTCACCACTCTATCTGCCGTCGCGGCAATGGCCCAATACTACCCCCAACAACAAGGCTACGCCCCCCAAGGCGCCGCTCAGAATCTCCAGTTCTTCCCCTCGTCCTACTCCTCAGTTTCCGGCCACACAACCCCATCACAAGCAACCTATGGCAGCGGCTTCGGCGGTGCCCCCAATCCTTCCGCGCAGGCTTACCCGGCTGCTGCTGGGTATGGCGGCTTTGGATCCCCGGCGGCGGGCGTCAGCGGACGCATGGGCGAACAGGGCGGCCTGAGGACGGGCTGGTTGGCTGCGTTTGGGACGGAGGGGTATGATGGCGAGCCGCCCTTATTGGAGGAATTGGGTGTTAATTTTGAGCATATTCGCACGAAGGTGAGTTGTATCTTTGGTCGTTCTTGGAGGGTGTTGGTTCAGGAGACGTGGGGTGGATTGTTTACCCCGGGATTTTCTTATTCGATTCCTTCATGGCTGTTCTTTAGATAGAATAGGACAGACTCCGTGCACCCGTTTATTGGGATGGCCCTGCTAACACCACTGCGATATATAGACTTTGACTGTGTTGAATCCCTTCGCCTCGATCGATAACCACCTCATGGACGACAGCGACCTCTACGGTGCCTTGCTCTACATCGTCCTATACGGAACTTTCCTCCTACTTTCTGGAAAGGTCTTCTACGGATACATCTACGGCGTGGCCGTCTTCGGCACTGTCGCCCTCCACCTCATCCTCAGCCTCATGTCACCAGCCCTAGATACGGCTACCACCGCCAACGCCGCAGACCCTACAAACTACAACCCTCACCACAAACCCTCCATGTCTAACGCCTCAGCGGTTGGCCACTTCTCGGCTACTCTGACCTTCCCTCGCTCCGCTAGCGTTCTCGGCTACTGTTTCCTTCCCCTGGTACTTACCAGTCTGATTGGTATTCTCCTTCCTATGGATACGCTGTTCGGCTATCTCTTGACGACGGCTGCTGTTGGTTGGTGCACGTACAGCTCGTCGGGTATGTTCTGTTCTGTGGCGCGCATGAGTGGCATGAGAGGCCTGGTGGCGTATCCGTTGGCTTTGTTCTATGTTGTCTTCGGCATTATGGGCATTTTCTCTTCCCGTGGTACGGGCTCGTTGGCCGCTAAAACGGGTGCTGCTTGAACAAAAGGCAATTTTCAGGAGGGATATGAGTCCTCTCTATAGTGCTATTGTTCCACTGGCCTGCAAAATTATGTCTGTAGGTTAGTGGGTGCAAAGTTGTGGTCTTGCTCGGACCTGGCTTTGCTTTAAATCATGAATATTATGAAATTTTCAGCTTTTTATGTATCATTATGCGTTAATAGATTCAATCATTTATTTACTCCAGCCCTATGCCATGCGGATCCTCCTTGAATGCGATGCAAATGAACTGCGTTCTAAATAACTCAAAACACAAGTCTTGACAGATTTAGCTTTGCGTTGGAGCCCATTTCGACAACCATTCTCTCGTCTTTTCCAAATCGCCACTTGCAGCCTCAGCTCCTGCAATACACCATGCAAGGTCATATCCTTTGCTCTCAAGGCCCGCACTTTCAGCAGCAATTAATTCAGCTAGTGTCCGACGATGTTGACTTGTCTCATCGGCACAGAAATAGAAGGGTGCAGTGTTTGGCACATCGGGCTTAGTATTGAGAGCTTCAACAAGCGGACGCGTCGCTTTCATGATATCGGCCACCGCCATGGTGACCGGAGGGCTGGAGGCATCTTGCTTTTTCTCTTTGGCGGTCTTGCAGTACTCATTTTGACACCAGGCCTTTCCGCAGCCAGTCATCATCTGAGACAGGTATTTGCGTTCAATGCGGCGGCGCAGGGCTTTACCTTCGGGGTCGTGGGTGTCCACATATAAAGGTCCAAAGCAGAAGTTGCACAAACCCAGAGAGTCGTTTCCTGCATTATTCAAGGTACGACCACAATTTTGATTTAAGCATATGCGAGGGGCGGGGCGAGATAGACGCTCTAGTTCGTGATGACGGAGGTGGGTGTTCATGTCGCGGAGTCGGATTATCTTGTTGCAAAGATGGCATTCGGTGGTGCGTCCTCCGTCCACCAGTTCATGGGGTGTAAGGCCAGAAAGCATTACCTCGGGATCGTGAAATTCAGGATCGGAATCCCCTTTCTGTGGTACGAGAAGGTGACAAAATTGACAGAGAATCAATTTTCCAGGGCAGTCGCTAGTGCGATGCTGGGCAAGAGCTGGGAGACCCTCGAGGGCCAATTCACAGTCGGGACACTGGTGGATTTCATGGAAAGTAGTGTCATGCTTTTCTTTGCTCGGCGTATCGTTGCCATGGCTGGAGTCGTTAGGACAATGCCAGTGATTTTGCCATTCTGGAGATCGTTTTTGAAACACGTTCTGACACTGTGGACAGAGAATGTTATTACGAAAACAGAAGTTTTCGTGCAGAACCAGTGTCCGCTCAGGAACCCATTGCAGGCAGTTCTTGCACTGCACATCGCCAGACTCGTGAGTATCCTCTCCCTGTTCCAATGAATCAGAAACATCAGATGGGTTCACAGTAATGCGGATCTGATACTGCGAAGGCGACTTTTCCGGCAACTTGGAAGATTCGTCGTTTGCAGAATCGGCATGAACTGCGATATAGAGAGCCTCAGCGCCTTCCAAAGCCACATTCGTGGGCCTAAGCAAAAACTTCTTGGGCGATTGGCTCGAGAAATCACCCCACACATGCATATCTGCCCTTGGGCGACCTTGCTGGCGTGGGGCAAAAGGACTAGCAAAGATACTTAAGTCTGGATCATCCGTGTTTACCTCGACCTGGATGATATCCTCCCGGTTCCATTCTCGAAGCTCATAATCCACGCATTCCCCAGGCAAGACTTGGGCTGTTACATCCTCTCCTAGGCTGAGAACACCACCGATAGAACTGCCACTGCTCGTACCCGGCGCGCGCGCGGACTTTTCCAGCCTTTTCTGCAACGTTTCCCGAGCTTGTTCTTCCGATAGGGCCACGATATCAACCTCGAGATCTGTGTCTACAACACAGATTCCTTCGCCTTCGGGAAAAACTTTGTCGACCAAGAACCTGAAGGACTCGCTTCGCGTCCCCGGCACCGTCAAAAGCTCGCCAGTCGTCAGAGTCGTGAAATTGTCCCGCAGATATCTTTCCAGCAAAGCCTTCCAGTCTTCTGGGTCATATCCAGCTTCCAGCGGGCGGAGACGGACGTATGTGCCTTTGGGTAACTGCTTCGCATGCACGGTGACAGCGGGGCCGGCTCGCGGAGGGGCTGCGTTGCTTCCCGGAGAGGTGGGAATATGTGACTCCCCGTCTATGTTTAAGAATTCTTCATCCTTGATATCAAGCGAGTCCCGCAGCAGTGCACTTAGTGCGACCTCGTTTTCTTCGGCCGAAAATTCGCGGATGCCGGCGTAGATGAAGCGACCATTCTGAGGGTTAACGATTCGGAATGTCAATGGGTGTGGGAGCTGCTGCTGACGTTGCTCTACTTGCTGACGAGCAAGCGATTCGGCAGCGAAGGTGTGGTGGTTGAATGGGTCGAATGTCGAAGTATGCGCTCGATTATTGCCGGGAACAGCTTGAAGCGGGGCGGCAGCCAGGAGCTGTTCGAGTGCAGATTGCGGCAAGGTGATCTTGTCGCCCGGTAATCTAGGGGCGCGATCTGGCGGCGCGACCAGAAGCTGAGACGACCAGACTAGATCCATGATGAGGATTTACAAGAGGCGCGGAAGTGGGCTTTGATATCGGAAAGCGGAGAGCAGATAAGTTGATAAGCAATTCTGGAAGACTCCACGCGTATACTTCGACTGCAGTTCCACCTCCAACTCTCTGTTTCTATATATAATTGGATTATTAAAAAATTTAATCATATTGAGAACTAGAATAACTTATGGGATATCTGATTAATAAATGTCACCTCGCATGCGGTGGCGAGAACTGGTATTACACCAGTCACACTGCAGCAGGTTAGTCAAAACCATGGAATTAGGGCTAGAGACACTTACTAGGGTGGACGAGCATCCTTCGTTGTGCTGAATACAATAGTCCCCTGAACAACCTTGGCAAGTATGTTGGCACTCTAATTTGCAAGAAGCGCACTGTGAAGGTCAGAACAGTCAGAACAGCCACAGGGTCTATTAGAAGGCGTGAACCTACTGTTGGGCCACACTCCCAGCAATCCTTGCTCACACCTCGCTCTTGTAGCTCACTGTCATGTTGGTCCGAGCGAAGGGCTGTCTGATGCGGTGACAAGCTTACTCGTACACGTTGTGGATTTGGCAGACAGTTGCCACAGAACCACTTGTTGCACCGATGACACCAGCGGTTGGTGAGGCAGTCTGCACACCGAGCAATGAGAACTGGATGCTCCCCCGGAATCAACTCAGGGCGCTTTGCTGCAGCAACAGTAGATGAGTGCAGTGGCGGAGGACTCAGCAACGGGAATTGCACATCTGGGGCTTGACCCCAGATAGCCGGACCCTCGGGGGAACTGTGGCACCCATCACAGCCGCGGGGCCCGAGAGCTACGGTGGCCACTGCGGGTCCGAGCAACGGCGCCTCCACTGGCGAGTTCTCACCTGAAAACAGATTGGCATCGTGTCTCGGGCCGCGACAGAGGGCGGCATCGAAAGTGATGATATTTTCGCATTTTTGAAGCACTTGGGCCCAGCCATCCTCCAGGCTATGTTTGAACAGCTTGCCTGTTGGGCTATACCACTCGTTTTGTTGCCGCTCTATAGCAGGCTTTGAAGCGTCCTGATCAGACTCTGAGCGAGTCTGGCTGGGGCTACGTGTTCCGACACGGGATCCCCACCAATCACGATATCGGGGTCGTGCAACCGGTCGCGGAGCTGCATGCATTGGCGAGAAATGATAGATGCCCTTGATCCTTGGTGAATTTGCAGGACGTGTAGGCCGAACTGCATGTTGAATAATCTGCATGAGTTTGCGCTCATTGAGATGCCGACACTCGCGAATGGATAGAATATTCACGTTGAAGCGGTCATCCCGGAAGATTTCCTCCACAAGATCTGCAGGTACTGAGAGACCATCCAAGATGAGGGTACGCACATCTCGTAGGATGCCTCTGCGCTCCAGACTGCTGAAAATGCGCTTTAATGGAGCCGCATAGACCTCATCCTCCGTTTGAGAATCGTTCTCCTCAGGCGTAACATTCAAAAGTTCAGCCCCCGGCAGTTTGATAGATCAAGATGACGGAAGACATATGGAGTCTGAGTGATGACTTTGTGTAGGCGACTGGACGTTGAGTCCAATGCCATCAAAGAGGAAACTGACAGATAAGGAGCCATTTGGTCCAGGATCAAATTATTGCTCAGCAAATCCTCCAGGGAGGTTGATCGAGGCGCAGGCATCAGTTGCACCGGGACCTGTTCCACCGGCAGTTCGCACACCACCGGCTCCAAGCCTAGCTCCTTCAAGGTCAATCGGCGAGCGCCATAGAAATCGGGGGCACGGCCAATGAGGTCCTGCCTGTAGGCGGTCATGGCCCCAACCGCGACCTCATCACTGAGGAATCCAAATGGTGAGACACTGGGTTGGATCTCCTGGAGAGCCGCTCTGGCTTTCACCAGCTCACTCTCCAAGAGATTGATTGTAGATTGAAGGACGACAGGCATCGCTTGGGTTCTTTTCGGGTCAATGGCAAGGGCTATAGAAGACCACAAATCGGACATAGTCCGGATATCAAGATCTATACTCCCAGGAAAAAGGTAAAATCCAGTGAAGGTGGGGAATGGAAGGTTAAATATGGGGGGAAGGAAGGGGGGATCGGGTAAATAAGAGTGAGAGTGACAGAGTCCGAGTCAGATTCAGCAAGTATAACGTGGAGAACGGAAGACGAGATCCGGGGCGATATGAGTAAATGATTCTTGTCAACACCAGTTGGCCCAACAAGGACTGTCGGTCAGCGGAAGAGCCAAATGCAGCAGGTCCGTGATACTAGACAGGAGAGCCAGTAGAGGTTATACCTTCTCGAACCCAACTTTAAGTTAATGTTTAATTATTCCGATTCATTATTTTTGGTTATTTCTTATCCATTATTCACTATGCAAGGGAGAAAAGCATTGCACACCAGAAAAGGAACCATCTGATCAAGTCCTGGGTACATAGTTCAAGTATGGGGGGACCCTCAGTGGATCCGGTACCCGGGACCAGGGGCTCAGGTACCTCCATATCTGAACGTTGGGAAATGATCCACCGGTCACGCGCATCTTCCCAAAGGGGCTAAGTTGTACAGAACAGGAAACAGGCAATACTCTGGAGGGAACAAGGTATTAGGGTATTTGGGTATTAGACTATTAACTCAGGGTAATAGGGTAATAGGTCATACTATACAGCCACTGGATAACTCACCTTATGGTGTATCATCTTCGTTGTGGATTACACATTCCACTCCAACTAACTTATCCTTTCTCCCAGGACAAAAAAGGAGTCTGCCAAGACCAATAGCCAATCCTGGCGGACTGCGATTTCCGCGCCAAGCGAATGCTGGTTCCCTGTCTCCCTGAGGATCGACACGGTCCGCAACATCATTGCCAAGCCTTCTATCGAGGCTGAGTTACTCCGTACTGGATATGCCATTGAACATACGGTAGACCGATGGATCTGCCAAGTCTTACGCGTGTAGATTGCTTCATCCCTGTCTCGTTTTTCCCAGGGAAAGGGAAAATTAAAGCAAAAGCAATGATCCAAGAGCCAAGTGGAGGGCCCCGATACATCATACAATACAGTAGGCCCCAAGATTGATTGGCCCGTCTAAGGATGTACAGTAGTGCTTTCTGGAGCATGCTGCCAAGGTCGGTAATTATACCTCTAACTCCGGACACCCGAATGGAATTTGGACACGTCGTCACACAATGCATTGAAGGTTGGGGCGAGAATGATCAGGGTAGGATTAGAACTAGTGATACAAAGTCGTTGATCAGATCCACCCCGCTGCGAGGCTTCTCTACTTCCATAGCTTCGACACCGCAACCTCCTTGTCGTCGTGCTTGTTGAGAATCTTGGCGGTGGCCAGATCGAAGTCCTCTTGTGTGACATGTACCCGACGCTCGCGCAATGCATACATGCCTGCTTCGGTGCAGACACCCTTGAGCTCGGCGCCAGAGCACCCATTCATCTTCTCGGCAATCTTGGTCAAGTTGATACCACGGGTCAGGTTCATCGAGCGGGAGTGAATCCGCAGAATGTCGGCACGAGCTTCGACCCTAAAGAGAAAAGCAAAAGATATTAGCATCAGCGTGGACTGCAAGGGATGGGGACTAACGATGGTGGGGGGAATTCGATCTTCCGGTCGATACGCCCAGGCCGAAGCAGGGCGGGATCGAGAATGTCCAGTCGGTTGGTAGCCATGATAATCTTAATGTTCTTCGTGGGTTCGAATCCGTCCAACTGGTTCAACAACTCCAGCATAGTACGCTGAACTTCAGAATCACCACCGCCTGCTGAGTCTATCCGGCTGGAACCGATACTGTCGATTTCATCCATGAAGATGATACTAGGTGCGTGCTCTCGTGCCATGACGAACAGTTCACGAACCATTCGGCTACCTTCACCAATGTACTTCTGCACTAGTTCTGAACCGCTCACTCGGATGAAGCGACAGTCAGTGTGGTGAGCGACTGCTCGAGCGAGCAGGGTCTTTCCGGTTCCTGGTGGACCGTAGAGCAGGACACCCTTCGGTTGTGCGATACCCAAAGACTCGAACAACTCGGGGTGCTTGAGACCTAGCTCAATGACTTCCTTGATTTCCTTGATCTGCTGATCCAGACCACCAATCATGTCGTACGTACTGTCGGGGACCTTCTCAACCATCATGAGTGAGACCAGGGGATCGACCGAGGAAGGCAGCATCTTTTCCAACTTGTAGGAATCAGACAGAAGGGCGACTCGCTTGCCCACAGTAAGCTTGCTAATATCCACACCGTCGGAGATATCCACCACTGCAAGTAGACGGTAGTATTAGTATCAGGCTGTTCATCAATGACAATGACGTGAGATCTTACCATATTTTCCCTCGGGGTGTACCTTGACCAAAACCTTTTTGGTGCTCATCACTTTGACCACTTCACCAACGTACGAGCCGGGCTGTTGCAGCAACCCAAGCTCCTCACGCAGTAGACGCACTCTAGAGTTGTAGTCATTGCGCTGGGCTTCTAATCGTCGTAGAACAGCTTGGCCCTGAATGATCTCGAGCTTCATGCCCTCGATCTTGTTGCGATAGTAGTTGTCCAAAGCCATGATGGCGAACGGGTTGATGACGCTGTGGGGACTCAAGGGCTTGCCCGTCTTCCACGGAGCGAATGCAGTAAAGGAAAATACCTTTCGTGATCTGCCAAGGAGATAGTTTATCGAGGGTGCGTCGCGGGGGGAGGATGGCTTGGTTCAAAGACGAAGACGTTGAAGCTGGGGTTTGGAGAGCTGGGCAGTCCAGCTGTCCGTGAAGCTGCGCCTGTTCGCCGCGGCTGACTAAGACACAACAGTCCTCAAAATCCAGGCATCCACATGCAAACACAACAGAGACAAACTCAGCAAACGAGACAAACAGCTGACTCGACCCACGGTTGAGAGCTCTGTATCGGCTGAGTCATCTGTCGATCTGATTGGGCGCGGAGCTGCCTGATGATCGGGTCATCTGCGAGAGAAAGTAGGAAAGCGCAAAGAAGCCAACGGTCAAAGAGCCATTTTCGTCTTCTTATTACTCCCGGGCTCTGTCCTACCTGGCCCTGAATCTGTATGCATCTCAGCTAATGGAACTTGGATCTTGCGACTTTTGTCTTTCTATTAGATTTACTTGAACGATGTCACTGGAGGTACCCAGCGTTTAGTCCATTTTTGTTCTTGTTTTCGGCACCGCAACTTTTGGTGTCCTTGTGAATTTGTCCTTGCTTGTTGCCTGTGGTTCTGCCAAGTTGCTTGGCCATGGCGGATAAAGGGAACAACGACTCTTCCGAGTCGCGACCATCTGCAACGACATCTGCAGCGATGGGAAGTGAGACCCCTACCTCCGGGGCGCCTCCAATGAAATCCTCTGCATCTGGCCGGAGAGCATACGGTGTGTTTGACTTGGTGTAACTGTAACCTGCAGCCATGATTTATACTAATCCCATATTTGCAGGTACACTCAACTCGTCTTCACTCGAATCACCAAATCCAGAGGCGCGTCTCGATGACGGCCAGGAAGAAACGATGAGTCGCGTATTTACAAACCAGTCGTCTGCCGACCCCGATAGACCCCGCAAGCCATCGGTCTCGCGCCGCATGTCTTCCAAGCGTCAAATCCCTCACAAGGGACAGGAATTCTCGACGGACGATGATGTCACCGAGGTTCAACAATATATGGCCATGAAGGGCCCCGGCATGCAAACGTCCCCTAGAATACGACCGTTGCGAACACAAAGTTCAACCCTCAGGCGACGTCCCAGTGCTCGGCCCAGTCCCCTTGCTAGAGGGGAGTCTGAGATCTATAATCCTGATGATAGCGGGTTGCCCGATCCTGACTTGGATATCGACGACGAAATACCTTCATTTAACCAGGCGGATGAGAATATCGAGACGGAAAGTGATGAGACCGAGGACACAGACACCCTGGAGGATGACGAAGACGCTGCCAGTGACGCAGAGAGCTTCACCCTCAAAGATCGCCAGCAGGCCATCAACGAAACGCACCCATTCGGTATCAGGATCTGGAAGCCTGCGCTGTATAAAAAGAGTCGTTCAGTGGAGAAGACCGCTGAGGGAGATATCCATTCTTCCCCAGGTGGCCGTGTTAGTAGCATCCTGTTCTTGACCAACCTGTTATGGTCTTTGTTCTTTGGCTGGTGGCTTGCCCTAATTGCTTTGCTTGCCGCGGTCGCATGCTTTCTCTTTGCCTATTCGTCGAGTGCCATGGCATATGGGAGAGTATTTGCGGGCCTTTCACGATATCTACTCTATCCCTTCGGGTCGTTTGTCCTTTTAGAAACCGACGAACACTATGCCGAAGAAGACGAAGGCGAGGGCCGCAGTATCAGCGAATATGAGCAATGGCAGAATGGCGATCTAGAACATGGCCGTCTGTTCTTCGGGCCTCGCAGGGATCGATCGCTCGTGGGCAGACGCAGGAATAGCATTGATTCAGCTGGCGAACAAGACAGTCTACTTGGACGACCTCAACGCGGACAGCAGGATGAATCTCAGCTGGCTCACTCCAAACGCCGTCTTTTCGGGCGTGGCGAATGGACCCTGGGTCGGGTCGTGTTTTTTGTCTTCTTTTATTTCCTTGTCGGACCACTGATGCTTCTGGTATCGCTCACATGTTGGCTCCTGGTTTTCTGGATTCCCATGGGACGTGTCACGCTCACTTTGGTGAGCCACCTACGCAGGCACCCTTTGGCGCTGTCCTTCCATTCCGATACCACCTATGCTAGATTGAGCACTACTTCGTCCTCTTCGATCCTGCTTTGTACCTACCGAGCGGCAGGGACCAGGTACTGGAAGTACACTGTTGATGGAACGAACATCTTCCTGATCAACTTGCTTGGCGTGGTTGTCTTTGTCATCGTTGACTATTTCCTCCTTGGGAAGTTCTTGGGCTTGAAGACCTGGATCACGCATCCAGGGCTGATATTCACTCTGGCTCTGCTTTCCATTATCCCTCTGGCCTACTTCATTGGGCAAGCCGTCGCCTCGATCTCTGCTCAGTCTTCGATGGGTCTAGGTGCTGCCATCAACGCCTTCTTCTCCACTGTTGTAGAGGTGTATCTGTATTGTGTTGCCTTGACCGAGGGAAAAGCACAGCTTGTGGAGGGAAGCATTATCGGTAGTATTTTTGCTGGCATTTTGTTCCTCCCTGGCTTGTCCATGTGCTTCGGTGCTATCAAGCGGAAGACTCAACGGTTCAATGTGAAATCGGCCGGTGTCACCTCGACTATGCTGTTGTTCGCGGTGATCGCTGCCTTTGGGCCCACTCTTTTCTATCAAGTCTATGGTAGTGTGAGTTTTGACTTCCTATCTTCAAACGAGAATAAACTGACAGTTGTATAGCACGAATTGAATTGTCACTCGTGTGTTAACTCCATCGATTCGGATAGCCGAGATTGTCGCCGCTGTTATTTCTCTCAAACGGCGGCCATTAACGACCAGTTCTTCCAAAAAGCCGTTCAACCATATGCCTGGTTTGCGGCTGTCTTCCTTTTCCTGTCGTACATCATCGGTCTATGGTTCACTCTCAGAACCCATGCCGCTCTCATTTGGGCAACTGAAATGGAAGAGAAGAAACATGCTCAGGCTACCCTCGAATCATCCTTTTATGAGCCAAGGCATCTCCTCTTCCCGGGTGATCAGCCCGAGGCATCCGGTGCAATTTCTGGAAGTAAGGATTCAATTCGTGAATCTCAGTTGTACAAGCGAATTTTGGGCCAATCCTTGAGACATTACGGGTTGGAGGACAATGGCACAGGCAACTGGGAGCCGGCGGACGGTGAAGCAAGAGCTGGAACCAGAAATAACAATGTGCACTTGGTACCACCACGGTCTAGCGGCGAGGAGAACGTCGACCCAAAGGCTATCGGTGGTCTGTCTAGAGAAGACAACGAACGTCTGGTACGCCAAGTTACCGAAGTAGCTGCAACGGCTGCGGCAGTGGCTGCGCGGGATGCAACCAGAAGCCGCAAGCCCCCGGGTCAGAGTTCTGCCAACCGACAGGCTGGTCGTGCAGCAGCGGAACAGCCACGAACCCCTGGAGAAGAGCTTGAGGATATAGGTGTGAATGTGGAAGCTGCCCAGGCTGGTGGGGGACATGATGCACCCAATTGGAGCAAAGCGAAGAGTTCTATCATTCTCCTTGGAGCAACTTTCCTCTATGCGGTTATCGCTGAAATCCTCGTCAATACAGTTGATGTTGTCTTGGAGAGTGTGGATATTGACGAGAAGTTCCTCGGTATCACTCTTTTCGCTTTGGTCCCTAACACCACAGAGTTCTTGGTATGTTGTTGTCTCTTATATTCGTGATCATTAAACTGACTGAAGGTCAGAATGCCATCTCCTTTGCCATGAATGGCAACATCGCGTTGTCTATGGAAATCGGTTCAGCCTATGCACTGCAAGTCTGTCTGCTGCAGGTGCCCGCTGTGGTTCTTTTTAGTGCGGTCTATGGAAGCACGTTGGATCCATCTGAGCTTGTTAGCCACTCATTCAAGTAAGATTAACTTTCTTGTTTCCCGCTTCTGTCTTACTTACCTAACCTTGTTCCAACAGTCTGATCTTCCCTCAATGGGACATGATCACCGTTATTCTGTGCGTATTCCTGTTGTCATATGTCTATGGCGAAGGAAAGAGCAACTATTTCAAGGGTTCCATTCTCGTCCTCACCTACTTCGTCGTTGTTCTTGGCTTCTACATGTCAGGTTACGTCAATATGGATAGCATGGGCGTGGATCGGTTTGATACTCTCGCTCTGGGCAGCACAAGCGGCGTCGAGAAGTTCTACACCATTGGGCGAACAAGAGGCGGGGAAGCCTATTAATTATAGTACATATCGATGGTGATTTTTTGATCAAAACACCATCGAGGTCTGTCCTGATTCGATTTAGCATAGCGCTTTTGATATTGCCTCTTCCTGTCATTTTCCAGTATGACCCCCGGGCCATTTTACATGTGATGATGTGAATTATTTATGCAGGTCATTCATTACCTTAGATATCACGTTGACATGTATTACTATTTCGAAATTGTATCCGAAAGTTTTATCCAACAAATTGATCTTGCAGTAATGACTGACATCCGAAATCCCAGCACATAACAACTCGCTTTTTTCTGCGTCTTAATGAAAGAATCTTCATGCCCTCGATATATGAGTTTAGGCGGACTTCCAGGCACCCACAGCGTCATCGACCATCTCACGATACTTCTGCTGCTTGAAGCACTGCTCCAAGAAAACCTCATACTTGACTCGGAGCAAGGCTTTCTCATTTGCATCTGCCGTTGGCAACACCTTCTTTCCGGGCTTGCTCATCCGGTTCATGATGTCCCACAGATCCTCGGTCTTACCCTGAGAATCAGCGCTAGCGGCCTTAGCACCCAGCATGGCGGCACCATGGCACACCGCAGCGTGAATGTAGCGAGGAATCAGCACGGGCATGTCACAGGCTGATGCAACAAGGTTGACTAGAATGTCGTTTTGGCATTGCGAACCTGACATGAACACTGAGGTGATCCGGTGGCCTGACTTGTTCATTGTCTCGACAATCTGCTTTGTTTGCAGCGCGATGAACTCAAGCGTGGCGTAGTAGTAGATTGCAAGACCGTCTACTGATTTGTCGCTGGTTAGGCCGAAAATTGATCCTGTCATGTTTGGATCGGCAATGGGCGAACGGTTACCCCATAGATCGCCGTAAAAGAAGAAGTGTCGCCCGAGATATGATACTCCTGGAGCACCTTGGTCGTGTGCCATTTCTTTCAAGTGCTCGTTCAAATATTCATAGATGTTTGCATGGTATGATTCGGCAATTGAGTGGGCTTGTTGGAAGGCCGGGTGAGTTTCAATGACATGCTTGAGTAGTTCGCCTGTGGCTGATTGTCCACCCTCTGCCATCCAGTATCCTGGAAGGATCGTATCCCGGTACGGACCCCAAACACCGTCTACGAAGACGGGGTCCGGAGACATAGCAAGATGGCAGGTCGAGGTGCCTGCTACAGCCGCGAGACGTGAAAAGGCCTCGGATCTGTCGAGCTTTGGGACGTCCGTGGGCGATTTGCCTGACCCTAGATCGACCTTTGATCCAACAGTACCAATCCAGCCGGCGTAAGCATCAATTACACCGCTGCCAATGGCAATGCCGGCTGGCAGGCCTAATTCGGCGGCAGCCTTATCACACAGAGTGCCAACCAGCTCACCAGCACTCAGATAATCGCCATTCTGTTCAAGGTTAGGTCAGTAGTTAGTTTCTTATCAATTAGGGAAGGCTCACCACCCCGTCAACTCCGCCCATGCGTTTGAAATCGTCCTTGGTCAAGTCGCCCAATCCAATGTCATTCAGGAAATCTTCTTGCCATCCCTTGACACTGCCATCGACACCCACAGGCACATATCCCTGCTTGCAGACCACGCTGCAGAAGCTTCGCTTCTCGTTACCTGTAGCAATGTGTGTGAGCGCATCACCAAGATCATAGAACTTGCATCTTTCGAACAGCTCCGCTGGCATATGGTTCTTCAGCCAAAGGACCTTGGGGATCTCCATTTCAATGGACATCTTGCCACCCACATAACGCAGAAGGTTATGATTGGTAGCGTTGATCTTGGCCGCTTCCTCGACGGGGCGGTGATCCAGCCACAAGATCACGTTGCGGTCCGAGTCGAAGTTCGGACCGGTGACTGAGATTGGTTCGTCCGTGTCATTAGAGAACACAGATAAGGAGCATGTTGCATCAAATCCAATACCCCGTACAGTGTCCGGGTTGATATTGTGCTGGCTCACCGCACGCTGAACAGCAATACAGATGCAACGCCAGATATCCGACGTCGATTGTTCCTAGACAGCCAGTCAGCTTTGGCGTGTCATTCGGGGCGGGGAAGGGGGAGATTGAACGAATTCCCTACATAGTAACCATGTTCTGGTTGCCAAAGGCCAATGTTTTCTGAGGCTAACCCCACAATATCACCCTTGGCATCGATGATACAGGCACGAGCACTGCCAGTTCCGACATCAATGCCAATATAGTGATCGAGATGGACATCCAGATCCTCTCGGGGGTCCGTGGAAGCTTTCCTGGAGGCTTGCACGGATGCACGACGGTAGGGCAGCGAGGCCATTTTGTCTGTACTTCGGGCACTAAGCTCGTATTGTAACCGCGAGGGTCTAAAGGAAGGGTGCTCGAACTATCTGAGCTCAAAATTTCACCTTTCTTGTGAGCTTTCGACTCTCAAGATATAGAAGAAAGAAAGAGGGGAATTGGAATATGACATCGATTTGCCTCACATTTCCTGTGCGGTGACGGAGCTCTGCTGACCGATTCGGGGGCTACTTGAAGGTACCAGTGTGGTCCGCCACCGCCCGCTGTGGGAGAGGTACTCTCATGTACCATAATCCCCCAGGATTGAGTAAGTTGAGTATCCCTGCAATGTGACTTGATAAAAAACATGAAAAGCATGGAAACCATGGAAATCATGGAAATCACAAGTCCAAGCACAGCACCAGCCAATCACTCGCTATGGTCCTGTGTTCACGTATAGAAATCCAAGAGCTCGGACCCGCCTGTCTCGGTCGAACATCTCTCTCCACCAACATCTCTCCCCCATAGTCAAACATGCGCTTTCTACACATCATCTTTAGCGCTTTGTCGCTCCTGGCGTCCGTCAATGCCTCCTCTTCGACCGATATCCTCGTCTGGCCCGTGGGGTCAGCGCAACCCTCCGTCCTCGCGCGCGTCACTTATGACCCAGCCACGATGAAATCCAACCTGCTCTCATATACCCCTCCACAGACGCAAGACGATGGGTTGGTGCGCGTCGGTCTCTATACGTCAACACCGACAAGCAACAAGCAATGGGTGGGCAGTCTCGTGTCGGCCTCCTCTTTCAGCGGCAATGAGCAACCAACGATCCGCCTGCACCTCGGTCCCGCCAATGAGGTCTACCATGTCTCTCTAGGTGCTTCATCTGCTACCCAAGACCCTGCTACTGGTGCTCAGGTTGATCTTGTTGCGAATGAGCTTGGAGCACAACCGCACTTGAACCGACCTGTGGTTGTCAACCCTGACGGCGGAAACGCTGAGGAACCGGAGGAGAAGTCTCTTTTACAAAGGTGAGTGTGGATGAGCCAGTGAATTTCTTTCGTAACATGCTAATGGCTGGATATCTAGATACTGGTGGCTTCTGCCCATTATCTTCTTCCTCACGATGTCTGGCGGCGGCGGCGGCGAAGGACAGTCATAATCGTCGGGTTCGGCTTTTTTTAATACAACCCGTGAATGATAGAAATAGTACTTATAGACACATCTGCATTTTCGGGCTTTTTCTCGCTGGTTACGGTAGCTGTTAGCTCGCATATCGTCTCACTGGCCTAGATGAGTAGACTAGGCCGTAGAGTCGTGCGCGACCCTGACCTTGATCAACCCTAGTATGTTTCGACCCGATTCTTTTTCTGTGTTGTTTTTTTTTAAAAACAAAATACCGATTCTTTTGCTAAGGTCAACTCAGCCATGATGACAGATACACATAATGCGTGGCCTACGGCTATCTTGGCCGATGAGTTGACATCGGGTGACTGATCCGACTCTCCTCAGTGTATAACCTTCAATGCCAACACCTCGGTCAAATCTGCATCTTATCTACAGCCCTCTCTCAAAGAACAAGCCTACAATCGAACCATTATTCAAATGACAATCACCTCGAGTGAAAGAGTTTTCCAAGGCATCTCGCATGTCAAGGGCGATGCATCAGGAAAGCTCATAGCAAGCGACCTGGAGTTGAGCTTCTGGGGTGGTGTAAACCCCAATACCAGCGAGATCATTGATCGCCACCATCCATTGAGTGGGCAATATCTTCAAGACAATATCCTCGCGATTCCCGGTGGTCGCGGCTCTTGCACCGGTAGCTCGGTCATGTTGGAGCTGCTTCTCAAAGACAAAGGACCCAAAGCCATGATATTTGAACGACAGGAAGACATTCTGGTTCTTGGTGTTATTGTTGCCGAAGAGATCTTTGCAAAGACCATCCCGGTTGTGATGTTGGATCCAAAAGACTTCCACGAAATCCTCCAATTCAATGGCTCGGATATCTACATCAGCAACGACCAGGTCTCGGTCAGCCCTCATATCCGGACTAGTGATACATCGAGCCTGGTTAGGTCTTCTACTAAGGTTGAGCTGTCGTGTATTGATAGGGCTCTTTTGAGTGGCGAGTATGGCGATGCTTCCCGCGCAGCAATGAACATTGTTTTACGGATGGCAGGCTTATTAGGAGTGAGTGAATTGATGGACATCACCCAGGTCCACGTTGATGGATGTGGCTACACTGGGCCAGGCTGTCTTCTCTTTGCAGAAAGTTTACGAGATCGGGGAGGCAAGGTTCGGGTTCCAACATCTTTGAATTCTATCTCGATAGACAAGAATCTGCTCCAAGTCCAAGGAGCTAGTCCGGAATTTGCTGCTGCTGCTGGTAGGCTCGCAGACGCCTATATTGATATGGGGGCGCGTTCAACTTTTACATGTGCGCCATATCAACTTGACAGCGCTCCAAAGTTTGGGGATCAAGTTGCCTGGGCTGAATCGAATGCTGTGGTCTATGCAAACAGCGTACTTGGAGCGAGAACTATGAAATATCCTGATTTCCTCGATATCTGTATTGCCCTGACTGGCCGCGCCCCGAAAGGAGGACCACACATACAAATCAACAGAATGGCATCGATCATCGTGAATGTGGAGGGCCTTGAGAACGTGACCATTGACGATTCATTCTACCCTCTTCTCGGATACCATGTGGGAAGTTTAGCTCCAAGCCAAATCCCTGTGATAGTTGGTATCCAATCCCAGTTCCCATCCAAGGATGATCTGAAGGCCTTAGGGGCGGCTTTTGCGACTGTATCAAGTGCGCCTATGTTTCACATTCTGGGTGTCACCCCCGAAGCAGTGGACCTTGGGGCTGTCATTGCCAAAGATGTTGACTTACGATCCGTTAGAGTAGAAGTCAGGGATCTGATCGGGTGCTGGGATGAACTGAATAGTGCATCGAAAGATCAACCAGTTGGCCTGGTATCCCTCGGAAATCCTCACTTCTCGCTCGATGAAATTCAAATCCTCAACAGTCTTTGCCGGGGTCGCCACAAGAACCCAGATATTGCTATTATGGTGACTTGCAGTCGAGCCACATATAATTCAGCTTACATGGCCGGGTTGCTTGATGAACTGCAGGGATTTGGGGTTCAGTTTGTCACGGATACCTGCTGGTGTATGATCACCAACCCAACCATTCCCCGTTCCAAGAGCGCCATTATGACCAACTCGGGAAAATACGCCCATTATGGCCCTGGACTCACTGGCAAGAGTTTCTATTTTGGAGATCTTGCCAGATGTGTTGGCGCTGCCTGTGGGGATCGTGATATAGAAAGTCGACCACAATGGTTAGAGAAATCGGGTCAATGAGAGTAGATATAGTCTGGATATGGGGTACTTGAAATATTCTAGTAGATGCCCTGGAATATCCTTATATATTTGAGGCTCCTATCTATTATAAGGGATAATTCTACATCTTCATGCATAAAAACAGGCGCAACTGACAACTGACAGGCACCAAATTCGTGCTGGTGCCTGGTCAAACAGGCCATCCTCTATAAATTAGAAGCTAGTGTTACCTAACTTGACTTAACTTATAAGTTAACGGTCATCTTCAAAACACACCTCTAATATGAAGTAAAATATGAGGTCAAGTATAATACTGAAAATGCGCCAATCCTAACGCTAATGTTATACATCCACTATTATATGGGGAGGCGTGTGTTTTTAACATGACCCTAAGTTAACTTAGCAAACTCGCAATCATTCAGGCAACCTTTAACAATCCTTCACCCTTTAACCTGCAACCGCTGACAACGTCCTCCATTCTGCTCGCCAGGGCTCTATAATTCTCCGCTGACCGCATTCGAGCTCCACAACTCATCATGTTTCGTCTGCCCGCTGAGTTGATCCAGCTCATACTCTGGCATTGCGCTACTCCTGCCTATTTCCAAGCAGCTTTTACAAATCGCAGGTTTTTCAACATCGCTATCAGTAGTCGAGATGTTATCCTACACCATCTACACGAGACCCCTGGGCGTGACTTGGAGCATCTGCAACTACGGACAACAGAGCTGTTTCGCATCTTGATGAAGCGATCTTGGGCGCAGCTATATGGCGCTGAATTCCACGCAGATTGCACAATCTATCAATTTCAGCATGTGCTGGATACCCGAGCATCAACATTAGACGGTTCCTCCGTGCACGGGGAGGCGCTGCTTGTAATGAAAGACAGCAGTACCGTATACCTGGTTCGCGCCACTGACAAGGTCTTATTGCATAAGCGTGAGTTCAAATGTCCTGGAAAAGACATTGGGGATGTTGAAATCCTTCGCACCGCCTTGGATCACCAGGATGGAATTTATGTGCTGCATCGATTCAAGCCATTTCTGGACCAAGAACTCGACCTTGGCCATCCATTTGTCAAGCATGCCCTGCAGTCTCATTCCAAGGGGAACATCTTTATGGCTCACTACGAATTGAATTCTTCGCTTGTTCGCATGTGTGCTTTCCCCGACCGTCATGACTACAGACCTCTTGCTCTGTCTGCCACCCCCGGTAGATTTGCTATCTCCTGGCAGCACACATCAAATCCCCATGACCACTCTGTCGAGCTTTACACCTGGCTTGATGATGAAAGTGACGAGGGGGAGGATGAAAGTGACGAGGGGGAGGATGAAAGCGACGAAGAGATAATCAAGCAACGCCTAGAAGCTGTGGATGTCAATGACCGCACCAGCCCAAAGAAAGCAAGCAATATTCAATATGCCTCTTATGCAGCCAATACTCTTGCCAGCTCCTATGGAAATGACCCAGATTGTGATCCATTTCAAGGCGGAGGGCCCGTGGTAAAATTGGCTTTCAACGATCGAGAGCGCCAATTGCTCTACCACTACCGGGCTCAGACTCTTTACGGATCTTTCCAACAACTTCCTTATCTGCAAAATGTGAGGCCGACAAAACTACCGAACGAGAATGAATGCCTCGTGCCCTATTCAGAATCTCTTTCGCTGCGATTCTCTATTGGGATTCCGTTCTTTGCTACCCACGAAATCCACGATCAATCTCCGGGAGCAACCTGTCGCTGGCAATATCTTGCCCTTGGCATTGCTACTCATCGAGTTGAAAAATGGACAGTGGCATGTCTTTTGAGGTCTGAAGCCTACCCTCGAGCCCAGCGTTGCAATCATATCTTCAATCTTGACCGCGGAAGGCGTTTTGATCTGTGGGAGGTTATGGCGCAACTTGAGGGATATGAGGAATTGACTACCTCACAAGGATCTTGTGTGGCTGCTTCACCTCTCGGATCTCGGATCGCCGTCGCTAATTGGAAAACACTCCGTGTCTGGGCACTGGAACCGAATGAAGTGCTTGGAGGAAACACCACCGGCTATTATTCACCATCGTGGGTGTCGGACTCGGGTGCTATTAAGCTACAACCTGTTGTTATTCAGTTGGACGCCGTCTGCTCCGAGTTGAAATTCACAGATAGAGAAGACGAGCTGATTGCGATAACTGACCGCGGGCTGATATACTTGGACATCGCCCCCAATGGTCAAGGTCTGCGACTCGTCAACACACAGGGACTTTGTCAGTCTCTACGGACTTTTGATATTTCGTCTTAGCTCATACATCGTCATACTCTTCGCTTTTGAACTTGAGCGTTCCTTAGCATTTAGCGATGACCGCTGTGCTAGCATAGCATAGTATGTATGCTAGATAGGGGTCAAAGAACAAAGGGTGACTGTCGAGTTCTCGCAATTCGAATATCATACCCTATTATGGGAAGCTGGACATTATCCCAGGCCCAAATGTCATAATTTCCTATTTACAATGGTTAAACGAAACATTCGAAAATCTTTTATTTCTAGTCCCCAGCCTATTCAAAAGGGACAACTTATTGCATCAGGACAAAATGACGAGTTCGTGATTGTGAATGTCCTCGAGCAACTAAATCAGTCTCGCGCTTTATGACACTCGTTTATTGAACGTATGCTGATATTTGGTGAGCACTATAACAAGGATATGTTTCTTTTTTTCCCTCCAATCCTTGAATCCCAAAAATTAACCCGGACACCAAAAAAAAAATGCATGGACAAGACAATCATCGTGAACTGTATGGCATTGGTAAAAATGAATCGTGAAAAGGCCATGGCTCTGAGCATGCAAGGCAGAATAGGGGTATCCCAGTTTCATAATCATGGCTTGTTGAACAAAGCAGAAGGGGGAGATTCAGTATCCTATGAGTTGCTGTGGTCCATTTCTGAGACGAGCCATTCAAGCACGCTTTCATAGCAGAGCGAAAATTGACTAAGGTTCTGTACCATGCTTGGCCGTTGTCTCCGGAAGTCCTCCACGGTCTTTTCAATTAGATCGGTACTGTGGTCTCGAATCCAATCCGAGGAAATGGTAGGGTTTTGGTCCAGACCTCCGCCATTTTTGGCTTGCATAAGTTGCCGTTTCATCATATCCAGCACACTATCAACCGTGCAAAATGTTCCTGTGCGTCCACAGCCCGCACTGCAATGAACGAGAATGGGCCGCTGACCTTTCGGTTCTGACTCCTGGCTGCTAAACCCAGTGTTGCTTGTGGCACGAATGACTTTGTTGCACTGCTCGATCAGATTGAGAAGATGGATTGGCTGAGACGTTGTTCCGAAATCAGGCCAGTAAGGGTACTGGAGCTGGGTGATATCTCGGAGTGGTTGGAAAGGGAATGACGTGTGAGCGACGCTGAAATGCCGCACAATAATGACGGGGTTTTCGTTTGTACCATTAGGCTTTTCGGCAGATGCATTGGAGTCGGGAATCGTTGAGTTGACTGGCTGGCCATTGGATTCAATGTGAATGTGCTTTTCCGAATATGCTTTGACCTCGAATGGCCCATAACTGCCAGATTCCCAGTACCGGTCGCATTTCACCTGTCCTCGCTCAATTTCAGCTGTGAGAGAAACGAGTAGTCTGACGTCCTGTTCCCAAACTACGCGCCAAAAGTCCTATTTTTCATAAGTTACATGCCGATAAGCAATGAGAACGGTGATACTTACACTGAATGTGTCAGGAACGGGAGCCTGTGTAGCGATGTATCGTCGGTTGCTGTATTCGGCTTGAATGTGATTTGCGTTGATATAGTCACAGGCGCCAGATGGAATCCCTTCGAGTCTGACGCGGGAATGATCGAATGGGTAAATGTCGTTGTAACGGTTCTTTGTGCCTTTCTCAATTCCTGCAACGCGATATTTCTTGGATCCACCAGTGGCCTCTGCCGTGGATCCTTCATAGGTCAAGGCTTGTTTCATGCGCTCCAGTTCCGTTTTCTCAAGGCCCAAAAACCTTTTGGAGACAATGTGCCCTTGGTCCTTGGTATCTGAAGCATCCCGTAACCAGGGAGGAAGTGACTGTCGTTTTTTATCGGTCATACCATCGGGCTGTTTCACGGGAATCTGTCCAACTCCACCGAGAAGATCCATATTTTGTCGAATGTTTGAGAAAAAGGGGTTAATGGCGGAAGATGATTCTGGTAGGGCACACCCACCAACAACAGGAGCAACAGACTGTAGATTGATGCTCATTGGCGTACGGCGTTTGGTGGATGGTCCTGTCGTGTTTGATTGTGACCGCTGAATCAAATGCGGGTACTTGGTCGACAATCCCTGGAATCCATTTTGTAGTATTAACCCATCGCCTTTCCAGTCTTCTGCTTGAAATTTGTTGAGAACGTGCAAGAGTGGCGCTGCATCCTTTGACTCGGCGGCGGCAGAGTCGTAGACAATGATTACATTGCATTTTCTCCATTGAGCAAACTTTTGCTTATCAGTGTCATCCGTGAAAGTGCCTTCCAGCTTTTGAGTGTCAAATGAGCGACGTTTGAGTAGCGTAGTCGGGATGCATAGGTTCAGTGATCCTTGGATATTGGCTTGTTTATAATGGGCAAATGGGCGGACATCAAATAACATGACGTTGGATTGCGATGATCCAAGGAGATCGGCACAGCGTTCGGGAGAGACCCAAGGGAATGCAGTCAGAGGGACACCTTGGGGGAGTTGTCAGTATGGAATCGGTCACGTCGACGATAAACAATAGAAAAACGAGGTTCTATGGGAAAAAAACGCAACTAAAGAGATATCATACCTTGTGGTTGTGGCGGTACTGGACTTGTGCCAGCTCCTATCCCATTTCCGCTTAGGTGAGGAGTTGATGGCTTGGACCAAGACGGTCTTCCGTGGGGATCGCCATTGGAAACAGATTCATGGAAGGCTGATTCACGGCGTCTCCGGTTGGCTTCGGGCTCGGTCTTCAACATGTTCGCCAATCCGGTTGATACAGAGTCCTTGGAATATACTTGCATTTTGGAACTTGGGAGAGACTGAGCGTGCGGTGACGCACCCCAGCTCTTTGGTCCTGGATCAAACGACTGTGAGTTTGAAGTCGGCGCCGCCATACCAAAATAGTTGGAACTCGGTTGTTCCGAGCTATTGGGTGACATTCCAGGGCGGAAGGACTGCATAGCACCATCACGATGACTGCCTTGGCTACTCTGCACCCAAGGGGAGGAGGGCGAGCGTCCTGGGCCTGTCATGGCCAAGAAGCTAGCTCCCACAGCTCCAGATCCCAACACACTCTCACACGGTCAACTCGAGTCTGAAATTGCACCAAGTCAATCGTCCACGAGACCGGTAGAATTAAGATGCTAAAGACTTGGGTGATACTGAGTTGCAATCCAAAAGCTCAGAAAGATGACAAAAGACAGAGAACGGAAAGGAGGGGCAATAAGAAGCGATAGACCAGGGTCCAGCCGGTAGAAGGCCAAGGTGGGGGATGAACAGGTCTGATATCAGAGCACCCGTGTCATTGCTGAATAATAAAAACCAGCCCTGGAGCTGGGGGGAGGAAATGGGCGAAAGAAGAAATTTGGGGCTTCGAGAAGAAAGGTATGACGTTGTTGTGTGGGGATCACGGGTTCTCGGTTCTGACGTCGTGGCGTGACCAAGATCTAAGATCGAGATATAAAGATGGGAGTATACGGTCAAAGGTAGAGATGGAATTTCAAGATATGTAGGAAATATGTATGAGACTTCGGAATATATACTGGAATATAAATACAGACACACATGTCAACCTCCCTTCACGTCGATCATCTGAAGCGCTCTAGCCGTGACCTGTATCAGGCTGAGTAAGCACCGGTGTCGGGCAATGTGCAGAGTACAGGATTTGCATTGACTTTTGTAGGTTCGACTTCATAGTGATCTCACCTTTTCAGTGGTGATCGCTCCACTTATGCAAGTTCCACGTCAAAATGATAAGCAGAAGACAAGACAGTCTCCAGAGGGAGAGCAGCATGGTCTTGACAAGTGGTGCTACATGCACTCCGTACAAGTATGAGCTTGGGGAAAGTCGATTTCCAAGGCTGGACTCCATCTCGGTGTATACCAGCTGTGGAGGCAATGCAGATTGCAGTTGTATCTCGTTAGTCGCCACATTACACTGTCATGCAATAAACTCATGTGCCTGGTGAGATCATGGTCTGTCGTGTTTTGATCGCGCTAGATAACACCGCAACTCAGTACTTGAAGTCAACCTTGGGAGCCTCATATTCTTCCGTCGGGTTCGCCCTTGAATCGTGCTACTCGCTTCTGCTCCCACTGGTCAAGGTCTTTGGCCATGAGTCGCTAAAGATGCAGTTAGCATACAGTTTATGGTTTTCATATTTAGAGATACATACGTAATATTCTTCCTTCTCATCGCCTACAATCCTTCGCCTCGGATTGCGTTTGATGGCGGCCTCTTCTCCATCAGGACCTTTCAGTCCAAGGTCAAATGCCTCCTCCTTGCTCAACTGCTTGACCTTGCGGTCATAACGCTCATAACGTAGGGCAGCAGCAGGTGTCAATGCAAAAGACCCTGCTACAATCACAGAAATAAATGGAAGTCCGAAGAGAATAAAAGGGTGTCGTGCTAGTCGTGCGCGGTACAATGCACCGATGCGTTCACCAAGTGATGATGATTCTGTAGCAGCCCGCCGGAATGTTTTAGATTGGAAGGTAGGCATTGTGGTATGTGGAATCAATTGACCTCAAGCGACAAAAGATGTATAGACGAAGGGATTCATTGACGATCAAACCATGCTGAATAGCAAACGATAGGAGCGGGTCGGACAATGTATAATCCGGAGTACCGGAATGAATTGTTTAGGAAGAGCTTCTCAAGTCTTTGCACTCACTGACATCTACCTCCTCTCAATTGTTCGACTGTTCTACTCGACATAAAAGCTGGGCCCACCAAAAGCTCTGTCTTTTATGTTTGAAGCTTGAGAACTACCCACCGCATTCCGTGTTTCTCTTCGGCCGGTCTCGCAGTGATTCAAGTGCGCGACCTTTATTTTTCTTGTGAGCACGTCCTGACTTGACTGCTATTGTCGCAGAAGCTGACACAGCAATCAGTCAAGCATAGTTCTACCTTCGATACTGCCGTTGACAGCTTTCTCGCTCGACGTTTCCATCATGGCCTCCAGTGGCAGCTCGTTGTTCGGAGGGGGTGGTGGCCTTGGAGCCGCAACATCACAGCCAAACAGTCTTTTCTCCGGCAATAAGCCTGCAGCAAGTCCATTTTCAGGGCTAGGTTCGACATCTACCCAAAGCGCACAGCCGCAGTCTTTGTTCGGGGGCCAATCCCAGACCCAGCAACAACCCACTCAGTCTTCGTTTATGGGGCAGACCCAGCAACCTGCTCAATCCTCTCTCCTGGGACAAACTCAACAACCTAGTACTACGCAAACTCAAGGACAGCCACTTGCGTCCACGCAGCCGGCCTTCTTCAACAGTCTTTTGGAGCGTGGCAAGAAGCGACCATTGTCATCATTTGGCCAAAATAACAACTTCGAAGACGTGCCTAGTCTTCAGTTGGGTCTTGACGACATCCGCCGAAAGGCCCGCGAGCTAGGATCAACGGGGCAAAAGGATGCTCCAACTGGCGCTAATAGCAAGGCGTGAGTTTTAATTTCTGTTCACCTTTGTCTTGAAATGGCTTAACTAACTTTTGCATACCACTGAACAGCCATTATCTTCTTGCAGCTTCCGGTATCTCCCCTGGTCGAGCATTGCGCGACCTCAAATCTCTTGATCCCCAGGCATCTCTCGCGAGCCCAGGGAAAGAACCGGATAACTTTGATCCAGACAACCAAAGATTTTTGCGGAATATCCAGCAACGCGGTCGTCAGGTTATGATCAACGAAAGCCTTGCGAGGGCCCATAGGGACTTTGATTCGTTTTTGGAAGAGAAACTCGACATGGACTGGGAGGAGCAGCGTCATAATATCTTCCATCATTTCGGACTCGGCTCGAACGATGAATCTGGGGAATTTAAATCCACCACAAGGGGCGCATTTGGTCGTACGGCAAGACAGTCTAAACAACCTGGTGGCCCAGGTAATGGACCCTCGGCCGCATCTCGTCGAAGCGTATTCGGGCGCTCCGGTCTTGAAAAGTCGGTCATTGGGACACCTGGGGCCGGACTGGCAAGTCGTCAAATATTTGAAGACCAGAGCGAGCGAAGTGAAGGTAGTCTACACCAGTCACCCGATCTCAGATTTCATCGCGAGAAGATGGGACAGTATGCCGAGAAGGTTCAGCAACTCAACCTTGCGAGACTACAAAAGAAGTGCTATCCAATTCTTGATGAGTTTGCGACAGTTGAGATGCGCACCGGCGGTGATGTAAGCTCACCCCCCATACGCGGTCACACATCAAGGTTAAATGTTCTGCTAATGATATTCTAGATTCCTCCACAACTTTTCGCTGCATACCAGGCCTTGATAGGAATCGTCCATGAGAAGCCAAATATTGTCAGCCCATCGGAGCCAGGAGCGGTCAAAGAAAGACAGTATGCTGACGACTATCTTGATGAATCGCCCAAGTCCCGCAAAGCCATCAATCTCAAGAAGCAAATTCTTGAAGGTTCAAGGACCTTCCTTGAAAAAACTTTCTTTGACGAAGTGGAAATTGCCATCGCCAAAAATCCTCGGGAGGCACAACTGGGCGGAATCCCGACTGTGATCAACAAAATCCGTGCTTTCATTCGACTTCGAGCTGCAAGAAAGGATCTCGCTCCGGATGGAACCGAACTGCAGATGGTGAACCAAGACTACTGCTGGATTCTAATCTTTTACCTTCTGCGGTGCGGGTTTATTACTGAAGCGGCTGAATACGTGAGCCAGGACAGCGGTTTCCGCTCTTTGGATCACAAATTTGTGACCTACATGACAACCTATGCACAAAACAGACGACTTCCCCGGGAACTGCAGACTAAAATCAATGGCGAGTTCCAACAGCGCTCACGGAATGCACCCGAAAACACTGTTGACCCTTACCGAATGGCATGCTACAAGATTATTGGCCGTTGCGATATCTCGCGCCGTCGTCTGGACGGTGTCAATCAGAGTGTGGAGGACTGGATGTGGCTACAGTTTAGCCTTGCTAGAGAAGATGATCGTGCCGAAGAGGTTGCAAGCGACGTTTTCGGCTTGGAAGACATACAGGCTGACATCCAAGAAATCGGTCAGCGAGTCTTCACCAAGGGTCAGGAAGGACCTGGTGGCTATGGAACTTACTTCCTCCTCCAGATTTTGGGAGGAATGTTCGAACAAGCCGTGCATTACCTCGGGACTTATGCACCGGTTACGGCTGTCCATTTTGCCGTTGCCCTGTCTTACTATGGTCTTTTGCGGGTATCCGACTTTTACACCTCTGGCGAAGAAATCTGTAAGCATCACCTCACCAATTCATATATGCCACCTGGTTTCTGGGTCATGCTAATTCTGTCCTACAGTAACCTTTACGGTGAAACAATATCCTCAAATCAATTTCGGATATCTCTTGACTCAATACACACGAGAGTTCCGCACTGGATTTGTTGAAGCAGCAATCGATTACTTCACCCTGATCTGTTTCAATGCAGACCTCCCAGGTGCCCTTGGCAAGTCGCAGGCATCAGTATGCCACGAAGCCTTGCGCGAGTTCATCTTAGAAACTAGAGACTTTGCCAGATTACTCGGTGATATTCGTGCTGACGGTACCCGGCTCAAGGGAGCAATCGAGCAACGTCTCGATTTAATCAAGATCGACGATCAACAAGAATTCTTGAAGACCATCACAATTCAAGCTGCCGCCGTAGCAGACGACAAGGGATTAATCACTGATGCTGTTCTTTTATACCACCTGGCTGAGAATTATGACCGGGTCATCGACATCATAAACCGTGCGATGTCAGATGCAATTGCGGTTGATTTGGGCACGGTCGTGCCGAGATTGCAACCCCTGCGCCCCCGTGTTGACCAGGGTGAGCCTGATTTAATCGACGCTGGAAGCAGCCTCAGCTTGACCGCTGTGGATGATCCCGCCGTGCTTGCCAAGAACATGATTAGTCTCTACAACTCCAACAACATGTACTTTGGAAAGATCCGACAAGTCAACCGCGATGCTTGTGGATTGCTACTGCTCATGATTGAGGCAAAGACCCAGGTTGAAGCTGGCCGATGGGCCCCTGCACTTGATGTAAGCTTTCTTTCCTCTTTGTCCCCAACGCCATTTGAGTTACTAACGAAAAAAATGTAGGCAATCAACATTTTGAATATTCTTCCTTTACAAGCGCGTGGCGCAGTGCCTGTGATTCGAGCTGCTGCTCAGTCTTTCGCATCTTTGCCCCCAATCATCTCACGCAACATCGGGCATGTCATCATGTGGAGTATTACCTGCATTGGCCATGAACGCCAAAAGCAAACCTCCGGGGCCTACGAAAACGAAGTGCGCCAGGGATTGGCGGACACTCTGCTTGTCATGGCCAAAGATCTCATGGTCTTTTCGGGCATGGTCAAGTATAAGCTGCCACCCCGAGTGTATGAGACTCTGGCTCGTGCTGGAGCGGAGATCGGAGCATACTAAACGTGTACAATTTGATGTCCTTTTGCTGAATTGCCTTGATACGATGAATGTAAGGGAACTACTGGATGAGACAGTTTCATGAGATTGAGGTGTATAAACGTGTAGAAATGTAGCAATGTAGAGATGTAAATATATCTTGACGGAACATCCATCGGGCAGTAAACTTAAAAGCGGACGGAGCATGTGTTCCGCCAAGCTTCCGAGGGAATCTTCCCATGCTCCGATCCTATAGCTCCCCGTCTTTCACCCGAGGCCTTTGTGCTCAATCGAAATGGCTGTTTGGTCATAGCCGGGTACGAAATTTTGCGTTCTGCCTCCCACTTCCCCAGAATGGACCATGTCTCGAACGCGTCTGGCTCGAACGTAGACACGTCCGGCAGCGAAGCGGGGTCCCCGCGCAATGGCTTTGTACAGGTAGAGGACGTGTTGAGACCAGACAGAGGGGTCGGGCTGGTCCATCCCGAAGCACAAAAATATGTGTTGGAAGAAGACCGGCCGCAACCCGAAGCCACACCAATCAATCTATTCGGCGCTCTCAACAAGCAGGCTTTACGCGGTGACGAAAGTGATTCGAGCCAGTTTCATGCAACTACCGATTTGAACGATGTCAATAGCAGCAACGCGACTACACATTCAAATGTGAAGACAACACCCAGCCTGTTCAACAATCCCCCGAACCTAGCGCGAATCCGAAAGGTCTTGTTCGAGTGCAACGACCCGATAGAGATCAGTCTGGAGGAGTTTGAGACATATTGGCCCTTTATTGACAATGTTTGGGTTAAGCAAAGGTCAAACGCCAGCAAGGAGGGCCATTGCACTACAGACTATTACATGTGCCGTTTACGACGTCCAACCCACCGCACATCGGAAACTCGGCCACTCCCAGAAGGCAAACGACCTCGAAAAAAGCGTGTGCGCGAGGGGGGATTTGTAATTTTCAGATCAAAGTTGTACGCTTCGAGGGCGCGTACTCGACCGTCACTATCGCGAGAACTCCAGGAAGCTGCAGCATTCACTCGCACGACCTGGATTATATTGACCGGGTGAAGCGGAACTCGGGTTTAATGGAATATGCGCGAAAAGAATGCGTGAAAGGGTATCTTCCATCTTCTATTTACACCAAATTTCAAGAAGAGCCAGATAAGCTGTGTGAGGCTGGAGGACGGTTCTTCACTGTGACAGATGTCCGCAACATCTCTGCTAAATGGCGCATTCAAAACCCAGAGGTTAACCTTGTTCCACATGAGGGCTACGAATACCAAAAGGGACACGGAATTATCAAGACCCAAAGCACTGATGGGGTTAATGAAGTTCCGTCGCAACCAAAACCACTTCCATCGATCTCATCATCTTCATTACCCCCCGACACGCTATCATTTCCTCAATTCTCACTGGACTTTTTGCAGCCATATCTGCCCCAAACCTCCGAGCGAAGAGAGTTCCCTCATGTCACATTGTCCTATGCATCGTCAATGGACTCCAAAATTTCGCTTCAACCAGGAATGCAAACGGTGCTATCTGGCCCTGAGGCCAAACTGATGACCCATTACCTGAGATCCCGACATGATGCCATTCTTGTCGGAGTAGGCACAGTTCTCGCAGACAATCCCGGTTTGAACTGCCGCCTCGAGGGCGCTGGTGGGTTTGGAGGTCTGGGTCGAATGTGGCAGCCCAGGCCAGTGATTATTGATCCCATGGGTCGATGGCCTGTACATCCCGAATGTCGAATGTTGCGTACCGCTGTGGATGGTAAAGGTAAAGCCCCATGGGTCGTTGTATCCCCAGGGGCTCAGATCAATCCTCAGACGTTAATGATGCTCAAGGGCTACGGCGGCGATTTTCTTCGCATTGTAGAGTTTAACCAACACTGGAGGTTACGCTGGGAAGCTATATTCCGTGCTCTTGCATCTGAGGGCGTCAAAAGTGTTATGATTGAAGGCGGCGGAACCGTCTTGAGTGAACTATTGAACCCCGAGTATACCAGCTTCATCGACTCGATCGTCGTGACCGTTGCCCCCACTTACCTTGGACGCGGTGGAGTGAATGTCAGTCCAGATTCCAAGCAAGACCCGGGAGGTGCACCAAATGCTGCACTCAATCCAAGAGAGGTCAAATGGATGCCCTTAGGGCAAAATGTCATCATGTGCGGCAAGATTCGACCCAGTGCGCACCCAGAAGAAGCACAAAGAGACTGAAATAATCCATTGTTCATATCTGGCTCGTTTGCATTATGGCCCTTCATATAAAAGTAATCCAGAGGAAGTCAGAGATGAATCCCATGAATTAATGCAAGTGTAAATTCGGGGGGCCGGGGAGAATGCCGCATTATTTACTTATTGACGGTTTGGGCTTGGCACTTTTTTTTTCTTTCGCGCGTCGGCCTAACCTTTCACAGCTCCCCATACATTCCTCCTCCCCTCCTCCCCCCTGTCTCCCCATTCTTTATTTTCTGTTCGCTCTTGCTTCATAATGCCTCCTAAAAAGAGCACATCTACTGCGCCGAAGAAGTCAGCTGCGAAGACTTCGACGGAAACAAAGACCACTGGTCGACCTAAGAGGAGCGTCACAGAGACCACCAAAACCACTGTGAAGGAAACCAAGTCGCGCAAAATGTCCACTGCTACGACTAAGACGACATCTGCGACCAAGAAGCGCAAGGCCGATGAGGAGGAGGAGCCTAGCGAAACAAAAAAGCCTCGCGTCACGCAACCCCGTCAACTGAAGACGACGAGAGCAGCGAAGCCCAAGTCTAAGGTTGTCATCAATGAGGCACCAAAAACCAAATTAAACGTGTTTGTTTGTGGTGAGGGAAGCTCCGGAGAACTTGGTTTGGGTGCGGCAAAGAACGTTATCGATGTCAAGCGCCCACGTTTGAATAAGCTTCTCAGTGCGGAGGAAGTTGGTGTCGTGCAGGTCGCTGTTGGCGGTATGCACTGCCTCGCTCTCACTCATGACAACAAGATCTTAAGCTGGGGCGTGAACGATCAGGGAGCTTTGGGAAGAGACACCACATGGGATGGCGGCTACAAGGACATGAATGCCAACGACTCTGATTCAGAGGATGATGACAGTGGCCTGAATCCCCACGAGTCCACACCCACTGCGATTCCCGCTAGCGCATTCCCCGAAGGCACTATTTTTGTCGAAGTCGCTACTGGTGATAGCTCTAGTTTTGCCTTGACTGATGACGGTCTGGTCTACGGCTGGGGTACCTTCCGAGTAAGAATTGACTTTTGTCTCATGTCTATGATATTTACTAACGGTGAAGTTAGAGCAACGATGGAATTCTCGGATTTGACGCGACTCACCACGTTCAGATGACCCCCCTCCATATCTCGTCTTTGAAGAAGATCACGCACTTGAGCTGCGGCGCCAACCACGTACTAGCCCTTGGCGACCAAGGTCGCGTGTTCTCCTGGGGCTCAGGCCAACAGAACCAGCTGGGTCGTCGAATTATTGAACGTAATAGACTCAATGGTCTGCAGCCTCGCGAGTTCGGCTTGCCCAAGAACATTGTTCACATCGGTAGTGGCTGCTACCACTCGTTCGCCGTTCACACATCTGGCAAGGTTTTCGCCTGGGGACTGAACAGCTTTGGCGCAACAGCTATCCGCGAGGGTGCCGGTGATTCCGAGGCTGCCATCGTGCATCCCACCCTCGTTGAATCGCTTTCGGGAAGAAATGTCACTCAGATTTGCGGTGGCTCTCACCACTCCCTTGCCAGAACAGCTGATGGCGAATGTTTGGTATGGGGCCGTCTGGACGGCTTTCAAAGCGGTATCAAGGTCGATACACTCTCCACCGAGTCCACTATCAAGGATGAACGTGATCATCCTCGCATCCTGATTGAGCCTACTCCTATCCCCGGCATTAAGGCCAAGAGTGTTGCCGCGAACTCCGATCACTCAATTGCGATTGATACCGAGGGCCGTGCGTGGTCATGGGGCTTCTCAGCCACCTATGCCACCGGCCAAGGAACCCAAGATGACATTGAGGTGGCCACAATCATTGACAACACTGCTGTTCGTGGCAAGCAGCTGAACTGGGCGGGTGCCGGCGGTCAATTCTCTGTTTTTACAGAGGCTGCTAGCACCTAATACGAACTTCTTTTGATGGATGTTCTCTCCTGTACTTTAACATTTAATGGCCCCTTTGATTCAGAGTTGTCTCTTGCGTGAGATATCCAAACCCATTATGCAATCTACCGGCGCCGGCACTTTGCATTTCACTCTGTAAATTGTTAGTATCGTCATATTGCCGTCTTGCTTTTCGAGTTAGTGATGGTGATTCATTTGACCCATCGAGCTGGCTTATATTTCTGAACTCTTACATGCATTGATAGTTTTGCAGTATTGTGGCTCGATAAATTGAGACTGAATGGAATTAATCAATTGCTGCCATCAAATTCTATTGCAAAGGTACCTCTGCATTTACATTCCAAGGTCCTTCATAGCTTCGTATTCAGCGTCGTAGTCATCAAAATCATTAGGTGGTCGTGAAGATGATGCAACTGTATCAGAGGGACAGTCAGCCATCACCTCGTCCTGTTCCCTAAGTAGATCATCTAGATCATCGTCTTCAGGTTCAGGGTAGCTGGTAGATGGTCGTATGCCTTCATCATCTGGAATGAATAGGTCCCCTTCACCAGCCTCGTCTTGGTCTTTGGTAGCTGGAGCATCACCATCACCCAAATGAGTTGCGGTTTTAGGTATCTGTAAACTCTCAAGCATCTCTCGCGTAGGCTCAGAGCTGTCCAAAGGTCTTGGTTTCTCCTCCTCAATCCATTCTCTTCGCATGACTTGAATTCTTTTTGAATGTCCCAGTTTCTCGATCATTGTCAGGCCATCTGCGAATTTCGCTCGTGGGTATAGATCGTCAAGCCATAGCTGATAGAAGTTGAGAAGGCGTGCGGCATCCGAAAACTAACCTCGTTCGTGATTAGTGGGGACAGCCTCCTTGGAACATGTTGGGGAACAAACCTCGTGCCCTTTGCCTTTAAATCTCAGTTTACGTTTTGCAGATTGCCGTAGCTTAGGGATTCCCGCTTGTGATAGTAAACTAGAGTAGTCAGCATCCCCATGCTTGCTGTGGGAGTAGACATGCTCACCGGCTCTCGTCGAGTTTTGCGACAGGTTGTCGTTGCTTTGTGACCTTGACTTCTTCGTCGAGACCAAGACCGAGCGCAGGATCCCCTGCTGTAGCGGGTTTGGTATTGCTAGTCGTGTTTTTATCTAGGACGATCTCATCCAAGCCAACATCGTAATCAAAGAGATCGTTCAAATCATTTGTTGGACTTCCGTGGTCGGAAACGTTCGCGTTGGCCATAGTTCCAACAGAATATGACGTTGGAAATCGGGTCCTTATGTAGTGTATTGGAGCGTCAGACCCTGTCAGTATTGTTGGAAGGTCGTTGGATGCTCAATTGCTATATTGAAGGTGTTCAATGGCTCAAGTGGTAGCTATCAGATGCAATCAATCAGAAGCCGCCTCGACGCGTGACGCGAGTAGCCAGTTCGGTGCGTTCTGATTGGCTGCTGACGATCCTGCCCGCCTTCAATGCGCTATTCCTAATATGGCTAGTGTACCCTCCTCTCGTCCAACTCCCAGAACTTCAACCTCATCTACACAACCAACCCTCACGTTCCAACATGGCGACAGACACCAAGACGGCCATTGTGCCCCCTAAGCGGGCCAACACTGATTACCCCGTATGATTGCCCGCACACCCTCTGAGAATTGCATTTTGCTTCCTTGAGCGCCGCTTGACTCTTGTGCTAATACATCCCACAGTTGATCGACTCCGACCCGTACGATTTACCCCGGATTTTAGAATATTGACATGAGCTCACACAATTGACAGGCATTTGAAGCGAGTATTCGGATATGCCCGGCCTTCGGACTACGCTGTGGCCGGTGGAATGGCCTCAGTTTCCCCCATTGCCTTCTGGGTCATGGAGAGAGTCAGCCCGTCGCATGTGGGCCGTGGTGGCTTTGCGCCCTCCATGCGCCTTGCTACAGCTGTCGGTCTGATCGGTGGTCTTCACGTGCTCTACCAGCGCTCCTGCAGTATGTCAGCCTAGACTCCCGTATGCTTTTGCGAAATTTTAATGTCGCTGCTTACACCTTCGCAGGACGTTTCTACGGCTTCACCGAGAATTTGAGGGAAGTTGAGATGGATACTCGCGAGATGGTCGATAAGGTCAAGAAGGGAGAGCCTTT
Source organism: Penicillium nucicola (assembly GCF_028828085.1). Taxonomy (NCBI): domain Eukaryota; kingdom Fungi; phylum Ascomycota; class Eurotiomycetes; order Eurotiales; family Aspergillaceae; genus Penicillium; species Penicillium nucicola. The sequence continues at coordinate 2,861,545 of NW_026643126.1, read as the reverse complement.
GTACGGCGCCTCCAAGATGTCATCCTACCTACAAGGTGTCGCAGCCCGGAACTCGCGCTACTCGGAACTCTTCATCCATGTTCTCCCATGGATCAATGTCGTCAACCATGACCAAGTAAGTTGATTCTCTGGCTCATTGGACAGTCCATAATACTGACTGTTTTACAGCATGGTGTCGACACAGCCAAGTACTACCAGCAGGCCGAGCGGGAATTGGAGGCAGAGCGGACTGGCTCCTCATGAATCACCCAGGACAATTGATAGAGAGTCATTCCAGTGCAGACTTGTACACATATCCGCTTTCGTGTGTGTTTTTGGGGCGCAATTGCTATTTACAATACAGATTCCCGTTCTGATCAACCTTGAATGTTTTCATTGGAGAGAACTTGGTAAAGTAATATTCAGTCGTAATAAAGCGCATCATTTTCGAAAAAGTGCACATCTACACCATGGAAGATGCCTCCTTACTGTCATCCTCAAATTGAGTATTCAACTCGCGATTCTTCTTCGGTCTTGGGTTGGGAGCTGGCCTGATGTTAGCGGGTGCTTGGCTTCAAGTCTTTTAAGTCCTGCCTACCTTTCTCGTTCTCCTGTATGTAGAAACGACGGAGCAGCATGATTGCTTCTTTTTCGAATAGACCACCGTACACGGGATATGGTGGGTCAATTGAGGAGCTATGTTGAGTTAGTCTTGCACCGATTCCGAACAGCTTCTGAACAATTTCTGAGCGGACTCACTCGGAATGTAAAGACAGTACACCGCCAGTGCCTCCAAATCGATCATTCGCACAGCCGAAGTAGACACTGCGTATGCGGTACTGTTTCAATGCAGACGCACACATCACACAGGGTTCAACTGTCACATAGAGATCCGTATATTGCAATGCTGACCTGGGGTAGGATTGAAGCATCTCTGCAATCGCTATAAACTCGGCATGCCGGGTACCCTTTGTATGATTAGCGAGTTATCTCATGTGGCAGAACTTTCCACCTAGCGCACATTCATAGATCTATTCGTATCGTTCATGCCAAACCCCACAATCTGATCATTGTGCACCAGAACACAGCCCACAGGGGTTTCGCCTGAGTCAAGTGCCTTTTCGCCCTGTTATCGAAGTCAGCATGAGTTCTCACCGCGTAGGGAGGAGCATCATACCATCAGCAAAGCCTGTCTCATGAAATAGCCATGCCTTGAATCCTCCGCCACCGCGGGGTTAGCCCCTGAACTCCATGGCTGGTATTTGAGGGGTCTCTTGGGTCTGTAATGTTTTTAAGAAGATCTTTCTAGACGGATTGACTGTAGGATAGACTGTAGGCCAGATCCTAGCCCGAAGAGATGAAAAAGACAGAAGGGCAGTAATAGTGGCACCCGAAATTTTGGAGGTCAACCATTTATGGAAATGCTCAAGTCATCCTCATGGGCATTCCTAGTCAACCAAACCCAGCGATTATTCCGAACTCCTAGAAGATAAGTGAAACTGTACGGTCACAAGTATCAACCTTAAAATGGGTGAAAATGTATTTATTACTTACGCGGTAACGGATAAAGGGTGCCTCAGGTGTCGACGACATATCGATTCCGCGTATCTGCACCTCCTTCATGCAACACCTGACATCTGGGTTGCGCACTCTCGTTCTTGATCTTCGCTTGAACATGTGTATCCCATATGGCCGCCGAGGGAGACAATGAAAAGGTCGCCATGTCTGGGAACGGTTGGAGACCTGAGCCCGCCTCGTCGATCCTTGCTGCGCATTTTGCACCGCGTCTTGCCTCCCAAGGACACGATGCTCATCTCACAAGAGAGACTTTCTCACAGCTACGTCAGGAACTTCTCGGTGAAGCTCACAATCAATTACGTGTGGACGAAGATGTCACGGATGTCAACAAACTCATATGCATTGTATTGAAGGCTGGGCTCGATATCAGCCCCAAAAGCAACTCTCAGGAGCAAAATTTAGAAGGGCAAGTACTCGACTGCTTGGACATCATTCAAGCAAGCATTGAGAAATCCCCCCAAGCTCTGTGGGAAACATCTGACCCACTCATCTGGGGTGAGGATATACATGCGCCTCTGTTTTCATGGCTGATTCTACGCCTGATTCGACTTGCCAACATCTGGACATCCGAGATTGTACGTGACAGGATTCAACTTATATGGTCTAGTTTAGTATACTGTGGCCAAAGACAGGCCCGGTCATTGCCAGCAAGCTATGCGGTTGCTGCGTTTCTGCGTGCTTGCACTTCAGGTCTGTTCCTGTCTTCGAATTTAACCTTGGTCAAAACTAACATACTCCGCAGATATCTTGCTCTCCCTTGAAAAGTGTCAATTCAATGATCCCTGGTCGTCACGCCACGAAAATTTGACGATACCCGCAGAAGGGGGAACCCTCATTGAAGACATCGAAAATCTAGGTCTCTCCCCTAGTTTGTGCAGTAACCGTACACTCCTTGGGAATTTTTATCAATCGTTTTCACTAGCCTGCCGATTGCTAGATTCGTTCAGCCCGAATAATGATGTGGTGTCTCGTGCAAAGCACCATGAGTTCAACCTTTCGTGGACGCTGAACGGGTATCATCGTCTGCGAAAGGTCATTCTTGAGTGGCTGCACCTCTTTAGGGCAAAATTAACTCCAGAAGATGAGTCTTTATCTTTACAATACCTGACTTGCTTGCAGCGATGCTGGGTCTCGGGATCCCATACCTCAAGTCTACTTTCAAACACAAGCTTGGTTTCTACATGGTGTCAATTCCTACGTGGAATATTGGGTCTAGATGTTCTATCTCAACTGAATTCTGTTCAAGCCCTTCTCAGTTGCTTCCTAGATGATCTTTCACGGGCAGCAGCCAACTCGAGATCACTGGTCCAACAGTTGAGAGAAGCTCTACCAGCTTTGGGAGATGTTGAATCAGTGCATTTAAACGATCAGCTCTCTGAATCACATCTGTGGAGTTCCTTCCAAACATTACATGCCAAGTTAAAAACACCCCCCGTTGATCCCCCCCGCGGATTCGGACTTCGCCTTCCAGAGACCTGGTGCTTTACCCCAAGATGAGCCAAATGAAAATGCTCGGGCACCGAAGCGGTTATGTCTTCCCGGACTATCTACAGAACCCAACAGCCATGACTTGCTCCAAGTGCTTGGGGGAGAATTGTCCTCTGTTCTTCACTTTGACTGCGGCAAGTCAATATCTGAGCTGCTTGCTGTCATCCAAAAATCGCACAATGAAACTTCCGATCCTCAGAAAATTGTAATGCTGGACATTCTTGGGAAACTCGCATGTGCAGTAACAAGAAAGTTTCAGAACAAGCCTTCTGATATCATAGAACGAAACATCCTCTTTTGCCAAACATGCGATATTGAAACAGGTCCGCACAATGACGCCGACACAACAGAGTGTCCTGATTACGGTGAAATTTGGACATTATTTAATTCCATTCTACCCAGGCTAACCCGCACGCCTGGTCCTCGGATTTCTGCAATGGTTGCTTTGAGACGAATTTTAATGCATGCTCCCAACTCCAATCAGATGCATCTTTCAACTTCCGCTTCTGGTGAGTTCTGTCTGCATTCACTTCGCAGTTCTATCAGGGAATTACGCATTGCGGCTGGACATACTGTGGTGGCATTTGTACGTCCAGGTCTTCCAACAGACGTTCGTCGAGCCAATTTTGTCGCTGTGCTTGAATGGATCAAGAATCTCTCGGGGAAAGACGACATGCCAGTGCAAGAAGCCTGTATCATGACACTTTGTCGGTTAGCCACCGTCTCAGAGGATGAAGAAAAGAACATCATTCTTTTGCGTCTACTGGAGTATCTCGCGCATACAAATCCCTATGTTTGCGCTGTGGCCTATAATGAGCTATCTAAACTTGCACAGTACTTTTCTCTGACACCTGCTGGCCTATTTAGGCCGTACTGGAGAACCCTCTCAGTGACAGTTGTCAAAAACCTTCAATCTCGCCCACATATGGCTGAACAGTTATGTGACTTACTTGGCATGAAAGTGGATGGCTTCCTTCGGCTGACGGAAGTCCATGTCTTGCCTTACTTGGTTCTGACTCGAAAAAGAGACATCATTTGCAGAATTGGGGCTAGCCGCAATGAAGGCGAATCTGCCTTTGATGTCTGCTCGGAGAAAAACAATCTAGCTGCAATTCTTGCTTTCCTCTTATCACAGCAATCAGACAACCCAGAGGCCATGATCATGTCCCTTTTGGCAGAGATAGATCCCGCTTTCAAGGGCCGGACATTGGCAGAGTTGGTTAGAATCGAACCAATTCTTATCACCTGTGATCTGCTGAAAAGTCTCGGTGATGCGGGCGAGCAAAAAAAGGATAGGTTTTATCAGGCTCTTCAACGCCTGGCTACATTCGTTCCACGAAAGATCTCACATGGAACCACGTCAAGAAAGACAGACCTGAGTCACTTCATTGAGGAGCATGTTCTCGGTATTATCACCCAATTCGCAAATGCCATCAACGACTTCCAGGTGAGACAAACTTTGGCAGAGAAGAGACGAAATATCAAAGCTATCGAAGAGATGATCAAAATTGCCCAGGGTCACGTTAGCAGTGCTTTGCCTCAGGTCTGCGCCTGTCTTCGTTCCGCTCTTGAGATCGAGGAATTATGCGACTGTGCATTCTCTGCATGGAAGACTTTGGTCAGCTCACTTACTGAAGAGGACCTTGAGCCCATAATTGACCAAACACTGGCAATTGTGATTAGATACTGGGACAATTTGACCGAAGAGAGCAGAAATCGTGCCTGTCAGCTCATTGATCACATATTGACAAACCATCAGAGTCTTGTGAGAGATACATTCAACACAATGCCTTCACTCGCCTCTATTCCAGAGCTAGCCCCCTTCGATGCCAAGATAAATGATCTCAGGGCTCAAATGGATGTGCGTAGCCAGTTTGTGGCGCTTATACGTCGCTGCCAAAGCGAGAATGCTACCGTCGTCGAACAGGTATTGATGGAATTAGCACCTTTTCTGGCCGCAAACGAGGAATTCCTCCACGACTCTGTTCTCAGTGAACAACCAGATCCTGTGATTGCCCATATGACAAGGTCGCTCTTGGATTGTTGCGTGAAGTTCAACACTACCTCAGACAGCATCACATTGCTGTCAGCGCAATGCTTGGGCCTTGTTGGCTGCCTTGATCCTAATCGAGTAGAGACAATAAAAGAGAAAAAGGACATACTTGTTTTGTCTAACTTCGACAGAATGGAGGAAACTGTCGCCTTTATTCTTTTCTTTCTCCAAAACGTACTGGTGGAGGCATTCTTGTCTGCTTCCAATACCAGAGCTCAAGGGTTTCTAGCATGGGCCATGCAGGGTCTTCTCAAATTCTGCAAACTCAACTCGGTACTTAACCAGCGGTCTCGCGACCTCCAAGGCGACGAAAAGCATCAGCGCTGGATGGAGCTTCCAGAAAGTGTTCGGAACACTCTCACGCCATTTCTCACATCGACGTACACGGTCACCGTTGTCACCAATCATGCCGAAATCAGATATCCCCTGTTTTCTCCCAAGTTGACTCATAGCGAGTGGCTTCGAGCGTTCGTGCAAGACCTTCTACAAACAGGCAATGGAGATAATGCAAAGATGGTCTTCTCCATTTCCAGTCGTGTGGTGAAAGGTCAAGATATCTCTATATCTTCGTTTCTTCTACCCTTCGCGGTTCTGAACCGTGTCGTGGGAGGAACTGAGCAGGAGAAACAGGATCTTCAATGCGAGTTGATGAGAGTCCTTTCTCATCCTGTTCCTGAGACAAACAACAATGCCCGTGAGACCATCATTAGCAGTAGCCAAAGTGTTTTTGAAGTGCTCGATTACCTGTCTAGATGGTTACAAGGAAAGAAGAAGCACCTCAACGGCTTGGCACAAGGATCCAACCATTCGAGTCGTTCCCATAAAGATTTAAGTCGCGACGCGCTCATCGACAAATATTCGTCACAGATCAAGTCTGTTGAAACACTTCTATCTTCCATACCTCCCGAGATCATCTCCAAGCGTGCTGTTGAATGTAAATCATTCTCCAAAGCACTCTTTCATTGGGAGCAGTACATTCGAAAAACCAAATTGCGTGAAGGAGAGCAAGATCGCGGTACCCTTGAGCCTCTGTATCAACGATTACAAGACATTTACAGCCAGATCGATGAGCCGGATGGTATTGAGGGCATCTCAAGCCACTTGTCCGCCTTGAATATTGACCAGCAAGTCCTTGAACATAGGAAAGCAGGGAGATGGGCCACAGCACAGAGTTGGTATGAACTGCAGCTTGAAAAAGAGCCTAACAATGTTGATGCTCAATGGAATCTCGTGACCTGCCTCAAAGAATCCGGTCAACAAGATGCCATCCTGACTCGCTTCGAGGTTCTGAAAGAAAGTGAATCAGCGGCTTCACGATTCCTTCCGTTCGCAGTTGAAGCAACGTGGATCATGGGCAGATGGGATAAGCTAGAAGGATATCTTGGACTGTGTACCGAACAGGGCACTGAGGAGTTCAATGTTGGCATCGGATCGGCTCTTGATGCTCTTCGTCAAAAGAAAACAAGTTCATTCACAGACAAGATCAACGAGCTTAGGCTCAATGTTGCTCGATCGCTGACCACCAATTCAGTGGCGTCACTACAGTCATGCCATGATGACATGCTTCGATTGCATGCATTATCAGAGGTAGAATCTATTGCTAGAGTAGGATCTGGTCGCTCACATTCCGGCTTGCTTGATACACTGGACAGACGGCTGGATGTGTTGGGTGGTTACCTATCTGACAAGCAATATCTTTTGGGACTGAGACGTGCCACCATGGAGCTAGCGTGAGTTACGCCCGAAAGACATTTGAAATTGAACTAATATGTGATACAGTGGTGAATTTGCCGATTCTGACATCTCTGCTGCGTGGCTGACTAGTGCACGTCTCTCACGCAAGGGAAATTTCAGCAGTCAAGCGTATCATTCGATGCTAAATGCTGCACGGTTGAAAGACAGATCTGCTGCTATTGAACATGCGCGACTGCTCTGGAAAGATGGACATCATCGAAAGGCCATTCAGACCCTGGAGGGTGCAATATCTAACAATGAAGCCACCCAGACCACATCCTCTTCTAGTGACGTTGAAGTCATGTCATTCCTTTCGGGCCGCGGACAGCATCAAAATGAATCTACTGCCCTCGCTCATCTCATGCTGGCTAAATGGACAGACAGAGCTGGTCAGACCCATTCTCAGGCCATTGTTCAGAGATACCGAGAAGCTATCAAGCTATACCCAAAGTGGGAAAGGGCGCATTATTATTTGGGAAAGCACTACAACAAGATCCTGGAGTCTGAGAAAGTCAAACCCATGGGAAAGGAGGCCCAGATATATCTAAGTGGAGAAGCAACAAAGCTTGTCATCGACAATTATCTCCGCTCATTGACATACGGGACCAAATATGTTTTTCAAACATTGCCTAAGCTCCTTACGCTCTGGCTTGAACATGCCTTTATTGTTGAACAGCCACTCGATCCCAAAAGGGGCGACAACGAAGATTTCCAGCGACACACAAAAGCCCAAAGACAAAAGAGTCTGGATGAGATGCATGCACAGCTAAAGAAATACATCGAGAAACGACTACAAGCAGCTCTGTTGTTCACAATCCTTCCCCAGGTTGTTGCTCGGATCTGTCACCCCAATAGCACAGTCTACGATCTTTTGACGCGGATTGTTGCCAAAGCGGTTCACAATTTCCCACAGCAGGGTCTCTGGACTGTTCTTGCCGTCGTCAAATCTTCCAATAAGGAGCGAGCTACTAAGGGCTTCACCTGCCTGCAGAAGATTATGGTAGGTAGCTCCTTATTCATCTAGATCACACAATCACTAATTTGCCCAGGATTATGGAAACAAGTCCAAGGGAGAGTCATCCTCGGCGTCGGAAATTCGCCGCATGATAAATCAAGGACAGAAGTTTTCCGAAGAACTACTCCAGCTTTGTCTTGCCAGAGTTGAGAACAAGGTGACCAAGGTTCAATTAGGTCGCAATCTAGGATTCAATCACAAGGTTGCACCCTGTCGGCTGGTGGTTCCTTTCCAGGCGATGTTGATTCCAAGTCTTCCTGCCAGTCAAACCCTCGAATACATTAAAGGATTTAGGGCTTTCCCCGGGATCCAACAACCATCGAGGCCGTTCTCGATGACGCCCAAATCTTGAATTCGCTCCAAAAGCCACGCAAGATTAGCATACGAGGCTCTGATGGGAAGATCTACAATGCGCTGTGCAAACCTAAAGATGATTTGCGCAAGGACCAACGTCTCATGGAATTCAATAACATGATCAACAGGTTTCTCAAGAGAGACGTCGAATCAAGCAAGCGACGCATGTGTGAGTAGTTGTGAATTAGATTCATTCATGACCAAAGCTGAAGCTGGACAGATATCAAAACGTACGCCGTGACGCCTTTGAACGAGGAATGTGGTCTCATCGAGTGGGTTGACAACCTCCGTACACTGAGGGAGATTATCATGAAAGGGCTACGCGAAAGAGGAATCACACCAAACGTAAGCTCATGGGAACCACACCGGGAGTTCTCCTCTATCGATTTACTAACAAGCTCATTAGTACAATGAGATCAGGCACTATTTGGAAGACATCTGCGCCGATCAATCCTTCTCAAAGTTGCCATTGTTTACAACCAAGATCTTGGCCAAGTATGTTCTCACATAACTCTCCTGATCGGTGTTCTATCATACTGACAGGCAACAGGCTTCCCCCAGTTCTCCATGAGTGGTTCATCGAGATGTTCCCCGAGACGGAAGCATGGTTCACAGCCAGACTGCGGTATACACGATCTTCTGCCGTTATGTCCATGGTGGGATATGTCCTCGGGTACGTTAGACCGCTATCCCATTGCTCATTAAAGGCTTCTTATGCATATATCGCTCTATGTTACTAACACACCTTACTACATTGTAGTCTGGGCGATCGACATGGGGAGAATCTCTCATTCGAAGAAGGTACAGGTGGTCTGCTGCATGTCGATTTCAACTGTCTGTTTGACAAAGGTCAAACTTTCGAAAAGCCCGAGGTGGTACCATTCCGACTGACCCATAACATGGTGGATGCGTTTGGCGCTTATGGATACAATGGTGGGTTTGGGTGGAAGCTCGATGCTGGTTCTATGCTAATCCTAGAGGTAATAGGCCCCTTCAGGCGAACCTGTGAAATCACTCTCAGTCTTTTACGACAGAACGAGGACGCTTTGATGACTGTTCTCGAGACCTTTTTGCACGATCCAACAACAGATTTCATTGGCAAGAGAGTGAGTAAATTCGAATTGATGCCTCCATGAGTTGTGGCTAACATGTATCTTTTCCCACCTCAGCGCCGCACCCATGTCAATGTTCCCGATACACCAGCTGGTGTTTTGGAGGACGTGCGGAACAAACTTCGCGGCTACATGTCTAAACAGCCTATTGCCCTTTCCGTGGATGGTCAAGTGGACGAGTTGATTATGCAGGCAACAGACCAGAAGAAGCTGGCGTCGATGTATATCGGATGGTGTTCGTTCTTCTGAGTTGTCAACACAATGCCGCTGTTTTGATCCATAGTCGAGAAATGCGTTTAGGCAGTCTACGGAAATTGAGAGATGACATGAAAAAGTTTACTTTTTTTGATTCGGGTGCTGCTTCATAACACTGGTTGCTTTTTTTAGGTTTCAATACATTTATGGTGGATATTGTGCAGCAAACATTCGGTTGCCTGCAACAGAAAGCCGAGCAGGACGTGGTTAAGTTCCACATCAATAATCCACTCCATGATAATACTGCCATGATATTTCGGACTGTTAGGTTATCAGTGGCGGTTTCGGCCACGGCTTCTGGCTGGGCTGCGGCTTCGACTGCTGTCACCATAACTCCTATAGCTTGGGCTACGGCGCCTGCGGTGACGCGAATCTGCGCGAATGCTACCTCGTCTGGGTGGGGGGGACCGTGATCGAGATGAAAATGACCGCTCACGAACGGGAGATCGTGAGCGTGATAGAGACCTTGGCCTGTAGACATCATGGCGTTCTGTAGGTCTTCCACCGCCGTGTCTTCTTGGCGGAGATTGCTGGCCAGCATATGGTCCCCGACCATATCTAGAACGGCCCCCATTGCCTCGGTTTGATGCAGGAGGGGGTGAGTTTGAGAATTTCCGCCGAGGAAGAACAATTGAGACATTCAGGATGGCCCCATCAAGCTGAGCCTCGTGCATGTGAGCAATAGCAGCCTCTGCATCGGCAGGATCATAGTAAAGGATATATGCCGTTCCTCGATTGGTCATAACTAAAACAAAAGACGTTAGAAAGTGTAGATCGACAAGTGAATGAGAGGCAAGACTCACAAGCTTTGTTGGTCGGCAGGTCAAGGTACTCAATGTCTCCAAAGTCCCCAAAGATCTCTCGAATGTGATTTTCCGTAACATTTTTAGTTAATTTCTCTACCACAATCTGTTGTTGATATAAACGTTAGCACCTGCTTTCATAGTTGTAGGCGTAAATTTGCATCAGGACGGACCTTGGAACTTCTTGGAGGGCTTTGATTCGGAGTGAGCGAGCGACTGTCACTCTTGCTATGGTAACGACGACCACCCCGGCTGCGACTGCGGGATCGGGTTCTGCCGCGAGAGGGGGAACGGGTTCTTGAATGATGGCGATCGCGGCGTCCATGGGAAGGACTCTGGCTTGTATCCCGGGGGGTTTCACTCAAAGGCCTTGAGCGACGCACAGAACGCGACCGCGATCGTGGTCGGTCCTGGTCGAGTGAGCGCTGCGGCGAAGGACCGCGAGGTGATCTCATGGACATGGTGTATAGTGAGCGCTCTGGGCGCACGACGATCTTGTTGAGTATTATGACGTTCCAGTGATTTTGATGTTTAGAGATTCGGAGGTGATGTCAAATGCAGAGCGAAGGAAGCTGAGAGCTGAATTGTCGCAATTGAAGAAGTGAAGAAACGAAGCTCGGAAGGGATGCATTCCAAGCCGCGCTAACCAGATATAGTAATCACCTCTCAAGTATAGTTTTACCTTCACCTTCACTTTTGCCATTTCCTTTGCCTTTGCCTTGCCTTTTGATTGTTGTCTTTTAATGTACAGGATATTCGACCATTCTCTTAGCCATCCCTCCACTGCTCGTACTCTTGAATGACAGCATCTGTGATCTGACGCTTCACTTGTCCCAGCGCATATTCAAAGTGCTTCCACTTTACATCTTGTTCTTGCTGGGTTTCCTCTTCTTCATCCAATGCAGCATCGCCGGCTGTTTCACAGATGCTAATTATCTCTGCACCTGAATATCCCTCGGTCAGAACAGCCAGGTCGTCTAAGTCAACCTCCGGGTTCACTACGGACTTGTTGGCCCAAATGCGTAGGATTTCCTTGCGTGCTTCGACGTCTGGTGGACCAATATAAAGAATGTTGTCCAATCTTCCAGGGCGCATCAAAGCCGGGTCTAGCACATCGGGCTTGTTGGTCGCCGCAATGACCAGCACGTTTCGGAGCTCTTCAATGCCGTCCATTTCGTTCAGTAACGTCGTCAAAACATTGACACCTCCTTGAGAGCTGCCACGTCGCGCAGCAATCGCATCAATCTCGTCAAAAAATATGATGCTAGGTCGTGCGGCTCGAGCTTTTCGGAAAATCTCGCGCAAAGACCGCTCCGATTCTCCAACATACATGCTAAGGATCTCGGCGCCCTTGACTGCCAAAAAGTTCAATCCGGCTTCAGTCGCTAGGGCTTTAACCGTCAACGTCTTTGAACAGCCGGGTGGTCCATAAAGAAGAACACCCTTCTTGCTATTGACATTAAGTCTGCGCATCCGTTGCGGATACTAGTGTACAATGTTAGTTCCATTCCAATTTTTTGAGTTTGGAACTCTTCTCACCTTCAAAGGTCGCTCCACTGCTTGTTGTAGACGTCTTTTAATCTCATGCTGTCCACCAATATCCGACCATCTGACCTTGGGGGTCTCTAGGAAGACTTCCCGCATAGCAGTAGGACGAATCTCTTGCAGAGAGGACATGATATCTGGCTCTTGAATCACCAATGGGGTGGCCGTATCATGTTTGATATCCCCCTCAAGATGTGAGCTATCGGGCTCGATTGCAAGGTTGGCGAACGTCACAGGGAAGCTCTGTTCCATCATTTGCCGTTGTCGAGCTTTGCGACAGACTAGTTGCAGGAGGGCGAAAAGGTCGGCTCCTACATATCCATGTGTCTTTTCGGCGAGGAGGTCCACAAGCGTATCGGTCAATCCAGCAGAAACTGGCCCACGAATTGCACGTAAAATCTCGGCTCGATCCTGTGCGGTTGGAACTTGCAGTTCGATCTCCGTCCCAAATCGCTGGGGAGTTCTGAGGGCATCATCGACCTGGTTAGGGTGCCGGGTTGCAGCAACCACTAGTGTCGATGTACCTCGAAGAGCATCCAAGTTTTCACATAAGACAGATGAGATAGACTGAGATTCAAAAGAGGTTCGTTTTGGGGCAATGAACTCCAGCTGGTCGATTATGATCACGCTGGGTTGAGAGTGAGCTGCCTCTTGAAATATCTTGCGCAGTTTGGCTTCGCCCTCACTAGTACTTTTGCCTAGAGAGGAGGTGCCGATTTTGAAGACTTGTCTCCAGCCAGCCTTCTCGATTTGTTCCAAAAGGCTTGTCTTGCCAGTGCCCTTTGGTCCGTAAAGTAGAATGCCTCGGCTGTTCTCGTAGAATGATGGCATCTCCGGTTTCCGTGGATCAAGATTGAAATCGGACAAGCTCTCGTTGATGTCCTCAATCTGACGGGATAAACCTCCCAGGCCAGCAGACTGGACTTGAAGCTCAGAGGGCTTTTGTGCCGTAGACACCTCCGTTTCTGCTCCCAAGGAGATCCTGGAGGTTTTTGTAAACTGGAATAGGGTGTGACTGGAGTTGGGGTTTGTAGAACGGATTTTGACCACTCGGAAGCACCTGAGTTGGCCCTTGAGCTCCAGTTCAAATGTTAGTCCTGTCGTCAAAGCGCCGCATCTGAGGAGCTTGTCGTCCAAAGCCCATTCCCAGTAAGGTCTGTCGGCATCTGAAATGAGACCGAATTTCTCGATCTTGTCGGCATCGGAAGAATCTTCTAATGTCACCAATTCGACATTCTCCAGGGAACCATCGAACCTAGTGATAGAAACTTTTTCTCCAACCTTGATACCATAGCACTCTTGCAGAGTCCTGGATGTTTGCATGACAGTATTTTGAATATTTTCTGCTGCATACCATGCTATAGCAGTCTTCGGTGGGCCATCCGCCTGCCTTAAGATGCAAATGCTCTCGGTCTGCAGTCTCAACGCAGCTAGCGATGCGGAATTAAGATAGATCCGAAAGGCATCTCTCAAATCCTTGCGTGCCGTTTGCTTCGACAAAGGTCGAGCAGTAAAACTGCGAACCTCAGCCATGTTGAAAGTTGGTTATGGTTCAAGAATGGTGGGGGTGAGTTTTTTTTCCCCCTCTTATATAAGATGCTTTAGAAGATAGCAGGCAGATTTTCAAGTATCTTTTCACTGCCACTTTCCACTTGTTACAAGGTACAAGGTAAAAATGTGTAAATATCTCAAGGAGAGAAAGTTTTTTTTTTTTTGGAGGGGCAACTTCGGCAACGATACACAGCAGAAATCGAGAATTGTACCCCAGAAAGTGGGCCAGTGATTGGCATATAAACTACAAACGTATACACTGCACAGGGACATTTAAGAAAAAAAAATAAAACCTAGAAAATAATAGAATAATAGCTCAAAAGACAATGGTAATACAACTAACAACACTTTCCTCCAGAGTTACCGTTCAGACCCGAGCCCTGCTGGTCTATACTCACCCCCTGGGAACCCGATTGTTCGGTCTTGGATGTGTCCATCCCCTTCTTGATATCCGATGCAAGGCTATAGAACGCCTTCTCAATGTTGATGTTATTCTTGGCTGATACCTCCAGGAAAGGAATACCGAGCTCATCCGCAAGCTGCTGGCCTTGCTCGGTAGTAACTGCTCGTTTCTCTTCCCAGTCGCACTTGTTTCCGATGAGAATTTTGTGTACACCTTCACTGGCGTGCTGCTCGACGTTTGAAAACCATGTCCGAATGTCTGCAGAGCGAAAGGTGTTAAGGCGTATCCCACACCGGCAAAGGAAAGGAGGACTCACTTTGGAATGATCGCTCGTCTGTCACATCATAGACAAGAAGGATACCCATGGCGCCTCTGTAGTACGCCGTCGTGATCGTACGAAAGCGCTCCTGGCCTGCTGTGTCCCAGATTTGCAGTTTCACTCTCTTTCCGTCCAGTTCGATCGTGCGAATCTTGAAATCAATACCGATGGTGGTGATGAATGATGGGGTGAAGGAGTCTTCGCTGAATCGTAGAAGACAACATGACTTGCCCACACCAGAGTCTCCGATCAGCAGTAGTTTGATCTATAACCAAGTCAGATTGCGTGTCCAAATCTACCGCGGTGGATACTGACCAGGAAGTCATAATTCCGTGTACCCGCCATGATGGGTTGTCGCGATATTTGTAGGAAGAGGGATTAAAGGTGACAAGATAGAGAATCTAAGGATCGAACCTCGTTCAAAGCTTGGAGTTGCAAGGACGGAAGATAGGGAATGGGGGTATTTGGAGAGAAGCAGAGAAGCAGACAAGTAGAGAAGCAGGGAGGATCAAATCAGAGCCGAGTGGAAGGTCCTTGTATCAAAGGGTAGGGGAAAACTATGCAATATCAAAAAGTAAGAGGACAAGGGCATTTACACCAGCGTCAGATTTGACTTTGGGAAAGGAGGTCGATGACCGGAGTGGAGGTGATGACGGTACGCAACTGCCTTATGTAAGCATCATGTGTTCCGCCTATCAATCTACAGGCAACAAGCAACGAACTCAAGCGATAAAGTGCACTGAATATGTTATATGCTATTCTGTCTTGGTTCTTTTGAATTCCTTCATTCCAGGATTATTGGAAGTAGGACCATCTCATCCTCTCAATCACACGGAGTTGCTTGTCAACTCCATTCTGTACATTCAGTAGATCGTGAATGTCTTCCCGGAACTCTTGATATTTCATGCTGCTGGAGACTGCTTTCATCTGCTGGAGGAGCGCCTCCGCTTCACAGATTAATTGGCCAGAGTCTTTGTGTGGGAGGGTTCCATTTGCAGAAATCGCAGAGGATGTCAGGATTCGAGCCACATTCCTGCAGTCAAACACAGTTAGTATTGAGAGTATATAGTTTGACCGTTTAGGGGCAGCCTACCGCAATCCACGCTTAAGTTGATGTCGATGCTTGCCCTTTTGCATGCCTTTTCGGCTGCCCAATAGACTTCCTAGCCATCTCAGGGCTGCGAATGAGACCAAGATTCCGGGGGTCAATCCAACGAATCTAGCAAATGTCAATTAATAATTCCCATGTTATTTAGGTCGAGAGCAAATACCCAAAGACCAGTTCTTGGCTCTTCAGTAGAGCATCAATACCGCTGATGGCAATTTCCACATCAACCTTGGTTTTCTGGATTTGAATCAAAAGAGCACGAATAAGATCACCCCGAACGGTTCCAACCAGTGGTGACCGTAGGTCTCTTTCGTACGCTTTCAGAACGGGGGTCAAGTCGCCCTCTTTGACTGAATTCACGATGGCGGTGGTGTCTGCCACTCCTTCGTGCAGATCCGGGCGATCTCGAACAAAATCAACCACCATCCTTTCCAAGCTGGCCCGGTCAGCGAGTAGACTATTTTTGCTCATAATCGCAATTTCGCTCTTTTCATCATGCCTAATCGTCCCGATGAGCTTTCGAATGGGGTGCACAACCCAGTTGCCCCAAAAGTCAATGGTTGTGGCACCAATGTCCATGATCCCCTGAATGAGATCTTCTTTTTTATTGGACAGAAACCTTA
Source organism: Penicillium nucicola (assembly GCF_028828085.1). NCBI lineage: Eukaryota > Fungi > Ascomycota > Eurotiomycetes > Eurotiales > Aspergillaceae > Penicillium > Penicillium nucicola. The sequence continues at coordinate 2,845,625 of NW_026643126.1, read as the reverse complement.
TCGACACACTGCCGGATAGGATGGCAGCTGAAACTGGTAACCAGTAGCGGATTATACCCGAAGGCCGGCCATGGTGATGAACAAACATTGACATCGAGGTTGTATGTTGCGGCAACTTCTGTCGGAGCACATGCACAAGTCGTTCAATTAAGTGGAGGGGCTGTAAGATACGGCGTTCATTTTGCCCTTGAATCTGCATGCCATCTGTCTCTCTCTCCAGGGTTGTAGAGACACCTTCCTCCAAGGCTTGCATACTAGGTTCAAGCCTTATCTGATCACAAACTGCCTCAATCAGAGCCACTGTCTTGTATACTTCGTCGCGCCACTGCTGGCCCAGGTCCACATAGGTGGCACTCGCAGTCGAGTCATCGGCCTCGAATGAATGCCACCCCTCCATCAGAAGACCTAGGCTGCTCGTGTGAAGGTCCTTCATCGCAAGTACCAAGTCTCTTTTTTGCCGCATCTCCGCGCGTGACGACCTGATGGGAGCCAGCAAATGATCGCGTATGGAGTGTCCACCTAATTTCCAGACACTCTGTTGGGCAACCTGATAGAACTGAATCCACCTGTCTGTGATGGACAAGGTTCCTTGGGTCTGTGTCATATATGTATTCTTGCTCCATCGAAATAGGTTTCTTGGGGAGGTCTGAATTGTATACAGGCTGCTGTACCAAACTGAGCCCAACATCGAACCCCAATAATAAGCTTCGTCGTGAAGCTCTAGCGTTTGGTCCAGAAGAATATTCATGACCAACCCTGATGCCTGGACGGCAGCCTTCGCCGCTACTATCCATACATAGTCAGAGGTATTCCCAGCAGAGATGCCGGATATACTGGGATTCGATTGGAGCCGAGAGAGAGCCGGACCGGAAAGCAAGTCTGCCAGTCGGTTGGGGGATAACAGAGCTTGGGTTTTTGAAGTCACCGAAATAGCGTGGATGACATCTTGCAATTGATCGATATGTTCTTGAGACTGATCAGGAAGAGCAGCGGCGCCAAGTTGTTGGGTGAGAATCTGCTGTTGGCGGCGGTCCAACTGGGTATTGACGCCACACACCGTTCTAGAGGCAATTATTAGTGGAACTGCTATGGGCCACGCGTGGTTCCATCACACTCACTCTCGTATGACCGACATAACTCGGTTGTAGTCCAAAGGAAGCTCGACGGGGAAGAAGATAATGCCGTCATATGCAAACCGAGCAAACCAGCCAAACCAGTCAAACGAATCCAATCGCAAACCGGGTCAAACTGTACTCGCGTCTACGCGTGTACAGAACATACTGAATACTTTCATGGAAGCCAACTGATTTCATACTTGCATATTCACATTAGTATACTACTGTAAACACCTCGGATGTTAAATTTCCACAGACTATAGAAAGTCGGGACGTTGAAATTCAACGGTTCAAAAATTAAGTGCCAAGCTACTCCAGATTAAGAGGTTCACAAAAGAATCCGATCGTACGATTTCAGCCATACACAGACGAGGCAATTCCGCATTATGCAGGTGGGGTGACCTCGGATGCCGGCCTGCCAGTGGCCGCCAGTGGCCTTATGCCCCCTTCAGGCCCCTTCAGGCCCTTCAGGGGGTCTCGCCACGTCGGCTTTCGATTGTCCCTGATCGTCTCTCTTTTTTTTTTCTTGGGATTCTTGGTCTTGTCTTTCACTTTTCCCCCCCTTTTATATTCCTTCTTTATAAGGATCGGTTGAGAACTTCCTTTTTCCCCTCTTCACTTTTTTGACTCCCTTTTTATCTCATTGGAAATACAACACTATGTACGCTTTCTCCCCTGGGTTCATTCTTATCTTGCCCACCCCCCCTGACTTTCTTGTTCTAGGAACTCAACGGTCTTGTCCTCAGGGACGTACTGGGGCCAATTCGACGAAATCTCCAAATACAACACCCAGCTGAATGTGGCCGAGAGGCTGTGGGCTGCCTGGTATGCCTGGATGCAGAATGATGTCCTCGCCACAGGCATCATGTCGTTCGTGATGCACGAGGCAGTGTACTTTGGTCGATCACTTCCCTGGATTTTTATTGATACCCTGGGCCTGTTCAATCGCTACAAGATTCAAGGAGTAAGTGATCTGCTCATTCCAACAACATGCTGTTCATTTTTTAACACCATGCAGAACAAAATTCCCTCGCTCCGTGAGCAGTGGGACTGCGCGAAGTTTGTGCTTCTCAGTCACTTCACTGTCGAATTGCCTCAGATTTGGTAAGCGACTCGGATCCTATGACCACAAAGTCTCATCTGACAACGTTTAGGCTCTTCCACCCTATGGCCCAATTCTGCGGTCTCTCCACCTCAATCCCATTCCCCACCCTTTGGACCATGGCGTACCAGATTGCGATTTTCTTCGTGATGGAAGATACTTGGCATTACTTCTCCCACCGCGCTCTTCACTGGGGCCCTCTTTACAAGGCGATTCATAAGATTCACCATCAATACTCGGCTCCCTTCGGCTTGGCTGCGGAATACGCGTCTCCCATTGAAGTGATGATCCTAGGCTTTGGAACGGTCGGCTGTCCTATCCTCTGGTGTGCTATGACTGGTGATTTGCACATTCTCACTATGTACATCTGGATTGTGCTGCGCCTCTTCCAGGCCATCGATGCACACAGCGGCTATGAGTTCCCCTGGAGTCTTCACCACTTCCTTCCTTTCTGGGCTGGTGCTGATCATCATGATCTTCACCATGAGAAGTTCATTGGCAACTATGCCAGCAGCTTCCGCTGGTGGGATTACGTTCTTGACACCGAGTATACCCCCGATGCTCTGAAGCGCCGGAGGGAGAACAAGGCCAAGGTCTCAACCAAGGCGCAGTAAAGCAAACTTTTGTTGCTTCTATTCTTTTTTTTCCCCCTCTTGCCCCTCTTGGCCTGATTCGATTTGTTGTCTAGCTGACAACAGGCATTCGTTGAGGCTCATGATACCATCTTATGGATGGCTTATCAAATGTGATAATGTATTTAATACAACCTTGATGTCCTTTCAAGCAATAACTTAGATCTTTAATGGGATGGCCATTGGCCTCTCTGCTTCATTCCACGGGCTCCTCCTATGCGATCTAGTAATCATAATAGGGCTCTAATCCGTGAGTCCTTGAGCAAGTCAAAGATCTTGTACACAACAATGTAGCCGAGGGATACAGAAGGTATCTTATTGGCAGAAACAAACTACCAGGCCCAATTTAGATACGTACGACGATACCCATTCTCATCGGATCTTTTGGGGCTGAACATAAGGTTGGATAAGCCCGCAACACCGATGGTTTTGCCGATATAGCCAGCTAGGGTTACATCTAGCTCATATATTATCTACAACGATATAAGGTAAATGCCCTCATAATTGGACATTTGATATGTCCTATAGAGGAAATGTACACCTAGTCCAGAACTAGCATGGTGTGAGAGACTACGCTACTCCGGGGGTTTAGATGGGTAAGCGACATAGAATCCGATGGTATCGAAATATAGAGAACAAACTGAACGCTGATTCCCAACTGCTGGCCTCACATCCTGTCAGCATAGGGACTCAGGCCCTGTTGATTAGTATGACAGGACCATGTAGTAGTAATGACAGGATTCACCTGGCAGTGGTCAGGCTCCCAAGGCTCCCAACTGACCTAGTTGGGAGGTGGTCCTCGCACATGGGGGTGAAGTAGACCTTGTGAGGTCCAACCAAATCCAATGATAATAATCAAATCCACCGCAATAATGGTAATGATGGGGTCAGGCTGGAAGCCCTGGGCGTAGAATTGGCTAATGTGAGGGGGAAGGTTTATGATAACCCTGCTAGCAAACAAAAACCCCGGGGCGGCGGATTATATATAGTATATTGATTAGAATTGAGTTCAAGTGTCATAGGTGATACTATCCACGGTCAAATTCCATCATAGCATAGTAGGTCTAGTGTAGCTCGATATTTTTGAGAGCCTTTCCCTAGTGACAATGACTTTCATTTCATCCATGCGAAAGTTAAAGGCTAGCGAACCATATAATCTATGAGCATTTCAAATAGCCTAGGGTTTTTATAAGATCACACCCTTCACTCCCCCTAGCACGAGGATGCCCCTAATTTATTAACTATAAGTTATGGCGTATCCCGGGTGTATTATTTTCTGTTATTTCTGACGACTTAAACAGTATTAGATAAAGAATATTCACTAGTCTAATAGTTGATATCTTAGTAAAAGTCTCTAAACTAACCACTACTTACGTTAGCTAAGAGTGTTAAGAAATCTAGTTAGGAAGCCTTGAAGGATTACTACTAACCCTATTAAGCCAATCAACAAGGACTGACCTAGTTATTATACTAACGAATTATATGAGGTCAGTGGTTAAATGGTAAATCTTGAGCTCAATAATCGACTAAGAGGTAACTTACTTTCGATATTAGGCTTCTATACAAATAAATTATCGCTATTTATCAATAAACAATTGTCTCAAAATATTTATCTTTTACTAGTCATATCTATATATTGCTTAGTGTAGATATTAATACGACCTACTAGGGGAGCTTAGTGAGGTGTACACCGAACTAAAAGGTATAACTACTAATGTTCTTGGCTACGATACTCTCCCACTATATTAAGCCACGTAACGAGTAGCTACCGTATACTTAATTTGGTGTAGTCCTATCAAACTCTAAGTTACTAATTCTAATAGATATCGTATTATATCTTTGAGTAAGAAGCATCAAAGCTATTTTACGTTAATAAAGAGGGTTTAGTCTATACAATTCTCTTTATAGTCCTAAAGTTATGATACTTAATCAAGGCGATATAATTTAATATATAAGAAATAAATTAATATTTTTTCTTAGTAACATTAGTAGTGTACTCTATTAGCCTATAAGCTGGAAAGACTAGTTAGTATTTCTGTATATACGAAATTACTTTTATATATAATTAGTTAGTTTATGATTACTATATTTAATATTTAGTTCTTAGTTGAATAAGTTTCAATAAATTAGTGATAACATAGAGTACATTTTTTTATTATTTATTTTGAGTTTAACCTATTTTCCTAGCAAATAAATATATATTTAATATTAGATTACTATTATAAACTATAGATACTAGATATAAAATTAAATCTTTAAAGGTAGTTTTTATATAGGTTTAGAAAATCTATAATCTAGAAACTATTAAGAAATATACTTAAATCGGTATGCAGAGTTATGTTTAAATTAATATCATTCATGCGTAGCCCTCAATATAAAAGAATCTATAATAATATTAAAATTAGGTGAGTGATCACTTATCTTTAAATATGCCTAGTCTTATTATTATTATATCTCAAGGGCTGGTATAGATTATTTATATTAAGATATGAATATAATACTTTAAGTATCGTTTCGTATAATGTAGGGTAATAGTTCAACGTTAACTTTTTACAGTTTTACAGTACTTACAAGTGAGTATAGAGAGAGAGAGAGAGAGAGAGAATATTCAATACGTAGATGACGGCCTTGATTTTATTATTTTACCAATACTACTTAATTTAACATAACTAAGCGCATATCAAACCGATGATATTCCGACCTAGAGTTTAAATAAATTAATATACTATTGTAACTTCTATATCTAGTTCTTTTAGTTAAGTCGCTATTTTTATTGGGCCTCCTAAAACAACATTATATTAAAGATCTTAGTGGTTTCTATTTCTTTATATTATTCGGAAGATGAGGTATTTTCTATTAAATATATATTTAAAAGTTCGAGAGAACTTCAATATTTAACTAGTAGCATAAAAGGAATTAGGGGGGATTAAAATATTATTATATAATTATAGATAATAGCTTCCGTATACTTACCGATAGTGATATATATTCTTTAGTAAAAGCGAGTTTAATAGCTAAAATTGCTCAAAGGAAACTCTAGTTCTAGTGAATTTTAGGAATTTACCTACGAATTAAGAGATATATAGGAGGGCTGCAACAGCTCTACTATCTAGTAAAGAATATCATATATAAGACTATAAAGGATATACGTTAATAAAGAAATCAGAGGGTTATAAACGTATTACTTGAAATCTAACGCTTTAAGTAGTAGAGTAACTCTACCAATCGATTAGTATTAAAGTTATATGTAGATAGATGCTCGAAAATTTAATCAGAATAAGTAACTCGCTCCTTAAAAATATGGAGGCATCGATAAACATTTCTAGTAGCATATATCAATTTCAAAGAGAGTGCAAGACTATATTATCATTATTTCAAAAGTTACCGAAAATTACGTTACTAAAATCTGGAAATATATATTCCGTAGTCAATGAATCATTAAATTTCTTATAACTTCCTAAACATACTAGATATCATAAGAAAATGAAGAGGATAAAAGAAGAAGTTCCTATAGGCAGCCGGTGTTGAGATATAGAATTGTAATATATCGCATTCACTATGTGCTTTGGAGATGGCCACTCGCTTGCCGGATACGTTATAGCCTAACCGAGTACGCTACTTAATATAGTAGGAGAGCTAACTACCTAACTATAGTTATAGTAACCTTTTAGTTCGGTATATAACCTACTAAGCCCTCCTAATAGGTCGTAATAGCAATTGTACGATATAGTTAAGGGTAGAGAGACCCTTACTATATTATATAGTCCTAGATTTATCTAGCACTATCAGCGTATGACGAATATGAAATAGTAATATAGGCTAGAGAATGGAAATCGCGTCTAATCCTATTAATATAGGATATAGGGCGGAGCAAGGGTTTATAGAGAGAAACAGAGTCAGAGGGGATACGAGAAGAAATAAGATAGGTTTAAAGGGTAGAGAAATAACAATAGGTCGTGCTTCTACTCCCTTTATACCGAGTGCTAAATAGCACTAGGTTTTGAAAAACAGCATATAAGTAAGTACTCTTTCTCTCCTTATAAGAACTAGCTTATCTTACTTTCTATGGGTATTACTCGGCGTATGAACGAGGTTTTCTTCAAATTTAGTTATCTATCTCACTTTAGTAATAAATATCTCTGCCTAACATCAATATAAGGCGGCAGGATTATAGAATTTGTACAAAATAAGAAGAGTAGTACATTCATATATAAGCCTAATACATAAAAGTAGCGATACTTTTTAGTTGAATAGTTAAACATCCTCTTTTTAAGATAGTAGAAGATATTCAGTAAACTGACTAGGGTTTAATTCTGAATTACACTACTATCATAATATTTTAATTATTTAACCCACTTATTAGAGATTAATAATATAATCTATCTTAGTTATATTATAAATTCATGTCCTAACTATGTAATTTAGTACGTATAAGCTGTTGAAAGTTACGATATATAAGTAGAAATAGTGACGACCAAAGAATACACGATTTAGATAATCTGAAATAAATTACCGAGTTAAGAATTTTCCTTTATATAAGAAACTCTACCTTGAGCTAGTCCTTATACGATTTCTTAAATACCAAATCATGATAGTAGCCGTTATAGCTCATTACTAGCATAAACCATGGCCGGAATCGACAATTCCCAATATAAGCTAGTAGTTATAGTTTCAGTAGTCTAATATGAAGAAGAAATCGGTTCGTTAGGGAAATATGTAGTACTGCAAAGCCCTTGGAAGATGTCTAGTCTCTTAATAAGAATAAAATAATTTACGAAGTGAGATATTAATATATCGCGTTATTTTTACTTATAAGAATTACGGATATTACTAATAAAAAGTAGTATGATTAATAGGGGATCTATTTATTCCCTATTAATTTATTTACTTAATTTTATAGAAAGCACTTAAAAAGTTATAAAACTATTTAATTAAGGGATAGCTGATAAACCTTAGAGGGCTATAAAGATACTCTGATCTAGTATATTCCTAGGTCTAAAGATAGTCTACGATAATATTTTGATTATAAATATCTTGATCGCCTTTCGTGTATATATAACGCCTGTAATACATTGAAAATAGAGAGGTAAATATAATAGAAAGTTAGAACTTACTATTATTTATTCTCTCTCAAGAATAAACCCTTTCAACTATTCGACTGAAAAACCGTAAAGAAGGATAGCTATATATACTACCTGTTTATTATATATACAATAGCTAATAATATAACCCTTAGTATGTTTATTAACAAATTATTTAATAGCGATAAATATACGAATTTTAAGTAATAAGAGATCGTTATTACGTTATCTTTAGTCTAGGGCTTTTAGGTTATAACCCGACTCTAATGTAGTACGTCTTCGCTATGGAGATTTCTTATTAATATCTTATATATACGGGGGGCCTACTTACTGACTAGAATTATCTAGTCGCCTAGCCTAGTATATATCAAAATCCACTATACTTAGTAGTTTATAATTATGATACCGCGGGGAAAGAAAAGAAGGAAATATAGTTAATTAACGTATTTAGTACACAAGTAGCGGATATAGGTGAAAGGGTTTGAATATAAGCCTAATTAAGACCTTAAGTAGCGTTTCCCTTTAGTAAAATATTTAAACCTCCTCTTTATAAAGTATGCTTACTATCTACTTAATAGATTTTCTTAAACCGGGGTCGTCTAACTATTTGACTAAAAAGTAATACTTTTAGTATTAGGCTTATGCCTTGACAATTTATTTTCTACTTCTAGTATATCATTATAGTAATTCTTAAGTCATTAGTCAATGAATTACTCAAAGTTCAATTAATCTATTATAGCCTAACTAGTATCGTAATGTTTATGTAGGCTCTTCTATCTATTTATTTTAGGAACTTTACCGTACGCCTAATAATGTGAAATATAGAAGATAAGCTAGCTCCCGTAGCGAGAGATAAGGTACTAGCTTTGTAGATACGTATGTCTACTTCTAAACCTATAAGATAGGAAAACCTAGCGCTAAAGGTAGCTAGTTATAAAATAAACGCGTAGATGAATTCTTAATCCTTATACCTTAGGTAGTTTTCTCCTCCTGTTCCTTGTCTGAAGTAGCTAACTATTTCATGGGTATTTTATATGAGTTGAGAATTTATAAAATGTATTAATTATCTTAAATAGATAGTACTGCAGTATATTTAAAGTTAATTTGGGGTAACAACTTGATTGTCATTCTCTTTATTTAATAATAATACCTATCTGGGTAATAATAAATTTATCATCTGTATACTATATAAATATTAAAGAAGAATTAGGTTTTTAAGGTCTAGATATTTATTAATATGAAGTAAGTCTATACTAAAAAGATATACTAAATCTTAATGCAATACGACTTTTAGATAATGATTTTTATTAGTAATTTACTTATTAGTAGCTACCTAGTAACGACTATAGTTATATATTACCTAAAAATCGTAGCCTATTAAAAGGCAGCTAAATCTTTTTATATATATGATACTTTTGAGACTACGCTAGTCTCTAATTTAAGTATATGTATGAGTGAGATAGAACCTAATAATATTACTGTAATTAGTAGTACACTAGACGTAGTAGCTAATATTTAAATAACAGCCCTATATAGTAAGCTCTATTCGCTGTTGATCCTGAAGCGCTCCTTTCCTAAGAATATCATAGATTCTATAAAAGAGTATAGTAGTAGGCCACTAGCAATCCGAGTATTTAGAATTAACTCATTAGTCTTCAGGCCGATATTTTCTTATAGCAACACCCCATATAGACGCCTCCCCTAGCTTATAGTAAAAACAGAGTCCAATCTAGTACCCTAGAAGCATACTATATCCTAGATATATTAAATTACACCGGAGAAGACTAGAGTGGTTAGGACTGTTGAGTAATAAGAAAACCAATGGCGCTCCGTATAGACTATAAAGTACTAGTTATCGTCCTAGCACTATCCCGTTTAAACGGAAGAATGAGTATATCGTGAATATACCATTTCCCCGGATTTTCAGTCTATTATACGGACCCTGAGAAAGTTTGGGACACAACCACACTTACCCGGGAAGGCCTACCTACTTAATACGGCAAATGTCAGAACCACTACCGCCTGAGGCTGTCGAGACACCCAGTGATGGAGACATATCTTACTGAATATTAGAGGACTCGAGGAACTGGGTCAGTTCCTCAAGATGATGTCATGTGAGCGTAGAAGTAATAAAGCGTACACGACTAAGCAGCATGGAGGATATTAATTTGCCTCAAATACCAAACAAACCACTCAGCCGCCCCAAAAGAACCGCTATACCGTTTTAAGGTACATATATAATAAGTGCCTTACGCCCTAATATTATCAGAACTAGCATAGCTTAATAGGGAGACTACGCCGAACGGCACACGGGTAGTTACGGTCACGTATAACCTAGCGGAGTGTGCTACTTAATCTAGTAGAAGAGTATAACTACCTAACGGCATGGGAAGAGAGAGATAATAATAATATTTATTTCTTAATTATTAATACCTAAAAATACTCCTTAATATAGTATAAGATCATACATAAGTTAATAGATATTTATCTGCTTATCTCCTACTACCTAGCTTAATATTAGGTTTTTCGCTACCATAACTCGACCTATCTACTTGACCACATAACTAAGTACCGCGCTGTCCCTATTTCATATCTACTCGCCAATACTTTCTATACTTAGTATAGACAATAACTTTTATAAATAGTATATTTTTATTTTAATTCCTTATACCATTGATATATCAAAAATATCAAGCTTCTATAGTACTATTTATTAAGGCACAATAAAAGCCTACTAATAGAATTATATCTAAAAAGACGTCTAATATTTATATATAAATTTTATTGTCTATTATACCAGATTTCATAGACAAGACTACGATTAGTTTTATATTTATTCTACTAATAAATAAAAAGTAGAATAGAATATCTAACTCGGTCCTTAAGAGACTAGACTTGTATAGGAATTAGGACTTTCAAATCGGAGACTATTGAGAAGGGATACATACATTCTCCGCCGCTAATTTACTACTTTTTATCCTAATCGGGTACTCTCGAAGGTTATATTTTTACCCGCTTAATCGAACCCCCCCCCCCCCCTCCTTCTTAAGCTAAGGTAACGACGAAATAGGGTTTAAACGACTAAGTTAGGTAGGGTACGTAGCTTCCGTATAAATCACATTAATTATAGCATTGCTTGTTTATCAATTACTTAGATATAATCTTTACTTATAGCCTAATATTAAAGATGGCACTTTAGATATAGAGGTCTTAGTAGCTACTACGCTAATAAAAAGCTACGAAACTATACTTAAAGATTAAGTGGAAAGGTATAATTAACTATCTTAATCAAGATAATTAGCTTATTATTCTATATATACTTTATAGATATTTATTCCTTACTTTCCTACCCTAGTAAATTGCCCTAATAGCGCACCTGTATCTTTTATTTCTTTTATGCCTCCTATAGATATATAATAGCTATCGAGATTAGATAAAATCTATTAAGCCGGCTTCATTATCTATACTCTAATATTATTGTATAATTAGAACGGCGTATTATAGATACAACTTAATACTCATTTTAGCTACTATCGGCGCACGATTTATAATACAATCGAACGAGTATAATAGTGCTTCCGTAAGATAATAGAAGACTGTCGAAAGAACCTTATTGATATAAAGGTATATATTAAATATATCAAATATATTTTGTAACTAATTTAGGCTATAATATAGTTCCGAGGCCGAATAAAGTTAGTTAACGTATAATACGGATATATATAACTTAAAGTCGGAGAATAGGTATACCGTATAGCTATAAAGAAGGTAGAAGGTTTTATTACCCTTCTATACTCCTAGGATAGTAAGAAAATACGATAACGCGGATATTTATGAATTAAATGATACGGAGGAGTACTTTCAAACTACATATTATGTCGTAAATTAGCATCTATACTTATAAAATTCAAACCCGATAAAGCCTATATAGATCGAGAGACTTAGAATTATGTTATTTTAAACTTTTCTTAGATATTATTGATATAAGAAGGTCTAGGAGATATCAAGCCCATCTTAGGTAATATTTAGTGGGTATATGATAGACATATATATATATATATTAATAATAAGCCTAAAGACCTTAGATAATAGGGAACACCCGTAAAGGTGTATATCCACGAAAAGCCTAAGGATTAAAACTAGGGTAGGAAAGAATATCCTTTAGGTAAAATAATATATTTTTTATAAGCGAGATATAGGCTATTAGTCAAAGTCTAAAATAAGCAATATAGCTATAACGTTTATAAAGAAAGAAAATAATTTATAAGTTAATATTACTAGAAGTAGGTAATAACAAAGTAGTAAGGTAAATAAATATATAGGTTAAATAGATAGTTAAAAGTAAAATATAGAGCTAGATAGTTTATATTAAGAGTATTAAAACGACTCAAGGGAGAGATAAATAAGGGACTCGAATGGAATATATATAATACTATTTTCTCTTCATTATTCTACCATAAATTTAATATATAAAGAATGATTATGACTTACTCCATCAAACTTGGTAAGTATTAGTAGATTAAGTAGCTATACTTTCTCTATTATTCTAATATTACAAAGTGGAGTTTTAATAGGTGATAGAATTATTAAGACTTTCTATTAATCGAATATTACCTTTTTCTAGATTATATTAGTCAACTTGGTCTAAATTTAAGAGTAGTGATTTTAATAATAGATAGGCTCTTCTATACGGTTGATATAAGAGAAATAAGCTCCCGTAATACTTTGACTTATAGATCCTACTTCTCCTTATTATAATAGCATCCCTTATATAGAATATTATAATACTATGATACATACCTTTGCATCTATTCCTTCCCACCCCACTTTTTTGAGGTAAATTGTCAAAATATATATATCACTTATCATCAATATATCACCACCATCATTTAGTTTACATCATTATAATGAAATTTGATAAAACCTTAGTTAGGGCTTAACCGATTTCTCGCTTAATATTTTGTATAATAACCCCTAGCTTTACTCACAGCCGCCAAACGTCTCCCCATACTCAATATCAATATATCAATCTTACATTGATCTAATGCCTCCCTTGCAGCCACGAAATATTGCCTAAAATAGGCACAATCTCTCTCAGACCTTCCTATATCAATAATCTCTAGAAATAGCTCAAAAAGCTTCAGTTTTAACTATCTCTAAATAGGTTCAATCGGGTTTAAATCAGGTTAGTATGGGGCTATATTGCGATATAAACCCTATAGGTTTCAAACCACTCCTACGTGTCCTTTGCTTAATGAATCCTTGCGTTATCTTACTAAAAGATTGTACTAGGGGTATAGAAAGGTAATAGACCTTCTTCGAGTGCCTTAATATAGGATTTTGAGGTATATCCCCTCCCCGACTTCGAAGTCGGATTCCGTTCCATAATAATCAATTTTGTTCGACCTCTAAACTAGATTCCAGCCCAAACCATTTGCGAAATATCTTTATTATATACCTTTACATTAATAAGGTCCTTTCGAAAACCTTCGGAAGGTTTGCGGAAGCACTATTATGGTCCAAAGTTCGAGATTCGTCATACCGAACACTCGCCCGAAAAGATCTAGGATTTAAAGTTATTCCGCCGCTATTTTCGGGCAAAGATCAGTCTCTTCCTCGCGATAATTAGCTTGAGTGGGGTCTTCTGTTTCGATCGACGCTTTGAGACCCTAAATCGTCGTAGAATTCGACGTATCGTGGAGGAGGACGGATAACCGGGTATCGCTACGCTAAGCTGTTTATACGTCTAAAACGGATGTCGGCGGGCCTACAAACATAGTAGATTAGCAGAGCGTTAGGTAACTAAGGGGGGACGACCGCTTTTATCCCGATTCTCAAGCCCGTGGCCTAATTTATTACGTTTGATTGTGTGTAGATTGTACGCCGAGAACAGCCAAATTCGGTAGCGAGCTACACCTACGATATACCCTTCCTATAGGCAAATACAATAGTAGCGCGTTAAATGGTAGATAATAGAGCCGTTTTGCTTTTTTTGGTCAATTTGTAGAGCCATTGGGCCTTTAGGGAAGGTGTAGGAGAGAGAAGAAAAACATGAGTCTATTGTTGGGGCAATTTAGTGGGGTGGGGCTGGGAAGGAACAAATGACTAATATCTGTATATCTAATCTATGATAACCGTTTTTTCTTCTAATATAAAGAAACAATATATCCTATTACTTAGTATATTTCCTCTCTTTATAAATTAGTTTATAATAATAATACTATTATCTCTAGCGTTACTCTACTATCTATTTATTACTACTTAGTAGCCAATCTAACTAATTATTATAACCTACTAGGAGACTTTAGTAGATAGGACGTAAATTAAAACGGTTACTACCATAATCTAGCTATATTTACGTTATTTTCTCTTTCTCTATTTAACATAATATTCGTAGGATTTAATACCCGTTTCCGTCAGTTTTTGTCAGAACCATGCATGGCTATGCTGCTTTGACGGGGAAACTGCGACCGAAACGGGACGTAGTGGCCGTGGGTCACGTGTGTGGCCGGACGGAGTGCGCTACTTGATGTGATGGGAGAGCTGACTGCCCAATGGCAGTCATAGTAACCTTTTGGTTCAGTGTCTGAACTACTAAGCTCTCCTAGTGGGTCGTAACAATTTTTGTATCTAGAAACTTTTATATTCCTTAATAGCGTCTTTTTTTTTAAATTCTTAAGCATATCATATCTTTTAGCAAATTATTTCTTTTTATATAGCTACTTGTTTTAGTCTTCATATAATCATTCTATATAGCGCTTATATCTATTATTATTTTCTCTCTTCAAAATGGTTTATAAGTCTAGTGTTAGATTATACTTATGATTAGAACTTCTAGTGGATATTATTATTCTTCTTTTAAGTTATATCACATATTTTTTGATACTTATATTCTTTTATTAAATCTTAGTTTTTTGTAGTTTTTTTCTAATATTAATAGTTTCCCTATTAAGCTATACTAGTTCGAATAACTCTATTAATACAAGTTTTTATTACTTCTTAGTTAGCTCTTTGGACTATACTAGTTGCTATACATTAAAGGATATTTCGCTTACCTATTTAAATCTAGGGACTAAGGTAGTCTTGTATCTAACTATTTAACTAAAATTCAACGCTAATCCTAGTATTAGGCCTAGATCTTATAGAACTATTATTACTCTTCGTACTAGGACTACCTTCTGAAGTTAGATTACTAAATAATTTAACTTAAGGGTCCTACTATAGCTTATTCATCAGGTTAAGGTTAATTAAGAATATTGATCCAGTTATAAGGGTAACAAGTCATACAACATTATCATATAAAGTAGTTGAATAGTATATCCTATACTAATATTAGAACTATTGTACTTTTAAAAAGGGAAAAACTACGCTAAATATAGTATACGGTAGCTACTAGCTAAGCGTGTGCTTCTTGATATAGTAGTAGAGTATAACTACCTAACCGTATTAAAGTAATCTTTCAGTTCGGTATATACGTTATTAAGCTCTCCTAGTAGGTTTAAACATTATCATAGTGATTAATATTAAGTTTATGTTATTATATTAATATTAAGACTATATTCGTAACTATATTAGTTCTAAGTTTAATAACTAGGGTCCTACTATAGCTAATTATGTATATTGAGCCTATACTTATTATAATATTCTTAGATACTAAGTATAGTAGTCTAATACTTAGTAGGCCGTAGGCCAAGTAGTAGAATCATATTCGGCATTTAGGAAACAAGTCCCAAATATAACTACATCGGTTATATATATATATACAATATAGGAAGAGAACCTAACTACCGCCACGTAGTTTTAGTAGTTCTTTTAGCTTATACGTAGCTTCATAGGCTATTATAGTAGGATATAATAATACTATCTAGTACTAGTTAGTGTCTCTAGAATTTATGGTACTTATATTTAGATATAAAAATATAAAAAGATATTATATTTGTCTATTATATCAGTCAATAATAAGCTCTAGTATATAGATCAAACTTATAAATAGTAAATATAAATTATAATACAGCTTAATTATTTTTGAAAGTAGATACTAGTCTATTCGACTGAGACTTGATAAATAACCTTAATATCCTCGTTTTCTAAAAACCTTTCTTTCAAAAAGCGAGAGATTGTATAAAATTATATAATTTATTCTATAAAGTTAATATTTTATGAATCTATAGATTTTATTGCTACTTAAAACTTATAAAAGAGTGGTACATAAAGTAGTTAATTAAACGTACAATACAAGTGAGTATCAGAGAATTAGGAAGCAGTCGTAGTCAGGGTAATCTGCTAAGAGTATTATAACCAACTCCTAACTACGTAATGTATATCCCTTAAGACCTCTAGGATGCTAAGAATCAAATAGCATAATGAGCCCCCATAATTAGCTATAGGGATTAACCTAGATCTTATATATTATATGTATTATATAACGGTAGTAGTTAAATAGTAGTTCCTACGCTAATACTAGTAAGGCCTCTTCGAAGAGTTACCACTAGTATCTAAAAGCAACGTATTTGATACATACGTAGTTATAGATTTTAAAAGGGCTTGATAGCTAACATAATCTTACATTCTTATTACTTCGATTCTTAGATTTTTTATTACAAATTAATAGTGTATAAGATAGTAAAAGGTAATAAAGTTTATACTAACGCTAATCTTTTACAGTATATACTCTAGTTTATAAGTATTAGGATATAAGCCTGATACCTTTAAGTAACGTTACTTTTAAGTTCAATAGTTGAACGTCTTCTTTATCCACTCTTTTATATAAATTAACTATACTTCAACTATATCCTAAATAATATATTAGATATAGTAATTAAGGTAGAAAGACGGACGTTGATTATATAACGTTAGTTTTATGCTATCGTTCATTTTAGTAGACTAAAGTATCTATTATACTCTAATTAGCGGCTTATATCTAAATAAATATATAGTGATATATATAGTAATCAAGTAGGATATAATTAGTTATTTACTCTTAATTTAAAGGTTATATATTTTCCATATTACTTATTTAACGCGCAATTTTACTATACTAGAGATAATATTTAAGACGGGATCTCATTAACAAAAAATAATACGAAGAAACTAATCTAGACTAGGCCTTATAAAAAGATTTATTACTGATAGATACCTAATTATATAGTATACCTCTAGTCTTTTACTATAGATAAGGTGGCTAATTTACTACTTAGTAGTAGAAAAGTGTTTTCTATCAAAAGTAAGCGGAATAGAATATACGATAATACTACCTTAAGTACGGGAATAATAAATATAATGTAATCATCGAACTCCTCCATAATTTCAACTTTAGAGTAAAGATAGTAATATAAGTCGATTAAAATAAATTATCTTTATAGGTTCTAAGATTAATATTGTACTCTTGGTAATGACTATCTATAAAAGAGAAGTAGTATGTGTTTAATAATCACAGCTTTTTATATATAATATAAAAATAAAGTATAGAAGTAAGAGATTGAAAGCCATCGTATTTAGGGGCTTATTCCTGTACCTACCGTTCATTTATACTTACTAGCTCTTCATTAGATAGATACGCTACCGATAGAAGACTGAACCTCACTATATCTATCGGTAAAAAGTATAGAGAACCATAGCTACTGGCTATATCCTATACTATAAATAAGTGGTATCCAACTACAATAACCATATTTTACCTTAGGATCTTGTTAGAATTAGCATGAGCAAATATTTTTCAATATCTAAGCACTGTATACTTATAAACTCCTAGACTTAATTAACTAAACTTTTTCTCTAACATCATATACTAGTATTGGTCGCATGTGATTAATATTTCCCTTAGGTATTTTTAACTTATCCTATGTAATAGGTCTATAATCTCAACTTATTATACTAACATATTTTATTTTAGTCCGCAAGACTATATATAGTAAGGAATCTATCTTTCAACAATGTAACTAAGCATTACTTATATTAAGTTCAAAAAATATTTAATACATTAGGATAGGTATTACCGCTATGTGGTACTTTAAAAAGAAAGGATTATGAACGTTTATTTTACTCTAAGTTATGCTATAAATTATGATATCTTAAGGGAACTAATAATGATAATGGATATGTTAAAAGTTGTGATGCAAGTAGGGAATGATGACGGGTACGAAGATACAATATAGATAATCTTTTGATAGATTACCGAGTTGTTTAAGTCTGGAGATTCTTATTTGTATGAGAACCTCCTTATGTACCAGAAAACTCAGCCTTAAGTTAGTACTAATTAGATTTCCTAGGTGATAAATCACTTCAGTTGCCGTCATGGCTCATTCATGGCATAAACCATGGCCAGCCACCATAAATCTCGACAGATAAACGAATAGAGATATTCTCAAAAAGGAATCGGGCTAAGTAAGTAGTCGTTCATCTTTTTATAGTAAACTCCTTATATATATACTAGAATATCTACCTTAAGCTAGTCCTAAGTTGATTCCTAGATAATAAATCATCATAACATGATTTATATCGAAGCTACGTACCCCATCCAGCTATATCAGGCTCAGATATCCCGCTTGCCCATTTACGACCCTGAGACTGGCATAGTCTCACAATAGTTAGCTACTATAGCTATTAAATATCAGAGTCTATATTTCCCCTTTATACGAGAAGAAGTAGATAGAATAAAGAGCTTTTTAAGCTACCGAGGGCTAATTTTATTAGAGATCTATCCGGTAGGACTATCCTTAAGTCTCTAATTATTCGGGAGGTTATCGAACTAAGATTCGATAAAGGCTTTTTTCCCTGAAGAGTTATATATAAAGGAGGCGTCCACCCTATCAAAATTGTATACTTCATTATAGTTACCTCCGCGCGGGTTCTAGGTTATTAAAGTTATCGCTAACCGTAAAATCCCTTTCTTATTGTAACCTTCATAGTCGTAATTAAGCCTATCATGAAACTAGTCTTATTAAAGCTCTAGATATCGTCGGAGTCGATACGGTATATTAAGATTATCTTTTAAATAAGAGAAAATTACTTAGAGAGAACCTTCGGGTCGTCGTATTTAGCTCGCTAATAATCGTGGCGTCTTAAGAAACGGGAGGATAACAAATGATACCTTTTAGTAAAGTTTATAACCTAATATTCGCCGACCGTAAGAGGGCGTATAGATCTACGCGCCGTAGGTAGTAAATCTACTTTTTCTCGTATAGTCGCCGGTTAGAGGGCTACTTGGCGAGATTCTATAGAGATTATCTATTTTCTTAGATATTTCATCCTTAGAATTAGCTAATTTAAGCTTCTTAATGCGTATAGTTACACAGTTTTAAATTATATTAACACGCGTACGGTG
This sequence comes from Penicillium nucicola, assembly GCF_028828085.1. Lineage (NCBI taxonomy): Eukaryota > Fungi > Ascomycota > Eurotiomycetes > Eurotiales > Aspergillaceae > Penicillium > Penicillium nucicola. The sequence continues at coordinate 2,826,372 of NW_026643126.1, read as the reverse complement.
GGTCGATTCAGGTACGTTAAAATAGCGCACGACTCTATATATAGAGGTAAAAATTTGCTTCTAAATTACTTTGATAGCTAATAAGAGCTAACCCTCTTACTACGTACGTCTTTATGGGGATTGAGTACGAATTAGTGGTATAGTGGGTAGTTAAAGAAGAAAGGTCTGATTAAATAACGCGTTCTGAAGTAGGGTACGTAGCGTCGATATATAACTCACGTTAGTGGCTATTATAGCTTATTTATAGTATAAGCTATAACTAGCGGCTATGATTCTTAACTCTTAAAAGCTAATATAGTAGACAAGGATAGGTTCCTCAGTGACTATAAGCCTAATTTTAGCGAGTTTAATACCTAATTAGAAGCCTTACAATAAGATAATATGTTACTTACGATTTACATATACTAGAACTTATAATATATAATCTTTCTCTTATAATCCTATTCACTAAATAAGAACCTCTATTTAATCGACCATTTATTTCTTTTATAAACGCTTTTTCTAATAATTATAAGCTATTTACTATACAATATAACCTATTAGAGTATTCCATAATAAAAATTGCTAAGAGTATTTAGTGAAATCTTTAAATAGCTAGTTCTTCTTCTACTCTACTATCTCTACTATATAGTATATAAATAGTTACTTTTCTCTTCTCTTTCTCCCTCTTCTAAGCTAAAGCAGCTAGCTTTAGCTTCTTGGCTTTCTTTTATAATCAATAATAATAGTAAATGAGAGATATCTTAATCTAAGTATATTTAGTTAGGACCTCTAAGTGCTTAATATATTATGATTATAGCTTTCCCTTGCTCTGATATAAGAAATATAGATATAGAGTATATAACCATTATCTATAGATATACTAATAGCTAATTTCTACGATTAAACTAATATCCAAGAAGTATATTAAATTAAGATACAAGTGGAGCATTCTAGTATATAGATCGATCATATATTGATCCTAACTACATACTACATCGTTTTATATCTTAATCTTCGATTATTTATGGATAATATATACAGCTAATTCTTAAATAATTATCTTTCTCTGAAATTCTACTAATATTCCGCGCAACTCTTAAGTTTCTTAAAATGTGTTATTAAATTAATCTATATTTCGTAGCATCTACTATAAAGTACCTTTAGTAATTAAAGCTTTACTTAAAAAAATTATAAGAAATAGTATGTTTATTTTATAAAGAGGGCCTTTATCTATTCGACTAATAGGTAACACTACTTGAGGTTCTATAAGGTATATATATACCCTATTAATAATATTTATTAATGGAATTTACTGCGGTTATCTACTATATGTAATATATTTGTTGTACGTTATATTTAATAGAGGTGGCTTATCGATCCTATAACTATAAAAGATAATCCATTTTTTAAAATTATCTATAACGTATATATATAACTAGAAAGCTACGTTATATAGAATAAATAATAAATACGACAAATAAATATATCTAAATCTTTCTATATGCTTGTTCTATATAATCTCGATATTCTAAATATTACTTAAGTTAAGTCTAAGGACTTTTTATTCCTAGCTCAGTCGGAAATGTGTATATGTAATATATATCCTATTCACTACATTGTAGACTATCTCCCTTACTTATAATATATAGAGAAACCTATCTAGTAAACTAGATATAGTCTATTAAGTTATTACGAGCTACTAGTAGACCTTAATAAGGTACATACCTTTCAGAACTAGCATAGATATATCTAGTCTAATAGGGAGACTACACCTAATGGCATACTCTAGATACGGTGACTAGTGAGTTACGTATATAGCCTAACGGAGTGCGCTACTTAATATAGTAGGAGAACAAACGACCTAACGGTAGTAATAGTAACCTTTTAGTTTAATGTGCGACTACTAAGCTTTCCTAGTGAGTCAGAATACCTATTCCTCTTTATTGGAACTACTACCGACTAGGGCTAGTAAAGCCTCGATACTTAAGAATATAGGACAAGTATCGAGTCCTTATATTTGATTATATGGACTAGGCTAGTCCCTCGTACGACGTTATACTTACGTGACTAGCTGATATAAGCCTAGTAGTTATAATTATAGTAAACTTACACGACTTCTAGGAATTAGCGTTTAGACTACCTTCTATATCATATCTCTTATTATTATATACTGAAATGGGAGATGCTCGATGGCAGTCTGGTCAAAACAGACGGGTCGACAAATGGTGGCAAGAAAACCCAACAAGTCAGGTCTGTGAGCTCTAGGCAGATGATGCCTATCAGGGATAATCAGATGCTATATCAAGGAGCATAATGATCATAAATCTTGAATCAGGAAATGAGTGGCATTGTTGTAACTGTCTATCCTTCTCTACAGTCGTAGGTTGCCCATAACCCTTCCTCGAGGATATCACTGCCTGAGGCAGTGATCATACAAGTGTCGTGATTTCCCCACTACAATACGTATTAATAGGATTATATCTCGCTTACCTATTTAAACCCCGAGACTAGCGTGGTCTTATACTCTTATTATAACCTTATTAATTAATGGTATTTTATGTAGTAACCTCTTAGGCCGTGTATACCTAACTAATCTCTCCTGGTAGGTCGTAACACTAGGACTACCTTACTTACCTACCATATTTCAAAATTTCGTTATCAAGAAGTACTATATATTAGTATAGTTAGTGAGTTCCTATACTTAGAACTTATAACCCTCTAAATACGATAATTCTGGCCTATAAACTACTTTTCTTAACTAATAAGTAATTATATATCAGCTACTATCGTAGCTTGTTTAATATACCTGTAAGTCTTGAGCCTAATATATTATATTGGACTAATAGGAGTAGTATATATAGAAACTATTCTTAAAATATTTTAATATGAAAATACTACCTTTCGTATTTTAGGAGCTATCTAGGCTACCTTAACCTAAGTAAACCATTCTTTCATCTCGTTTATTTTCCTATTGTATAACAATAGGCTTTTTCCTAATATAGATATAATAATTACTAAGAAGTTATAAATAAAAAACTAGTAAAATCGTATCTAGCCGATAAATTGTTATATATTAAAATATTGAAATGGGATAGCGCGATGGCAGTCTGGTCAAAGCAGACGGGTCGACAATAGCAGTAGGAGCATAGGCAAACCCAACAAGAGGTAGGGCTATAGGAAAGGAGAGCACATAGGGATGGTCTGAAGAGAAGAATGTGTCTGTCTTGTTCTACGTAGAGTAGAGTGGTCTTAAATACATCATGAGTGCTTAATCATCCATAGACCGCTACTTCATGCAGTAAGCAATTCCCCCACTACAATATATATTTAGGACTAGGCGATTCCTTAATAGCTTTAAAATATTCTTATTCTATTTTAATTCCTTTTTCAAGTGTAAATCTTAAGAATATTGCTATCTTAGTATAGAAATAAGTATATATTATTTACTTTATTTAGTATATGACTAATCAGTTCATAGTTATTAGACGACTTACTTAGTATGTAAAATATGCTCTTCTATTTAAACCGAAAAGATAGGAATAGTATCTAGTTAACGAGTGGCGCGGTGGAAATACCATGTTAGATTTAAGAATTAGTGACTTTAAATAGATCTTAATAAACAAACTCTTCTATGATTAGAAATTACTATAGTGATATAGTGAAAAGATAAATAAATGCGATATAGCCTTCATATTATTTTATAATTTCTTATATCACTATAGAATACGACGTATTATTATCTCTTTACTATATATTATATCCAATAGGCTACCTAATACTTAGTTAATATACGTCTAGGACATCGCTACGGTATTTCTTAGATTCAATAGTATTACTAGTCGTGTCACGGGTCACCTCCGCCCACCTCACCGGGTAGGGGAGAGAGTCCTTTAGCTGAAATACAATTATTATCTGAAATAAAATTTCTATTTCTGAATTTAAACCTCGATTTACGATAACCAAACTAGGCCGAAAATAGTTAAAAATAAGGAGAAGGATTCAGCTATTGCCCTAACTTCCAGTAATTAAGGGGAATTTCTATCACTTAAGAAGGCTGTAAACTATCATCACCTCTCTTATTCTGAGCTTCGCGGTCGGAAAAAGGGACTAAGATCTCTTTCGCGTCGCCTAACGGAAAATAACGCGTGAAGTTCGAATTGAAAGAAATCCCTAATAAAATAGATTAAATTTCTTAGTTCTTACGGTATACCTCTAATTGTAAAAGATAATACGAATACGGTAAATCGACTATTTAAAAACGCGGGTTCGGAGCGGGTTAATAGCCCGATATATAGCTACTAATTTATTCGACGCCTACCTCCGTATATAAAGCTAACTAGGTAAAAGCCGTAGGAAGCATAGAGAATTAAGCCCGCGAACCTAGGGGCTACTAACTATTAGTACGATAAATTAGCTATTATCTATAAGTGGTATAAATTCAAGTCTTACGAGATCTATAACTTCGACGAAACCGGCTTCTTCATCGGCTAAGGGCTTAATTAGTATATCGTTTCTACGCGTTAAACTACGAACGAGTATTACTACTAGTGACTATAGGGAAATAATTACTATTACTAAATATATTACCGCCGATAGTTAGATAATATTTCCCTAGTATCTAATAAAAGTTAGCGTTTACATAGAATATTAGTATCGTAAAGCTTTGAGCCCTATAATCGACTAAAGGGTAGACTAATCCGGGGACCTCTTTCCGATAGCTAAACTCGGTTTTAAAAAGCTATAGCGAAGCGCGTATATCATAGGCGACTAAGGTCTTTATTAATAGATAATTATTCGAGCTATATTACCTTCGGATTCGTCGAATTTTATATAGAAAATAATATAACTCCTTAGTATTTTATACCTTATTTCACTTATCTACATAAGCTACTTAATATATAGGCTTTTTTAAGCCTAAAATATCATTTTAAAGTAGTAAATAGTGTATTTATAGCGTAGGGTAGAAGTAGTAAAGAACGGAACTTTTTCCGGGATATTAATACGATTCGGCGACGCCTATTAAAGTCTAGAATAATTCTTCCTTCGTTTAGATCTAAGGCTATATAGCTACTAGATCCTATATAGGTTTTAAAAACTAGGCAATCTTAAAGATAATAATTGTAGGTATCTACGCTAATACGACGAAGAATCTTCGATTCGCGACTTCCCTAGCTTAGTAAACCCACCCCACCCGCCCCCCCCCTACCCCCCTAATACGTTCGAATATTGTTACGACCCACTAGGAGAGCTTAGTAGGTTGCACACCGAACCAAAAGGTTACTATGACTGTCTAACGGTAGTCAGCTCTCTCACCACATTAAATAGCGCACTTAGTCAGGCTATATACCACGTTTGACTCCTATCAAGCTATACTGGTTCTGACACGAATGTTCTTATAATCCTCTTTAGTGCTTTGTCTTGATAATACTATATCTTATCGCGATAATTGCTAGTCGGGTTAAATAAAGTAAGCTAGTCGATTCCTAGCATTAAATCTTATTTTTTTAATGTCGATTATCTCGATTAAAATATTATTTTCTCTAAGATCTCTATCGCTATCTATTATTTCGAGATATATATTAAACGCCTTTAATAAATAGATCATTTTTTTATATATAGCCTTCGACGTTTTCAGTACTAGCCGACTATCTTGTAAGCATAATCTCGTCTAACGTTAATTTACGAAGCTTACCTTACCCTATTATTTATAAAGATTCTTATAACAATAGCCCTATCATCTTTTTTAAAATTAGCGCTATATATAAATGCCCTTATTATTCCTTTATCTTATTAGCGTACCTCCTAGCCTAGTTCAAGTTATTTTCACTAAGGGTTCATATTGTTTAGAGATTTAATAAATAGCCTTTAGGTCTACCTATAGTCACAACGATGAAAACGGTATATCTTACGTTTCTTAGCTAAGTAGCTCTATTATTTATTATCTCCTTTTCCTTTTTTTTTGTTAGACCCTATAACGGCCTAATTTTGGGTCTCCTCTTTTATTATAAGGAAATAATAATATATAGTACTCTACTTATTTTAAGAATAAACTCATTATTCACTATTAGATTTATCTTAATCCTTTTCTTCTTTGTCTCTTAATCCGGTCAATAAATATTAAAGAAGAATTTTTAAATACCAATAAGGTAGTTAATATACTCTATTAAGTCGAAGTTCTTTGGGTATTAAAGTATTCCTTTCTTTGTTTCATAATAAGAAGGATTAAGTTCTATAGTTAGATATAGATTTAGAAATTTCTAGCATATTCTACCTCTTTTTTATTTAAACCGAGTACTAAATTGGATACGGTATATATTTATAAACTAGTTAATTCCCTTATTAGCTCACTTAGTTAAGTTTTTAAGATATTACCCCTTAAGATTTCAATATTTATTGATTAAGCTAATAACCTAATTTTGTATCTTTTAAAGTTTAATATATTATAAAGAAACTTTACCTTATATAGCTCCTTTAATCTAGGGCTGATCTAAATTTATAGGGCTAGTAGTCGAGTTAGTATATATAGGTATGATCTACCTTCAAGTATTTTTTCAATGAGAAGGGCTATTTCCTATACTTATCTTAATTTTAGCCTTACACATGATAGGGTTTAGCTAGTCTTTATGTTTTTAATATTACAATATCAGAGGGTTAATGAACCCTTTCTTCGCTTAATTTTAAAATCTAAGAACTAGGGCGGTCGAAAATTATAATCTTTAATTATATTTTTTACCGCTTCTTATCCTATAGCGATAGGGATATACGTAGGGTATCCCTTTTTCGGTTCTTAAAGATATAAGCTTACTGCCCTCGTATACTGCTGGCGGAACGGTTGACTATCGGCTAGCGACTAACCAAGGGAGATCGATCGACTAATAGGCGAGCGAATAGGCCTATTCTTCTTGAAAGGAAATAAATAACCCGAGATATCTTAATCTTATATTCCTCTTACTCTATAACAAGCTCCTATTCTTCTTCTTTACTAACTAGGGCTAAGTTAGCTAGATCTTCCTATTATTTAAATACTAGGCTTATATAACAGTTATATAAGCCTAACGTGTTATAAAGGACTAAGTTAGTCCCTATAATTACTTATAAAAACTCAATACCTATAGTTAGAGATAGTCCTAATAACCGACTTCCTTTAGAACTACTACTTTTCCTTAACTTAATATATTCCTTTCCATTTTTATTTGTTTAGTGTATACTTTTAAGGTTCCGTAATCCAGGAGTATGCTCTACTACTACAATATATTATTGTATATATTTTAATATCTATTTAGCTTACTTACTAAGTATAGTCTGTTAAGTACCTATCAAATATAGTCAATATATGATCACGTATTTAGATGAATGATTCTATCGTTACTAATACATTTAATGAGTACCACATAATATAACGTATATACTAAACGAGTGCGAAGGACTTCTAATTACTATACTATAAAATATATTTCATAATTATGAGTAGCCATGTTTTACTTAAAGCAAAGCTATTTAGACTAGGTATACTATATATATTATACAAAATTAGCGGCCTTTTGTTTATTAAACTCGTTATCGGCGATACATATAGCTACCTTCCTAAGGTACTAACTATATTATTAGTATATCCTTTAATTCGTGTACTAACAACCACTATTTATACGCAGACTTAGTAATAGCGGCGAAAATTTATCTATTTATAATCGTGTAAAGGTAAAGCTTCATATAGCGATCTAATACCCTTTATTTATCTTATATAGATATCGGCGGCTATATCTAACTATTCTATTAATTAATCAAAATTATTTGTATATTCTCTTTCAATGAAGTATTCTTAGGCAAACTTTCTGCCTTAATCCCCCTCTTATATTAGAACCGCGCCCCTCTATTTTCTCGAATATTTTAAAGGTCCGACTAATATAGTAAAATAGCTCATTATAAACCCTTCCTTCCCTTTAAAATGAATTATAGCGATAATACCTACTCTAACTTATTTAATAATTTAATCAACGTTGCCTACTATCGACTTCCTAGCTTAAAAGAGAGATTTAGCTATATACAGTCTAGGTAATAGAGGTACCGCTATAGGTACATCCAGTTATCTTAGTTATAGACTCTTTTATTAATAATAAGAAAAATCACCTTAGTCGTACTTTTAAAAATTAAAAAAGAGCTACGTAACGTGATTCATAGCGAAGCTGCGCACATAGCGAAGCTGCGCACCCCAAAACACAGAGTAAATGCGATAAATTACCATGTCATATCCCAACAACCCTGTCTATTTATAATAATACATTAAAACCATATAATCTAGATAGTATCTCCAGCCTACTAGTGAATTATAAGAAGATCACTACAAGTATTGGTGGACATATATATATCAATGTCCCCAATGTCAAAATTACGCCGTATTTCAAGGCAAACCATCAAAATAATACTCTTAATTGTTTGATTTTAAAGCATGTAATTTCATACGCTAAGAAAAGCCTGTATCTTAATATCCAAGTAAAACTAACATATGGTTGTTGATGTATGAAGTAGTAATTGATCGAATTTACTATGTGTTTTGGGGTGCGCAGCTTCGGTATGAATCACGTTATATCTTCTGTAATTATTAACTTCTAGCTACCAATATCAAGTACCGGAAAGGCGTTAGTTTTCTTATAAGTTACCCTTAGTATATTACAACTACGCGCTAAAAGAGCAATTAAGATACTATCCTAACTACGTACGTCTTTAGAAATATTAAGTCCGAATATAGCAAAAGATAATATAATTGAATACTAACGCGATTGTCGTTACGCGTTTACATCCGCTACTTGTTGCCTCAATACGTTATGCTGTCGTCGTACTTTTACTCCCCTAGAATAAATCCTGTTAGAGATGTTTTTTATATGGAAAACAAAACTGTGAAGAAATACGTTTTGAATTTAGCATTTCTAGTATTTAAGATATTGAAATGGGGATAGCGCGATGGCAGTCTGTTCAAAACAGACGGGTCGACACTAGCAATGGGAGCATAGGCAAAACCCAATAATAGGAAGGGCTATAGCAAAGGAGAGCACATAGGGGTGGTCTGAAGAGAAGAATGTGTCTGTCTTGTTCTACGTAGACTAGAGAGGTCTTAAATACATCATGAATGCTGAATCATCCGTAGACCGCTACTTCATGCAGTAAGTTCCCACACTACAATATTTAGTATTAATTCCTAACCGAAAACACAATTATAATCTATATAGTCTTAATACACTTTATTCTAGAAAGACAATAACTTATAATTATAATAACGTCTATATGGCTTGTAAGGGGCTTAATTTATCTATCCCTAGGATACTTCGTAATGTAAACTTATAGTTGTTATAATATATTCTATAATAAACTCCATAAAACATATTTTAAATTTAATTGGTTCACTTGCTAATCAGAGTTATTAAAATTACTATATCAGCGAGGATATTATGACTTACCTACATATACCTATCTATAGCTCGCTAGGTAGATCCAACGCAATTCTCTTACTCAGTGCTTTATTACTAAGAAGTCAGACATACTTAATATCGTTAAAACTACGTAGGTCTTTCTGGTTTTTTTTTTTTTTTTTTCATTTATTTTTCTGGAAAAAAGGGTGTTAATGCTACGACCCACCAGGGGAGTTAAGTGAGGTGCACACCGAACCATAAGGTTACTATGACTGCCTGAGCAGTCGTGCTCTCCCACCACATCAAGTAGCGCACTCCGTCAGGCCACACATAACCGCAGCCACTACCGTGTACCGTTCGGCGCAGTCTCTGTCAAACCATGCTGGCTCTGACAAAGAATCCTTGGATTTAAATTACGAACCGGTGATAACAGCCCAGTCGCCGGATTTCGGGTGGCCTTAATACTCGTTAGGTCAAACTTACTAGGTATCCCGGACAAGTCAAACAAGAGATCTAAGATTGCTGCACTCGCTTTTGCCGAGGTAGGCTTTTTGATAACTTACTAATCAGTGACTAAATTACTTATCGCTCAATGTAGATGAGAGAATAAGTTACATCTGACACCGACTGTACTCATGGGAATGGAATCACAACCGAAGCAAGTTAATCCACGGTGCTAGGAAACAAAACATTCGAAACGTACCAGCAGTGAGAATGTATGACAATTTAACCTATATACTAGCCAGGTAATCTTGTCCAGAATTTGAATACTGCTGAAAGCACACCTAAGATCGCAGTAACTGTGACAAAGACCATCATGCGGGTGGCATACATTGAGACTGCTTTCAACCCCAGAGAAAGATATAGAGGGTAGCGAGGCACTAATGTCGATTCAAGTCTTTATCACTAGGATGATGGTTCCTATATGTGAGACGACGTTAGTCTCTGGGTTTAGACGGGTAAGCTAGGTAAGATTTGACGATAGCGCATAAGTTATAATATGATGATGGTGTCGTAATAGAGAATAGACTGAACGCGGATCCCTGGCATCAGCGTGGGGTTTGCTATTTACTACTGACCTCATATGGCCAGATTATGTGGGGTTCATATGATTTGGTAACATAGGAACTGGGCCAGTCCCTGTTGAGACAATCAACTGTGACAGATAGTAGTAATGTCCAAATTCCATGGTCAGGTTCCCAAGGCTCCCAACTGACCCAATTAGGAGGTGGTACTGACACTATAAGCCCGATCTAAACTAGTCAAAAGAAAAGTTTCAATAAGAAATAACTCTAGAGACATGTATTACTATTTTCAAGCCAAGCTATCAGGATGCGATTCAATCCTTATCAAGATTAGCCAGCCCTTCAGTAGGCATAGGTAAAGCATCACTCAATTCGCTAATCATACTTTTATTCACATCAATGTATGCCAACTCAACTTGCTTGACACGATAAGGTCGGATCCATCTACACCTGACAAATTCGCTTCTTTGTGTCTGGGTAGGTATCTCATGAAGTCTTATTCAAAAATGGCACCGAAAATGTGATACTGTGAACAACCAGAGAAGCTTCTAGGAAAGAAACGGGGCTAAAAAGGCTATACGTACTCAAAATGATTAAATAAGCGTAATACGATATAATCATAAATTAAAATGGCTTGTAGTTGAAGGGGTAATTCAATAATGGATGTGATAGAAGTAGATACAACGTACCTAACATAGCGCTAGAATGACAAGGTAAAATCATGAAATTGAAAGATTCATAGATTGATCATACTTGATTCATCAATTTTAGCTCGTTCGTTATTAAGACTTGTGCTATAGAATTTATATAAAAGATAGTGATATCATTTTGGCCACAGAGAAGCTCTATAAATCAAACCATGTGAATGCGAGCTAGGGTCATATAGATAAGTCTATAAAGGAAGCGTAGGCACATATTTCTTGGTCAAAACATTATAACAGGACATTCCTGTTCTAAAGTCAATAGGATAAGTAGCCAAGATCGAATTAGTATTGACTTGTAGTTTTGATGAAGTTTTGATGAAGTTTTGCGTTGCAGTTAAGGCTGGGTATAGTTGCATTGTGGATATTCTATATCTGTACTTTTAATTAAGAACTAAGTATGAACTCGTAAATATGGCAATGGTTATCTAATGCACATCCGATTCTAGCATGCTGTATGTGTGTATAATTCTAAATGATATCAGACGGGACGCCATAACGGGCTTCTTAGCCATATTGTGATAATAAAATAATTCATTCATAGTATCATAAGTGCCTAGACATAGAGAAAGTTAAGCCGAGACGTGGATTGTATCCAAAAAATTATCATCTACGGCATATCTCCCATAAGATCCTCATCCATCTCCAAGCCAACTTCCTCCCCTAGAATTGCATTCACCTCAGAACCCGACCAGGCTTGTCCTTTATGAAAACTGTCAACACACTCATCACTCAAGCCGAGGTTTTGATTGCTCTCAATGACATTTCCCACCAAAGCCTCCATTACAAATCGCTCCTTCTTGAGTTGGAGTTGTATATCCAACTCATGCGAGAGCCGAGTAAATGAAGATGTAGCCGAAAATCGCAGCATTGACGACACGATCGGATCTGGAGTTTGCAGCAATGTGGCATCTAAAGTACCAGCCAGCACGAGGGACAAAATAACAGACTCGGCAACCTCATCAGTCACGGGGAAAGGGAAGACTTGTTTGGCGAGGTCGGCGACTGTTAAAGCTGCGAACGTATTGCCAAGCCTGATGATAGCCTGGCGGTAAAGACTGTTCACCACCTGGGAGACCAGGCCTGTGTTATTGTCCTTCATTGATGTGTTAGCTATATCGACCAGGTTTCGCTTGAGTGAAATCCAAACGTGACTTACAGTGCGCCAGATGTCTTCTGCTGAATCGGCTTCAGCTTTCAGTCTTCGAATATCACCTTGCTCAAAGGCGTTTGCAAGTATAACATAAGGTCTCGCGATCGACTGATATATCTTCATCACATGAGGGGTCGTGATAGTTGGAGGTGGGTACAACTAGCACCAAAAGTCAAGTTAGCCGAAGAACGAAGTGGAATCGGACGAAAGTGGCGGTTCAGTGCTCACTTGACGTACCTTGCCATGTTTGAGTAGACCAACTAGAACCCATTTTTTGTATGCTTCCACCATGACCAAGCTCACCGAGCTAGCAACAGGCGCAGAGACAACAACGCCAAGGAAGTGAAATGCCTTGGGCCAATCCTTGAGGGCCATGTACACCATACCGCCATAGAGGAAATATTGTAAATAATCTCGATGAGATATCTTGGATGAAAGACCAGATGCATCTGTCACAAAAGGTACACCGGACTCGTGCGCTGCACAAAGCACAGGAAGCTCCGAAGAAGGACGCCCAGGCACCAATGGAAGATGGCAAATATGTTTTTCCAACACCGGTAATGCACATGAAAAGGCATTGGCCTGGAGACAGAGTCGGACTAGTAACAGGTATGTTGACGTGAACACAGCACATGATGGATCGAGACGCAACATAGCGTCTCTCACCAGCCTCGTAGCTAGGAGTGGCTGTGGACTGTCAGCTTAGAAGTGCAAAGACACGAAAAGAACGAACTTGCCTTAGATACAGCTTGTGAAGCATGCCCCACGATCTCAACGAGCTCACGCCATTCTCGCCCGACATATCTGACCTGAATCCCATCAAAATTCCTCAAGAAAACCACACTCCGTGTCCATAGTGCCCCCTTGGGTTGAATTTTTGCTGGGAACATTTCGCCAGTAGATTCCTGTGCCGTCTGAATTTGTAGTCGAAGGATGAAGAGATATGGGATAGAATCTCTTGTTGGGTCGAAACGCTGCACAGAAGGAAACGAAGACAAATGTCAGAAGTAGTTCCACCAAACACTCATCCATTACTGCCATAAATCAAAAATCACTCACATCTAAGATTGATTCGTCACTGGCAAGGGTGTCAAGGGCTTTAGTGGATAGAAGTCGCCTCGAGTATTCAACCAACTCGCGAAGTCCACGGTCATACTCGCCGCTAGTAAGCCTGGCAGAGTCATGTAAATGAGCTGATGCAGCGGCAAAGTCCGAGAGAATTGTCATTTTGGCGATGCAGAGACAGGGACTCTGGAAATATATTGAAACAAAAGTAACGTGCTGTGTTCGCAAGAGCCGACGCAAGAGTACTGGCTTCAAGATCGCAAACACGATCGTAGCCGCAAAGGGGAATAATCAGCGCTCAAAATGATAAAACAGTCGACAAGAGAGCACAAAGAGACCGCCAGAGCTAAGTTGGCTAATATGAAGTACAGCAGAAAGAAAGAGTGGGAGAGAGGGAGAGAGACAGAGAGAGCTAACGTCAACGATAGCTCCGGGGGAGCCACCAAGCGGGACCGATAACGTGCCCCTCCGAATCTTGACCTTGACTCATTTCTTGATTTTCTCAACTCCCCCAGCTTTTTACTCATTTCAATTATTCCATACTATGTCGTTGACTGACTCGGCTGCGATTGATGTCGCACGGAATGCATCGCTTGCCTCTCGTAGTCTCGCTACATTGTCTAACGCCGCCCGCAATGAAGCCTTGACATCGCTCCATCATGCATTGGATGTGAATCGAGAGATTATTTTGGCTGCCAATGCTAAAGACCTAGAAGCTGCTAACCGTGCGGCTGACAGCGGAGACCTCAGTCACAGCGTGATCAAGAGACTTGATTTGTCGCGACCTGGAAAGTATGATGACATGCTTGAGGGCATACTGAGTGTGCGAGATCTGGAAGATCCTGGTATGCCTAAATCCTATGTATATCAAATTGGATAGATTCTGACCCAAATGAAATAGTCGGAAAAGTCACATTGAGAACTCTTCTTGACGACGGCTTGACCCTCGAGAGAGTCAGCTGCCCCATTGGCGTTCTGCTCATCATCTTTGAAGCCCGCCCAGAAGTCATAGCCAATATCGCTGCATTGGCTATCAAGTCCGGCAATGCTGCTATCTTGAAAGGTACTTGTGCCCCAAGCAAAGTAAACTCTCCACTCTTCATTGACATATATCAATAGGCGGGAAGGAATCCATGGAGTCTTTCGCGGCAATTGCCAATGTTGTATCGGAAGCTATTGCTGGCTCGCAAGTGCCAGTAGCATCAGTCCAATTGGTTAAGACACGCGATGCTGTATCATCCCTTCTGGCTCAAGATTCGTTGATTGACCTGGTCATCCCTCGTGGCTCGAACGAGCTTGTTCGATTTGTCAAGGACAACACCAAAATTCCTGTTCTTGGGCATGCAGACGGTCTTTGCTCTGCTTACATTCACTCTGATGCCAACGCTGAAACTGCCACGAAAGTCATTGTGGACTCCAAAACAGACTATCCAGCCGCATGCAACTCTCTGGAGACCTTGCTTGTCCACGAGGATATTCTCGAGTCGGTTGTCCCCGCGGTAGCCTCTGCACTCCTGGAAAAAGGCGTATCTCTCCGCTGTGATGCTGCATCAAAAGCCGCTCTGACAAAAGCGTTGCCTGCCGAGAAGAGTGCCCAATTGCAGCTGGCAACCGAATCCGACTACAACACTGAATTTCTAGACCTTGTTCTAGCCGTGAAGACTGTTCCTGCGGCCAACTCACCGATCGCCGCAGTAGAAGCTGCTATCGCTCACATTAACTCTCACTCATCTAAGCACACCGAAATTATTTTGACTGAGTCTCAGGAGGTGGCGAATCTATTTATGAGCGGCATTGACAGCGCGGGAGTTTTTTGGAACGCATCTTCTAGATTTGCGGATGGAATGAGGTTTGGATTTGGCACAGAAGTGGGAATCAGCACCAACAAAATCCATTCTCGAGGACCAGTTGGCCTGGAGGGTTTGACCATCTATAAGTACCTGATTCGAGGAAATGGCCATCGGGCGGCAGACTACCACGATGGTGCAGGAGGACGGAAATATCTTCACAGAAACCTGCCTCTGGGCCAATGAGGCAACCTACTTGGTGTATCTTTAATACAATTTTAAAATAAAAGTATATTTTCCCCTTCTTTTGGTTGTTCCAGTTCAAAAAAAATGTCGTAAGAAAAATTTTGGACAAAGCCTGATTCAATTTTCTTTTGCCCTTTCATTCGTAAATTCTCATTTCCCAGTCCAACCAAAGACTTCCCGCCACTTTTAGGTACAAAGACTCGAGTTCTCTGGCTAAGACCGGAATGATTCCAGGCACTAGACAGGCCAGTGTGATGGTGTATCCATGCTGCGCTGCCATCCTCACACACACCAAGTCCCTTAGACCTTGAAACCCTTGGATCTTCTGCGGCCACGGGCACGCTCGAACTTGCGGCCCTTGCTTCCGACGTAAGGCTTCTGTTTTGAGTTAGCAAATGTAAACCATATTTTGTTGTCACCGGGTAGAAGGCAGGATATTTTGTGAAACGCACCTTGTCAGTGTGGGGACCGAAGCCGAAGTGCTTCACAGCCTCACGGGCGTTCTTGGGTCCGCGGAGGAGGAGAGTGTTGGCACCGGTGGGAGCGCGGAGAGCAAGCTGGTCCAGAGTCAAAGTCTCACCACCAGCCTTCTCAATGCGAGCGCGAGCAGTGGCGGTGAAGCGGAGAGCAGCGATCGAGAGCTTGGGAACGTTCAGGAGGCGGTTGTCATCGGTAACGGTGCCGATGACGACGACTGTCTTGCCCTTGTGGGTCTCGCCGATGTTGGCGACGGCACGGGAGAGTGAAACAGGGGGGCGGTTAATTCTCGACATGAAGAGACGACGGAGAACAGCCTTGTTGAAGTTGGACTCGGTACGGCCTATCAATCATCCCAAATCAGCCTTTCATGTCCTCCAAAGGGTGCGCCCTGCGCAAAAAATAAATCGTGATCGGGACAGGG
This sequence comes from Penicillium nucicola, assembly GCF_028828085.1. Classification (NCBI taxonomy): domain Eukaryota; kingdom Fungi; phylum Ascomycota; class Eurotiomycetes; order Eurotiales; family Aspergillaceae; genus Penicillium; species Penicillium nucicola. Next base: position 2,810,108 of record NW_026643126.1, on the reverse strand, counting down.
GATTCATACGGGCAAGGAAGCGGTAAAGCTTCACCAGAACCTGCAAATAAACGTTCTCGCTCTTGGGAGCCTTGCGGTGGCTGCTCCGCACATGGTGGCGGTCCAGGTCGATACCTGCGATTTGAACATGGTCAGCGAACTTGCGCAGCGAGCAGGGGGAAAAGAATTCGGATCTGATGAATACTGCAAACAACAGTAGTCAACAAGTCGAATAAGATAGAACATACCCATGGCTGCTATTGATCGACTTCCTGGGAAATAGCTTGCTGTCGCACGGAAAGTGTAGGAGGTTTTTGATCCTCAAGTTTCGCCTGGACGGTGGTGTGCGGGTTGAGCCCTACCCTAGACCCAAATAGGAAAGGCGAGGCACCTGACCATGGAGTCACATGATACAATCGCCACTCCATGAATCACGTGTCAATCATCAGCCTCGCGGACGAAAATCTTAGCGCCGAAGTAGTAAAAGTAGATTTCACATGCAACTTAACATTAGCGGTAGTTCTATAGTTATGTACTGTACAAGTTGTACCTTTTTGATAAGGAATTATGAACGATCCAAATGTCTGGAAACCTAAAATAATGGTCAAATACAGAAACAATGCATCTCTAGATATATTGGACTACTCTCTATCTCCCAAAGTGATGAGGAAATCCCGAGTCATCTCAAAGCTCAGCCAGCTGCTGGCCATACTAGGAGCAACCTTGAGAAGATTGGGCCCTATTCCCTTGAACAAACCTCGTAGTCCTTCCTCAGCAACAATCACCCTCACAGCATCCCAAATAGATGTGTACTGGTACCCCATTCCGGACATGGTATTAATTTGGAACCGTCGACGGAGCACATCGCTACTTCAGAATTAGCCCTGGAGCAACCGGGAAGGTAAAAAGGAGGTATCAAAGAACTGACAAAGGATAGGTGCATGTCTGGGCGACTGCGCCAGAGATCGCGCCAGCTAGTAATTTTCGATAGGGACTGGGGTTTTTGTCTCCATCCGGTGTCAAATATGTGCGCACTGATTCGTAGGTCATAAAATTGAGCCCCACCTGTTGTTGGTTAGCTTGGGAGGTCAAACGGGGAAAATCCAGTAGACAAAACTCACGTAGGGGGCCACTCCGGCGACAGTGGGGGCAATCCCACGATACAAAGCTCTGGTCCCACCCTCATTTTTATATATCGCCACCATTGTGGTGAACATGCCCGGTAATCTTTGGCCAGGGTCTCGTGCTCCAAGGTCGGCAAACGAAGCTGACTGGATAGATAACCGGGTTCGAACAATGTCCAAAGGATATGTGAAGGTGACCGAGGTGATTCCTGCAGCGCCTCCGCAAATAAGGCGACGCATGGGTGTCATCTCACCATCGGGAGATTCGGCAAACTAGAGTAACATAAGTCTCTGTCTGGATCCTCATAGACAGGCCTCAGTCGCGGTGCGGTATCACTCACTTTCTTGTAAAAGTTATAGCTCCCAAACTGCACCGCTGAATACGGGATAATACGAATGCAGTTGGTTCCATTTCCTCGCATGAAACCTCGCCAACCTTCTTCACGGCCCATCTTCACCAGGGCCTTCCAAATTGACAGTCTGTATTCTGTTCGACCAACGCTTTGGATTTGAAGGAGAATTTTCAACCGCTCAAGAGGCGATACTATCGTCCTGGAAACAGCACCGGCAACTCCACCAGCCATAAAAGCAGCCACCACTGGCTCGGCGAGATTGTTTCGAGTCCGATCTAACAGTGACGGAGCTTGCTCCACGACAGTCTCCTGCTCAAAACCAATCAGTTTTCCCACACATCAAACTTTATTTTGGCAACCTTTACCTTGAGAGAATTCGAAGTGGAAAATTGAGACAGGTTTTGCAAGGCAGGCTTTCCAGCGCTTTCCAGCTCATGTTTCTGGGTGTCATTTTGGCGATCCAAGCTCATCTTGACAAAAGGCACATCGAGTTTTGTAGATGACAGAGTGGAAAAAAGATTCTGCCTCAGATATCTTGAGGATATTGTGACTCAAATCGAGTTCGGTTGCTGTTGATCTCGATTGCGCAGCGTCCAGACAGATCGTGTGATAGCCTGACGGAATAAGAAAGGACCGGAAATTCTGTTTTCTAGTGATGTAGTGCTGGCCATGAATGTAGGCTATAATTCAAGTTCTGCCGGTTTAGATGCCCATCGTTGGTCTGGACAACTCCGAGGACTTGTAAAATCGATGTGAAAGGGTATAACAGCTTGCAGCTGGGGGTTCAAGGATCGGAGCGAAGAAGATTGCGGTAAGTGGAACGAGCCCAATTCTAGCAGAGGAGTGGAGAGTACTGTATTATGAAAGAGAAATCTTGGAGGAAATCTTGACTGGAGTGAAAAGGGAGAGGTTCAAGGAGCTTTGGGGAGGTTTGGGGCGATAGAAGACCTCCCGACTTGCCGACAGACACGGTACCTCCCGATAGTCCGCCACTACCATTCCCGGGCACCTCAAACCACCCAAACCTACTATATAAACTTGTGAATTGGCCCTTTACATGATGTGAGAAACTGATCCTTGGCCATCTATGGTCCAGTAGAATGACGTATTTCAAGAAATGGTTGAAACGTCACTTCCATCGGCATTTGTGGCACATTTGGTTCACCGTAGCACCTTCATCACCCAATTCTTTCAACCTTCTCCCCTTCCCGATACTTAACTCTTGAAGCTTCCCAAGCTCTCTCCCCTTCTTCTTGGATTCTCTTGCACGACACAATGTCTCGCTCGGGAACCACTCTGTATGTCACCGGGTTCGGCCACGGCACCCGGGCTCGCGATCTTGCCTACGAATTCGAACGGTACGTGTCGCCTTTAGCTTCGCACCTACGACCATCGGACCCCCCCCTCACTCCCCCCCCAATCCTTCCGACGACGTAACGAGACCACTTTCGATGGACTTGGAGGATATATGTTACCTCTTTTTTTCAGTTTGACCCTACCCCGCCCTTCGGTCCATGGGCTACTACTGGTCCTGGGGTCATTTGTCATAATTTTCTCCTAACTTGGGCATCTGGAGCTGTTCAAAACTGATCTTCGAAATAGCTATGGGCGTCTTGTTCGCTGTGACATCCCTGCTCCAAGAACTCCCTCTAGCCGGCTGTAAGTTACTACTTTGATATTTGCGACATACTTGTCTCTGACCTCAGCCCAGGTTTGCATTTGTGGAGTACGAAAGCCGTCGTGATGCTGATGATGCCTACCACGAAATGCACAACAAGCGCATCGGCCGCGATGATCTGTTGAAAATCGAGGTAATATTATTTTACATCTTGTTTGCTATATTTTTCTCTAACCCCATCTATAGTGGGCCCGTACTCCCCCCTTCTGCCTCTTGGCGCTTTGATTCAGGCCGTGAGCCCGGTCGTGAAGCTGGTCGTGAAGCTGGTCGTGAAGCTGGCCGTGAAACTGGCCGTGATGCTGGCCGTGATGCTGGCCGTGAACGCCGTCGTGACCGCACTCCCCCTCGTCGTGGTCGCTCTCCTTCCCCCCGTCGCAGCCGTGGCGGTGATTATTCTCCTCGCCGCGATGATCGCTATGAGCGGGACTATGACCGTGACTACGACCGCCGTGACCGTGATTCTGATCGCCGCGACCGCGACCACGATCGTCGTGACCGTGACCGCTCCCGTGACCGCTCCCGTAGCCCTGATGACCGTGAACGTGAGGGCAAGGATGATCGGGAAAGACGTGAGGATGACCGTGAGCGCCGCGAAGACGACCGTGAGGCTGTCCCCAACGGTGAAGACAGGAAAGGTAAGTCGTCCCAATATTCGGTCCAAACAATCTTTTCTGTTTGCTCACACCTATCTAGTACCCCTGGACCCAATGCCCTCTGCTCATGATGAGCTTGATACTGCTGAGTAGATCACTCAGTATCTCGCCCCTGCTCGGATCACATTGATTGCAGAGATGCCAATTAGGCAAAGGATAAGGTTATTTCACTTGTTTGACTATCGGTTTGATGCTGGTCTCCCACGTGCAGCAAAATTTCCCTATCGTTTTCTTGTGCCTTTGTTGATTCCAAATGCCCCTGAGCATTGCTTGTCGACATCATTATCGGGCCCGCGTCAACTTTCATTTTTCTTTTGAATTCCCCTCCCCCAAATATGCTTAACTTTTTTTGAGGTGTCGGTATTTATTCTGGTCAGCAGCTCGGAGTCCACCGAAGCGTCGAGCGAACGTTCCAATTCCTCGCCCTCTTACCACGATGAATTACATGGCGCCCTCCGTCTCATGTGCGCAATTTAATATGAAAGCGATTCTTTCCCTTCCTCGCCCTTTCCGACCGGTTACCACGAATTCCTGTCGATCAATGTAGTGTTTTAGTTGTATGTGGGTTTAATGCTGTAGGCACCAAATTTTTTTCTTCAAAAAACGTTTTCCTTGCAAAATTTGGCCCGATATTCACGATTTCCTGTTGCCATACAACACATCGACAAATGCATTGTATATCTCATAATACCGATCAAGTAGAGCGAGCTTGATATGCGGAGAAAAAGCATCACCCGCCTGTCTGTTCCTTACACACCCGGGAAAGATACAGATGATCTCACTTGGTTCTCATGAGCCCCAAGGCACAAGGAATTAGTATTGCCATCGATGTTTGACCCTTACCCCGGCTCGTGGGTTTCGATATACGGACTGTTCATGGCGGGGCGGAACCTTTACAGATTGCGTGGGCAATCCAGGGATAGGACGTGTTGAAGATGATATTGTGATCAAATTGTTTTCAAAATATCCGGCCAACTACAAAGATGCACCTTCGGAGGGTATCCGACGCATCCTTTCCATATCCACAGGCCGTGATATCCCTCGCGATGAGCCTGTAGATACTTCTTTGATACAAAGTATCGGCATGGGCACAACTGTTGCAACCGACGCATTGCTGGAACGGAAAGGCAAAGAAATTGCACTGGTGGTCACCAAGGGATTTAAGGACTGTCTGTTGATCTGGAATCAGTCCTGGTGAAAGATTTTCGATCTAGCCATCAAACGTCCTAACGTGCTCTTGTCAGTGATCAAGCTGGTGCCACGCACTACTTCAGCAAGTGCCGATGCATACCCGACCCCGACCATCAAGATGTATATTTCGGGGTTTCCGGCTGGATTTGAAGGTGGACTGGAAAGAGAAAGTGTCAAACAAGAAGCAGGCACCACAGGAGCACGCTATGAATGCAATCAGACGGAGGTTTGATGGACGTGGACCAATTCTCAGGCTTACGAGCCATTCTTTCTGGCCCTGCTGGTGGGGTGGCCGGCTATGCATTGACTTCATATGATGATCCTCCATTGAAGATCCCAGTGATCGGCTTCAATATGGGAGGGATAAGGGATGTTTTTGAGACGACTACTGCTGGGGTGACTATCCATTCCCCTCAATTGGACATCAACACTGTCGCTGCGGCAGGTGGCTCGAGTTGATTCTACCGCCATGGTCTATTTGTCGTAGGGCCTAAATCTGTCGGTGCAAATCTGGGGCCCGCGTGCTATCACAAAGATGGCCCTTTGACGGTCACTGATGCCAACCTGTTCCTTGGGCCCTTGGTTCCAGATTTTTTTCTCCGAGTATATTTGGTCCCAAGGACGACACAGAAATGGACAAGGATGAAAGCCGGTGCCATTTTGGAAAACCCACCAGAGATATCAATGAACAACTAGTCGAGGGAGGCAAAAGCAGAGAGATAAGCCCCAATGAGGTTGCATTTGGATTTATCAATGTCGCCAATGAGACAATGACCCGACCAATTCGGTCCTTGACACAGGCAAAAGGGCACAATACTTCGAAACACAGATTGGCTACCTTCGGAGGGGCTGGGGGACAGCATGTCGTTATTATTGATGAAAACCTAGGGATCCGGGAGATTTTGATACACCGGCACTCGCCTGTGCTTTCGGCATACGAATGGCTCTGGCAGATGCCGTTGATGAACACCAAGAGCCTGAATCCAAGATATGGGGGAATGAGACTCTACCCGATCTTGAAACCTGGATACAAGAGCCTAAAAAGCGAGCCGCACAGAGGCTGCGGGACCAGGGTTTCGATGAAGTGAACCAAGGCTGCTTGAAGCCGATTGAAGTATGAATCCCCCAGGAAGTACTTTGTCCCCCTCGGAAACTGCTGCTATGGTTAGTGGCAATATACTGAGGGTGAAACCTTACATACACTCTGAAACGACATGGGCTAATAATGTTTTGGCTAGAGTCAACGAGTGACGGATGTCATATTGAAATGCTTCCAAGCATGTGCTGCCTCGCAGGGTGATACCAACGCGGTGAGACTGATATGGAGGGATTTGGCTATGACGAGATCATCGCAGGTGGAAGCGGAGCTGGCCCAGCATGGGGAGGCACCTCAGGGGTTCATACGCACATTGCCAATACCCGACTCACTGACGCTGAAGGATTTGAGCGGCGTTACCCAGTGATACTACGAGAATTTTGCTGCGGGCCAAATTCTGGAGGCAAGGGTCAACGCCGTAGAGGGGATGGCGTTGTCCGAGATATTGAATTTCGAATCCCCGTGCAGGCAGAGGAACGAGTCATCGTTCGCACCCCTGGAGGATGGGTTTGCCCAGTACTAGAAGTCAAATGCTTCGTCAAGAGGCTCGCCATGCTTGGCGAGGTAGTTCCATCGCCAACCGCATGGCAACGCAGGAGGCGAGTATCTAGACGGGAGGTCTTTCAAAATAATTGAAGATGTTTGAATTAGGCTTAGGATACAGTTGAGAACTGGCGAGGACTGCCTTAGTAGTACCTTTCTGGTTTCTGCATAGTCTTCATGTCCCTACAGTCTCATTCCCCTTCATCCTCGTCACTAGTCGCCTCAATATTCTGCTTCGATGGGCTTCGGTTGCTGTCTGAGTGATCCTGTGTCTCGCCTTCACTGGGGGTTCCAAGATACGCAGGCCGAGGCAAGATTTCACCACTGTCCTTCAATGCCTGTTCAAGCTGAGGAAGAAGAGTTATGAGAGTAGAAAACTGATCCATGGGGAGCGAGATCCCCTAGACAAAGTCAATATTAACTCAGAGTATAGCATGTGTGAACAAGATCTTCACCTTTTTGCCGGGTAAGTCCTGTCCATCTTTCGTGTAGTATTCCCGAATGTTCACCATATTCTTTTCTCGGAAAGAAGAGACAGTAACGCGGCGCGTTTTAGATATCTCCCAGTAGCGATCTCCATTGGAGTCTGTTTTGCTTGTGTCTATATTGATCTTGACCTTTTTGTTTGCATCGTCAGGCCCAGCGTCTGACTCGGAGCGCTTTCTGGATGTCATATTGAGAGTCGAGAGATGTGTTGCGGAGTGGAAGCATTCAAAGCAGATGGACAGCTTCTAGGTCACGCGTCAAACGCGAGGTCACGTGGCGATTACTTCTTTGTATGAGTTTATACTCAACTCGACTACCATGACTCTGCATTGGTTTATCTTATGCGTCAAAAAAGGTATGACATGGCATAGAAACCACCATTGGTATTTAAGTGTGCTATTTCTATTCATTTATCAATACATTGCGTGAATGCTACAGGGTCAATACTCTCAAACCCTGAAGCAAGACCGAAAAGATGAATCCTCGGGCGACAGATTCCACCTGAAGGCTATCAAAGATCTTTTCCAATGCCTCCCGGCTAGCAGCTGCTCCCATGACACTTGTCAATGCCTGGGGAATTCCTCGCTGCACGAACAACCGGCGTGCAGTATCTCGTAGACGGGCCTTCTCCTCTTCGCTGGGTGGAGCTGGCCAGGTTTTCAGTTCTGTCTCTGTCGGGAGCGCATTCTCTCGAAGCTTGGTGATGTAATTTCCAAGGGCTTCGTCCGAAGTATGGCCTTGAATCATAGAGTCCTGTAATAGTGCGCGAATTGTTTCCAAGGTCGGACTACCGGGACGCAGAATATAAGACCTTGCAGCGTTCAATAGGGTTCGCCGAATATTCCATGCAGACGACAGGGTGTAGAGTTCGTTGATGACCGCAAATATCAATTCCACTGCTATTTGCGTCTCATCGACTGTGATTGGCTTTCCTTCATTGCGTAATTTGGCCAGCCCTGGATTGCTCTGCTCGGTCTCAGATCGGCGATGTGACGGTGTCTGATTCACACCCTCATTTGTGCTAATCTCTGGATGTTCGGTCATTAGATCAGGTGACGGTGTACTTTGGGAGAGCGCGAGGGTCGACTCTGAAACCCGTGTATCCTGTTCCTGTTCGTTGGCTCTTGGGTTGACGACACTATCCGCACTATTGACCGAAGGTGACTTGGAAGCTTCTCTTCTTTGGATCTCCAAGGAGTCATTAGAAAGTAAAGGCAACGCTGGCGGCCTAATAGGATCATCAGTTTCTGAAGTCCTCGTAGGGTCGTCGAGATTGGGATCGGCCTTGGACAGGCTGGCTCGACTTGGGGTAATGGAGACTGGGGTTTCAACATTCGTCTTAGAAAGAGAAAGACTTTTCCGGTGTTGAGGCTGGATTTCGGCGACGGAAGCTGGCTTTTTATTATTGGCAGCGCCTCCAAATACCCCCGTCACTCCATCAAAGACAGCCTTACCTCCTCCTGCCATCCCTTTGGGTGCATTGGTTAGCGCACCCAGCATACCCTTGCCCATGTTCTCAAATGCAATCTGACTGGGGAAAGAAAATCCTGGCTTTTTGGGATCTGGTTCATTGAATTCAGCATCCTTTTCCAGGAATCGGTGCATTCGATCCGTGTCAGCAAGAGCTTCATGTCTCATAGCATCATGCAGATATCCTTCTAGATCCCGAGCGAGGGTTTGCCTCGATTTTCCCTTCCACGAGGGTAGCGCAGGGTAGCGATCCGAGAAATTTTGAATTCGATTTAATCGTGAAACAGTCTCGAGCATCTCATGAAGGGACTGGAAGTCCGAATACTTCCGAAAAACCATCCACCCAGTCGAGCGTGTTGAGGCTGGCTCAACCTGTAGTAGGTAATCCCACGTCGGTCGTGACTTGATTTGGCTTTTTTCATTCCTCGATCCATCATCATCGACCAAGACTTGGGCACCATGAAGAACCAAAGGCATAGATGTATTTTCTTGGGCACTTGCTTGAGGCGAATGGGGTGTATCCACGAATCTTTCCAGATCTGTGGGTGACGGTGACCTCGACAAGGTGGCTGTGGGAGTTTCGCCTTGTTCCTGACTGTCTTGAATTTTACGGATTGATATTGAGCCTGACTCTGTGTTCGATCGAGATCCATCGCTTTCCAGTGTGGATCTAGGGCTTCGTATATCCTGCGACGCAATCATAGCACTGAGACGTTTTGCTTCGAGAACTGCCTCTTCCGTCGCTCTATCCGCCTGCATAGATTGTCTCTGGCTGTCTGGGGAAGCTAGATCTGGAATTGACCCCGCGGGTACAGTTTCCGAGGACTTGGGGGCACTGGTGCCCTGGTTTCGTGCACCCTCGACGCCCGCATCAATGGCGTGCATAATTTCAGACTCACCATCTTGCAAGAGATAGATGATCCAGTCATTGATGAACTCGGGCCGAGCGAGACTGATCACTGTAGATTCCAATATAACGCCCGCAAAAATCTCGCGGAGGAAATCCCGCACAGCCGGACAATCATATGCCTTCGAGTCCAGAAAGTTTGATAAGATATCGTCTGCAATCATATTGAGTTTCTTTTGTTGCTGTTTCTGGGACAAGACATTGGCTAGACTGCTGTCCGGAAAATTTTCGAGATACCGGTCCACCATTTTCTGAGCCTCCATGGGCTGAGAGTCTCCAGTATCAAATGCTGCAGCGAGTTCATTGAGAAATACAATGACAATAGACGAAGAGTTGGTCAGGAACTGCAAAAAAGTGTCCTCTGTCCGTTTCCGTGACAGATGCAGTGAAACAGACGTAACAAAATGGGTCAAGATCCTTCGACATGTACCTGGGAACGTTGATTCGGAAGGTAATATGGGTTCATACCAATATCTTGTGTTCTGGTAAGCTACTGGGATTATTTCGGAAGAAAAGGGAATCTTACTGAACATAGTCTCTTATGACAGCGTCTGTGAGTGTCTTCAACGCACTCGCGGTGGCTGGTTGAAATGTGGCATACTCAAGGTCTGCCGAGGATAGACCCTCAGGGCCAGTCATAGACCCATCATTGTTGCTCTGGGTTTTCGTAGCACTGTCCCGTTTCGACCAGTCCAACAGCCTGCTGGACACTTCTAGCGCAAGTTCTCTTCTCTTTTTTGGTCCACGCGATCCTTCTGATGATGAAACTGGTCCCTCCCACGATGCGTGAAGGACAACCCCTAGCACTACTCCGATAAGGACGAGTCCGATTCGCCCGAGAATAACGTAGGTGACAAGTGTAAGGAGAGAAAAGACCCCCAACAGGGCTTCATTGCTAGAGGTTGACAGAAATTCAAGGGCCAAATTGATGAGTTCCTTCGTGGAAGCCGAGTTCGAGCTATGTTCAGACGTCTCGAGGTTCGCGGGGATTGCGTCGATCGATGTGGCTAGATCAACTTTGGAGTTGCCCAAATCATCGCTGAGGCGACTCATTGTGCTAGAATAGGTCAGCGAGCATTCAAGACTGGCCAAAGAGACACAAACCTCTCATGTTCAGTAATGGTTAACGTTATAGATGAAGGTGGGAAGCTAAGGGAGCGAAATCCTTGGCGCTACCCCGTGTGGCTGGTGCGAGAACGCAAATAGAACAGAGGAACTTCGTAATCGTAAAATTCTATTGCTTCAAGTAACGTTATATATGTATCCATTCATAATTTCCTCGTGATCATGAGTTCACCAGGAATCTAAAGCAAATAGAAAGGAGTTGATCTCCGCAATTTGAGTGAATCCGAGCATTCATAGAACATGTGCTTCATGCCAGACGTAAAGAGATTGCGGCTCAAGGGTGAGGGTAAAGGAGAATCTACAAGGAATCTACTGGATATTCATCCAGATCGTTGCAGCCTCCAGATCTGCATCGATCTGGTAAATATCATTGCCATCTCGAAAACGAGAAATTGCACCGCCACCTTGCCTCGGTCTTCAATCTCAGTGAGGTTCTGTTCACATGGATATTGGGAGGCCTCTCCAGCAAAGATGGGTCATCCGAGACAACACATAATCTTGCATCCTTGTCAACGACACTAGTACAAAAATGTACCAATTGACTCTTTGAGATTGAGTCGACGACAGCGGACTGGCGGGCTCTGATCAAACTCTCGTCATTTTGGACATCAACCTCATTAAAAAGAGGTCCTAGACAAAACTGTTTGACTGTCCGAGCAAGTGTATGCTCTAGATTTTTGAGCCCGCTGTAATTCCGAGGCGAGGTGAAAGTTGGGAAAGGGTAGGGAGTGAAGAGAGGAGAGAGAAGGAGGAAATGAACGGAGAAATGCTGTGCTCACCTAACCGACAACGCTAGTCCCAATTAGGCTCGCTTGACATCTATAGCCCCTCTAGGATCTGTGGTCTCTTTGGTATATTTCGGAGTATTAAATAACTTATTGAACATTGCTCACTGTTATATCTGTGACCATCTTCTAATGTTGAGATCCCATACCTACCTTCCTGTCTTTCTATGTCGAATTCGCCTGGACAGCATTTGAGATAGCATAAAGTGATTGACATCCTCGTCCCCCCAGTAGGTGAGATGACTGGCAATACTGGCAATCAACGAGATATCAAATGCACCCCTGTTGTAGAAAAAGTTAAGTTTGGTTCAGTATGTGCGAATGGACGCTCTTACTCTTGCACGCTGTAGTCAACACGACCGTTGGCATTCAACGCGCGCACTTTGGCATCTTCAAATCTCACTTTCCTTTCTTGATCTTTGGTATCGGTATCAGGGTCAGTTGACGATGTCTGTGATCTGCGATCATCCCGGCTTTTCTGGAATCCGTCGTAGAGAGTTTCTAGATCCGACTCAATCAATGTTTGATAATGGTCGTCTGATTCATGTGGGTCATGTTGAACTGATCCAGACTGTGTTCGTTTATGGGATTTCTTATCGTCTTTTTTGTCAATGGCACTACCAGCCGATGGATCGTCGTCGTTTAGGCCCAAACTGCGGTTCAACAAACTGCTGGCAACACCTGTAGTGAAATTCGTCCATAGGGAACCCACACTTTGGCCCATTCGGGTACCAAGAATAGATAAACTTTGCCCAGAGGTTGTCCAAAGGCTTTTTTTGACCGAAGGGAGAGGTTGGGGTTTTAAAGTCGCCATCGCTGGAGATATTAAAGGTTCAATTCGGTAGCTCACTGGGTCTGAAGGATGAAAGATGTTGTAAAGATCTCGACATTTCGGCGTGGAAACAATAGCAGGGTTTTCGTTGAATCCAAGTCCAGGGGGAAGTGAATCTCTTTTTGAAGACCTCAATCCATTGGTGTCAATTTCGACATCTAAGGGATTCTTCCGGTTCCGAGGGTCCAGAACAGAATAACCTCCTATCGTTTTGCCCTTTAACATTTGAAAGAGGGCAATAGGGGATCCCAAGCAGAAGAATTCTTCGGTTTCAAACTCAAACGCACTCGACCCACCAATATGTTTTGGTATATCGGTCTCTTGGGCCTTTGGCAATTCTCGCTTTGCAGGGTCGGCAACCTCGCCCGGTTGATGGCACAGAATATCAAACAGGATCGCACTTCCAAGAGAATGGCCACAGAGGCTGACCGACCCATTGAAAGAAGGATTCCGCTGTTTGTATAGCTGGAGGATTCGATTGCTTTCCTGTTTAACAATATTGGAAATATGCTCGCAATATCCACTCTGATATAGCAGCACATCCATTGCTAAATCTGAAATGAGATTTCGAACAGCAGGTACACTCTCTAGTGTAATGTCCGACAGGCTCGGGTAGACATCATCTTCAAAAGTATCGGTGTCGGTAAGATCTTGTTCTTTTCTGTTCTGTCGAACTCCTCTATGAGGAAAGTCGAGTCGATGTCGCCAGCACCTGGATGCTTGTTAGCATGCGAGGGATGAATGGGCATTGAGAGCATTGAGTAGCAGTCATTCACTTTCAGACTGGTCTGCCTAAGAAATTCGACCCCTGGTATGATCAGAGAGGAAATAGAGAGACACTCACACAGGAAGCACTTGAACACGGCAATTCTTCTCGCTGTCAGGCAGTGCAGAGTTTAATGCCTGAAGATCAGGCGAAGCTTTATAGACAGTCTTCAGTGTCTTGCGGAGTACATTCACATCATGTATGAAATTGATGCTCTCAAGTCGCAACCCTAGCCGCTGGCCAATCCCATGGGTGACAAGGACCAAATGGTCAACCTCACGCTCTCTGTCCTCACTGTCAACTTCCCTCGAATCCTCCATTTCTTGTTCTTCCTGCTTTCGAGCCTGCTCCTCAAGTTCAGCAGGGTTCTGCGGTTCGCCGGCAAGGGACGACATTTGTCTTTCCAAGGTAGTCATCGATCTGGTTTCAGAATTATCGGCTCCTTCGACTGATTCCACGGGCGACGCTTTTGGTGTGTCTAACTTGTTCTTTTCGGGATTCATTCCGAATTTGTCGTTGGACTTTGATGCCTTCTCGGCCTTTCGATCAGAAGTCTTGTTGTCCGTTTCCTTCGACTTCTTGGGCTCGAAGCCACGCACCAATTTGGCACCCGGAACACCTCCTAGTTTCTGATAGACGGTAGTACTGAACCGTGACATCATATCATCATTTATCAGCCAGGCAGTTGAAGAATCTTGATAGGAAACAATCTTGTTCATATAAGCCCCAAACAGACGATACTGTTGAGGCTCTGTCGCGAATTGGCTGGGATCGTTTCCTGTGCCCTTGTCGGTAGAGGCTGGGTTGGTTGGCCGTCGAAATGATTGGGAGGTGGTCTGCACATCCTCTTGTCGAATAGCAAGATCCTGTTCGTTGATTTTGAAAGCCTGCTCCGAGGACTCCGACTCTGTTGGCTCGCTCTTCCAGGGACGAAGCTTGATGTAGCCTTCTTCAAGCTGCGTAGCAAGATTCTCTTCGCATGGTTTTAATCCAGACCCATCTTGGACGAACCAGGTTCCACGGCGAACTTCATAAACAGGGCCGATCCAATAGGTGGGACTTAATTCTCGCTGTTCTACATCCACATCAAACAGATAATCCTCGTTCACAGGCACTTTGGTTGAGACAGACTGTGCGGGTTTCTTGGATTCCTCGGCCTGAACTTCCTGGGCATCTTCAATTTCCGAAAGTTTTTGAAATGTGGCTTCAATAGACTGAGAGTCTTTTCCAGGGAAAGGAATAAATTTCTTTGGCAATGGCAATGGCTTCTGGTCGGTCTTTTTCTGCTCTAGTAAGGATGGCTTTCGTTTGGGCGAGTCCACTGCGTAAAACCACCTCACTTTCAACGGAGGGCAATCCGGAGGATAACGACGCAGGCTTAATCGATGCCTATGTGTCACTGTATGATCCTCTCCTTGGGACCGCTGCAAGACCTCTGAGCCCTGGCGATCGGGTTGCGGCGTTGTGCTCCTCGGGGTACTCCATGGGGATAATGTCCCCAGGAATGACTTTTGCTCCATGGGGAGACACACCCGGGCAGTGAACCGAATCAATGTGGGATAGTGGAATCAGAAGGTTAGCAACGTGTTCAAGGCTTGGGAGTAAGTTAAGCTGGAGCTGTCAAAGTCGATCTTTATTTTGGGGGGGTCTCTCGGTGATCCGCATGATGTAATCCGGGACTCGCCAATAATTTCTCCACGTTTGTTAGCAGCGCTGGAGTTCACCAGCACAAACAATTAACTGTTCGCGGTCTCTTCGGCTGATCATGTATTGGAAGTAATTCATTGGGTGTTTCTATGACTATGGAGTATCTTCTTTTCTTTTCTTTTACTTTTTCTTTTCATTCATTTCCAAGGCAGACAAATAGTAATCCTGGCGCCTGAAATGTAGAGAATGTGTGGCAAGAGAGACGAAAGAGGAAATGAAGCATAAAAGGGAAGCCTGAAACCCTGGAAGCCCGGAAGCCTGGAGATGTTCGACGTCATTTGCCGTTACGAATACGAGACCAGGAAAGATACTTGGCATCCACTACAAAATTACTAGTAATGCCATGTACCGCTTGCTTACCTTACATTACGCGTTACAGTGTGGCTCATCCCCCCTCTCGGTTCGTGTATACTTTTGCCTTTCGCTCCTTATTTCTCTACCCAATTCACTTCTCCAACTTGGATCTGAACTTTTCGGATCACTTGTTGCTATCTCTCTGGTGAATCCAAACCAATTGTACTCCTCTAGGAGTTCCCTTTTTCTCTGCCTACTCAAGTCCGCGTCTCTGGTTAACTCGCGGAACCCCCACTTACTGGGACGCATTCTCACACCATGAATGCGCTCAAGCTTCAGAAGTAAGTCTCACCCTCCCTTCCCCCGGTTCTTTGTACCTCGCTGGCTATGCGACGTAATTCCGAAGGTATCTTGGGTTATATGCTAAGGGTGTGCTGGCTACAGGCGGTTCCCGCAGCTGGACCAAGGTGATATCTTCTCGCTCCAGGATGCATTCAACCGACTAGATGTTGATGACCGTGGCTATCTTGATGAATCAACTGCGATCAAGGCCGCTCAACAATCCGAACGTCAGCCGTACGACGTGGTGCGCCAGGCGCTAAAGGGTGTCGAACTCGACAGCTCCCGGCGCGTGGAGTTGGAAGACTATGTCGATGTAAGGAGACCCGTCTCTATGGTACTGCTCAAAACGACGAACAAATGCTAAAGCTGTGATAGCTGGTTTCGAAGCTTCGGTCGGCACCCGCAGAAGGTCCCCGCGGCGTATCCAGCCCCGCGGCCGTGATCCAAGGAGCCGGCGCCGGTGCCGGCACTGGCGCTTCTCGTCATGTTTCCAAGGGCAGTGTTGGTGGACGTATCCACGTTCAGGGATCATCCTCCAATGTCACACACACGATCAACGAAGACGAACGGACCGAGTTCACGCGACACATTAATGCTGTCCTCGCGGGAGACCCGGATATTGGCAACCTCCTGCCATTCCCTACCGATACATTTGAGATGTTTGACAAATGCAAGGATGGTTTGGTTCTGGCAAAGTTGATCAATGACAGTGTGCCGGACACCATTGATGAGCGTGTTTTGAACAAGGCCGGAAAGAAGATCAAGCAACTCAACGCCTTCCACATGACTGAAAATAACAATATTGTCATCAACTCCGCCAAGGGTATTGGGTGTTCAGTTGTGAACATCGGAAGTGGAGATATCATTGAAGTGCGTGAGCATCTGATTTTGGGTCTTATCTGGCAGGTCATTCGCCGTGGTCTGCTGGGCAAGATTGATATCAAGCTTCACCCGGAGCTTTACAGACTTTTGGACGAGGATGAGACCCTCGAGCAGTTTTTGCGCTTGCCCCCAGAACAGATCCTCCTTCGTTGGTTCAACTACCATCTCAAGAACGCGAAATGGGACAGACGGTAAGCTAACATCGGTTGGCCCGTATATCAGACGATCAAGAACCGGTGGCTAATCAATTATGAATTTAGTGTGACAAACTTTTCTACTGATGTGAAGGACGGCGAAAATTACACTGTTCTTCTTAACCAACTGGCCCCTGATGTCTGCTCCCGTGGAGCTCTCCAGACCCGAGACTTACTCGAGCGAGCTGAACAGGTCCTGCAGAACGCTGACAGGCTTGATTGCCGGAAATTCCTGACTCCGACCTCGTTAGTTGCTGGAAATCCCAAGCTGAACCTTGCCTTCGTTGCCAACCTTTTCAACACTCACCCTGGTCTGGATCCGATCACTGAAGAGGAGAAACTCGAGGTCGAAGACTTTGACGCCGAAGGTGAACGAGAGGCCAGAGTCTTCACTCTCTGGTTGAACTCTTTGGATGTGCAGCCGGCAGTCAACTCGCTGTTTGATGACCTTCGGGATGGATCAATCCTCCTGCAGGCGTACGACAAGGTTATTCCTGGAACCGTCAACTGGAGACATGTGAACAAGCCCCCAGCGTCTGGTGGTGAGATGATGCGGTTCAAGGCGGTGGAAAACACCAACTACTCAATTGAACTTGGAAAGCACAATGGCTTCTCCCTTGTCGGTGTCCAAGGCGCTGATATCACTGATGGCCAGCGAACTCTCACTCTTGGTTTGGTGTGGCAGCTGATGCGTCGTGATATCACCAACACACTCTCTGCGTTGGCCCAACGTTTGGGCAAGCGTGAAATCACCGATACCGAGATGATCCGCTGGGCCAATGATATGTCTAGCAGCGGCGGAAAGTCTTCAACGATACGAAGCTTCAAGGACAAGTCTATTGGCACTGGAGTATTCCTTTTGGACGTGCTCAATGGCATGAAGAGCAGTTATGTGGACTATGATCTGGTTACCCCGGGCCGGACCGACGAGGAGGCATATGCCAACGCTAAGCTCTCCATCAGTATTGCCAGAAAGATGGGTGCCACCATCTGGCTGGTTCCCGAGGATATCTGTCAAGTCCGATCTCGTTTGGTCACTACGTTTATTGGTAAGACCCCCTCTTATGCACCCTCGACTGGCATTGTCTCAGTATCTGACATTTTACACAGGTTCTCTCATGGCCACCCACGAGAAGATGTAAGGCAACCTCTTTTCACAGAACACTATCGGCAACGCAGTCATCTTTCATGGCTCGCTCGGGATTTGGCATCGATTTATGTAGTATTACGTGCCTTACTCCCTATTTCCTGTTACTCTGTCTACTCCTGTCCTTTTTCAAATGAATGTAAATCTTCTATCCAACCGAGACAAACCAAAAGGGTGGCTAGAATCTTAAAATCGAGGATTTTTATTATTGCCCAATGTGAGTGTAGATTCGTGAGAACTGTGGATAATACGTCACAATCTACAGATATTGGTTAAACCAAGCAGTAGCTTGCGCGAAAGCAGCCTCCTTAGCAAAGCGAATGGTTGGCTTGGTAATGTCAGCGCGGACAGCGAAACCATGCTCGACGCCGCTGAATAGGTTAATTTGATACGGCTGACCACTTTTGACGAGGATTTCCTCGGACTCATGGCGTTTGGGGGCCGGGAAGATTGAATCGGTCTCTGCAATCCCAGTAAGTTTAGTCAGATCTGTTACATGAGCGCATTGCGTATTAGACTCACCAGCAGCAGCAATGGAAAGTGGGCCTTTGATAGCTCGAAGCTCATCCGCCTCGACGAAACTGGGGTGAGCCACGTAGGCAACATCACAAAGACCCGGCTGGAGCAGCCGGACAGCATACTTTGCCTAGATACCTTTCGCGTCAGCTGTGGATCTGACCTACTGCAACGATGAGATCATACCCCAAAGCAATATCCGATAGCGCCGACTCGCTGACAGCCCATGTTGGACTTCATTTCCTTCAAAACCGCCTGTACCACGGGTTCCACGCGGTCAGGTAGGTGACCGGGGGGGCCCTTCAGCCAAGCCATCAGATCAAACCCAGCGGGACGGTTTAACAGTACTGGGTCGCCATGAAACAGATCCGGCATAACGACAAAGTAGCCATTGGCCGCCAGTTGATCCGCAATCAGCTGGGCGTTGATGAAGCGATGGCCGATCACATCAGTCAGAAGCAGAATAGCACGCTCGGTGGACTGATCTGCGGGACGTGAGATATAAGCCTCAACTGCGACCGTTAGCAGTTGAGATCAGATGGCTTAATTAGAGGTCTATATATACCGTCGCCGATCTGTTGGTAATCGCCCTTGGCGTCGCCTTCATGCTTGACACCTACGGTGCAACAGGAAGATGGTAGGTTAGAAGTCATTTCGAAGCTCAAGATAGTAGTTGTGTGTAAATGATAGGACAGGAAAGAAAAGGGAAGAAAAGAGAAGAAAAGAGAAGAAAAGAAAAGAAAGAAAAGAAAGGGAAGACAGAGGGAAGTGTGATATCAGTGAGTGGGGGGTGGGGTACGGCAAATACGGGGAGCTCGGGGCTTTTCTTTTATAGATCTGCGTCTGCTCTGGAGGAGAATGTATGCAATGAATATGCTTTTCAATCATATTCCAATACTATACAAGTTGATGGATATGGACCCAGCCGAGAATATATAAATGTAACCATTACATATCCACGAAGTACTTATTGTTAACCTCCTCCCCCTCCCTTTCTGAATAAACCCTAGACCAAGGCTACCATATCCACGTTAACTCCAATGTAAAGCCAATCACCGTGTGTGGTGAATGACATGATGATAATCATATAATCAGATACAAGCTGCACAACAGACTCGGTCCTGTAAAGATTCCAAGCCAGAAAAAGATGTTCCCAATCAATCGTCGGCCTCGCATCATACGAGTCCGACTGAGTGAAACGAGTGGCAGTTGCGACATTTGGAGGATAAGCAAATACCCCCGAAGGCGCCGGAATATGCACAGCATGATCAGCTCATGCACACATGCAGACAGGAAAAAAGTCATCAGGCTCGCTGATACCCGTGATAGACGATAAGCGCTGATGGAGCTGTGGTATACATGCCGGAGCAAGAAATTATGCACAGGGCGGTTCCAATCTCGAGCAAATTGATCCCAAGAGACTGAATTCCACCAGTCCGCATAGAAACCCCGATCTGCAAACATGGTAATCTCGGCTAAAGCATTAAGCTATGATGATCAGCAAAAGATCGTGTCTTTGAGATCGGTAGTACATACTACACACTCCCAAATCACATAAAATGCCAGCAGATACTCCATCATGAAAGGGAAGAGCAAGTCACTCAGCACCCAGGGGAATTCCTGCAGCCTCTGCTGCGCAGTCAACCCTTCTTCTTTCATCTGCATAGTGTACATCACCACCGGATATATCCATGACTGAGATACTGCTATCATTACCACAATGATACCAAATGTGGCCGCGGTCTTCTCTGCCACATAAATCCAGTCGATCTTGTCTGTGCGTGGGTACTCTAGCTCATATACCAAGGTGGGTAATGTGATAAAGTCGCAGAAGTTTTTCAAGGTCAGATTCCGCGGATAGTGATTCGAGGTCAACGAACACCTGCCCTGAAGTCCTTCGGATAAGATTTCAAATTCTCTCTCTAGTAGCTCGTTCAGGGATTGCACCTGCTCCGGTTGAAGAAATACCCCGTGTTCAATGGTTTCGACAAGAGAGATGAGCTGGTCCGTTTCGCGGGCACGGGAATTATTATTGAGATTGGAGGATCGTCGCCGGAATTCCTTTCTTCTGAGCTCAATGATTTCGGCATCAACATCTGTGTCAACCGCAGAGGTATGTCCTTGTTTTGACCAGCTGTTGTGTCTGCTTAGGTTCTTCAACTGCGATAGTCTTACCTTAACCAGCTCTCGTTTGAAGTACAGCTCCGACACTATTTTCATTAACCCAGACTCAGCCACCGGGAGCTTATTTCTACTTACAGTACCCATTGTAGGCTGCATAGCTATGCTGTTTCATCAGCATGGTCAAGCAATGCAGCACTATAAAGACAGTGTGTGTCCAGGGCCAATCACGATGATATGTCCACCATGTGATGGTAGCCAGATATATCGTTTGCCAGATCTGATAGATCAGCAAGTCAGTAGAAAAACACAGGAAGGTATATCCTGAAACAGACATTTTGAACCAGCCAACCGGGGCCACTCCAGCGCATGTACCCTTTGAATACCGCTCGTTGAACAAGCAGGCAGAATATCGTAGACCAAGACAAGACCAAGTCAGTCAGTCCGAGAACCATAATATCTTTAGAGAACATGAGGTGAATGATCTCGTTCTGACCCCAAATAGTGCCATATATCTTCCAGTTATTGGCCATGACCTTGAGCAGCATCAAGGCCACCCCCATCCAGAAGAGCACAAAGAAGCCATGAAACTCAGACGAACTGAAGGTCAAATTCTGGCGGTCAAATGTACTGAGTTGCCTTGTAAATTCCAAGTCTCGGAACCTGAAGCGCGGTTTCTGAGACGATTCTGCTTTTTCCAAGTAAAGGTTGTGTTTAAGGATCTCCCGTAAAAGCTCAGCGTCCTCTGCGGTGAGCAGGTATTGTCCAGCATTGTCGGTCTCCCGAAGCTTTACCGAGACACTTTGCCGAGTGGAATCATCAAGGTCATCCGAGCTCAAAGAAGGCGAGCTGGGTGAGCTAGGGGAGCTTGGAGCCGACGCTAGCTGACCTTTTAATCTGGCTGGGCTCATGATGGATGTGCACACCAAAAAGAGAAACGGGCAAATGTCTTCGCATCATTCGGGTGGTTCGGGTGTTCAATCCCAGTGGCGAAATAGTAAACATATGACGTTGAGGGTTGTGGAGAGTTCACGTTGGAGATGGGGTTTAACTGACGTGAAGCTATGCTCTGGCTTCCGAGGCCTCGAGTTGCCTTTCTGCGGTATGGGAGGTACCTTACACGCATTTGGTAAAACCAGACTCGGAAAACACTTGACTTGTCGAAGGTCTCTGGCTTTGTGACGAGATGCACACTTCCCCGTGACTTTACCGCCTGAGCTCTCCTGGGCTCCCTCAAGACGTCCTTCATTCACTCTACACCATGGGCACGCCTCAAACGCCCCAGGTTAAATTGCTTGCCGAAAGACCTGAATCGACCTGATCCCCCAGCGCGACTGCAACTATGACTCCATCGGCACCGGTCCAACCCCCCGCAAACCACACCTCCGCCGAGGTAGTGATGGGAGGAACACATGATGCGACTCTCCCTAATGCCCAAGAGCCTGCGCCTGAGCTTGAGCTTGAGTCAATTGAGCTTGATCCAGAGCCTCCCGTGAAGAAGAATGCTGGGTTCAACTTCCTCGAGTGAGCACATTCCATTTCCCTATTCTACAGTCCCCAGTCCACTTGCTTTACCCTCTTCATGGTATCACACATCACGTCATTTGTCGCGTGAGGAGACAACTGGACTGACTGCTAGCTTCCTTACCTCGCCAATTGTGGAAATTGTGGTTGGAAAAGACGCGAACCAGACGATTTTGACTGCCCACCAGACCTTCCTCCTACAATCGCCATTGCTTGCGAGCTTGGTCGCCGAATTTGAACCAGCGGGACCTGTGAGCCGATCACCTATCCCACTTGGCTAGAAACTAACATCTTGGCCAATAGCGACTGATAAAACTACCCGATGAGGATGTCGATGCCTTTGGTTGCTTTTTACAATTCCAATACACGCGCGATTGAACCGCACCGCAGCCTGACTCTACAGACCTCGCAGTGAATGATGGCTCCGAGACGTTACTCCGCCATGCGCGAGTATACACATTGGCAGACAAGCTGGGATTGCCAGCATTGAAGAGTCTTGCCCATGGCAAGATCCACAAGGTTAAAAGCTCACCTCATGCAGAACATCTCTATGCTCGCTATGTGTATACCAATACCCCTGCTTCGGACATCACGATTCGAAAGCCAGTTGCCTCCTATTGGGCCAGCCACAGCCATACGCTACGTCGCGATGTTGGTGATGACTTCAAGAAACTCTGTATTGAGGTGCCTGAGTTCTCTTTCGATTGACCATTATCCTGGACCGGAAGGACAAGCAGATACCGTCTGATGAGATAAGGGGAGTGCGCGCAAGCGCAGAAGGGATCTGTGATGGGATTGAGAGGCCTACCACGTCTGCAGTCCAGATATTACCCCGATACCCCAGTTCGCATCATTTGTCCGTCTGTATCACATCGATACCAGCGACCATTTCAGATCAATGACCATTCCAAGAGAAAACTAAAATTAAACATCGTTGTCTATAACCAACTGATACCAAATGCTTTATCTACAAGGCCAGGCTCTCGACCTCAGCGATGATCTTCGGGGCGGTTGTCAGATTTTCGGAGCCATCCTTGGTGATGTGGATGTTGTCCTCGAT
The DNA here is from genome assembly GCF_028828085.1 of Penicillium nucicola. Taxonomy (NCBI): domain Eukaryota; kingdom Fungi; phylum Ascomycota; class Eurotiomycetes; order Eurotiales; family Aspergillaceae; genus Penicillium; species Penicillium nucicola. Next base: position 2,787,333 of record NW_026643126.1, on the reverse strand, counting down.
CCGCACGCCTCCCACGCTCCAATACCGCTCCAGTACCTCGGTATCGATATACTTACCGGTCTCTGGGGCCTTCAAAACGGGGTCAATGATAAAACGGCAGAAATAGATCTAGTATCACGTTGCGAGTTAGTTTCGACGTAGCAAAGATGGGACGGGATAACCTTACACCGGGCTCAACAGTGATCACGGAGCCAGCCGGGAGGTTAGCACGGACGCGCAGGTAGCGGAACATGGTGTCCTTGTCGTCGTACTTGGGGTTACCACCGGTGTCATGGGTGTCCATTCCAAGGTAATGACCGAGGCCGTGAGGGAAGAAAGCCACGCTGACACGCTTCTCAAATAACTCTTCCTCAGATCCACGTAGGATGCCGAGCTTCAACAGGCCACGGATAGCAATGCGATGCGCCAAGGCGTGAACATCGTCCCAACACACTCCTTCCTTCAGCATCGCAATACATTCTGTTTGCATCTGGAGGACAATCTCGTAGATCTGGCGGGTCTCTGGCGCGAACCGGCCACCCAGAGGGATGACACGAGTGATATCAGCACAGTAGGTCTGATACTCACCACCAGCATCGATGAGGACATTGTTCTTCCGCTTGCCAGTGGCAGGGTCGACGAGGTCAACATCGTTTCTGACGTAGTGGAGGGTGGCACCGCCTTCACCGCCAGCGACGATAGGGTGGTAGGATTGCTCACGGCATCCATTGGCAATGCAAGCACCGATGATAGCAGCCTCAATTTCGCGTTCGTTGGTGGCGGTTTTGGAGGCCTTGATGGCGGCAATGTGAGCCTTGGCCGAGATATCGTTTGCCTTTCTCAAGAGGGCAACCTCGTAAGCATCCTTGATGACACGAGTGTCCTCAATGGTAGACTTCAGGGTGGAAATGTTGACTTCCGCAAAACCTTCGAACTTGGTTTCCTCTGACACCTGCTCGGCAATTGCAAATGCGGCAGTTTGTCCATTGTGGGTCGAGGCGATCGACGCCAGGGTCGAATTGACATCGGTCGTGAACAGCACGCGATCCACGTCGTAAAGCTTAACGGCCTCCTCGGGAGAAAGTGGAAGTCCAGACCAAATAACCGACTCGGCATCGATTGGAGGAATAAAGAGGGTCAATTGGTCTGCGACAGCATCGTAAACCACCGCGGCATCAGGCAAAAGACAGCCAGTGAGATAGAAGAAGGGACGACGTTGACTACAATGGTGTCAGTCTCATCATGGGCTTCGGGGCCACTTTACAATACCGGAAGGGCATAGCCTCGTCGCTGTCCTCGATCATGCGAGTTTTTTGAGCCTCGAGATAGATAGCACCGGCCCCGCCATGCCGGGCCTTGATAGACTCTGCGACACGGCGCGCATGGGCCTTGGCAGGATATTTGGCAGCGAGGATATTATCCACGGAGGTCATTTTGAGAGAGTTGAGAGAGGGAGAGAGGGAGGGAGAGAGAAAGAGAGATCGAGAAAAAAGAAGACGCGGGGGGGGGGGGAAGCAGAAACAGTGTCGTATTTACTAAATCGGTTACATTGCGGGGCCTCACAACGGCTACTTTCGGTAACAAACAGAAAATAAAAGAGCTTCATAACACGTCAAAAACAACTATCGTGATGGACTGCCTAGTGTCTCAGAGGCAGACACATCTTCAAACTCCATCTCCCATTGATCCACTTCAGCAAATTTCTTGACTGCCGCGCGCAACTCATCACTCACGCAACGAGGTGTTGGCTCGGTTCCAGCAGATTCATTATCAGACACATCGGACTCAGGCGGTGACGACAAGGGCGAGGAGGATGGTGAAGATAGAGCCAGCACTTCATTTTCCTTTTCGACACCAGCACTGCCACCAGAACGTGAATATGTTGCAGGCGCCTTGGGAGCTGCTTTGACTTTGGCTAGCTTTTGCTTTGGATTGTTAAGTTTTGATTTGTGCTGTGCATTTGATAGTGCCTTGGGCTTTTTGGAGTCTGTCTTTCGCCTGGAGGGCCGCCTTGATGGGTAGCTCAGTTCGTCTTCGTCGCCAGATGCTGCATCATGTTGGCCATCACTTTCGTCACTGGGGACGTCAAATTCGTTGCTAGCTTCGTTCTTGCGTCGACGGCGTCTAGGTAGAAGTTTGTCTTGTAGACTCGCTGTTGATAGATGGGTAGGGGCCTTGGACTTCTTTCTGGCGATGGGCTGCGGCGCAGTAGGCGTAGAATCACCGGCTACTGCAGTGGAACCAGTAGGACTTCGCATGGGACTACTGGTGGGTGGAAGCATAGTCTGACTGAAGATTTCCGGGTATTGTTGAGAGTGTTGCGTATCCTCGACTCGGTCGACTTCATCGTCATCTTGCTCAAGTTCTTCGGTCTCGGCTTCTTCATCTTCATGAGCCGAAGAGCCGCCACGCTGGATTGGTGTTGCGGTTGGTGTATCTTTGACAACATTAACAGGTGATTGCATAGGCGATTGAGGCACCTGTATCTCTCGGGTCGTTCGCTTGCGCTTGCGCGACCCCTCGGGCGAGGAAAGTGGAGATTCGAATCGTGTTGGCGAGTCTTCGGGGGGGTTTATCAGGATTGACTTTCCTCTGGGAAGGTTGAGCGGCGTAGATTCATCGTCAGGACTGAGCCCACCAAGGAAGTCATCGTCGTCCAATTCAGAAGAGCCATCTTCAGCCTGCATCATCTGCAGGATACTCTGCTGTCGCGGCCGTCGTCTGAAGTTACTCAGCACGGAGCTTTCGAAGCCAGGTGTGCCGGGGACTCGGGAGCTTGTGTCGCCTTTGCGCCCAGCGAAGGATAGCGTTGAGGAATAACCGCGCGACCTTGTAGGAGGGCGACTGCCAGTTCCAGGTCGACTACCTGTGCCTGTTCGGTCCCCGGTGGGAGAAGACTCAATCGCCTGTTCATAACTCTTGGTCAAAGGTGTTTGGCTGCGCAATGTCTGTCGTGGATCCAGGACTGAGCCGCGTTCAGGTTGCGCGGGGGACTGAGATACAGAGTCATTCTGTCGCGTTGGTTCTTCCGCCTTTTTGACTGGCTGGCCTTTCGTGCGGCTTCGTTTTGGGGCAGGGCGCGGCATGATATTCAATATGAGGTTGAGTCGAGAAGAAAGTGTGAAGTTGAAAGAGAGACGCGTTGTTTGGGACGCGTGCACGTGGACTAAAACTATCTTTCTACACAACTTCAACATCAACTGACTTCACCTTAACAACTTCACCTCACTACTGACTACTCAAGCACCATTGGGTTTGTTGCTCTGTTCTATTTTTTGCCTTGACCGATGTCTTTCTGTTCGTCCCATGTCACTGCATTGGACATGCTTACCCGGTCACGGAACCGCCCCGTGTCGAGTTAGTCGAGCTATCTTAGACATTTCATGAAAGCAGCCCTACGCAATCTATAATGCCCGGCTCAATCCGAAAAAGCCATTGGGACCTTTTATTCTGAGACTTTGCACTGCCTTCCTACAATCTTTGCCCTTCTTAAACTCTAGATTTTGTATTGTTCACTATGGTCTGATGCTCCCACTCAACCACCCCGCCATATCGGTTTGGAGTGGTATATATTAGACTACAATCCAAGAAACAAGCGACGTTCTCCAATATTTCCTACCATGGAAATCCCTTCAGAGAAGGAGGCAGACCTTGGTGCAGACCTTGGGGCAGATTTCACAGCCAGTGATACTTCCCTGGGCAAGAAAAAGCGCTCCAGCTCCGAGACCGCTGAATACCCCCGACGACGGGCAACCATAGCTGTAAGTCCCTTTGACCTTGTGGAATACAGGGCAATCCGACTAAATCGGGGCAATATAGTGTCAAATATGTCGGCTGCGCAAGACTCGGTGCAATGGGGCTCGTCCTAAGTGTCAACTCTGCTCAGATTTGAACGCAGAATGTGTCTACCGAGAACCTGGCATCAAACTAGATGCCGGCGACAAGCTCATTCTAGATCATTTGGCTAGAATAGAGGGACTCCTGCATTCAAGCTTGGCAGGTCAAGGATCTCACCTCGCTTTGTCTTCGACTTCCCCGGCCACCAGCAATGACACCAATCTTGGCAGTGAGGAAACATCAGCTAGGATGTCTGGTGGACTGCAGGTGCCTGGTAGATTGTCCGCTGTTGGACTCGGGTCCTGGGTCAACCCACCAGCCAGTACTAGTATTTCTACGATGCCCAAAATGCACACTACTCCAGCTCTGCATCTTCTGCAATGGCCATTGATTCGGGACTTGGTATCTGTGGCTTATGATCCACAGCACTTACTACAGCTAGAAATGGCTCGCGAGCCACTGCGGATGACACCAAACTCAGGGTTCGATTTGACGAATGCATCCACATATGCCCAGGCCTTTTTCAACCATGGCAATGTTTGGTATTCATGTGTGAATCCTTTTACATGGAATCGATATTATCAGACTGCTCTCGCACAAGGCTTTCAAGAAGGACCGATGAGCTGCCTTGTCTTGCTGGTCTTAGCCCTAGGATGTGCCAGCCATAGTGGTAGTATCTCGTTCGTCCCACCAGATCGTGAGCCACCAGGACTGCCCTATTTTGCAGCCGCATGGAGCCTGTTGCCATCGGTCATGATGCGAAACACTGTGTTTTCAACACAGTGCATGGTCTTAACATCTGCCTACTTGTTCTACCTTGTGCGGCCTTTGGAGGCCTGGACTCTGCTGTCAAATGTTAGCATGAAACTGCAGCTGTTATTTGGCAGTCCCAACCGAATCCCTAACCAATGGAGGGAGCTGAGTGTCAGAGTGTATTGGAATGCCCTATTGTTTGAAAGTGACCTTCTCGCAGAATTGGACCTTCCACACTCTGGTATCGTTCATTTCGAGGAGCGTGTGGACCTCCCCGGAGGATTCGAAGATGAAGATGCAGAGGATGAAGATGACGAAGAGGATGGCGACACAGACCAAGGCAAAGAAAGTCGGATGAGCAGGTTTAGGGAGGAAGCTGCCGGGCGTGAGCAGCTTTGGTACTTTCTGGCAGAGATCGCGCTGCGAAGACTCCTAAATCGCGTCAGCCATATCATCTACCAAAAAGACCGCACACATACTCTTTCATCCCTTGGCCCAATTGTCTCCGAGCTCGATTTCCAGCTGTCGCAATGGTACGAGAGCCTGCCCGGTCCCGTGCAGTTCCCTCTTACACAGGCACCTCTTTCCAACCCGGTCCAAACAGTGCTGAGGCTTCGCTACAACGCATGCCGTACAATAATCTACCGTCCTTATATCTTGGCGGTCTTTGAGAACGAACAAGCAGGGGCGGATTCCGGGGTGAGAGAGTGTTGCCGGCGATGCTTGGATGCTACTCTTCGCCAACTGGAGCACATTACCAGTCACCGCGAGGGCCACCTACCATACCTATGGCAGGGTGCGCTATCAATGGTATCACAGACCCTGTTGATCATGGGTGCCACTATGTCTCCGTCCCTCTCCACTCTACTTCCACCTGCACCAAGAATGGATTTCATCATCGCGGGTGTTGTAGGTGAGGTAGAGAGATATGCACATTTAGCGCCGAGTTTGAAACTGTCTGCTGATATAATCCGAGATGCCGAGAGACGAAGGCAGATTTGTCTTCGGTCCGCCGGTATGTGTCTTTGATTCTGCACCAAGTTAACGCATGTCTGGGTCCATATGTATCTTATATTGTACATGAGGAGATGATGAACCCCTGGCATGGAGATAAAGGTTGACTGCGAACTAAAAGGATTGTCATTTTTTGGGTATGCGTTCACGTTATATGCTTCTATCTATTTGATATGTGAAAACAATCGGATTTTCGATGAATTGAACCAACCCAGGGAAAGTAGATCAGCAATGGAAGGAAACAGGAAAGCAGTTTATATGAGTAAAAGAACAGATCAAACAGCAATACATACATTCCCCTTTCATGACAATTATGTTCTTTAAATCATCAAATATTTCACGGGTTAACATCATGGTATCTCAAAAACATGGGGAGATCAATATAAACATCAAAAATATGGACATAAAAAAAAAACAAGAATGCAGTAACCCCTGGGCATTGAATCGCCCAAAGGGTGATGATGATCGTATGGCCTCATATACTTCCTAGACCAGTACCCACTCGCTGCCACGCTTAATGAATTTATCAAGCATTAAGCTCACGTCAGCTAGTGCAAACCGACAAATATAAAAGCCAAAAAATTCAGCAGCATGTCGTGTGCTGAGCTCCAGGCCAACATGGGTAGGAGACGAGTGTTTAAGGCCAGGATCTTCAACTTGATGGGCAATTTGCTCTGTTTGGCATGTTAGCATGATTTAGGTTCAATATGCCGCAATATTCCTTACCTAGCACTTGAGCAGCATCGAATAGTCGCGCCAATGCCCCCATATAGTTTGCATTGGGCCCAGAGAACTCAAGCTGGGTCACATTGCGCTTTGCACGCGTTCCATGAACGGATGTCATAGGAACAGAGTTGAGGGTCAGATTGTCTTTATTGCTTTCACGTGCACTCGGCGTTGGAGTAGTTGTCCCCAGCCCAGAGGTTTTTGCTCTGATTCTTTTCCAAGTCAGGTATGATTTATTAGGCGCGCTTTCAACAGGAGCAGGCTCATCGGGGGTTGAAGCAGGCTTGAACAGTGGCATCGAGGCCTGCACACCAACCTCATTGCCTAGCTTTTTAGACAAAAAGGCCTGAACTTGGTCAAGAACACTTTCAAACGACTGCATCTCCTCCAAGACTGCATCTGCGTCATACGTATCGACCTGGGCCAACTTGAGCAGAGCAGCTGTCAAAAGATCACAGTTGGACACTTTGTCTTCGAGAGCCTTGAGTTTGACATTCTTAACACGCCAGACATCTCGTGGAATAAAGAGCTTCTCCGAAAGATAGCCACCATGGGGATGAGCGAGCGTTTGGTAGAGACACCTCATCAACCAAAATGGGCGGAGGAGGAAAGACTCCGGACAAGGTTCCAGAGGAAGTGGTGCGTTCAAAACCAGTGAGTTTGGACGTCCGAGAGCAGTAGGAGAGTGAATATTACTGTCAAATAGGTTCATCCCGCTAGTTGGCAAGCCATTCTGATTGAAGTTAAAGTTGGCGAGGGTCGGAGTAGGCATAATGGGAATGCTGCCAGCCATTACAGCCTTCTGGGTATCCAGGGATGGGAATGCACCACTCCATGGCGTGCTTGGAGATTCTGGTGCAGTATCGGAAATCTGAATTGGAACTGAGGCGTTTCGAGCCCGGAAGGGTTTCGTACCGGAAAGTACTTTATCCAAGCCATCTGGAGCCGAAGGTACTTTACCCATAGGCCGCGCGGATAGTGGTAATGGCGGGAGTTCAGCCTCATCATCTTCATGAGTGCGGGTTTGAGCGAGAGTGACATTTTCTATGAACGAACCCACCGACGGATTGCGCTGTGTAGGATGTAAAGTGGAACGGGAACTTGGAGTAGAAGCGCGGGCAGGATCTGCAGTAGGCTCATCCTTGGGCAATGGTACAGGTGGGCGGCTGGTCATTGGGGTTGCAAAGCCTTCTAGACCAGACGTATTAGAATCGGCTCGGGAGCGGGAATTTGTCTCAATTGTGAGCTCGCGGGTGTTCAGGTTAGATAGTCTCCGGGCACGAACTCCTTGACCGGCAATTGAACTGATAGAGCCAGAACGGTTGGACATCGAAGTCCGCTTGGGGGCAGGGAAATCAGACGACACTGGAAGAGGCGGCAAGGCAGAAGATGGAGGCAAAGAGGGAAAGACATGTGGTGGAATGATATGGTCGTCTAACGGCAGAACGTCATCTTCCGCAAGAGTCGACAATGCCGCACCTGTGCTTGCGACATTGGACGTTGCAGAGCTTTCCCATGTTCTCCCAGACACATTGCTCGAACCCGATTCTCGCGGAAGAGCCGACTTGGATGATATTCCGAATTCGAAGTCATCCATTACGTAGCCCTTGGTCATTTCCTCCAACAAGCGCTCTTCTTCTTCTGCTTCGTCGTCCAGGTAGTCCGAAATGCGGGCAGTGGGATCAACGGTCTGGTCCTGAAGTCGACGTAATTCGCGATCACGGTTCATTGCCTCTGCCTCTCTTTCTGCCTCTCTTACCCTTTGCTTCGCCAACTCAATGTTCCGGCGTGCATTCGCAACCACATCATTATCACCACTCTCATCTTCATTGTATTCTATCACTGGCTCCAGACCATCATCATACGCAGCTTCGACAGCTGCATCGAGAGCAGCGTCAAATTCAGCTTCGGTATCATTGCTGAGACGGCGGCTGGTCCGACGACGAAGATAGACTGATGACGCTTTTGAGTTCGTAGATGATGGTGACGAGGCGCCTGATTCGTCAATCGTGTCTAGCCACGAAGTAGATTCGTTGGTTTCTTGATTTATCACGGGTAGCGTCAGAGATCCGAGTTGATCTTCCATCGCGGAGGGTTTGAGAGATTGGCGCCGTGGAGGGAGTGCTTCTATGGGAAAGCCCTTGGTCTCTTCCAACGATAGCTGGTGGTGGAGCCCGAAGCTAGAATGTGCGGAACTCTGCTGGCTGTCGACCTGAGAATCATCGTTTACCGAATGAAGCAACTCTCCGTACGACTCTTGACTGGGGGGACGCTCAGGGAGAGCCTTATCATCGCTCTCAGGGAGGGGGAAATCCATACGCTGGAGTTCCGTTACTCGTATCATATAAGTGTCGCGAATTTCTTGTAGTTTGAGCTTTTCTTCGTCGCCCCCATTGCTACGGAGCATGACAAGCTGCAATAGATTGCAAGCGTCGGAGTAAGCATCCATGGCGCCCTCGAAATTGGCAGCATTGTCAAGAAGAACCGCCGTGTTTGCTTTCTGAAGTGCCTTTGAAAGCATCGCTTTTTGGGTTTGACCGTGCTGTCGGATCTCTGGATCCCCCTCCAAGTCATTGAAAGGAATGGTGTCCCCGCTATTTTGCGCCACATGATCTTGCGGGACTTGATAAGCATATGTCGATTCGATGGAGGGCTGAAAAAGATTATCCGAGGCTGTGATAGAAGAACCAAGTTGTGATGATGTTGAGTCCGCATTGAATATGGGAGATTTCTCAAGCGCTGGGAGGTTGAGCATTGGAAGCCCATTTGCCACGGGGACACGCTGGGGACTGTGGCGGCTGTAGCCGGAGATAGATATCTTTGAGCTCCCGCGGCGATGACCGGTATATTCTGACGGGCTCTTGCTAGATGCTGTAGACTGTGACCAACGATTCAAACTACCCAGCCCTTCTTTGATAGGGCTGGTAGGACCAAGGCCCTCCGGAGGAAAGTTTGCGACGTTCTCTGTGAGCACTCCCAGGCCAGTTGGGGTCACTGCGCCTGATGGTTTCACCATTCGAGTCCGAGAGCCGGGCCGAGACGAACGAGAGGATGACCTGTTTGGAGGCGGTGCCGGGGGTAGTTCCGATGAGAGGGGCCCCGCTGGATGCCGCGGATAAGACGAATGGGGGTCATCCTCCATGGCTGAGTGGTGAATCATTTTCGCAAAGCGATAGCGGTATCAAGGTAGATATTCTCAACGAGCGATCAAGTTTGAATATTATAGCGCGGAAGATCGGATATAACAGCACAAGCAGTTGCTTCCTCTCGAGGCTATGCGCAGTTGGCAAATCGTAGTTGGTAGAAGAATTGGGTATAGGGAACCGTGTGTTGGGTGTCTTCACTCATTCTTCGGGAAGTGCTGAAGTGATCGTATGCTTCGTGAAGATCCTTGTTCGAACCCCTTGTCTTAACACATTTCGTAAATCTTATGATCGGGTCGATTTATAGCAAGACAATCGCTTGAGAGGGAGACATGGTTTCATGCAATTGAACCTAGTACACTTCCGATCAGATATGAGGGGGAGAACATATGGGGAAATAGCACTCACAGATGGAGTATTAAGTGGAGCACCGCACGACAAAGTCCAGATCGCAAAGCTCTTACACTGCAACAGCCTAAGAATAGCAAGCAAATGCGCTCTGGGGTTGTCTGAGGTCAGGGGAACCCATCCACATTCAGGGGCGGTGTCGTGGGGCGGTGGGCGAATGGGAGGGAAATCAAGAGAGGACGGTTGCGATGGGCACAAGATGAGCAGATAGGGGCAAAGAGGACTCAGTGAATAGACGAGGAGATGAATAAATGAACCCGATGAACAGAGAACAGACAAACACGCGAAATCAATAGCGAGACTGAGAAAAGGGGTGTCTCCCTAGCTGGTATAACACATCGCACAGGGATAAAAGGATGAACCAGGATGGGATCTATAACAAAGTCAATTGGACCCTATTCTCCTCTACTCTCTGCTCTCTCATGTCCACTGTCTACTCTATAACGTCAGTCGCTACTCGAACTGTCTCATGTTCCCTTCTGAGGTGTAAATAGTGTCCCGCTTAGCAACGGAAAACAGAAAAAAAAACCCTCCCCTCCCCCCCTCCCACAACCTCATGACTTTGTGGAAATCGCCTTCTCTCCGGAGCTTCAATTTCTCTTCGTTACGTTCAGCGCATATCACTGTGCGCTTCAACCAAGCCCGCAAGATGGTCACCAATCCGCGGGATCCGAATACCGTGAGTAACTACAACAATTGGCGGTCTACCCACATCACCGCCAATTTCGATATTCTGTTCGACCAGAAGAAGCTGGTGGGCAATGTCGTTCATCAGTTCAAGTCCATCACCAATGCCGAGTCTCGTGAGATCATTCTAGATACTAGTTATCTTGACATTGGTACTGTGAAGGTCAATGGCCAGCCATCCAAATGGGAGTTGCTACCCCCACTGGAACCCTATGGGGTTCCCTTGAAAATCACTCTTGAGCAAGGGGTTGAATTGGATGGCACCGTTGAGGTCGATGTATGTTTGACTCCCCATTGTCTCAGGTTTATAAGGAGTTCCATCTCATTCAAGCATAGATTGCCGTGCAAACCACCGACAAGTGCACAGCACTGCAATGGTTGACTCCGGCGCAAACCTCAAACAAGAAGCATCCGTACATGTGTAGGTTATCTTTCAGTAGCAATGCTCTGCAACTGTACTGACAATATCGCGTCCTAGTCTCGCAATGCCAGGCAATCCATGCCCGGTCTATCTTCCCTTGTCAGGATACCCCGGATGTGAAGAGCACCTTTGATTTTAATATCACTTCCCCTCTTCCGGTCATGACCAGTGGTCTGCCCATTCGAAAATCCTCAGAGACCAAGTCTGAGCATCAGCTGTATCGATTCCACCAGTCGGTGCCAATTCCCAGCTATCTCTTCGCTATTGCCAGTGGGTAAGAAAGTCCCTGTGGCGCTCCAAATCCCTTATATCTACTGACTTGAAGTCTAAAGAGACGTCGCAGAGGCTTCAATTGGACCCCGGAGTGTTGTTGCTACCAGCCCTGACAAGCTGGATGAATGTAAATGGGAGCTCGAAGCTGATACCGAGAACTTCATCACCACAATCGAGGTAAAGAAAACGGAAGGAATCCTTCTTGACCTGATCGAATACTGATATGCCGTAGAAAATTGTCTATCCCTACGCCTGGGGCGAGTACAATGTCTTGATCTTACCGCCCAGTTTCCCTTATGGTGGCATGGAGAACCCTATCTTCACTTTCGCTACTCCAAGCATCATCTCCAAGGTATGTCTTATCTCATCTCACAGTATAGTCTTTGATGACAGGAAACTGAGAAACCCAGGATCGTGAGAATATCGATGTTATCGCGCACGAACTGGCTCACAGTTGGAGTGGCAACCTTGTCACCAATGCCTCTTGGGAGCACTTCTGGCTGAACGAAGGTTGGACTGTTTATCTGGAGAGAAGAGTAAGTCACACTGAAACCTTTCTGTGTGCGTGTTACTAACTACTTAATAGATTCTGGCTGCTGTGTACGTCTTCACGGCTTTATTTCATTTAAATGGTACGCTAACTTTCGCAGCCACGGCGAAGCCTATCGTCACTTCTCAGCCATCATTGGATGGAAGTCTCTGACTGATGCTGTCGAGCACTTTGGCAATGATCACGAGTTCACTAAACTTATCGTGGATCTGAAGGGTAAGGACCCTGATGACGCATTCTCCAGTATCCCTTACGAGAAGGGCTTCAACTTCCTGTTCTACCTTGAGAACCTTGTTGGAAAGCCCAAATTCGACAAATTTATTCCTCACGTATGTTGACCCCCTTTTTGCGTTTTTCGATCCTTATTAAGCCTTGTTCCCAGTACTTTACGACATTCAAGTGCAAATCCCTGGACTCCTATGAGTTCAAGGCCACGATCTTGGATTTCTTTGCGTCAGATGCCGAGGCATCCAAGCTCTTGAACGACATAGACTGGGACAAGTGGTTCTATGCACCAGGCTTGCCGCCCAAACCAAGCTTTGACACGTCGCTTGTGGATGTTGTCTATGAGCTTTCCAAGAAATGGCAGTCCCTTCCTGGATCGTCCTTCAAGCCTCAAGCCAGTGATATCAAGGGCCTGACCGCAAACCAATTGGTTGTCTTCCTTGAACAGATGCTCTTGCTGGAGAAGCCACTCACTCCGGAGATCTCGAAGTTGATGGGTGATGTCTACGGGTTGTCCAAGAGTGAGAACATTGAGGTTTCCAACCTCTATTTGCAGGTTGGCATGAAGGCCGGCGATGACAGCGTCATTGAGCCGACCACTGAGTTGCTTGGCCGCATTGGACGCATGAAGTTTGTTCGACCTCTGTAAGACCTCCCCCATCTAAGTTCAAAATGCTTGTAATACTGACAACTCTCTTAGCTTCCGCAATCTTCAAAAGATCAACCGCCCTGTTGCCCTCGAAACTTTCGAGAAGTACAAGGACTTCTACCACCCTATCTGTCGCGGCATGGTGGAAAAAGACCTCTTCGGCAAGAAAGAAAACTAAATTTTGACTTAGTTCAGTCGGTTCTGTACCAGAAATGAAGATGTGAACACCATAAATAATTTCATATGCAAAGAAGAGTAGGGCAATTAGTATTGTACATATTTCGAAGTTCCATGTGAAAATCCACCATACGTAGACATCAAACAAATGCCTCAAAAACGCCAGTCAGGATTTCGCTCCGTCTCAGTTACTATCCATATTATTTGCTTGACTCGACAAGCTTCTTGTCCGCCTCGGAGTACCCGAAAATACCATGGGTCTTCTTGTCGGCGCTTCCAATGGCAAAAACAATATCGACCTCGTCTTTCTTTGCAAGCTCCGACAAGACTCGCCTAATGTATACGACCACCTGGGCAACCTTAGCCCAGTCAATCTCTTCGCCATCGGGTCCAGTCTGGCTGCCCTTCCAGAGGTTTCTCCAGACAGCGGCACCGAGAACCGCATCACCCTTGGCCAATCCCTCATCATATGCAGCAATGATTCCACGCCATTGAATGAAAAGATCCTTCAAGTACTTGTTACGGATCGTGCGGCTTCCCAGGTCATGGTACACGTCCATTCGGTGTTCAGCCTCGTGCGAAAAGTGGTCGATCAAATGACGAGAGTAGGTGGTAACGCTTTCGCGGTGGGGAAGGGCACGAAGACGGACAGTCAAAAGGTACATGTGGAGGAAAGTCACCTGAGACCACGTAGAGAAAGTTGGCTTAAGGCCGAGTTCTGCAGTAATGTGCACGATTAGTTGGTATCCAAAAGATTGCCAGGGTCCCAGGCCACGAAAAAAAGGGCCAAGCTTACCTTTATACCACCAGCCCTCTCCAACACCAAGATCCTCCCCAGCTTCCGTCTTAGGAACCTCGACACCTTTCTGCGATGCTTGAGGGATTTTGTAGTCCGCTTGGCTAGAGCAAGCCTCGAATAGCTTCTGGGTCATGCCATATGCGACATAGGTTTCAGCGGCAGTTCCAGGTCGACGGGAGAAGTTCTTGGCCATGTCAGCGACCTTGCCCTGCGAATACGATCGAATGGCGACAGTCGGGTGCAATGAGGACTGCCGGGTTGATCGCGTAGACGGGCATGTGGCGGATGCCAGCGGCGTTGTTGAGGTGGTGCTACGAGCACATTGGGACATGAAAGATGACCGAGAGCCGCGCATTTCGCGCGCCCATAGTGTTGACAATCTCCTGGATGACATAGTTGATGATTGAGGTGAATCGGTCTATCGTGATTGGCGACTTGCATCTTTTTTTGATAAATGGGCTGTTTGCACTGTTTGTTTGGATATACAATTTGATACTCGAGGCCAACCTACAGTCAAGGGCGCTCATTCATCAGAGCTTTCTAAGTGGATGCATTAATTGCTCTCTCTTACAATGCGGATAACATCCAATGTTGTAAATAGGGCGTTGCCCTTCGTGGCTTGTATATGTTCTCTCTAGGGTGAAAAGTTCACACTCTTTAGAAGCAGGCAGGCCTAAGCATAATTTCAAGTATTTGACTCAATCAGTATTGTAATATCTCTTGTAATATTTACGTCTTATCGATGGTTTTGATCATTAAGTATTTTGCAGTACTGCACCTCCATTTAAGTGAGGAATAGGGACAGGGGAATGGCAGATGGTGTATCTGCGCTTTCAGTTTGTACCTGGCTGCCTTCGGCACCAGGTTTTCCTATGTTTTGGGTATGGAATTGGGCATATTTGTAGGGCTGGTACCCTCTATCTCACTACGGGAGCCAGCTCATTTTCTGTATTTGATATTATCAGGCGTACGGCTAAGGTCCTAGTTCAAGTGGATAGAAGCGCCTGCATAGCCATTACGATACTGATCAGGCTGCAACAGGTTCATTGAACTTTGATTGATTGGCCCTATTTGGAGTATTGGACTGTTTTAGATTTTTTTTGCCCAGATACCACAAGTTACAATATGCTTGATCAATGTAGCTCTGATCTGGATACCGATACAAAACCCCAAGGTCTTGAAATCAAAAGGCAAGGTGATACACATAGTGAAAATCAGGGCTAGGACATGCCATGAAAAGGCAAGTTGTAGATCCTCATACACTGAGATCCACTCGTTCAGTGCGATGTTCAACAACAGGGAGAATCTCTGAAAGTCGGTTGGCATCTCTCAAAAATGCTGGGATATCGTCCCTGGTGGCCGCCAGCATCTATGTGTGATTTAAAAGTTAGCGGACCTTCAATAAAAACTACAGAACATTACATACCTCGCGGACTTTTCCATAATCACACTCCTTGGATAAATATTCTCTAATCACCTCACGGGTTTCAAAGTCTACGTAGACTCGGGTATCTCGAAGTCGGATCAAGACGTTATCAAGTCTCATAAATAGCCTTGACAGCAGAAGCAGTCTTCCGGGCATCACTCGGATTTTGCAAGATAACATCGCAATTCCATTATCGGCCAGTTCATCCTCGTAAAGCACAACCTCGTCGAAAAATACGATGGGATCTGGACGTTTCAATAATTCGATCGGAATTGGTTTCGTTGTTTCTTCGAATGAGCGCGCATTGGGATGAAGAGTACCCTTGTAATCAGTACTATAGGACCAGTCGAATGGCTTCACGACTTCTTTGATGCCTTCATGTGTTTTCTCTCTGTAAATCGAGAAATATTAGTATAGATAAAGCAATGTATGGGGATGGATATTAGATGCCAGTACCTGCTCTTTTGCCATTCTCTTGAGTATGCGACCTGAAGCATAGATTGACCGGTCTTGTCCACCAGATCCAAGGCATCAAACGCATTGAAGTTAATGCCCCAATCACCCTTCTCTGACTCGATTGCAACATAGTTGTCACCAAATATCATTTCTGGGGGTGTGATCCCCAACTTTTGGGTCATTCCCTCAATCGGGTTGGCTTTGAGGATGGGTAGCTTTTGTGTTGAGATCAGGAATCCATTGATGCGAATCGTGTTGGGCTTCTTCGCCTCTGGAGACACTGTTGCCTGTGTTGTAGCCATTGTGGGTGATATCCACAGCTATTGCAGCTAGCAAGTACGACCAAGACGAGAAAATGGACCTGAGATCTATAAACGTTTGCGCTCGGAGCTGATAGCGATAACCCCGCGGACGGAGAAAGAGGCGGACCGACAGCCCGAGGTGTTTTGTCCGGCAGAATAAGCTGGTGACTGCGACGGTGCAGTATGCTATAAGGTGAGGTGTAAAACACATATAGTCTGTGATATAAGTGATACAAACATGATCATTGAACCTACGTCATTTTAGTTGAAGGTATAGCAGCTTTGTGAATGTTATTCAATGCATTCTGGCCCTCAAAGCGGAAAGGAAGGCGGTGACTCGTACAAAGACGACATGATGACATAAGCAACAGGTTGCCTCGGAGACGCGCTTGGGATTCCCCAAACACCCGAGCTTTGTCTCTCTCTCGATCTTTGCGATCTCTTTCCATCGACCAACACCAAACGACAACAAGACCATGACCGCCTTATACTAACATTATCCAGCTTTTATCCCTTTATCGAATTCTTATTTTGCTCTTGCATTGCCTGTCCTTCTACTTTGATTTCCCCCACAGCCGAGTCTCACCATGGCGACTAAGACGCTTGAATCTCGCTTTGAGCATTTGTCTGTCAAAGACGAGAAAGAGGGAAGCAATGAAAGGAGCTATGGAAAGAAGGTATTTGAACGTGTCCGCTGTGTGCGAATTAAGTTGCTGATATTGGTTCAGGGCTCTGCCTCGGCAGGCGTCTCACAGACAAACAGCAACTCAAACCGAGCACAATTGCTCAAGTTGGCCCTTCAAAACAACAATGACAACAAGGTCAATGCTATGAATGTTCCTCCGTCGCCGGGCAAGGGTCATGGAACGTTAGTCTCCCGAAACACCGACGAAAATGGTGAGAAGCGCACCCCTTCTCTTCATGAACAGCCCTCTATACCGAGGGAACTGCATCTGGGGATGTTCGAAATCGGCAAACCTCTTGGAAAGGGAAAGTTCGGACGAGTTTATCTGGCCAAGGAACGTTCATCCGGCTTTGTGTGTGCACTGAAGGTGCTGCACAAGTCCGAACTTCAACAGGGTGGAGTCCAGAAGCAAGTTCGCCGTGAAATCGAGATCCAAAGTAACCTACGACACCCGAATGTTCTAAGACTCTATGGTCACTTCCATGACAGCAAGCGTATCTTTTTGATTCTCGAGTTTGCCGGTCGTGGAGAGCTTTACAAGCATCTTCGCAAGGAGCACCGATTCCCAGAGTGGAAGGCTGCCCAATACATAGCTCAAATGGCTGCGGCACTGAAATATCTCCACAAGAAGCATGTTATGCACCGTGATATCAAGCCTGAGAATATTCTTGTTGGCATTCACGGAGAGATCAAAATCAGTGACTTTGGATGGAGTGTACACGCCCCCAACAACCGACGTCAGACGATGTGCGGAACTCTCGACTATCTGCCCCCAGAGATGCTGCACAGTGGCTCCCAGACCAACTACTACAGCGAGAAAATTGACCTGTGGAGTTTGGGTGTTTTGACCTACGAGTTCTTGGTTGGCGAGGCACCATTTGAGGATACTCCCATCATGACCCAACGGAGAATTAGCCGGGCAGATATGTCGGTCCCATCATTCGTGAGCCCTGAGGCAAAAGACCTCATCAAGAAAGTAAGCTTAATCGTCTTTTGCATACGTGCTTCTTTTGTTAATACTTTATAGTTGCTGGTCCTTGACCCTGCGAAGCGAATTCCTCTCGATGAGATCCAGCGTCACCCTTGGATTGTCAAGCACTGTGCAAAGGATGAGCAGCCTGTGAAACGGACCTCTGGTTCCTCTAAGGCCGAGAAAGCATGAATGATCCCTACATGACAGGTCTTGGGGTGTTTTGGTGTCCTTTTTGTCTTTTTTTTTCTGCCCCCATGTGGATGGAGTCTTTGGAGCTTCTAGTCTGTTTAGCATTTTTGGGCGCGCTGGTTTGTTTCTGGAGTCTAGTTAGGAGAGAGTGTTTTACATGATACGGCGATATGTTGCTGTTTTATTTTGTTTTCAACATCGCCAATGAAATATGGTACATTCAAACATACATATCTATGATACAAGGGTGGAGAATTTATAGGGCGGATTGTCAAAGAAGGGAGTGGTATCATCGGTAGATTTCATCAAAAGGTCTGGTGTCCCTGAAGCAGCTGTCCCAGACTTCATTGACAACCCTCTCAGCATGGGCCTCGTCTTTGCAGGTCGGGCGAGCCTTCACAGAGAGAATAGCTCGTCTGCGGACACACTCTTGATGCTGTTGTGTAAGTTTCCACTGTCCTCTCCTGAAGAACTCGCGCGCCCATCTGCATTCGCCGCTGAGCGAACTAGCCCGAATCTAGATAAAGTTAGCTGCCGTAACCCAGTAGAGCAAAGACAAAGTAGTATATACCTCGGTACAGGCTGCGTGTCGCAGATTATTGGACCAATTGACCTTGAACCGCAGGTGGTCAAAGGCATGAACCATCTCATGGGCCATTGTGTCCTCGAGATGTCCCTGGTCCTTCATCTCATTCGCGCAAATCAAAATCCCATACTCGGGGTCGAAACCACCGCCCTTTCGATCCGTACAGCGGCGGCAATAGATATTGTGATTATGGAGATCACCTCCTAATTGTTGAATGCTTTCACTAAGGAAACGGATAGTAGGACCTGCGCATTGATCATGTAAGTTTACAGCCCCGGTTCAAGTCTCAGCAAACAACGCACTGTATTGGAGAAGATAATCGCGCTGCTCTTCACAACGCTTACAATCTGCGGCTTCATTTCGGGTATCTCGCGCGACACGGAACTTCTCGATGCCTTCGTTGGACATCTTGCCGGTGAGGATGGAATAGATGTTGCGGAATTGGGTCCATGTGTCATCACCGGGGATGAACCCTGTCGTATCGGGCTTTTCCTTTGTAGGCGCAGACGCACCTGGCGTTTGGGAGTCTGTCATCGTGAATTCTGACTTTGGTTTGTTAGATGGTCGCGCGCAGTACAGGAAGAACCTCCGCAGCGAGCGGTGGTTAGTGGCAGAATCATCCGGCTTCGGGCAAAAAGTGACTCCTCCGCGGACAATTGCCACAGGCAGTCAACAAGGATTCTGTGTACTCCTTTTGTTTCTCATCTTGATTGACTGCAAGATCCATTTGGATCGACTGGATCTGACATTATGGCAGCAACATCAAGCCTGACAATTGTGATTAAACTCGGTGCGGGGAATCTATACATGCGCGATGACTCGAACCGCCATACTGACAGCTTTGGTTCTTATTATAGGGACGAGTTCAATCGTCGACGAAAAGACACACGAACCAATTTTGTCAATTTTAACCTTGATTGTTGAAACGGTTGCAAGGCTACACAAGGAAGGCCACCGAGTTGTCCTTGTATCGTCTGGCGCAGTGGGGGTTGGTCTCCGCAGGATGGATGTCGACGAAAGACCAACATATCTTCCACGGATACAGGTATGAGACACTGGGCCGTGGATTAGCGCACCATTCCGACATGTGTTCCATGTTGAAGCTAACCACCTCTTTCAGGCACTCGCTGCAGTTGGCCAATGTCGACTGATGAGTCTGTGGGACAACCTCTTTTCGCACCTCCGCGTCCCTGTAGCCCAAATTCTTCTGACGAGAAATGATATTGCAGATGTATGTGTCTTTCTTCATATTTCTTTGCAACACTGACGTTCAATCCAGAGGACCCAATATGTCAACGCCCAAAATACCTTTGGACAGTTGTTCGACATGGGAGTCATTCCTATTGTGAACGAAAATGATACCCTGGCTGTTTCTGTAAGAGCTCCAATCTTGTCATTCGTCGTCAATTACTGATAATGCTCCTAGGAAATTAAATTTGGCGACAACGATACCCTTTCTGCGATTACAGCGGCTATGGTCAAAGCCGACTACCTTTTCTTGATGACTGATGTCGATTGTCTTTATACTGCAAACCCACGAACTAATCCTGACGCGAAACCTATTGAAGTTGTGTCCGACATTGCCTCTCTTGAAGCCGACGTCTCATCAGCTGGCTCCTCTCTTGGAACTGGAGGCATGAGTACGAAGATCGTGGCTGCTAAACTTGGAACCAGTGCTGGTGTCACCACCGTCATCACCAAGAGCTCGAAACCAGGCAACGTCCACGAGATTGTGAAGTATCTACAACACGTTGAAGCTCGCTCCAATGGCACAGCAAATGAACAAGATGCCCCAACAGCCCCTCTCCATACCCGATTCCTTCGGTCTGATACACCGGTTCAATCACGAACTTTCTGGCTGCTACATGGGCTTTACCCGCACGGAACTTTGTTCATCGACCACGGAGCCTATAATGCCCTTTTGAATAAGGCAAATTTGCTCCCAGCCGGAGTGGTTGGAGTTGAAGGTCATTTCGGCCAACAGGAGGCTGTTCGTCTAGTTGTTGTAGAGCGTCCATCCCCCGACGCTCTGAATGGCGATTTCTACCACCACGCCCAGGAGCCGAAGGAAGTCGGTCGTGCTTTAGTGAACTACGGAAGCCTCGAGATCGCGCACATCAAGGGACACCGCAGTACAGAAATTGAAACGCTGCTTGGCTATGCCGATAGCGATTATGTGGCGATGCGGGAGAACATTTCGTTCCATCCTGAAGATATCGTCAGTCATCCGGTAACACCCTCATTAACGCCGGCACTTGATGAGTGGAAGTGAAAATAATTAGCATCATGTCCGATCATTGATTATACGCATTCAACGAACAACCGAGACGAAAGATTTCTTGCGCTCAACCGCATTGGATAGAAATAGGCATGCTGATGTTCCCATTCGTATTGGATATTTGTTTCAATATATAGCTGGGGATATAAGCACAAAAAGTTCAAACAATACAAGGCCATCCAATTGGCCAACAAACGCCAAAACCATGACAACGGGCCATAAAACACAAACACACAAATATCTTCTCACTGATGTGAGCGCCGGTGGTCAATATTCATCAAGATTATGATGTAAAGAGATAATCAGTCCTTCCAGCGGTCGAGCCATTTTTGCATTCTCTTGTCTAAGGTGGGCTGAGCAGCAGGAGCAGCCTGGGTTGAGGGATTAGCTTTCGGGCCGCCAGTATAAGACAGAAAATGACAAACATACCGTGTTCTCAATGCTGTTTGCTGTCCACGTAGCATAGGCCATTTCCGTGTACTGAATTGTTGGAGCCCCAAGATAGGCAGTAGCAATTGAGAATGGGAAAGGCGGATACTGAGGAGTAGCTGATCTAGTTGCAATAGTTGACCCAGCCCTCTTGGGCATGGGGGCATACTTCGTTAGGCCAGTCTGCTCGCCGAATGGGACAGTGTGCTGGTCAACAGCGGCGGCTGCAACGGCGGCAGCTCCAACACCGCCGATCGCCATCACTTGTCGTCTCCGCAACTCATTGTGGTCAGTTTCACTGTCCACCGTCGGTGTCGGGAACTGCAAGAGGGTCCCAGTCGATGGAACGCTTAGACTCGAGATGTTGAAGGTTGGAGGAACTTTCTCCTCGAGTAGGTGATCATCCTGGACTATAGGCCAGGGGATTGCAGTATGGGGCTTCAGTTTCATTGTCTTGATTGCGTCCATGACTTTGGGGGAAAAGGAGCCTTTCATGTTTCGCAGGGTGAAATGAGATGTGAATCCGGACCAGTACCCTTGAGAGTCTGTAGAAACCACTTTGAGGAAGCTGATTGAACATGAGAGCGATGGTCAGTTAATTCACCCTTTTGGTATGTCTCAACGGGAGAATTCGTCTTACTATGCATCAGGGTCGTTCCCACCAATACTTTGGTCGACTCGGAAAGAGACGCTATCCCCGGAAGAATAGGCGCCATTCTCAATGACTTTGGATAGAGAATCCTACACAGTGGTGAGCAAGTGTCCAACGTAACTCTCGAACCAACAACGTACATATGAATCTGTAGTTTCGTCGCCAGCGCAAAGATAGAAGTCATAATTTGAAGGCTCTTCACTATCCAAGCCCCAAAGAAGGCTCACAACTTCTCCGCCATCGAAACTCAGGCCATTGATCTGGGCGCAGACCAAGGCAGCAAATGACAGCACGACTGCCGGAAGTTGGACTCGCATACTGAGATGGTTGACAGAGATGTCTTTCCAGAGAGGAATCTCCCCAGAGGAAAGAGACCACACATCCCTTCATTTCCCTGTGGTATGCAAAGTGGACATTCCTTTCCTTCAAAGGGCGTCTCATACATGTCCCGGTGGTCTGTGCGGGCCACCTCTTCTCCGTCATCAGCCCACGCCTTCTTCTCCGCGCACACTCTCCAGTCTCAACCATGTCGAGCAAAGCAGGCTGGGATTCGGTGACAGGCATTGCCACATTGCTATTCGATGGCAACTTGGTGGCCATTGCCATTGCCATTCTCTTCACTTTCGGTGTCCCAATCACATTGCACCTGTTCTTCTTCCAAGCGGTTGCATCTCCGCCCTCGAGCAACTTTCTACTCCTAGGACCCAGCGGAGCTGGCAAAACTGCTTTCACAACCTTGGTAAGATCCAATATCTAATATCATGTCGGGGATAATCAAAGGGGCTCCTTGCTAATAAATCTATAGCTTGAGGCCAAGTCTTCCCCCGCGTCGAAGAAGTCGCAAACCACCCACACCTCTCAACAGTCGACTCTGGTAACTGTTAGCCTGCCACCCGATGTTCCAACTGCTTCCAACCGGTACCGTTCGGTCAACGATCCTTCCTTGAAGGAGGCTGCACGAAACCCGATCAAGTACCGTGTAAGGGATACCCCTGGCCATGGCAAGCTCCGTGCCTCGCAGGGGCTATCGGAGCTCCAGGCTATGGCTCAGTCCAAGGACATTAAGACCCGGCTACGGGGTGTAGTCTTCATGGTTGATACCGCTGCCCTGGTGGACGAAACCACACTTCGCGACACCGCGACCTATCTTCACGATGTTCTTCTGGTACTCCAGAAGCGTGCTAAGAATGGATCGTCCAGCAAGCGGACCACCGAGATTCCTGTCCTGGTCGCCGCCAACAAACAGGATCTGTTCACGGCTCTTCCTCCTGGCTCGGTAAAAGAGAAGCTGGAGGCTGAGATTGACCGCATCCGCAATTCAAAGAACAAGGGTCTTTTGGATGCAAGTGCGGACAGTTCCTTGGATGACGATGAGGAAATCCTCGGCAATGACGACCAGGAAGCCTTCAGCTTCAAGCTGCTGGAACATGAGGTTGGTGTCAAGGTCGAGGTGGTTGGTGGTGCCGTCAAGGGTGACTCGCAGGAAGAATATGGCTCTGGAGTGCGTCGCTGGGAAGATTGGGTTGGCATGTGCCTATGAGTAATGGGTTTATGACCAATCACTCTTTTGCTCTATTGTCTCGATCCAAAACAGTAAATAGATCGATTCTGCGTTGTATTTAATATGG
This sequence comes from Penicillium nucicola, assembly GCF_028828085.1. NCBI lineage: Eukaryota > Fungi > Ascomycota > Eurotiomycetes > Eurotiales > Aspergillaceae > Penicillium > Penicillium nucicola. Next base: position 2,764,088 of record NW_026643126.1, on the reverse strand, counting down.
CAGATACCAAAAGTGCATTGAGTTCTTCAGCGATTCTCCTATGTTTCGATCTAATTCTGCCATTCCCAGTCCAACCCAAGTGTCTCGGTAGCCTGAGCATCAATCCAGTCCTACAGGTGATGAGCCCTGAAATGCAGATAGATCGGAATGAAAGATGAGATACTCACCCAGAGATCCCTTGAAACCTTCATATCGCCAGCAATCGAACTGGGCTCACACAGCGTAGCGATAGGTATAAAGTACTGACCACGTATATTCTCCTCTCTCACTTCAGTGGCAGCAGCAAGATACAACGCTGTCGCAGCCCCGTCCTCCAACGTCTGGCCCCAAGACGAGCCTCCCAATCTCATAAGCCAACCGAGGAACGACCCAAAATAAGAAGACCAGTCAAGCCATTGATCAGTGACAATATTTCCGGGGAAGAAAGAATTGACATAGATATGCTTACTAGCCGGATCTCGATCATTCAAAAGCCGACGACTAAGCTCTTTTGCAAACAGAATATTACCGAGCTTTGACCGGCCATATCGCCAAACTCCATCGTACAAGACGGGCCATTTGATGCGGCAGGACGAAGTCAAAAGATCGAGATCAAGCTCCTGGCATGTCAAGTGCAAAGACGAACTGGCGACCACGATCCGGACATCGCCGTTGCGTATTGTTACCACGCCATGCTTCAACAGAGGCATGAGCAACGTAGTCAGAACTTGGTGGCCGACGCAGTTTGCCGCGAAGACACCCTCGATATTCTGTGGCGAGCGGGTGTATTCATTGGGGACACCGAGAGCTTCATGTTTGTGTGAGATATCACTGAAACGGTAAGTGGAAGGAAAAAGAGACACTCTCTCACCTGCGTTGCAGACCAGGATGTGGACTCGATCTGTCATTTCTTGAATCTTCTCCGTGGCAGCTTTGACATTCTCGATATCTCCCAAGTCACACTTGACAAACTTGACTCGAGGGTCATCTTCGCTGAGGGAGATAGCCTGGTTCTGTCGCCATTCATTGCAGGCAGTGATGAACTTGTCTTGGCTTCTGGCGAGGATGATCACTCTCGCTATTCCATGGCAGAGAAGTTGAGCCGTGATTTCTAATATGTGTCAATTTGTTTCAGTCATATATCTAGCATGCCAACTTTATGTTCTCAGATGGCAAACTGTACGTGCCTTTGCCAATGCCTGCGTGCCCACCCTAGTCAAGGATTAGCCTTATAGTTGATGTGATAGTCAGGATGATTCACCGTGACGACAGCCACTCGGTCCTGCAAATCCGGCACATCTTCCAGAGAAAAGTTACGGTAGGTAAATATTCCAGTCATTTTGTTCGGAGTTGAGAAATAGTTGAAGTTGTCATAACTGGAGGTGTAGCAAGTATACGTCATCGCCACCAGTACCATTTGAACTATGCTATTCTCTATGTGTATTAAGTATGCATCATATTCAACGCCAATTATCTTTGCCCAGGTATCGTGTAGTTGAATCTCACTGAGGCCTGCGCAAGAGGAAATAAACGCCCATCCCAAATATCAGAATGCCCAATGTTGAACCTCTACCCCCAAGAAGCAATTTATCATGCCGAATACATTTTGGACAGATAAATATCGATCCGATCAGAAGAAGCTCAGGCCTGAGTTGCCTTGCTCTGGTGCAGCATCCAGGTAAGGAGATCGACCTTGGTAACGACAGCCAAAGGCTTCATAGCACCGCTCTCATCTTTCTCGGTAACAACGGCGGCACTGTTCCACTCGAAGAAGCGGTTCAGCACACTGAGAGGGGTGTCCATGGTGATTTCAATGAAGCCACGGCTGCGAGCCTGAGGCTTGAGGATATCCTTGCCCTTGCCGAGATCACGGGGGTCGGTGACAACCTCGGAAATCTTGGAGAAGTCAAACATGACATCGGAGACAGGGCTCTGACCGGAAGCTCGCCCGTGCGTCAGACGGCTAAGCACATTGCCCAAAGTGACGAGACCCACCAGCCTGCGGCCCGAGGGGGCGAGGACGGGGAGCTGGTCAAAGCCTCGGTCACGCATGATCTCAATGGCGGTCTCGCAGGGCGAGCTGGCTGTAACGGCGGTGATGGGCTTCAGGCGCAGAGCGCTGACCTTGGCATCGGCCAGAGGGTTAGACTCGGGCTCGGTCTCCGTTGTGGCGGCAACTTCAGCGGGGACTTGGGGGAGCAGGTCGTTGGCGGCGAGCCAGTCGTCATCAGCGAACTGGAAGGTATTAGTATCGCGGCATTTTGAATTTGCATGTTGCATTCATCTGGTCTTACCTTGGTGAGGTAACTGCGAATGCTGTCGGGGAGAACCACAACAAGCACGTCGTCCTTGGAGAACTTGTGCTCCTCATTAGCCTTGACGAGAGCGGCAATGGCACTGCCACTGCTACCACCAACGAGCAGACCCTCCTGAGCAATCAATTGGCGAGAGTACTTGAAAGATTCCTTATCGGCCGTCTTGTACCAGTGATCCACAGCCTGTCGGTCAAGCACATCAGGAATGAAGTCGTATCCAATACCCTCTACCTTGTAGGGCTCGTTGGCGCGAGCATCGTTCAGAGTGGAAGGCAGAGCCAAAATGGAACCAAAGGGATCGGCGGCGATCACTTTGATATCGGCATTGTGCTTCTTGAGACCCCGTGCAAGACCGGTAATGGTACCACCCGTTCCGGCACCGGCCACAATCGCATTGATCTGGCCATTGGTCTGGTTCCAGATCTCCTCGGCGGTACCGAGCTCGTGGGCCAAGGGGTTGTTCACGTTGCCGTACTGGTCTAGAATGTGGGCGTTGGGCAACTCCTTCTCGAGACGCTTGGCGACACCAATGTGAGACTCGGGCGAGTCATAGGCAGCCTCATTGGGAGTCCGGATGATGGTGGCGTTCAAGGCGCGCAGGACGGCGACTTTCTCGGCAGACATCTTCTCGGGGAGGGTGATGATAGTCTTGTAGCCTATAACGAATCATGGTTAGTTGATCCTTGATCACAATCCGATTCGATCCATCACTTCATACCCTTGACAGCACCAACCAGCGCCAAACCGATACCACTAAATCACCAATTAGCAACCCGGATCACACCATCGCGAAGAAAAGACGAACGTGTTGCCACTGGTCGGCTCGATGAGGGTATCACCAGGCTTGATGCGACCCTCTCGCTCAGCCTCCTCAATCATGCGCAAGGCAATGCGGTCCTTGACACTGCCACCGGCATTGAAATATTCCAATTTGGCGTAGACGGTGGCCTCGATTCCGAGGCTGCGGGGCAGACGGTTCAGGCGAACAAGGGGGGTGTTGCCGATCTGCTGGGTAATGGCATCCAGGGCCACTGGGGGGTTAAAGGTATTCGACGACATTATGGATATGAACCTCGACAGGTAAAAGAGAGAAGAGAAGAGTCCCAAAGGCGAAAAGTAAAGTTGCCGACTTTTTGCGCCCCGCCCGATGGTAGCCGGGGGTGGAACCCGGTCATTTATTCTGTTTAGTCTTTCAGTTCCGAGTTAACTTATTCTATACTGTTCAGTCGGGGTTGATTGTTAACTATAGTGAAGCTAAGTGGTAAGTGATCCAGTGACCATGATAAGATCAAAAGGTAACAGGTATAGACGACAGGTGGACTGCATACACGTCTTTGGTTCCTGCAAACAGGACCTATTCAACTTGTCCACCAACCGAGGCATGTACCTGATCATATACTCTCTTTGCAGTGCCTCAAGCGATTTGGACTAGTCAACCTGAAGCTACCCAGACGCTAGAAGGGCTTCACCGATCTGACGGGTCTTTCCTTTGACGATCTCTTTATCCACTCTGTCCTCCAATCATTCCACCCCAAAAAAGGCTAAACCAAGCTCTTCCTGCAGTGTTTTGGGTAAAGACGGGCCATCGGAGTTCTGCAGAGCCAAGACCGTGGCTGTGCATAGCCCACCACTTCTCCTCCAAACAATGTTCTTGTACAGTGCTTGTACAGTTCTTGTATACCTGGGGGTTTCCGCTGGGCCACTGCCAAGATGTCAGCCATTGGCAAAGGGCATTGGGCGCCGATGAGAAGCCCAAGGTGCCAGCTGAGTATTATTTCAGAGCTAAGTAGCACAGCAGCACATGGATGTGCCAAGACCTCCTGGCTGGAGAGATGCTCCAGTCCTGCTTCATGACCCTCAATCATTGGCTGATTGGCTAGGAGGTCTGCCAGCTGGTTGTTTTTCTTTGCCTCCTTTCGCACGGGCTAGAGCTGTATAGTCCCTCCCCTCCCCCCCCATAATCTGTCTTTGCTTTTTTCTTACCCTCAGCACGTTTTCCTGGTCTTTGCAGCGTTCTTCCTTTCATGTTTTAGTTGTCCATTGTCTAGCGCTCGATTCCCAGAAACAAAAGTCTCGATTATATTTTTGGGTCGCTTCACAGTCTGGTACTGTGCTTGCCCAAGTCATTAACCCCCAAGCGCTGCGATCATGAGCTTAATCAGGCCAGCCGAAAACCTAAACAGTGATCTGCGCCTCCGCGGGAATGGCGAGGAATCAAAAACCGTGAAAGAAAAGCCGTCGCAGAGCAACTCGATATTGCCCGTCAACTCGAATGGCTCCAAGCGACGATATGGCCTCTTTCGGGTCAAATCCGCGGGAGAGAGCGGTCGGACTGGAATCCACCCGTGGCACCTCCTCAAAGTATGCTTCAAGAGTGTTTGCACTCTGTCCATGGTGGTGAACATCCTATGGCCCTTTGTCCCGGCGGCCATCGTGATGCACTTCGCTCGACCCGATCTTCATGTCTGGGTGTTCAGTCTCAATTACATCGCCATGGTGCCCTCGGCAAATCTACTCGGTTTCGCAGGTGGAGAGCTAGCCAAGAAGCTACCCAAGATGTTGGGCATCTTGGTTGAGACGACACTCAGCTCCGTGGTGGAACTGGTCCTTTTCATGGTGCTATTGCACAATCATGACAAAACCGAACATGCCAATCTGATCCCCGTTATTCAGGCCGCGATCCTCGGTTCCATTATGGCAAACCTGCTGCTTTGCCTGGGCATGTGCTTCTTTGTTGGTGGTATCCGACGCGAGGAGCAGGTCTTCCACGAAGCGGTCAGTGAGGTTGGCACGGGACTACTGCTTGTTGCAGGCTTCGGACTTTTGATCCCTAGTGCCTTTTACTCGGCGCTGCGTGGGAGCGTCAATGAAGAGTTCACGCTGTATGAATTAGGCGATTATGCCCTCACAATTAGCCGTGCCACTTCGGTTATTCTTCTCGTAGCATTTTTGACGTGAGTAACTCCACATTGAAAAAGAGAAGTCAAGATCTAACCTTGAATAGCTACCTGGTCTTCAACCTACACAGCCACAACTCCATCTTCGACGAAGTCTTAGCGCAAGACGAAGATAATGATGAAGATAGACACGAAGAACGCGCCAGGGCCAAACTCACGTTGATCGAGTGCTTCGTTGCAATTACGGTCTCCCTGACTTGTGTTTGTATGTCTGCCGTCTTTCTGGTCCAAGAGATCGAGTTCATTGTGGCCCGTGGTGTCTCGGACAATTTCCTCGGTTTGATCCTTGTCCCGCTGGTCGAAAAGGCTGCCGAACATCTTACTGCTGTGGATGAAGCCTGGGATAACCAAATTAACTTTGCACTCTTCCACTGTCTGGGCCCTTCTATTCAGACTGCACTGCTGAATGCACCACTCACTGTCATTGTTGGCTGGGCAATGGACAAGGAGATGAGTTTGAACTTTGAAATCTTCATGGTTGTCCTCCTTGTCCTCTCGATTTTGGTTGTTGGCAACTTCTTGCGGGATGGCAAATCTAATTACCTCGAAGGAGCTCTTTGTGTTTTGGTATATTTCATCGTGGCTGTTTGCACTTGGTACTATCCTGGTGTGGAAATTGCTTCGACGAATCAGTCTTAACAAGAACCGACAACCAGAGGAAACCAACCCCAATATGTCTGATATAAATGTTTACTATTGACTCCAAAATATCATGAATCTCAATGTTTGAAAGATTTTAATTCCGGACCAAAGTCCTGGGAGAAATGCGGTCTGAAGACCGCACCTAGATAGCCACACCCATATTGAACCACAACGCAGACATGATCTTGAAAGCTATTCAGGAGACTTGAAGCGCAAGGTCTCATTCAGAAGCATCTGTGCATCAACCCGCAACTCAAAATTGGCTAAGAAACAAAAACTGATCTCCAGTTTCGACAGTTCCTGTTCGGAGACACCACCTACTTTGGCCACCCGGCTAGGTGAATACTTCAGGTCCTCCAGCGCCTTGGATGCTACCCATATACCAGCAAGCACCAACCTATGCACATTCCTCGGCATTACCCTTAGAACATTCTCATCCAAGGTCATCTTTGATATATACACGCTGGCCGCGAGATACACCGCCGTAGACATAGGACAATACTTGTGCAGCCTCAGCAGATACTCCTTCAAAGGAAAGGCAGGCACCTTCTTTGAAAGGAACTTCTTCGCCAGAATGGCCAACTGAACCGCCTCCTCTGTCGCGCGTGCCGGGTTAGGCGAGTCATTCGGATCATTCACATGCAACCCAATCGACTGCACACCCAGCTGACCCTCACCAACAGGCGTCCCACATTCCAGCGGTGTGGAGCTATGCGAGTTCAACTCATCCGTCCCAGAAGGCCTCTCGACAAACTGCGTCCCCAAAGCCTCGACATTAAAGCAAAGCAGGTGAACTGCAGCCTCGGGCGAAATATCAAACACGGCAGCGACATGATCAGCGGCATGATCAGCGTCCCCGATGGCACGACAGCTGTCGGGGTCGTCCAGTGTCAACATGGCAAGTGCGGGGCGCGTTGTCGCATTCACGTCGACCTCGACATCCCCGTTACTATTCCGGCGCGTGTCAGTGTCATCCGGCATGCACTCCGTTTGTGTGACGGCGGCCATTTTGGCCTGGAGGTTCATTGCGCGCAGGCGCAGGCTGCTCGGTGGATTGGGAAAGCGAGTGAGAGAGTGCACCTGAGCCTTGTGGATGGTGGCTCAGCAGTTGAATATCTCATTTTCTGACTTGGAATAGGAGGTGGTGGTATCGGTCTCGTGGCGATGTGTGATCACGGGGGAAGGGGAGGAGAGGGAGGGATGGAAGTGAATGGAATCAAGTATAGCGGCAAGGATAGTACGCAGTAGTTCCAGTAGTCTTTAAAAGGAGAAAATCAAAGTAGACACCAAACAAGAAATGAAGAACTCTCCAGTCTAGACTCGTTCAAGCAAGTTTGGGAAAGTTGAAAGTGTGCCAGGGGCAAAGATAAGGTATCAGCATTGCATCACTTTGATGCGTTGATTCAACTAAGTTATTAAGGTGAATTATAAATGAGATTGAGTCTCTGGATACAGGGATTTGCGTTCGATGTAACCAATAAATAATCATTCAATGCCAAACTCCTAATGTACAAGACATGTACATTTTACCATGTTCTTCTCCAGGGGTATTGGATGCATTCCGATAAGCGCCTTTAACCGGGTTTAAACGTATTCACTTCCTGCCTTTCTTCTCCGCACTTGAACCCTTTCCCCTCATTGTTTTCTTTTATCAAGAAACAGACATCGTAGGAACCAAAAATCAACACTCACTCCCGATATCCAAATCCATACCGCCCCATGTTGTAAACACGTTGAGCTCGGTCAAAGATGGACTCATAGCCATCCCGAATAATATCAGGCGTTTCAGGGGCCCAGGGTCGGGTACGATGTGTGGTCCGAGTAGGCTCAGGGACGTACGAATACATCCTTCGTTGGCGCTCATCAACCTGCGTTCGAGGTGAGAAAGGGGTCTCTGAATAGGGCCTTCGCTGGCGCTCACCCACAAACGAACGCGGAGACGCAGGCCCTCTGCTGTATGGCATTCGGTCTCTCTCGGGGATGCCCGAGCCAGTTGAAGAACCCGACATGCTTCTCCCATCACGAAAAGGTCTTCTCTCACCGACGGGCGAGCTCGAGCGATTTTGTCTCGCTCGAGACGTCGTAGATGGCTCTGCGAAACGAGTCTGCTTGTAAGACTTTGGTGCCCTCTCTATGATGTTGGGTTCATCGGCCGAATCATTGACAGGCTTAGTGATCGGTCGAAGCCGCTCATAGGAATGATCACGAGGTTGAGGCCGGGACTGAGGTCGATTTTCGCGAGCTGATTTTCTGCCTCTGTATGTATTGCGATCGATGTATATGACATCTGGTCGAGATCCAGGTCTGTCGCCAGTCCAGTGTCCTCCATGGGCATATGAATGGTGTCTTCTATATGTGCCGTGTGGGAAAGGCATCCAAATGGAGAAGGGCATGTTACTGTCGAATGGGTCCGTGTTGCAAGTATATCGATGACGATAACGCTTTCCTCGGGCCCAGAATGTGTCGGCGCTGTCGTGTGAGTAGTCTGGAGGTGACCAATAGTCATCGCAGTCTGGCGCAGGGTAATAGTCGCGTCTTCGAGGCTTTCGAAAGAATCCGTGTTTGTTAGCGAAATATTCCATCTATGTTGAGGTTAGCTGTTGGCCGTGATGTTTGAAACCAAGTACGCATGGCGACAGCCCAAGTAAATAGAATCTCCAAACAGTGACTCTATGGACAAATATAGACTCGAAACAGGAGCTGAAGAGGGACACAGCCATAGCGAACCGAAATAAACATCAGGGGAAACACACTTCACAATGCCTATTCGAGGCTAATCTAAACATATAATGGATGGAAGACAAAGAGACTGCCCAGACAAAGGTCTGAAGCCAGTACTTGATGGACGTAGAATGATGATAATAGATTGTGTATTGTATATTGTATATTCATAGAGTTGAACAAAGCAGACTTGAAACCGAAAGACTCAAAGACAAGACTCGTGAGGCAGAGCATCTAAAAACACGAGACAGGGACACCTTTATAGCTAAAATGAACTCGAGGCAGGTTCACACGGACATAGGCAGCAACACGCCTACAACAGGGGCATCATCCATACTTGAAGCTATTGTAAGGATATATGGTGGCTGATGCGCCTCTAGTCACAGGGGGCGTAGGTGAAAGTCATGGGGAATCGCCCAATATCGGGTGACGACGTCAAGATGATTTGGACCATATGAGAGACCTTTCGGTATTCAAAGAGTCCATCCATACAAAACAGTCTGATATACATTCATCTGTCTGAATTCTCAGTCTGCAAGAGACGGATGTGCACAGCGTTAGCCATGCCCGGTATGACGTGCAGGAAACATAGAACCCAATGAGATGATCACTTAACACTAAGAACTCCATAACTTCATTGAATGGGATTGTTTATTGCGCATCGGGTGCCCGATCCTTCAGTCTACTTGATGAAGATAGTTCGTACGTTACAGAGCAACAATCACACAGCCACAGTGGATTGTCCATCCAGAGGTGCAGCTGTGGGTGGCGCAAACGGCGCTACTGTCACCAACATCACTTTAGAACCAACGATTTAGACAACACAAGCCATCGAATCCTTCTTCTTGTCGTAGATTAATATGACCAAATCAACTAGGCCCACCTTTGCAGTACCCTGTCCTGGATCTTGTCACGCTGATGCAGAACATCCATGTTTAGGCCCTGGACTCTGGATTGGAGCCTCATTACCTCACTTTCGAGGCCTAGAATCCGCTGCTGCTCCGGTGTATTGTGCAGCGATGTTTCATAATGACCACTGGCAGTCAAAGCAGACTGAAGGAGTTGAGATGCGCTATCAGATGGCGATAGGTGAGCCACCAGAGGAGAATCGACCGCACCCTTGAGATTACCCAGTGTTTCGGACATTTGAATTCGTTTTTCGTGAAGCTCACTGATCCCACCGTTGTCGCCGTTTCCTTTTGGTCGAAGGACAGATTCAGAACTCACACCAACACGTCGCAAAATGCTTCCTAGGGCAGGCTGGTCGGGCGTAGGCGCTGCAGGGGCTTTAGCCGCAAGCAGAAGACCTGGCTGCAAAGATCGGCGGCGCAGTGAATCTCTTCGAGAAGAGGGCTGTGTAACGAGTTCACCCGCTTCGGCTTGATATAGGGTGGCTAATTGGTCCAACAGCACGGAAGATGACAGTCGTTGTGCCAAGTGCTTCGTGATATCCTGCTTGGACAATGTCATTTCGATCAATGTGTCGAGTGCCTAAATATCTCTTAGCTCTCTTTCTGCCAGAATGCGCAGGAACACTGTAAGCACGGTACCTGCTCCAGACTCTCCTGCGACGCCACTTGCAGCTTTCCATGCTCATTCTGAAGTTCTCGCAGGATGGGCTCGTTGAACTGCTGCCTGATCGACATTTCGGCCAATATCCCAATCTCCGGATACAAAGATTCAAGTTCTTCCTCGAGCGCAGCAATCGTCTCTCCTGCTGGTGCCTTGGCACCTGTGCCCCCAGCCTGGACCGTTTCCAAGTAAAGTCGATCGAGCCGATAGTGTATTTCTTCGGCAACGTAGTCTGCCAGCATGGCGCTCAGGTCCTTCGTTCGCGACACCGTAGATGCATCATTGCCACGATATTTGATACCGGACACGAGAGTCTCTAGGCTAGCAAGAGTCTTATCGTCCTGCTTAAGCCGAGTCGACAGAGATGCCAGGATCCTCTTGCTTTCCGTGCCCGACTTGTCCGTCGCGTTCCTGAAATTGGTCTCCAGTTCGTCGGACAGCTCACTGGCCTGCGCGAATCAGTCACACGCTTCCACACGCCGTGGCACATCTCAACCTACCGCCATTGTTGTGCTCTGCCTCCCTCCTTCATGCTTCTTGCGCAGCCGAGTCACGTCCCGATTCCGCTGTTGCTCCACGTTGTTCGCTAGTCCCAATTGCTTATTGAGACTGTCGCACTGGAACTTCAAAGTCTCTGTTTGTTTCTGAATGGTAGCCGTGGAGGTCTCGAGGGACTTGATCGCGGTCTGGAGGTCATCTTCGAGGATAGGGCGCGTGGCGGGCAGGTCGGGGTTGCGGAGGATGGGTTGGAGAGCGCCGGAGGCTTGAAGTCTCGAGTACCTGAACGCCCAAATTAGCTTTTAAATTCACACCGACGCTGATATCATAACAGTGAGTATCATATCTCAGTCTGTTACTGCGATATCATAGCCAAAGACATACAAGGTCAGTTCCTCCTTTGATAGCAGGGTATCGGGTCGGAGATATTTCACTGCCCATTCCGTGTCGGCGGAATCGCCATCAAAGGCGGTCTCGATGGCATCGCGCTTAGCGGGTATGTCTCGCTCTTTCAAAATGAATAGAATGCTGTCGGCGAGGGATTCTCCCATGTTTGTTGTTTTGGGGATGGCCCGACTAGGTGGGCGGAGGCTCAGGAGACGCCCATTTTGCGACACAATGAGATCTATCGCGAACAGATCAGGCAGCTTATTTCGGTACACCATCCATTTTTTCCTTCATTGCCCATGAAATGTAAATACCGTAGGGGAATGCCTCTCATTTGTTTATATCCTAAAATGCTGAAATCCCCAGCTCTCCGTGTTACTATTCCACATAGATCTATAGGATAAAGATGAAACACACCAGTCAAATTAACTCACCATTGAGGTATAGTGTGTCTAGCTAGTGCAGAAATCTTATAGCAAGCAATTGAGCTCCTGACTGGCTGTCAGCAGTTTTTATGCCCCAATAGACATGATTCACTTGGAGCAGGTAGGCGAGTGCTATTGGCCTGGCCGAGGGAGAACTGCCACTACTGTATGTCCTGCACATGGCATATGTAACTGGGGATCCAGACAAGATGCCTATCACCGGCACTCACTCCTACCACGCGAAAGAACCCCTTGAAAAGAGTCGACGCCCTACAGAAATGCGATCTCCACCAACTCTGTGGAGATCAACAGGGCGACAACCCAAAATAAGCCAAAATGCGGCTGCCTGTGGCTGAGTAATCGAAAACACTTGTGCCCAGGTGGACATTTCCAAACGTTCGCAACAGACACGACAATTCCGAATTTCCCCCAACCCTCTGTACAGTGTGTTCTGTGTTGCTGTGCTGTCAGGGAGTTTCGGAGTTTGGAGTCTTAGCGTTTAGCGTCTCCGCAAAACGTGACCGCATCCCCAAGTCCTCCCTATATCCTTCACGTTTTACTCGCCTCGTTTCCGCATCTCTGTTCAATAGAGATCTGCCTTATTTGATTCCTTTTAATGCGCCGAGAGATTCGCAATGTTCCCTTAGATCACCGCGTCTGAACCTCGAATCGATTACGTCTCCTTTTTACCGACAGGCCTTCAGCGTCCCTCGTTACCGTTACGGTTACCGTTACCAAAATAATCAAATATTAGACAAAGATGTCCTCAAAAACGTCACCGTCAGAATCCCGGGGCCCGAGCCCCGGTCAAAACCCCGGATCCCAGTCAGCCGTCAATGGCCCCTCGAACACCGACGTGGAGATGAAGCCCATGCGATCTGACCCCCCGAAGGGCTCAATCCCTCTGGGGGAGGACGTGATGCAGCTGGCTCGGATGGGAGAGATTGGCGCCATGAAAAACCTATTTGTGGCCAAGAATATGACCGCAAACCACCGAGATGAAGAGGGCATCACCCCGTTACATGTTCGTTCTCCGATGGAGGGTTGCGCACTGCGCAAATAAGGAAGGCATGATTACTGATTGTACATTTTTTTCTTTATAGTGGGCCGCTATCAACAACCAATATGCGATGTGTAAATTCCTCCTCGACTCCGGAGCCGATGTCAACGCCAAGGGAGGAGAGTCGGTGGCAACGCCAGCCATGTGGGCAGCACAGCGGTGCCATTACTACATTGTCAACTTGCTTCTCCAGAACGGCGGAGATCCTCTGTTGACGGATGTGCAAGGGTACAACATCCTTCACCTCGCGACCATCGACGGCAACGCTTTCCTAGTTTTGCTGCTTCTCCACCAGGAAATCCCCGTGGACGTCATTGACCAGCAAGGACATACTGGACTGATGTGGGCTGCATATAAGGGATATCCCGCTTGCGTGGACTTGTTCCTGCGCTGGGGTGCTAATGTGAACGCCGTGGATGAAGGTGGCCTGACACCGCTGCACTGGGCGCTGGTAAAGGGATCTATGCCCTGCGTCCTGAAGCTGCTTGAGTTTGGCGCTGACCGATTCGCGCCGACCCGAGATGGCAAGTCCCCCGCGACTGTGGCGCAGGAAATGAACACTTTGCGGGTGTGGTATCGCTCGCTCAACGAGCGCGGCTATGAGCCCGATGGAAGCCAGAAAGTGGTGCCTTTTGGGATGTCAAGCTTCACGCGAAACAAGAGCCTCATGGCCAAATTCTTCTTCCTGTGGCCCTTCTTGACTCTCGTCCTGGCCGTTTGGTTGTTGAGTAATCTGGTCATCTTCATCGGTGTGCCTGTTACATTGGTGACTGTGTTCGGTATGCAGTACATCGCACAGCAGGTGGCGAACAAAGGACCTTCGGAATATCGAATTTTGCAAAAGACGCCATATCTCGCTGGTGTCTTCGCAGCTACATTGTTTTGGGTCGGTTTCCGTTATGCCTTCAAGTTGGTACCGGCAACCTACTCTTCTAACCCAATCCTGAACATATTTTTCGCCGTCTTCTTCTGCTTAACTGCCTACTTCTATATCTTTGCCATGGTACAAGACCCTGGCTATGTCCCGAAGCTCAGCAGCAGGAACCAACAGAGAGAGATTGTCAAAGAGCTTTTCGAGCAGTGGAAATTTGACGAGGAAAACTTCTGTATTCCCTGCATGTCGAGAAAACCACTCCGAAGCAAGCACTGTCGTCGTTGCGGCCGTTGTGTCGCGAAACATGATCAGTATGTGTTTGACCTGGGGATTCCTCCGTATATTAATCTTTTTTACTAATCATTGAACAGCCACTGCCCATGGATTGACAACTGTGTGGGAGCAAACAACCTCCGTCATTTCGTTCTATATATCATCTCCTTAGAAGTTGGAATCATCCTTTTTGTCCAGCTGTCAATTGCTTGTGCGTTTTTCCAACAATATTCAGCTCGATTCTTGACTAACACCAATCAGATATCACGGCTCTTCCTGCCCCCGCTGACGCCAAATGCAGCGTCATCAACGACACGCTGTGTGATTACGTCTCGCGGGACACCTTCACTATGGTTCTCACCATCTGGACCATCCTCCAGCTGGTCTGGGTCACGATGTTGTGCGCCGTCCAACTGGTCCAAATTTCACGCAACCAAACCACCTCTGAGAACATGCGAGGCCACCACATCGACCGGTCCTACCCAAGCTCCCAAGCCTTCGCCTCAGCCATGACTGCCGGAACCACCTCCATGGAAGCTGCCGGCCTCTCTGCCACTGGCGCCGGTCCCAACCCAGCCCTTAACCGTGGCCCTGCACCCCGCCCCAAGGGCGGCTGCCTCCGACAATGGTCCTCGCTTCTCGGCGTTGACACTTTCTGGACGACCGCGAAGGATGGACTACGCGATGGACCGCACGCTGCTCGCCCCCGCAACCCATTCTCTCGCGGCCCCATCACCAACTGCCGCGACTTCTGGTGCGACCCAGCTCCTCTCTTTGGCAAGCGCCATTCTGGCTCCGCCATGCTGGGGGGTGAAGTGGTGAACTATCATGACATGTATGAATCCCCGATGCGCATGCACACCGGTAACCGGTCCGACGCCGGCAACTACCACAGTGTGGCAGCCGAGGACCCCGAACGCATGGTCTAAGTGAAATATGATTTTGGACCTCTGTTCTGTTTTGCTTTAATGGATTTGCAGGGCGTATATCCCCACAGCTCTTGGTGTTGCATTTTAAGGACACCTAGTATGAACGTTTGCATTTAGAGACCTGTACATTTGACGTCAGACATTAATGAATTCTTCGCAACCTCAGTAAAGGTTCCATCTCCCCACCATCAGATAAGATACTCTCCTCACAGGGATATTCCAGCCTTCTGGAAACATCCCCAAAGCCGTTGTCTCGTCCGAAGAAGCCCGATTGGCCCAGTATACACGAAGTGTACAGTGTGACCGCATTCCACTTTACAATACAAGAGTCATACAAGTACCTTGCATGAAGCCTAGGCCGTACTTCTGTACCATGTAGCCACCCATTCTGCATACAGCAGCATGTGGCAACCCACACAAGCAACAGGGGTGCCAAGAAATGAAATATAATTTAAAAAAAAAAGGGCGACCATGTAGCCAAGATGAGCTTGCGCAAGTCCTGACTCAGCCTTAATGTAGGTTCAAGAGTGGCCTGATCTGATACACCGTTCAAACAATGCAGGGTCTCGCCTAGTACTAGGCAAAGCGAGCCTAAAATCTCGACAGTCACCTACCTAACACAGCTCCGAGCCCCGACTGTTTATTTCCGGGCCGGAGCTCTCCACGAGACGAGACGTGGATCCATAGGCAGGTTCAAGCAAGATAGGAAAATGGAGACCAGAGGTAAAAAAACTAAGAATTAAAAAAAAGAGGACGGTAGGACTGGCTCCGAGGGTGACAGTTCGGAATATTGCGGTTTCCACTTCCATCCGATGTCGCCGAATACTAAGTTATACGCGTTCACGTTCATGTTACCGGTTACAGATATACTGGTACAAGTACGAACTTGCTTGAAAGATCTAATCTCGGCTTCGGGAGCCCTGCGTGACCTCGGGTTAAGTGGGTTAGGAGGGGGTTAGGGTTCTAGTCCCATCGTACACAACGGACACAGCGGACATAGCGGACACATGGACCTTGGGAAAACTCAATTAGAAAAATACAAAAGAAAAGAATGTTACGATACGAAAGAAGAGGCATACAAAGACAAGTATAGATACAGATCAAGTCCGTACGGACAACGTAAGCCCCGGCTCCATATCTCGCTAAGGGACTAACTAGGCAGGTGATAGACAACAGCCTCACACTCCACAACAGATGCCAGATGCCAGATGCGATATAAACGAGGATTGTGAATTACGGTCAGGCCTAACGGTACCCGCGAAAAAAAAATGAAAAGTGTGTCTCGGCACCCAATTGCCTCCCCCAACCGAGTGTCTCTGATCAGATAAAAAGTTCCCAGTTATCTGATCCATGCAGGACCCACTTGAGATTATCTGATTTGATCTCGGGGCAAAAAAAAAAAAAGGAAAGGAAATTACAGTAGCCTGCCAAGGTTTTAATTGCTTTTCCCGCCATTTCATTTCTTAAGATCGGCTGGTCAAATTTCAGCGCGGTTGGCGTGGTATTTGCGGCCGAGGCCGACTTTTACTGCGACAGGAACTGCTCACTTCCGTGACTCCACTGTGTCAGGCCATGTTGATCGGTCCCTGAAGATCTGGAATACGCCGAGGAGCTAAGAGCAAAGGAAGGATAAATCATGAAGCAATAGAGCATTGAAACATTGAAGCATTGAAGTAATTGAGAATAGCTTATCATTAATGCAAATCGATCTAAGGGAAAATCTAATGTTCACCCAAGACTGAGGGGGAATCATGTACCAAACAAAGCCGTGGAGAGCAATTCTGCCGTAGCCTCTCCTTGATAAATATCTTTTTAATGTCTCGGATCTCTCTCCAAAGGAGTCAAGTCGAGACGATCGCGGTCAAGGGTTCACAGCATAGCACGCAACCGGGTGTCCTGCACCAAGCCAGCACCAGCCAACTGCTCGCCAAAGACAGACGAGACAATCTCGCCACCCCGGACAGCAAGCACCGAAAGCAAAGAATCGCTCAGACCGTGGGTCTTCTCATTGCAACCCTGCAGCCAGATACCGGCCTGGGCACTGACCTTGGCGCCGTCCAGCGAAACCCGGTAATCACGACCGGGGTTCCATGCCGCGGCTCCGGCGGGCCGGAGCGAGCGCACCTGCTCGAGCATCTCCTCGTGCGCATCGCGCAGGTAACCCGTAGCCACCATCACGGCGTCCACATCCAGCACTTCCTTGCCCTCAGTCTCGTTCTTGACCGACTTGACATGGATGCGCATGCGGCTGCTGGGGTTGTGGTGCTCGATGCGGGCGACCTTGGTCTCAGGCAGGATGCGCTGCTGCCATTGGGTTTCGTCGGGGTTCTCGACCCGCTGCAGGTACATGTCATTGTAGATTTCTTCGATGAGTTCCAGACGGACGACGGAGTAGTTGGTTGCTTTTTCGGTGGCAATGCGCTTCTTGCGCTCGTCGATGGACATGCCGTAGAACTTGTCGACGCGCTCGGGGTTGAAGATTTCGTTGACACTAGAACATATGAATTAGCTTCAGGGTGTCTTTTTTTTTGTGGATCAAATCCATATCATGTGAAGAGAGACAAACAAGGGAGAGTCGTCACTAGGACGGAGAGCAGAGTCACGGAGGATAAGGGTGGTCCGCGAGTTGGGGTAGCGACGGTGCAGATCGTGGTAGATCTCAGCGGCGGACTGGCCACTGCCAACAACAGCAATGTTATAAGGAGCCATATCATTGTTCAGCATCTTAGGCAAAGTCGTGCAGTACTTGGACGAGTGCATGATGCGGGGGTCCTGAGGGAATCCAGGCGGCATCTTGGCCTTGCCACCAATGGCAATCACCACCTTGCGAGCGTTGCGCGAGGTAATCTCCCCAGTGCCGGTGTTACGCGACACAACCGTGAAATAATCCACGACGCCACGGGCATCAGTCTGACCCGGAACCACCTCGACCACCTCCTCGCCGTAGTTCACCACATTATCAAAGCGCTTGGCACACCAGCGCATATAATCCTCAAACTCCACGCGAGCTGGGAGGAATGTACCCAGGTTGGTAAAGTGGATTAGGCGGTTCTTGTGGTGCAGGTAGTTGAGGAATGTGAAGCTGGAGCGGGGGTCACGCATGGTCGCCAGGTCCTTGACGAAGGAGATCTGCATGCGCGAGCCGGGGACCAGCATGCCCGAGTGCCAGGCGAACTGGTTTTGCTTCTCGAGAAATGTGACCTTGGGCTTGAAGTTGGATTGCTTTGCGCCAAGGCCCGGGTCCATGGCGTCATTCAAAGCGATACCGATGGCCAACGAAGCCGGACCGAAGCCCACGCAGAGCAAGTCGTGCATCTCGTCGGCTGGGGTAGGCCGCAACAGAGACCGGCCTGTCTGAGGCTGGGTGCGTGGCACCTCGTTCAGGTAGGGAAGCTCAGACTTGATATGCTCCATGACGGGGTATGAGATCAACCTCAAAAAGTATAGGAAGAGGAAGAAAACCTTCAGAGAGGATGAGAGGAGCTTAAAAGGAGGAGCTTTCCAAGCTTTGAGAAAAGAAGGAGAAAGAAAAAAGAGCAGGGATGCGGACTTTATGTTTCAAGAGTCTTGTTGGCCCACCCTACCTGACCATATGTCCGAGAAGAATCTAAGCGGATCAGATAAAAAAAAAGCCAAGTGGATCTGGATTTTTTACTTACTCGCTTGAGTCGCCAAGTTTCGTATTTCCAAGGTTGGCGATGAATTTATCAATCAGTGTCTCCACCATTTATTATTTTCCTGCTCTTCACGCCATCTTGGGGGACTTGATTCCGGGATTTCGGAGGCTTTTGTTGCCCACTACCGCGTGCGATGGAACAATATGGGGCACTGTTTTGCGCTTTTGCGCTTTTTCGTCTTTTCGCCTTTTCGGAGGCAGGCAATTAATAATAGCGCATTCACCCGGATCGAGCAATTTACTGCCGATGTCGGGAAAAATGGGGGTCTGTCGGCCATACATAAGTGGCTGTCAACATTCCGTGTTAGTGTTTTTCTACAGACTTTCCGTTATGGCTTGGCAGACGCATTGAACTCGTGTCTGGTGGGGTTTCCTGCAGGTGGGAAAATTGCTCCGGCTTGATCTGGACGCTTAGACGATGTAATGGTCTGCCGAAAAAGGGACATTGCATACAAGACCAATGTAAAATGCAACATGCCATGCAGCTTGCATGGTGCTCAAACTCCTGAAAACTATCGAACAATAGAACAAGATATCCACGCTATCAGGCTACAATAGATTGTGTTGGCTAGCCCCAAAACCCTAACCGGGAAAATGACGAAATAAGCAACAAAGTAACGTGAATACTGGTCACGCCCAATACATAGATTTCAATACAGCAATACAGCCATACTCCAATACATGTACAATGACCGAGTCCTGCTCCACCGTTGTGCTCGGAGATAGTTTGATTCATATGATGGTGGTATGATCATCTCTCATAGGTGCGTAGATAATGCACTATACAGTAGAACTACTGTATGAGGAATGCAATATGGTTCATAGCTTCGTAGTGCTAAATGTAGGGTTGCATAGCTCTCTCTCTCTCTCTGTATGCCCAAGTGCGGATGACCGATCGGAGATACTCTCTCTGGGTTTAGGCATCTCAGGCACCCCCCTCCAACCTTTTTTCGCGCTTGGCTCGCTGAAGATCATCAAGATTCTTGCTACCCCTCTCACGCTTTGCGCTTTTTAACTCAGCGTCATTTGATTTAAAGGGCCACTTTTCGGAGTTCTTTTTCGACCAAGCGCCTGCATTAGATCCTGTGCTCCAGCCACTCACAGTGCAGGTAATAAGCAGACCCCAACTATATACGAATATGCTGGAGTGACATCCCACGCAAGAAAAAAAAATAAACGTTGAACTCGGTCATGGATCGATTCACTCAATTCCCTGTCGTCAATGACGACGGCCATGCGGTTCATGTCCTGCCATGGCAGGTCGATGCCCAACTCCCCGCAGAGCTGCTGGCTATGTCATGGGCCGTATTATTGCGTGCATTCACGACCGATGATACTCCGGTCTTTCTGTTGAACGGGAACCCGGTCAAAGCAGATTTATCGGCGCAGACTGTGCTTTCAGCAGATCTCGCCGAGGTAGCCAGTCTGTCCGTCAAGCACACGGCCGTTGTGCTGGGCGATCATCCGTCCGGACAGCCTGCGGCGTTACTGTGGACCATGGACCCCACGATGCAGTCGGGAGCACTGCATGCGACCGGTGGCATGGATCTCGGCTTCCTGCGGCAGCTAGGTCAACAGCTCAAGCAAATTGTACAGGAACAGGCTGTTCGCGCCGACATGCAAATGAGCATTCCTGTATCCGAAACGCCCACTCTATCTATTACAAATAGCGATCCCGCCACACTTCCAGGGCCACAACTACTGCATGATCTAGCAGTACGCGGTATCAATGATGCCAATCATGCTATTGAATTTCTTGCCGCAGATGGAAACATCCGCTGCTTGTCCTATGAGGCATTGGACCGGTTGTCTTCGAAGCTAGCAGGTGATATTGCCCGTGTTTCGACAACAACCGGTGGAAGCGTGGTTGTTCCAGTGCTTTTGCCCCAGTCAGTGGAGCTGTACATTTCCTGGCTAGGCATTCTCAAAGCTGGCGCCGCATTCTGCCCTCTCAACACCGATGCACCACCAGATCGCATCGAGTTCATTCTCCAGGATGTAGCTGCATCCGTGGTGATCACACAAGATGCTCTTGTATCGAAGATCCCACCGACAGAGAACCTGTCCATTCTAACAGTAGACGACCTTGAATCTAGGCCAGATGGCACAGAGCCCTGTGCCACTACATGCACATCCTCAAATTTGGCCTATGTGATGTACACCTCCGGGTCGACGGGACGCCCCAAAGGTGTTGGAGTGTCCCACCTCGCTGCGACCCAGTCACTTCTTGCTCATGATGATTTGATACCCCCATTCAAGCGATTTTTACAATTTGCGTCACCCACCTTTGACGTTTCCGTGTTCGAGGTCTTTTTTCCTATGATGCGAGGGGCCACCCTGATTGGCTCCGAGCGAGAGAATATGCTTCTCGATATCTCTCATGTGATGACCCGCATGCAAGTCGATGCTGCGGAGTTGAC
Source organism: Penicillium nucicola (assembly GCF_028828085.1). Classification (NCBI taxonomy): domain Eukaryota; kingdom Fungi; phylum Ascomycota; class Eurotiomycetes; order Eurotiales; family Aspergillaceae; genus Penicillium; species Penicillium nucicola. The sequence continues at coordinate 2,743,360 of NW_026643126.1, read as the reverse complement.
TCCTACAGTAGCAGGTGAGCTACTACGCACGCGAGCCGCGGCGCCTTCTCTTCGTGTGCTCCTGACTATCGGTGAAATGCTCACCAGACACGTGGTGGATGAGTTCGGTCAGTCTGAAGGCAAAGATGGCATTCTTCATGGCATGTACGGGCCCACCGAGGCAGCCATTCATTGCACTGCTGCCACCCATTTCCAAGCCAAAGATCGCGTGAACATGATTGGAAAGCCGTTCAAGACAGTTTCAGCATACATCATGTCTCTCCCTTCAGACGACGCTTCCTCCAGTGAGCTTTCCATGCTTCCACTCGGCCAGATTGGAGAGCTCGTGGTGGGTGGTCCTCAACTAGCGGATGGCTATATCAACCGCCCCGAAGAGAATGCCAAAGCGTTTATTGATAGTCCGTTGTACGGTCGACTCTACCGGACAGGTGACAAAGCCCGCATGCTTCCAAACGGAGACATCGAATGTTTCGGTCGAATCTCCAGCGACCAAGTGAAATTGCGAGGCCAGCGTATTGAACTGGGCGAGATAGAGCACGTTATTGCCAGAACCGAAGGCGTTCGCAGTGCTGTGACTATCGTTATTGGCGGCAATTTAATTGCTTTTGTCCTGGTCACCGGACAAGGAACGACTGACCGTGCTATTCGAGATGTCTGCCGCCAGCTTCTACCACGATTTATGATTCCTGGAGAATTTGTAATTGTGGATCAATTTCCTCAACTTCCTTCAGGCAAGGTTGACCGCAAGACGTTGGAAGCTGACTTCCTGCGCAACCGTAGCACAGCTCAGTCTTTTGACGAGGAGCTTGGCCGGGATGCAAAAGAAGAGGCAATTATGTCATGTGTGATTGATGTTCTCGGTCGTCGACTCGCATCTGCAGAGAGTTTGGCATCGGCAGGGCTTGATTCGCTAGGTGCGATCCGTCTAGCGTCCCACCTTTTGGGTGCGGGAATCCGTATTGAGGTGGCAACCCTGCTTGAAGCGGATTCTGTAGATGGAATCTGGCAGCTTTCTACAATGCTGGAAGGCTCTGGTTCTACCGGAGATACCCAGGCAGTCCTTGAACCGATTTTGCAGCTTGTCTCGAATGCAGGTGCAGCAAGGGTTGAACACTTAGGGTTGTCTCCACAGGTCTCAGAGGTCGTTCCGTGTAGCCATATCCAACAGGCGATGGTTTTGGAGACTGTACGCAACAGCAAAGCCTACTGCAACTGGATCGAGCTGGAATTCGAGCCCTCGATCGGTTCAGCCTCTCTAAAAAATGCTTTTGCTCAACTTGTTCAGCACAATGAGATTTTGCGCTCCGGGTTCGTGGAAATCGGCCTCAAGGATCAGTTGTATGGTCGATTCGTTTGGAATGCAATTGATGAGCATATCAGTGAACAAGCAGATCTTGACTACAATGTGTCATTAGGTGCGGGTCACGATGTATTGAACCCATTCAGAGTCCAGATCAAGGAGGAGAAGAGCCAACTCCGAGTCGTCGTACATATTCATCATGCGCTGTATGATGGATGGTCATGGCAACTGATTTTGAACGACCTTCGCGATATCTTGTCCGGGGGTGAAATTGCCTTAAAGCATCCTTACAATATCGTCACGAACTTCTTCCTCGAGCACAAGCTGGACAAATCAGCAACAGAATCTTTGACCTATTGGCGCGACCAGCTCCAAGGACTATATCCTGCTAGTTTTCCCAACTTCCAAGGGAAGATTGATGTACCACCAACTACTCAGCAAACCACCCGCATACTTGAAGTTTCCGTTTCGAAACTCAACGAAATCACTCAGCATCTCCGCATCAGTCGACAAACAATATTCCAAGCCGCCTTTTGCTACATCCTCTCATCTTATCTTGGCACAGACGACGTGACATTTGGAACCGTCTTCTCGGGCCGTACACTCCCCGTGAAAGGGATAGAAACAGTCCTCGGACCATGCATTAGAACCTTACCAACACGTATGAATCTGACTAAGATGCAAGACGTGACAGACCTCCTCCTAGCCATCCAGAACATGAACCGCAAGTCCCTTGAGCATGGCAGCTTATCATTGCAAGACATCAAGAAAGCATCTGGTATCGAGCCAGATCGCAACCTCTTCGATACGACTGTTGTGTGGCAAGAAAGCATTTGGTCCGATGATCAGCGAGACTCGCCATTCAAAGAAGTCAATGCAGCAGAGTTCTTGGAATTTGCGCTTTTGTTAGAGTTTGAGCCTCGACCTGATTGCATCTTTGCCCGGGCAACTTATCTGCAGTCCATCTTGCCATTGGAGCAAGCTACTCTTCTCCTGGAGCAGATTGATTCTGTGGCTTCAACTTTGATCGATAATGTTCAACTTCCAATCGAGAATATTCGCTCTTTTCTGCCTTCATCAACATTGTCTGTTCTTAATGCAGCTGCAGTCGAGCAAGTCACACTTCCAAGCCTGGCGTCCGGAGTCGAGAAAACTGCCACGACCAATCCAAGTCTGGTAGCGCTCGAGTTGATGCTTTCAACTCGAGACACTACCACCCCGTCGATTGAACGCGTGACATATGCTGAACTGAACACTCGCGCCAATCGTCTGGCGCATCACTTACATCATGTCGGTGTTACTCACACTGACCTGATTGGTGTTCTCTTGAGCAACTCGGTTGACTTTTATGTTGCGGTTCTTGCGGTCGCCAAATCGACTGCTGGTCTTCTCCTTATTCCTCATGCCACCTCGCAGGTTGTTAAATCTGCTCTGTCTACAACAGAGTCCAAATTATGCATTGTTGACTCAGAATCCGTGCAGAGATTTGATTTAGATTCTGTGTCTTCTGTCCAACAGATCTCTGTTTCTTCGTCGATGTATCCCTGTCATTATGACAATCCTCCGACTGTCGAGGAAGGGTCTGATGTGGCCTATGTTGAGATCACTTATAACAGTGACTCCATAGATGATGTTGTTATTTCTCGTCGTAATCTGGAGAGCAGCATAAAGGCTCTTTCGGAGGTATACCCAACGCCGGCTGGTTCAAAGATCTTATCCATGGCTCCCTCTGGATCGGGCGGTAAGTTTTGATAGAAATACCAACCCCAAGGAATTATCTGCTAACTTTCAATAGTCTCGATTTTTGAGACATTTTTTGCCTGGCATAATGGCATGGCACTTTGCTCAATTTCCTCCGAGCATGATGTTGTGCAAGCTGCTCAAGAAATGGCCATCACGCATTTACATATGACACCCACGCTGGCGTCTCGTGTTAGCCCGAAGTCTATGCCAAGTGTCAAGTATCTACTAACTTCGGGCGAAGAGCTAACCCCCAATGTTCATCAGAACTGGGGCAAGAAAGAGATCTACCAAACCTACAGCTCTGGTGCAATTGCTCATATTTGCGCCATCTATCCTAATGTCAAAGATTCAGCATCTCTCCGAAACATTGGAAAGCCACTGAATAACACCTCTGCTATGATTGTGGCAGATCAAGAATCATTCTCTCTTCTTCCTCGCGGTGCCATTGGAGAGCTTTGCTTTGGTGGTGATCAAGTTGGACGCTCCCTGTCGAACTCCAATTCCTCCTATGCAGCGAAATTCATTGAGCACCCTCAATACGGGAAGCTTTACAGAACAGGCGATTTTGCTAGGCTTCTTCCTGATGGAACCATTCTCCTCCAGAAAAGAGGCGGTACAAGCCTCCGAGCTCAGCTCATTGGTATTGATGAAGTTGCCCATTCTCTTTTGTCTGTTTCAGATATTCGCGAATCTGTGAGCATGATTTTGGATAGCCCGGCACGGAGCCAACAATATTTGGTAACATTTTGGATTCCTTCTGAATCCGCGGGGCCTGTACAAAGTGAAGATGTCACGACCAACCTCTTCAAGGAGCTTGGCAAAAAGCTTCCTTCATCGAGCATGCCTTCACTCCTCATTCCAATTGACGAAATTCCTCTCACCCGCTCCAACAAGACTGATTTCTCCGTATTAAAGCGACGGGTGGAACAGCTAGAGCCAGAGGCGCTTGCTATGTTTTCGTCGAAATCCATTTCCGATGATTCTGACAACAGCTTTACCGAGCTTGAGCAGACAATCTCGTCGGCTCTATCCGCAGTCACTGGCGCTGAGCAAAGCAACATCCGCAAACACACATCATTCTATAGACTGGGATTGGACTCCCTTTCTGCCGTATCCTTTTCTCGTAAGCTGCAAGAAGCTGGCTGTGGAAGACTGATGGTTTCCACAATTCTCCGCCATAGCTCTATCGCCCAGCTTGCAGCAGTCATTCCTCCCATGATCAACGAAGATCAGCCAGAGCAGGTCGAAGCACACCAGCCTCCAGCGGTGTTTGACGAGACCTTCATTCACCAAGTAGAAGGTGAATACAGCGCTGCAGCTGCCTCTGTTCAGAAGATCTATCCTTGTACACCCCTACAAGAGGCTATGCTTGCAGCTGAGTCTGGAGACCACTCGGCATACTTTAATCATCTCCTGCTTCTTGTGAACACTGATGCCGACGCTATGAGAGCTGCTTGGGCTCAGATGATGCAGCGACATGACATTCTCAGAACTTGTTTTATGCAGACCAATGACAAACGATTTGCGTATGCTCAGGTCGTGCTGGACAGCTCGGCGTTGCCCTGGTCTCATATCGAGATTTCCACCGACAGCCAACTAAATGATATGATTAAGGAAAGCAAGTCTAGCTTCGAGGGTCTCTCTCCAATCAACGGCAAATTGCCATACTCCTTGACATTTATCACGGAGTCCACTACACAGAAGGCGCATCTGCTGCTTTCAATTCATCATGCTCTCTATGATGGAGAGGGAATTGCTCAATTATTGAACGAGGTTCAGCAGTCACTTTCAAATAAGGAATTACCGGTTGCTACTCCGTTCTACCGGTTCATTGACTATATGACATCTGTGGATCATGAATCGTCTGACAAATATTGGGACGACTACTTGTCTGGTTTTTCACCAACTCTTCTACCAATGACCTCCGCCAATGGAGACGAATCGGCCTCTCAACAATATCACACAACTTACAAGGCGTCTTTTTCATCTTTCAAACAACAATGCAAGGAGCTCTCTGTGACTCCCTTGAACATATTCCATGCAGCATGGGCCCGGCTTCTCGCCCTTTACGCCAATTCTTCCGACGTCACTTTTGGAAATGTATTCAGTTGCCGAACCGTTCCCGTAAATGGTGCAGATCGGATAGTCGGACCTTGCTTCAACACCCTCCCCATCCGAATCAAATTTCCTTCCACCGCGACAAATATTGATATCATGAAGTTGTCGCAAAAGAGCAATAGCGATATTTTGCCTCATCAACTCAGTCCGCTGCGACGCATTCAGCGGCGCATCCTTGGCGGAGGTTCTTACCTCTTCGATAGTCTGCTCATTTTCCAGAACGGCAACATTGGTCTGGATTCCCAAATTTGGGAGCTTCTTCAAGACGAAGGGAATATGGGATTTCCTTTGATATGCGAGATTATTCCCGATGAAAGAGAAGATAAGATCCAGATCTGTCTTCATTTCCAGTCGTCACATATCTCCCAGGTTATTGCTGAAACCATTGCCGCTCATTTCGTGACTCTCATTGAACATTTCATTCAATACCCCTCTGCTCAAGCATCTGATAAGAGAATACTTGGGGTGGATATCCCCAAAGTCTTTGAGCAAAAGCAGTCTTCGACGATGAACACGGTGAGACCCTTGAATACTTCCCGACAGACTCGCCCCTGGTCCGCCCAAGAAAGTACAGTGCGCGACATTCTCTGTGAATTTTCTGATGTTGAATCAAACGACTTATCCCCGGATTCAACCATCTTCCAGCTTGGTCTGGACAGTATCAATGCTGTTCAAATAGCTGCCAAGTTGCGTGGAATGAGGTATAAGATCTCCTCCGGTGAGATTCTTGAGGTAGGCACTTGAGCCAGGCCGAAGTCGCTTCTATTGAATTAACGAAACTAACTTGACTAGGCTGCTTCCATCGGCCAAATTGCTGCTCTTCTCACCTCTAGTGAGAAAAATGTCACGGAAGCCGAGTTCGACTTTTTGTCATTCCAGAACCAACATTTACAATCTGTTTGTGAGCAGCTTGAAATTTCCTCGGATAATGTGCAGGCTCTGCGCCCCTGCACACCAGTTCAAAATGGCATGCTCGCCATGTTCACGCATTCGCATGGTGACGTGTACTTCAACCGAATGTCTTTGAAGTTTTCAACGCCCTTGAATAGACATCTTCTCAAGGCAGCCTGGTCTACGGTGATGGCTCGCCATGAGATGCTTCGTACTGGTTTTGTTCAGTTACGCGATCATCAACATCCATTTGCTATGATCACATATCCCGAGAATATCGAACTGCCCTGGCATGAGACCACAGCATCTTGTATTGAAGCAAACCAAGTGTTGAATAATCTCCACCGTCCTCCTTGGAGCATTGAGGTTTCAGCTGAAGAAAGTCTTACAGTTCTGCATTTCTCTGCACTGCATGCTATGTACGATGCCCAGTCTCTTTCTGCTATTTTCGCAGATGTCAGAGCAGCATATGAGAACAAAACACTATCTACCCTTGCTCCAATCACCACAACCCTCGGGCCCATCCTACTTGAAAGCAAGAGTCAAACCCAATCTGCACAAGGCTTTTGGCAAGATTTAGGTCCAGAGGTTCACTCCTCCAAATTCCCCGATCTTCATCCCATCCGCAGCGACAAGCGTAAACTTCTCAGCACATCTGTTCGCTGCACATACCCGCGCAAGGTACTCGAAGATGCTTGTCGGAGTATTGGTGTGACTCTTCAGGCAGCCGGCCAAGTTGCATGGGCTAGGTTGCTTTCTGCCTACACTGGAGAGTCGAATGTTACCTTTGGCACTGTTCTTTCAGGCAGAAATCTTTCCACCGATGCACAGAATGCTATATTCCCATGTTTAGTGACTGTTCCAACCCCTCTTTGCATCGAGGGTTCTAACCGGGATCTTCTGGATCGCAATTTGAAACGGAATGCGCTATTTGTCAAGAATCAATTCGCGCCGCTCTCACATGTTCAACGTTGGGTCGGTAGCGACGAAGCTCTCTTTGATACTCTATTTGTCTACCAAAAGTTCGCTTCGGATGACACCGAGGTTGACGGATGGAATGTCGTTGATGAAGAGACGAGGATTGATGTAAGTGGGCACTGCATTTCTAGCAAAATCCCCCCTTCTGCGATGTCGAGCTAATTTTTCTCTAGTACCCTGTCTCTATTGAGTTGATTCCACACCCAACGGACTTCGAGATCCAACTGAGCTACCGTAGTGATATCGTGCCCCCGGAGCAAGCTCACATCCTTCTCAGCCAGTATGACAAATTGTTGGAAGATGTCGTCTTCCATCCGAATCATATTTCCACCGATTATGCATCTGTGGGTGGCGACCTTCTCTCAGTGACACCAGCCAAAGAAGCACCCATTCCAACCACGGTCTCCCTGCTGCACCAGTTTGTTGAGGTCAACGCCGTCAAAATTCCCGAGAAGATTGCTTTTGAGTTTGCTTATGGGGACACTGCAGAGAGTCTACAGAAGAAATCTTGGACTTATCGCCAGTTCAATGAATGTGGAAATCAAATCGCACATTTCCTGCAGGCTAAGGGAGCTGTTCCTGGTGGGATGATCGGTATTTGCTTTGACAAGTCCCCTGAAGCATCTATGGCCATTTTGGGTATTTTAAAGACAGGCTGTTCGTACTTGGCTATTGATCCCGGCGCTCCCATTTCCCGCAAGCAGTTCATGCTGGAAGATTCCGGTACCAAGATTTTGCTCTGCAATGAGTCCAAGTTATCCGACTTAGTGGAGCTCTCGGGTGTGGATGTTCAGGCATTGGATGAACCTGGTCTACTGGATAGCATCTCAACCGCTGATGTGTCACTCATCCGCGCAATCAGGCCAGATGATACCTCTTATTGTCTGTATACTTCTGGTACTACTGGAACACCCAAGGGATGCGAGATCACACATGACAATGCCGTACAAGCAATGCTAGCTTTCCAAAGGCTGTTCGCAGGCCATTGGGATGAAGATTCCCGGTGGTTGCAATTCGCATCTTTTCATTTTGACGTCAGTGTTTTGGAACAATACTGGAGTTGGAGTGTTGGTATTTGTGTCACATCTTGTCCCCGAGATCTTTTGTTCGAGGATCTACCAGGCACAATCCAGAAACTTCAAATCACACACATCGATCTCACGCCCAGTTTGGCAAAACTGGTTCACCCAGATGAAGTCCCCTCACTCTGTCGGGGAGTCTTTATCACTGGTGGCGAGGCTTTGAAGCAAGAAATCCTCGATGCCTGGGGCAAACATGGCGTTATCTACAACGGGTACGGGCCGACAGAGGTGACTATCGGATGCACAATGCTGCCTCGCATGTCTGCCAATGACAAGGCCTCGAACATCGGGCCCCAGTTCGATAATGTTGGCTCATATGTCTTCCGTCCTGGTACAATCACACCAGTGCTACGTGGTAGTATTGGTGAACTTTGTGTCTCGGGACCGCTTGTCGGAAAAGGCTATCTCAATCGCGCAGAGCTCACGAAAGAGCGATTCCAAACTCTACCCGAGTCTGGAGACCGTATTTACCGTACTGGTGATCTGGTCAGGATCTTGCACGATGGAAGCTTCCAATTCCTTGGTCGAATTGATGACCAGGTTAAACTACGTGGACAGCGTCTCGAGATTGGGGAGATCAACGAAGTGATCAAGCAGGCTACACCTGAATTAAATGAGGTTGCTACTCTGGTTATCACACATCCAACTCAAGCCAAGGATCAACTTGTCTCTTTCTTCACCACTTTATCATCAAATGGGGATAAGAAATCCCGCAAAGTCGGTGTACAGGTTCGATCCTCAGATGATGACCGTATCCTCCTCTCAAAGATCAAGAACGCTTGTCGCACTCACCTTCCCGGGTATATGGTGCCAACACATATCATCCCAATGACTCGATTTCCTCTATCAGCCAACAACAAGGCAGATATGAAAGTCTTGAAAAGTATCTATCAAGAGCTTCCATTGGAAGATATTCAAAATTTGAGTTCTATGGGTGTCGACCTACCCACCGACAACGTACTCGAACGGCAGCTTGTTTCCGTTCTTGCAAAGTTCATTGGCTTGTCTGATACGGAGATATCTTCTTGGTCTAGTATTTATGAAATGGGTCTTGATTCGATTTCTGTTATTGCTTTCTCGAGGAGTTTGAGAGAGGCTGGGCTCTCGCAGGCTCAGCCTTCTATCATCATGAAAAATCCTACCATCGCTGGAATGGCCTCTGCTCTGCAGACTTCTACTCCATCTACTTTCTCAATTGAAACCCTTCAGCGAAACGCCAAGCAGCATATTGAGGCTTTCGCACAGAAGAACTCTCATAATGTGATTGAACACCTTGGAGTTCTAAACGATGATGTTGAAAGGATTGCGCCTTGTACTCCTCTTCAAGAAGGTATTATCTACCATTATCTTTCCAGTGATACACCATTGTACTGCTCGTCTTTCACCTTTGAGCTTGACTCCTCTGTCGACTTTGAAGCCCTCAAGACGGCTTGGGGTCAAACTCAGCAAGACGTTCAAATGTTGCGTGCTCGATTTTCGCCATCCCCAGATGGCTATGCTCAAGTTATCCTGAAGAAAGACGCGCTTTCTTGGGCCTTTGATACGGTCGAAACTGAAGCAGAAATTGAGAGTCTTCGTAAAGGGCGACATGAACAATGGACAGCTCGACTTGATAGTCTCTCTTCCAATTTGTGGGAAGTTGGAGTCATCAGCTGCTCAACTACATCAGTGATGTATTTGAACATCTTCCACGGTCTCTACGATGGAACCAGCCTGACTTTTATTTTTGAGTCTGTTGCCGAGAACTATCTAAGCAAGAAAGGTCTGCCGCGTTGCGATTTCCTTGATGTTCTACACTTAGGGCCTCTTTGCAAAGACCCTGCTGCAAAGGAATTCTGGAGAGAGCATTTGGCAGATTGTAACAATCGGCCTTTAGTCACAAACGGACAAGAAAGCACACCAATCCTCCACAAAGCTCAAATTAATGCCACGGAGCAGGTCGACCAGCTTCGTCGTTCCCTCAATGTAACCGAACAAGCTGTCCTCCATGCTTGTTGGCTCTTGACTCTACAGCAGCAATACTCATTTGTGCCACCACTTGGTATCATCGCCTCGGGTCGGACAATCGATGTCCTAGGCATTGAAAATGTGATCGGACCACTATTCAATACTGTCCCAAGCAATGTCCAACTAACTGGCTTGGAGACATGGTCCGATGTTGCGCGGCGTTGTCATGAGTACCAGGTGTCCATGATGCCCTTCCAGTACACTGCACTGCGAGATATTGTGAAATGGCTCGGTAGAAGCCCTGAAGAGCGACTCTTCGACTCCATGTTCGTTTTCCAAAGGGACAATGATGACGACGAAGTTTTGTCAAAGAGTCTTTGGTCTACAATTAATTCAGAGGCTCAGCATGAATATCCTCTTGCATTTGAGATTGTGCGTCATGGTACACGGTCATTCACGGCTACTCTTGCTGCGAAGAGCAACGTCGTATCATCCGACGATGCCCAGCTACTTCTTTCCAAGTTCGAACAGATCTTATTCGAATTTGCGCAAGATTCAAACAAGAGATTGCCTGAGCTAGACGGGGTCTTACATGCACCAGTCGTAACCAATGGCCAAATCAAGGGTGACCGCGAGTCTTTCAGAGCTCCTGAACAAACCAATGGCGCTCTCTTTGAATGGACTTCTCACGCATCCACTATTCGCGACATCATTGCGATTCTTGCTGGGGTGGAGCCTGAGTCTATCAGCGAGGAAACATCCATCTTTGAAATCGGACTTGACAGCATTGATGCAATCAAGATATCCTCGCGCCTGGGTAAAGCCGGAATTAAACTCCCTGTCAGCTCCATCATGCGCCACCGTACAGTGAAGGCCATGAGCAAGCAACTCTCAATGACAAACGGGCACCATAAAAACGGGGCACAGCCTTTGCTCGGTCAAATGGAGAAGTCTTTGACCAAGTTCCTTGAACAGGAAGGGCTTCTTCTTCCGCGCGTTAGGCGAGTTCTACCGGCCACTCCTATTCAAGAAGCTATGGTTGCTGAAATTGCTGCATCTGGATACAAGCATTACTACAATCATGAAATACTTCAGCTTGAGCCTGAAGTGGACATTGGAAAGATGGAACAGGCGTGGCGAGCCGTTGTCAGAGCTCACCCTATACTCCGAACCTCGTTTGTTGAAATTTGGGATCCAAATATTGCAGTATCCTACGCCCAAATCATCCAGGATGAGGATTGCTTTGATGTTCAAACTGTTCATTTGCATGGTTTGTCCGTGGATACCATCATAGAGACCCAGCGGTCAAGGGCCCGCCATGAACTCGCGAGCCGCCCCTTGCTTAGCATCACCATCGCGCTAGAAGGGGACAAGCGGTACCTTGTTTTGTCAATCTCACACGCTCTTTATGATGGCTGGTCGATCAATTTGCTCCATGAGGATGTTGCCAAGTCCTACGCGGGCGAGGATTGCAGTCGCCCATCTTCCGATGACATCCTCGAGCAAATTATTGAATCCTCTGGTGATCAAGCGTTCAAGTTCTGGAGAGCGACGCTATCAAATTTCACACCAGCGTCCTTTTTGCCGATGGAACATGCTGGTAGTGACCCAGCTGTCATCCACCGAGCAGAGCATTCGTTCTCCATTCCGCTTTCCAAGGCAGAGTCATTTTGTAAACTCCATGGCATCACTCTCCAAGCACTTTTGGTCACCTGCTGGTCTCTCGTTCTTGCTACTCATGTTCAAAAGCTGGATGTAGTCTTTGGCCTGGTCCTGTCGGGTCGAAATGTGGCCCAGTCCGAGCATGTGATGTTCCCAACGATGAATACAGTGGCCATGCGTGTCATTCTTCATGGATCCCGTTTAGAGCTCGTGAAGTATGTACAGGAAGCTCTGCTCATGATGGCTGAGTACCAGCATTTCCCACTTCGGCGCGCACGACCAGACACAGGGTCGAAGCAGCTGTTTGATACACTTTTCATCTATCAAAAGAGACCAGTTGAAGAATCCCAGCCTGGGTCTGTGCCGGCTTTGTACAAGCCCACTGGTGGAGATGCGAATGTTGAATATCCTGTTTGTGCTGAAATCGAGGGAGTTGGACAAGAGCTTGTTGGTCGTGTTGCATGTCGAGGTGATGTGATGGGACATGAAGATACCCTTGTGCTTTTGGCCCAGATGGCAGATGTCGTTTCGTCCATCGTCGATCAGTCAGCGGAAAAGACGATCGAATCCATTGACAAGGGTGTGAGTGTCTGTGGACTTCCATCTTTTGATGATGTTCCCGCTCAGGGTATTGAGAATGCGCCGCTGCGACCAGCCTCAAATCAATCCAAATGGTCGTCAGTTGAGTCTAAGATTCGCAATATTCTCTCTGCGGTCTCTGGTATACCAGAGGGCTCTATTACAAAGAGCTCGACTATTTTCGAGCTTGGACTGGACAGTATCAGTGCCATCAAGGTCGCTGCGCTTCTCAAGAAACAGTCGATTAGGCTCGCTGTCAGTGACATGCTTAGGGCTGGTACAATCGAGAATATGGCTGAAGTTGCCAACAACAGCCAAACAGAGTTCTCAATCACGAACCTACCAAGCATCCTTGACAAGTCGCTTGATGGTATAGATGTGGAAGCCTTATTACAGTCGCATGGCATTGATTCACAGCGAGTGAGGAAGGTATTCTCTGCAACTGCAGGACAGTCCTATTTCCTTTCAATGCACACTTTGAATCCAGAGGTTTTCTATCCAGAATTTTACTACATGGCATCACGGCAATTGAGCCGGCAAGCACTTGACAGTGCCTGGACTCGTGTCATCGAGCAAACACCGATGCTTCGAACAGCATTCCTCCCTGTCCACGGGCCTCAGCTTGTGCCGTACATTCAGATCGAGCTTGAGGCGGTGCACATTCCTATCATCTGGCATTCCACACCCGATCAACTCGTTTCAGAAAATTCTAGGAAAGAATTTGGGGCTGTGCCGGTCGCACTGCGTGCTTGTCAAACAACAAAGGGCACGGCGCTAAATCTGCAGATTCACCACGCGCTGTATGACGCTGTCAGTCTCCCACATATTCTGAGCAGGCTTGTCGCTCAATGCAGTCAAGATGAGGCTATTCAATCACAGCCTGACCTTGACCTCTCGCATCTCGTGGCGTTCCAGCATGTTCATTCGCCGGTTCACATTCGGCGTCAATTCTGGCAAAAATATCTAGGCCAAATCCCAACTCACCAGACGACAAAGCGAGTGAATGACTTTGGCTCTGTGCAACAGTACTACCGACCGGGTCTTGTACCCAGCATGGCCTGTGTCGAAAAGGTTGCTAAGCGTCAAGGGCTAAGCATTCAAACCATTTTCCTAGCCATCTATGCTCGAATTCATGCGCAGAACTTTCGCACATCTGAAACAGCTGGCCACGATGAATCTGGCAGGCGCTTAACGATTGGTCTTTACCTTGCTAATCGATCGCATTCCATCGAAGGCCTTGCAGAATCTGTCATTCCCACCGTCAATATCGTTCCACTGCGATTGGATGACAAATTTAGCGACACAAATGACAGCCTACTCGAAGCCGCCCGCAGAATTCAAACCGAAATCAATGAGATCAGTCGAGTGGAATACTCGGGCGTATCTCTCCTGGAGATTGCCGAATGGACCGGAGTCCACATTGATACCTGCGTCAATTTCCTGCGACTTCCAGAGGATGAATTGCCTAGCAACGAGACTAAGTTTTCTCTGTCCGCGATTCAACGCGAGGAGTTGTCAAGACTGAGCGGGGCCGAATCCACGCCTGCAACGCAGACCGAGACCCAGATTAATGGCAATGGTGCAGCGCCACCGGGTCCAGCCGAGAACAAGCACCCGAGCGCCCCAACGGCGGCTAATGAAACTGTCTACCAGGTAAGACTGCCTGCATTTGACAATGACAACTGGTCAGTACTGCAATTGCTAACGGTTTTAACAGCCAACAATCGACGTCGAAGCGGCGATTCGCGATGGTCGGTTGGACTTTGGACTGTTCGCGCCCGAGAGTCGGCTGAGCTCCGACTGTGCCGAGTGCATGATCGACGCTATGCGACGGGAGATGGATGCATTGGTGACAGGCTTCGAACTGTAGAACCATATGGGAGGAGCAAGGAGGGTAGGAAGGGATGAGAAGATCAAGAAGTATGAAGACGGTGTTCCCACGGAGATTGTATATGGGTTTTCTCTTTTGGTGTTACTGGAGTTCTGACTTCTCATACGGGGTATCTCCTTTCCTGTGCATATTATTTGCTTTTCTAGAGAAATCGATGTGTATGTTGTGGCTTCAGAAATCTATGTATCGAGTTTGTATGAGATGAAGTCATGATTTGATAACTGGCGGCGGGACCCACGAACGGGACGGGCAGATCCCGGGCTAGGAACACACGGGAACAAGGACTTTGTGTCAGTGAGTCTATATGTGCATTGCACCGCCAGAAAAGGGGGCCATTACAAGGTATAGGAAAGGCAGGATTGGGATATAGGGTTTCAAGGCACTGTAGAGAGTACAGCTACGGTACCGCCATGAGCCTCCCATACAGTACACGCTTTCAACTATACGCCTCCACCAGTCAGTCCATCCACTCGGACACCACCCGGGTGGGTAGACTTCTCTCATTCCGGATCCCCGAACAGAGACGGGTCAATCAGATTGAGGGATTCCAGGCGTGTGAGTGGGCTAGTCAGGCTCATGGGGCAGCCCATCATGCAAGGGCGATGGTTCGCGTGGTTTATACCAGTCTGAAACTTTGTGTACTTGGGGATACGCAGTGCCCCAATGTACAGCCGGAAATAAATATGCACCAGGGTGTTATGGGGAATATGGATTGTGGCGTTCAGTCTCTGCAGGGGCCGTGCGAATTCACGCGCATACCCTCTAGAATTCTAGGACGGGGGATCCGAGCTATGCATGAAAAACAAGAAAAGAAGAAGCAAATATAGATACAACCTATAAACCCCAGAAGGTATTCACAAGGAGAGCCAAAGTGAGGTTGGATGTTGCAGTTGATGTTTTGCATGCTTACCTAAGTTATTTGTTTATGTCACAATTCACGCGTCACCCTAATCCACTTTGGGCCTTGGACGATCAACAACGCGACTCCGCGTTAATGAGACCAGCCTTCCATTAAGCATTCTTCACTCCGTATTCCCTCCCTATATTGACACTCCTTCGGTCAACGCCGTGGCCCCTCGAACGATCCGTTTTATTTTATTGCTTCCATCTCACATACCACACTTCCTGGATCATATCAGTCTATCGCACCCCCCCTCTATCTCGCCCTTCCGCCCTCGTGGAGCCCAACTATCGCGGAAACAACAACCCCCCCCTTACACCTTTTGGGGCCAGCACCATCAACACCGCCCTAATCACGCGAATGTGTGTCTCTGAAACATTCCGGGACTCACGCGAAAAATAGGACCATAAAGTGAAACACCTCACGCGTGTTGTGTGTTTTGCGCCCTCTCCCCGCGTAGGCGCATGGGAGGGTCAACAGTGAATTCCTCAGGTGCAATGAGTGGATGACTTGATCAGCCTTTTCCATACGTGTTGCCACTTGCACCTTCCTCAGCATTCCAAGCGCGTGCCTTCCTAATCCTTGACTCAAACTTCACTGCCTTTGCTCTTTGGAGAGTTGGCCTGAGTCTGCGATCTCAAGTCACCTTCATCTGATTTTACTTGGAGCTACTTTTTTCCAAGTCTCTTGCCTAGAGCAAGAAAAAAAGTGAGAGATCCGCGACGCGCTTCTCTGTTCTGCTTTTATTACGCGGCAAGTCGTGGACACATTCTCCCCGATCATGGTTGCAACCTTCTCGCCGCACCGGGACTCGGGCGGCACACTGCATCTGCCTCATTCGGGGATTCATCATGTTGATGCCAGCTCTGCTATTCGCCAACTAAGACGCTCGCTGTCGCGTTCTCCTTCCAAAAGCTCAAACTTCTTCCTCAACACGCGTACTCAGTCTCCCTCCAAATCTGCCTACATTTCCTCTCCATTGTCGCCATCACGTCGGGCCTCTCAGAACAACTTCGTTCTTTTCCCATCCTCGCATCAATCTCCTCTTGCTGTACCTTATCCTCCTAGTGCGAAAATCTCTCGACCGGCCATGCGTCGCCGCACGTCACCCCGCAGTCCGCCAAAACGCGTTCTGAGCGTGTCAACAGACGGCGGCAACGCGACTCCAGCGCAACCCATTATGCTCCCGGGTGACGAAAATGCTCTGACGCTCGACGACCTTATGCCAGAAAGTACCACCCCGGACAGTCCCTGTTTTATCAACACTCCATCGGCCCCCCAAGGGGAAACAACATTTGCGCCGCGATCAACATTATCGCGTATCGAGAAACGACGAAGTGGGACTTTCGGGGCCATCGCGACTGGCAGTCCTTTGAAGCGCAGCGACGGAATTATGAATTTGGACCAGGCATCGCGAGGGAGCCCCTCTGCGAAACGGCGTAGCGTGCACACGCCAACTTTCACCAATGATTTCAGTATCTTTGACAACGATGATGACGAGGATGAGAATACCACCCCATGTGGATCTCCAGGAAACGATATTCCATCGTTCCCCACGCCAGTCCAACCCCACAGTCCCTTCGCAACGATTCCCAAGCGCTCATCTTCTTTACGCCGCTCTACCCTACAGCAACGAGGCGAGCGTCCTCTTTTTGGACGACCCAGAGCATTGGGTGACTCGCCTGAAGAATCTCCGGCTGGTACTCCATTGACTGTTAGGCCTCGCAACTCTTTTGATAGCAGTCTTTTCCAGCCAGGCAGCGAAAACATCTTCTCTCCCCGACCACCAGCTAGCCCTCTCTTCGCACCTAACCCTCCTGCCAGTATTATCAATGCTCAACCACCTCGGCCTGCTGCCCATCCTCTATCTCGCACTATCACTCAATCCTCTTCGGGATCAAGTCTCGATGATTCGCCTACGCATGAGCCTGTTCACAACCCTCGACCGATGTTCAACTTCTCAAAGTCCCTTCCCGCCGGAGCTACTCGTCCAGCTCCCGTGCGTCGAATTACACGAGAGGATTCATCAGAAAACTTTGCTACCCCAGAGAACTACAAGTTGGTCAAACCATTACCAGCGGCATTCATGTCAACCGGTCTCATCTCCAAGAAGAACCGCAATGCCGAGGAGAACGGTCCTGGTTTTAATAAGAGTATGCCTGATACACCGTGCAAACGACCTGTCAACATGTTCGCATCTGGCGCGAATCCGACAGATCGACTCTTTGACAAGTCACGCCTGGTTCACCAGTCAGAGTCTGTCTCCGCCTCGCCCTTCAATCCTCCCACTGTGTCGCGCCCCAAGGGAGGGCCCTTTGGTCGAGGCATGGGCATCTTTGGCAACAACTTCAACCGACCCGAGGCCTCGCGCCGGGGAAGCTTCGTCAGCATTGATGGTGACGATCTTGTGGCTCAATCGCCCTCTTCCCGACATGATAGCCAAAATCTTAATGACTCCGACTTTCCTCCTACTCCCACCAAGCAACCTTTCCTGCCTTCTCGCACCTATCCTCCCACCACCTCTCAAATGCCTTCTCTAGAGCGATTCTCTGAGACTGCCAGTCCATTGCACGAGAAGTTCCTGCAGGCATCGCCTCACACTCCCCGCGACCAGTTCTTCCCTCCTGACCCAAGCGGCTTATCGATCTCAGTTCCCAACGACCATTCTGTGCAGCTAGAGCACGAACTCCCTGCTACACCAACTGGCCCTCGCGACTCTTGGTCGTCACTCCGACGACCCAGTCTGCAAATCAGCGGCTATCACGCCCCAGATGTAGATCCAAGTCTTAGCTCCCGCTTTGACAGCGTTGAGCTTATTGGCACTGGTGAATTTTCCCAAGTATATCGCGTTGCACAGCCTCACGATGCCTCTTTCCCTTCTGTGTTCTCTCTTCCATCAAGTGAACCGAAGTCGCCTAGCTCAATGCCGCATCAGGTCTGGGCTGTCAAAAAAAGCAAGCAGCCATACCTTGGACTGAAGGATCGTGAACGTCGTATCCGCGAGGTGGACGTTCTCAAGACCTTGACCAAGTGTGATCATGTCGTTTCCTTCATGAACAGCTGGGAAAACAATGGTCATCTCTACATCCAAACAGAATTTTGTGAGGAGGGCAGTCTGGATGGATTCTTGGCTCAAGCTGGACTCAAGGCCCGACTTGATGACTTCCGTATTTGGAAGATTCTACTTGAATTGTCGCTGGGACTGAAGCAGATCCATGACGAGGGCTTCATTCATCTTGACCTCAAGCCTGCCAATATTCTGGTCACATTTGAAGGGACCTTAAAGATCGGTGACTTTGGTATGGCCGCACGCTGGCCTGCTGAAGAGGGCATTGAGGGTGAAGGTGACCGCGAGTACATTGGACCCGAGATCCTTATGGGCCGTTACGACAAGCCTGCCGATATTTTCTCTCTTGGTCTCATCATGTTTGAGATTGCTGGAAATGTTGAACTCCCCGACAACGGCGTATCCTGGCAAAAGCTTAGAAATGGGGATATTAGTGATGTTCCCAGTCTAACTTGGAGCACGGAAACTACCAGCATCTTCCGTGATGCAACTGGAAATCCTATTTCCGATGGAACCTCCTTCGAGGAGCTTTGTACCTCGGATCTTGGTGGTCACGGATTTGACGACGATTTCCTGACAAGTCGCCAATTGAACCAACCCAAGCCGCAGCGACTTGCACGCAGTGGTGAACTGGTTGATCCCCCCAGTTTCATGGTTGATGCCAACCACCCACAGGCTCTGGATGGAATCGTCCGCTGGATGATTACCCCTGAGCCTCAGCACCGTCCCACGGCCGACCAAATCCTGGAGAGCTACGGAGTGCAATTTATTAACCAACGACGCCGCGCAGGCGCCACCGTCTTTGAGGGTAATTGGGGCCCCGCTGACGAGATCTTGGCCGAAGATGCCGAAATGATCGATGTGTAATTTATTACCCTTACAACCATTGTGCATATGGAGGTGTTCCATGCTTTATTCCCCTTTCTTTGTTTCCTTTGTCACCTCTTTTTTTCGGCGTTTGACCACACACTCGGAGCATTTGTTTCTTCCTATCTTTGATGCCATGTTTTCACGTCACGACTTTATCTTCCTCCTACCCCGGGCTTCATGGGTGATGCTCTGGGGGCTTTCTCATGTTGTGGGCTGGAATTTGGGGCGTTTCTGATCCTTGGATATGCATTGGGGTCTAGCGGCGCTACCCGGGGCAGTTTGCACGAACGTTTATGACGCGGTGGAGTTTGAAGGGTGTTTACCCCGGATTTTTTCAGCGCTGGAGTACTTGCCTCCCTTCGTTTGACGAATGATCTTTTTTTTTTTCCTTTGTACGATTCATAACTAGCATTACGAGATGCCAGAAAATGTACCAACAATCACAAGGTGCTTATCGTTCACTCTGGGGATCTGGCAGTTTTTGATTGCTCCAGTCTTTCGTAATCTACTAGTAGTCCTATCCTTTAGATTGATCTCACTGGGATCAGATCATCCTGATTGACTTGTGAGCATTACTGCCATGTTTGTTTTGTTTGTTTTGTTTGGTTATTCTCAATGTCTGTATAGCTTATCGTGTCATGCCTCAAAACAACCTCTGATGTCTGACCAGGCGTACTTTCTTCTGACAATATTGGTTGCTTACCTACGTCCGAATAGTCTTGAGGGCTGTGGATTAAAAAAAGTATTGAACGGTCTATGGCTATAATACAGCTTTCCGATAGAAAGCCTCGAGTTCAGATGTCAAAAGGTGGCTGATATATATATGTTATATCATGAATATAAATGAGAGAAATCTATACTTCACTAGCAATACATAGGATTAAGGATTCACAAAGGAACTTTATATTTTAACAATATTTACTGAATAAGACTTTGCTAAGAGACTAGTACTGGAGGTCTATTCTCTAGAATAGAGCCATTTCCTGAGGCCCAGTGAGGGTGCATTAAAATCGACCTGGCTCCGGTGATATCACGTGAAGGGGCTAAGCACAACCACATCACTTCCTATGGAAGACTCACTCTCGGATCCCACGCTTCATTGATTGACTATATTTTTTGGAATCTAAAACATAGTCCTTTTTGGAGACCAAGAAGGACCAGGAACGAAATTTCTCTTGAGCACAATCACAATGTTGTCGAGTCATGTTGTCGAGTCAAAAAGGGCCTCCCTCCTCGCCCTCCCCTGCTTCGTTCGGTGCATCGAAACCATTCAAAGACACATTTTTGCGTCGATATTCGACACTTTTAGCAATAAAAGTCCTCAAGCACATTCGACCTAGCCATGGGGGTGTTCTTATATTGACAGACAGAATATGCGTCAAGTTCGGTAGCCTCGTTGATTTATCGGAGGCATCAACAATGCGGTTCATATCGCAGCATACATCTATCCCAGTACCAAAGATTTTTTGTACATTCACTCAATCCGGGTGGACGTACATCGTGATGGAAAGGATCAAGGGAGATATCATTGGCAAGGGCTGGGTTCGACGAAAAGAGGATTCAAAGGCGAAACTTCTCTCGCAATTAGCTGAGAAATTCCGCGAGATGCGTGAACTTCAGCCCTCAGAAGGCACTACGATCTCTTCTGTCGATGGCGGATCCCTTTATGACTGTCGTATTGCGGGCCCTACCCCCCGCTTTGGTCCTTTTGATACGCTCCAAGACTTCCATCGGCATTTGCGCATGGGCTTGGAGTTTGATCCAGGGATGATGCTCGAAGGCCAGGAACTGATCAAACAGCAAAGCAAGACTTGGCCTTTGGTTTTTACTCACGGGGACCTTAGCAGCCTTAACATTCTTGCTCGTGGAGATGATATCGTTGGTATTATTGATTGGGAGACTGCTGGCTGGTATCCTTCGTATTGGGAATACACTTCTGCCCACCAAGTCAACCCACAAAATTCCTTTTGGGTCCATGAAATTGACAAATTTCTACAACCAATGCCCGAAGAGCTGGCGATGGAACAGATCCGTCAAAAATGGTTTGGAGCTGTTTAGTTCACGCTCCTCCGTCATAGGTTGGAACCTTTCCATATCAAATTTGCCCTGGCCATCAATACGGCGCTGGTCTTTCTTCTGCTGACAGTAATCCATCGCCTGATTGCGCAACTTTTCCCACTCCTCAACGCTTGTACCTAGAGTCTTCGGATCGGATTGAAGCGTCGCCAGAGCTTCTTGCACCCAGGAGACACAATTCCAACCCGATTGGCCTTGCCGAATAGGCGTGTTTCGCATAATTTCGGCTACTCGGTCTCCATCCGTTATTTTACCAACCATAATACGGACCAGCAACATGCTAGTAGGGTTGAGTGGACACGTGCGCTCATAGAATGACCATGTAGAGTATTTGCTCGTCATTCTCTCCTTTTCATGAAAGCGGACCCCTTCGCATTTTGTTGTTCAATTTCTGGCCCTACAATCAAGGCCCAATGGTATCTATCTCGGAACAACTGTTGATCTCCAGGGCTACTAGATTGCATATTTATGTGTTGGTCAAGGTAGTCACTATAACATGTGAGATATAACGTTACTTCTTGCTCCTATATTACTCACACCCTAAAATGATAAGTCTCGTTCTTTCATATACCATTTGATCCGTTAGATCTATAAATAAGACAGTAATTTAAGATATATCTATTCTTTCTTATACACCAGTGCGCTGCCTAAGAGCTAGAAATAGAGGACTCCGATAGATAGTAAGGGAAAATAAAAGCGGCAAAGGAGGCGGTAGAATGGGCGGTATACTAAGCGGTAAGAAGTTATATATGGGCAAAATTTGATTGAGCTTGAGGCCGTACCTGACGAATCAGGTGATTCTGGATATTCTCCAACTTCAATCGAAACCATCTTTCTCTTTATCTATATCCCACCTGCTATTTGGCAGTTTCACTGCAAACCTGGGCTTTATTTCCTACATTAATTGGTGCTCAGCATTATGCGCCGCTGCGCCTAAGCCGGGTTGACGACATTTCACCTTACCTGCACCTTCACGACCTAGCTCCCCGCCGGAGCCAAGCTACTTCACTTTGCTACCAACAAGACAAGATCGCACATCATGGACAATAAAACTTTTGTCTCTGATTCGCTTATCCGTCTGACCGGCGCATCAGACCCGACTGTCATCGATTTCGTCCTCGCCACCGCCAGCTCATCAAAATCAGCCTCCTCCCTCCAAGACACACTGGTATCCTTCCTCGACAGCCCAGAAACTAGCTCATCTGATATCAGTGCATTCGCTCGAGAGCTCCATGGCCGTCTGGGCAAGGGCGCACAGCCCAGCGCGTCATCCTCCAAGCCCGCACCTTCAAAGGAGTCCTCGAAAAAGAAGTACCGCATGTTGGACATGGCCGAAGACCAGCCGGATCTGTCTACTTCACTAGGACCTACAAACGTCGAGGCAGATCGAGAGCGACGGAGGAGACGGGACCGAGACATGGACAATGACCTCGATAGGAGCAGGGGGAAGCGAGACTCTGAACGAAGCCGCGCAGACAAGGATGACAGCCGGAAGCGGGATCGTAGTCGAGATGCAGAGGGTCGGGATCGGCCGCGCACGAAGAAGCTACGTAAGAAGGATGATGACTTTGAGGACCGATGGGGTGATGAGGAGATCCCGGACGATGAGATGTACCCCGAAGAAGAATTTGAAGAATCTACCCCGAAGCGCACACGACTCGACGACGGCTCTGCTTCCCCCGCCCTGCATCTCCCGCCGAAGAGGTCGACCCTCGGACTAGGGAGGAGATTGATCGCCAAAAAGACCTCCGTGAACGAGACGAGTTCGCGAAGCGATTGGCCAACAAGGATAGCAGCAAGACGAAGAAGATTGTCGAAGATCGAACGCGCGATGGTGAGGCTGCACGGAGACGTGCGCTGGGTGATGATGCTAGTGCGAGGGCCGAGATGATGCCCGATCTGCGCGAGAGATCTCGACAGGAGTACTTGAAAAAGCGTGAGACTGAGCGATTAGCGTTATTGCGACGACAGGTTATAGAGGAAGCCACGGAACTGCGCGAGAACCCGAATCTCTCTCGAAGGGAGAAAGAGGAATTTGCGCGCAATCGTGAAGTCCTTCGTATTGCTGAAGAACGGCTTCGGATCGATGACCATCGCGATGGTTACATGATGCCCGACGACTATATCACCGAGAAGGGCAAGATTGATCGGAAGAAGAAAGAAGATGCTCTGTACAAACGATACGTCGAGCGCGACGAATTGGGTCAGGAGCGGCATGTCACCGAGCACGAGGAATGGGAGTTGGAGCAGTCAGCCAAGGCCAAGGCACAGATTAAGAAGGCCGAGTTTGTTGACGAGGGAGATTACGAGTATGTCTTCGATGATTCTCAGCAAATCAACTTTGTCATGGACGCGAAGCTCGAGGGCACGCAAAAGCCAATGACAAAGGAACAGTTGCGATTCAAGGAACAGGTCGACGAAGCAGAGAAAAAGGCTTTATCGATGGAGGAAACCCGCAAGAGTCTGCCGATCTACCAGTTCCGTGACCAGATCATCCAGGCTGTACAGGACCACCAGGTTCTGATCATCGTTGGTGAAACAGGTTCCGGAAAGACAACTCAAATCCCCCAATATCTCCATGAGGCTGGATATACCAAGGATGGAATGAAGATTGGCTGTACTCAACCACGTCGGGTGGCTGCCATGAGTGTTGCAGCTCGTGTGGCCGAGGAAATGGGCACCAAGATCGGAAATGAGGTCGGATATGCCATTCGATTCGAAGATAACACAAGCGACAAGACAGTCCTGAAGTATATGACTGACGGAATGTTGCTGCGAGAACTGTTGACAGAGCCGGACCTGAGCCAATACTCCGCGCTGATGATTGATGAGGCCCACGAACGGACTGTACCTACAGACATTGCTTGTGGTTTGCTCAAAGATATTGCCAAGGCACGACCTGATCTGAAGTTGCTGATTTCCTCGGCGACGATGGACGCTCAGAAATTCCAAAAGTATTTCGATGATGCGCCTATTTTCAACATCCCCGGTCGTCGATACCCAGTCGACGTACACTACACTTCACAGCCAGAGGCCAACTATCTCGCCGCGGCCATCACTACAGTTTTCCAGATTCACGTTTCTCAAGGCCCAGGAGATATCCTAGTGTTCCTGACGGGTCAAGAAGAAATCGAAGCAGCCGAGCAAAGTTTACAAGAAACGGCTCGAAAACTAGGGAGCAAAATACCGGAGATGATCATTGCTCCTATTTACGCCAACCTGCCATCAGAGCTACAGACTAAGATCTTTGAGCCTACGCCACCCAAAGCGCGCAAGGTGGTGCTTGCGACTAACATCGCCGAGACCAGTTTGACTATTGATGGTATTGTCTACGTGATTGATCCTGGTTTCGTGAAAGAAAACGTATTCAACCCACGCACCGGTATGGAAAGCTTGGTGGTGACGCCCTGTTCGCGGGCGTCGGCTAACCAGCGTGCTGGTCGTGCCGGTCGTGTTGGGCCTGGCAAATGCTTCCGTCTCTATACCAAGTGGGCGTACTACAACGAACTTGAGGAGAACACCACCCCAGAGATCCAACGTACCAATCTGAACGGAGTTATTCTCATGCTCAAGTCTCTGGGTATTGACCAATTGCTCGACTTCGACTTCATGGACCCGCCGCCTGCTGAGACGATCATTCGAGCTCTGGAAATGCTGTACGCACTCGGAGCACTCAACGACCGAGGCGACCTGACCAAGGTTGGCCGCCAGATGGCTGAGTTCCCCACAGACCCAATGCTCGCCAAGGCAATCCTTGCATCCGACAAGTACGGGTGTGTGGAAGAGGTTCTCTCAATCATCGCAATGCTGGGCGAGTCCAGCGCGCTCTTCTTCCGACCCAAGGATAAGAAGATCCACGCCGACAGCGCTCGCAACCGCTTCACCATCAAAGAGGGTGGCGACCACCTCACTCTTCTCAACATCTGGAACCAATGGGTCGACTCAGACTTTAGTTTCATCTGGGCCAAGGAAAACTTCCTCCAGCAGCGAAGTCTGACACGAGCTCGCGACGTGCGCGATCAGTTAGCGAAACTGTGTGACCGTGTCGAAGTGACCATCAGCACCTGCGGCTCTACCAATATCCAGCCCATTCAGAAGGCCATCACATCCGGCTTCTTCCCCAACGCAGCGCGACTTCAGCGCGGTGGTGATAGCTACCGGACCATAAAGAATGGGCAGTCAGTGTACTTGCATCCATCTAGTACCCTGATGGAGGTGAACCCACGCTGGGTAATCTACTTTGAGCTGGTTCTTACCAGCAAGGAGTATATGCGCAGCAACATGCCCTTACAGGCAGAGTGGCTCGTTGAAGTTGCGCCGCATTATTATAAGAAGAAGGATTTGGAGAGTCTGGGCTTAGAAAAGAAGATGGGCAAGGGACAAGGAGCTGTTGGAGAGAAGAGTCGAGAGTAAATGTAAATTGAGTTTACGTTCTGACTTTTACGTGAACTGTATATTCGAAATATCAACTAGCATTATGTGATTAATAGTACCCTGAGCTCAAACAAACCACTTTATAAGACTACTATCTAGGGCAAAGACTTCGTATATAAACCAGAGCCTGAGGTACCAATCTCATGACCAATCACAGCTGACCTAATTCCAACCGCGGCAAACAAATCAACCTCGGTTTCTCCGCTTTCCCTCCCCCCCCCCGAATTTTATACGTCACTTCATTTCTACATCCTCTTTCTCTCCCTACACAATTCACATCATGTCTCAATCATTCACTCCTGCTGACGTTGCCGCCCATAACTCCGCCGACAAGGGGCTCTATATCATCGTTGATAACAATGTCTACGATGTAACCAACTTCATCGACGAGCACCCCGGCGGCGCGAAGATCCTCAAGCGCGTAGCAGGCAAGGATGCCTCAAAGCAGTTCTGGAAGGTAAGCTCTATACGACTGCTCGCACAATCGTATCCTGGATCTGATTGCTCTTCTTGCTTTGCTCAATTTTCACTCTCGGACCGGCAATCGGCCGAGTTGTCGGCTATTGAAACAACACATGCTGACACGCGGTGATAGTACCACAACGAATCCGTACTGAAGAAGTACTCGCCCAAGCTGAAGGTCGGCGAAGTGAAGGAAGCTGCAAAGCTGTGAATATCTAATTCTGGAATTCTTATACAACATGCAACCCGCAATATGGACATGATAGAAGATGGGATATTGGAGTTGGGGTTGGGGCATCCACATCCGCCCACTTGGTTTCAGTTGTGCCCGCTCACGCTCCGAATCTAGCGGCAAGCCAGATCTGTATGTACTTTGCTAGCGAAATATACCCGCGATTTCGAGGTTTCTATGTAAAGGTTATGACTAAGTTGAGGTCAATGCAATAAAAACATAACTTAGACATTATGCTATGTACCTGGAGGCGAGCCCCATGATCCAGTGGATGGCTATGGCTATGGATGCGATGTCAACAAGAATGAGAACAAAACCAAGAACGCCTTTCTTTCCCCCCGCGCTGCACGAGAATTGGTATCTGGTCAAATCAAAGTGGTAGCTCGAAAGCGACAAATGGTGAGTTAAAAGACGGGTTATGAATGGCGATGGAAGATACAGAAGGACAAGGAAGAGGTAGATGACAAGAAGTGAAAGAAGTAAAGTGTATGAGGCAATGACAGACAAGCCTCAAAGATGTGACGATCGACCTGCGCCAATAAAAATGTGTTTGCAAATGAATGGGAGAGGATAATAGACACTAGGTATAAGACAAGTAAGGTATAAGGCAGGAATAAAGGGGAGAATAAAGAAAGAATGTAAAGATTAAATGGAGGAATCAAACCCTAGAATCCGCGGAATGGATCATCAGGCCGGAAAGACATCTCGCTGCCGTGGATAGAAGGTGCATCAAAATCATAGCGGGCCTGACTCCACTGACTAGAAGTCTGGCGAACATGGCGCGAACGCTGGCGTGGCGGCGGCCGATTAATCTGCTCAGCATGGTGATCAATGAACGCTTCCATTCGAACAGTGCCCATATCAAACATGTTACTCTGTCCGGCACTAGAGGCGCGGCCGCTGGCTTCAGAGGTCCGGCGACTGACGCTGCTGCGACGGCTCCCAATGCCTGGTGGGAGACTTGGAGGTGGCATGGGAGGGAAATAGAGTTCTGGAGAGCCGATGGTTGTCCCGCTATGTGATGAAGGCATAGTACCTTGACTGGAGAAGCTGCGTAGGGCGTGCAGAGCCGGAGGGCGGGGTGCGGTGTTACTGCGCTTGCGATTATGAGAGGAGAAGCGGGGAACGTGCGGTGCATCGGCGGCGAGGTCGATGCTACCGTTCGGGACTTCGGGGACTGGTGCTGGTGCGCCGGCGCTGTTGAAGGAGCGTTTACCCTTTGGCATGGGGCGGGGCCGACCTTTCGCCACGCGAATAGAATCACGGATTGGGTTCCTGCGGAGTGTGGCTGTTGGTGGTGTTGCAGAGCCTTCTTGTTGGGGGATTGGAGGTAGGGATGCTAGTTCTTGCAGGCCCATTGAGGAATGGCTTAGGAAAGATAGGGCTGTTAACCAGACGTAGTGTCGTTCGATGGTCAGAGCCGTGAATTTGAGAGCTCGCTGGGGGGTTAAGACCAGAATGGAGCGATTGAATGGAGTAGCAGAGCCTGTGCCCTTTGGCATGGGATTGTCGTCTTTGACGTCTAGAACTGATTGGATGGTGACTGCGAGGACATATTAGTAAGGTCTATGTCGACCGATCAGATACATGAGCTTACACTTTCGGCCACTCTTGCCCAGCAAGGCTGGCCCGCTGGTGGGCTGTTTGCTACTCCACATGATGGAGCCTTCATAAGGTGCAAGCCATACCCATCTCTTGTGCCGGACCCCACTGCTCGTGATATGTGCCGATACTTCATCGGGATTCTTGCCCTCCCAGTTATCCTTGGACTCGCCCATTCCAAAAGACTTGCGTCGACGGACGTATTTGAACATCCATTCGCCCACCATGGTTTGGGCAATAGCATCAACAACACTGGTGGGCTGAACGCCACCAATAGAATCCTTCCTCTCATGATCCTGACGCTCATGGGTGCTCCAGTTGTTAGATGGATTAGTACGGTGAGAGGCACGTCTTTGAGTTGCGCGCCACTGACGGGGTACCGTAATATCATCAAATGGCATGGGTGGGGGCCGATAGGGTGGGCTATCAGGAGCAAAGGATGAGCTTGACCGTGTAGGGGAAGACCTAGTCTCAGGTCGTTCTGTAAGGTCCGACTGTGACATTGCTGCCGCAGAACGGACTCGACGGAGAGTTGGTCGCCGGGCGAGGGGTTGGCGACCCCGATCTGAGAATTGCCTACCAGCTGAGCGGGTCGGACTCGGGGGCCCGTCGCTGCCGTTGAGCGGAACTTTGCGTGAGCTCAGGCGAATAGGAACGGGGAATGGTGGCGCAATGCTTGAAGTTACACTGCCACCATCGAGACTTGGTTCACTGGGACTGCGAGAGCGGATCTTCTGGTGCGCAGCCGTGCCACTGGAGATAATGGCCATCTTGCGCATGCCAGGTTGGCGACTACTAGAAGTGGTCGTGCTAGATCTTCGGGTAGCCCGAGAAGGCCCGCGGCTGATATCAGGGGGTTTTGAGTCGGGATCTGATAGCTGCTCGTCAATTTCAGGGAGAGCCATGTCGTCCAAGCTGGGTCTTGACTTGGAATTCACAAGCTTGCCGCGGCTGATAGTGTATGCAGCGAATGGACGGTTAAGAAGCTCATCGTCCGTAAAGACGTCACGCTCCATATGGCGACCTTCATCTTCGCTATTGTGGTCGAAGCCAGCAAAGAGACTGCTGGATCGGAATGGTCGTCGAATTCCGGACACAGCATCCTCTGAGAGTGGCCCGTTGTCGTTGTTATGGCCTGGGTAGGCTTGCACATGGTCCAATAGAGGTGCTCTTGGAGGCTTCACGGGACGGTCTGTAGCCAAAGCCCTCTGAGTTCGCTTTGCGGACCGTGGTGGGATTGGCGGTACAGGGTATGCCTCGATGCTGGAATCTCGGCTTTCAGGACGTGGCAGAATATCCGAAATAGCAGATGGAAGAAGGCTCGCGGGAAGCTTGACCGGGCGTTGGTCGACACGAATCCCTTCGGTTTGAACGGAAACGGATCGACTTTCAACAACTGGGCGGAAGTTGGCTTGGCAAGACACATTCTTGGTTTGCGG
Source organism: Penicillium nucicola (assembly GCF_028828085.1). Lineage (NCBI taxonomy): Eukaryota > Fungi > Ascomycota > Eurotiomycetes > Eurotiales > Aspergillaceae > Penicillium > Penicillium nucicola. Next base: position 2,714,086 of record NW_026643126.1, on the reverse strand, counting down.
CGGAAGGACAACACTGTTCCGAGGTGAAGGAGGCTCTGAGCCAGGCGGGTGTATGGCAATCATAGGAATGTCCATTTGAGATGGAACATCAGTCGGTGATAGGTTGAGATCTTTCCGGCGAGCGTCTGGCTTTTGGGCAGAATCGGTTTGAGTAGATGTCGATGCCATTTGCACAGGCTCTGGGCTATATTCAACAGATTGCGGGGGCGAGTCTGCAACTTTGGGTGTCCAAGGAGGACTAGGCAGTTCGTCCATGGTTTGACAAGATGAAGAGACCATTTCAGCTGCGATTGTGAGAGTGGAACTATCCTTCATCTTAGAGATTTTCACACGGTCGTCGTGGTTATGCTCCGAAAGTGTTTCTAAGGACCTAGGAACATCCTGTATCTCGAACCTGGGTAACACTGGAGGAGAAGGCGGAGGTGAGTACTGAATACCCATATCGCGGTATTGAACTGGGAGTTCGTCCAATTTCTTAGGGCTACTGAGTTCTCGAGCACGGAAATCAGCACCATTGACAGAATCAGAGCTTTGAATGGAAAGACCCAGAATCCTCCTAGCCTTGGAAGCCACAGTATAAGATGCCTGTGAGTGAACCGATGCTGGGCGTTCCTCGGGCAGAGCTTCGGGGGAGGCGGGCCTATCATCGTCATCAGATTGAACAAAATCGTCCTCTTCATCAAATGCCAATTCCTCCGCCAAGTTCAAGCCAGAATCGTTCTTCACACCATGAGCCATACTCATGACAGAGTACCGTGCGTTGCGATAATTGGCCGCTTCTTCGCCCTCGTCGGAGCTAACGGTGGTTACACTCGTGCGCCGGCGACCCAGGCTACTAGAAGCGATACTGGCGGTATCGCTTCCTTTAGTCCTATCGCGAGCGATCTCACCATTCTCACTCGGATGAGAATGGAGGGTTCCCGCTTCCTGGGCGGCTGCGACTTCACTCAAGACAGTCTTCAGTCGACCTTCCACCACGTTGACCTTGTGCTCCAACGTTCGACGTTCACTTGCCCAGACCTCTTGATCGCGCGCGTATAATGATTGTGTTTGCTCAACTTCATGTTCCCGGCTGCGAGCTTTCTTTTGCGCCTGCTCAAGCTTCTTTCGAACATCGCTGATGTTTTCGACCGCTTCATCGCGCTCCCGGGCCAGCTCCGTGAGCGCAGATGATGTCCCTCCTTCTAGTAATTGAATTTGGTGTTTCAAAGATCGTCCATCTTGAGTGGCTTGCGACAAATTCGCGGTTAATGTTTCATTTTCCGTCCTCGACTCGTCCAAACTTTCTTCCAATACATCGATAGCCTTGGTTTTGCTTTCTATATCGCGTCGTAATGCGAGAATCTCTGAAACAAGAGATGCATGGAGAGTCGGGGTGATCCTGCGCGGATCAAAGGGCGATAATGTATTTTCAACAAAATCATCATCGTCGTCACTTTGTCCGCTGATTCCGTCCGGTGAGAATGCAGGCGTCGGCAGACCAGGTGGGGAGGAAGGTGGCGGGGAGGAATCTTGCCGGCGCAAAGATGGTTTCGATCTCGATCTCGTTTTCGATATAGCACGAGGTCGGGATGGTACCGGCGATGGGTGGACCATTGAGGCCGGGGACTGCAAGTTTGTGGCCATCTCGTTCGTGTACTGGCTTCAAACCAAACCCCAGATTTCGCGATTCCCTGTGCTGACCAGAGCACGTCACACCGCGGATCCCACAGGCTACCGTAGTTCGACCATCCGAGTGATAACCGTCGATTTTGCTCGTATGATATTGCCTCCACTCAATGTTTCACTATCGCTATTGACCAGTCCGCGCGACTCGAGATGAGGAGAGTATTCAACGTGGGACCTTGTAGAACTCTGTGGAACGAATAGGTCAGCCACGGTTACAACGCAGATGCGGGATGCAAGCTTGAGCGTGATGAGCCAATACCGAACATTGGGATATGCATGGGAAAGCCGACACATACTTACTGTATGATATCCAGGATCGAGAACAGATCTAACAGTAACCCGTCTAGGAGATGAGTAAGATTGGAAACCAGAATAGTTGCCGATCCCGAGGAGGATGAGGAAGGAAATGAGATCAGTCAAAAAGACGCGGTCTTCGAGAAAGGCCGATCGCGATCACCGTACCAGAGGGGCGCAGTGATGAAGGTGAGTGCTCAACAGCCACTTAATTTACGAACACGGCAACGATCTGAGACGAGGCACGCCTACTTAGATTGATGACCTAGATCAGCCTTGCCGCATGTCGGAAGTACGGATGCGAGGAGACCAGGACTGGGTTTCACGCCTCAGCAGAAAAAAAAAGACCAGGGGTGTTCGTTAGGGGGTGACATGGGGAAGCAATAAACCCACCCGATTAGCCACCACGAATAGATGCTCCACTGCCAGCAGCCTAAGACAGAAAACGCATGGATGTTGAGCCAGTTAGGTATAGTCGCCCGGAATGTTTAATGTCGAGGCCTGTTCGCGAGATAAAGATCATCGAAAACAGGCAAACAGTCTACAGGAAAACGCCACGGTCATTCGGAGTGGAGCTGTCAGGGATCCGAACACGTTCTGAAAAGTAGAACAAAGAAACAAAGAAAGGTTAAAAGATTAAAATGGGTTCCAATGGAGCCCTTGCAATCTCGCGATGCGAGTTGTACGGCATTGATCCACTGCAAAAGGAGAAGAGGTCGAATCCTGACGTTACAGCAAATGCAGCTCTTCTTTTTGGACATGGGGAAGGTGTTCGTTTGAAGGCTGGATGCTCCACTGCGCGTCGGATGGGTCCCAACCGCGTAGCTCAAGTTCTCCAAAGCTTCTGAGACGGCTGTGCAGGGAAGATCCCCCTTATTCTGATAATGATATCAAGTGGACTAAAGGCGTCCAGTGTGCAGCGACGCAGAAGAAAAAAGGGCAAATAATATGAAATTGAAGGCGAAGTCGTGGCCAATAGAATTAATTCCGAATCCTTTATTTTGGAGCACTAAAGCAAGTGCATCAAATAAATTGGAGCCCGTTCTGCATGGGGGAAAGCGGTGGTTAGCGCGTTTGAGAGTAACATTAACTGTTCTCTCTGACCCTAGCGTGTCTTGATCGGCGAAAGTAATTCCATTCGAGAGCCTGTGGTCTGTGTTTCATAACTCCAAGTTGCATCTGATGAGTGCTTGTTTGGACAAGCCTCTTTGTGATGTATTTTCTCTTCAAACAATGCTGTATTGCAACAAATGTCTCAAACAATGCCGATCAGGGGTAGAGCTTCAGGTCCGAGGTCTCCACCGGAGCTTGGAAACAGAAGAATCCACACCGGCCGAAATGAGAACCGAATTCTGCCCGTTCGAAGTCTTGGACGCAATTCTGAGGCGGGATTTGGCCCCAAGTCAGAAGGTCTGGATCTCTCAAATGGCTGGGGTGTGTTGTTTCGCCTGCATTGTGCATTTCTCCATGCAAGTCCCGGTCGCACCCCAGCACCCCAGCACCCCAGCACCCTAGCACCCTGCGGACGTTAAATGTGGCGGCAATATGAAAAATAACGGAATTGCCACAAGCCAATCATTGGCAATAAGCTCAACTTGGTGTAATATCCGGTGTAGTCCGTGACCAGACTCTTTCTATGCAAGTGTTAAGCCCCCGAGATAGTCCCATTTCCAATTGGACTAGCAACGGGGACACCGCAAAGGAGGAAGAGTCTCCGCGAACCATTTACCGTGTCTCCACTCCTCAGGGGCAATCACGGTACTTTTTGATTTGGACGTTGACAGGTCGCTGAGACTCGTCTATTTTCTGTGCCGAGAGTTTCTTTTGACAGGAGCGCTAGTGATGGCTTGGTGGGGTGCTCGTGCATACAGTAGTCTATTGATAAATTGATAACAACATCGATGGTTGAGGATAAAATTGTCAATGGTGTAGTTGATAATAATGAGTTGAAAGGTCACAGAAAGAGAGAGAGACAAAAGAGGGAATGGAAAGAAGAGGCAGAATGTTGTCCCTTTTGGCGCTCTCACACTGTGGACTGTCCACATTCCACTGCTCAATACCAGCCCCATCATAAGGTTCATACTTGTCATAATCAGGTCAACTCGCAGGCTCTGACAAGGCTGATCGTTTGAACAACTTGCGCCAGAACTATCAGCCTGTTAGATCCGCAGATTTGATTAACCTCGGCGTGACTAAGCATATATCATGAGCACATGGGCAATGAACGTTCCAATAGACTCATTTAACTCTCGCCGAGCTAGGATCTCAACTGAAGATTCTGACGCATCTCGGCAGCCTACAGAATCTCCAAGGCGGGGGACATCCTGAATATCAGCAATCTTGCAGATCCATCCAACCCCACCATGTCGACAACCCACCCACCCCAGATGCTCTTTTTTGATACATTCGGCACAGTGGTCGAGTGGCGTACATGCGTCTCCCAAGAATTGAACACAGCCTGCAAAGTGGCTGTGAACTCTACTCGCAAGGGCCTCTCAGCCGACGTGCGGGACCGCGCAGCAGCCATGACCTCCCACGACTGGCTCGCATTTGCCGAACAATGGCGGCAGTCTTACGGCACTTTCACAGCTACATTTGATCCATCAACTGAGTTCGTGTCGGTCGATCAGCACCACTTCAATGCTCTCCAAGACCTCCTTCACAAACACAGCTTGGATGGTCTGTTTACCGACGAGGAGCGGTGGGAACTTGCTTTCAGCTGGCACCGACTCAACCCTTGGGCGGATAGTGTCTCGGGCCTTACTCAACTCAATAAGAAATTCCAGACCTCGACGCTGTCGAATGGTAATGTCTCCTTGCTGCAAGATCTACAGCGATACGGTTCGTTGCCTTTCACGCATTTAACCAGCTCGGAGAATTTTGGTGCTTATAAGCCATCGCCACTGGTTTATAATGGTGCTGCCAAAAAGTTCAACTTGGAGCCGGGCCAGTGTGGAATGGTTGCGGCCCACCTTCGTGATTTGAAGGGGGCTAAAAGCTGTGGGCTTCAGACCATCTATGTTGAGCGGGAGCTTGAGGAGGCTTTCTCACCCGAGGAGATTGCACAAGCCAAGGCTGAGGGTTGGGTTGATATGTGGATTGATTTGAAGTCTGATGGTTTTCTGGAAGTAGCTAGGCGATTTGGGATCGAATGAGACCACGAGTAGTTCGTGGCATCCTGCCCTTGTGGACAGCTTCACTGCATGTACCTCAGTAGTCTTGAGACTTTAAGATCTACTCAAGTATTAACGAATTTAGATGCAAGAACATTTATGTTTATTTGGTTAGCCTTGTTCTACTATGATGTCTATCACGTCTCAACAACTGTTTTTATTGCATTTTCGATCAGCTATGCCTGCTTTTAGACTTACGCACAAGTGAAAGAAACTTGACCAAGTACTTAAATTTGGCCTGAAAGCGACAAATCTGTTTCTCACTAGCATGAGAACAACATCATTTGCAAGGGAAAGGTGCGATTGTTTACCTTTTTTTCGGGTTCAATACTTGAATGGTGGCAAAATCAATACTTTCGTAAGAAACTCCAATCATGAATCCCTGCAGCCTTTGTATGATCTTGATTATCGGTCCAAGACGTTGAAAATGGGACAAAAAAAAGAATGTAGATTGGAGCTGTCCCTGGTTGCTTCAAGATTTCACAGCTGATGCCAATTGAGGTTTCTCACTCCAGATCAACTCCTCCTGCTGAGACCGATTCTTGTCGTTTTCGCCCTTCCTCAGCGCTGGGTACTCCGCTATCTGGCTTGTATAGTGTCTCCGGACTGTGAGCATGATATCACTGATGAATCCATCGGAGTTCTCGATCCCGTTGCTCCCCTCGGAAAGGCTGCATCGCCTGACTACCCGCCATTTTGCTTTCTCTTTTCGGTCTGCTTTCTTGGGGACGATTTCTCGGAAGCCCGGGAGTCTACAGGTGGACATATAACAGGAAACGGGGTATACAGCTACTTTTCGAAGATGTGCTTTAGCACGTAGAGCGAACACTACCTTAGCAAACATGTCCACACAACCAGGTCCAACCGTCCAGGTCCATTCTAAAAAGTCCTGTTTTCCGAGAAGGAGATGCTGAAGAGTCGCTTAAAGAGCAATATTCCCGTGACCACGCATTCTGCGTGCTTTCAGTTGCTTCGTCCTCGAAAATTGTGCAAAGTATTTATCACATCCAGAACTATCTTAAATGAATTTCTATTCCTAAGCACATGAGGTAAGTTGTATTGTAGCTTCTTATCCTAGCACTAGGTTTTATAAGCCCTCGCATCATAGGTGCAAGAAGCAAATGGGCCGCGCAACTGCGCGACCGGTGGGCCTTGTATCATGATCATAAAGGATAAATACCGTAGCTGTACAATTTCTCACCAAGCACAACGTAAATTGAAGTATTTTAGGCGGTGTTCAGTTTCACCACTCGCCTGCCGAATACGATACGTCAACCTCTGTATAACACAATATTTCAACACCAAATTACCTTAGATTAAATACAAAATTGGACCAGGTGATGTGGACTTACAAACGTGCGCGTTTCATTTGCTGAGAAAGATTTCATGCCTGCCGATCCCGCCAGGTCTAATGGACCCTGGTATAAGCTTGTATTTAGTACTGTTACCACAGCATTACCAAGGACTTGTTCGTGTAAGTGTAATACACAGCCATATATTGTAACAATTTACCTCTTTTGCTGATTGGGTAGCATGTTCTGGAAAATGCCCTACAAGGCAAAGCCAAGCATTGATTTGCTCAGTATTCTAGCTCTTTTGCCAAGAGTCAAGAATTTCTTTCACCGACAGCGAAACCGTACCGAAACTAGATTTGTATTGATTGATTGCGGAAGATTAACTGGTGTTTGAATGTAACTAGACGATTGAACCACTATACATTATACCTAATAGATAAAACGATATCTCGTCGCTTAGTTCCGATCAGTTGCGAAGCTGAAAATCTATAGATTGAAAGATTGGGAGACATTGTTGTACTGTATGCTAACTTTTGACTGATGGAGCCAAAAGACACCTATTATAGCGCCGAGCACGGAAAGAATCACGATCAAATAGACCACAAGGCTATTTACAGTTTGTATACCAGAACAAATCTCTACAGCTTGCTATCAACCCACCGAGGAGCCCGCTTTTCAGCGAATGCTTGTACACCTTCGTGCAAATTTGCTCCATCATCAAGAGCAGACTCCCAATTCTCGCTCAACAAGCGGCTAGCATTCTCTGCACTCCCGTCCTCATATCCAGCAACAATTCCAGCGCGACTAATAATCACACTGTCGGGACTATTATCAACAATGCTCGCTGCAAGGTCCAAAGCCGCTTTGACAACCGGGCGCTCCACCACCGTGCAGTCAGCTGCAGCGTCTTCTGTGACAGAGTTTATTAAGCCCCAGTCCTTTGCTTCCGCAGCTGTAATATTCTTCCCTGTCAAAGCCAACTCAGTTGCCCTCGGCCGGCCAATCGTTCGAGCCAATCTCGGCAGCGAGCCAGCCATTGCAACCACACCTCGCTTAGCTTCTGGAAGACCAAAGAGCGCACTCCGTGCAGCAATGACAAGATCCAGGTTTGCAACAATCTCCATCCCCCCACCAAAAGCTAACCCATTAATTGCACCAATGACTGGTTTTTTGCCATGACGCCGGGAAAGAGCGCCGAACCCTGATCGTGGCATCATCGGCTGCTGTTCTATTTCTCCACGAGCACGACGAGCGTTTAACTGGTTCCACTCTTTCAGGTCCATGCCCGCACAGAAGGCACGGCCAGCCCCAGTGACAATGGCGCAGCGTAGGGATGGCTCACTGTCATACCAGGCGAAGAGACGTTCGAGCTCATATTGGCCCGCGCTGGTCATAGAGTTGAGGGCCTTGGGTCGATTGAACACGACCAGCATGACATGCGGAGCAGGGAAAGACACAGCCCCGTAGGTCTGTGGCGGTGGTTGCCGCTTGAATGATTGAACTTGCATGGCTCTGCGAGTTTCTACCAAGAGACGAGTAGTTCAGGTTTGCTAGTTGCTTTCAGGAAAGTGCAAGCGTATAAAGAAGAGAGATATGATGATCAAAATCGAACAAGAGATTTCCAATCCTTGGTATATGAATACCTGTATACCTGACCATTCATCCGATTCCATGTATTTGGTAATACCGAACAGATACGAGCAACAGTGGGGCCACGGTACCAGGGTTGAAACGCCGTCTGTCGATCTGATAAATTTGAGTTTGGCTTATCTTTCCACTTTGTCTCCGTTTCCATGGAACGGCGGAATTCCCCGTACCCTTTACGAAGTGTATATCAACGGCATAAGAGTCACTGTAGAGCAAATAGTTGCTACTGAGGGCTTGTATGGTACAATGCAGATTCCAAGAAGTTAATCCCGCCCAGTCAAGCATTGACAAGCCTTTCGGGAACTTACGTAGCCCGTGGTATGGCGCCAAGAAAAGCTTGAAGTGATCGACACAGCACGTAACACTGTCCATCACGGAGTGCTGATCTCCTATTCGTATCTGAATTACACGGTGGATTTCCACGTCAGGGGGCAAGTTCATCCACATGAGAAGATGGCTCCGTGGCAGTGCTGCATCGCTACGTGGAGCGGACGATCTTATCAGATTTTTTTTCATTAGACGGGTGAAGCAGTAGGATGATCCGGTATCGGGCCGAGAACCCCTGCAGAGAGCTTCTGAGTCGATCGTTGAAGTAAAGCTGTGAACGTAAACTGTTTCAAATGTTGGCAGTGCTACAAGCCAGTATCCTACAGCTGAAGTCGGTGGTGCTCTGCAGGGCATCCTATAGCCATCATGGTAGACTCAACGCCCCCCAAGGCGAGCTCCAGTGTCATTGAAAAGGTAAATCTGATATATCTCCTGATTTCAAGATCCAAAGCTAAGTTGCCATTCACAAACAGCTCAAGAAAGTCTTTGGATATTTCACGATCTATGTCCAAGTCAACCCGACCAAATTCGATATCTTGCTTCTCGTCACTGGTTTGGTCTTTGCTGTCGCCTCCGGTGTCCCTTTCCCTCTCCTGGGTATTATCTTCGGTCAACTGATCGATGACTTTAACTCGGAAAGCTGCACAGCCAAAACAAACTACAGCCCACAAGTCCAGGCCGAGTACCAATCCGAAGTCAACAGCAAAATTCTCTATGTTCTCTACCTCGCTATTGCACAGTTTGGATTCATGTACATCCAATTGGTGTGCTGGTCCCTCGGTGGCGCTCGGCTGGCCCAGCGTCTGCGCGAACAGTACTTCCGGAGTCTCTTGCGCCAGGAACCCTCCTTTTTCGATCATCTACCCTCAGGAGAAGTCTCCTCGCGGCTGAATGGTGACATTTCAACAATTCGCTCAGGGACCTCCGAGAAAGTTGGAATCTGTATTTCCAGTGTTTCATTCTTCGTCACCTCGTATGTTGTGGCCTTCATTAAAGATGCCAAGTTGGCAGGAATCCTTGTCTCACTAGTGCCTGCATACTTTGTCATGTCACTTGTGGGTGGCTGGTTTATTGAAAAATATTCGGGTACCATGTCTGATTGCTTTGCGGCTGCCTCTTCCGTTGCCTCCGAGGGACTGTCTAATATTTCGGTCGTGCACGCATTCAATGCCAATGAACGCCTTGAAAGCAAGTTCGAGGGCCATCTACGCCTGGCACGGAATGAGGGTTTGAAGAAAGCTTTTGCAACAGGTGTGCAAGCTGGATTCATGTATTTCATTGCATACGCGGCAAATGCCCTGGCCTTTTGGCAAGGAAGTCGGACTATTGCCAATTCAGTGGCCAAAAATTCGGGTGGTGGCACATCCGTAGGATCGATCTTTACCGTGATCTTTGTTCTGGTTGACGGTAAGTAATAATAGCTGCAAATCTTGTGAAGTTATACTGATCTCTATCATAGCAACTCTTGTTCTCAGCCAGGTTGCACCGTTCTTGCAAATTTTTGGTGCTGCTTCGGCCGCTTTCACGAAACTGAAGAAGGACATGAATCACGAATCGCAAATTGACGGCATGTCTGATACTGGTCTCTCCCTGCCTTCAACCACCGCCGGAAACTTTGAACTCCGAAATGTGGGCTTCACCTATGCTTCTCGCCCGGAGCAGCCAGTCCTCCGTAACGTGTCTTTGGAATGTCCAGCGGGAAAGCAGACCGCTATCATTGGACTGTCTGGTAGTGGAAAGTCTACCGTTGCCAGTCTGATGCTTCGACTGTATGATCCAACTGAAGGATCTATTTTGTTGGATGGCCAAGATGTGCGTGAGCTTAATACACGACAGCTTCGTAGCTGTATTGGAATGGTTCAGCAAGAAGCGACACTGCTTGATCGATCAATTTTGGAGAACATCGCCCATGGATTGGTCAACTCGGCATCTCCAGAGCACGAAGCCCTTCATGCTGTATTGATTGGGCCCAAACTTGGGGAAACGGCTACTGCAATTCGTGGTGGTCAGTCTGCGAGCGAAGCTGCTTTGGTCCACGGGCCCGATGTGGTAAAAATCGTCGAGATGGTTCAACATGCAGCCAATCTTGCGGATGCCGCACGATTCATTGATGGACTTTCAGAAGGACTCGGTACCGTTGTTGGTTCGAATGGTACCCTACTGAGCGGTGGTCAAAAGCAAAGAATTGCCGTTGCCCGGGCATTGGTAAAAGATCCCAAAGTCTTGATTCTTGACGAAGCCACGGCCTCCCTCGATTCTCGGAGTGAGAAGGAGATTCTTGAAGCTGTCGGACGCTGCTCCGAAGGAAGGACGATGATATCGATCGCGCATCGTCTTTCAACAATCAAGAACGCCGACAAGATTATTGTGATGCGTGATGGAGAACTCGTCGAAGAAGGAAACCATGCTGAATTGATGGCCAAGGAAGGGGCTTACTGTGGTCTCGTCAAACTGCAAAACCTGAACACTAACTCGCCGGACACCAAAGTTGACAGCCACTCGAGTGATATTACCGAAACAGAACCACGCAAGGAGCATGAAGACACGATCGAAACGTCTAAGAGTAAGGACATTGTCTCCATCAAAACCACCGAACAGCTCCCCGAATTGTCTCCCCGTTCGAAGCATCCCCAGAAACCATCTAAGAAGTCCCTTTGGCACCTGAGCAAGGGGATGTTACCGATCATGCGTCCATATCTCCTCCTTTCTCTGATTGCTCTCGTCGGTGCTAGTATCGTCGGTGCTGCCTTTTCCGCTGAAGCCGTGATCTTTGGTAACACCGTGGGCAGCCTCACTCCCTGCGAGACACCTGATTATATTCGCTCCCGGGGTAACTTCTTCGGCTTGATGTTTTTCATTCTTGCAATCATCGAATTCTTTGCCAATGTTGTCAGTTGGGTAGGATTCGGCTGGGTGTCGGAGAAATCCATTTATAACGTACGGGTATTGTTATTCCGTTCATTGTTTGAGCAGGACCTGCAATGGCATCAATCCGATGATCGCAACCCTACCGGCTTGCTGGGATATATCACGAACGATGGGAATCTGATTGCAGGCCTCAGCGGCTCAGTCATTGGTACGATCTTCTCAATTTGTATCAACCTCGTCGTCGCGGTCGTGATGTCTCTTTGCATTGCCTGGAAGATTGCTCTTGTATGTATCGCTGTTGTGCCACTCCTGTTAGGTACGGGTGTTATGCAACTACGAGTCCTTGGCCAATTTGAGGAGCGCCACGAAAATGCCTTCAATCAATCTGTCAGTATCAGTGTTGAGGCTATTAACTCTATCAAGACCATTGCCTCGCTGTCTCTGGAAGAAGAGACTCTAGCTGCTTTCCGGAGGACTCTTCGTGGTCCCCGTCGAGAGACCACTGCGATCAGCCTCCATGCCAATCTCTGGTTAGGGCTTGCCTATTTCCTTGGTAATTTGTCTTATGCTTTGGCTTTCTGGTGGGGGTCTAAGCAGATCTTCAACGGGACCTACAGCGAGACTCAATTCATTATTGTCATGTTCGCCTTGCTTGTCAGCGCCCAGCTCTGGAGTCAAATGTTTGCACTTGCTCCAGAAGTATCCAACGCACGAGCTGCAGTCGCACGAGTTCTGTCTATTTTGGAAATTGGATCATCAGGCGCAAAATACCAACCTCATACCCTTCCCGAGCTCTTGACGGAGAAAGACGTCGAAGCCACGGGGAAAACCCAGTCATTCACCCCCGAGGCACAGGGCGGAGTAGATGTCGAATTCCGAGACGTCAAATTCTCCTACCCGGCACGCGCGCATGCCCCTGTCCTTCGCGGTCTCAATGTGCACGTTCGACCAGGCCAGTTCTGTGCACTAGTCGGGCCATCAGGCGCTGGTAAATCCACGATAATTTCTCTGGTAGAGCGCATGTACCTCCCCACCTCAGGCGAGATCCTCGTGGACGGAACAGACATCACGAAGCGAGACGACATCTCTTTCAGAGACCACATCGCCCTTGTTCCACAGGAAGGAGTTCTCTTTGAAGGTACAGTGCGCTTCAATGTATCCTTAGGTGCACGCCCCAACACAGAGGTATCAGACGAAGAGATTATCGAGGCCTGCAAGCTAGCCAACATCCACGATACCATCGTCAACCTCCCACAGGGCTATGATACACCATGTGGAGCAAATGGAAGCAAGCTTTCAGGTGGACAGAAGCAGCGGCTTGCTATTGCACGAGCTCTCGTGCGCAAGCCTAGACTACTTATTCTCGATGAGCCTACTAGTGCCCTCGATGCAGAGTCTGAGAAACTCTTGCAGGAGGGACTAGAGGTTGCATCGAAGGGCATTAGTGTTTTGGCTATTGCGCACAGGCTGCATACAATTCGCAAGGCTGATACAATTTACCTTATTGAAGCTGGCTTGTGTGTTGATGCTGGTACTCATGAAGAGCTGTTTACTCGCTCTGGGAGCTATCGTACCAACGTTCTCAGCCAGACTTTTGGCGGTGATTAAGCTTGGGTGCATTTCTTTTACATTTTTATAACCCTTGCATATACGTATATTTTATGCATAATTGTAATATAGACTCATCCACATATACATTCTCTATAGACCATTCGTCTCAAAGTCTCAGCAGTAAATTCAGGACGTTTCATTTCCCTTCAGTCTAGTGAGAAAAATTTCTCGAAATTACAAGACACTATTTTAACAAAAAAGACCGATTTTGAAGCTATCAAAGACGCCATTCCACATTTTTATCGTATCTAAATTTACAAGCGAGGCTTAAAGCCCAGCCCCGTACCCGCAATGTGCGGACTGCCCTGGTTAAATGGACAAAGCTGGAAGAATCGCTCACGGGTAGACTTCACCAAACTAGCACGCTTATGAGGCAAATCAATAAGCTGATCCTGATGCAAACCAAAAGTGTAATCATAAGTGAGAACCTTATCATTAGTGCTCATAGGCTCACCAATGATATTCTCTGTCCGGTGATCATCAAGGAAGCAGTAGTGAATCATACTAGGCCACCAAGCCATAACACGATGGGGGCCACGGAACGCATCGTTGCCGACAAGCGTGTGCCGGCCGCGGTCAAAGTTGCCAGAAGAGTAATGCGCGCCAACATTATCCTCCTTGGCCCAGAAGATCTCATAGTACGAGAAAGGCGTATCATTGAAATGACCCAGCACGGTCAACGTGTGGGGGTCTTCATCCTGTCGGCGCAGATACTCGCGGTGCTCGTCCAGCGTACCAGTCTCTTTCCAGCCCTGCGCAACGCGCGGGTCATTTTGCCAAGTGTGAAAGAGGTTGAGGTGGGCCGGGTTGCGGTAATCTAAAGCGACGAGGGAGAAGTGCTCATCCAAGAAGGGGATATAGCGACTGTACACGACCTCGCCGGGAGTCGGCTTAGGGTTACGGCGCGGGTGGCGTCTGTGCATGGTTTCCGTTGAAGTCATGGTCCAGTCGAGGTGAGGGACTGCAGCGGCGGGGTTCCAGGATGGAAGCCAGATAGGCTGGGATCCCAATGGAGAGCCACAGCCCTGCCAGAAGGCGCTGCGGAGAACGAGGATCTCATTGGGAGTGGGGGTGAAGGCTGTCGAGGTGCTGACTGGGCGCGGGTGGTCAATGGCAACCATTGATAGGCGCAGCGCATGCGCCACGGTGTCTGCGTGCGGGCCTCGGAGCTCGAGACGGAAGCTTTCGATTTCTTCTTGTACCGTGAAGATTGTGTAAAGGTAGAGCCAGATTTGGCCTACTGTGGGCGTGGTTTGGCTCTCCCAGCTTGCTATGGCTGAGGGACTTCTTTGCGCGCGAGCCCAGGCGGTGTTGTTGGAGGTTGGCGGGGCATTCTCTAACTTCACGGGGTTGGGGGCCGTGAAGAAGAGCTGGTCATTGTGCAATGCCTGGGGGAATGCCTGCGCTTCCTGGGCATTGTCGGCCTTGCGCAACTGGAATGACTTAATTTCATTCACATCATTGCTGGAGGGTACCACGTTGTACGTGGTCAAATAAGGATGAGGTAGGCGAATCTTGGCCGAGGCCAGTGGCTGGGAGAAAGACATTTTTTGGGCGAAGCTGTGGAAGGTGACAGGTTGTAATCAGATCAACATGGGCCTGCACGCACTTATACAAGATCAGATAAATGCTCGGCTGATCTGGAGCACCATTTTCACAAATTCCGGAACACTCCGTGGGCCTCAACCGATTTCGCAGCGTCAGGTCCCAGTACTGTAAATTGAATGAATTGAAAGGACATGGAGCTGACCCGCCGGAGACTAGATCAACAAGGAAATTGGGTCGTCGATCAAGTTAGCTGCAGTGGAATTGTCTGGACCAAATTGTTGGACAAATATGACGATCGTATTCGTATATGCTGATGAGAACATGTACCTAGTCTTAGTGGTAATAATCCCCGAAAAAGCTAATGTGCCCTGCATGGCGAACTTGGAAAAACTTTCGGCTTATTTTGGGTATCCATTGAAGCCTTACATTCATTGAGAAACCTGGTCCAAGTGAGTCTTCGCTTCATCTCGGTTGCTTTCTAAACATACAGTACACTGTACATACCATGGGGATCGACATAACCTGTGGAGTTCACCACACGTCGTTGCGGCCGTCAACTGGTGGGGCACCTGCTTAATAAGCGGAGTATTGCTCCCGAGGTCAAAGTTACTGTACCAGTTCGGTCTGGTAACTTTACTGTGTATGTATTGTATAATATACCCGTATTAACCACAAAACAATACAGAAGTATGGAAACAGTTGCCCATCGCCTCATTTCTTCGAAAGTCAGTGGATCCCCAATGATGCAGACTTAAGCATGTGGAAATGAGCGGAGTAAATACGGTAACCGATCTTTTTGTATTAAATGATTAAATAAAAGAAGTAATGAGTAATACCTACACTAATGGATCCTATTGACCTCGTGTCGAGAGGATGTGCGTTGTTCTAGAAGCCCTTAAGATGTCATTATCAATCTCCGAGATTATCTTTGCGTCGACAAATTACTTGATCGGCAATTTTATTTCTACTTTGCGTTTTGTAGTTTAATCCAATGCACCAAAATGATTTTGCTGTGATACAGTAGTTGTGCCATCGTGTTCTTGCTAGAAGCGTTGCATTGCTCATTTTCCGGTTATCCTGGGTTGATGTCTGTATATCAAGAAAGATTCCGGGGCTGGAAATCTTAAGTGTAATACTCTTTGACTGACTTTTTGCATGCATTCAATGCCTGTAGTCATGGTGGCCAATTCGATGATACGCACCTAGGCCACTGCCTTGCATTTGACTTGAGCCGATCTACAATAGTGCCCTTTGAGCTATGCTTACTGTTATTTGTCAGAGTCTATTCCATCAGACTTGGCAAAGCTTGACATGTTTGCTATAACGTTAGATCAAGTTCCTAGGGAGCTCGATTTCAGTGGATTGCTTATGCTCTTCGCTGCAGTTGTGCTGCACTTGAACAAAGACAATGACAGATTTGGAGAGAGATACTCGAGACTTCGGACATACATTTCTTCAACCACTATGCAAGCAGTCTCCACCAAGAATGCTGGAAACCCTAATAAATCGTTTTAGACCTAATGCGTGCAGGTTGACTATCAACGCTCTTGACAATAGCTCTTCAATAAATAGCTTAACAACAGACATGACACCTGAAGTCTAGGACATATCTAGTCATGTGCGAGCTAGTTAGCGGCATTTTTGTTCATTTTCCTCAGCGACTCATCCCTAAAGCATTGAGTACTTCGGCAGTGTACTTTGGCAATAAGCTTTTTCCAGCATACCCTTGGCCTATACCAAGCTTTGACTCTGAATGTGACTCCCTCAGTTCTAAAGCTAGAACCAGCAGGTGAAGAACAAGTGTGGCAGCTCGAGAAGGCTGTGTTGTAGTGATCTTACACTTCCCAGCCCATAATGCCAGCATAACCCGCCTTGAGCCGGTATCGGCAATGACCTGCACCGCCTTATCAGATGCCGCCTTATCAGATCTGACGCAAATTCCCATTCCCAAACCCCCACTGCAAGCAACACATCTCACAATGCAAATCAAACAATTATCTCTGGCCCGAGGCCAGCCTGGAATCCTCCACCACTGCGTACATTACCCCTCTCTCCGCAAAAAATACCCAGATAAACCCCTAGCTAACCGACCCTAACCGACCAGACCGACACCCTAGTCGCATTCGAGTACACCCGCAGCCAAATCCGCAAACCACACACGTTAGTCTTCGTCGGCGGACTAGGCGACAGCCTCGGCTCAGTCGACTATTTGAATGAAGTAGTCAAGGCCCTCGACCCAACAGAATGGAGCATCTTCAACCTAGGCCTGTCCTGCGCCGGCGGGGGGTGGGGAATGGGCCGACTAGGTCAAGACATCGACGAACTATCCCAATGCGTCTCCTACGTGCGCAGCTACAAGGAGCCACAATTTGGATCGGGCAAGGTGGTGATCATGGGCCATTCGACTGGTAGTCAGGACGTGATGCACTACATCAACTGTCCCAACCCGCGACCCGCCCATCCCGTCTTCGACCGCGATTGGAAGCCCATTCTGCGCGAACAGGTTGATGGTGCCATTATGCAAGCGCCTGTCTCGGATCGAGAGGGGATCTTGTGGGTTGTCAAGTGTGGGACTGAGCGTGACAGTCCGCTTAAGATGCGTGAGATTTATGATAAGGCTGTGGCGGATGCGCGTCGAGCGACATATGAAGATCATGACTTAGTTGACACTGTTGTTCCGTTGGTTGTGACATCGCGAATTGGATACCCGCCTTCTGCGCCGGTAAGCAGTCGTCGGTTTTTGAGCCTGGTTAGTCCGGATAGTCCGGAGAATCCGTCTGAGGATGATTTGTTCAGTTCCGATTTGAGTGATGAGCAATTCCGGTCGACTTTTGGTATGATTGCGAAGCGAGGCTTGTTGAAGCAGAAGATGCTTGTGCTGTATTCTGGGCGTGATCAGTCTGTGCCTCCGTGGGTGAATAAGGAGGCCTTGTTGAAGAGGTGGCAGGCTGCTGCTGATGGGAGTGGGCGGCAGATCTGGGATACGAGGAGTATGGTCATTCCTGGTGCTTCACATGCTTTGAGTGATAACGACCAGACGAGGCCGCGGCAGATATTGGTCGAACAGGTGACGTCTTACCTGAGTGATATCCAGCGGAGATGATTGATATCCGAAAGGATGTTTCTTCTGTTATTTGTTACTCAAAAGTTATTTGTCGGCAGATCAGGACCAGGTAGATATTAAAGAATATAACCGAAGCTGCATATAAATTATAGGATACGTAAAAGCTTACGGCAACAACCCCTGGGACTTGGAGCACGTAAGATGTCCAACCAGGCCCAAATCAAGCTGAAAATTTTCATTTGACCTGATCAACGGGTTTGGTGTTGCTTTTTAATGGAGAGATATAAGGCGAGGCGTACCTTGTGAAAGAGATGATTTAAGTTATAGTATTCTATAGTGATAGTTGGCTTCGCACGATCTGTCAAATAGCTCCTGGCAATATATGATGATAGAGAGGATTTGATTTCAAACCGCTGTTACATGTCAAATTCTACTACATTATGAGGTGAGATATAGAGCCTGAATATGGCTGTGCCATGATCCCAATTGTGACTAACGCAGCCCTGTGGTTCCGAGACCGCGCTTTACTCTACAGAAAGTTTATATGAGAGCTTGCTTCCCTGAATACTTCTGTGGCTTCAGCTTCTTTGGAAGGTATTTGAGCTTGGGCCGTTCTCATCTATCAGGCTTGATCTAGTAAAGAGCGAGAGAAACTGCTCGTGGCTAGTACTCCCTGATATTGCAGCTGCATAGAGTTTTTGCGTGCATAATCTCGGTTGGAAGGCTATGCCGCAGTCTCCTGCTAGTCCTCCTCGTGAACATGAGTAACAAATTACATTCTGGAAGGGGCCCATGATTTTAGCGATGGGGAGCCACAGGTATTCTCTCTCGGATGTAAAATAGGGAGACTGAGAGGCAGAAGAGGTCCAGGGTAGTTAGGCTGAGGCATTAGAGCTTATCTCAGCTCAATATGGGGGCTGTGCGTCCAATTTCCACCTTCAACAGTCAAGCCACAGTTCAACATTGAAGCCACTACTTCGGAAATTGTCCGGACAGAAATAGGCACGCGGATGATCGGATGTCTAAGAACAGACGTGGAGCCTAGAAATGAAGCCTTTCAGTACGCTTGAGTCCACGGGCAGTAAGAAATCTAAACAACGCCGAGCAGAGATCCCAAGGGAAAAAGTGACCGCGGCACGTACTTCCTTCGATGTGTTTGAGATAAATATCGGTCAGACTTTGGAGCAAGCCGACGGATTACCAACAGTACGCGACCCTGAGCGATTCCCCTATACTGGAATCGACAAATATCACAGTCATGACAGCTGTCAAACAACCTTATCAATTTGCAGACCGATTCTCTGAACATTTCACTCACAAAACCTGATCGAGTTTATCTAGCATCCACTACGCTACGTCCCCTTTTCTTTGAGATATCCCGATTGAGGCCTGAAGCAGAGCATAATGTCCGAACCCAATTGACTATACTTGTAGATCTATACTAGTGTATCTGATCCCACCCAAAACGTCCGGCCGAGTAGCGGCCTACAGTATAACATTTACCGGGAGAAGACCAAGACTTTGAATAATAAACCGGTACATTGTACCACCAATAACGACAGATAAGGTGTCTCATAGCTTGAGCAAGCTCGAGCAAGCTCCAAGCTACGTCCAGCCCCCTGACTCCACAAACAACGCTATTCATTATTGGAGTCACCGGCCACATGCTCACCTGACGTTTAAACCAATAGCGCAACGAAGATCCCATCCGCGATCCCAATGCAGGAATTTGGGCAGACAGAAAGAGAGTCCACCGGATCTATCAGGCACAAGCATCGAGATCGACATGATTCTTCTTACTACTGTACATGTAACTGCATGTGATCCCAAAAATTGGTGATCGGCACCCTCAATGCAAGGATCGACCGATCCTTCGATAACAACATCCCAAGATCGGGCCACAACGAGGGATACACCTACCACCAAAGGATTCCCACGCCATCCTCAAACAGGCAGCTGGTTTGTGCGAATTGATCTTGGGAACCGTGCCTATCAACGGCTTACCAAGGGCAGCAACGGACGGCGGAAGGAAGGGATCAAGAAGCAAACAACAGACCTATCACGATGCAGTCGAGCATTATCAAGACAAGGGATATGTCGTTACATCTTACATCATACCCGTTGGACAAAGTCGTCGCCAATGCAACCCAATCTCGAGATTACGTCCCCAGCCAGGGCCAGGACGAGGCCATGGTGGACCGTTCAACACGTCTCCATCTAACGGCCTGGCGGGAGGATCCGTCACTCTCCCCCCTGTCACTTTTCATATCCATTGACGGCAATCATTGGTGCGGCGTTCAAAGCTCCCCGGTCCAGCCGTTACCCGGACCATTCCGTCCGTGTGAACAGGGGGTTGAAACACTTTCCAAAGTATGCGGTCTGTGGTCTGCAGTCTGCAGTCCGTGTCTGTATGATTCTCTAGACCGGCAACTCGACTCAAAGATCAGTGTGTTTGTACATGAAGTTACACTTTGGAGGCAGGATGCATATCTGCATCTTGGAGGAGTCGGGTCAGATAGTCCCCGGTGGGCACGGTGAGTGCAGATCCCAGCTGATTGGATCAAGATGAAAGGAATGAGATAGACTCAAAGAAGAAGGAAGAACAGAAAAAGAAAAGAAGAAAAGAAGGGAAAAAGTCCCCGTCGAGACCCGTCCAGAAGGGGGTCCCCGGGGGGGGGGGCCTCCAATCTCGAAGAGGAAATGGGTGTTCTCCCCCCTGGAACTGGGAACGAGAACGAATTGGTGTTTTGAGTTTGTCGATGCCCAACGAGAATATACAGGAAACCTTGGAAGACAAGTAGTAAAGTGCCTCCCAAAGATTGTTCCCACATCCCGAATCTTTCAGAATTCAGTCGAGTGTTGGGGTTCGGAGACCTTTTACCCGGCGGCTAACAGCACCGCGGACCGGGAACGCAAAGACCCTCATCCGCACCTTGAACAGAACCGTGATAACGAGAGGGATAACCTTCACCCTAACCCCAGTCCAGTCTGGTTCAAACCTTTAAACACATTCTGGAATGTGTGATGGTGTGCTGAGACCCATCGGCGTGCATGATTTCGGGTTCGGGTTTAGACTGGAGGAATAGCATCCCAGTCCTCCTCATTCCAAGACAATGCTACGAACCATAACCATACTAACCTCCATAGAGCCGGCTCATTTCCCAAACCACGAGGCTGTGGGGATATGGGGCGCCACCATCGACACTAACAGAATAATATTGCAGATGTATAGACTCCTGAAACATACGATGACACACTTCCCACGTGTGGACTGGGGTCTACGAATTAAACTCAACCTAATCAATATTAGCGACTTGGATACACAGGCGTCAGGGCTCGCTTAGGGGGCTTCCGTCCCACCCGAGAGAGCTTCTATGCTTCTCCACCGTCAAGGGAAGGAAATTGAGGCCAAGAAAAGCTCATTCCGATATCCACTGTGTCCTGTGCGTTGAGGGCCGGGCCTGCTCTCCTTTTCCGTGTGGAGCTTAGTAGAGAGAGATGGAATATAGGATCGAGGATATAGAGGATAGGATCTAGCCCCCCAAACACTGGCGATATGAGAGAGAGAGAACCCCGAGTAGACCTTGGAAAGAGATAGAAAGAATGAGGCCTATATAGTATCCAACTTGGTATGAATAGTGTCACGCTACGCTGTGGCTAAGAAAAATCGCACTAACTTCCTAAAGTGGATTCCCCCTGGTCGAAAGTGTATGACTTCATGGAGCTGTCACTTGTATTCCCCTAATTATAGGATTTCTACCAGTCATTTCTGTCGTTTGTCTATATTTTTTCGAGGTCTTACCCGAAACTGTTTCAGCGGGAAAAGAAATATAGTGAAAAAAAAAATTCGAGGCAAAAAAAACCGTAGGGTAGGGTAGGGTAGGGGGGGGGGGGGGGGGGAGGGGGAGAAGATTTCAACCCGACAGGGATAGATTTTAGAAATTCTGACTCTCTATTTTCTTCAATTGCTCTCTCTTACTTTATTCTAGCTTTCGCTTTTGACTTCTTCCCCTTCCCCTCGACTTCGCCTAATTGCCTACACACTCTCAATTGGCACTCCCTTTTTCGCCCCCGCCTGGAACGTGGGCCACTTCACCCCCTCCCTCTCTTTCCCCTCTTTTCCCCCTTAGTAAGTTCACCATGTGTTGAGTGGTTTGCGCTTCTGTCGCTTACTCTCAATAGCTCTCTGTCGCCATGTCTGGGAAAATGACGCTGTATAAACTGGTGGTGCTGGGTGATGGAGGTGTCGGAAAGACCGCCCTTACCATTCAGGTTGGTTGCCCGACTCCCGGGACACACGAGATCAGGTCGCTAACGCCCTCCAGTTATGCCTCAACCACTTCGTCGAAACATATGATCCAACCATCGAGGATTCATATCGCAAACAAGTCGTGATCGATCAACAATCGTGTATGCTCGAGGTGCTGGACACTGCGGGCCAGGAAGAATATACCGCACTACGAGACCAGTGGATTCGAGACGGAGAGGGGTTCGTGCTGGTGTACAGCATCACGTCGCGCGCCTCCTTCTCGCGCATCACCAAATTTTACAACCAGATCAAGATGGTCAAGGAATCGTCAAGCTCGGGCTCCCCCTCCGGGCCCAGCTACCTGAACTCCCCAATGAGCGCATCCTCCGGTCCCGCAATGCCCGTCCCGGTGATGCTGGTCGGAAATAAGAGCGACAAGGCTGTGGAACGCGCAGTCTCAGCACAAGAAGGCCAGGCCCTGGCCAAAGAGTTGGGATGCGAGTTCGTTGAGGCGTCCGCCAAGAACTGCATCAACGTGGAGAAGGCCTTTTACGATGTCGTCCGCATGCTGCGCCAACAGCGACAACAGCAGCAAGGTGGCCGTCAGGATCGCCGCCAGCCTGGTGGCCGTGATCGCGACGCCGGTCCCGAATATCCCAAGTCCTTCCGGCCCGACAAGTCGCGACATCGCAGTCGCCTTAATTGTGTCCTCTTGTGATCGGTCGCGTCCGTCCGGAGTCTTTTGACCTGATTTTTTCTATTTCTTTTTTTCCCATCTCTCTCTCTATCTCTCTCCATTTTTGGTCCCGGGTGCATCTGGAGGGTTCTGTCTTTTATCTCGGCGTTGGTGGTCCTAGGTGGTTCTCTCGAACAACCTTTCTCTCCACCATACAAAAAAAATCCCCAGGCGACGAAGCCAGATCGCAGTCGCGCATTAGCAGGCATTTCGATATGATACCCTACGACTGAGCTTGTTTTTATTTTGATTTTGCGATATATAGACAATACAGGTTCTACCAAATATTCACGTGCGGGGGGGTGCTCTCCCCGCAGCATCCCTGTACTTCATGCAGCCCTTTAAAACCTCGGGGCGCCTTGCTCCCAACCTCGGGTAGCTGAGCTATGGGATCCCCAGACCTTCCCCTCTTCAGTTTCAACCTACCTTCTTCACATCCCATAAGACCATTCAAACCATGCCACCTCACACCCAAGTAATAGCAACTGCCCATTCCCTCGCCGACCCAGAGTCCTTCTGGAGCTATCACGCAACTAAGCTCCATTGGCACCGCAAGCCATCACGCGCCCTGACACGCCACACCAAAACTCTCCCCAGTGGAGTATCCCACGAGCATTGGTCGTGGTTTGCCGACGGCGAGATCTCCACCTCCTACAATTGCGTCGATCGCCACGTCCTCGCAGGCCACGGCGATAATGTAGCCATAATATGGGAGTCGCCCGTTACGGGATCGACAGAGACATACACTTACGCCCAGCTCCTGGACGAGATCGAGGTTCTTGCAGGAGTTCTGAGAGAGGAAGGGATTAAGAAGGGCGATGTAGTCATCATATACAGTATGCATTACCCCCAGAACCTCTCAATGGCAGGCATCTTGCCCATTTCACCCAGAACTAAGTTCACATCCATCCCCCATCCCCGCCAGCATCACCCCACAATAACCCCACAATATCAACCACATGACAACAATCCAGACCCAAAATCAAACTAACAAACAACAACCGAATAGTGCCCATGATCCCCGCCGCCCTAATAGCCTCACTAGCCATAACACGCCTAGGCGCAATTCACGCCGCCGTTTTCGGTGGTTTCGCCCCACAATCCCTAGCCCAGCGCATCGAAGCCGCACGCCCACGCGCAATACTGACCGCTTCATGTGGCATCGAGGGTAGCAAGGGTCCCATTGCATACAGACCACTAGTAGAAGGCGCCATAAACGCAAGCAAGTTTAAGCCTAGCAAAGTGATCATCTGGCAGCGCGACCAGTTGCGCTGGAACCATCCTGATAAACGAAACGGACAGCGGAATTGGCAGAGGCTTGTTAAGAGTGCACGGGGACGGGGAATCAAGGCGGCCACTGTTCCTGTTAAGGGGACGGAGGGGGTTTATATCATCTATACTAGTGGTGAGTTCTTCTTCCCTATTGGATCTGGGGACTATGCTCCAATTCTACGGAACCAGAACATTACACTAACAGACATACAGGCACAACAGGGCTGCCAAAAGGCGTCCTCCGCGAAGCAGGCGGCCACGCCGTAGGCCTAGCCCTTAGCACGAAAACTCTCTTTAACATCAAGGGACCTGGCGATGTGATGTTCTGCGCATCAGATATCGGCTGGGTAGTAGGCCATTCCTACATTCTATACGGACCACTGCTAGTAGGCGCAACGACTATCCTCTATGAAGGAAAGCCAGTAGGAACACCAGACGCGGGCATATTCTGGCGATTAATCGAGAAACATAAAGCTAATGTGCTGTTCACGGCGCCGACTGCCATGCGTGCCATGCGCAAGGATGATCCCGAGAACGCTTTTATCGAGGAGGTTGGAGGTAGGGGTGGGCTGAGGTCGCTAAGGGCTCTATTCCTCGCCGGTGAGCGCAGCGAGCCGTCCATTGTGAATGTTTATCAAAAGCTGCTTGGAAGGTTTGGAGCAGACGGTGCTACTGTTGTTGATAATTGGTGGTCTTCGGAGTCTGGGTCTCCTATTACCGGGTTGATGCAGAATTCCCGGGGTGCTATTATTTCTTCGAGTTCGAGTTCTGATGCAGAAGGCGAAGGACATGAACAGGGACAGGTTGGGGATGAAAAATCTCTTGCTCTCCGTCCTGGATCGGCTGGGTTGCCGTTACCTGGGTTTGATGTTCGCGTTGTCGACGACGAGGGCAATGAGTTGTCATCTGGCACGATGGGGAATATCGTCCTGGGACTACCGCTTGCTCCGACAGCATTTACCAATCTATTCATGGAAGACGAGCGCTTTTACCACGGGTATCTGAAAAGATTTGATGGACGGTGGGTTGATACCGGTGATTCGGGGATGCTTGATGGAGATGGCTATTTGCATGTTATGTCAAGGTCCGATGATATCATTAATGTTGCAGCGCATAGACTTGGGACTGGTATGTCACACGTTATACACCCGCTCCACCTTTCATATTCGGCGTTGAACAATGAAAGATGAAAAACGAAATTGCTAACACAAATCAACAGGTACAATTGAACAAGCAATCCTCTCCCACCCCGCAATCAGCGAAGCCGTGGTAATTGGCCTTCCAGATCCAGTCAAGGGCCACCTGCCCTTTGCATTCATCCAACCTAAAACAGGATACATACCGGAAAAGAGCACACCTCCATCCACCGCTGGTGGACATGATAGCCATCTTCCAGCAAAACCAAGCGAGAAACTCTTCACAGAAGTGAATACCCTCGTGCGCGAACAGATCGGCGCCATTGCGTCGCTGGGTGGGATGATTCAGGGCCGAGGTATGTTGCCTAAGACCAGGAGTGGGAAGACCCTTAGACGGGTTCTGAGGGAGCTTGTTGAGTTGGCTGTGAAGGGGGATTATGAGGGCTTTGTCAATGTGCCGCCTACGGTTGAGGATGGGGATGTTGTTGATGTTGCTAGGGGGAGGGTGAGGGAGTATTTTGAAGGGAGGGCTGAAAAAGCGAGGCTTTAGTTTTGTTTTGTTTGGGGGGTTGGATACGTGGTTTTGTAGGATGAATACTGTACATATCTGATAGTGATGAAGATGATTATCAACACTTGGATCCCTTATTCTATATGAAACTGTGGGAGTATATGTCAGGCACTACACGGGAAAAAAGGAAAATGTACGAGGATGTGAAGTGTATATAAACTTTCCTGTACTTATTGAGAAAAGATGGATCACATCATGTGCTGTTACTTTGCTTTTTCAGTCTTTGATAGACCTGCATGATCCCCGCAATAACGTTGCCCCACGAGGCTATAACTATACAATTGGATTCTGATACATCATTCAAGATCTCATCGAGTGCCCTTCTCAATGGCCTTATGACACTTCGAGCCGAACAACCAATACCCACCATATGTAGATCGAGATCGAGAAGAGACGATCGTCGGAGCTTGGCCTAGAATGCTTAGATCAGAGTCAAGATACACTCGAAAGAGACCGACATACAGAGGTCAGGGTTGGCAGCAAACTACTTCTTTACAGGAGACAAGTATGAGAAAAGAGATCATTCGTGTTCGAAGTGGGATAAAGAAAAAACATATGTCCAGGAGAATCACTAGCAAAACCAACAAAAAGTCCCAGCGAGGGGAGACGAAAAAGAAGCAAAACAAAATACACCCAAATCGAAACGAACAAATTATGTATTATCTAAGAAGACGTAGACAAGACATGTACACCCAAGAAGAACCCAAGCCCAAACACCCGACAGCAGCGAGACTCCAGGCTGAAAACAAGCATGGAGAAACACACGCCATCCCATCATGATACCATTTTACTCAGCCACTTTACAGCAGGAGGGCAACGGCACCGAAGACGGCAGCCAGAGCGGCACCAGCGCCGGTAGCGGCGTTGATGGCACCGGCGTTGAAGGCAGGCTGGGAGGGGGTAGGGGTGCCAGCGGAAGAACCGGCGGAGGAGCCGGGGACACCAGTGGCACCGACGCCGGGGACCAGAGGGGTGGAGGTAGCGACGCTGGGGGCGACGGGGATGACGGGGACGCTGCTGCTGCTGCTGGCCAGGGGAGTGGCGGAGGAGCTAGGAGGCATTAGAATTGGGGCTTGTTTGTTTGTTTATAGGTAGGATTTTGCTTACCAGCTCTTGCACTGGGTCACGGTCGAGGTCACGAGGGGACGGGTGACAGTGAAGGGACCGTTGGTCATGGTGATGTGACCGGGCTATTTTGATTGATTAGCGATTAAGGTTCGTTTTTTTGCCCATGTTTGGTTGTGGTGTTTTGGTAGGAACGTACGGTGGAGATGCTGTAGGTCTGGCTACCGTGCACAACGGAGGTGGCCTCGGGGCAGAAGGTGGTGTACTCGGTGACGACCTCGGTGGTGACACCGGAGGCGGCAGCGCCAACGGCAGCGGCAGCGAGAGCAGCGATGGAGAAACGCATTGTGATAGATGTGGGGGGGGATTCGAAGAATGTTCGTTGAAAGGGATGGACACGCGAAGTGTAAAGAGTGGCTTGTTAAAAGAATGTAATCGGTGCAAGAACCGGGATATAGAGAATGTAAGCGTGGGTGAAGAAGAGAAGGGAGAAGGGGGGGAGACCGGGGCTGTATATAATGCTAATTTCATGAGATTCAGGTACCCGTGCACTAGACTGGAAAGACGGGAAAAGGGGGGAGCGATAGGGCGTGGCAATAGGTTCGTATCCTAACGGCGTCATTTAATCTGCTTTTCAGTCAATCAGGACTTGTTCTACAGCCCCAGGTTACTATGGGTCCAGTCCTCCTGGCGTCCTTCAACTCTATGGACACGCCCTGATGAACCAGTTTGTCGTGCGCGGCCGAGAATCTTTTCCTCTTTTGGCTGTTGTGGCTGCTAGGGTTGAATGAGATTTTCTAGGCATTGGCTATCCGAATCTAGGTTCTTTGATCTTCTTACTTACTGTACAGTAGATGTGGGTTTGTAGTCATTTCAATCCCTTTGTGGGCGAGTTACAGTAGACTGGAGATCTGAGAAGTACTACAGAGGATTTTGCTTGCAAGTTCCGGGAGTCATTCATAATTTGTATGCCCCCGCTAAGTTCCCGCGATAGTGAGCCGTCAATGTTGTACACCTTGGGCAAGCCTGTTGATAAGTAGCAGTAATCGTTGAACTGATTTGAGAATCCCATCATGCACAGTCGAGTTTGAAAAAAAGCCTCAATGAAAAGGATTATATTTATAACTCTGTTGGCCAGATGACCAATTATCTAACTACTGTATTGGTTATTTCTGGCCAATGTGAAGGGCACGACAGTCCAACAATAAGATTACAGCTTGGCAATGTGCGTTAGGCACTCCAAGGTCTCACTCTAATATCTCCCTCGTGACTGTTGAACTGTTTAATGGTACTCTATCTTGCTTTCTACAGAGTCCTTTTAGTATCATTCATGTAAAGACCTCGGCTCAGGATACGAGTGCAGTAGCAACAGTCATGAATTTGGATCGTCGGTGGTCAATGTTATCGCTAATAATAGTAGACTATCTTTGTAAGTTATGAATTGACGGTCAACGCAAGGCATCAAGAAAAAACAGGGGTTGGTGATCTCAATTATAATCATCCCTACACAGCCTGTTGTGCAAAACATCACCACGGCAGACCTTTTGACTTTGGAAGGTTGGTCACTAGGGGTGAATTACTAGCACCAGCCCCATAGGCTGTGCTGTGACTTGTTTAGCAACGATGATTACATAGGCAAGTGGTGTCACAGTCTTTTCAGGTTCAATTGAGTGATTATATATGTTCTATTCACTAGGGGGTAGGCTAAGGGGTCGACTCTTCGAGGCGCTTGGAGTTTGCTGTTAGAGAGCAACTCCTCACTGGACTAGAGCATCGCAATGCGACAGTGGAAGTGTTGGATGCCGCGAGATATCCCGGACCATGGCAAGGGAAGCCCAAGCCGGCCTGATTCCGATCGGCAAACCAAACGCACAACAAGTCCAATCCGATGGTACTGGTCCCGAAAGGATGGTTAAAGGCGTGGGACCTGTCAGCAGCGCCCGTCCAGCTCCAGCCAGACCGAAGTCCAGCCGTCACCGACGAGTGCTGACACAGATGAAACGCCGTTTCTTCATCTTGGATTTAGTTGTGTGAAGAAGAAAAGAAGGGAGGAATTTTGCCGAGCGAAGAAAAACCCCCAGCGGCTGCACGGACCAGGCGGAGAGCTCAACTGGGAATAGCGTGGTTTCCCGCTTTCCGCGGAGAACGGAAAGGCGTCAGTTACCGTCCGACAAGCATTCGTTTGTTTAAAAGCCGATGCTTCCCTATCGGCAAAGTACATATACCCCTCGATCGTGAACTTTTCAACTTCAGCTTCAGCTTCAGCTTTGCACCATGTTGTCTCGCTGTGGCAGATCTGCTGCTCGCCTGCTCCCCCTTGGGGGCTCCCGGGCTATCGTTTCCCGGGCCTCTATCGTGCCTTCAATCAGATCGGTTCCTCAATCGCGGGGAGTATCATCTTCTCCCGAGTCACAGCACAAGGTATGTGGGATGGTCAATGGCAAGACAGACATATGTATTGACCTAGGGCTAGCTGCTATCGTCGTCCTTGAAGGACTCCGACCCCGCCGTTTACGACATCCTGCAGAAGGTGCGTCATTGCTGATAGAGCTCCAAAAATCGACCATTGCTAATACCTCTCTAGGAGAAAAGACGCCAAAAGCATTTCATTAACCTGATTCCCTCTGAGAACTTCACCTCGCAAGCTGTTCTCGATGCCCTTGGCAGTGTTATGCAAAGTATGTACTTCGGTATCCCGGTTTTGCTAGCCCCGACAAGCCATCCTAACCACAATGCAGACAAGTACTCCGAAGGATATCCCGGTGCCCGTTACTACGGTGGAAATGAACACATTGATGCCTCAGAGCGCCTGTGCCAACAGCGCGCTCTCGAGACCTACCGTCTCAACCCCGAGGAGTGGGGAGTGAACGTTCAGCGTATGAGATGTCCTCCTATGTATTGGGATGTAGTGCTAACTTTTACCAGCTCTTTCCGGATCCCCCGCCAATCTGATGGCTTACTCCGCTGTCCTCAACACTCACGACCGCCTCATGGGTCTGGACCTGCCTCACGGTGGTCACTTGTCCCACGGATACCAGACCCCTACCAAGAAGATTTCCGCTATCTCCAAGTACTTCGAGACTCTCCCCTACCGCCTTGATGAGTCAACTGGCTTGATTGACTACGACGGACTGGAGAAGATGGCCAACCTCTACCGACCTAAGCTGATTGTTGCCGGTACCTCAGCCTACAGCCGTCTCATTGACTACCCCCGCATGCGCGCGATTGCCGACTCCGTGGGTGCCTACTTGCTGGCCGACATGGCGCACATTTCCGGCCTCGTGGCTGCCGATGTGCTCCCATCACCCTTCCCCTACTCGGACATTGTGACAACCACCACCCACAAGTCTCTGCGTGGCCCCCGTGGCGCTATGATCTTCTACCGTAAGGGCGTGCGCAGCACTGACAAGAAGGGAAACAAGATCATGTACGATCTTGAGAACCCAATCAACGCTTCCGTCTTCCCCGGTCACCAGGGTGGCCCTCACAACCACACTATCACCGCGCTGGCCGTGGCTCTTAAGCAGGCCCAGTCATCCGACTTCCAGCACTACCAGCAGACCGTTCTGTCCAACGCTACAGCCTTGGCTGAGCGTCTCGGAGGTTCCACCAACGATGGCGGACTCGGCTACAACATTGTCTCTGGCGGAACCGACAACCACCTGGTGCTTGTGGACCTAAAGAACCGCGGTGTGGACGGTGCTCGTGTTGAGCGTGTCCTCGAGCTGTGCGGAGTTGCTAGCAACAAGAACACCGTACCTGGTGACAAGTCCGCTCTCAAGCCCGGTGGTCTGCGTCTTGGCACCCCCGCCATGACCTCCCGTGGCTTCCAGCCTGAGGATTTCCGTCGCGTGGCTGAAATCGTCGATCGCGCCGTTATTATCACTCAGAAGCTGGACAAGGTTGCTCGTGAGCATGCTCAGTCCAAGGGTGTCAAGAACCCCGGCACAGTCAAGGCCTTCCTGGACTACCTGGGTGAGGGCGAGGAGATCTCCGAGATTGTTCTCCTGCGCCAAGAGGTTGAGGACTGGGTTGGCACATTCAGCTTGCCCTGGTCTGAGGACCAATAGACAATTTCCTTTCTAATTTCCTTTCTCTGTATATCCCGGATTCGAAACGAATATGACTCAAGATTTTCAAGTTACCCAGATCAAACGGTAGAACTGTTGTAGATGTATTCTTCCATAAGTGGATATTGGCGCTGTATATGGTAGATCGTCTTATCACACTTATCAGCGCTTTGTTCGCGAACTGGGTTCCAATGACATCGTTTCCCCGGGATCGGCGTGCAAAAGTTTCTCCTCTTCTTCCATCCTTCAAGTCACGACCATGAAAGTTAGCCAGGTGCGAACCTTTATCGCAATAGATATTCAATGCGACGCAACTAACCTAAACAGCTCTACGTCTACCCGGTCAAGTCGCTACGGCCAACGACCGTTAAAGAGGGCATTTTAACACCTCGCGGCTTCAAATATGACCGCCACTTTATGCTCCTCAAGGTCTTGCCTGCTGAGGATGGCTCCAATTCGACAATTCTGAAGAATATGCATGTCCCCCACTTCCCAGAGATGGCCCTTTTCCACACCGACCTTGAGTACCCCCAGACGGAGAACGACAGTGGAAAAGTAATCGTCACATATCACCCACCCTCGTCGGGGTCCGAACCCGAGCCCCGCGACATCAAAAGACTCGAGATCCCCCTCCAACCCGACATCAAGACCCTCCAACCTCTCAAAGTCACAATGCACCAGAGCCCAACCACAGGTTACAACATGGGCGTCGAATACAGCGACTGGTTCAGCTCCTGTTTCGGATATCCCGTAGTCCTCGCGTACCTCGGACCAAACTCACGAGAAGTACTGGGCACATTAGCACCAGCCAAAGCCAACAAAAAGCCAACCCTACAACGAATCCAGGATCTTTTCCGAAACAAATCCACAGACAACAAGCGAGATTGGGTCTTACCCGTGTTGGTAATCGCATTCATGGCCAACGTACTCATCCATGCAGACAGTTTCATCCGACACGGAAGGACTCCCCAGACGGCAAGTAGTCTCCTGCCCGCACTCATCGCCCCTGTTGCGCTAGTACTGTTTTCCATGCTAGGCGCAAAGACTGAAGAGGACCGCATCACCTTCGCAGACTGTGCGCCCTACCTAGTGATCTCCGAGACATCCGTCGATAATGTCTCGGCACGACTGCCGGACGGGACGGAGATGGATCGGACTAAATTCCGGCCTAACATCGTTGTTTCCGGGGCTGAGAATGCCTTTGAAGAGGACTATTGGAGTGTGCTTACCCTAGGCTCTGAAAAGATGCGGTTGCTATTGACTGGTAATTGTGTACGCTGTCAGAGTCTTAATGTTGATTATACGACTGGCAAGATGGGAACTGATGAGTCTGGGGCTGTTCTCAAGAAATTGATGAAAGATCGTAGGGTGGATAAGGGGGCGCGATTTAGCCCTGTGTTTGGACGCTATTCGTTTTTGGAGCCCCGGGGCAGTGGGACGAATCTTAGAGTTGGGGATGAGGTTGTTGTTGCGGAGCGCGGCAAGGAGAGGACTGTCCTCGGTGAGTGTTTTGATGCTTTCTTTGTTTGGGATACATTGTGGGTTTGCTAATTGGTTTTCAGATTGGCCCGGTTTGACGAATTAGATTCATGTCGGGCACTCAGAGATGTTTGGTCAAAAGGATTTATACTTCAGCTTTTGCACCATGACGTCATGTTGGACTTGATCAACCCCCCAAAGTAGCAGTGGGGATAGCAGTATGCATCGGGTAAAGACATAGCCTACAGTAGTCAAGAATCTTTGAGCTGAAACTATTCTACAAATTGAATCCTTGAGAGACAAATAAGCAGGCCCGATTGGTGGACGCCACAGCGACATCATCGGTGCACCGCCACATCCAGAGTCACCTGACCTGCCTGATCCATGGAAAGAAGATTCCAAGAATAACTTTGAATCTTTAGACTTGTTGACGACCTGTTTCCCTGCATACTGCACTCCATATCCTCCATTTGTTCGCAGAAAGTTTCTGTTGCTGCAGAGCCAGCCTTACCGAACTACCGCAGGGACCGTGGCTCAAGCCCCTCCAATCATCCACCCGCCGCTGCCTATTTGAGCCCACACATTGTCACGCCCGACAGAACTGAACCGCTGTTTCACCGGTGTGACACTTCGACCCTTTTCTACACGCCGACTGGATTGATCAGGCGTCAAACCCTTTAGTTTCTCAGTGCATAAGGCACTAAACCCCGCCGCGGGTAAGCTGCCACCGAAAAAAAGCGATCGCAATCGTTACTGCGACTACAATCGCCATGGATCCAGCTCATCTGCGTCGCAAAGATACCACCAAGGGTCCTCCGCTGAGGATCCTCTCGCTCGGTCAGTTCTCTCTCACTTCCCTGCCAATATCAAAACCCAGCTGACTTGACCAGATGGCGGTGGTGTACGTGGCTACTCCATGCTTATCCTCCTCCAGGAACTCATGTACCGCACCTATGTTGAATGCGAAGGCAAGCCACCCCGTCGCGACCAAATTCCCAAACCATGCGACCACTTCGACTTGATCACGGGCACGGGCACGGGCGGTCTCATCGCGCTGATGCTCGGTCGTCTCCGCCTCGACCTCGAGACCTGCAAAGAAGTCTACGTGCGCATGACGCGCAAAGTATTCGAGACCGATAAAACCATCGCTGGTATTCCGTACCGCTCGACGCTTTTCAAGGCCTCCAAGCTCGAGGAGGCGATTCGGGAATGTGTGCGGGAACATACAGTCTTCGAGGCAGAGGGCAATGACATGCCGAATGCAAACGCGCGTAATTCCATTGCCAGTCATCCATATAGTCCCAACTCTGTCCCTCAGCGGTCTATTAGTCGGGGGAGCTTTAGCACTTCTGCTGCGTCTCAGCCGATGTCTCCGACGAGCCAACGAGGCTCTGCTTTCATCAATGGCTTGCGTTGGGGTAATCCTGATGCGCTACTCTATGATAACCGAGAGTATCGTACTAAAACGTGAGTCCCACCATGCAATGGTTATCAATTGTGGTTTCTAACCTGCAACTTAGTGCCGTCACTGCTCTCTACAAGGGCACGCCACGCAAAGGAACGGCTGTGCTTCTACGGTCCTACGATTCCCGTAGAGAACCCCCACCTGAGTTTGACTGCACAATCTGGCAAGCAGGCCGTGCGACTTCTGCGACAGGACTTGCTTTCAAGCCGATCCAGATTGGTCAACACGTCTTTATTGATGAAGGTCCGGGCACATATAACCCGGCGCCGCAGGTTCTTGATGAAGCTGTGGTGAACGAGTGGCCAGGTCGGGAGGTTGGTGTATTCATCAGTGTAGGAACAGGAAAGCGACCTGCTGGTACCAACAACCGACAGCATGAATGGTGGGAGGATTTCTTCGGCGATGCGCTTGGTACCTTCGCCGAGGCACGTCGTCGACTTATCACCAAGATCGAGGGGTGTGAGGATATTCACAATGAGATGCTACGAGATCGACTAGCCAAACGCAATGTTCCCAAGGATAATTACTTCCGGCTCAATGTTGAAGTTGGCGTTGGCGAGTTTGGCATGAATGAATGGAATCGGTTGGCTGATATCAGTACCAACACACGGCAATATCTGGCCAAGCCTGAAGTCAAGAAGATGATTCTGGATGCTGGTGTCCGATTTGCCAAGATTGATCGGATGAATCGCCGCCTGGCAAACCATGCTGCGGCTGGTGGTGATCGTGACGACCTGTCCTTTGATCTTGAAACCGAAGAGCTCACTGTGTCTTCTCCCGTTCAACAATCATATGTGCCGCCTCCCCATCACTTCGCCGTCGAGTTGCCCGCAGAACTCCCTGCTGATCCCATTGACTTCGCCCATCAACCCACACACGCACCACCTCCAATCCCCACTAGTGTGACGATCTCTCCGCCGGACGATTCACTACCTGCTCATTCTACGCCACAAGACAACATGCCTACCTCCCCAAGGCAATCCAGCGACGGTGTCAACTATCGTTATAGCCACGAGCAAGGCCGTCCAAGCTCTCAGCAACAGGGCTCTCCTCACCGCAGCGATGAACACTTTTCAACATTCCATGGGGCACCACCTGTCCCTCCCAAAACACCCATCCCATATCCATCGCAGGATGAGGGTGGTGTAGCTATGCCCGCACCTCTGTTCTCCCACGCTTCCTCTGGCAACAAAGTCCGACCTCCTTACCCCGATGATGAGGCTCCCCCCGTGGTCAACAGACAGCGCAAACCCAGCTTCCATGTGCGGTAATCTCATTTGCATGTGCTCATACCTGGGATCCTTTGTTTCGATATCAACTTCATATTTGCATTGTTACGTTTTGCTTTTCTTTTACTTTTTTCTCTCTTCTTTACTCTCGTGCTGAACTGAATACCCCTCGTTCGAGACGGTGATGAAGGTTGGGACGTCGGTGTCATGGCGCATGGAGGCAATCATGTACCTGGTCTATTCTTCCTTCGCGCTTTTTCTTTTCTTTTCTTAGTTGAATGTTTCTTGACACTCAAGAGATGGCCAATATCGGCTCTCGGGCCTAATGAATGATGACATTTATGACAGACTTCAATGTGGGGATATCTGTATAGTAATGGTCAGTTCGAATGAAACAAAAAGAGGGTCTCAGTGAAACCCTGAAACCATGAAATATGCAAGTGTAAATTCAACAGAGTAATCAGCGCCAGTGCAGCCTGTTATACGAACTCATATCTTTCTATATTAAGCCAAGCCGCAGTCTGGACTCGCCACAATGATCCAGGCACATGAAAGGTACCCTTCAGGTACCTGACGATCGCAGTATCGTTGCCCCCACCACCAAGTACCCGCCTGTACCTCCTTTCTCAGGTCTCACCCCAGCCACTTCGTTCTACTTTGACAATCTCCTTCTCCTTCTTTTTCTCCTCCTTTCCCTTCCCCTTTTCACTTAATGATATCTTCTCATACATCTCTACATCCTTCCCATCCCAAAACCCTTGATCTTCGCGCTGCATCAAAGCGAGTCAAAGCCATTACCCCTTACGGAAACCCAACATATTTCTTTCCCTCGTGGTTTCACTTCCAGAAGCATTCCTAGATCGTCCCTCTACCCCAGATCATCCCCCTTATCCTTGTCGCAACATATCACTTTTTCGCCATTTCGCCATTTCGATCCAAACCAATCAGATAGTCGCCCAGGCGACCCGCGCGATACGAGAGATACAGCGTGGCAGAATCGATAAGTGTTTCAGATAGTCGCCGAGTCTCGTCTTCGGACGACTCTCTACCCCGATAGATTCCCACCCACTTGTTCGCCTCGCACTGCCGGCCAGTGTGGTAAATTCACGACACCCTCACACATCGCCATGGACCCCGAATCCGCGTTATCGCAGGCCTCGACGCTGCTCGCTCGCGCCGATAGCTCGGGTCGGCCGCCGGTATACAAAGCCATTGGAATTTCGCTGGCGGTTGCGTCTGGTGTGTTTATTGGAATCTCATTTGTGATCAAGAAGATCGGGTTACTCAAAGCGAATGTGAAATATAATGAGGAGGCCGGAGAGGGATATGGATATTTGAAGAATTTCTGGTGGTGGACTGGGATGTCGTTGATGATTATTGGGGAGATATGCAACTTTGTTGCGTATGCGTTTGTGGATGCGATTCTGGTGACGCCGCTTGGTGCGCTGTCAGTTGTTATTACGACGATTTTGTCGGCTATCTTTCTCAAGGAGCGGTTGAGTTTTGTTGGGAAGGTTGGCTGCTTCTGTTGTATCATTGGGTCGGTGACTATTGCTATGAATGCGCCTGAACAGTCTTCTGTCGATGATATTCAGGCCATGCAGCATTTTGTCATTCAGCCGGGGTTTTTGTCTTATGCTGGCGTGATCATTCTCGGGGCTGTTTTTACGGCGCTTTGGGCTGGTCCTCGGTATGGCAAGCAGAGTATGTTTGTTTATATCAGTATTTGCAGCATGGTTGGTGGACTGAGTGTCGTTGCTACTCAGGGGCTGGGATCTGCTATTCTGGCTCAGATTAATGGCGAGGAGCAGTTCAAGCATTGGTTTCTCTATGTCTTGTTTGTCTTTGTGATTGGGACATTACTGACTGAGATTATTTATCTGAACGTATGTTTCAGTTACTTTGGGGAGTTTTTGAATTGTGCTGACTCGTTTTATAGAAAGCTCTGAACCTGTTCAACGCTGCTTTAGTCACCCCAACTTACTACGTGATGTTCACCAGTGCCACAATCATTACTTCGGCTATTCTGTTCCAGGGCTTCAAGGGTACGGGTATTCAAATCGCAACAGTGATCATTGGATTCATGCAAATCTGCGCAGGCGTAGTTCTGCTGCAGCTATCAAAGTCTGCCAAAGATGTCCCCGACGCGGCCGTTTTCAAGGGTGATCTGGATCAGATCCGAGAGGTTGCTACTGTGGAAGAGCCCGAATCCGAGCCTAGGGCTGACTCCATTCGTGGTGCGGCTTCTATCATCCGTCGTATCTCTACAGCTCGTCGCACTATGGAATCAGATGAAGCCCGTCGCTTCTTCCACGACAAGCACGAGGACCATCTGAAGCCACCCGGCGAGGGCGAGATTATTGAATGGGATGGTCTGCGCCGGCGCAAGACTGTCATTGGCGATGGCCCTACCATGTCGCGACCACACACTCCTCGAACACCCTCTATCAAGCAGCAGCATCCACCCTGGGGCATGTCACACTTTCCTACTGCCGAAGAGGAAGAGGGAGAAGATGAGCACAGACCTACGACAAAGCAAAGCGGACATTCTTTCTTGGATGGTATCCGGTCCCGCGCCACCAGTGTTTTATACCATGGTCAGTGGAGGCCTGTACAAACTCAGGAGGAGAAAAACCTTGATGCCAACACACAGTCTGTCGGTATGACAGATATGCCTCACCACGGCGATGACGATACAGAGTATCACGGAGCCGGAGGCTTGGATGCTCCGTTCCATCCAACTCGTCCGCGTAGCGATACCCCACGATCAATCGCCTGGGCTGACGAAAAGCCCGACAGCCTGGCCGCAGAACCCCTCGCCAATACTGCTCGTCGTCAATTCTCCTTTAATAACATGATGAACCGTGTCAAGACCGGCAGTGAACCTCACGTCACTTCACCCCGCGGCATCTTACGCCGAACTCACCTGGGAGGCGATCTTCGCAAGTCTGCCACAGAAGAGGAATCACTTGGCCTAGTTCATGGTGACTCGCGAACTTCGCAGCCCGAAGAAGAACCCTTGAACGAAAAGCTGGAGCGCTGGTCGAGCGGTGAATCTGACCTCGGTGAACCTCAGCCATTATATACAGGGCGCCCCCATGGAAACTCAGTGTCAAGCATGTCGACCGCAGCATTCCCAGCGTACGAAGACAACCACCACGTTTATGACACCAACTCAAACCCCTACTACCTCCCTCACAACCGCCAAGCAACATCTTCCCCTGAGCCTATCTCACACGATAATTCCACCTGGCAACAACATCCCCCATCATCAGCAGGAAGTAAGACTCGCACACGAACCAACTCCTCTGCTCAAGCCTACGCCCGTGCTCCACCACCCGCTCAGTCCTCCTTCTCCACACACCGCCATCCAAACCCTCTCCCCCTCTCCCTGATATCACACCCATCAACACAAACGACCTCATGCCAACCACTACCGATGCTCCAGCGATGAGGTCCGTCTCTTCCGAATCTGCAGACTTGACATCAGTCTCTGGCGATGCGGAAAGCAATGTCGACGACCATCCCCCTACCCGTCGACAGAGTGGTTGGCGGAGACACATGTCGTGAAATCATTGAAGAAGGGCATTCGAAAAGAGCGTGTTGTCATTGATGATCTACGATCTATGATGCCTTTGCATATATCTTGTTTTTAATGTACCGCATAGCTGTGGCGCTGATTTTTTTTGGATTTATTGCCTTTTTCTGTTCTTGTGTCACATATGGTTTGGGTCTGTCCCGGTTTTGAGTATCGGATGTGTACTTTTGTCCTTATTCTTGTTCTTACCCTGATGTATTAGTGTATATAGCTATATGGATGTCATGATAACGGCGATACATGATCAATAAGAATACAAATAACATAAGCAATTGAGATGTTGTGTCTTGTCGTGATTGGCAGTATGATATTTTAAGTCCGATATGCAAAATTCAATGAAGAAAGACCATGATGATCATTGGGTATCATAAGGGTATAAGCTGAAACCAGATATGCAAATACCAAACGCCGCCAGTGCTGTGTTATAACCCACAGATGCAATGAAAGAAAACGACTCACTATAGATAGACTCTCACCAAAAGAATACTCGAATCATTTCGTTATCCCAGCCCGAGTCCGAGTCTGAGCACCGAACATGCCCACAACACTCCGCTGCCCCTTCGCTGCAACATGCATACCAGGAAACCGAGACTCGGCGAGTCGGCGACCAGCTTTTATACTCTCGATAGCCCTACACAAACATGTCAATATCAGTATCAGTGTCGGTGCCAGTGTCAGAAAAGACAATTGACCAGCCAGTCATATAAGAAAGAAGAAGAAAAAAAGAAGGATCACGTACCAGTCAACACTAACAACCTTAACACCCTTCCACCCACCCCGTTCAATTTCCTGTTGAAGCTTCGACGCAGAAAGCCCACCACCAGCTCCACCACCAGACCCCACAGCATTCGGTTGACCGATCACAACATGAGTGACAGTCTTCCGCGCCATGTAAATCGTATAATTGGCACCATGGGAGGTAAGCAGCAGTTTCAACTTATGATCCGAGATCCTCGGCAGGGTCGAGCCGTTGATGTAGATAGTCAGACCGGCGAAGATGGTCGACTGGGCCTTAAGACTAAGACTGAGATCAAGACTGAGACTGGGATTGGACTCGGTAGAGGTAGAGCTAGAGTCTGATCCAGACTGAAGCCTATCTTGAGTCTGGACCTGAGCATGGTTTTCCTTCTCGGTGTACTTGACTTTCTTCTCCACCTTCTCTTCAACACTCTTAGACCCATAATGATCATCACCAGCCTTCCGCTTACTCACACCCATAAAGCCGCGAATACCAAGCAACCCAGCCTGTCGTCGAGTCGATGTATGAGTGGGTACGACAGCCCGTTCTGCACTAGTTCCAGTTCCAGTTCCAGTTCTTATTGTTGTTGTTGATGTTGTTGTTCGAGGCGGCGACTGACTCGGAACACGGCCGTCAAAGGCACCTGGGACTAGACTCTGCTGTTGGACGTTCGAACGACTTGTTATCTCTTTCCGGGTGTGTCCATGTCCATATCCCTGTCTGGAATTACAGTCACCAGATTTATACTGTTCACTAAGCTTCGCAGAGCGCATATTCCTCCAGCCCGTAGTACCATGAGCCGAATAACCAGCATTTGCAACCTGGTGACCTGTTGAAACGGACTGCCAGGGATCGAAGACGAGATGGTTGCAGGGTTCGGGGACTAGTTTCCCGGTGTGGGGATTTGGCTTGGTGGGCATGGCGTGGCGCGAGATATGAGGGTGAGGGTGAGGGTGTTGAAGATGGTTTGTCGTCGGAATTGAAGTGGAATATTTTGTCCGGTGGATGGACCGTACATGAACCGTGGTTCTGGTGTGTTTGGGTTTTGCTGTTTTGGGTTAGTTGGATCACGTGGGAGAAGTATGTTGGACGTTTAGGTTAACTTTAAGTTGTGTGTTGATAGGACTGGGGAACTGGGGAAGGGATGTATGGTTTTGTTGTGGGTGGGTTGGGATTTTATTGGTATTCCAGATGAATCTAAAGGATACAGTGGGCTGGGGATCATAGTCTATGTCTACAGTCTATAGTCTACAACCAACGACGGTGCTACTACACTGAAAAAATTGAATGAGAAGATCAATGAATTCGACCGAACCAAAAACCAACGTTGTATGTCGCTAAAGACATGCAGACATGCAGACAGAGTTCATAACCGTTCATTAGCATGATAATCATCTCTCTAAAGAGTCAAGGGTTGGCGGAGGAGGGCGCAACAGAAGAAAAATAAAAAAAGCCCATGCCACAAGTATCCTTTTCAACCCAACAAAACAAGAAAACCAAAAGGGAAAGAAATGCGAAGAGAAAATAGCAGATAGATAAAGAGACGCACGAGTCAAAGCAATTAAATGAATGGCCCCGTTACACATAATAAATTCGTTCATAAGAGATTCGTCACATCATGGTCATCAAGGTCGGGCAGATCTGACCTGGCCTGACTGGACCAGACCTGACCAGTATCCAAATGGCTCGATTTAAATGTCGAGTTGTATATTGGTTCAGGGTCATGGTCACGATCACAGTCACCGTCAGGATCAGAGCGCCTCGAACCACACAGGATCATTGTTCTCAAAGCACAAAGCCGAGATATTCTTGCCCAACATGAAACAGAACGCAAACTGGAGGAACAGGAAGCAAAACACGGATGACAAATGAGCTTCGTTTCGTTTCGACATCTGGGCTTGGTATCCGAGATGTCATCATGCATTGGGGATTGGGATTGGAATTGGGGGGGGTGTTTGTGAGAGTGGGTGATAAGAACACCTTGAGAGAAGAGAGTCCGCGACGCCACGGCGGATGTGGAGCATGCGCAGTCTATCATGAAAAACTCCGACCGGAAAAAAAAATTGAAGCCAAAAAGAACCAAAACCAGGAAGAATAGCCTAACAAAAGGGAGCTGAGAGCGCACAAATCACCAGCGAGGCGGATAACACTGATGCTGCTCAACGGTGGCGAGCCATGACTCCGCTGGTCTTCATGGGCTGTAGGATCGGAGCGCCGCCGACTGGACCGCCGAGGGTGGTTTCGGTGATGGTCTTGCGGCGCTTGGTCTCGTACTCTGCGCCATGGTCGGGGCGGATGACATCGTCGTCCTCGCGCATGCGCTTGCTGCCTGAGCCGAGTGATCCATTGACGGTGGCGTAGACTGGGGTCGAGGACTGCGCCATGGAGTACGGGTCTGGGGCACCGTTCGCGGGGGTACCACGGGTGTCACTGACGGCGTTGTACAGGGTCGTGGCGGCAGCTGGGCGGGGAGGAGTGTTGTACCCGGAAGCCCAGTGGGGAGGAGCACCGCCTGTGCGGGGGGTCATGCGACCCGAGCCATTCTGCTGTGAAGGCGAGCTGGTCATCTCTGGGGTGAGCTGGGAGTGCTCGCCGGTCAGTGAATTCACGGAGGGGTTGGTCGAGTAGGTGTAGGAGTTGCGGTTGGAGTTATAACCGCTGTTGTGGTCCTGCAAGTACTCCTGCTCGTGCTCCGAGACAGATTCACCTGGCGCACCATTGCCCCGGGAGTAGTGCTGCTCCGGTTGGCGTTCTGCGCTCTCTGGGTCAGTCGCACCAGGGGCCCTTGTATTCGGTGGGGCCATCTCGTTCTTCATGTAGTTGCCCGGCAGCGGCTGGCCGTAGCTGGGCATCCCTGACTGGGTCAATGGTGTATGCGGGGCGTACTGGGATTGGGATTGAGGAGCAGCCGAGTAGTAAGGCTTGTTGTCGTAGCCTGTTTGGCCTTGGTAAGAGGCAAGGCCATGTTGCATGTTGTTGCCGGGGGGTGTTGTGGCTGGCGTAGTGGGCATTGACCGCTGGTTGCTGAGCGCAGTGTCAATTGACAGAGGCTGTGTGTGTGGCACGCTGGAGCTCATGCCCTGGTTACCCCACTCGTATGAAGTGTTTTGGTTGTTCATCCCCATCACGCTCGACGCACTGGCTGGGGGTGTGGGGAAAGTGTTGGCCCGGTCAAGTGATGGGCGGGAGCCTG
Source organism: Penicillium nucicola (assembly GCF_028828085.1). Lineage (NCBI taxonomy): Eukaryota > Fungi > Ascomycota > Eurotiomycetes > Eurotiales > Aspergillaceae > Penicillium > Penicillium nucicola. The sequence continues at coordinate 2,671,789 of NW_026643126.1, read as the reverse complement.
GCTGTCCGGACATCGGACCTTGCGACATGTGAGAGGACATAGGGGTCTGCAGAGAGTGATGGTGAACAAGGCTGGGGGGTTGCTGAGGTCCAGAGGGTGTGCGTTGGGTCCCCGGTGGGGGGCCTTCCATGCGTCTCTGGGCAGATTCTTGCACGACAATATTAGTGCGAGTCTGGTTGGCTGGGTGGTACAGCAGACCGCCGATGTTGTGCACAAAGAGCGGGTACAAAAGATCAGTGATCTTCTCCTTGTTTGCAAACTCCAAGGCACGCTCGAAAGGAATCCTGTTCGACTGGTTAGCGACTTTCTCTCACTGTGGTTTCGCAAGTTACATACCAGACGCCTTTCAGATGCATTGGGCCAATCTTCACAACATGGCGTAGCTTCTCGCTCTTCAAGATTCCATCACGTCGACCACGGGTCATACCAGCCACGTTGAGCAGCTTTGTGCCGTTGATCATGTGGTTATCTACAATCGAGTCAGCCAAATCCTCAAAGTGAAAATCATCTAAACTCACCTTCACGTCGAGCCACGCAGACTCCCTTCGCTTCCACCTGGTAGCATAGGCTGCCCTCGTCTTCCCACAGAGTAGCTGTCACACGGGGTTTCGCTCCTGGGGGAGCCACTTGGCCAGTAGGGTCAAAGACGAATCCTTGGAGGGGAGCGCCTGTGCTGTTTCCATAACCACCGGCAGGTGCCACACCATGGTTGTTCACTTGATAACGATCAGAATAATCATCGACCGAACTGATGCTTTGAAGCTTACCAGGCAAAGGCAGCAGCTGGGTGGGCATCTGGCCACCCATTGAGCTTGGGGGCTGTCCGGTTGGGGGGGATGTGGCCCCGGTATGATACCCATACTGGGGGTATGAGACAGGAGCATAAGACGCGGACGGCTGCATCACGGGCGGTTGCTGGGGGTACTGATAGTGGGACATGGCGCCGGCGGTTGTACCCTGGGGAGCGTATGATTGAGCTGAGGACATGTGCGAGTGAACATCCATATACGGCTGGGCTTGGTTCATGCTTCCGAGCGAAGTTGGGCTAGGATAGTACCCGTCGTTGACCGAGGGAGGTAGACTATATTCCGTCGGAGCAGAAGAGTCCAGTGACAATCGACCCTGTGTCCCTGAGAGGTCCGCAGAGGGCGGAGGGCTCCTAGGCTCGTTGACCGGGATAGAGACCCCAGACAGACTCGTGCGGGCGCTTGAGTTGGCAGACGGGGGATCCTGATAGGCGGGTCGGGAGATGCCCTGGATCGCTGTCGGCAAGCTCAGCGCGGGGAGTTTATCGCCGGACAATAACGGTCGTTCGGCCGCGTGCGGGTTGTACCAGGGGATGTCAGCAGGACCGCGGGTGTGGACCTGCGAGATCGACGGCAGCTCCAGCTTTTCGGTTGAACTGAGAAACGGTTTGGAAGGGCAGGAGATGAAGCGGACGTCGGACGTGCTTAAAAGTCCGGCGTGCTATGGGGTGGAATTGGCGCACGATTGTATATCCACCACAGAAGCTGGGGGAGGAGGATGTTGCACGGCAAATGCAAACAAAATATCAATCGGCTTTCAGTCAAAGCAAAGATGCAAGACGCAATGCAGGAGTGGTTGGGGGGGGACAAATAGTCGTGGAAAAGCGTAGTTAATCGTCACCTTCAAGACTCGAGGTCGGAAGGGAAATCGGCAAAGCGGGAAATAGGACTTTTTTGGGGGTGTGGAGGAGAGGGGGAGGGGTGGTCAAATAGACAACAAATAAATAAAAGAACTTCAGAGTCGAAGTATCATCAAAGTCATTAAGCGTCGTGAGAAATTGAACACATCTGAAGGTCGAATACTCTAGATCGAAGCTTCAGGGAACTGGGCGATCACGTTAGTTGGGTCGTTTCAGGTCATGCAGAAGGAAGAAGAACATGTGAAATGGAGCGCATTCAATGGTAAAAATAAGGCCGAAGCCGGGAAGGTAGGGGGAAAGAAAGGCCAAAGTCTCAGACAAGTCGAGGGGGGGGGAAGAAGTGCGCGGTTAGACGTACAGAAAGGTGGAGGCTGGGGTGGTGCAGCAAACGCATCCCTATGCGCTGCAGGCTGGAGAGGCGTTTGAGAAAGGGCAAGTCATGAAGTGGGGGAACAAGAGAACAAGAGAACAAGAGACAAGAGAACAAGGGAACAAGTGACCAGGAGATGATATAGCAGCGAACCGATGACAAAAAAAGCGCAGACCAACGCAAAGCACACACAAACTTACAGAGAAGAGAGAAGATGACGCTGAGCCGCAGCGGGAAAGTCGATCAGTGGAGGGAAAACGAAAGAGCTGACTAAGGTGTCTAAGAAGAAGAGAAGAAGTCTGCAGAAATCCCGGCTCGCCCCGTCTTTTGAGAGAGACAGAGACAGCGCGGTGGAGATGCTCTCGACTCGATGTAATAATTCATTGGGGTTATTTTTCCCTGTACGCCACCAAGCAAGGACTCTCCGGATCAGCGTTAACATGGCTATACCAATTCGGCATCCTGGTCTGTGTGACTGCGCTGATCGGCCGGGATAGGCCCGCTGGATCTGAGTGGGGATCGATCGTTATTAATTACAGGAATATCTCACATCGTGAAGTGTTTACGGTTGAAGTGCGGGAGTCGATGGGTTCCACCTAGTCAACCATGGAATCTATGGTGACGGTGGGAACTGGAACTATGAACGGAACTGTGAATGGTGAACGGTGAACTGTGACCTGAACGGTAAAGTCAACCCAGATTCCAGTCTTGTCTAGATCTCTTTCATCGAAATGCGCGGCGGCTGCACTGTCGATTGCGAGCGCTTCTCTAGCCTGCAAGGTCCGAACACACCGGCCGAGCCTCTCCGGCTTAATTACTGAGGCCGACACCGGTCTCTATCCTAGTTCAGTTTCAACCCCGTCAGATACTACGGCTATAACCGACCTAAGTGGACCATCTCATTAGTTGGAATAATATCCTAATATTAAATTCCTATCCTACAGGTACATGGTTCGGGACGATCTACATGTATTCAGACGGGCCGCGAGTAACGGGGGAAAACAAAAAGAAAAAAGAGAAAAATAAAAGAAACGAAAAGAACAGAAACAGAGCAAGCTCGTCACACCCTAGGGATGCAGAGGGGAAAATCAGTGGCTCAGAGAGCACCACGAAACACGGGTGGCTTGAGTCGATCAAGGGTCTGTTCTCTGAGAGATCCCTGTCACCAGCAGAGTCCAGGCGTTGACCGAGAGAGAGAGAGAGAAATTGGGGAGAAAAGGAACCAAAATGAGAAAATTTCAAAAAGCGAAATTCCAAAATACAAAATAGAAAATAGAAATAGAAAAAAAAAATGAATAATAAATAAAGAATAAAGAATAAATCCACAGAAAAAGCAGAAAGATGGATTCCTGTCCAACCACCGACTTTTAGCCCGGATTGAAATGAGATTCACACGTAGCATCACAATCTGGCCTGACGGACCCCGTGACAATGAAGGACTCTCCTTGCCATGTTTGATGTACAGTAAAGATCGGATGGCCTGATAGATCGGCTGGGATGACAGTCCCAATATTCTGCATACTAGTACAGCAGTCAAGATGCGAATCATAGCAAATAAGTGAATACAGTAGTCTGAATAATAATAGCAAATAGTGGTGAATCATCCGAATGATAATGACCATGATACTGAAATATCATGACAATTTACAGTTGTCGCTTACCCCCAAAAGCTCTCAACAAAAAAATAAAAAGAAAACAAAAAAAAAAAGGGAGAGAGATCCCAGCAAGGGGCAAAGTGACGGATGTCGAGACAGCTCGGCCCCCAGTACACCGCTTATTTCGTTCAAGGAGAGAGAGAGCGCGTGTCTCCTTACATTTCCAGCGTTTTTGTCATCACTATCTATTATTATCTCGCTCCTTGGTGAGTCCCGGACAAGAGTTCCAGGGTGACAGATGTCATTCTCTTGCCCACGCATCCGTGACAGCTTCATGGTCATTGCTCCCGTTCGCATGCATGGACCACCATACAGTAGTAGTACATGGGGCCTAACATGGGGCCTAACATAGGCCTAACACCTAACATACTTAGTCGGTGGCCTAGGGCTACTGGACCGTACCATGATTCCCATCTTAGGGACCAGTCCCAGAGCAGGATCGGGATATGAATTCCTTTTGGCCCAAATCCCCAATTCTCCAATTTTGGCAAGTAATTCCAATTTCCCTCACAAACACAAAGTGGATTGATTCTCCAGAGTGGCGCCGGTCTCGAGTCCAGCCCGCCACACGGGCCCTTGAGAGGTCGGTGAACTGGGGGTCGGGAAGAAACGGAGTCTTATATCACTTTCAGTCATTTCTTTTTTTTTTCTTTTTCGTTCTTTTTTATCCCTCTTCTTTTCTATAGTCGAGGTGGATATTAAGTAGAGAGTTACTGTACCATGTACCAAAGATGCATAATCTGCGAACGGGGTTCAAAGACCAAAAGCCAAAGCAGGTACGAAACGGAAAAGCCAAAAGCCAAAGGGAGAAAAAAGAAGAAAAAAAAGGTCGAAAAGAGGGGGGAGATCCCTGCACCATGGCAGCTCGCTATCGACGGCCCGATACCCGCTGCACATACAGCGTACAGGGGATCCGCCTCTGAAATTGGAATTAGTCGGTACAGTCACTTAGAGTATGGTGTGGACTTTTGTTCTCTCTCTTTCTCTTCTGGTTTTAGCTTTTCTCTCTTCGTTATCTTCTCCCCGAGCTGAAGAGCCGAGCTGAAGAGACCAAGTGTCGACACTAGAAAACTATTACAGATCAAGCGAGAGAGAGTCCACTCACTAGCGACGCCCCCACCACACAGTTATCGTCCTCCGCACTTGTGATGTATCGTCCAAAGGCCGTTGAGTCCGAGAATGCAAGGAGACGATCCTTTCAATCCGGTCAATATTGCATTTTCTTTTCTCTTCCTACTCGTTATGACTGATAAATTCATGGGTCATCCGGTGGGAACTATGGAACTATGGAACTCGGGAACGCGGGAGTGGTGAAAGGATGAAACTATTAACGCCCTCCCTTGTTCTCCTGTATCAGCCTGGTGGATACGTGAGAGATAGCTTCAGGCAGAACAATATGGCGTTTTCCTCCACTTGACTATTCTCGATCGACGGGTTCGTCCGTACCTTGCAGCGAGCTACCCTGCAGCGGACTCTGTCCGTGCAGACTCCAGACTTTCCGAGATTTAATTAATTAAACTTGCTTTTGTCGATTGTCTACCGTAGTGTACCGTAGTGTAGTGTATAGGGATACATGGAGAGTGGGATACGCGGATACAGTACGATAAAGTATAGAGTCGAAGTATGTTTCACAGACCATGCTCCATGTTGTACCTTCCAAAAATTATGCCCGAAGCCGTCTGGGCAGACGTTGATGTCAGATAAGGCCGTCGGACGAGAGCACATAATGGGGTACAAGGCCTTTGAGGGACACGAGGAGAGGGGAGGGGGAAGAGAAAGAAAGAGAAATTGGCCGAGACGACAGGGATATTCCCTGAGCTGACCCTGATGTGTTGTACTGAAGCTAGCCTCTTCATGTGACGCCCTGATAATTTCCTTGTACGAGCGAGACGCCCACTCTCTTCACGAATGACAAGACACCACGGCAGGATCGGGCGTGATGGCCTGGTTGGGGAGGGGGGACCGTGCAACTGAGGATTTAACCTCGCATTGCATTGTCCCGTGGAGCCAAGAGATCGACTGCACGTCCAAGGTTGAGACTCAACACATGTAACACCGTGAAGGAGCGAAGGGGGGGGAAGCGGACGAGCTCAGGACGAGTAAGTCAACCGCCGTAGCCGTCTGCAACCGCCACAATATCGAGTCATTTCCATCATTGGAGCGGAATCCCCTAATCCCTTCTCATATCTCCGAAATGGCCAGGATGGCTCGGGCCAAATGTGTAACGAGACTACAGTAAAAGCGCGCCCCATCCCCAAGCCTCTTTTGCCAATGATTGGCCTTGCACTGCAGCTGCCCGCCGATCGATGATCCGGCGCTGATGATGACTGGCTCTGGCGACGACCACGTAGGAAGGGCTAGATCGGATTCACCGCCAGTTGCCTCCCCTCCCCCTTCCCCTCCTCTTCCTCCCCTGCGTGGCAATTCCCTCAGAAGTCTGAAAGTGAGAGAATGTGTGTGGTGGAAGTGTGTGTGTGCCCACTGGCAGGAAAAGCCCATCGCCCTGAAACGATAAGAAGTTTCTCATGTACGACATACACACTACGAACTGGCCTCTCCCCACCTTTGGCATGCCGTCATGTTTCCCTTCCCTGTTGCTTATTCCATTCTACACTATTCGATATTCGATCGTATTAATCCTGAATCCCAAATCCCCATCCCCACTCCAGTCCTCCAGTACTGTAAGCCCCCGCGCAGGGACCTCGGCAAGCCACGAAATCAAGCGCAACAGCCCAATTCAAATTCCAGCACGTTCCAAATCCGGATTCTAAAGTAGATTTACAGTACGATCAGGGTTGGGTTTAGATTTAGATCTAGATTCTACAATGCCATACAGGAAAAGAGACCTCCGCTCACCGCAACCCCGTCCCAACATTCCAGAACGAAATGCCAACCTTAACGCCCGCATACTGTACAGTATCGTTATCCATGGAACTACGGTACTAGTCGAACTGTCCACGCGCGCGCTCTCTCGTACCCGGAGATGGGACTATATGGCTTAGCTTGTTTCAGGGATGGGGCGGTTGTCGTCGATCGAGGAATGCACTGTACAAGATGCGCTGACAGGCTGGCTGGGCGCTGCAGGGTAGAGTGATTTTTACATTATTCTCATGATTATTATTGTAATTATTATTATTATTATTATTACTACTATCTATTATCTATTATCTAGTGTATTATCAAGGTAGCTACCATATCATGGCCAGCATCATGTATCATGTACGTGGAAACCAGTATACAGTACAGTCTACAGTATAGTATACAGCAGTGCTACTCTACTAAAAGACTGCCAAGCCGCCAAGTACGGCTGCAGATGCAAGTGCAAGTACCGTTTCTGGACGGAGGGCCGGGGGTGTTGAGGCGTGTGTCAGTCTCAGATTGGGTTGTGTATGTTCAGGTTCATGTACAGTGCTCTGTACAGTACCCTGTACAGCAGGGTGAACGATATCTTGACTTGATCTACAGTAACGTGGACGCAGCGCAATGACCGCATTCCATTCCTGAAGAAGAATACTGTACCAGGTAATAAGTTATAAGTTAATATATCTACAGATCTGGAACACGATGCAGATTAACGCCGATCCAGAGGAATTTGGGTTTAGATTCTAGTCTGTGGTTTCGGGTTGGGAGTGGCAGTGGTAGTGGTAGTGGTACGAGGTTTAGGGTGGTGGGTGTAGTATACAATATACAGCACTTGTCTCGGCTATCAAAGGATGAACAGAGGAGAATGTCTTGGAAGTTGAAATCTCACTTCCAGTCCTTCTCTCCGCCCAAACAAAAACAAAAACAAAACAAAACAAAAGAGTCTCGGGTTTGGCGCATTGCACTGGCATCAATCTACAGTAGTTTAGCTGGGGAATCGGGGCCAATGCTGGGGATTGGGGACGGGGATGGATGGGATGAAGATGGGGATGGGGACAGGCCAACTACCGGACCGGACTGGGCTGCGCTAGGCACACAGGACTGTACAGTATACCGCATGCGATAGACATGTATGATGTAGGTGGACGTGTTACATGTACCTGTACATGTACAGTAGCATGCAGCCTGTGCCTGTGCAGAGAGCTGCGCAGGCTTCAAGATTCTCTCGCACGAGGAACGGGAGCTACGTACACACCGCTGCTTGGAGGACCTGCATCTGCAGCTCGTTCTAATCAAGGGATATCCGTGCAAGTTGGGTGCTGGTGCACCGGCACCGAGCACCGAGCACCTGGCACCCAGCGCTGGGGTCGTGTCGGTGTCGGTGTCGGGTTGGGAGCGGTATAGGGATTATTGGGGTTGATATCCCTTGATTGGGGGCTTGGGGTGGCGGTATCGAGATCGATGCAGATGGTAGACCGATCATTTCCCGTGGAAAGGGTTGTGGCTAGCTTGGTTGTTCTAGATTCATGTTCATGTTTCTGGTCTTGTTCGCGTTCCACTGGGGGTGAGTTGTGCGAGGCTGGAGACCCGTCGCTCGAGATGAGATGAGATCTCATTTTTATGCTTCGGCTTCGGTTATGCTTATATTCTTGATGCAGTTGTGCTTTGATCGGATCTTGATCTTGGTACAGGTGTATGTGTATGTGGTAATAATGCAATGGTTTACGCACGGCGGATCAGTGCTGACGGAGTGCATTGACTCGATGGACGGACATATCTGCAGTACTCTGTGCTATATGAGCGCTTCTAGAAGCTGTGGTTGACGCAGTTTGATGCTGTCTCCCGTCGTTATGTAGGGATGCTTTGGTTCCTGCTCATGGTTCGCCAGGGATATACCTAGGTTGCTGTGTTGCCTCGCGAGTACTGTATGTAGTAATCAGATCAGTTAGTACAGGGACGTATGTAGTGTCTGTTTCTTTTGCTTGCTTCTACGTACAGCAAGCGGTTGGATATATATTGATGCAGGGAGACGAAATGACTAGAGATCATGATTATATATTTTGTCACAACCTTCAACCTTCAAGAGGTGAAATACAAAGTCAATACTCTTGGAAAGAAACAATATATAAATGAAAGTATATCCTGAATCCACGCTCTATATCCATACCCGACCGAGCCTATCTATCATGATTTTTTACATGCATATCTCATCAAAAGCAAAGAGTATATCCACACAGGACGAAGTCAGCTATATTCAACGCTTGCCAGCCTGAGTGAAGATCTGTTGCCAGATATCAATCCACTGCTGTTGCTTATAAGACAGTGGGCGGTGGGGATTACGGAAAGTGTTGGAGAGAATTTCACGCAGACGACTGTTGAGAATCTTCAGCGCGAGCATAGATTTCCAGTCGCGCAGGGCGAAACGGATGCGGTTTGCGTCGATGGAGATGACACCAGAGTATAGCTGTTACAAGCGTTAGCGTGATATTAAAGATTGAACAGCGACCATAGCCGCAGTTGGGGCTGTGCTTCATTGTTGCTAGCTTACCTTGAACTCAGCATCGCCACATAGCAAGGCTATAGCGAAATCATCAACCGCACTAGTATCATGCGCGTTGAGATTTCGGTTGCGCGCTTGCATGATGTGGTAATAGGAAAGCCACTTCACCGACGAGTCGACTCGTTTGTTAATCGAGGTTGGATGCAGAGTCACTGTCTGGTTGTTTCCGACGTTGCGCCAGCCCTTGCCTTCGCGCGCCAGAAGCTTCGGGTAGAAACTCCAGGCGATGACAGAGTTGACTACGACATCGTTGCTGCTGTTAAGATCGTACTCTTCTGGGATGGTGAAGAACTGGCGGTTTCGGCTGTTGGAGCGCGCGCTATGTAGAAGATATATGGTTAGCAATCGTCACTTGAATTCAAAATTCGAATGAAAGCTGTCACTTACCGATTGAGCGCTGCCTTTTGGGATGCATCCAGTGTGAGCAGACCTGCGTCGGCAATTGAAACTACCAGCTGCATTTTGATATCCTCGATGCCGAGCAGTGTCTGCGGACTGAGGAAATTCTTTCTGCAAAAGGCGAATTCGTTCGAGCCTGGGGTGCTTCGGACGCGTCTCCAGCTGCAGTATGCATTGTATACAGTCAAGAGGTCGGAGTCACCTGGAAATGTCAGTTATCGCATGCGAGGTTGAGAAGTTAGGCTTACCTTTCTGGAAAGACACTCGCGCCCCATCCCGCTGTGAATTGGATCCGATGGTATTTACGAACGGAGACTTTGAGGAGAGAATTGCAGCAATGCTGACAGTTGTATCTAAGCATCGGAAGAAGGCACCGTGGATGATCATCTTGCCCAGGAAGACGTCCAGCGGCAATTTGGCCAATTGTGTTCCAAGAGACGTTAGACTCTCGTTGCTGGTCAGTGCTTTGACTTCCTTGAGCGAATCAATGGCACGTCGAATGTTCTTCGACGATGGCGGATCGAGGGCCTCAAGGAGTGTCTGCTCCACTTCTCCCAACTTACAGATCTTCACTCGGAGCACAAGATCCTGCAAGGAGAGTCGAAGAAGTTCAGGTGTTTGCTGCTCAGCGAGCTGTATTATTTTAGTTTAAAGTCTCATGTTCAGCAACTGAACTTATACATACCAGCTTCTCATGGCGGTGTTTGGTAAATAGATGGAAACAAATACCATTCTGAACACGGCCAGCACGACCACGTCGCTGCTTCGCGTTTGCACGGGAGATGAAGGACTCTACAAGTCGAGACAATTGACGTCTCTCGTCGAAGCTGGGAAAAATGAGCCTCGATCTTCTTAAAACAAACACAACATGGCAGGACTCACCGCATCATCTTCTCCTTTCCTGCATCAATCACAGCCGTAATATCCGGAATTGTGATACCGGTCTCTGCAATGTTTGTTGCGATCACAATCTTCCTAGTGCCCTCCGGAGGCACATTGAAGGCCTTCTCTTGATCTTCACTGGCGATAGATGAGTGTAGCGCGTGCACAATCCAATTCCTCTGGAACGTTGGCTCGGACAGAATCTCGTCGTTCAAACGACGAATTTCTGCCAATCCAGGCATAAATATCAGAATAGCCTTGCTATAGTGATCCATCTCAGGAGCCGTGGCAATTTGGAGAACCAATCTCTTGATCAGCTCGTAGTCCAGTTTGTACTCATCAATATTTAGGATGGTTTCCTTGGTTTGTCTAGAATATCCATCAAGACTGGCTTGAAGACCTCCAGATGTGTCTGCATCGGCCGGTGGATCGTCCATATCATCATCGAGAACTGTGTGGTGCTCGTCCTCTGAAAGACGGTAGTTAGTCAACTCGACTGCATCTTCCAGATACTTCATTTCCACGGGGAAAGTTCGCCCAGGGATGTTCATCACAGGAACACCTCCAAGATAATTTGAGAATCGCTGCGCCTCGAGCGTAGCTGACATGAGAATCAACTTCAAATCGGGTCGCTTCTCCATGAGACGCCGGAGCACAATGAGTAGGAAGTCGCTGTCAATGGTGCGCTCGTGGACCTCATCAAGAACAACGTGGGTGATGTCTTGGAAATCATCAGGGCGCTCGAGCATCCGCACAACTACACCAGTAGTTGCATAGACTAATTTGGTAGAGTGGGTGAACTTGCTCTCCAGTCGAACAGCAAAACCAATGAACGAGCGAGCTGTTCCCACGTCGTTCTTACTCTCTCCGAGCTCTTCGCTAACACGACGAGCAAGTGAGATGGCAGAGATACGGCGGGGCTCAGTCACATAGATCTTGCAGGGTCGACCATTGAGCATCTCATGCTCAAGAATGAACGATGGGATCTGGGTACTCTTTCCACTTCCTGTCTCACTGCAGATGATCACGGCACGGTGAGTGTCCAAGGTGTGCATAATCTCGTCCTTGAAGCCCCAGATTGGGAGGTTCATTCTACCCTGTATCATACGGTTGAAGGATGGCGTGGATGACTTTGCTATCCATGCGTCCCTCAGCTGTTCATCGATACCAGAGTAATTATCACGTCCTGAACCTCTTGCCGGAGTACCTGGCTTGCTACCAACACCGTTTCTCTTGCGGAAGTTATCGGAGAGCACGACATCATCCTCGAAGTGGCTTGGATTCTCCTGAATCAAAAGCTTCAGTTCCTTGACAGTAGCCTTATCAATCTCATCCTCTTGGGTCTTTTTCAGACCTGCGAATTCTGTCCAGAGATCTCTCCAGACTGCTGGCAACCGCAGGTAGGCCTTGCCCTCCTTGGAATTCTGCGGGAACAAAATGAACAGAAGCAAGGTCGATACATATCCCTCAGCTTGTTGTGCGGTGGGTGTTGCGAGTGCATCCATTGAAACAAAGGTAGCCATGGCATTAGACTTATGGGTGGTCGACTCCACAGCTAATGAAAATGGCACTTCTTGTGGCTTTGACCATCGCACCTCAGCAGCTTTCCTGTTAGAATGGCTAGATGAAGAGAAGTCTTGGTAGACAATGGTACAAGATGAATCTCTTGCCTTGCAGCTCTCCTCCAAGATTCGTCGTGGGGTCAAGCCTGTCTGTTTTCCAAAGTCACGAAGTGTGATTGCGGCGTTCACCTCGGGAGGAGGGAGACCCAAGATAGACCCCGAGTCTTCAGGCTCAGCTGCGAACATGTCTCCAAGTGCATCCTCCAGGCCATCAATCTGTAGAGCAGCCATGTCTGCGTCTACATTGACCTCGGATTGAGGATCTTCTTCGGCTGGGGGGTTCTTCTTCTTCTCCACCGGGCGCCGAACAAATGATGCATCCTTTCTGAGCTCATCCAGCTTTTGTTCCCATAGGTACTCTGCTTCTCGCTTTTCGAACAGAACGTCACGTTCAATCTTGGCAATCTTACGCTGTAGTCTGGAGACATCCGGGTCATCTGATAAGTTCAGAGCAGCTCCGCGGCTTTTCTTGCTTTTTCCAGGGCGATCGAAGCTATCAGGCTGGAGGCTGTACAGTTGAGTCTGCAACTCAAGCCACTCGGGAATCATAATGTCGGGATCGACCGAGCTATCTGAGTCGTATGAAATTGGAGGCGCAACCTTATTCGCTTTCCAGTCCGCTTTTTGACCGCCTTGCTTTTTCTTGCTCTGTCCATTAGGGGTTGAAGTTCCCGACATTTTCGAGTCTAATTAGAGTCAGCATATTGTCCGCGTAGAAATTTCGAAAACAGCGAGGAATTTACCAGTCATCCAGGAAGTGACACTGTCTGCGTCCTTCTGTCGAGCGTTTGCATGCGTATAAGAGGGAAGTTCATTTTTGTCACTGTGGGTGGCCAGCCATTCCAGCGCCTCGTCCAAGTTCCACACAGCATCGCGACCGGCGCTCGTCGAGTTTCCAGCAAAATACTGCAGAACATGCTTCAATGCGTCCTCGACTCTGTTTTCTGGGAAGTCGAGTCTGATCAATGTCTCCTTTAATACCCAGAGCTTGTTGTATAACTCCTCTTCGGAACCGACTTGCTTGGGATTTGTCGTCTTTGCATTGGCTAAGAGGTATTCATGCTCTTCCGTTCCGGCTAGCTCGAGAATTCTGTCTTGAACGTCTGTCGATAGCCATTCCAAGAGACTCAATGTCACAGATTGCTGTCGCATGACACGCCTCTCATTTTCCAGCTTGGTGGCCTGGCGAATCGCATCGTTCTTGCACTTCGCTGCATATTTGTCGACGAGGATCTGAAGCTCGGCTTCTTCAAGATGCTTCTCTAATTCCTCCGGTGTATAATCTTGCAATGATGTCACTGCTTGTGGTGCGCTAGTCTCTGCTGGGCGCTCTTCTGTGCGTGCGGCCTGCGGCTCGCTCTCTGGTGTGGCTTTCGATTCTCCAGTTGCCGGAGATGGAGTCGCGGTGGTATCAGGCTTAGGTTTCGATGGCATAGAAACCGTGGCAAAGCCACGAGCCGGGTTGGAGGCGGGCTTCTTCTTTTTCTTGTTGTTCGGAGGCATGTCTAATTATGCCGGAGGTAATCGAACTGGTCAGAAAGTGTAAAGTCAGTATAATAAATTCGCATTCATGTACAGAGCCCTGCAGCACAGTACTCACAAAAAGGGTGAGGTGAATCACAAAGAAAGTTGTCGGTCATGGCTGTTGAATGGCGGGATGGAATCCAGCTCCCCACACAAAAATCTTATGACAGCATTCCTAGCCCACTTCACCATCTTCAACACTCTCTGAACCACCCCTCCTCCTTTCCATTCCCCCGTATTGACCGCCGATCATGGATGGTATTCCATGGGACCAGGTCAAGGCCGGGGATCTGGATGCCTTGCAGGTCGTACTCTTGTCGAGTTCGACCTCGCGCAGGCTCCGGGCCCTGCACGAACTCCGCGACAGGAATGGTAGTGTGACCCCGTGGCTCTCAGGTGAGAAATTTACTGACAATCTATCCTTTAGGGTCTGAATTATCTCCGGAGATCAACCAAGATATCCTGGAACTCCTCTTCCGAACTTATCCTCTCTATGTCGATCGATCCTCCCGACAGACGGTCCAGCAATGCCTCCGCTCTCTCCTCCGGAACCCCAATGCAACCGAACAACTGAAATTCCTCACTCAAAAATTGCAGACAGAGGCGTCTAGACCTGGTTTGGCTTCCACATTTGCATTTGTGCTAGTGGAGTGGTGCTGTATCCTGCTGCAACAGGCCAGCGAAGATTCAAACACACCACTGGATGTTGTGCTGGACTTGATTGCAGTCGATGCCAAGGCTCTGGAGAATTGTCTTGCTCATAATCCCAAGCCTGCAGTCAAAGAGTCGGCCATCCGTGTGACAAGACGTGCTTTGCGCGCCGTGTTCTCATCTGAGACATTTGGCGCCGATGCGGTGCGCCAATCCGTTGGTCGACTTACTGCTGATTCTACCGCCGCCTACCGAAATGCGCCTCTTATCGGCGTTGTATGCGGAGTATGTGCACGCTTACCGGACAGGAAGTCGATTCTCGAGGAAAGCAAGAAGGATCTTCTCGCATTCTATATCAAAGAAATCGTCAGCTCAAAAACCGCTGTGCCCAAACATGCCTCCAGTGGCATGTCCGATTTCTTTGAGTCCTTTGTTTCCTATGATGACATCGCCACTGATCTGATGCCCCCTATGGAGAAGTCCATGCTGAGGGCACCCGAGGTGGTCCTCGGCGGCGTGATTCAGTCACTCTGCGAATCTCTCCCAGAAGAGATTGACCTCTCAGAATTAGTGCAAACCCGCCTTTCAAAGCACCTCCTGGCTAGTATGAAGTCTAACAACCCGGCTATTCGGCAAGGAGCGGCTGATTCTTTTGGTTCTTTGCTCACCCGGTCCAAGAATGAGCCTTTGACTGTGAAAATTGCCGGTGAAATCATTGGTCCTCTGAAAACCAACAAGATCACCACTCCTGAACATCGTGTGGCCTACGCTCAGGCACTTGCGGCTGTTCCACCTGCAGTGGATGTCTCCAAGGACATTACCCAGGGATTTGGCCTCGTCTTTTCACGCGAGTCTAATGAGGCTGCTTTAGAGGAAGAGATCAAATCTTTCAGCAAGCACCTTTCCTATCTTGTCCAATCTACTGTTAAGATCGGCGATGATGTTATCAACACTATTGTCAAGGGTATCTCCGACAAGCGAGTTCCATTCCGAAAGATCTGGCAACTCAATGTAGGAGAAGTGCTTTGGAAGTCCGAGCTTGAGGCTTTGAAGAGCGCTGAAATTGCTCCCCTTGTCACCAAGTTCCTTGCTAAGATGAAGGACATGTTCAGTGAGGTTGCTTCCAACCCGCTTCCTTCGGCCCAAAGCGGTGCCTTGTCATCTGCGTATCTTTTCCTTGCTTTGTTCCACCGAGTCTCCGATATTCAGGGATCGGAAAAATCCGCTTGGGAGGAACATGTGACTCTATCCATGACATTGAGCCCTAAGCCGTCTTTCTTGCTCAACCCTAGGGCCTACACCAAGCTGGGTTCCAAAGAAGAGATTCAATGGTTCGTCAGGGCATTGGCCTCTGTCGCCTCCGGATCCAAGTTTATTGATTCTGAAAATGCATCCAAGAACGCTTGGGCTCAATCCTTCATCTATACCATTGCGGCGCCTGCTATTCCCTCGAAGTTCCGCGATAACGCCGTGGAAACTCTTACCCGTGTTTATTTGGCTGATGTTGCATCATTTGGTCGCATCGTCATCAATGCACTGTGGTCTTGGATCTTGTCCTTCCGGACTTCCGAAAAGGAATCCGCAGCTGTTTCTGCTGGTCCGGGCAGTGCTAAGCTCCTTCATTTGGTTTTGAAGGCCCTTTGCCCGTCTGCAGCTGGCCTTGACAAGCCAGTGAATGCTTCTGATCTCCAGAACCAGCTCATTGAGATTCTGGTTCTGAGTCGGCCTGAGTTAGTTCCTAACACTTCATGGATTGGTTTGTGCTTGAAGACCGGCACCGATCCCGGTGATCTTGTTCGCGCTCACCCTGCCAAATGTATTGAACAGCTGGTGGGCGTCAACGCAGACCCCGTGCAGTCGGCAGTGCCAGATGTCAACCTCGCCATTTGGAGCGCAGCAGCTGATTTGGCATTTGTTGCCCCCGATACCATGATTCCGCGTCTTGTCGATCAGATCAAGGACGATTTGGATGCTTCTCGCCTCTCTAAGTTCACTGCCACCGATGCTGCCATTTCGCGCACTCCCGAGGGCACAGCCTTCATTGATGTTCTTAGCAGCAAGTCGAAACAGCCTGCCTTCAATAAGAGCACCAAAGACTATGATACTTTGAAGTGGGAAGAGGAGCTCCGAGCTCAGTTGGCTGAAAAGAAGGGACAACAACAGAAGAAGCTTACAGCCGAGGAGCACTCCAAGGTTAAAGCCCAGCTCGCTAAGGAGGCCAAGATCCGCGAAGATGTCCAACAAGAAATCAAGCGTATCGAAAGAGGAGCGGGCCTCATCCAAGGTCTGGCATCTGGCCCCTTAAACGATGTCGAGGGATGGATCAATACTGCTGTTGGCTGCTTGCTAGCAGAGGCTCAAGCTGGCGCTGGTCTTTTCGTCGGTGATGTCGTCTCTCGCGCGTTCGTCACTTGTGCCGACGAGGTGTCGTCTCGTCTTGGCAACCTGCGTTCCTTCGTGGGTATCGCAACACTGCGAGCCATTGGCAACACAAATCTTCCTGCTGAGATGGAACTGGAGGCTCTCGGGCAACTTGTTACAAGAATTCTGTACCGCTTGCGCTTTGCCTCTGAGCAACGTCCTTTCGATACTGCTTCTCTTGCCTATGTTCTTCCGCTTATATCTCTGGTTCTTACCCAGAACGGTATTGATGAGGCGAAGGGAGAAGAAGAAGGCACCCAGGTTCTTCTTGCCCTTGAATTCCTGTCCTTCCACTCCGGATCTTGTGAGTCTATCGATTACATCTATGTAACGCCGTACGCTAATTTTTTTTCTAGTCTCCGACACACGTCTTCCTCGCGTTGAGGTTCTGAACCAGCTTCTGTCTGCCATGCAAAAATACGCTCAGCACTACAAGCTGGTCAAGGATACGTTGTTCGACTTCTGTCGGTGCATCTCTCCTAACATCAGCAGCGAAGAGCTCGAGACACTACTGGAAGGATCCATCGTCACTGATGCCTCCGTCCGGACTACCGTGCTTCAGGTCATTGAGGCTGAGATTGATTTGACCGACCTCGACTTTTCTGAACACATCTGGCTTGGCTGCCACGACAGCGTGGAGGAAAATGCCGAAATTGCGGACACGATCTGGGAAGACAATGCACTAGAAGTGGATGACACCACTTTCAGCAAGATCATGAAGTACCTGGACTCTAAGGACTATCAGCTCAGAGGTGCTGCGGCCCGTGCATTGGCACATGCGATTGAATTTGATAAGAGCAAGTTTGCTGGTATCTTGTCGGAACTCCAGGCCAAATACATCGAGGAAATCAAGCCCAAAGTCCCCGAGAAGGACGCATACGGCATGCCCAAGAAAATAGACAACGTTGACCACTGGGAGGCTCGCAGTGGTATCGCACTTGCGTTCAGTGCCATGACCAAACAGTTTAGCGCAGACGACACTGTCTCCTTCTTGCAGTTCCTCATCGAGAGAGGTCCTCTCCTCGATCCGAACTCCCGAGTTGGTCATCAGATGACCGAGAGCGGTAAATTAGTTATCACTATGCGAGGCCAGCCAAAGGTCGAGGAGATCATGAAGCTCTTGCAAACGACCCTTGAGACTTCGGATAAGGATTCTGAGAGCTCTGACAAGCTGAACGAGGCTGTCGTTGTGCTTTACGGATCCGTGGCCACCCATCTCAAGGCGGATGACCCTCGTCTGCAGACCGTTGTCCAGAAACTACTCGCTGCCCTTGATACGCCGTCAGAATCTGTGCAATATGCTGTAGCCGAGTGTCTTCCCCCCTTGATCCGATTGAACACCTCCAAGACATCGCAGTATGTGGAAGAACTCTTCGATCCGCTTTTCAATGCCAAGTCATTCCCCCCTCAACGTGGTGCTGCTTTCGGTCTTGCGGCTATCGTGTGCGGTCAGGGTATCTCAACCCTACGCGAACTCCGGATCATGAGCTTGCTCAAGGAAGCTACCGAGAACAAGAGAGAGTCGGGTCACCGAAAGGGTGCTCTGTTGGCTTACGAGCTATTCGCCACTGTCCTTGGCCGTAGCTTTGAGCCTTACGTTATCCAGATTGTGCCCCAGCTTCTCGGTGGATTTGGCGATACTAGCATTAGTGTCCGTGATTGCTGTCTCGAGGCCTCCAGAGCATGCTTCCAAAACCTTAGCTCTTACGGTGTGAAGCAGATTCTTCCTACCCTTCTCGACGGTTTGGATGATACCCAATGGCGTAGTCAGAAGGGTGCTTGTGATCTGCTTGGAGCTATGGCTTACTTGGACCCTCAGCAACTTGCGGCCAGCTTGCCTGATATCATTCCTCCTCTTACTGTCGTTCTCAACGATACTCATAAGGAGGTCCGTAACGCAGCGAATCGCAGTCTTCAGCGCTTCGGTGAGGTCATCAGCAACCCCGAAGTCAAGAGCTTGGTTGGTGTGCTTCTGAAGGCTCTCAGCGACCCGACCAAGTACACCGATGAGGCATTGGACTCCCTGATCAAGGTTTCCTTTGTGCACTATCTTGATGCTCCCTCGCTGGCCCTTGTTGTCCGCATTCTCGAGCGTGGTCTCAGTGACCGATCAAACACCAAGCGGAAGTCGGCACAAATTATTGGTAGTCTGGCCCACCTTACTGAGCGCAAGGACCTCATTTCGCACTTGCCTATTCTTGTGGCTGGCCTCAACTTGGCTATTGTTGATCCAGTTCCTACTACCCGTGCTACCGCTTCCAAGGCTCTTGGTTCACTCATCGAGAAGCTTGGAGAGGATGCTCTGCCCGATCTCATTCCCAACCTCATGTCTACTCTCAAGTCGGATACTGGCGCTGGTGACAGACTTGGATCTGCTCAAGCCCTTTCGGAGGTTCTTGCCGGTCTGGGTACAACCAGACTCGAAGAGACCTTGCCTACTATCCTCCAGAATGTCTCCAGCTCCAAGGCCTCTGTGCGTGAGGGCTTCATGACTCTGTTCATCTTCTTGCCTGCCTGCTTCGGTAACAGCTTTGCCAACTACCTCAGCAAGATCATTCCCCCTATTCTTGCTGGTCTTGCCGATGATGTTGAGGCTATTCGTGAGACTGCTCTCCGTGCCGGTCGCCTGCTTGTCAAGAACTTCGCACACAAGGCCATTGATCTCCTGCTTCCCGAGTTGGAGCGTGGTCTTGCGGACGACAGCTACCGTATTCGTCTCAGCTCCGTCGAGCTGGTCGGCGATCTCCTCTTCAGTCTTACTGGTATCACTGGAAAGACCGAAGGCGAGGAGGAGGAGGAGGAAGCCACTCAAGCTGGCCAGTCCTTGCTGGAGGTTCTCGGAGAGGAGCGCCGCGACAAGGTTCTTTCTGCTCTCTTCATCTGTCGCTGCGATACTTCGGGTATGGTCAGGACTGCGGCTATGGGTGTCTGGAAGTCGCTCGTTGCCTCCCCCAGGACCCTCAAGGATATGGTTCCCACCCTATCTCAACTCATCATTCGCCGTCTCGGATCAACCAACATGGAGCAGAAGGTTATTGCCAGCAACGCCCTTGGCGATCTTATCAAGAAGGCTGGCGAGTCTGTTCTCTCTACTTTGCTGCCCTTGCTGGAGGATGGTTTGCAAACCTCGCCCGACGTGGACGTCAAGCAGGGTATCTGTATTGCTCTTCGTGAGCTTATCACTGCCGCTTCTCCTGATGCTCTGGACGACTATGAAAAGATTCTCATCTCCACTGTGCGCGTGGCTCTGGTCGACAACGACGAGGATGTGCGAGAGGCTGCTGCCGAGGCTTTCGATGGCCTGCAACAAATTATGGGCAAGAGAGTCGTGGATCAGGTTCTGCCTTACCTTCTTCACTTGCTGAGAAACGACGAGGATGCCGAGCAGGCTTTGTCTGCCCTGTTGACCCTGCTCACGGAGCAGACTCGTGCCAACATTATTCTCCCCAACCTCATTCCTACCTTGCTCACATCGCCAATCACGGCGTTCAACGCCAAGGCCCTGGCATCGTTGGCCGAGGTTGCAGGATCTGCCATGACCAGAAGATTGCCAACTATCCTCAATTCCCTCATGGACGGTATTATCGAGACTACCGACGAGGAGCTTCGCACAGAGCTCAGCAACTCTTTCGATACAGTGTTGGTGTCTGTGGATGAGTACGATGGTCTGAACGTCGCCATGAACGTGATGGTTACTCTTGCCAAGCACGACGATCACCGCCGTCGCTCTGCTGCTGCATTGCACCTCAACAAGTTCTTCTCGGAGGCCGAGCAAGACTTCTCGCGCTACTACCAGGACTTGATCCGCGCCTTGTTAATCTCCTTCGACGACCGGGACAAGGATGTCGTGAAGTCGGCGTGGACTGCTCTCAGTGGTCTCACAGCTCACATCCGCAAGGAAGAGATGGAAGTGTTGGCCATTCCTACTCGACAGATTCTGCGCCAGGTCGGCGTGGCTGGTGCTGATCTGGCTGGCTTCAGCCTTCCCAAGGGCATCATGGCCATTCTGCCTATCTTCTTGCAAGGTCTTCTCAATGGTACCACTGACCAGCGTACTCAATCTGCTCTTGCAATTTCGGACATTATCGACCGTACTCGCGCCGAGTCATTGAAGCCTTTCGTTACTCAAATCACTGGTCCCCTCATTCGTGTTGTATCGGAGCGCTCGGTCGACATCAAGTGTGCTATCTTCTACACACTTAACAAGTTGTTGGAGAAAATTCCCCTGGCCGTCAAGCCTTTCCTGCCTCAACTTCAGCGTACCTTCGCTCGTGGTCTGGCCGATACCACCAGCGAGACACTGCGGAATCGGGCTGCCAAGGGTCTTGGTATCTTGATTACTCTGACGCCCAGAGTTGACCCACTCATTGCAGGTATGTTTCGAGACTGTTTATGCAATATAAAAAAATACTAACTCATCTTCTAGAACTCATTGCTGGATCGAAGACTACCGACATTGGTGTGAAGAACGCCATGATGAAGGCTCTCCAGGAGGTTGTCGGCAAGGCCGGTGCCAACATGAGCGAGGCTTCTCGACAGGCGATCCTTGCACTCATTGACGATGATGCAAGTGACCAAACTGATTCTGTTGCTATTACCAACGCACACCTGCTTGGTGCTCTCGTCAAGGTCCTTCCAGTTGAGAGCGCGGTCCCTCTTATCAAGTATGCATCTTCGTTCCCCGTTGGGATTATCAGACTCATGCTAACCTCATTAGGAACCGTATTCTCAATGGAACTTTCTCCCACGCCTCAGTGCTTGGTCTCAATGCCCTCTTGGCCGAATGCCCCGATGTTCTGACAGAAAACTTCTCTGTCGAGCTGCCTACGGTTATCTGCCAAGGCATGGCCAACAAAGACGTAAGTAGACTTTCAACCTACTATTAAAGCTCAAAGCTAACAAAAACAGCCCTTCGTGTCTGATAACAGCGCCCTCGCTGCAGGCAAGTACCTCCTGTCTAATGATGGCAACCATGCCTTCGAAACAAGCAAGACTATCTTCGAAGCATTGGCACCTGCCATCCAGGTCGGCAGCCCCGCCGACACTCGCCGTCTGAGCTTGGTCGTGATCCGGACTGTCAGCCGTCTGCATCCAGAGCTTACACGGCCTCACCTGGCTCTACTAGCGCCGCCTATCTTCGGCAGTGTTCGCGATCTGGTGATCCCGGTCAAGCTCGCTGCGGAAGCAGCCTTCTTGTCTATCTTCTCGGTTGTTGAGTCCGACAGCGAGGTGTTTGACAAGTATATGGCCGGTCCGGGTGCATCTCTCCCGCCAGGACCTAAGCGCAGCATGTCCGACTACTTCAAGCGCATTGCCACTCGTCTAGCTAACCAGGCGCGTGAGCGTCGGGAAGCCGAAGGTGGCGAAGGTGGCTTGGGATTGTCCAACGATGAGGTTGATGATGAGAAGGAAGTGTGGAGCATTGGCAAGGTTGATCTTGGTGAAGCCTTTGGCGATGACTGATGATTTGTTTACGCATCAGGGAGCATCTGTTTATAGATATCCTTCGCGTTTTGCTTTTAGTCGTATAAAAGTTATACATATGTTGCAGTATGTGTATATTGTAGAGTTATGATTGAATGCATTTATTTGGTTCTACATAAACGTGAAGCACGTTAGGGTGTCTATAGTAGCTTGAGTAACTCTATAGATCCATAGGGCATAGATAGTCAGGTGATCTCTGATGAAAATTTGATGTCATGTGATCTCCATGGCCGTGCCTCGCTGTTTTCTACAAAGAAGGCTAGATGAAAAGACAAGGAAAGATGGAAGAGCAAACTGTATCTGTTTTTTGTCTTCCATGATATTGCTTGAATCATAAAACTATTCCAGTCTGATTTCCCCGGACTAGATCATCATTTGGTATATTCTTCCCAATCGGGTTAGTGTTAGGGCTGCCAACCCTTGACCCTCTCCTCCCGTGGTGGAAATTCACTCGCTTAGCCCTCGCTGACCTAAGCTGGCCCGCAGTGCCCTCTCAAACTCTCACCGTCGGGATTTCTCAGTGCCACGAACATCATCCGCCAACGACCGTCGATACGCCGACATCAAGATGTGAGTCTCCAACTGTTATTGCAATCCGAGCAGACACCTGCCAGGAAATCCTCAATCGAAAACACCCAACCCCGTGGACCGATATTTTTTCGCTATGTGGAGGAAACAACTTTCGTGATGTGTGTGGCCATGATGCTGACCTGTGTTTCTTTTTCCACCACAGGGTCAACCTTACCACCCAGAAGCGCCTCGCCGCCTCCGTGGTCGGCTGCGGCAAGCGCAAGATCTGGCTCGACCCCAACGAGATGAGCGAGATCTCCAACGCCAACTCCCGCCAGACTATCCGCAAGCTCGTCAGCGATGGCCTGATCATCCGCAAGCCCGTCACCATGCACTCCCGTGCTCGCGCTCGTGAGCTCAACGAGGCCCGCCGTATCGGTCGTCACCGTGGTCTCGGTAAGCGCAAGGGTACCAAGGACGCCCGTATGCCCAGGTATGCACACCATCGCTCTTATCTTCGATCCGGCCTGTGATGGACTCTTCATCCAAGAGGCTCGGAAACCCGAGAATGCAAATACTGATATCCATTCCCACCTATAGCCAGGTCCTCTGGATGCGCCGCATGCGTGTTCTCCGTCGTCTGCTCGTCCGCTACCGTGCCGCCGGCAAGATCGACAAGCACCTCTACCACGAGCTCTACCACCTGAGCAAGGGTAACACCTTCAAGCACAAGCGTGCCCTCGTTGAGCACGTAAGTCACAACCCGAACCCATCACCCGGATGACGAAAGCATATGCATATGGTCGATCATGAATTATACCCGAAGGACATCCAGACTGACTTGTTCTTTTCCTCGCAACAGATCCAGAAGGCTAAGGCTGAGCGTGCGCGTGACCGTGTCCTCCGCGAGGAGATGGACGCTAAGCGTGCCAAGAACAAGGCTCTCCGTGAGCGCCGGTTGGAGCGCAAGGAGGCTAAGCGCGATGCTCTGATCAACGAGACTCAGGAGTAAATCTGATAACAAAAATTCAAGTTTTCCCTTCCGTTGATTGAAGTTCTTTATATCGTTCGGCGGTGCAGAGGTTGGAAACGGTTACTTCTGGGTTGGAGATCCGGGATTCGAGGCTGCTCCCGAACTCGAATCCAGGTCGGCCTTCGACTCTTCCTATTAGTCTAGATTTCTGTTGTGACGACTTTCTTCTATGCCGTTTCCCTCTCGATCGCGTGGGGTTCGTGGGCTTCTTGGATCTTAGGGGAAACATGGCCATGGGAAAATAGGAAGATGCGATGATGATGTGATACTCAAGCTATTCTTGTTCTAAAATGTAACGAGAAAGCAAAAGGAAATCTTTTTTTACTTCACCTACGCGGGGTCACATCTTAGCTCGCTCGTCGCCAGTAACTTGCCAACGCCGAGGCTCGTTGTAAGCAGTAGATTTGTAGGTATCCATGCCACCTAGACAACCTACCGGTAGACATCGCTGTATTCTCTGAGGTCATCCCCTGAAACACTACTGACAGCGCTGGTTTGATGTCGTCGTCATCGTCATGTGCAGGGCTGAGCCCACACGCGGACACAGAATGTCAACTCATGCGCTATGCAGGCTTAATTTCATTACATATGCTGCATCTTCTCCCATTGGCAATGTCAGGCCGTGGAGCAGACACCTCTCTAAGTAATTTATGGGTCTTGTGGCTACTTGTGGTGTCTGGGGCTTTTGATCGTAGAAGATCTACCCACTTGGGGGGAATCGTCCATCCACTCACACTAGAATATCATCCTACCTGATGATTTGGAATGTTTATCTCACGATAGTTGTCGTGGCATTGATTGTAATATTCTAAATAATTAATAGCTTCGCAGGAAAAGAACCCAGTTTGCGTTGAATGGTTGCTTGGTTGCATATATATTTCTACTACGACTCCATGTCATGACCAGTATAAAAGTGAACATTAAAGAACACAAAGTCGAAGCCTTGCAAAAGTACAAGATACACCCATACAGAAAAGGAATCTTTAATATGAAATCTACCTTTAGCAACCTCGCTAGCTCCAACAGAATAACTTTGGGTTGAACGCGGCGAATCGACAAATCCTGCAACAAGGAATCCACATTCCCCAAGTAACTCCCCGAGAACGTTGAAGACGAAGAGCCCACAAAAGGGTAAAAGGAACACAAGTCTAGTCTATCCATTGGAAAATATGGCCACAGCGTCGATTCTGTATCCCGAGCAGCCACCTTACTTACTCCAGCGCGAAGAATAGCCAACCCAAGGAACACTCGCCTACACCACCTAGCCCGGCAAAGTCTACAGTACAAGACAAGTCTCACATCCAAGTCCCTGCTACTCTCATCCCTTGACAAAGACAAAGCCGCAGTAATACTCCCACCCCTAGTCTAGAAGGACGGGAAGGCGACGCCTCTGATCTCACCATGGCGGAGGGAGGCCCTCGGTGTAGAATTTTCCTCAGACTCAAACCATAGCGTAGAAGATATTACGGCCCATCTATCAGAATTTAGGATATGCTGCCTACTTGATCCGGCACACCGCTGCTTTCTGGATGAACTGGGTTGCAACTATATACTCATACCCTGTGTATCTAGGATGTGGCCGTGAAGGACAGCCCACACCGCCTGACCGTGAACATGACAAGCCCTTGACCATGAAGAATCAGCCCGAAGCCTCGAAGTATCCTAACAATGAAGTTAAAGTTTAAGCCTCCAGGCTGCGGCTTTGTCTTTCGATTGGTTGATGGGTCTTTGTTGTTGACTTCCGAACACCCGAAGAACCAATATGGAAGGTTGGGCAACTACCTTTCCGTCCGATACGAAGGGGAATTTCTCTTTCTGACCATGTTTCTTTGACGGGATTGTTGGGTTAGACTTGGAATGGCGGTCTAGAGTGAGTTGTTGGTGAAACAAAGTAAGTTGAAATATGAACGATGAACGGTGAAGCTAAGATTTAGCCCATGTGATTGCGGCTTCAAGCTTTAAAACCACGTATGGTTTCACACTCAAGGAAAGGAAATCAAGGAAGAAATAGGATTAAGAGCTTTCACTAGAGAGAGCTAAATAATCGTACTCTACCTATCTTACTGATCGAATGAGGATATTCACTATTCACCCCCCACTAACTCCAACAAGAAGAAACGCGACCCGGGGAATCTCAACAACAAAGAAGCAGGCACCAAGTACCAAGTAGAAAAAGACAGAAGCACAATCAACAGAAAAAAAGGGAGAGACACACCAGGGGGACATCAAAATCTTTCCATCGTAGACGAAACACGCCAAACATGCGACGCAAAGCTAAAACCGAGGCATTGACAAAACGCCCCAAGTATCCATATGAAAAACAACAATAGAAAAGAGACAAACAAGAAACCGAAAGATGCAAAACAAAACAATGCCGACCAAGCACCGACGACAAAGTAAAACGAACACATTTTCAAGCGCCCGCCCGAAACCAGCCTAAAACTTGGTTCCCCACTCCGTAGGAACAGGTGGAACGGGTGGGCTGCCAGGGGGGTTCGAGACACTCGGAGCCTCGAGGTCGAAGGGATCACTGCGTAGACTGTCGCGCAACATGCAGGCCTCCAAGTACTTCGCGTTGGAAGGCGCAAGAGTGAAGCCATCGTGCTCGTGCTCGTGTGGCAGGGAGGAGGAGCCGGGCCGGGCCCCAGTCGCGTAGAAATCAACGATGTCTGCCTCTACGCTTGCATCCTCCCACGAGGTGTGGGAGTAGCCCGAGACCCCGCGTGAGGGAGGACAGACGTTGATTTCCAGGGGGAGTGGTCAGTCGGGGAGCCGGAAGTGAGCCCGGGCTGAGCGTAGGAGGCGCGATGTAAACGTTCACTGCGTAGGTACAGACTGTCCATTGACAGGTCTGGGTTTGAGTGCGCGTGGGTGAACGGGTCATTGGAGCAGGCTGGGACTGTGTGGGCCTCTTCTGGGATGACTGGGAGGGTTGGGGTTCGAATGGTCCTGGTAGTTGTGGGTGTTGCTGCGCGGCGGATATGCAGGGTTTTGTACCCTAATCCTAATGATGAACGGAAGGAGGGGCGTTTGATTTGTGCGCCGATGATCTTTTGCTTCTTCATGATTTTTTGACGTCTGCGTCGGAGGATGAAACAGCCTGCTAGTGCGAACATGATCAGGGCTGATACTCCTATGACGATGCCGACTATGACGGCGGGCTTGATCGCCTTGTCATCTTTGGTGTTGAAGAAAGGGGAGGATTCTGTAGCATTGGACGAGGTTGGGGATTTGTATGGTGAGACTTTACTCGATACAGTTCCGATGAATGGAGTAGTGGTGGATGAGGTGGAATTGTCTGGCGAGATTGTGCCCGTTACAGTTCCGATGAATGGTGAGATGACTGGAGAGATTGATGCTGCTGCTGTTGAAGACGAGGCAGAAGTAATTGAAATACTCGTGGAGCTCGTGGAGCTTGTGGTAGCCTCTGGCTGTTCGAAGTATGTCGACGTTGACTGTGCGTTCTCCAACGAGTTGAAGCCGCTCAAATGGGCTAACGGATCAGAAGGGCTCATTGTTGACAATGGGACATCCATGACCGAGGTCATGATAATACTTGATCCCGTAAATGTCACTGGAGTATCAAGTGTGGTGGATGACGTTTCAACAATGGCATGAGTATCCACGGCTGAACGTGAGGTTTGCGATGATTCCGCGAACGCGCTGGACGTGACAGAACGAGAAACAGTTTCAGACTCTGTGAGAGTAAACAAATAAGTTGGGTGAACGGTTTCCGTCGTAATTGACGTGATCGTGGCCCAGGAGCGTGTCGGCGAGGGTTTGGATGAGGGAGATGCACTCGGCGTGACGGAGATGGAGACCATTTCAATTAAATTCTTCAAGAATCCTCAAGAAAGCCTAGAAGCAGAGTCTGGATGTCTTCCTCAAGTCTGTGCATAAAGAACATAAACATGAGAACGGTGGTTGTGGCGGAAATCTCTTTGTATGAAAGGGTTTCCGCGACGATACAAAGCGCAACGTCAACGTCAACGACGACAACGACGACGAGCACAAAGTATACGACAAAGGAAACCACACAATTGTACACTTCCTTAAGGTTAATCCACGCCCCCTTCTCGAAGCCATCCCGTCAGCTTCCTAGAGGCAAAAACAGCCAGGGTGTTGGGATACGAAGCCCGGAGGGTTATATACAGCATAGAAGAGTTTTGCATTCTTCACCGTCTCCAGGGGTCTAAGGGTTTATGAGGATTTGTTTGAAGCTAGGCGCCTCTGCCCAAGTAGTAACTCACCCCTCCATCTGTGACAGGAGAGCGCTTAGCCACCCCCGGTCCAATAAGAGGCCCAGATGAGGCTGATCAGCCCCCCAAACTCTGAACAAATGTGACACTGGCTAAGTTCTCTGCACACTGGGTCGTCATTGTTCATAGGCTTCGAGGGATATATCGCCCCGGCAGACGAAACAGGGCGGTTTCGGCTTTGTGGGGAGAACCGAAGTGTGGCCCTTTGGACCAGTCCACTCCTGGATGTTTCATGCTTAGCTTAGTTTGGAGGACAAGGCGTTCTTTAGGGGTTCAGAGTGATCTGGTGAGCTTGTGATATTGTGATATGATATTCTGATATTGTGATGTGATGTTGTAACCTCTTGTGAGACTGAGGAGCAGTGCCCTCTTCGGGCATGACCCAGTCATGTGACCCATAAACAAATAGAATCGCAGACTCCAACGCGAGATCGAGGGCTGTGAGGAGTATAGTTATGAACACAGACACATATCTACATCCCCTAGTAATACGTTCCATCCGTACTTTTGCATACCACACGGTTCGAACATAGTTGGATGTTGGGGCGAATATTACGGTTCCCCACAAGTCCCGTGAAACTTCCCTCCTAAACACATTCGCTTTGATCTATTGTGTCTGTTTTGTCTCTCTCTCTCTCTCTCTCTATCAGTCTCTCCCTTAGTCTTTCGCATTTTGCCTGATCTCTCCCTCTCTGCCTTTGTTTCGGTCTCGGTCTTGTTTCTATACCGCTCGGTCACTTTGCCTTCCCCGCATGTGACCTGAGAGTTTGCGGTAATCTTGCATTTGCATCCAGCTCACGATGTTTGGCTGGGGTTCTGGGCTGGGTGAGCCTCCCTGTTCTTGATGGTCTTTCCCTGCCCCTCCCTGGGCAACTGTTCGAGTCCCTGAATCGTCATAGGTGGAATGTGGCGCATGGTTCTCCCACGCGACCTTCAATCCCCCATGACATCGGACTCCAATATCTGTGGTGTCAGCAGCTAACTCAACATCGATACAGCCTTGCCCTCTGCCACCTCGGAGCCGGAGAAAGAAAGACGTCCCCCCGCCGACCCAACACCCCTCGATTTCCCCGCCTACACCCTGCCCAATGTCGTTCCTAATGAAGCGGACTCGAAACTCAAGGATATTTCAGATCTCCTGGCTGATATCAAACGCCCCCAAGATATCTGTTTGGACCGATTCAAGGCGTTGAATCTTCAATTAGAATCCGACGTTGATGTATGCCACATGTTTCCCGACCAGACACTCGCCCTTGCTCCTTTGCCATGGGAAGCCACATCCGAGCCAACAGAGGATGAGGCCCGTCCGCTGATGGGCAACGGAGTTCCCTACCCCGCCAAGGATCGATATGAGGTACTCAAAAGCGAGTTGACCTTGGACAACGACGACAGTTTCCGTGAGGTGGCACGTTTGCCGCCGCGTGAGGGCCGGAGTCGGGTTCGCGTGACACAGTCCAGGAAGTTCTGGACAGGATTAGAGCATGTGGCTCAATACTGGGACACCAGCTTGGACCACTACTTTGAGCGTCCAGCAACTCCCGAACCGACGCCTCCCAATGAGATGGAGTTGGAAGAAGATGCCCAAATGCACCTGGAAGAGCAAATGGAACGGGCAGCAGCCACGGGAATCATTCCCACGGAGGATGAAATGGAAGTGGACAGGATACAGACCTCTGAAACCTCGACCACTACAGCCGCAACCCCCCTTGACGAGCACATGCCTTATGTGGCCATGTATACGGGTCGCAGAATCGGCACGGGGCACGATATGCCCGACGAAGTACGTGACGAGACAATTCGAGCCTTTGTCGAGATGGTCGCGTGGCCATTCGGCTGTCAAGTCACAGTACCAACACTTCCCCCACGATTGATGACCAAGAACCTCCTCTTCCCCGTGCGGCAGTCCTTCCAGGCATCACGATCACCACGAGACCGCCAGATTGCACGAAGCGGCATGCTCGAAGGCCCTGTATTGATCGCGCAATGCCGACCTGAAACCACATTCCGCACCAACGCGGATACCGAAGGCCACGGAATTGGCGAAGTCAGTGATATCTTCCGCGAAGTCGGAGGTATGCTCCTCGCAGCCCAAGAGCGAGCTCGCGAGGGCGAAATTGAACAGCGACCCGGAGAGGGCAAGTGGTGGACGATGGCGCCCCGCTTTGGAGGCGCCCCCCACGATGGGATCCTGGATGATCTCGTCAATATGGGACACGGGATGTCCCTGCCAGACTCTATGATGGAAGAAGCCAGGCCTTCCGCCCCGGCGGCGGACATTGCGCGCAAGCGACACCAGTTCGAGCATCCATTCGTCACATCGCTGTCGCGGAGGCCGAGTGCCATGCGCCGACTGACGAGCAGTGAGAAGTGGAAGATTATTCAGCCTGGGCCGAGTCTCTGGGATAAGAGAATGAGTTATATGCAGATCGGTAAGGCCCGGGAAAGTCCATTTGACGATGTAAGTGAATTTTTCTTCCTCAGCTGAGGTGCCGTTATAGTGGCAGTCGAGCTAATCTCTCGTTTAGATTTACATGATCTCCTCAATCAACCACCACGTTTCAATTCTCCATCTCCGCGTTCACAAACGCTACTTGGACATTCTCACCAACGGCGAGAGCACATTCCCACCAAACTCCGACACAGAGCAGCCATGGCATGTTCTGAAATTGCAGCGAACTAAATGGTTCGACCTCTTCGACAAGGATGATCGTTTAGAAGCCCTCAAGGGCGTGTGGCAGCTGTTCCACTACCAGCTGCGCGACACAATGCCTGTCTCTTCGTAGAGACAGAAGTTATGATATAGCTGGCACATGGCGTATAGCATGTCGGGAACCTGCACTATAAGTTGCAATCTGGGTTCTGGATCTAGACTGGATTTTTCGAAAGCGATGCATCTTGTACATACGCGGCAATAGGTAGAGTTGCTGTGACGTTTTTTGCTCTGCGCATCTTCCATACCCCAATGACACTTGATATCCTGCATCTTGTTCTTGCGTTGGTTCTGGGGAGGGTTTCTTT
Source organism: Penicillium nucicola (assembly GCF_028828085.1). Lineage (NCBI taxonomy): Eukaryota > Fungi > Ascomycota > Eurotiomycetes > Eurotiales > Aspergillaceae > Penicillium > Penicillium nucicola. Next base: position 2,640,873 of record NW_026643126.1, on the reverse strand, counting down.
CTTTGGATATTGGATGGCATTTTCGGGACTTTGATATCATGTCTGCTGGCCTTGAAGTTGAGATCGAGGGCCATTTTGGGCCACCTTGGTTTCCAGGCGAGATCTAGACTAGAGGGTTATATCTTGAAGAGCTTCAGATGATTCGATTGATGTCGTAGCTGTCTCACCTGAGTATTAAGGGAAGCTCGGAGCCACATACAAGTAACGAACATCACGCTTGATATCAAGTCAGTTCGTTTCTAGCGCAAGAGATCCTCTCTTGATGTATCGTTATAATTTCACTCTCAGTTCCCATGCCATCGATATCTGTCACCGTCCAACCCGACACCGTACTTTGGTCAACGAGGCCAACACGACACTATCCCCTAGTCCTGCACACGGGAATCCCTCAAAGCAGAAACAGCTCATGATATCCCCCCTAAATATCACTTACAATATCTCCGACCAGTGAACTGCATCTACCAAAACGAAGAAGCGCCACAGTGACTTCAATCCCAATGACACGTTCCAGATCGTCAACATCACCAATCCTGCTCCCAGCATCACAGCACAGCACTGTAGTGGATATACCGTACTGTAGTATCCCAGTACACAGACGCAAGTGAACGTCATCAACAGACCAGCGACATAGTCCCCCAGCCAGTGAAAACAGATTTTCAACCCGAAGCGATAGACTGGTGTCCACAGTCCATCAGGACCCTCAATTCTTCAGGGAATGGATGCATGCACATGTACCGCACATCAATAGTAACCTACAGTACATGTACATGTACAGTAGCCATGACAATAACCATCCCACTCTCCCCACCAGGCCAAGATCCCCAACTCCACATATCGAATGTCCAATACCCAATATCTGATATCCAACATCCCTCCTCATCCACCATGACTTACTGCACAAAGGCAAGACATCAACTGGAAATCCCAAACACCGCCCTGACCGGAGATATTCGGTCGTCTACAAAGTACCAACGAAGAGCTCAAGATTCGAACCAAAACACCCGATCAGGCTTAAGTTAGCCTTGCCACAACCTGTTCCAGACCCTCTCCGATGTGATGTATCCATTTGATAGTCCCGAGGTCGGGGTTTCCGTGTGGTCTGTGGATTATCGTGCTGGAGTGGTGGAAATTGAATGGCGTAGGTGGAGATGGGGAGCCGCTATGGCCTTGAGGTATACTGTATTATTGTTATTTTTTCCGGGTATTTCTATAGTACTGTACATGGCGTTGCTGTAGGTGTCGGATTGATGTGTGGGAAGTGGAAGTGGAAGGGGAAGGGGATGCGGAAAGGGACTAGTAGATACACCGGTGAACTCTGTGGGTTGAAGAAACCTTAGAACAATTGTGGATGTGTAAGTTGTATGATATTGTGAAATCTCTGCATTGACTACAGTAGATCGAAGTCTGGTATCGGGAATTTCCCCACGTTGTGTGTTCTTCAGCAACTTGGACTTGGACCTGGACTGTGAACGGTTTGTGCTGTGTTTCCTGAGTGGGTCGAATTCTTCCGTAACGTTCCCACGGGGTTCGCTTAACTTATTTCACGATTGGGGAGATTCCGGTATTATTGCATTGGGATTGGATATTCCAGTGAAGCCGATCCTACAGTACCCATGACTATGGCAATCAGAAGAACCAGCAAACCTCCAAATATAACCCGATCGACTGTCCAGCACCGAACAAGTACAAGGCCAGTAACCCGTAACTTAACTTAACTTACAGTAAACCCCATACATGTACGCACCACCGACCTGTGGTAAACTCATCACATCACATCCCTCCCTAAGCCAACCCCGAAATCGGAAAAGAGCCCGGCAACCAGATCTCAAGCAGAAAACAACTGAGACTGTCCATACAGTACGCCCCCAACGCCCCTACCTCGGAAAACCGCCCAATGGGGACCCTACAAAAGTACGGTGAATACCCGCTAGACTGGGCAGCCATGTGGAGGCTGGGGGCTAGGGGCGCAGATTGGCACACGCTGGCTCCGTGAGGATGCGAGGTACTCCGTACATGTAAGTAAGTTAAGCTAAGTTATGCGAAGATGGGCATGTCCAGTATAGGGGATGTCAGTTAAGTGTTGGGATCGGGGTCCTCGGGGACCTGGGAGCTGGTTGTGGAGGTGTGTTAGTGTTAGTGTTAAGTTAGTGTTGGTGTTAGGGGTGGAGAGGTACGTTTTGATGTACTTTTGCGTGCCCCTTGATGGCTGAAGGGGGAGAGTTTGAGATTGGATGGGTTGGATCATTTGATAGGATAGAGTGTGATGGGATCACTTGCTGAACTGTATAAGTGAGCTTTTAGGAGGACGAGGAATGGTAAGGTGAGATGAGGTAGGAATATAGTAAGATGGAGATTACACATTTTAGACTTGCCTTCAACTACTGTACTGTACCCAACTGGGTGTTGGTTCTTGCATCTTGGAATCATGCACATATCCTCACGATTCACAATTTCTGATCATACAGTGCAGTCGAGCTACTGTAAGTAACGTACTGCATAATATGCAGTCACATCTAGAAAGTTGATCTTTTTTTTTAAAAAAAAAATACATCTTTAACAAGCACCCTTTGTCTCCTCCCCTAAGTAGGCAATACAGTAACAAACCCATCCAGCGATGCATACAGTAAGTAGAGTGTGACTCCAAAACGGCGGATTCAACCCCAGCGCTCAAAGGCAGTCGCGTTTGAAACGCCCCGGCCCTCCCAGCAAGGTACACAGACACTGCAGAGCATGATGCAGCACAGTACATGCACATATTCCGTATACAGTACAGTGCAGTGCAGCGCCCACAGCAAACTGCAGACGAGGCTCAGCCGCCGGGCGGCACGATGGCGATGGCTTGTCGGGAATTCTGCACGGTACTATTCAAACGGAAAGGACAAAGTCCATGGTTGACAGGGGAGCGGTGATAATTTCCAAGAGCGCCGGGGGGAGTTTGAAATAAAGCTAAAGCAGGCTGGATTGGGGACTGGGTATTGTCTACGGTACAGTATGCAGTACTGTAGCTCCGGGTTGGGAGATGGCTCTTGCCTGATACGTACGGGATGCTTGCTGGATGGCAACTGCAACTGCAGGATTGACTTAAAGACTGAGGTTTCTGCAAAGAGCCTGCTTTTTTGGGGAGAGGGGTTGGTTCTGATGCCGACTCGACTGCATGCTGGACTGGACGGACAGTAGATTTGAATTTGGATCTGGGTTGAGGATTTTCCTTGCGTCTGAGGAACAGACCAGGAGTTCTTGTGAGATCAGCTCTGGACAGTCCTTTACTGTAGACCTGAAGTCAATATTCAAGGGATGGTGCAGCGTGAGGAGGTTGTTGTTATGCAAGTGACCAGATTGAGATTGAGGGTTGTCGACAGCCTTGTGGAGGTCGAGTACTGTACTTGGGCGAGCTGGCGGGGCTGGTATTTCTGCTAGAAGCTATACAGTACACGCTAGCAGAGTTGGACTTTAGGAGTCAGTTTCAGACTGGAGATAGTGCCAGAAACCCATTTCACATCAGTTACTCTATGATCGAGTGTGTGAGAGCACTCGAGAATCGTACTGTAGAACAACCCTAACTCATCCCACATGGTGCTAGTCCCACGTGGGAACCGAAGAGGCAATCGAATCTCGACGTATCAGTTTCAGCGACGGAGCCAAACGGCGTACAGATCACATCCGAAAGCAAACCGTGTGCGGGGACGAAAGCGCCCAAGATTTACCGCGCGATTCGCGATTCACAACCGCTTGTGCGATGAAGTCTGCAGCGTCCCGATCAGTTGTACAGGTCTCGACAGATATGGACTGGACTACTGGAGAGAGCATCTTCGTCTAGAGAGTAAGCTGGACATGAGGAGAGCTGCATGTCCCGTTCATATAGCCTCTACAGCAAAGTCTGGCCCCAGCCGTGAACAGATAGAGGCGATCATATTCGGGAGCGGTGGGCGTGGCATAACCGATCGGTGGCGGGAGCGCGAATCATGCGCTTCCATCGCCGATGCAGCTCGCGATGGAAAGTGATGGCTGTTGCGGTATATCGTATCTTACATACCATTACTGCGCATTCCAGTACGGTACTTACACATGTTCCGTCAATCGACTGGGGTTGCCGTTGCAATGTGAGATTTCAGACTGTGGACATTTAGCGCGTGTTAGCAACACCTCGCTTAGCTTATGATTGTAGGAGAGGGTAGACCTGTCTTGTTTTTGGGGGACGCTATACAGGACAGTCCAGTCTACAGGCTACAGGACAGTGTCTTCGCATTGACCTCAAATCTTCAATCTTGACCACCCGTCCCGTAGAGCCAAACAAGTCCCAGTCCAAGCTACAGTAAGACCAGACAATCACACTGCGACCTCCCGTATCCCCCTTCCAGCACAGAGTGTGGAGATGTCAAGGGAGGGCAGATCACCTGCATCTTCCCCATATGGAGCCATTCCACTGATCTCGTGAAGGTCATGGCCTGCGCTGATTGGACACAGGCAGGCCTGCTGCATATCTGTGTCTGCTGCGTAGAGCAGGTACACCGTACATCCAGTACAGGCGTGAAGGGGACTCTGGATTCTGCAGGTCTGCATTATACACATCGAGCCACCTACTAGTATACCAGGCCGCAGGGTTAGGCAAAGGATGCGGTGAGATGTCAGAAGCAGAGGCTCTGAGATACATGGAAGTGCTGTTAAGATTTAGAGCATGACATATAGACGTCCCTGTAACAGGCGTCAAGGCCGCATTGATAGTGGGCTTGGTCGTGTCTGTTTCCAACCCCTTGCATTCGACATTGGATGTCCAAGGGCTCTCCAAACTCTATTCTGGATACATTCTGCACTATGCATGGTGTGCAGTTACCATCTGTAGGTGGTTTGATGGCTATACAGTACAGTACTGGTGATCCTGGGCTTTATCAGGGGGGTGGAAAGTGAGGCGGCATCGACAGGTGGTGGCTATCTTCCCGCTCTGGGATTGCTATTCCAAATCCTCTATTTCCATGGTGCACAGTACTGCATACCATATCAAGACAGTCCGTCGGTTCAGAACTCACGATCGCAATCAATGCGCCCTACCGAACCCAAGGAACGGGATGTTGGGAGCGGCGGATCGACATGGGCAAATTAGACCCGGGACGCCAGAGAGAGAGAGACAGAATTACCATATATGTAACCTAGCCTCACCCCCTTAATGACGACGGTCAACCCCAGCAATGGCATATCTTGGTTCCCACGGACCAATCCCAGCTGCGCTTCACTTTTCCTCCCGGCGTGTCAATCTCCAGCTTGGACAGTTCCTAATTTCGAAGCCCCGTCATTCATGCACGTCACTGATTCCACTCTGCTAGCTACTGGAGATTCAAGACCTGGGAGCCACTGCGGTAACAGATACCCATGCATGTGATATTGATGTCTTAAAGTAATCAAAAGCAAGAAAATCGTGGGTCTTGGCTTCCTTGAATTGACACTATTGTACGGTAACCAGCCCTTTCTCCACCCGGTATACCCTACTCAGGCATACTTACTCCACCATTCAGCCATTGCTGGTCGACTGTTGTCTGCCATCACGGGTGACGGCACAGACAGGACAACGGCCCAAAGAAGCAAAAAAACCAGCCATGGAGCAGACTTTGTGTTTCTCCTGTGCCACTTGGCTTCGCGTTTGACTCGCTCCGACGACTCCAGAGGGGGCAGGTGGCACCGTTGTTGAACTGCCTCATCCAGCCAGGGGTAGGTGATATCATAGAGAACCAGTCGTGACTACTTCCCAGGTTGGTGTTGTCCGTGGATGATTCCCGGCTGTATCCATGGGTGCAGACGGGACTTGCCGAGTATTTCCGTTACCATACACGCGTCTACCGTAAACTACACACAACGTCCAGATGGAACACAATCGACATGTTAGAGTTATCCCTGGGAAGAAATCTTCGATCAAAAGTATCTGATTTCAGAATCGAAGCCTAACAAACTTTAGGGACTCCCTTGCCAATCGATGTCGGCCATCGTCCGTCTCTGATTGGCGGAGAGGTCTTCGTTTCGACAGTGTACTGCATATGTCGATTGTGTATGTGTATGTGTATGTGTATGTGTGTGTCTCTCTCTCTCTCTCGCTCATTCACTGACCTCCTTTATATTAAACTTTGGTGAATGGCGGATTTCGCGATTGCGGCGATTTCCGTGGATGGGATTGGCGGTTACGGCGTACGTTGGTTAAGAAAACCCGAGTCCTAGGTACTGGGAGACGATCCCTGTCTGACACGGGTCACAATGTGAAATGGAAGCTCAAAAAACCCCCAGTTCTCGATTCGACACCGTCAAAACCTCAGATCCCAGTCCAAATTAGTATATCTCTCCGGGCCCGGATGAACTTCCCAACTTGCATGGCGCGTTTCCCGGTGAAGTGGTTGACCTTCGGGAAGTGCGATCCCCGTTCCACGCGGTGCGAGTTGGCTCCTAGCTTCGATCATGATTCATGACTCTAAGTAAACTTGCCCGGTAGAGCGTAGTCCGACTTCCCAGTAGACAGTAATCGCCCCCTCCCCCCATACTACACTGTACATGCTAGAACCCCGGATCAAACCAGGATGATAAAAAGAAAACAAGCAGACCTGTCAACTGTTCTATTCAAAAACCAGCCATTTGCAGAGAGAGTTCAAGGGAGGGGCAAACAACCTGTCGATCTCCTACACTGTAATAAGCTGAGCATTTCCCCACTCGTAATGTAAATTACCATACCATACCCCCTCCTGCCCAACCTTGTACTTCTGCCCTTTCGATCTATCTGATGGACTTCGCTTTGGCCTTGAATCTCTGACCCTGCTTCCTCTTCTTCTTCTTTCCCTCCATTCCGCCGTTTCTTCATATTTGCATATTCGCCCAACTCGTGATACCCCTGTGCTGGATCTTCGCGGTAATCTGACTATTTCTTTGTCCAGCTCCACCTTGCCCACTCAAGAAGACGTCAACCTCGCATTTTTGCGACCTAAGGATTTCGGAGCTTTAAGCGCGTGATTTGATTCGCACCTGGAACGGCACCCGATTTCATTTCATTGTTTCGACTTTGCGCTTCCCGACACGATCAGATCGTCCCGTTTCTATCCTGTTTCTGCTTTTCTCTCCTCTCCCGCCATGTTGATTTGAGTCCCCCGGAGTACTCCAAGCATCCACCCCCCCTCCCGGTACAGTGCCTGACCAAATCGACTGGCGAGAAGAACGCGCGGGAATCTCCTCTGTCCCTCGACCATGAATCGCATGCCTCCTCCCGAAGGGCCGCATGCGCCTCCGGGAGCGCATCCTAGCTACGAACCCTCATGGCGCCCTCAATATCCTCCGTCTTTCGACCACCCAGCCGATTCGCGCCGTCCCTCGGCAACTCAGGCGCCGATGCAAAGCTATTCCGTGTTGCCAGGCCGCGAGCTACCCGGACTATCACCAGACGGGCCCTACCATCGTCCGAATGGTCTCCAACCGCACGCGCCCGTACATTCCCCGCAAGATCCAACTCCCCCTCATGGATTCCGCCCGCCCATCAACGGCACCCCGCACGAGGCTTCACCGGAATATCGCCCTCGCATGGCCTACCCGCCAGCCGATCAGATCAGCAGCGCGGAACATACACCGACGGCGGGCCCGTTACCCCCGGCGTCACAATTCATGACCCCCGGCCCGTCAATGGCTCCAGCGACCCCGGTGGGCGGCTATGATCCTTATTATAACCAAAACCAGGCGTATGGAGCGCGTCAACGAAAAGCGGCTCGTGCCCAGCAGGTAGGCGAGATCGAAAGTCGATGTCGTTGGATGGAGAACTAACGTGAGAGCTGTAGGCCTGTGACCAATGCCGCGCAAGGAAAGCCAAGTGTGATGAAGGACGACCAGGTTGCAGTCATTGCAAAGAGAATAATTTGACTTGTGTTTACAAGGAAGTGCCGCCGCACAAGCAAGAGAAAAGTACCCAACTTTTGATAGATCGAATCACCCATCTGGAAGACACTTTGGTTTCGAAGATGGATTTGCTAGCCGCTGCGTCCCAAGGGCACGACGGTTTGCTCCGAGAATGGCTAAAGAAGTCTAACCCGCCACCCTCATGGGTGGGCAAGGAACGCTCGCACTTACCTCCAGCACCGCCGGCCCCTGTGCCAGAGCCGGTACTCAAGCAAGAGCGGCCAACGCCTTCCAAGCCTCCCTCAAATGGTACTCCAGCCTTATTTGCTGGCAGTCAAGATGTGGGTACTTCGCATTATGGCCAAAAGCTGGGACCTGGAGATGAAGTAAACATGGACCAAGAGGGCGAGCTTTCAATTCCGGTGGAGCACACCACTGCTGCTCACAAGCTCTTGATGTGGCCTTCAATCAAGAGATTGCTATACCCTGAGGTGTATGACGAAGATTATGTCATGCGCTTAGAAGAAGAGCGCGGTCTCATCAGTGTCTACGGCCAGGGCGAAATCTCATATTCGGCCGACGACAGTCAGCTACCGGGGGCCACCGGCCTGCGTGATGGCGGTATGAATGGTGCTCAACCAGATGGAGATGGCGCAGGTCCAGACTCGGACGTTGACATTGACAAGTTCGGTAGCCTGAACCTGGAGATGCACACCGCTCAGCGCTACTATCAAAGTTACATGAACCACATGTACAAGCTTCACCCCTTCATTGACCAGGGAGAGCTTGATCAAAAGGTTGAGAACTTCATCCGAGTCTACTGCCGTATGACCCCGTCGCCGATGGCGAGAAATACTCAGATGAGCAGTGACGGCCCACGGCCAGCGAAGCGGAAGCGCTCCAATGAAAATTTAGGCGTACGAGGCGAGTTCTTGAGCCCGAGTTCTACGTCAAGTCGGCCACCTCGTGTTGGAAGGAATATTGACAATGCCATTGTTATGCTTTGTCTAGCTCTTGGTGCTATCTGTGAATGTCCTGCTCCTATCCCTGGGCCTATCATGGACCAGGAAATTGATTACCGCAATCAGCATATTCCCTCGCCCCTGCCACCGATTCCTATGGGAACCGGGCAATTTGGCGTCAATGGTGTTCTATCACCTGCCAATTCCGACTCCGCGTTGCAATTTACGGCTCCTTTATACACAGTGCCTATGCAGGCCACAAGTCAGTCCTTTGGGCCATCATCAACATCAAGTACCGAGCCTCGCAGAAATCTTTCCCGACGAGCTGTCTCACATGCTCGAGACCATGCTGGACACACGAAGAACTACCAGGTCATTCCTGGTTTGACGCTTTACGGATATTGTACTGAGATTCTGGGCCACCTGCAAGGTGCCAATGAACTCGAGCACATCCAGGCGGCGTTGCTTGCTGGTCTATATGCTGGACAGTTGGCACATCCCTTCCAGAGTCACAGCTGGATCTCTCAGGCCTCAAGAGCCTGTCAAGTACTTGTGAGAACAAAGCGTTATGAGCGACTTGGAGAAGGGGCTGTTCTAGATCTCTACAATTTTGCATACTGGACCTGTCTACAACTAGAGAGTGATTTGCTCGCAGAGCTCGACATTCCAGCGAGTGGTATCTCGCGGTCCGAGAGCCGCATGACGCTTCCCAGGGGAAGATTCACTATTCCTCTACCTGACGACCACGATGACCCTGCTACGGCGGTGATGTTACATTACTCTGCCCAAATTCATCTCCGCAAAGTCCTCAATCGAGTACATACCGATCTTTACAAGGTTGAGAGACAAGGCCAGAGACGGTGGTCATCAACGGTCCAAGAAGCACTAAGCATGAACCTTGACCTGTGGCGGACAAGTCTACCATCCAGTATGTTGTGGAAAGACACGGACCCTCCCGCCAAGGAGATCAATTCTGCTCGCATGCGTGCGAAGTACTACGGCGCGCGCTATATCATTCACCGACCTCTCCTCTACCATGCCCTACACTATGGCCATACCGGTGCCCGGATCGGTCCCATCAACCAGCCTAACAAGGTGGACTCGCCTACTTCCACACAACAAATGTCACCGTCCATGTTGCACTCCAGCCGCGCTCCAAACATGTCGCGAATGTCGAGTGATATGGGCTCGGCTTCCTCCCCCGGTCACGCCTGGGTTCCGCCCAAGGTCGCAGTGCGGGACCTTCCAGCAAAGCTTCGTCGTGCATGTAAAGTCTGCATTGACTCGGCGATTCTGAGCACGGAAGCGTTCGATGGCGTTGGTGGGCATCGATTGGTGGTAACCAATATCTTTGGCACAGCTCATGCGTAAGTAGCCACTGTCACATATCGTGCAACTCAGAACTTGCATCCCACTAACCTCTCTTCCAGCCAATTCGGTAACATGCTCGTCCTCTCCGCCACCTACATGTCCAGTCTGCGGGAATTCGTCGACACAGAAATCCTCGACCGCCTCCTCCGAAGGACGATCTGTTTTCTCGCCCAACACGAAAACATCTCCCCCACTCTGCGCGCCGACGCCCGCATCCTCACCGAGATTTATAACAAGATCTTCGACAAAGAACCTGATCTGACGAATCTCCCACCTGGTATTAACGTCAACTACCGTTGATTTCTACATGCATTCGCTTACGCATATACCTGTCTGTCTCCATCTAGCGTGCAAGTCCTTCTCTATCCTCTGAACTCCCGGGATCAGCATTGTGATCCCGTGTCCGACCTCCTCAATCCTCTTTTCTCCTTATGACCGCATCATGCATGTCCCTCTCACTTCAGCCTTCACTTTTCTCTCTGCTCTTCTTCTGCAGCTCGTTTATCTGTCTGTGTTATCTATACATTGTGCACTATACTCTTACTATCTTCAATGATTCCCCTCATCAAATTCAACACTGGTGTATCTGGCCCGTCTTCGGATCCAAATCACGACAGGCATTTTTTCTTTCTTTCTTTTTCTTTACTTCTTTCTTTCTTTCTTTATTCCCTATCTTCTATTTCATTGGATCTTATACTCAGCGGAACTAGTTGTTAAATTGTTTCAACTCTGAACTACCTATTCATCCTGGCGATGATGGGTGCCATACTTGCACTTACCTTTTGACTTACCGAGATTTGATTTGGATTATGGATTATACCTTGACACGGCTGTGCTTTGTTTCTTTGGCTTTGAATATCGACGTACATTGTATTTGACTCGCGTTGCAACATTGCCACCGAGGTATACAGTATGTCTGGGGAGTTTCGTCTAGCGTGGCGTGTGCATACATTGCATCGAATATTGATATTGTCTTGTTTCTTTCATGGATGTTCTTTCAACCCACCCCGTGATTCGGTTGGACACGTGGGGTTGATTTGATATGTTGGATCGTGCTTGGATTTGGTTTGGGAGATGGATGTTCCTACTACGCCTCGATATGGCGGTTATTGATATGGATCTCATGCTTGGATGACAAGGCGTCTTTGAGGTCGCGTGTGTTTGGTGGGGATTGTTTATAGTGCATGAGGGCGCAGCAGGGACTCTACAAATTGAATGCCGGATCCAATTATTGATCATACTTGACTTCTGTCAGAAAGGCCCTCGAGATATGAACTCTAAAATGGGACAAATGGACCGCATAGTATGCATAAATGTCCTTTTATGGCAGTGCCGTCCAATAATATGCTCGACATAAGCTGTCAAATGCATGCGGGCCTCGGCTTCCCCGCCTTTGGAGCAAGTCTCCAGGGCTGTATATCAACCTGGGAGTCAGCTCATGCATAAAACCCGTGAACTTCATCCCATTCGATCTCTTTGATATCTCCACTCTAACTTACAGTAATCTGGCGACATGGCACAAGCAAAGCCCTGGCTTTCGAGAGAAGGTCAAGTCTCTCGACATCCCTGATCCCCCTGTATCCCAACTCACACCCAATCTAGGCTTCACGGCAGATGTTCTTGGAAAGATCATCTCCAAAACGCTCCTCGACCCCTGGAAGATCCTCCCCCTCTTCATCTTATCCAAATACACCAACAAAGGCCAAACCCTAAGCCAAACTCACCCAAACCTCCACAAAGCCCTCCAAGCCCTAACAACCATATCCATCCTCACAGCCCTCGAAACCTACCTGGACCACCGCATCCTAAACAACAACCAAAAAGACCACTACAACTGGAACAAAGAAGTCATAATCGTCACCGGCGGCAGCACAGGCATTGGCCGCCAAATCGCGCAACAACTCGGCGCGCAAGAAATCAAAGTTGCCATTCTCGACATTCACCCCCCAGACCCAACAAGCACCCCAGCCCTCCCCAACAGCGTCCGCTTCTTCGAATGCGACATAACCTCCCCAACCCAAATCTCCACCACAGCCACCTCCATCCTCAGCACGCTCGGCCGCCCCACCATCCTAATCAACAACGCCGGCATCTGCACCGCGCAAACCATCCTCTCCAGCACGCCCTCCCAAACCGCCCACATGTTCGCCGTCAACACCTTCTCGCACTACCACCTGGCCCAGCAATTCCTGCCGGACATGATCTCCCAGAACCACGGGATGGTCGTGACGATCGCCTCGCAGGCCGGGTACACCGTCACGCCGAACATGGTCGACTACAGCGCGTCCAAGGCGGCGGCGATTGCGTTCCATGAGGGTCTGGCGGCGGAGCTGGTTACGCGGTATGCGGCGCCGCGCGTGCGCACGGTGCTGGTTACACAGGGGTTTACGAGGACGGCGTTGATTAAGGACCTAACGCCTGAGGATACGTGGTTTAATCCGCTGCTGTGGCCGGAGAGTGTGGCTGCACGGGTGGTGGGGCAGGTGTTGACGGGGGAGAGTGGGCATGTTTTGCTGCCGGGGTCGGCGGGGTGGGTTTCGAGGAGGTTGAGGGGGTTGCCGGGTTGGTTTCAGCATGTTTTGAGGTGTCGGTTGGAGAGGTTGATGAGGGCTGGGTGAATTGGGATTTTACTGTCGTGGGTTTTACTGTATGGTTGGTTTAAGGGGTGCAAGTATTGGCTTTACATGTAGTGAATATCTCAGCTGGATATGCTTATCGAACAGTAAAAGAATGGTTGAGCTCAAACGTGGTCCTCACGTGTGGTGTAGTGTACTGCAGCGGGTCAAGACGGGCTTTGTCCAGGCCCCGACATAAATAGCAGTTGATCAGAACGTCGAGCTACGTCAAGTGGAACAAAGAACCAATCTCCGCTGCACTATGAGGTCAATGAGGTCAACTCTGATCCAGTCCACCCAGTCAATGCAGTGTGGCTGTCTGCCGGTTTCCCAAACAGGCCCCCCTCCCCCCATGATGTCATCATCGTCATAGCCTCAGTAGGAGTATGGGGTTCGAAGTATATAAAGCCAAGGCGACTCTGGGCAATCCAGTTCTTCGAACTAAGCTTATTTGACTACACTACTACACTCTATTTCAAACAATCTCTCAAACCATACCATCTCAGATCAAAATGTCGACCTCCATCGAAGGACAACCCCAAATTCCCGCCCGGGATAACGCCGGCCCCGAAGTTGCTAAGCAGGAGAGCATTTCTCAGAATCCCTCTCAGCCTCAAATCCCTGCCATGGACAACGCCAGCACCGGAGATGCCAAGCACGAGAGCTTTTCCCAGAGTTCTGCTCAGCCTCAAATCCCTGCCATGGACAACACCAGCACCGGAGGTGCCAAGCACGAGAGCTTTTCCCAGAATACCTCTCAGCCGCAGAACATCGAGAACAAGGACCACGCCGTGAGCTCCGGAAAGGTCGAGAACGCCGAGAACGCCGGTAGCTCAGAGACCGCCGGAAACTCAGAGAATGCCGAGAAGACCATGGACCAAGGCCGTCGCGGCACTGCAGCCATCATGGAAGACCACCACGTCAGCAGGGAGGCCCTGAAGGGACCTACCGGTGACGCAAAGAAAACCGCAGCAGAGTTCGAGAAAGAGAACAAGACCGGCAAGCCTGCCGGTGGATCTATTGCTGGTAAGCTTTTGCCAAGATATACCGTCAGCCCTATACTGGAACAACACTAATATCCTATAGAAGAGGGCGACTCATCCGAAACAAAGGATCACGCCAAGGGCGACCACGACAAGGGCGACGGCCACAAGCAGAGCACCATGGAGAAGCTCAAGGAGAAGATCGCGCACCCGCTACATGGCAAGAAGTCCGAGTAAAGGGGTTGCATTATGAGTGAACGATTCTGTATTATTTCCCCCCACATGTGATTATAATACCAATTTGATATCCAATATATTATTTATCAATTTTTACGTCCGTATATGACATTTCACTGCGTCATTTACTGTCTAGTGTCGATTGAGACTGTAAGGCGAAATTATGGATGGAAGCGGCACGAAGCGACCCCATTTACCAAGAGCTACCTCCTCGTATACGCGTCCAATGTCCTGCTGGCTTTATTTTTCGGTCCCATGGTTTGGCATTGTGAATACGAAGAGGAGTGAGCAGCTGATGAAAGAAGCATTTCCGATCTAGAAATATGTCGTGCGATGCCATGGGCGACGTTTCCACACACGTCATGGATGTACCCTATGGTAGACCTATATCTATGCTCAATTTGGGGGGTTTTTTTCGTCCAGGTTAATTGTATAATATGATACAGCTCTACATCTATTATTACAATTGTTCAATTGCTCAATTACTACAATGACCAGTAATCAATCCACCACTTTAGACGAACCCCAAGGTCTAGAAGCAGTGAATCTGACCGACGGCGACGACATCCCCCACGAAAGCAAGATAGAACTCACACAATCAGCCGGCTACAATGAACTGGGCTACAGCTTCCCCAGCTGGCGAAAATGGCAAATCCTCTGTGTAATGTTCTGCATCCAAATCTCCATCAACCTAAACGCAAGTCTCTACGCCAACGGAGTTGCCGCCATATCCAAAGAACACAATGTAAGCGAACAAGTCGCGCGAATCCCGCAATTGACCTTCCTCTGCGCCTACGCCTTTGGCTGCGAGCTGTGGGCCCCGTGGAGCGAAGAGCTGGGACGATGGCCAACGCAGCAGCTGAGCCTGTTCCTCGTCAACATATGGCAGTTACCGTGTGCGCTGGCCCCCAACTTCGCAACTTATATTGTGGTGCGGTTGCTGGGCGGATTGAGTACAGCTGGCGGGTCGGTGACGCTGGGCGTTATCGCCGATATGTGGGAGCCGGATGATCAGGAGTACGCTGTTGCGTTTCTTGTTTTGTCTTCTGTCGGTGGTTCGGTCGTTGGTGCTGTTGTTGGTGGCTTCGTCGAGGAACGCCATCCGTTACCCTGGATCTTCTGGGTTCAACTGCTTGCCGGGGGATGTGTTCAGATCATGCATTTCTTCCTGGTACCTGAAACGCGGGCTACTATCTTGCTCGACCGGATAGCGAAGAAGAGACGCAAGGCTGGGCCTGGCAAGGTGAATATCTGGGGTCCACATGAGATCCATGGGTTTTCGCTCTCGCCGCGGGAGATCTGGAGAGTGTGGAAACGGCCTTTCGTCATGCTTCTCACTGAGCCTATTGTTCTGTGGCTGTCGCTGCTGAGTGGCTTTAGTGATTCTTTGATCTTTACCTTTCTTCAGGGGTTCCAGCCCGTGTATAAACAGTGGGGGTTTGGGACTATTCAGATTAGTCTTGCTTTTATACCGTCAGTGGGATTATATACTTTCTCTTGGAATGCATGCTAACAACTTACTTTCTTGCCAGGCTGATTATTGGATACGGCATCGCCTACCTCTCCTTCTTACCCTCCATTCACATGTTCCGTCAGAGACGACGCAAAAACGGATCTGAATCTGTCCCTCCCGAAGCGCGGTTATGGTGGTTACTATATGGTAAGCCAAGATCTCCCATCTAGACAAGTCGCACCTCTATTCTAGTAACCTTGAAACTGAACGTGATACCAGTCATACCCTGCCTCCCAATAGGCCTATTCGGCTTCGCCTGGACAACCCTAGGACCACCAAACGTGCATTGGATCGCACCCATGATCTTCACCATGGTAATAGGAATCGCCAACGTGAGCACCCACCTACCCATCCCAAAGGACTCAACCCAAACTAACATCCCCAGTACTCAATCTACCAATCATCCATCGACTACACCATAGCCGCCTACGGCGAATACGCAGCCTCCGCAACCGGAGGCAACGACTTCGCGCGCGACTTCCTAGCCGGAATCGCAGCGATGTATTCTACGCCGATGTTCACGAATATCGGAAACAAGTACCCGTATGCGTATGCGTCCACGATTCTAGCTTCTGTCTCTATTCTTGTTACGGCGCCTATTTACTTCTTCTATCGGAATGGACCGGCCATTCGGGAGAGGTCGCCGTTTGCGAAGCAGATGATGGAGCAGAATCGGCAGCGGAGGCTTTCGCAGGCTGCTAAGGGTAGGGGGGAGAAGGTTGGTGGGGAGAGTGCTCATTTGGAGGAGTTGAGGGATGGGAATTAGATTCCTTGAAGTAGAATTTGGATTTGAATTCAACTCAGTTCCCAAAGGTTCGAGGTTCGTAGGTGGTTCGCTTATCCCCGCTCATATCTTTCCACTCTTGCTGTCCATGATATACCATGGTTTCAAACATCAACTTCCACGGCTGATGGATTCATATGTAAACAGGATTTGAGATGCTTGATGGCGAATTCGGTCAATACAAATATGTTCTTGTGTGAGGTCATCATGATTAACTATCATCCATCCAAGAGGTCTACAACGTCACCGGGGCATAAGCATTTCTAAGTTATATATATTTCCAATGAGTTAATTCCTGCATATTTTTTTTATCTTCCTCTCACCAGCCTATTATTCCATATAACATTACTCTACGTGATAGTAATCAGTGCAAACAATGCCGAACCCTGTCACGATCTATCCCAAGGCCATGTCGGCCCGAATGAACCACACTAGCATTCTCCTGAATAAACAAACAAGCTATCCAAGACTCGATGCCGTTTACCCCCGATCCATTCTCCACAGAGTCCCATACTCGACAGGTGGCTATGGCGATCAAGGTGGCAGCGGCGACCCCGAGGGCAAGAACCCGGCTTCCTTGGGCGTGAATCGTCGGACTCGAGAGATCGAGCACCCGGGACCTTCACCTCCAGATACGAGCTTGGCAAAGTCGAAGTCATCGTCTCCATCGAAAGACGGGAACAAGAAACGGATTCCTCGATCCCCGAAAGAGGAACATGGCAACAAAACGAGATAACAATTAAGCCGCATCAGACAGAGTAATTGGTGCTTTAGTGACGTGTCCGCGCTGTATAAAAGGAGGTGCTATTCCTGTACTCCTGTACTGTATTACTGGAGAAATTATTGGGCCTATGTAAGGTCTTCCATTCTAGTACGGATCATGTGACTTATGTGCTCTGTAAGGACTTTCCGGTATATAACTTATATATCAGCAAGAAGGGGAATATAGTGAATGGCCACATGGTGAACATTGTATCCCTCTTCAGGATCCGAGCCTCAGGCGTCAATTGGCATGGAGCCCAACGATGCAACGATCCACAGCTGAGATCTCAACCGTGGTTCCGCCATGATATCAGACCCGAGTTAATTCCAAGGTTAAGCTGGTGGTCTTTATAGATGATGATATTGTAGGAATTGCAGTAATAGTCAACTAATAGTCCTAGTAATAGTCATAGTAACAGCCATCTTGATTCTGCTCTATTGTATTTCCCAGCTCAGCTGAAATCCCAGCCCCCGTGGCACGTGCACGATGCTTCACCGCGACTTTGATTCGCTCCACTCGTTGCACCGACAGCTCATCAAGGCAAACGAGTGAGGGATTCCCATTTTTCACTTTCATGCATTGATGCTGGAAGTGCCCGACATACCCGACATACTCGACATACTCACTACACTCGATTCACTCCATTAACAGATCCCAACACTTAACCTGGCAGTCACAAAGTGCTGACTGAGCCGGAAGGATAAGCGGTTAAGTCCCGCCGATCCACGGTTCAGCTTGTTTACAAACAAACCCATAACAACCAGAGGCTGGGGACGAACTTCCCTTCCCCATACTCCTACATTCCTCATTCCCTTCCCACATGGTGGATTCCTGAGGGCTCTAATTAATTGCCCACCATGTTCAAGGCTCTGATGGGCAGTCGGTCATCGTCGTCCACCGACGTGCGCTCCAAGAGCCGGCGCAAGACCGACAACTCCGATGCCAAATCGACCTCAAGTCGCAAATCCTCACGGGGTGACGACCGTGACCGTGGCTTGGGCGATTTATCCTCGTACTCACCATCGGGCTCCCGCACCAAGCGGGGGTCATCTAGTGTCGCCGGCGACTCGATCGCCTCCAGCTATGTGACCGCGGAACCAGAAGCCATGGAGGACTCCGATCGCTACATCATTGAGCGCACCCCCAAACGCAGAGACAGTGACCGGGAGAGCAAAAGTTCTCGCCGCCGCGAACGCGACCGATCTGTGAGTCCAGACCGGGAGAGAAGAAGAAGTCGACGGGCGACGAATGAGACACTGGATGACGGCGTGGATCGGGAGCGGGAGCGGGATCGCGACCGCCCTGAGCGTCGTCGCACCCAGTCTGGGGATCATTATGTGCCGCCAGTGTCAACGAGCATGCCGCCGCCGCCGAGCGCCCCCGCTGTACAGTTCGCCACCGATATCGCGGCGCCGGGCTTCTCGCAGTTCCCCATGCAATACGACACGGGCATGCCGTCGGCTGGCCATTCACCGGAGCATGAGGTGCCTTATGATCCTCATGTGCAGCAACAATTCCCCGGTCAATTCCCAGAAGGTGTTGCGCAACCGTACCTGCCGATGAACCCTGCCGGCGCCGCGGCTGACTACTACGGGGACCAGGGTCAGTCAGTAGAGATGCAGCCCGGTGTTCGCCCAGCGCGTCCATCTGTACTGCCCAACACCCAGGCGCACTTGATGGCCGCATCGCCCACCGCCAACCCTCCCCCAGAGCCCAGTAGCATGGGTCAGACTGGTGCGGCGGCGGCTTATTTCGATGATGACTTCCATGTCCCTACGCAACCTGTCAAGCCTTCCACAGCATCTTCATCCAGACCTTCAAAACCTCCCAAGCCTAGCAGACCTTCCTCATCCAACGTGCTTCCTGCTGCCGCCGTTGGAGCTGCTGCTTATGGCATTTCTGGCATGATGTCTCACTCTCACAATGAACATTCGTCTTCTGAGGTGCACCATTCTAGTTCTTATAACCAACAAATGACCCAGCCTATGAGCCCACCAATGACACAGCTAGCAGCTCAACCAATTGCAAGCAGCAGCCAGAAGCCTACACACAGGCCCCCCCATTCACACAGCTTCAGTGAAGGTGTTGGCCTGGCAGCCGCTGGTGGCGCAGCTGGATACATGATGGGCCATCATCATCATTCCTCGAGCCCGGAACACGCATCACAGCACGATTTCCAGAATTACGAGGGCTCATCTCAAGCTGGTATCCCGCCGTATGCCCCAGGGTATCCCAACCACATCCATACTCACAACCACAACCACAACCACAACAATGCCCTGTATGCTGCAGGTGCAGCGGGATACGCCTCCAATGCCGCTCATAATCCTGGATTTTATCCTCACGGCCCCGGTGCTCTTGCTCTCCAGGAGCGCGAACGTGGCCCACTCGGTCGATTCGTTGATTTCTGGCGCGATCCCGAGGCAGTTGGAAGATTCGAGGATTACACAGAATCAATTGGCGTGTGCAAATACTGCTTCCAACCTGGAACGACCTCCCTGGATGCTCCCCGCAAGCATCACTATGACAGGCGCCGTCGGAACTCTGCTGATCGATACAGCAGTGCCAGCTCTTCCAGAGTGAGCAAGGTCAGCCGATATCAGTCATCTGAAGACGAAAGTCGTCGACGCAAGAAGTCCAAGAAATCCTCATGGCTGCCCGGCATGCTAGCGGGCTATGCGACCAAGTCACTCTTCACGAACAAGGAGTTTGATGATTCCTACAGCGTCCGTTCTGGCCGAGTAAATTCGTCCCATGACGACGATGACCGTAGGAGCTACACTTCTCGTGGCGTGGTCCGCCGTTCTGGTCGCAGTCCCCAGAGAGATTACAACTCCGACGGGAAACGCCCATCCGGACACTCACGACGAACACGCTCCCGATCCCGCTCTTCGTCCCGTTCTGATCGCCATTCTTTCTTGAAGGAGGCTGCGCTGGGCGCTGCTGTGGGTGGAGCTGCATTGGCTGTTACCAAGTCGCGTACTCGTTCCCGCAGCCCGTCTTCTGGAAGAGACCGACGCCGCAAGGATTCAACCTCGTCGTCATCCGTTGTGAATCTCTCTCGCCGCTCGAAGAAATCTGTCGCTGGTGGTATCGGCTCCTTCTTCACTTCTTCATCTGAGAACCGGAAGAAGCGCCAGAGCAAGAAAAGTAGTGGATTCTTCTCTTTGAAAGGTGGCTCTTCATCATCTTCACTTGATAACGACCTCGCTTTCGGAGATGGGTTCTCAAAGAAGTCATCCAAGTCCAAGAAGAAGGACAAGAAGGGTAAAGATGTCGATGCCGCTTTGGTAGGACTTGGTGCTACTGCGAACCGCCTGGCTGGCTCATCGCCCCATGGCCCTGGTCGTAGTGCTGGCCAGCTGTACACCAAATCCCGTCATTCCAACTACGCTTCATCTGCTAACGACGATGAGTGGATTGATGAATCCGACCACTCTGCTTCTAGTGTCAGCTCCGCGCTGGCATTCGGAGCAAGCAGTGTTGATTCGTCTTCCGACTCAAGCGGCCGTTGGGGCTGGCTCCGGGGCAGCAAGAAAGACAAAAAGAAGAAGGACAAGAAGTCCAGCGGTACCAACACTGCTCTCGCAGTCGGTGCCGGTGCTCTTGGAGCAGCTGCCATCGCTTCAGCTCGTCACCGTGATAGCGAGCCCCCAAGCAGCTCTGGCAGTCTCCAACAAGTCTACCCTACGCCAACTTCGGATCCATGTCGCTTCGATGTTGCAAAGATGTCTCCTTCTGTGTCTGGTGGTCACCCGGCTCTCGTTCGCCCTGGACCGATTCCCCTCCAGCAGCCACAGCCTGTCACCCCTGTCTCCCAAGCCGTGTTCACTACCCAGGGAGCTCTGCCAGGGTCGATCCCTGCCTACAGTGCACCAGCGGTTCCTCCTGCCTTTGCCGCCAACGGATTCGGACCTCATGACATGCAGTTCCACGACTCTCGGGATGTGGTATTTGCTCCTGAAGTTCCACAATCCGATGTACCCAGACCTCATCGGCGCAGTGATTCTTTCCCCATTTTCCCAACACAGGAGACTGCTTCTGGCCTGAAGCGCCGGGCAACCGCAAAGGACCAGGCTTCCGTTCAATTCAACCTGACGGAGGAGCAAGCGGAGAGGGAACGCCGCCTTGATCGCCGGGATCGGAGCTCCCGAGATGACCTCTTCGCCCCGGCGCCTCTTCAGTTGCTCGACCGAGAAGATGAAGATCGCCAGGAGGCCGAACGTCTCGATCGTCGCCGTAGAGAGCGAGAGGAAGAGGATCGTCTAGAGATGGAACGTCTTGATCGCCGTCGCAAGGAGCGTGAAGAGGCGAAACGCGAAGAGGCGAGGCGCGAAGACGACAGGCGCCGAGATACCAGTGAAAGAGAGAATAATTCTTCTTCTTGGGTTGGGGTAGCCGCTGCCGGAGCCCTTGGCGCTGCTGCTGCTAGCACCCTTCTCTCTCGCACCACAGATGACGATGAAGCGTCTGAAGCCAGCCTGCGACGCAATGAACGCCGGGAAAAACGCCGTGCTGAGCGTCGTCGGGAAGGTGAGATTGACGCCGAGTCATCCCTTGTGTCAAGGTTCGAGCCTCCCCTGGCCATTGAAGCAGCACCCGAGGTGCAGCACCAGGAACAGAAGAAGACACGCTCTCCTCGCCCTTACTCTCCCCGCCAACCACAAGTTTACGACGATTACGCAGAGTTCTACGCCCCCGAAGAGTTACGACACAGCCCTGATGACCACAAGCGCAGCGGATCCAGCGGTATGCCCACAATTGTGGAAATTGAGCCCGCTAGTGAGCGCCGCACCCGCGACGAACCTAAACGCGAAGAGCCGGACTATTCGCACGAGCCTTACGAAAACGTCGACCGTCTCCCATGGCCAGTCCCTCGTCTCAACTTCATTGAGCCGACCCCTCCCCAGAGCACAAACGGTGGATCCGTTCGTGATGCCAACTCCCCCATTGTAGCGCCCGAAGTAACATCATCCTATGACACCAAGCCTCGTGAACGGTCAACCACTGGCTCCCGTGTCTCGTGGGGTGACGACAAGACCCATGAATATGAGATCCCATCTTCCTCTGAACAAGACCCCCTGGAGCATGACATTTCTCCCTACGAGGAGGTTTCTCCCAAAGACGTCCCTCTGCCTGTCTCTGAGATCAGTTCCACCAGGGATATTGCCAGCAAGTCTGACTACGGCAACGATATCGAATTTGCTGCCACCCTTGCTGCCGCAACGGCCGCTGCAGGCTTTGATCCCGCCATGATCACAGATGACCCCGCCTACCACACTCGCACTTCTCCTCCCGGATCGGAGGATGAAGGACATTTCAACTCATCCTGGGCGAAACCACCCGCCAAGCCCCATGGCTTCGTCGAAGGCGAAATTGAAGATGTCGGACCCGAATCAATCAGAGACGTGCCAGCTTCGAAGCAAATAACCGACAGGGATGAACTCTTCTTCGCTGAACCCGAGTCCTTTTCAAAGGACAGAGATATCTCAGCACGCCGCGACAAGTCCTCAATCGCCCAGGAGGTTCTCGAGCAGTTGAACGGCAAGCGCGATAAGCACACTCAACCCACATCTCCCGAGCGGGAGCGCGAGCGTGATGTTGACATCGATACCTTCTCCATGCCCGGTGGCTTTGACACAGCTGATTCGAGAGATGTCATTGATTCCCGCGATGAAAGATCCGTCTTCTCTGCCCCTGGCCCTACAACTCAAGATCCCGAGTCGCCTACCCAATCCAAGAAGTCCAAGTCCAAGAAGAAAAGCTCCAGGAAGAGCATTGATGACTTTGTGATTGAGACAAAGAAACGTGAGCCAGAGCCAGAGACAAAGCCACAGCCACAGCCACAGCCAGAACCAGAACGTCAATTCGAGCCGGTGTCAGAACCAGTGCCTGAGCCTGAGCCTGTGCGTGCGCACGAGCATAAGCACCAGCACGAGCACGAACCCGAGGCGATCGAGTATCAGGACGAGAATCGTTCTATTGTCTCTGCCCCCGCTACTAAAGATGAGACATCGAAGTCTAGACGATCTAGACGCAGCGGTGATGATTTCGATATTGCCCCGTTGCAAGATGTTACTGATCCTCGCGATGATACCCGCTCTACTTTCTCTGTTCCGGCTACTAAGGACGAGACGTCTAAGTCGAAGAAGTCTCGACGCAGTGGTGATGATTTCGATGTTGCTCCGTTGCAAGACGTTATTGATCCTCGCGATGACACTCGCTCTACTTTCTCTGTTCCCGCTACCAAGGATGAGACGTCTAAATCCAAGAAGTCTCGACGCAGTGGTGATGATTTCGATGTTGCTCCGTTGCAAGATGTTACTGATCCTCGTGATGATACCCGCTCTACTTTCTCTGTTCCGGCTACCAAGGATGAGACGTCTAAATCCAAGAAGTCTCGACGCAGCGGTGATGATTTTGAGATCTACAGATCGCGAGAAGCGCCTGAGTCCCGTGAGCCTTCTCCCCCTGCTACTGCTCCTGCACCGAAGGAATACGAGTCTCCCCGATCCAAGTCATCCAGACGAAACGACGATGACTTTGAAATTGTCCCATCTCGAGATATCTCCGAGTCTCGTGATGATCGATCTGTCTTCTCTACTCCCGCTACTAAAGATGAGACAAGCAAGTCCCGCAGATCTCGACGCAGTGGCGATGACTTTGACATTTCTCGTTCGCGCGATGTATCTGAATCCCGGGATGACACTCGCTCCGTGTTTTCCGTTCCGGCAACCAAGGATGAGACCAGCAAGTCAAGACGCTCCCGACGCAGTGGAGATGACTTTGACATCTCCCGATCTCGTGATCCTTCCGAGTCTCGTTCTGCTACCTCGGGGTCTAGACACAGAAGATCCCGCCGCAGTGGTGATGACTACGTCTCCCGCTCTCGTGACGTCTCTGAATCTCGCTCTGTTGCTTCTGAGTCTTATAGACACAGAAAGTCTCGCAGAAGTGGGGACAACGTGGATTCTCCCCGTGACACTGGAACACCACCCCCGAAGACGGAGAGGAGGGCGAGGAGAAGAGAAGACGCCGCAAACACCGCTCCAGACATGGCAGTGATACCTTCTCCATTGATGATGATGCTCGCTCTGCTATCACGGATCTGGCAGATGATAAATCTGAGCGCCGCAAGCACCGTCACCGCTCATCTCGCGACTTTGATGATACGGCCTCTGTAACTTCTTCTCCCGCCAGAATCAGCGAGTCCCGCGAGAGACGCAAGAACAAGGATGAAGAAAAAGAGAAGAAGCCAGGCGGCTTCTTGAGAAGTATCTTTGGGTCTCAGGTCTCAGCTCCCGCCGAGCGAGCCCGTTCATCCTCAGTGGACAAGCGTTCCTCCCGCGAAGCCCTGTCTGAAGTCGGTGTTGATGATGAACGCCGTCGCCGCAAGAAGCGTTCTTCCAAGCACCGCAGCTCCAGTAATGGAGATGAATTAGATGATGCATCTGACAAGGAGAAGGATGTCGAGGATGGCACAAATCTGGAGGATTACAGGTCCAGTAGACAGCGCAAGGAAGAGCGACGTCGGCATCGGTATGAGGAAATTGTGGATTCAGGACGGAAACGGGATTCTGAGAAGGTATAGCATCTGACATTTCCTTTTGTTGTTACTCATGTTTTCGATTTTATTGTACACTGTTATGTGCCATATAGTTTCCCTTTTACGCTGGCGATGGCCTCGGTCATACTGGCTTTGCACAAAAACCACAAAACCCGAACAAACAAGAATTGTACTAAGCTTTTACTGGTATTATCCACGTGCAGGACTTTAATGACGACTACGACAATCAATCTTTTTTAAACGAGCGCCCCGGAACGCTAGTCGCGGCTGAGCGCGATGATCACGACCATGAAGGTGGTGCTTCGGGGCTCCCATCGGCAGCAGGAACCGCCCTCGGCGCAGCCGCAGGCCTAGGTCTTGGAGAGATGCTCCAGCATAGACCCCGAAGCCGCTCAACCTCACCCCCAAGCACGGAGAAAGCTCTCGACCTGACTCCCAAGTCTCAGAGCAGACCGGCTTCACCTGAAACCAGCCGATCGCCGAAGGCACGCCGCGGCTCCGTCGCCAAATCAGTCACTGAGTCTCCAACAGCCGTGCCTCTCCACTTCCGCCGTCCCCCAACATCGCCAGGCCTTTCCCGCGTTGTCCCCGTCGATGCACCGAGCCTTGAATCCCCCGGCTCACCAAGCCAACAACGCCACCGCCGTCCAGGCTCAGTCGAGTTCCGCAATTCCCGTGAGATCAGACCGCTATGGCTAGTCGAACGCCACAGCTCTGTGAAGGGCGACTCCGAGCCTCAGGAGGGTCTGCCCTCCCTCCCATCCAGCAAGACCTCGTCTCGCGTCCCATCCATCGAAGACCTCAAAGCTCTCAATGACGACGATGGCATCCGAAGCTGGGAGCAGGTTGACCTCAGTCACTCTATGATGGAGAACCGCCGACCTACAGGCCTGACAATCGAGACGGATCATGCGAACGAGCACCACGATCGCGAGCGTGAGATTGATCTCCTGGATTCGCAGCAGGCTACTCCCACCGCCGAAACCTTCGACACTACCAGTCCCTCCGCCAAGCGAGAGAAACTCAAATACGAGTTCCATTCGCCTTCAGAGCTGCTGCGAAACCCGGATGGCTTTGAGAAGTTGCCTGCCGAGACTCAGTTGGAGGCTCTTCCTCCTGCTGAGCCCGAGACTCCCCAATCAGAGTATGAGACTCCCGCTGAAGATATCCAGGAGAGTGAGTCTCAGAACAGCGGTGATCTTGCCATGGGAACAGGCTTCGCTGGCATAGTTGATGCTGCTGCTATCGCTGCTGTGAAGGAAAGAGAAAACGAGCACTCTACCGAGCATGCAGGCGAGTCTGAATCTCGTGGTTTGCCAGAAGACGAAGGAGAGACTACGTCAGCTGAACCTAAGATCCATGGCTTTGG
Source organism: Penicillium nucicola (assembly GCF_028828085.1). Lineage (NCBI taxonomy): Eukaryota > Fungi > Ascomycota > Eurotiomycetes > Eurotiales > Aspergillaceae > Penicillium > Penicillium nucicola. The sequence continues at coordinate 2,614,858 of NW_026643126.1, read as the reverse complement.
CGATATAGTTGATGCAGCTGTTGCGACAGAAGTTGCTTCGCATGATAATGCGCCTGCAGACGAGGAAATCGGCGAGCCGGGTACTGCTATTGAAGAGAGTGCTCCTGTTCAACTAAATGCCGAGCAGCCGGTTGAAGCGTCAAGGGATATTACAGAAGAGTCTCTCCCTGAGGCGACAGAAAAGCCTGCTGAGACCGATACTGCCGAGGAGGCGGCCATGACTCCAGCTCAGAAGCGCAAGGCGAAGAAGAACAAGAAGAAGGGGAAGAGCCAAGATCAAAGTGTGGAATTGGTTTATGAGGATGTTCCCGTTGTTCAGGAAGATGCTCCTAAAGAGGCTGAACAGGAGCCTACGGTCGAGACGCCTTCTGTCCCGGATGCTCCTGTCGAGACTAGCACTATTCCAGTTGAGCCAGAGACTGTCGCCTCCACCCAGGAAAATATCTCCGAGACTGTGCAGCCACAAGCCGAAGCCGAGCCCGTCGAAGCCTCGCGCGATCTTGGTCTTGAGTCTTCTCTGGCGGTTGAGACCCCAGAGCCTATTTCCGTACCTGAAACCGAGACCGAGGTTGAGCCTGAGGTCGCCATGACAGCTGCTCAGAAGAAGAAGGCCAAGAAGGACAAAAAGAAGAAGAACAAGTCCAAGGATGTCTCGGCTGAGGAACCCGCCGATGAGACTGTCGATGTTCCTGAGACACCCAAGGAAGAGACTGTTGTGCCTACTACCGAAGAGCCTGTGGCTCCCGAGGCTCCACAGCCAGAAACTCAGGAAGCATCTCGCAGTCTGGCAGACGTTGAACAGCCAATCGAAGAATCAACACCTGTGGCCTCTGGCGATATCGCTGCCCCTGTTTTCTCCGAACCAACTAAAGAGGAGACAGAAGGTGAGGATAATTTCCAGGAAGCTGTTGAGGAACAGACTTCTCAGCCTGCCGAAGAGAAGGAGCCCGAGGTTGCACAAGACTACACACCAGAGCTTGTGCCAGAGCCTATCGCTGAGCCTGTCGCTGAGCCTGTCGCTGAGCCTGTCGCTGAGCCTGTCGCTGAGCCTGTCGCTGAGCCTGTGGCTGAACCTGTTGCTGAGCCTGTCGCTGAGCCTGTCGCTGAGCCTGCCGCTGAGCCTGTGGCTGACGAAACCGCTGTGGCGAATACCGACACCCAGGAGACCAAGGCCCAGAAAAAGAAGAACAAAAAGAAGAACCGAAAGTCCGCCGCTGTCGAAGAGAGCCCAGTTCCCACCGAGGAAGAGCCAACATCTGCACCCGAAGGCGAGGTCCAGGAGGCCAATCCGGAGGAGTCCGCCTCGACCGAACCTGCAGACAATCAGACTGTTCCAAGTAGCGAGGAACCCTTGCCTTCTGATCCCGAAGAACCTCCCAAGGATGTCGAGCTTGCTTCTGAGACTCCTGCCCAAGAATCTGCCACCGCACCAGAGCAAGAGCAAGATAGCCCTCTACATGAGGCTGCTGTTGATGCCGCCCCTGCTCCAGTCGAAGTAGAAGCTCCCACAGACGAGTCCTCTCGTGAAATCGCCGAGCCAGCTGCTGTTGAGATTCAACAAGAGGCCCAGCCTGAAACCCCCGCTGAACCTGAACCTGAACCTGAATCTCAATCTCAATCTCAACCTCAACCTGAAGCTGAGGCCGAGCCAGAGGTTGCCTTGACTGCTGCGGAAAAGAAGAAGGCAAAGAAGGATAGGAAAAAGAAGAACAAGCAGAGTCAATCTTCTGTTCCCGATGAAGAACAACTACCTGCTGAGTCTGCGCCTACTGAGCCTTCTTCAATTGTTCCCGAGGCTCCTGTCGAACCTGTTGTCAAGCCTAGTGTCGAGCCTGTTGTCGAGCCTAGTGTCGAGCCTATCGTCGAGCCTACTGCCGAGACTGCTGCAGAGCCGGATGTCGAGCAAAATGCCGAGAAGGCTGAGGTCCTGGCTGATGTGGCAGCACAAGAGACCGAGAAAGAGATGCCCATTGAGCTTGAGCAGTCCATTCAGCCTGACGAGATCACTGAGCCTGAGAAATCTTCTGAGCCGGAGCAACCAGCCGAGCTCCAAGATAATCTTGAAGCCGAGCTGCCTCAAGAAGATGTGGCTCCCGTCTCTATCATCGAGCCCATTGCCGAGGAGACAAGTGCGGAGACTCCCAAAGACGAACCCACAGTACAGGAGGAACAAGTCCAGACAGAAGACGCCCCTGCGGAGCCCGAGGTGCCTATGACCGCAGCTCAGAGGAAGAAAGCCAAGAAAGCAGCCAAGAAGAAGCAAGAGGAAGAGGCTGCTCTTGCCGCTGCTTCTGCAACGGCCAACCCCGCCGAAACCGAGCCTGTTCCCGAGGCTGAATCTACTGAGACTCCTGGTCCTATAGATGACGCACCAGTGGTGGAAGACAAGCCTACTGAAGCCGAACAAGAGGCTGTGTCTACTGCTGAAATTGAAGCTCCTGCCATTGAGGAGACGAGCTTGCCAGTGGAGGCTGCGATCACCGAGCCAAGCAAAGATCTCGAGCCTCCCACTGAGGATGCTCCCGCAGTAGCCGATGCTGAGCCTCTTGAAGCCAGAACTGATGTTGTGCCTCCATCGGAGGAATCTACCGCCCCTGCTGACCTGGCTCAGTCAGAGGACCCAAAGTTAGAAGATGTAATCCCAGCACCTGCCGAAGAAGCCACCCGCGCTGTTGAGACCGAAGTCACTCAAGAGCCAGAAGCACTAGCAGAGGCCGAAGTTCCAATGACTGCAGCCGAGAAGAAGAAGGCTAAGAAGAACAAGAAAAAGCAGCAAAAGCAGTCTGAGTCTACCACCGCCGAGGAAGCTGTCCCTCCAGTCGAGGAGCCAAATAACACCGAAGAAGTGCCCGTTCCTGAGCCCATTGAGGTAGAGGTAGTCCCGGCGGCTGAAGTCGAGGCAATAACCCAAGAGGAGCAGGCCCAAAATGTTTCTACTGCGGACAAAGAAGCCAACATAGAGCCTGTCTCAGATGAGATTGCAGCTGCAACTGAGCCCCTCAGCCAAGCCACGGATGCTCAAGAAGCGGCTCCAGAGGTTGCCCCAGAGGCCGTCACTGAGCCAACTGCTCCTGCGGAAGAAGTCCCAGGAGAGCAGAAAGACGACGCTGCCTTGGACCAGCCTTTGGAGGAGAAGCCTACAGATGAAAAGGAGCCTGTCACGGAGGAAACTACAATCACTGAATCTAACGAGGCAGCAGCAGCAGCAGCGGAGGAGGCTGCCATGACCCCAGCTCAGAAGCGCAAGGCTAAGAAAGACAAGAAGAAGAACAAGGGACTCTCAGCCTCCCCCGAAGAGCAACAGCCTACGCTGGTTGAAGAGGAGTCGAAGGCTCTAGCTGTGGAGGAAGAGACTGTGGCTGCCCCTGTTGAGGACCCCACGCCTCCTCCTGTTGAGGAAGCTACAGAGCCCACCATCCAGCCAGCCTTCACCGAGACAGAGACCGAAGTCCCTGTGCCAGCAGAGGAAGGGATTCTTAATGAAGCATCTCCAGAGACAATTCAACAGGATGCCACTACCGATCAAGCCGAGACTGAGAATGCCGAGGCCACCGAGGCCGCTGAAGAGGCTGCCATGACTCCAGCTCAAAAACGCAAGGCTAAGAAAGACAAGAAGAAGCGCCAGTCTCTTGCTGCCGAAGATTCACAGGCTATGCCTGCCGAGGAGGAGTCCATTCCAGTGCCTGCTGAAGAGCCAATTGAGCCCACACCCGCTGCAGAGTCCACAGAGCCTACAGAGCCCGTGTCAGCCCAGGACGTTGAGCAACATCCCGCCGAAAAGGAGATCGACGCTTCTCTCGTGGCAGAGGAGATCAAACCTGGAGAACCATTGCCTGAGAACACCCAAATTGAAGCCCATGCCAATGAGGCGGAAAGTGAGGCCGCTGAAGAGGCTGCGATGACACCCGCCCAAAAGCGAAAGGCCAAGAAAGATAAGAAGAAGCGTCAGTCAGTTGCCGGCGATGAACAGCAGACCACACCCGCCGAGGAAGAAATCAAGGACACACCCGTTGAAGAAGAATCAACCGTTGTGCCCACTGAAGAGGTCACTGAGCCCACTGCAGCAGAGTCTACCGAGCCTGCACTTGCTGAGATTGAGCAGCCCACTTTGGAGAGGGATGCTGAGCTCCCTGATGTGACTGAAGAGGCCCCAAAAGCCGAAGACCCACTACCAGAGGGAGCCACTTCACAAGATGCCCTTGCCGATGATGCAGCTGTTGAGGCCGCCGAAGAGGCTGCCATGACTCCCGCTCAGAAGCGCAAGGCCAAGAAAGATAAGAAAAAGCGTCAGTCACTCGCCGCTGAGCAACAGCCTGTGCCTTCTGAAGAGCAGCCCGCAGTTATTGAAGAGGAGATCAAGGCTATGCCTACCGAAGAGGTATCCTCCGAGCCTACACCAAGCCAGGACAATGACCATCCTGTCGTGACGGAGGAAGCCGAGACTCCTGTGGCACCTGATGAAGCGACAAAGGCAGAGGAGCCCAAGCCAGAGGAGGCTACTCAGCAGGATGCCCCCGCTGATACCATCACACCTGAAGCTGTGGAGGAAGCCATGACCCCTGCTGAGAAGCGCAAAGCCAAGAAAGATAAGAAGAAGAAGAACCGCAAGTCTGTCGCTGGGGGTGATGACGAAAGTGCTTCTCAGGCCGACGACTCCAAGCCTGAGCAGGACTCCTCTGTGTCGCAAGAAAGGATTGAGTCACGGGATCCTCCCGCCGAGCCAAGTGTTCCTTTCGAAGTTGCTACCAAGGAGCTCCCCGTGACCGAAGAAGTGGCCGAGGCTGCCATTGACAAGGAAGTCTCAGTACCCGAGACCGATGTCTTGGGCGAGTCAGAGAAGATAGCCGAGTCTGTTCCATCCGAAGAAGTTAGGGAACTTACTGAGCAGGAACCTTCTGCCCTCGTTCAGGCCGAGGATCAATCCAAACCTGCCTCAGAGCCGCAGTCACCCAGCGGTCAAGATGAAGAGGAACAATCGGAGGCTGGTATGACCGCAAAGGAGCGTCGCAAGGCGAAGAAGAACAAGAAGAAGGGCAAGTCTGTTGACTTGACCGAAGACGCCCCTATTGAAAATGAGGCGACAACCGAGACTCCTGCTGACACACCTGCCGATACCACTACTGAGGCCGCGCCTGTCTTGGAGGAGGAAAAGCCTGTTGAGGCTGAGCTCGTCAGGACCGAGGAACCTGCGACAATTGAGCCCACAACCGAAGATTTGCCGAAAGAAGAGAAGATCGAAGAGTCTCCTGCTATCGAAAACGACACCGAGGTAGCCGAAGAAGCTGCCATGACTCCGGCCCAGAAACGCAAGGCGAAGAAAGCCAAGAAACGCCAGTCCAAGCTTGCCGACGCCGACAACGACGCCTCTTCTGCCCCTGGCACCCCCGGTGAACCTGCCGATAGCGTTGAAAAAGTCCTCACATCGACGGACACCTCGGGACTCTCAGCCGTGAAGGCAGACTCGCCTGCGGAACATGACGGTAAAGAACATCAGTCCCACGACATAGATACCGCCGCGGCGCAAAATTTGGCTTCGACTGATGAATTCATGTCTTCGCAGGTAGAGCAGCCTCAGTTAGAGAGTCCTTTTTTAGATTATCCTCCCCAGCCCGTGCTTGAGCGTTCAGTCAATTCCGGCGAGTTGGAGGAGGTACCTGCTCCGGAACAGGGTGACGATGCCCCTGCTATCCCAGAGCCCGAACCGTTGACGAAGGAGCAAGACCTTGAAGTTGGAGGTCAGAAGGAAGATGGCGAGAAGCCACAAGAGGAGTTGGTTGAGCCTGCACTTGGTGCAGAGGAGATATCGTCTGTGCCGGAAGCAGACGATCTCTCTGGAGAGAAAACTTTAGAAGAGCCGCCTGTGGATGTGCCAGATGATGTTGCCCCGGAGGCACAGACAGAAGAAGCTCCTGTGGAGGAAAAGGCTTTGGAGACGGCTTTGTCGAAGAAGCAGAATAAGAAAAACAAGAAAAAAAACAAGGAGGTTGATGCTATCGAGGAGGAAGCATCAGCGAACCAGCTTGAACCGACGATCGCTGAAGAAAAGGAACAGCCTGAAGCTGTGACTTTGACTGAAGCTGAATCGGAACCACAACCAGAGGAGAAGGTAGTCGCCGAGCATGAGCCCGAGCCTGCTGCGCAGCGTGAAGCAATGCCAAGCTCAGACGAGCAACTCATTGACCAGCCGGAGGATGTTGAAGAATCTTCCGCGGTCGTATCAACCGAAGCTGCTCAGGCCACACTCGAGCCCACTGTTGCAGAGGCCGAACCGATTGCCCCTGCTAGTGAAGAGGAGTCAGCACCCGCCGTCAAACTGAGCAAGAAGGATAAGAAGAAGCAACGGCAATTGCAACTTGCTCAGGAAGCTGAAGCTCAACAGCAGCCCGAACAGGTTCCAACTCCCGAGGTTACCGAAGCTACTATTCCGGAGGCTGAGATTGCGACTGAAACTGCACCAGCCGAGGAAGAACCGCAAGATGAGCCCGTTGCTGGTGCAGAGGACGCTACCCTCCCTCCGCCCGATGTTGCGGTAGAGGCCGAGGAAAAGGATCAACAGCTAGCCCCAGAGGCTGAAGAGCCGACCGCAACACAAGTGCTTGAAACTGGAGAGCACTCAATCGAACCTCCCTCAAACGATCTGAATACGGAGGAGATTGTGGAAGAGCCTGTCACCGAGATCCCAGCAGAGAACCTTGAGGTTGAGCAACCCGCAGAGCAAACCCCCACTGAGCATGTCGAAGCTGAGCCTGAGACGAAGAAGCTCAGTAAGAAGGAGAAAAAGAAGGCTGCTGCTGCGGCAGCAGCTGCCGCTCGGCTTGCCGTGGAGATTAACGACAAGGAAGTGACTGTCGCTGAAGAGCCATTGGTTTCTGTGCCGCAAGCTCCATTGGAGCCCACTGAGCAACCAGTTGTTGATGAGTCCCAGCTCCAGGTAGAAAAGAGCCTTGACGAGGCGCAAGAGCTGGTAGCCTTCGAGACAAAGGAAGATGCACCCGCTGAACAACAGGCTATCGAGCCAGAGTTGACTCCCGAGCAACCAGCAGAAGAGGTTGTCGAGGAACCGATTGCGGCCGAGCCGAAGCAAGAACAAGTTGAACTGATTGAGCATAATTCTCCCGCCCAAGAGGCTGTTCCCATCTCCGAGCCTGAAACGACAGAGGCTGCTTCCGAAAACATTACCAAGGAGATCCCTGCCCCAGAGGCTGAGTCTGCCATTCAGGACCCGCAGAAAATTTCTATGCAGCCCGAGCCCGAGAGCATCGCATTGGAGGACAAGCATCCCCTGGTGAGCGAGCAAGACAATGACCTCGTTCCTCAGGACCCTTTCAATGCGCCCAAGCCCGCGGAAGCTGTAGCCTGGGAGCAGTCAACCTCCGAAGAGCCCATTAAAGCAGAGGAGACGAGCAATGCCCATCTCGAGAAGGAACTTGGAACCGCAGAGCCTTCCGTGCAAGAAATTGAAAAAGCAGCTGATCCCGAAGACTTACCCGTGGACGTTGAAGTGACACCTGCTTTGTCCAAGAAAAAGTCAAAGAAGGACAAGCGCAAGGCCAAGAAGGATGTCAGCGAAGATGTCCCGGAGGAGCATCAAGCCGATGTTGCTGAAGAGTCCAGAGAGATTGGCAGCCAGCCAGCAGAAGCCGTTGCAGAGCTTGAAGTTCCACGCGACCTTGGTGCTGCCTCGGAGCCTACACCACTTGCGGAGCGAGAGCTGCCCATTGACGTTCCATTTGTGACGGATGAACAGCCTGCGTCTACACCTGCGTCTGCACCTGCACCTACACCCGAGGTTGAGCCCGAGACTGTTGAGTCGATGCAGACTGAGCCGGAGCATTTCTCCGAAGAAGAAACTTCTCTTTCGCGCAAGGCCTCCAAGAAGAAGGCGAAGAAGGCCAAAAAGGCCAGCCAAGGCTTTGACGCCGAGCCACAAACTGAGACCTCGAACGAAACTGAACGAGCTGTCATCGCGCCCTTTGAAGAAGACGCCCCCAAGCCTCAAGATACCGATCTTGCAGATGCCCCCGTCGAGAAGCGAATCCAGGAAGACGAGAACTGGCCCGCAATTGACTGGGAGCATGCAAAGGGTGAACATGGGCAGCAATTTCAAGATACAGCTCTTGAGCCTGAGTCCGAATCTGTGATCCCGCCAACAGAGACCATTGGGGAATTTGAGGATGCTTCAACATCCAAAGATCTACAACAGCATACAGATGCTGCCGAGGAAGATGCTTGGGCTGCGCCGCTGAGCAAGAAAGACAAGAAAAAGGCCAAGAAGAACAAGAAGCAGTCACAGCAAGCAGATGAACCCCAATCTTTGCCTGAGATTTCCAATGATAAGAGCAGCGAGCAAACCGCCTTGCAAAGTCTACCAGAACCTACACAGACTACGAGAGAGTTCGAACCCCCTACTCGGACAACTACGCCTGGGGGATCTAAGATTGCCAACCTATTCCCCGGGTTGGAGCGTGGTGGGTTCAAGCGGCCCAAAACACCATCGCTGAATGATAGTGCTGAGGAAGAGACAGGAGTGGGAGCCAGTCGCGACATTGCTCTCCCTGTTTTGGAGGCACCTAAGCCGACGTCTGAAGTCACAGAGGTTGCCAAAGATACCAGTGACGAGCTTTCCAGTAGTCTCCAGCAGCAAATCGAGTCCGCAATTTCGCACAAGGCTCCAGTCGAAGTTGCTACAGCTACAGACGAACAATCAAGAGAGCTAGACTTCCCGGTACAAAGCGAGAAGTCCTTGGATGCACCATTCGCGCATCCAGAGCCCACCCAGGAACCGTCATCTCCTACCAAGAGCCATGTATCGCAGGTGGCAGCCGGAGAAGACCTCTCTGGACTACGCCGCTCCCCATCTATCCACGGACGACATGAAAAGACACCTCGTACGTGGAGTTTAGATGAGCCTTCCGTACCAGCTCTCGCCCCATCTCCCCCTCGCTCACTCTTTGGCCCTGACGATGCGTACACCCGGCCCCGAACTCCGCTTGATACGATTGCCGAACAAGAACCACGGGATGGCCGTGGATCAACCAAGGGCCGCCGCGGGACGCCCCGTCTGGAGATCAAACCCGAACATGTTCTCCCACGACCTCAAACTCCTGTGCGCAAATTTACTGATACTGCGTTCGATCGGGAACAATGGCCTACGCCTGAAAACGAGAGTCGAAAGGGCTCACGAGAAGATCTCAAACGCGAAGTTACCAAGACGCCCGAGCAGATATTGAGGCCCAGCACCAGCAGCGGTAAGCTGCGTCGGACGAATCGCAGCGCTAGCGGCGATCTGCGGGCGGCTAGTCTGGCGGGTTCCCAGCCTTCGGACCTTGATCAGCTTCCCTCTTCTTCCTCTTACGACCCCGTCACCGACAAGGGCAAACGTCCGGTGCGAAATATGTCGGATGTCTATGTGAGTATTTAATTGTGATTGTGTTGTGTGATTTTGGTTTGTTTTGTTTACTAATTTTTTTTAGGAGGGATGGGGTGAAACGCCCAACTCCCCACGGTCGCCCAGTCGACCGCCTAGTGTCCGTCGCCGCCGCAGCATGCAACACTTGCAAGATATCGAAACTCGTCTCGATCAACTTATTTCCGAAAATCGTCTGCTCATCGCCGCTCGTGATGAAGCTGAATACAATTTAAAACACTCTAGCGTCGCTCGTCGGAAGAGCGACCGGGCTCTCAACACCCGCGATGGCGACTTGCGCGACAAGGAAGCCGAAGTGGAACAATTAAAGAGCTCGGTGGAGTGGCTGCAGAAGGAGACAACCCGTTTGACTCAGGAGAACGAAGGGTTGACAGCGTCCAATGCTGCCCTTGCCGCCGCCCACGCTGCCGAAGTGACCACCGTCCGCGAATCCTCTACGCGGGAACTCGACGACCTCCGATTGCAACACACTGAGCTTTCATCTGAGGTGGACAAACGAGTCCGTCAAGAGATAGAATCAGCTCTTGCACAAAAAGACATCGAGTTGCGTCGTCTTCGCACTGAACTTGAGGAGACTCGCGACAAGGTCAAGGAGCTACAACAACAAATCTCAGCGTCAGTCAATGACAATGCTCTCGTCTTCCGAGACGAGGAATACTTTGACGCTGCTTGCCAGAAGCTCTGTGGCCATGTCCAATCCTGGGTACTGCGCTTTTCCAAGCACAATGACAAGCGTCGCTGCCGCTCACTTAGTGAATTGCGTGACGAGAAAATCGCAGACCGATTCGACAATGCCCTTCTCGACGGCTCCGATCCCGATGCTTACCTTTCCGACCGTGTTCGACGCCGCGATGTGTTCATGTCGGTGATCATGACCATGGTCTGGGAGTATGTCTTCACTCGCTACCTATTTGGTATGGATCGTGAGCAACGTCAAAAGCTCAAATCCCTTGAGAAACAACTAGGTGAAGTTGGCCCAAGCCGCGCTGTCCACCGCTGGCGAGCCACCACCCTGACCCTCCTCTCTCGGAGACCAGCCTTTGCCGCTCAACGCGAGAGCGATACAGAGGCGGTCACCCTAGAGATCTTCAAGACCTTGTCTAAGGTTCTCCCTCCCCCTCCCACGTTGAGTCGCAACTCTTGGACAGCCTTCGCAAGATCATGCGAGTCGCAGTCAATCTGTCCCTGGAGATGCGCACTCAGCTGGCTGAGTTTATTATGCTCCCGCCCCTGCAGCCAGAGTACGATACCAATGGCGACCTCGCACGGCAGGTGTATTTCAACGCGGCACTGATGAATGAGCGCAGTGGTCTCACCAACGACAATGGCGAGCTGGAAGCCCAGCAGTCCGTCGTCCGCATTGTGCTCTTCCCTCTCGTCGTCAAAAAGGGCAATGACGTGGGCGAGGGTGAGGACGAAGTTGTCGTTTGTCCCGCTCAAGTTCTCATTGCCCGTCCCGGCAAAGACAAAAGAGTATCACGGATGATGAGTGGTGATCGTATGTCCATCGATGCCACCAAGTCCGTCCACAGCATGGCACCGTCATCTATGATGGACATGAGTAATGTGATCTGAGGCGTCACACTCTGATCATGATTACTCCCATCTAGCATGCGATCTCACTTCCGCTTTTACTCTCTCGCGTCTTGCGTATTTTTTGTTTCGTTGGCCGGATCCTGGAGTTTGGCTTGATGCCACGGTTTACAGACCGGTGATGTTTGCATTTGGAGTTATGAATTCTACTTTGTTTTCATATTTGTTTTATTCTTCCTTTGTTATTTCTTGCATTTATGTGTTCCTAAGACAATGTGTCAGTCAACTGTGTTTATCATGGCCTTGATGTCTTATGAGTGATGACCCTGTACTTCTGGCAAGACAATTTAATACAATTTCCACTTTATGATTATTTTCAATGACCAAGACAGTAGATTGATAACTCTAGGGCTGCCGTTAACTCTTTTTATTGAGCTCTCGGTGCTAATGATGCTGGTGCAAGCAAGACTCCTTTCCGAAAGTGAATTCCATCCACACCGTTTGGCAAGAATATAGTTCGATATGACGTCAGAAGGAAATAAGCATCAAGTCACATGACTGGCTCTATCAAAGCGGCAAGCTCGGAAAGCAAGCAAACCCCAACCTGCAACCAATCACCCATCATGTCCGTCGCCAAAGTTCAAAAGATCATTGACGACAATGGAGTCGGTACGTACTTTACAAGTGCACAGATAATCAAAGCTAACTCATGGCAGTCGTCTTCTCCAAGTCCTACTGCCCGCACTGCAGTTCGGCGAAGAGCACACTTCGCAGCTTAGATGCCGAGTTCGAATGCCTCGAACTGGATAAGATGAGTAAGTAGCGAGTGTATCTGCTTCTTTAGGCTCTAGATCTTTTGTTTCTTTTTTTTTTTTTTTTTTGTTTTTTGGGACCGGTGCTGACATTGTCTTCAGAGGACGGTGGCGAGATCCAAGATGCGTTGCAGGAGCTCACTAAGCAGCGCACTGTTCCTAACATCTTCATCAAGGGCAAGCATATTGGCGGCAACTCTGATTTGCAGAAGTTGAATACTGCTCAATTGAAGGCGGTGTTGAAGGAGGCCGGTGCTATTTAGATGTGTGGTTGGCAAGTAGAATCAACTCATTTTCTAATGCTTTCTCACGGAAGAGGACTCTAGGAGTAAGATAGACTTAAACAAGATCACTACCGATAGTGTTCGCATGTCCTGGCTGAAATTTCTCTCAGGTCGGAGCCCATTGATTTGCCCTGGCCAGAAAGGTCTCAAAAATAAGCGCAACACCAGTCAGTTAACCACAGGCTCCCTTATACTGGCTGTAGAAACCGTACCGTACATCACACACTCACTAAATGTATGGCTGCCTGGTATAGAGGGACGGCGGTTATGTAACGCACTTGGCTACCCTAAGGTACTGTCCGGATTATGTTGACGATCAGAGTGAGCTAGACGAGTTTCTCTAGGAAGTCTTACTGCATTGGCGCGGTATAAACCGTACCTAGGACAACTGTAGGATAGAGAAATAGGCACGGGAAAACCGTTTTGACCTAACTGAGGCCTTTAAAGCTTCAAAGTCGTATATACCACGATATAGATTTTTACTTTCACTTGACCTTTAACCTACTTGTTGACTTTCGACTTTCACTATACTTTTACCTATACTTTTACCCAAATTTTATCCAATGGGTGAATCGAGCATGTCACTTACCTTTACTTCTACCCTTCTTCATCTTTTCATCCACACACAACATTCTCCTCTTCCACATCCTTCAAGTCTTCACTATGGAAAGCCAACGTCCCAGCCCAATGGGTTGGGAAACGAACAGAGCAGAACTTCTGGCCCATATTGCAGGGATGAATAATCTCTGTAACAAAAAATTTAGAAGTGCAAACCCGCCTGTCTGCCGCCGTTATCTACACGGAACTACACACCATGCCGGAGCTACAGGCTACCCTGCTTCAGAGCGAATTACGCCCTTCGAATGGCACATCCCTAGATTATTAAAGAACCTACTCTATTCGACTTCTTTAGGATTCGGAGAGGATGTTAATCTTGGGTTAGATACTCTTCCTAAACAGCTTTTTAGCTTGAATAGACTTTCTGGACCTTTTTTCTAAATGTTTCATGGACAACTGTGATTATTAGTCGTTAAGTATAAAAAACCACCAAATCACTGCTTTCAATTGACTATAATCGGGGGCTTTTAGCAATAAGCAAAATTTCAAATGAATGTCAAAGTCCAAGAAGGCCGAAGAAAGAAGGCAGAACAGAACAATTTACTTACTATAACAGTAGGAATATCCCGAGTTCGTGTCAAGACATCAAAGGTGCGTGCAAAGTGATGATTTTTAATTTCCACTTGTTCAGGTAGAAATGTCTCTCTCTAATTGCTTCTCTTTTATTTTTTTGGTTCGCAATATGCTAGATTTTTATGGCTTCCCCAAGAACCTGTAGTTTTGCGAGGGCCATGTGAATTCCCTGGGTAACAGGGAAAATCCGGATCTTTCCTGAACTCGTACAAAACTTGGAAATAGACCCCAGATTTTGAAGATGATCAATGAGTCACCTGTTTTGTGATACAATTCACAGTCTATTGCCAACCATACCCCGGAGGGTTTTGCGCGGAGACTAGTACGCTGATCGGCACAATAGAATATTGTTAGAGTTCATAAATAGTCGATCATTGTCTTGTCAAGCTACACAAGTTGATCTAGACGCTTCTATGTATGCGGACCATCACTGCGGCATGCATATCATTCATGGTCAATCCAACTGTGGGAACTATACCGAGTACACTATGTGGTCGGGACAGGTCGCCACACCACAGAAAGACTAGCAAAGAGCCAGAAAGGCCGAGCATACCTGTATTCCATGAAAGAGGATAAATTGGGACCTAAGCAACGTTGAAAGAAATTGGATGTACAGTACTGTCAAAGGGAACTGGTCGAATCGTCCAATAGTAAGCCACCCCCAGCCCACACTCCTGAAATGGCCTACAGTGGGCTTTTTGAATCCGAATTTTGACCCAAATGCCCGTGTCGCCCTTGAAGCAGTCTTTCAGCCTTGAAAATACGAAATACGAAAGAAGTGCCCCATAGCCCCATTTGGTGCACCCGTTTGCCCCGAAACCGTGGCGTAGTCCAGATGCCGAGAACGCCAGAACGCCCCGCGACCAGACTTGACGTCATGCGGGCAGAGACAAAGATCGGGGCGCGGATGCTGCTGTGTCATCCCCGTGATAGAACTGAGAGCGAGTCAGTGCAGGGTATATGTGGTCCAGAGTGAAAGATTGTATCTTTATGATGTCAAGACTTTGGGGAAACCAGTCTAGACAAGTCATTTAGTTAGCCCGTCAAGACCGAGATTACAGTAATCTATACAGGACAGTTAATCTATCTGTGCATCAGACTAGAAAGGCCTCCTGACCATGAAACAGGTCTGATCTCTGGAATGTAAATGAGGGTTTAGGGTTATTGTGTAGAGAGAGCCAGAGTTCCATGGGTGAGAACGGGAGGGACCAAACTTCGCCCGTCAACAAACAACTACAGTCCTCTCGTCCCTCATCTCTCATCTCTTCTCTCTCTTCCTTGTCTTTCATCCATCATCTCACACCTCTCTTTCATCTCTGCCTCGACAGCTCGTGTTTCGCCACACCCGGGCAAACGATTCTGGAGCCTCACGTGGCAGCCTTATCTGGTCTGCGGTCCCCGTCTCTCGTCAACATCTCGACATCTCTCTTCAACGGTATTCATCTCCATTTATTGTCTCTGATTTGCCGCACTTCTGCAACATCTGCACGTCTGAGGCTGAGCCGGATCCGCTTCTGCCCTACGATTTGACGCCCGACTGAAGTTTCGGGTGTATTTCACTTGGTGCGACAGTTACCAATCAGGCTTCCAGAAAGATCGCCACTAGTCGATCACAGCCTCTCTGCACAACCCCCCACTTCCCTGTCCTGCCGCCCCCCTCATTCCCTGCATTGTGCATCTCACTTTTTTTCCGTGCTTTGGATTTCTTACATCTCCCTCGGATCTTCCTTTCTATTTCTCACCCACAGTTCTATCGGCCATTGCACCTGATGTCGTACACCTACAGCCGTGACCGAGATTGGGATGAGTCCCGCCCCGTCTCTATAAAGCGTTACGTCATTCCAGCCGAGGACGACCGTCGAGACTTCATGTCACGACATGACGACTATGCCGGCGAGCGCGAGCTTGTCATTCGGCGCAAGACCGATCGCAGTGAGCCCATGACCATTTCCCGCTACGAACGAGAAGTGGACTACGAACCCCCAACTCGCCGCTATGAGTACGAGCGAGATTATTATGATCGTGAGTCCCTACACCCCAGTGATGCGCTTCTGCACCCCCACTCTCGTCTTCGGCCACCCATGGATCCCCAGGAGCGAGTGGAGCCCCATACATCTCATATCATACAAGAAAACATGCTCATTTATCAAGCCCGCGAATCCGAGTACAATGTTGTGCGCCGCTCCGAAGTCGACGAAGATCCGTACTACTACGCCAGACATCGCCGAGTCCGCGAATACGATGACCGACGTTCTCGTCGGGAGCTGAGCCCCGGAGACTCGATTTCCCAGACAAGTCACCGCCGTGGCGAGCGCGAGGACTACAGCAGCGATGATAGCATGGTCTACATTCGCAAAGAGACCCGTGACGTTGATGACCACCCCCACCACCGCCGTCACCTCGCAGAAGGTGCATTGGTCGGTGTTGGAGCAGCAGAATTGATCCGTAGTCACCGCAAGCGGGACGGCGAAGATGTCAGCGATGGCGTCGGTCGTCTGGGTAAGACCCTTGGCGCGGGTGCTCTCGGAGCAGTGGCTGTCAACGCTGCTTCGCATGCACGCGACTACTACCGCCGTAGTAAGAGCCGTCACCGTGCACACTCATTTGATGACGAACGTTCGTCCCACCATCACAGCCGCCACAGCCGTGGTCGTCATCACAGCCGAAGTCGTAGCCGCTCTCACTCGCACTCGCGTGCGAAGACCCTTCTTGAGCTTGGTGTGGGTGCCGCTGCCGTGGCGGCCGGTGTGGCTGCATTGCGCAGCAAGTCCAACAACGACCGCAAGAGCCGATCTCGCACTCGCTCCCGTTCTCGTGCTGCCAGCAGAGGTCGCTCCCTCAAAGACGGCAAAGATTCCGAGCGTAGCATGTCTGAGCGTCGCAAGCACATGGCTGGCGCCGGTTTAGCTGGTGCAGCCGTTGCAGGACTTGTCGAGAAAGTCCGAAGCCACTCACGCTCTCGAAAGGGCGAGCGTTCCCGTTCTCGCAGCAAGTTTAGACAGGCCCTCCCCATTGCAGCTGCTGGCCTAGCCACCGCTGCAGCTACTGGTCTTTATGAGAAGAAGAAGAGCGAGAAGGATGACAAAGAAGGTGTGAGCGCGCACCGTGGCCGCCATCGCTCCAGATCCCGCAGTCGAGCCCCTTCAGAGGCTTTCCCCGATCCTGCTCGTGATTCAGCCGGGCTGATTGAGTACGGAAACCACCCAGTTGCAGGCAGCATTCCAGCTGAGCACTATTATGGTGCACCTGTCAGCCCTGGTGGCCCTTACTACTCTGATGGACATGAGGCCTATGCTCCACGCCGCCATAGCCGAAGCCGCAGTCGCAGCCGTGGTGCCCGCTACAGCAGCTCTGATGGCTCTGACAAGGAGCGCCGCCACCGCCAGAAGCACCGCAGCCGCTCGCGTGATATTGCATCGGCCGCACTAGGTGCCACTGGGCTCGGTTATGCAGCTCACAAGTACTCCCAGCGTAAGGACCGTGAGAAGTCCAAAGAGCGTGAGCACTCTCGTAAGTTCCTCATCCCCCGTGATGCCTCTGAGAAATATTCACCCTGACTAGTGGCGTATTAGGGTACGATCACGATCCGAACCGCGATCCTTACGAGGAGTCCTACGACCCTGAGCCCTACCCGCCTTCGCCCCACGCCGCAGCTCAGGGCCCACCCGGGGGTAGCGACCCCCACTACTATCCAAACAACAACTACTTCCCCCTCCGCCGGGCGACTCGACTCATAATCTCAACACCACCCCTGCCCCCTACAACCCAGGCGACTACCCTCCCCCCCCTGGTGCTGCACCACAGCCCCAGCCTTACGGTTATGGAGCTGTTCCACCAGGCCCAGGCATGGGACCAGAAACTTACGCTCCCCGACCTCGTAGGGCAGATGAGAATGTGAGCCCTCCCTCCTCTGATGAGAACACCGTGCAAGATGGTGGGTTCTATGAACTCAAGAGTCCAAGTCCAAGTCCAGGACTGGACTAATCCCATAAATCCAACATAACATATACTAACACCGCATTCTTCTAGGTCTAAAGAGCCACAATCCATATCCCTCATCTCCAGCTCGGTCTAGGTCAAATAGCCAACCGCCCCAGTCGTCAAGCTCCAAGTCTGTTGCTTTTGACTTGACACCAGACAAAGGCTACGAGACAGATGACAGTGATGATACCATTGGCCCTGATTCGCACAGTGGAGGCAGATCCCATCGCCACCACCGTCGACGACGCTCTTCCTCTGTTCCCCACTCCCCCGTTTCTCGCCATGATTCTGCTTCCCATTCTTCTCGCCGCCATGATCACCGCTACTCTTCCAACGGAAAACACCGGTCTTCCGGAGCAGATCTAGACTCAGACTCAACAGAGGATTTACCAGACCGCTTTGACTCCCACGGCCGTCTCATCCAAGAACGTGATCCTACCCTTGAGAAAATCGAGGATCTAGTAACTCGCTTCAGCAAGGTGCTTTTCTGATTTGAAATTTCCTCGCACTTCCCTTCCCCTTCCTTCCCCTTTCACTTCCCGCGGATCCCCTCTGTATCCGTCGATTCTCGTTTCCTTGGTACATTACTTCCTGCTTGCGGTTTTGAGTTCCTTTTAACGTGCCTATCCATCGTTCGCTTGTAGAGGGTATGGTGCTTGTCTCTATGTCTATGATTATGATTTATGACTCTTATGTGCTCAGATGCTCTGATAGTTCAATGCATTTTTTTTATTTGACAACACAATCTTACTTCCAAATCCTATCTGAAAATCGTAATTGCCCGCACTCAATCATACAAATAAACAAATACTTTCATGCTGTAGACCTCGACCTCCTATCTTGCTGTGTAGCAAACACCGCTCCCAGTCAAAGGTCATAATCATGATTCATCCATTCATAATATCTAATAAGATAGATACTGGGTACCAGAAACATAAGATAAGATAGACACGGAAGGAACCCCATTTCGTACACAATGAACAGCCAGTCCAACACTCGTATTTCAATAATCGAGGACCGAGCTAAGAGAATAATAACCCGAGTCAACAAGGCAATGGCATACAAAAGAGGCAGTAGCATACAGGCGGGTCTAAATCCATCTCATCTCCATGTTCGAAATCAGTAAAGAGCTGAGCCAAAACAAAATACAATGTTGATACAGGTTGTGTGTGTGTGTGTGTTCTCGAGAAGACGATGATAGTAGACCACATCTCAACGATAGTCCGAAAAGGAAACAGGTGAGCGCTAGACAAGGAATGAAGCGGAATGGGATATAATGAGAATGAAAATGGAACCCAGATCCAGAAATAATCGTATTCTTCCAAAAAAGGCAAGAGAGAAAATAATGATGATAGCAAAGCGACAAAAAAGCAAGGCAGGTTGGAAGTGGTTGGACCGGGCCTACTACCATTTCCAATACAATTAACAGGGAACAAGTATTATAACTTGGTTTCGATGCAGAGGCTAGAAACAATGAATCGAAGTCGGCGTAAGACAGAGGGCTTGCAAATGGGTATACAGCGGGAAGGGAAAGAAAGATCTCAAGCCATGAAGGGGGCGTCCAAGCTGGTTTCCCTAGACCTAATATTCCTATTCCATTCCAGGTCCCTTGGGTGGGGGTTTCCTGGGAGAGAAGAGGGAAGAGGGATATAGGTAGGGTTGGGACTCTTTGCTTTTGTCTCGTTACATGATAGGTAGGTAAAAGAATAAATAAAAATATAAGATAAGGAAAGGAAAGGAATAGGGCTGTCGTAAGTCAATGATATCAGTCTATCGCTAAATGGGTGATTGTTATGCCGTAAAAGGTCGTCTTGTACCGGACTCGGGCGTGGAAGATGGAGTTTTAGAGAGTGGGAGACGGATAGGGGCTGTGGCTTTTTTCGCCAGGGTGATGCGGGCTGTGTCGTTGCTAGGTGGGTGTTTGGGGTTCGTGTCCTCATCATCTGGGACGTACTTGACGCTGGAACTGATGGATGCTGACAGGTAATGGGAGCTCAGTGGGAGCTGGTATTTGACGACGCCACGGACGATCAGCTCAAATGGATGCTGTAGGACACGTTCCCAGCGCTCTGTGCCTCCTTCCTCGGTTTTGTTACCGGGTCGGGTTAGGCGAATCTGTCCCTTCGAACCGGAGGTGAAATGGTTCCATGGGGAGGACTCAAACGATAGGGGGGAATCGAAGTGGAACACACGACCAAGGAGCATGGTTTGAGAATCGCCCTCTGGGTCCGTTGGTGGGTCTGTTCCTTTGTCGACGCCGCCGTTTGAATGGCCTGACATGGCTTCTTTCATACAGTCCACACTTCCAAGACAGCGCACAGTCTGCGACAGCTGCCAGCGCTGCCGACTTTGTTCGACACGCGGGAAACCATCCAGGTCACCATGGTCGCGCCAAAGCTTGTCAGTGCCGACGAAGCGGCTCTTGGCGAAGATATTGATATCAGTATCCTCGATTGTGACAGGGAACAGATTTGGATTGACCGATTCCACGTTCAGGTCCAACATGATTTCTTGTTCTGACGCGAGCACGTTTTGAATAGCAACAACTTGGACATCCAATAAAGGCTGGGTGGCCGCCACAATGAACGATGTGGCACCACCTGCCACAATGACCAATAAAAGAAGTATAATGGCACATGAGCCAAATTGGGAGAAATATCCGCGCTGGCGCTGTGCCATGTACTCCATTTGCCGCAGACTTGCGCTGTTAGGTCTGCGGCCATGCCGACTGCGGACTTGACGTGGCGTCCCAACCAAAGGAGTGCGCTCATCGTCGGCGCCTTCTGCGTCAAAGTCATAGCCGAACACCTCACCAGCCTTCTTGGTGCCATTGATGGTTTTGTAATTGGGCGAGGAACGAGTATTGCTGTGACGCGAGTGCCGATATCCACTCCCGATGAAATGCCTTGGGGATTTAGGTTGTGATTGTGATTGGGGGAAAGGTGTGCTTTCGTTATCGAAGAGACCCGCGGGTACACCGTTCCGGACGTGGCGGCCGATGTTGTGGTGTCGTGGGGTGATGGTTCCGCTTCCACTGACTCTGGAACCATTGCGACTTAGCTCAACATCAGGACCATCGCCGTCAATACTACTGTTGTAGGGATTGTTGGTGAACTTCATGCTCCGCTTGCTGGTTACGCTATGAGAGCCGTCCCGCATTCCTCGTGCACGACCAGCCAGCTGGTCCACTTGACTGGCCATGGATGTTGCACTAGGCGTCCGGGAGTGATAACGAGAGGGTCGGGAAGGAAAGGGGTCCGGTGGATTAGACTCGTAAACGAAAGTTTCGTCAGAATCCGAAACATCAGCCTCGTCCACCGCATTAGCCACTTTAGCTTCGAAGATGTCCGCTTTGCTGGTTGCTGGCCCCGTTTGAATATTGTTGGGACGGCGATGCTTCTTCTTTTCTTTGCGTGGACGAATTGTTTCCGTGGAAGGCTTCATGCGAAGTGTACCTTGGTCAGCACGAGAAGTGTTGCCTCGTTCTCCCGCGCCCACGCCTAGGGAGACTTGTGGGATGGAGCTAACAGTCTCCGTTTCGACGGTCATGTTGCGGACCGACCCGTCTGCAGGCTTTCCGCGAGCACCGGCGCTAAGAGATGTTGTTGATTGCTTTGGCATAAGTGTTCCAGGCGGTTTCGTTGCTCCAGATGCTTGAGAGCGAGGCTCCTCCTTTGCCGTTGCGGTAGAGCTTCGAGTGTCTCCACTATCACTGCCACTCCCTGTATTTTGCTGCAAAGAACGCGAAGTTGGGTTTTCATCAATCCGGTGCAGCCGAGCCTCCTCCGCGGTGACCGGCTTGAGGGCACTTTCACTGGATGGGGTTGAAGGATTGCTAGCCATCTCTTCAACTGTTTCCAAAGAAGACCCTTGACCACTGGTGCCCCTAGTGGCAGCCCGAGGCGTGCTTCGATCGACCTTTGTGGCGGGTTCCTCCGTGGGCGACGC
The DNA here is from genome assembly GCF_028828085.1 of Penicillium nucicola. NCBI lineage: Eukaryota > Fungi > Ascomycota > Eurotiomycetes > Eurotiales > Aspergillaceae > Penicillium > Penicillium nucicola. Next base: position 2,593,682 of record NW_026643126.1, on the reverse strand, counting down.
CCTCTTAAGTGACGTATTCGCAACAGCCGGATCCAAATCTGTGCGACGGCTCCCAGCCCATGATGGCATGTTAGACTTTTCTGGACTGGCAACATTGGCCAGCGTCTCGAGAGGCGCGGAGAGGACGAGAGGGTTCACAGGAGAGGAGGATGAACGCTGTGAATTGGAAGTTGTATTGTATCCCGGTGGAACAGATGTTGGGCCGTTTGAGGTTCGGGTCGGGCTTGATCGGTCTTGACTAGCCTTTCGGGACTGAGAGGACAGTCGGGTCGGGGAGTGATTAACGGGACGTGAGGAAAATCGGACCGGGGAGGATTCGCGAGAGGGGACGGCGGAGTTTGTAGCGGATGCCGGTGCGGAAGGGTTGGAAATATTTGGAGAGAGCCTGGGCACCTGGGACATGGGCTGTGACTGGGATTTAACGGAAGAGCGCTCAGTTGCAGCACCTTCGCTGGTCGACCGATGCACAGCATCCGATGCCGCCTCTGCATCCTTGGCGCCTTTGGACGATCCAGAGGCACCATTAAGGTGAGGCAGCCTCTCGGATTCCGCAGCCATGGTCTGCGTCGAGTCAAAATGGGCTGACACAGCGTAGACAAGTCAGGAGACCCGAGAGGAAGCCTGGTAGTTGGGCAGAAACAAGTCCCAAAGGGGATCAGAAAAAGCAAGGCACGGCGCCAGGCAGGGAACGTTCAACGGTGAAGAGATGAGTTGTTGTAGGCAAGAGCGAATTAGGTATCTCACGAGGTATCGAGGGAAATGTTGCGCAGAATACGGGTCGTTACACATGCGAGGGTGTAGCAGAACGAATAGCCGAGCACCACATGCTGTTGGAGATGGGGTTGCTGTACAGAAGAACCGGGAAAACGAAGGGCTGCAGCAGTGACAGGGGGGTTGGGGAAACTGGAGATTGATGGAGTGTGTTTAGAATACTAAGTGGGCCGTCAGAGTATCGCAAAGAGACACACACATGTCGTTTGGCTTTGTTTCGAAACAAGGACAAGTGCGTCTAGAACGACTGAATCGAAGACGGCTTATGGTTGGCGGATTTGCGCAGATGGGGGTCCGCCGATCCGGCTCAACGTTTTGGCTTGACTGGTTTTCGTGAAAGAGGGTGTTTGGCTGCCGAATGCACCAGAGATGTCGGTGACGAAAACCTCGGTGAAAGTGGCTGAGAGGGTCAGGTCCGCGCTCGGCAAAGGCCAATGACAATAGCCCACGTCAAGAAAGGGGGGCCTCGTACTGCAGCACAGAGCACGCGGCTGGTCTAGAACCTCAAGTGACAATCCTGGGAATGAGAAGAAAGTCAAGATGAGGAAATAAAAGGTTCAGAGATGGAGAGAAGAGAAATATGAAATCCGGGGTTGACGATGAGGTAACAGCTCTGAGACCAAGATGAGTATGTAATAAAAACGTGGGCATAAATTACGGTAAGGGGAATACCAGCCACAATGACCTCATCGTCTTCAAAAGTACCAGGTACTAAACAGGAAGAGCAGGTGACCACCAGGATACTCTTAGTGTGAGATAGCGTTAGTAAGTCATCTCAAGGTTCTTCTCTAAAGTTATTCCTTGAATGCTTGAAGTTTCTTTGGTGGTACTTTCAAATTATTTGTGATTTCAGACAAAGTTGCAGACGCCACTGCAAGGGAGAAAGTAATGAACCTAGCACCAATAATGAGTTAAAGATTATGTCTTGTTGATAATGTACAGCTCTATAATAGCCAACAAAGAACCCAAGATATATACACCGTGTATCGTTAATATCGTATGGGTTATATAAAACCAACCGGGAGAAGGAAAACAGAAAGAGACAATTCCTGGGTATCGATCCATCACCAAGTAGAAATCATGAGACGCAGACAGAAACAAGCTTTTGCCCATTTACACAATTTTGTAGACTCTTTTGGCAATCCAAACTGATACAAAGGCGAATACAAACAGTCCACCAGTAACTATGATTCGTCAGAAAAAGAACCAGCAAGACATCGACCATGGGAAGACTTACTGCACCAAAACCAGTTCAAGTTCTCAATTTCCTGACCAGGAACCTTGACGTTCATACCCCACATACCGCAAATGATATTCATCGGTAAGACGATCGTACCAAGAACAGTCAGCTTACCCAAAACATCAGCAGTATGTTCCTGGCGCTCGTTCATCAAAATGTTAATTTGCGCAAGGTAATTGGAATGCGCACGCGAGAGAATCCTGGAAAGGGTCAGTCCGCCGTCAGATCCTGCAGAATCAGGGAACCGGATACTTACGTCTCGTAATGTGTCAAATTGCCTGTCATCGTCATAATGTGATCTTGAATATCACCCAGGTATAGACCAATCTCGGACTTGGGTGCTACCTCCCATTGCTCATTGCAACGTTTGGCAAAGCCCTTGACAACATCTGCCTTGTTGCTCAGCAGCCGGTATAATCCCATGACCTTCTTGCGGCACTCTCCTACTCGTCGGAGCATTTCTCCTGGTGCGAATGAAGGAAGCACGTTGTCACTGGGCGATCCTTCCTTGCTAGATGAATGCATTTGCATGATCATCTCGTCGATCTCATCTACCTCATCTTCAATGGCTTGGATCAGTGGACCGAAGACATCAGTAATGTCGTCAATCAGGGCATAAGAAATCCAGTCAGAACTCAAAATTAGGTAGTCCATCAGTTGGCGAACACGCCGTCGCACATTGGCGGGGTGAGGCGTTTGTGAGAAATGGAAGGAAATTACACCTTCACGGAAAACCACAACGTACATGTTGACTGGCTCAAGATAGTCCTCACTATTGGTATCTTGCTCAAAAGTCCGATAATTGACGAAGTAGTAGCTTCGGAAAAGTTCCACTTTCTCTCGGGCTTCTTGCATCATGATATCTTCTGCCGTCAGTGCGTGGATTCCAAATGCTTTCGCGATTGTTCGCATCTCCGCATCTGTCGGAGAGAGAACATCCAACCAGAAAGTAGGCCGGGGACCGTAGCGCTTAGGCTTGGGTTTGGGGCCTACATTTGATTGCGCAGGTGAGAGCTCTCGGTGAGAGTTGGGCTGTCCTTCACTTATGACAGACAAGCGCGAGGGACCTCTAACAGGAGGAACGTTGCCGGTGAGAAGATCACTGGTTTTCTTTTCACTAGGAATTTGAGCGGTAGGGCCAGTCATGTTAGGATTGACGTTTGTTTGATGGCCTTGACCTTCCGGTACAGGCGCCGCTACTCGTGGGCCGGTGTTAACGGGGTGAGTTGAATGTAAGGCCGCTGCAGGCTCCATGAACGACTCCTCGTCCGAGTCCGAGTCATCAGATGAATCCTCCAATTCTGGAGGGTTCGGAATAAACAATTCACGGAAGCTTCCTCCTGGTTGTACTAGTTCCGAGATTGTTTGGGCGTGAATAGTGCTCGGGAACTCCTCGTTGAAATATGTGAAACGGTAAGGTGCCTCCTCCTCTTCACGTCGCCAGACTTTATATTGAGGACGCAATCTACCTTCAATGAACATCGGCTCATTGATCTTCTTAACTCGAAGATCCCCGTTGCGTTCCTCTTTCTCTTCGCGGCTCCATTCTTCCAGCGCACCAAGATCAGGCCATCGCCGATGTCTGCGGCGTCGACGCTCACCAGTATCATCCCGTGGTCTAGATCCCTCGTCTCCAATTTCGGATATCGTTTCAGTAGGAAAACACACGTCCTCCTCTGCTGGTAATGCGACAGTCCGGCGACGCCGCAGTTCTTGATGTGGTGAAAGTAATGGCGAGCCGGGGGAAGAGGGCGCCGAGTGCGGATGTACCCCATGGCCATCCATATCAATCAATGTGTCGTTCAAGATGTTTAGAGAGTCCCTGCGCATTTCCAAGGACCGGGCCAAAGAAAAGTCCCAATCGGCCCCAGTCACCACAGCATCATCATAATTCATCTCCGGGCCTAGCTTTGGAGACCCGGGGATTGATGGTGGGTTGTTCACATCGTAGTCTCGTTCGATAGCGGGGGAATCAAGTGGGCTGCGGTTGTCTCGAGGGGAGCATCCTGAGGATATGGTCTGAACGGATGGTTGGCGAGCACGAGAGGAGAGCAAACCGGAGCGGGAGTCTGCGCCATAGCGAGCTGTATTAGAGGTGTGTCCTGAGGTAGCCCGCACCAATGGCGTTCGGTCGTTAACTTCTTCGTCACTATCACCATCACGATGCTGGCTTCGACTCGCTTTCGGGGTGCTGCGGGATTGTCCGTCGTTTGAACGGAATACGTTGGATATGATCGAGGTCGGACGTAATGATGAACCAAGGCGGCTGTCCCGACGAGGTCGCATCATAGGCTGGTCCCTATTTAGCAACTTTTGTTAGCATCAATGCCAGGAGCTGAACACTCGCCTATATCAACGAACATACCGATGATCCAACAATGCATCGCTCTCCAAGCTTGTATTACTTAGATTTCTTCTCAAATTGAAGAACGAAGTGTCCCTCGAGGTTGGCCGATCGGCCTCCATTGAATCCCGAACACCTCCAGCACCTGGATGCTCTTCACCGCTGTCATGGGCTTCCTCTCGCGAAGGCGTAAGGAAAGACTCGTGCCGATTGCGACGTTTACGATTGCGGTTCTTCTTGCGTTTGGAGGACTTGGAGGGTTTTCCAGCAGCACTATCGGCGGGGTGTGCTGAGCGGGTCTCTCCAGCTGGCGTAGGCTCGGAGACTGGGACCGGACCAGTCCCTGAGGCCCGACCGCCCATTGGACCGTAATTAGCCTTGTTATCAGAGGGTGGGTAATCACTGCTGGGTTGGGGACGTTTTTTGGGGCTAGAATGCGAGGCAGGAGACAGTCGAGAGTCCGCACTGCCAGTTGTCGGGTTCATTGGTGGATCCATGGCAGCGAACACGTCAAATCGATAGCGGTTGGGTTCAAAACCTCCGAGTGACACAAGGTGTGTTCTGTACTGTAAAAGGGGATTTGATTCAAGATCCTATCAGCCAATTAAGGCAGGCAGAACAGGGTCCTCGAATTCCGAAGAGTCTCGCAGCATGCAGGATTTGTTCCAAGCGATCTAGTTAGCGCTGTTGATCATGGAAGAAGCGACACCGGCATGTTCGGCGGGCATTCAGTGTCCAGGCACCGCAATCGAGAATGCACGAAAGCTGCAGCTTAGCGTGGGGATGACGCGGGTGGCAACGCAGAGTGGAACATCAGGCTCAGCGGGAGTCTAAAACAGGGAATGCGAATCCAGCGATCTTAGCGCGATGGTCCTGATAGAGTAGATAAGGATAGATAGATATATTAGTCTACAGAGAAGAAGGGGAAGTTCCAAGGCAGCTCATCACCGGAAATGGGAGGCGGACAAGACCTTGGGAGCTACCCGGGATGGCTTCTTAGTCATCGGGCACGGGACCCCAGGTATCGAAGCATCAAAACTTGGAAAGGAAGGCAAGGGAAGTTGTTGGTTTCACAATGCGTTGTTCATCTGCCTGATAATTTCATGTGGAGGATCCTACTCTGAAAATATACTTATGTGCTGATATCAATCTGTTACTCTCATTAGGTTACCTAGACACTATCAATCTTCCCTGACCGGTCCTTGAAGTGGACTTCCACGACAAGTTCAGACTGCTCATGAGTACCAAACTTTCGAAGGCTAACTTTCTCGCGGAACATCTGGTCAATTTCCTCAAATGACCGTCCATGACATTCTGGCACACAAAAGTACACGAAAAAAATCGATGCAACAGAGAGACTTCCGTAGATAAAACCAACCTTTGACTGGAGGTTTGCATAATCAGAATCCATTAGATATGGCATAGTAAATGCAACCACAAAGCTATATGGAAGATAGTCAGCTCTCTCATTCCAACTTTACAGGATATAGTTAACATGTTCCGAAGTCCACTTACAACGTTAGCACATTTGCAACAGATGCAATGCGCTGTGAATTATCTCGCAACCGGAGTGCTGGGATTTCCGTAGTCACAACGTATGTCAAAGCTGCCCAGCCGATGTTAAAGCCGACCGTGAATAGGGACAGCATTGCGACAATGGCTGATTTCGCTGTATAATTTGGGGAGTGTACCCCAAGCGCTCCCATGGTCATCAAGGCTGCCATTTGAACAGCCGCGCCGATTAATAGTAAAGGTCTAGCTATATCAGCAGGGGCTTCTTGGCTGCGTTTATAGAATGAGAGCTCTCATACCTTCTGCCAACCCGATCATTGAGGAATAAGCAGACTATGATCACGCAGAGTCCGACGAACCCATTAATCACGTTGAAATTGAAACTGTTGATTGTTTGCAGAGATTTGACGTATAAAGTCCCATATTGAGAAGCGAATGCCTGCCCGGTCGCTTGTTGGAAAAAGTTGAGTCCAACCACGATGGCTGTTCGTTTCCGGTTGACTTGGGAAAATAATTCTCTGAAATGGCCTTGCTCGGGTTCTTCTTCCAGCCTTGTCTTCAACAAGGAGAACTCTTCTTCAATCTCTTCTGGGGTGAAAGCTCCTTGTCGTAATTTCTGCAAATTAGCTCGAGCCTCTTCTGTGCGGCCTTTGACAAGAAGCCATCGAGGAGACTAAATATCATTAGCTTCTAGCTGATATTAACTCATGAACAGAGCCTCGTACCTCTGGAATAAACCAAATGAGAGATATAATGATACTTGGTATGATGAAAAACAGCCCTAATGGGATCCTCCAAGCTCGGTCGTCATATATCTTGCTCGTGCCATTGCACACCCAGCCAATCACCATGCCTCCAAACTTATATCCTATGTTAGTATGTGTCAACTGTCAGATCTGCAATTTGAGATATACCCACAGTAATAGTCAACTGATAAGTTCCCACCATGAACCCACGGACTTGAGTTGGAGCAATCTCAGCTTGAAAGACTGGCACCACAGAAAGTTCCATGCCAATATAGATGTCTGGAATGTCAGTATCAAATGCAAGGCATTTCCATAGCAGACTTACAGTTCAGGATTCTTGCTGCCAAGATCTGTTCTTTGGTTTGAGACGTCGTGACAACCGCAGCAGTAGCCAGTGCATAGATGCTCATTATACACATGCACCATCGGCGACCAAATCGAGCGCTTATCATACTTCCAATCACCACACCTAGGATTTGATTAGCCGTGGATGCATGGTAGTCTGATCATATCATACCACAGGCAAACGTCAAATAAGGTAACCCATTGAAATATGACTTCCACTGGGTATCGAGAGTCCAGGTATCTGTCGCAGTGCTGTATACACCAAATTTCTTTGCAAAGGCATCCATAGCCTGTGCTTGGGCAAAGCCCTGGTTATCAAAAGCATAGTTGAAGCTTGAAAGAGCAACCAGGCTGCATGATAATGCTAGTCTTTGGTTGAAGTATCTTCGGATATTATATTGGCCCAACATAATGACTCAAATCAATTCTTATTCGAATATTCAACATCTTGAGGCTATGCATACTTTATATCTGAGCCTAATAAGTATCGGCCCCTATTGTTATACTAGCCGTTAGCCGTCAGCCGTCAGAGCATAGCCGGAACTCGACAAAGGTGTACCCAAACACGCCATACTTATAGACTAAACCAAGAAGAAGTTAGTCCAAGTCCAACGAGACGAACTTTGAGCCGAATAGCGGGGGGCTTAGTCACAAACCTGGAGAAGCGCCATCCACGCTATAGAGCACGCAATGGCGGGTCATTCCCCTGCCGTTTACTAGCCGTGATATGCTTCACTTCATCCCATTCTAGGCCTTGCATATCTATGCCCGATGGATCAAGCCGGGCCTAGCGAGCTCACCCAGGCTGGGACGGAGCGCAAACGGACTAGGCGCGCCTGTAAGGCGTGTCACGTCCTGAAGGCAAAATGCTCAGGTGCACTGCCATCATGTCAGCGATGTAGCCAGAAAGGACACGAATGTGAATATGAATCCCTCAAGCCCGGGTGTGGGAAAAGGAAACGCAGAAGCCTTCCACCCAGATATCATCGAAACCACTCGCCGCTGGCCGAAGAAGAAGAAGAAGAAGAAGCAAGTGAAAGCAATACTGTTGTCAGTCTACCACCAAGCACCACACCACTCACTAGCACAGAAAGTACTAGCAGAGACGGAGAAACGAGAAGCCAAGATCTGAGCTTGGACCTTGTCAAGGAACTCGAATGTGAACGTACTATCCTCAAGCCATACATCAATGCCTATTTCGAGCACATTGCACCAAGACCTGAGAATGGCTTCATCCACCGTGCTATTTTCCTGCGAGCCTGGTCAAGTGGGGCAGTTAATCCGACGCTACTCAAAGCAGTCTGTAGCGCCTCCGCAGCCTTTGTGTCCACAGAAACCGCCATCCTAAAACAGGCAGAGAAGTGGCGCTCCGAGGTGGAAGCTTATGTATGGGCAAACATCGGACGACCATCCATGACTGTGCTTCAGATTATCGTCCTCCTGATCTCACAAAACTGCGCTTTATTTCGGTTTCTGACCCTGCAGCCGCTTCTGGGTATCGCAGCAAAGATGGCTTATATGCTTCGCCTGAATCATGAAAATGAGAGGTTATCCACCACTGCTCGTGAGATTCGACGGCGGATTATGTGGTCGATATTCATTTTTGATAGGAGGCTTGCTGCTGGACAGTCGGATCTGATTACCTGTCCTGTGAAATCAATGCAGATTCAATTGCCGATTGATGAGAAAGGATTTGATCTTGCTATAGCGGGCAAGACTGGTAAACTGATTCCTGAATCCGGGGAGGAAGACTGCTCTACTCATATGGGCACTAGGGCATATTTTTGCAGGCTTTCTCATATCCGCCATGAGATTCTCGCGTGAGTGGTACTGATCCTTACTATTACTACTTGATAATATACTAACCACCAATGAAGATACACGAGAAGAGTGATTGCAGAAGGATCCAGCGCACACGAGTCTCGAAATGAGCTCTTCCGGCTAGAAAGCCATCTACAGGATGTCCGCACCTCCCTGCCAGATTCACTGACACTGAATAAAAGCAACATGTATCTCCGAGCATACTCTTCTCACCTGCAGCGGTATATAATGCTTCACACAATGTGGCACCAATGCCATTGCGATCTGTATAGGTTTATGCTACCCGGAATTCGTGAATCGCTCTCCGAAGAGGCTTTCAAAACGACACTACCAGACTACGCACTATACTGCCAAGTCCGAGCCGTTGAGCATGCAAAGGCTCTGGTGCATCTCTTCCAGCTGGTTCAAGACGTTGGTGATCAGACGCCACTTGATCCTGGAATTAGTGTTTGCGTGTTTCAGTGCACCAGGATTATCATTCGGGCTCATCAGATTGGTCTTTTGGGGAACAGTGAGAATGGGCTTGAAATGATACGCCAGTTACGGTCTGCAGTTGATATACTGTCTGTCATCAGCAAAGCGAGCCAGTTTGCAGATCAGATTGTGAGTAGTGTTCTTCCAAAGAAATCCATGGTCTATACACGCTAATACTTGTGAAATGCAGTATGGAGAGATTAAATCATTGATCGACAAGGCTGCCCGGGCTTCCAATGCAGCAGATCCGCATTCTTACATAAAAAGAAGGAAAACATCAACCGAACGTGGACTACGCGATTATAATATACTCGACATTCTTGCTCGCATCCGAAATCATGACACAGAAAGAGGAGAGGAAGTTCTGCAACACTCCCCGGAAAGTCCAACGGCGACTACTCCTACAGAGCCAGGGAGTGCATTAGAGGAATGTTGTAGTACTGAAAACTCGCAAACTGCGGAAACGTCTGGAAAGTCAAGTCTAGAAACAACTCTTTGGGATCTAGAATTCGAGCCTGAACACATGCTGGATGCATTTACAGCGGTCTTTGATGATTTCGGAGGACCGATTGTGAATTTCCACCCATCTGATTTCAACCAATTTTAGCAAAGCATACTTAAATGACTCAAAGAAGAAACCACAAGTTACAACAAGAATATGTCACAGAGTCTGAATTCTCTTTTCATACTGCTTCTCTGGACTTTCAAGCTCCACAGGCGGAAATCGAGCATCCTTTTTCAAAGGAAGGAAGTCAGCCGTCTCAACCATCCACCGGAACATTTCCCCTTGCATTTCTTGAACAATATGACGATACGACGGATCGGCGGCGAGATTATGAAGCTCCGCAATATCAGTCTTTCTATTGTACAGCTCAGCCGGCTCATACAATCGATAGACATACGTCCAATCGGCGCTTCTCATAGCAACTGCCTTGCCAACAATCTCTGTATCTTCATGTTGAAGCGTTGATTTAATATCGTACGGATAGGGCGCTTGTTCAAGTAACGGCTCCTCCGAGACAAGGAATCCCCCTTCGGTATATGCATACTGCTTCGGATGCTTCGATTTGCGAAGAAGCGTCGGGAGCAAAGACACACCATTGTGAGGAAACGATTCTTGAACACTGCACAGTTCCAGAATAGTTGGAAGAAGATCCACCATCTCACAAATCTCATCATTCGTTTCCCCAACTGGCAGCCCAGCACCTCCAATAATGAGCGGTTCTCGAGCAAGGACTTCCGACACCCCACTGGGCCATTTCTCAATCATGCCATGGTCACCCAGATACTCGCCGTGGTCCGTGTAGAAGACAGTAACAGTGTTCGCTGACAACCCCGTCCCCGTTACGGCATCCATAACCCGACCAAATTGCCCATCAAGACGCGATATCATGCCGTAGTACGTAGCAATAATCTCAGCCCAAATGCCATCCGTGGCCCGCTCCGTCCCATATCGCTTCCGGTTCTCCTCAAAATATCGCGGCTCATACCCCGTCTTGTTCTCGGGCTTGGAGGGAATGGGCATCATGGCCCGATCGTACATCGAGAAAAATGGTTCTTCGACTTGGAATGGACAATGCGGGAATATTAATGGTAGATAGAGGACCCAGGGGCCTTGCGGGGGATGTTCGAGCCATTTGATGGCTGATTGTACGGCTGCCTCATCATAATCAACTGCCTTTTCCTGGTCTCGCAGTCCTTTGTAGAATAGTCGGTCCAGTAGATCCTCGGATCTTGTCGGTTCATTCCCTCCTGCAAATTGCGGCATGGTCTCGGGCGGGACTAAGAAGCCGTACTCGGTCACGCTCAACTCGGTGACTGTCGGTGCGAATGTGTCGCCTCGGGGGGCTAGACATGCGACGTGGTAGCCGCTTTCCTTGAGGGCGCGGAACATGTTTGGCTCCCAGGGTTTGATCAGGTTGGTTAAGCTGCGATGGCCGGAGACATGTGGGTACTGCCCGGTATATAACGAGCAGCGGCTTTGCGAGCAGGTTGTGGCTTGGAGGTAGCAATTGGTGAATTTGGTGCCCTGGGTGGCGAAGGCGTCGATGTTGGGGGTTTGAACATGAGGGTTTCCAAAACAACCTAGTGAGTCGTATCGTAGCTGGTCTGGCATGAAGATTATCAGATTTGGGCGAGGTTCGGTGGCATTGTTAGTATCGGTGCTCTCGGCTGGGTTTGACATGGCTAGGTGAACTGGTGGGAGTTGAAGGTTGTGTTTGGTGCAGAATTTGGCTCTTTCGCTCCCCAGAAATCCCCCACAATTTGACGTGCCCGTCACATCTTATAGTTTCGTGTTGAGTTATCCGTTGCCGGTTGTCTCGTAGCCGGCCACGGCCCGTATGGTAGCCGCAGTACTGCAGCTTACTTCGCATCCCCGCCCTCCCCTCTTCACACCTAACCAGGGATGAAAGAAATTTTGTCACTGCACAGGAAGCGTCAATTGTGAATTCAATGGCCATCCAGCATCCTGCGCGAGTCTTGGAACGCGTTGTGCCCATCCCGTGGGAGACTTCGCATCACGAACGTCGTTCTACCCACGCGAGACGCTGAGCAACTGCTTGAGTGCTGAAGATGCGCGTTGTTTGAACCAGTTCTCTAGTTCTTTGAACCATCCGTCGTCGTCTTCTAGTGGGTATATGCGTAGCGTTTTTCGTTCGAGGTCTGAGAGCTCGATCATGTACCACTCCTGGGCAGCTTCTCGTAGGCAACTCTGGATATTGGCTCTTACCCCTGCTTCTGTCTTCAGCGGGACTTGGGCTCTGAGCTGGCTAACACCTGCACATTCTCGTGATAAGTTGAACCTCTGACTATACGAACATGTGTTTCCGCGGCAGGATTGGGTGTGAAGAACCCGATTTCCTCGGCATTCCAGTGCGGAGTGCCTTGGACCGCATCGTAGATAATGTCCGTCTCGGCCGGGATCTGGTAAAAGCACACCCCTCTCTGTATAATAGTGGATGTAAGACATTAGTGTTAGAATTAGCGCATTTTCAGTATTATATTTGAAATCATATTTCACCTTGTACTTCACCTAATACTTTACCTAAAATACGCATCAAATATGTCATAAAAAATTAGATCAATCATTAATTCTCGCCTATATATTGTGGACTTAGGGACTCTAGACTCTAAGGGTTACAATTTTCTTAGAAAGAATATCCCTAGGAAATTTATGTATCCTAGGTACGTATTAACTCTATACCCTTAAAAAAAAAAGTCAACTTATCCATAGGCTAATAGGCGAGAATTGATGATTGGTCTGAATCAATCAGATTCCAAGAATTTGATGCATTTGTTTAGTCAAAATATGAGGTGAAAAAAAGGTGGAATATAAGGTCAAATATAACACTGAAAATGCGCTAATCCTAACACTAATATTTTACATCCACTATTACAGAGGGAAGGCCATTGACGGAGAATTTACTCAAATCAGCAAATGCAGGATCCAATGCATAGGGGTTTCTGCAAATGTACTATACCGAGGGAATAAACTCATGCATAAGAAACTAGTGGATTTCTAGAACTCTTAAGCTCCAGTTCATCCAGTCGGAACAGGCAATTCAACGTGGAACGATGTGGAGTCAATACGAAAACGACCGGCTCTCGGAAGCAGATATGTTTCTCGGATTTCGACTCTTCAACTTCCCGAAGATTAATAATTGGACAATCTAGAGCTATCCAGGTGCCTAGTTGATCCCTCTAGTTGTGCAAGCCAATGCATTCATAGGATAAAGTGCAAAGTATAAGTCAAGTATGGTCTCCCAACTAACTTCACTTACAAGCCAAAGCTCCCCGAATATCAATTACAGACCTCCAACCCTCCCATCAACATGACCCTAACAATCCACCACCTCCACCGCTCCCAATCCGAAAGGGTAGTCTGGCTCTGCGAAGAACTCAACATCCCCTACAAGCTAGAAACCTACGACCGAGACCCAACAACCCTCTCAGCCCCAGCCCAATACCGCAACCTGCACTGGACAGGAACAGCCCCAATAATCACCGACGGACCCATCACCCTCGCCGAAACAGGCGCCATCTTCGAATACCTCCTGACCAAATACGGCCATGGCAAACTCGCCCTGCCCCCAACCCACCCCCAATACCCGGACTACCTCTTCTGGCTCCACAACGCCAACGGCTCCCTGATGCCAGGACTCTTGCAATTGATGTTCAGTCGCATGAACAGCCCGACTAGTCCTACGGAGGACATGGGCGCGCAGGTCTTTCAGAAGCGTGTCGACGCGAACTTCCAGGGCATGGATGCGCAGCTGGCGCAGTATCCGTATCTGGCCGGTGAGGAGCTCACGGCGGCGGATTGTATGGTGCTTTTCTCGTTGACTACTTTCCGGACGTTTTCGCCGTTCTCGTTGGAGGCTTATCCCAATATCGTGCGGTATTTGGAGCGTGTTTCGAGGCGTGCGGGTTATAAGAGTGCCATGGCGAAGGCTGAACCGGGGATGGAGCCTGTTGTTTCGGCTGCTGTGCCGAAGAGTATTTTTGGTTGATTGGGTATTAACTTATAGGAGGACTATAGATTTATAAATTGCCTTGTCAAGTTTGCTCCGATATTTGAGCCTTTTACTTCTAGTGCAAACCCTGTTTTTAAAACCTGTGCATCATTGATTGAAATATAAAATTGATTTAGTTTCAGTTTCAGTGGATTGTAAAATGGTATAGGCGAAACCAGAACAGCGGAGCCAGCGAAGCCTTGGAAAAGAACACAAGACCGTGGCCCAGATAAAAGGTATAACAGCAAATTCAAAACAAGACAAACTGAGCTGCTCAGTCAAGCCAAACGATCATGGCCAACGATGCCTGAAGCGCCTCACACCCTTTCGTACTCACCGCCACGACCTGCTGGTGCTCACTCGGGCTAGCCAGATGAAGTCGTGAGGATCTGGAATGGTCTGATAACGGTGCTCGAATGAAGTCCGCTAGCCTCCATCGCAGTGGGACAGGCTCATTCTCCATTAAGTATACTGGCCCTATAACTTACAGTAAGTACCTTTTGAATATAGAACTTCAAACTAAGTTTCACTAGAACTATGTAAAATTATAGAAGATTTCTGAAAATATCTTCGACTTTAAGACATAAGTTAATAAGTTAATAAAGAAGCAACACACTCTCAGTTTTCTCTCTTAATTCTCCCCGTTTTCTCATTAATGTAAATGGTCCTTTCGCTAAAATGTGAAAGAAAGGTAATAAGTATAGATAATATCATAGATCTCCTAGGGGCTATTCGTACAAAGTGGTAATAGGTAATATAGAAACCTTAGAAGGCGGTATACGAGGCGGTACTAGAATTCTCTGCCTCAAGCTAGTCCTAATTCGATTCTCATATAATGAATAATCATGATAGCTATCACGGTTCATTCATGGCATAAACCATGGCCAGCAGCCATAATTTTTAGTAGCAAGCAGTGACTTGATCACTTATAACTGTGAACGAACCGGGTGATGCTGTATGTCTTGGGACTAATAATCACACATATCCTTGACCGTAAAGAAACATTTAGAAAAAAGGTCCAGAAAACCAATTCAAGCTGGAAAGCTGTTCGGGAAAAGCATCCAACTCAAGATCAACATCCTCTTCAAGTCCCAAAGTAGCCGAATAAGGCATGTTCAGCGAAACAGGTATCTCGGAATGATCTCGAACAAGCTTGGATTCTCTCGACGCGGCCGTACGCTGCATGAGCCGAGCCAGCGGCTTCTGAAGAACGGCGTCGGTGTGCGGAACGCCACGCTGCCACAATCCATACATCTTACTGACGATGTCCCACGCATGGTCAGTTTCTGCATTCAGTGGGCGGAGACACAGTTCTGACAAGATAAAAGCGACAACGTGCCATTCCTTGTAGCTTTGACAGAGCCAGCTCCATTGGAGTGTGGCTTCGTTTGTTTGGAGAAGGTAGGCGAATTGCACTATTTCGACTGCCATTTCGAAAACTCGATCATCATGGCTGGGGATTGTGCCGGGTGAATTGGGACTTGGTGAGGACATGAAATGGACTGCTAGCCATGATTTTGAAAGTTGAAGTCGGACTATTGTTGCTGATGCCCAGTGGATTGGGATATCGAGGTTGAAATGATCCAGATATTTTTTGTGGAGATCTTTGCCGAGATTGGTAACGAGGGTCTCTCGGTCTTGTGTAGACATCTTGGAGGTTCCATGAAACTGCCAGTATAATCTGGTCATGATCTGAGAATTCATGATGCAAAGTGTGCTATCAGTGAAACCAGACTTCGATTTTGGCGAGTTTGGCATGTTCAAAATAAGATCGTCGTCGTCGATATTGGCCGGAAATTGGGTGTCGAACATCTCAGGTCTGATCTGTGTATCAACACCTTGGTCTCCTGAAGATAACATATCTAATAGGCAAATATGCCACCATAGCCGACGACGGATCTCCGTTTCAAAGGGCGGCAAGGAAAAGTTCTTTCCATCACGGTGAATACCCTGTGCCTGCGCAACCCGAATGACAACCGCTGACTCGGCCCATACAAGACATGTATCACCGCCAACACGATAGCAAAGCAAGAACAGCACGGCAGCTTGCAGAACGGAAATATTTTGACACCGTATGAAATTGGCGCGGCGAAGACCTTGGCTCACTGCTCTTTTGCAGTCCTGGATAGCAATCTCATGTTCGACGTCGAGTATTGGATGGCAAATATCAGATCTCATGCTCGCCACAGCGGCATAATAAACGGCAAACAGCAATGCCTCATCTGACGTAGTTAGAGAGATGCCCGCGCTGCAATTTTGGACAATCTGAGCGATAGTATCCTTGTGAATTATGCTAATCATCGGTGCCACATTCTCTTGATACACACGCCATATCCCTTCAATCCTTGCCGCTTGGAAATAATGAAGGCGGAAGAACTCAAGAGACCAGCCATCGTAGGACTCGCCTCCAAAAAGCTCACCCTGAGGCAGAATATTGGAAGTCGAATTTGCGTACGGCGAGCAGTCTTCTTCATCTGAATCACTTTCGATAATGTCCCGAAGCTCAGATATCTGACAAGAAATTAGTTATCGCTTTTTCCTATGCCCTCCCCTCCGCACTCATCCCTACCTTTTCCCCAAGGGCCACGGAAGCTTCGTCGCCAACATACCGACTTTTACCCTCTTTAATAACAAGCAGCTCTGTCTTTTTTGCTAGGCTCGAAGGGTCATCCCCCTCCGATACAGGATTAATATCCGAGTCGCGAGGTGACGCATGCGTCGACCGAAGCTGAGAGACCTCCTCTTCCAGGCTCTTCAGTTGCACAAGTAGCTCGCTAATTGGCGGTCTTTTCAATGTTCTTCTTATTCTTTTAGGGCCTGGATAGGCGCATTCCACTTCCGCCTTAACGCATGCACCACAGGGATTGGTTCTATCACATCGAACTTTTCTTGCGCTGCAGCGAGAACAGCTGCGCTTGTTGAATTCAAGGCGCGCTGAACTCGCCTGTGGTATTTTTGGGTCGGAATTCTCGGGCATATTTCAATGGACGTGTACTGTAGAGGTGGAGGGGACAAGCAGCCCTGGAGTGATCCCTCGAGATTGTTACGTAACCATCTTGAGTCCATTGATGACTTAACGATAACTTCAATTCCAACGTTGCTTTTCAAGGCTTTTTGTGTCAGCAGTAACTGATGGTGAGCACATTGCTTTGAGAGGTTTCAAGGATATTCGTTTCACCGCAATTTAGAAGGTCTGGAAAAGGCACAAGTTACAGCGACGGACATGGTCTGAATCCTGACATCTTTTAACGATGTATAAGTTAACTTACGAACATCTTATGCAAACTAGTAAATTAATGTTAGGGTGACAATCGACAAAACCAAACCCAAAATTAAAATAAAATAAACTAAAAACAGAATCTCCTTGCAAATCCAACCAATACAGACCAAAGATCAACGAGTCTCAAACTGACTCTCAGTCCTCAACCAAGTCCCAAAATCCTTCAATCCAGGATTCAACCTCCTCAAAGTCCCAATATCAGCCCGATAACCCTCATCATGAAACCAGCGAAACATAACCCCAAGCTCCTTAACAGCAGCCATCATCAACCAAACCGGCAACCGAAAAGTAGTAGGAACCTTCCTCCCCGTCTCCCTCTCAAAAATCCCCCTCATCTCCTCAAACGTCAACTCATCACCCGCAAGCGAAAGCGCATGGTTCTTCGACGCTTCGGGATTCGTGAAAGCCGCTGCACCGAAGAACCCGATATCGCTCGTCGCAACGAGCTGCAGCGGTTTGCCATTCAACGCCATCTGCCATGCCGTCGCGAAGACCCGGCCGAAGTAGTCGTTTGTGAAGTTCTCGTAGAAGGCTACGGGTCGGAGAATCGTCCAGTTCATCTCGGTGCCTTTGGCTTTTTCTTTGAGGTGCTTTTCGATTTCGTGTTTGTAGATGAAGTGTGGTACGGTCGTTGGGTTGGTGTCGGATTGGGGGCCGCCTCTGTCGACGGAGCTGTAGACGAAGAATTTGACGCGCTGTTTGAGCGATTCGTCGATTAGGGCTATTCCTTGGCGTCTTTCGTCGTCGTTGCGGGGGTTGGCGGCCTTTTTTTTAAAAATCGTCAGTTTGGGTTTGGACCAGGGTTGGTTTATGGATTGCTCTGATGGACGGAGCTCACTTGGACACTGAATACGCCCCAGACGGGCTCCGAGGTTTCCCGCTTGACATTCTGGAAAATGGCAGCTGGGTCGTTGAGGTTTCCTTGGATGAGTGTGATATTGGGGGATTTCTGGGCTAGGTTCCTCGCCGAGGTGGAATTGATGTCTCTCGTCACGGCGAAGATTTTGAATGAGGTATTTTTGAGATTGTTGATTAGAGAACCTCCTTGTTTGCCAGTGGCACCGGTTATGAGGACAGAAGTCATTGTTGCGGGTATATAACAGAAGCCGACTGAGTAGGATCAAAGAGATTCTGTGATAAAGCTGTAATATCTGGGCTTCAATGGCTTTTTAAATCTCAACCTCAAGGCTCATCCAATTCGGTTCTTGCGTGGCCATAGATGCGACGTTTGTCAGTCAGTGGCGGCTCGGGCTCAGTGTCAACCCCGAGTTTGTTATACATGACGTCATTTTATAGTGTGAGATTTGGAACATCACAGATACGGTACTATCTCTAGGGCTTACTGTTCAATTGGATATGACTAATACTTCTGTTACGGAGGAGCTCGCGAGCTTGATCTATATTTCCATTAAAGAGTGAGTCATTTATGCACATAACGAGATTGCCGATAGCATAGTAGACTGGCCCATCCGACAATATTTTCAAATCAAACCTTAGCCTTGAAAGCCTTGGGCGCCGGCAATTGAGCAGGGGTATCAGTACGCATATTGCTCTCGATGAGATGCTCAAAGGAAGCAGCACCACCAACACGGGGGGTGAAAGGCTCAAACTCCCAAAGGTAACCGAGAGTACGCAGAATCGAAGAAGCCGAGTACGAAACAACAGCTCCGTCGGAGTTTGTGCCCTTCTGCTCAACCTGGCCCTTGGCAATCCAGGGGGAGATAAGCAGCGTAGGGATACGGCCACCAAGACGGTTGAAGGTGAAAGTGTACGACTCGCCGTTGGGCGCAGTCTCGGTGTAAGTCAGGTCATCTGGACGGGGGGCCAGAGGGGGAGGGACGTGGTCGTGGAAACCACCGGTCTCATCAAAGGTCAGGATGAAGAGAGTCTCTTCCCACTGGGGGCTGGCGCGGAGGGCGTCGTAGACGTTCTTGATGAGGGTTTCTCCGTCGGAGATCAGGCCTGTTGGGTGCATGGAGCTTGTGCCTTGGCCGCAGCAGGAGGGGTCGACGAAGGAAAATTCGGGTAGAGTGCCTGCTGCGGCGTCGTCGTAGAAGTTTGACAGGGGCTGGGCCTTGTCGGTGTTGTTGCTGGTGAAGGTCCAGTCAAAGAAGAAGGCATCGATCATGTCGGTGCTTGTGTAGTAGTTTTTCCAGCTGTGGTTGGTCTCGGAGAGTTGCTGGAAAATTGAGCGCTGAGTTAGTCCGTGGACGTCAGAATCGAACGCTTCGTCGTTGGTACCGTGGCCGGCTGATGTTCCGGACAGAACATAGGCGCGGTTGGGGTTGGTGGGCTGGTTTATGTTAGTTTTCTTATCGATATATGGATACATGAGTTTGGAGCACTCACACCAGGGTGGTCAGAGTGCCAATGGTTAAAAGTGAGGTAATTTTGGACCAGAGATGTCAAAACTGGCACCTCATCCTCGGTATAATAGTTGAGGACTTGCTGAGCAAGCTCGGTCTTGTTTACATCGTTACCATAGCGGCGCAGCTGCTCGTGCACGAATCCCTGTTGAGAAGGGGTGAGCTGGCCCTGAGCGATGTTCTCATTGCTGGGACTAAAAGTGCCGTAGAATTCAATGTTGTTGCCAGTCACCGAGTGATCTGGATCATCCAGGATAGAGTCAAAGTCCTTGGCGGAGCTGCAGACCTGGCCTAAAGAGGGCTCGGTCAGATTATATGGGTTGCAGAATGGACCGTTGTTGATGGGGTTCTCTAGTCCCTTGAGAGTCTGACCACCAAGGACGTTGTCCAAAGAGCGGTTCTCCATCTCAAGAATAACAACATTCTTAATCTTGCTCTGCAGATTGCTGATAGAAGCCGAGGAATGGGCTCGGGACTTGTGAGCCTTGGGGGGAGCAGCGGAGACTGCTGCCGCGAGGGACAGCAGACCGAAAAGGGCAGCAAGATGCATCTCAGACCAGTGAATCGAGGTTCAAGGTTTGTGTTATGTTCTCAATTCCTCCGCATTTCCATGCCGGAATCGATGTTGCTTTTATAAGTCCCTGCCCTGTCGCAATCTCTCCAAAATCCCCGACATTCCTCAGAACAATCCATCTCTCAACACCCCCTCCCACGTGTTGTTCTAGAGCTCGTTGGCTCGGTCAAGTCACATTGAAGCATGGTGTACGAATGGCACCCAGCTGCGGGGTATCATTAATTCGACGAGGCCAGAAGTCTGTCTAGGATGAATAATGTTGATATGAAGAGCGTCCGATTGGCGACTGCCTCACTTATCACGTCCTGCCAGTGAGACCTGCCAGCTACCAACTGTCCCATACCCTGAAGTTGATTGGCAGGGGGAGAGGGGATAGACAGGCACACCGATCTGGTCCAAAGTATAATATCGTGTTTCACGGGGTATAACCACGCCAAGCATTCACCTGACTGCCACAAGGGGCGTGAAGAATGAGCCGAAGGCATCTTTCAAATCAGATTGTGAGCTCGTTGCACGAGCAATGCTGGCTTGCAGGAAGCTAAGCTAGTTCGGATTTTGGCCCACTTCGTACCGTGTGGAATCCGCGATGGAACGCGGGGGGACAATGCGCCGGTTGTAGGGCCGGGCTCGTCGGGATGAAGCGCGACTTCCAGAAAGTCGCAGTTCAAGTGTCGATCACTGCGAAACGCGAAATTTTGGTCTATTCAGTAGTGATTTGGGGGACTTGAATCGCCGGTGCGCGGAATCGTGGTTTACGGGCGGGCGGTAATTGGCTGGGAGACATGGCTGGCAATGCAGCTTGTTTATGTTGCATTCGGTGCAATATACATGTTGTGCAAATGAATAAGTTGACCGAATGAAGTATCAGGTACTAGGTTTGTGCGATTGCAGGACTTTTATCGTTTCCCGTCTCCTGTCTGGGGTTCTTAATGTAGGCATTCTCAAAGTATCCTCATACGTGACTTTCATTTCTATGGGGGAATATGTATATCAAAATGCACTATATACATCGCTCCATGTATGCTTCAATCGCTGACCATCATCACTTCGCTCCACCATCTACCTCCACCACACTCCCGTTGACATAGCTTGCCGCATCACTCATCAAGAACAACACCACACCCACAACCTCATCCATAGTCCCAATTCTCTCCATCGCACTCGCCTGTTTCCCAACAGCCTTGACAGCATCATCGCCCTGCTTTACAGCAATATTCGTCGGTGTATGAATATGCCCAGGGGCCACCACATTGACCCGAATTTGTTTCGGGCCCAACTCCAACGCCATGGACTTTGAAAATCCAACAATGCCAAACTTCGAAGCATTATAGATTGCCCATCCAGCCATGGCACGGGATCCAGCAATAGACGAGACATTAACAATCGAAGATCCAGCTTTCAGATGAGGAATCAAGGCTCGAGTCATCAGATAAGTTCCCTTGACATTGGTGTCGACGATTTTATTCCAATATTCATCCGTCGTTTCAGTCAATGGATAGGCTGTCGGGTTTACACCGGCACAATTGAACAAATGGCTTACTGTCCCGAATTCTTGAGCGATCAACTTGACGGTGTTGGTTATATCGGCTGATGATGTCACATCTAGCTTGAAGACATGGTGTTTTCCTTCGGCGAGATCGAAAGACTCTAATCCCTTCACGTTCAGGTCGCATAGTGCCAGTCGGGCATTGCAGGCTGATAATGCTGTGGCAGTTGCCAATCTTGCAAGGTGTTAGCCGAAGTATACATTTTTGACCGCGATGAGCTATAGCATCATGGGTAGGAACCAAGAAAGCGACAAGACACACCCAATTCCACTTGCAGCACCGGTAATCACGATGTTCTTTCCCGAAAAATCATACGAAGTCGCCATTACAAATGCAAAGACTAACCGTAGGAAAGTATTCTGCTTTCAAATGCCAGCGTTGAACTCTCGAAATGTCTCCGAAGGCGGGGTTTGATCGCTCTGCTGAGTAATGCGGTGATTTGCAATTCTCGGGCTTTGATGCACTTTCTTTCTATAAAGGATTGATTCGATCACTATTAAGTCGAATCAACTAATTTCAAGGTCCATATGAACAGAGCGCTGTCTCTATTTTCCCGAAGCAGCCGTCTTTTCTCCACTCAACCCTTGCCCAAAATGACGACAGCAGCATTCAACTACATCGACCCAGCTTCATTCGACGCAAATGCCACAGAGGCATTCAAAAAGCCATGGAGCAAAGTCGATGGGCCTGGGCAATCCTTCAAACTCTCCAGTCACCAGCGCTCCGTGCAGAACATCCGCGGCCACGAGTCTGAATTCTCAGTAGACAACGCCGGATTCGCCGTGTACAATGAACAAGCCCAAGAAACGGCTTTTACAGACGACACGGAAGTAAAGAAGGGCTACTACAGCGAAGTAGAAGACCTCCTTCGAAAGAAGCTCCATGGCGTGAAAAAGGTCGTCATCTTCGACCATACCATCCGACGCCGAACACCGGGATCAGCACGAGCCCCAGTCCAGCAGGTCCACGTCGACCAAACCCCCGGCGCGGCAGAAGTGCGTGTGCGCCGCCACGTGCCTGAAAACGAAGCAGAAGAATTATTGAAAGGCCGCTATCAGATTATCAATGTGTGGCGACCGATCGAAAACCCGGCCTATGATTTCCCGCTTGCGGTTATCGATTGGCGGAGCACCCATGCCTCGGACTATGTCAAAGTCGACCTTCTATATCCGAAGGATCAAGCATCCGGGGAAGTGGCGCCGAATCCTGAATCGGCATTCTCGACTGACGGCTATGAGGTCAAGGGGGAAACGTATGGTATTGCGCCGAATGAGAATCATCGATTCTTCTATGCTAAGGATATGACGCCCGAGGAGGTGATGTTGATCAAGTGCTTTGATTCTCGGAGCCATACTATGACGGATGGACGGACGGATATCGCTCATGCGACTTGCCATACTGCTTTTGTTGATCCGCAGACTCCGGCTGAGGCCCCGGCTCGGCAGAGTATTGAGGTAAGATGTTTGGTCTTTTATGAGTAGCGCGGCTTGGATCTATTTATCTACCAGTGTATGATGTGTTATGTTCTTTAATCATATTTTTGGCATTGTGTCCTATTATTCTTTCGGTGTTCATCGCGTATGGTTCAACCCGGCTGAGAACGTTGCAATGCAAGGACATGCACAATCGCCAAGCTTCGTGCAATGAGTCAACCCAGGATTCAACCCACATGCCGGGCAAGATAACAGTGTAGATGGTAATCCACCGTTCAAAGTTGACGCGGGCCGCTTCTGAGTCATTGGTCAGACCCGAGCATATAAACCGGATGCACTCCAAAACCACACCTGTACAAAACGTATACATAGACCAAAAGACTCTCAACACCCTCGTCAATTACAGCTAGATCACTGAAGAAACCTGAACAATGTATGCGCCTCTACTCCGACATCCACCACCCCATCTAACATGAACAAGCCTCAAGCCAAAAAGAAAATCAAAATGACAAACCCACCACTCCAGCACAAAACCTGGACAAAAGACGAATACGAAATCTCAATGAATCCAAACCTCATCCCAGTCCAGACGCTAAATACCTGGTTCGCCAGCAAAGAGGTCTACTGGGCAAAACCAATGCCCGAAGAAGCCATGCAAGCAACACTCCAAAACTCCCTCTGTTTCGGTCTCTACCACCGTTCCCCAAACAGCGCAGGTCTCGAAACCCGAGAATTCATCGGAATCGCACGATGCATCACAGATTCCACGACGTTCATCTACCTCACCGACGTGTTCATTCTGCCGTCTTACCAGGGTAGCGGACTTGGTAAGTGGCTGGTTGGTTGTGTCCAGGAGGTTATTGAGGGTATGCCGTATCTGAGGAGGTCACTTCTCTTCACTGGGGATTGGGAGCGCTCTGTGCCGTTTTACGAGAAGATGATGGGTGTTGATGTTGTTGAGTGTCGCGTGCCTGGTGATGGGGCGGAGGGCCTGGGGTTGGCTGTTATGATGAGAAAGTTTGGGGGACATCCTGATTTTGTGGATGGTGAGGGGAAATAGGTTAGATGGGAGGGGATATTGATATTAGATGGATTGTTGTGTTGGTTCACGCTGACTTTGTGGATCTGACACTTTACTTGATGAGTCTATCGAGATATTATTGCATGTCTGTGTGGATAATTTCGACGCTAAAATGATCTGCGCTGGAGTTCATTCAGGGAAGGAAAGGTCGACTTGAGCGAATATTTACACATCACCCTTGTTAGCAAGGGAATGTCATAGAATAATTTGATATAATCGGGCTTGTCTGTGTATCAATGATAACTTGAAAGAAATGAATATAGAATAAATATTATCTGAAATAGTCTGTATAGAAGCGTCGAATACGAAAGAAATATTTTTGATCTCATCAGTTCATAGCACACATGACTCATAGCCAAGATTGAGGGTGTCTGGTAGAAGCATGGCCCCTGGGTATCAATATCAATAGTCTGACCCCTAAGATCTGGCATCAAATGCATAACCCCCCACCACAGTGCCCAATGCGTCCCACGGCACAGAGGTTGGACCCATCCAATTCTGGGGGTGAAGCTGGGTGCCGAAACTGGAATGCATGATTGGTTCGCTGGCTGAGGATACCACTGTTGGGACTGGGGAGCCGGAGTTGGAGTGGGATTGTGGGTGTGGGTGTTGTTGTTGGTGTGGTAAGACGTATGTGTCTTGCATTGGGATCGATGGGGAGAGGGCTGAGAGGGTGGAGATCGGTGTTGTGAGGAGGGGGTTGTGCATTTGGTTGTGCATTTGGATTGGGGTTTGACTTTGGGCCTGGACTTGGGCTTGGACTTGGGCTTGAGCTTGGGCTTGGGCTTGGAGATGGATTTGGGAGTGAGATTGGAAGTGGGACTTTTGGTTGTTGTGGTTTGTGCTTGCGACGTCGCTGGTTTGAATATTAGTTGATTGCTTTTGTGGATTGGGGTTGGAAATGTGGCTGGAACTTACAGAATTTGTCGGAGAATGGGTACAGCTTTGCTGCAGAAGACACTGCGGACTGAGAGGGAAGCGAATGAGTCGAGTGCTCGGTCGAGAAGCTCTTTCATTTCGTCATATTCGGCCAGGCTCTCTGGGACGAGGAGCATTACTGCCAGGGTCACTGCAGCGTGGAAAGCGTGGAAGCTTCCTAGGCCGCTGGTATACCATTTGTATGGTTTGAATTGTGGCGATTCGAGGAGGGCTTGGAAAATCGAAAGCAAGGCTTTTGCGGAAGCGATGCATTTTGCTCTTGCGGCGCAGGTTTCGGGTGTAATTTCGCCTTGTAGATAGCGGCAGAGACTCGGACGGAAGAGGAGGAGGACCAGTTGGTGGATTTGGCTATAAAGAATGTGGAGGTTTGCCTGGTGATGAATGGGCAGAGGTTCCGAGTCAACCTGGTAGCGGGAATCGCACAATTCTCGTACGGATATTAGTTCGGCTTCGAGGTTCGATACTGTGAATTGTGAGGCGTGGGGATAGCTGAATATTGACTCGGTGATTTTAGAAGTGATCTTGTAGAGGCGGTAATTGAAGAGGAGATAGGTCATTTGTGTTGGGCGAGATATTGAGGGTGACGGTGCCAATCTAGTATTGGATCCAGTCAAGAGGTCGACGTCGTCGATGTCTGCGGGCATTTTCACGTCTTGCGATAACATTTGCTGGTCAGGACTGCCAAACGATGTGTTTTGGATAGTGTAAAGCATCATCAGTCCGGCCCAGACCCGTCGGCGTTCCTCGCGTTCGATGGGACCTAGGGCAAAACGCTCTGGATCGAGGTGACAACCCATCGAAATAGCAACATGCTGTGTAAATCCGAGCAATGTCCAAACAGGAAGACCTCGGTTCAGCCGTGCGTAGCTGATAAGTACTAAAGCTTGTAAGGAGTTGATGGAATGCCGAGACATGACACCATCTGCAGCTAGACATCGCAGCGCAGCAGATCGATATCGTGCCGAGAGTGCCTTAATATTCCGACTAACAGTTCTCTCGCGCCCTAGATCTGCCAAAAGGGGGTGATCGTCGTCGAGGGCGCTTACCGCTATAGCAAGAATCGCAAATAGCAACGCCAGCCATGATGTTGAGACACTGCCAGGATCATGGCAGAACTGCTGATATTCCGCCTCGAATGTCAAGTCATGGAGAATGTGAAAGACCTATCAATCAATTAGCCAATGCCCGGTCAACCTCTTCAAATCACATACCGTGGAAAAAACCTGGAAATACACATCCTTCAGCGTATCACAGTACCTCCCAGGCGGAAGAACACCCAGCAACTCAGCCCTCGAAACAGTCCCATTCCTAACAAGTGGAATCTGCAGGTCATCGTCATCTTCCGCGATACCCGTATCCAGATTCCGTAAACAGTCCGCCGCCGGGCTCTTAGCAACAATCGATTCCCACTGCGAAGCAAAAGGGACATAACGGACATGTCCGGAAGGCGATGTATGCAACGAGCCCACATTACCCAGCATAGGACCTATCGAGTCCCATGTCTCGAAATTGGGGCCGATATCAGAGCCGTCGAAGCTGCCAGCAGCACTCGTCCCACCCAGTGGCGAAACGGCGCCACCGGTGGGTGTTCCAGCTTGAGACGCCATTTGTTTTTGGAGTAGGGCTTCCAAGTTTCTGATTCGTGCTAGCAATTCGGTTTGCACGGCGCTGTCGCCTGGGGAGGATTGCTCAGCTGAGAGCCGGGGCTGGCCGAGGTAGATGCAGTCTTCGGCGCCGAGACCACGGCGGACACAGGTCTGACACGGTCTGCCATCGCGGGAGCATCGGATCTTGCGTGTTCGACAGGCCTGGCAGCTGATTGGGAGGCGTTTGCCTGTTGAGCGGGATGATGAGGCCATGTGGTTGCGCGGGTAGTATAGGATATATAAAGAACGGAAATCGACTGCCGCACACTGCGGATTGTTCTTTCGGAGCAGAATGTGGAGTCCGGAGATGGTCAAGGGCACATGGACCAGATTGCCCTTTGAATGAGCTCAAGAATTTGGTACTCGATACAATGTTGTGGATCGATGGGTTGTTGGGTTCAGGTTGGGCCCATGGATTTCCAGATATTGCGGAGGAACAAAACAATAAATCAAGCGTTGTGGACCAGGGGACGATGGCATTTTAAAAGAGTCTCTCAATAGTTTTCCCTTTCTCTATAGCTTGGATTTCATAATTCTCCCCCCAAAAATAATAATTATTAAAAGGCAACCCTTTTCCAACGTTTACCCGACAGCTGAACGCCGCATAATGGGTTTGCCCCTGTCTTCCAGTGGCAGCCAGCAGCCAAGACCAACAATAAAAATGATTTTAATAATCGATTCGGACACGCTGGGCACAATGCACCCTGTTGGATGACATAGTGTAGGAGATCTCCGATGCATGGCCCTTCTAGAAGGAAGCGATGTGTTCTTCGGAATGGGTCCTTTGCGGATCTTGTTACAACGTGGAGTGGCACTTCCGATGAGACTATGCAGAATGGGGTCTAGAGTGGAAACTCTGTCAGGCTGTTTAGTCTCAACACCGTGTTAGTATTGGTTTTTATGCTCTGGATCCATGGATAGAACGTTGCTCAGGCCCTGTCAACCCGAATTTCGGCTGCTTGGTCGGAGATTCCTTTTTTTTTTTTTTTTTTTCTATTATTTTTTTTTACAAGGGATGAAGCAATGTCGTAGGTGGTTATGCAGGATATTATAATGCTTACTATATCTCTCAGAAGCGGCAGGTGCAGGAATGAATTAATAAGGGAAGTGCCGGCTTGCCGTTGCCACAAGGCCCAAGCCACTCCAGAAGGTGCCGATCGCTCCTTGCGTGAGTTGTTCATTTGAAATCTTGGGCCCGAGACCCCCGTCTCAGCTGCAGAATGGATGCTGATTGGCTCAGGCTATTCTCTCCGACTGAGCCACATCTGCCAATCCCTCCTGAGCGCCCTGCAATACATGGTCATCTAGTGTTGAGCCGACATGAAAAAAAAAAATCTAATTGAGTTTGTAGGGTTACCAGTTCCCCGGAGACGTCAGTGGAACAGGCTTGAGTCGACAGCTCAAGTCTTGTTTACCTGAGAAGTTACAGTATACGGGAACCCATGGGTATATCCGGCTCTGTCCGGAGCTTATATTTTGGATCTTTTCACGGGCTACAGTGTACTGTATATAGAGTACAGTCATGATCTCAGATTGATCTCCCTGAACATCACTGAGATCGCCAAAAATTCCACTGAGGCTCTCAATTTCCACATGGCACGATCGACTCCATTGTGTAAACTATCGTCTCATTAGCGGGCTCGGACCCCTGTTCCTGGCTGTTGGGATCCCCCCGTAACCACACAGGGAAATATAGACGCCTGGTGCGCTATTCGTGGATTTCCAGGAACCTGGTAAAATTCGTGAAGGAAAGAGATTTTGGTGAAATCCCCGAATGAAGCCCGAACTCATGTCATCAACCTCGAGCTGGGATCTGTCAGAATGTACAAAGTACAAAGTGGCAAAACAACCTCCTCCCCGTCTGCGCAGATATCCACACCGACACAGACAGCAAAAGTTTCTGTTCCATGTTTCCGAGGAGTGATTGCCCCGGAGAAAAAAAAGGCAAATATTCAGTGACCGTTTTGCTTTTTTACCTTTTTAGGGCGTTTTATTTGGCTATCATTTGGCTTTGGGAGGGGGCACGGCATGTTTCTAGTTGCTTTTTTGCTTTTTGCTTTTTTACATTTTGCGTTTTGCTTTTCCATGGGTGAGCCCCCAGTTGGCATTAAACTTTGTCGTGCAGGCTGATCATCGAAAGATCATCCTGTCGCGTGGCAATGGAAGGGGGGACTTCCGAAAACCATGCATCGGCTTTGGGAGGAATTCGGATGTGACGCGTTAGGGGTCCCTGTCGCATCTCGAAGACATGAGATCGGCGATGAGCAATCCCAGATCAGCGCAAACAGGATTCACCTAGAAGCTACTAGCCCGGGTCCGCCCCCAACAGATGGAAATCTCAATGCGGGCGAATGGATGCTATGCTACCTACAGTACCTAATCATCAGTCATCCGAATACGCGGTGAAAATGGCTTGAAACGATCAAGACTATTATTTATAGTTTACTATGGAGCCTCGTTAATTTTGGCATCGGCATTTGTAGATATCAGTAGATAGGGCTCCACTAATACGAAGACCACACTTCCGTTGAGGAAAGCATGATTTATTGCTGCATGGACTAACGTTAGTGCATGTTCTCGGGACTCGGTACTCGGGGTTGATTCTGCATTACATTCCGTGGAGCATCGCACGGGCTAGGTGGACACCCAATCTGGGTATAGTACTTTGACTCCAGATAACTTACATGTATGTCGGCAAGGCCATGCACGCTCCAACAAGGGGGGTCCCATGGGGAGGTCCCATGGGCACGGGCTGATGCGCTGGATACATCACAGACGGTGCATAGAAGGCGTCTGGAAATTCGAAATTCCTCGGACTTCCCCCTGACGCATATCCGATGCATGTAGTGCATTTTATTGGGGATGTTGTTTCAAGGAGAGGGTGTCCATAATATAAAGTTCTGTTACGCAGCCAAGGGACATGTACCATGGTTTGGATCTACACGTTGACATACTATACTGTGAAGTTTTCACCGGATGGGTTTGGCCAATGCTACCCCGGTTTGCGGCGCTAGTAGAATTGGAACCTGAAACTGATTTGACGTGGGATTGTAAACTGTATATTCTGCTGCTTTGGGGCCTATGTGGATAGGATGGAGGCAAGGAGTTGAGTGTCTAGACCACCTGTGTTGATTCCACGTGTTGTGCTTTGCCGACTACGCTAGCTGCACGTTTGGGGCTGTCATCTTGATCGACGACACGGTCGCCAAATGCGGCTGCCACTTCTTCCAGGGTCTTTTGCTTTGTTTCTCTGTCAATCGTGGATTAGTGTTGGTCTTGACAGATGGGATTTCATGACATACGGGAAGAAGAAGTAGGCGATGACCAGGAAGAATGAGGAGCATGCCACAAAGACATAGTAGTAATTCTCGCCAATGTTAGCAAATGCACTGGGTCCGGCCTCGGTGACTGGTTCGGGAAGACAAGTTAGCTGAAATTCTGATCCAATCACAATATCGATCAATAGATGACTTACCTGCAACATTGACAATGAAATGAGATGCGGCTGCGAGACCCATGACCTTACTACGTAGAGCAATAGGGAGGACCTCGGCGCCGTATAGCCAAGTAGTACTGTTAAGCATACCGTCTAGTAATCTTGTTAGCGGCAGTCCCGTGAGACATCGTAGTCGGTCAGTCAACTTACAGTAGCAAACCACAAAGAGATAGATTCCGAGAATGGCGAATCCTTGTCCAATGCGATTATCCGTATGCTGGAATTGTCGCTGCATCACAGCGGCGTAGATTTCAATTAAGACAATACCGGCCAAGCCGGTGATAAGCATTCTTGAGACTGTTAGTGTCCATAAACGAACAACCAAAGGAAAAAACATACTTTCGGCGACCCCACTGGTCAGTCATATATTTAGTGGTGAGCGAGTTGGAAATGAACGCGACAGTGCCGTACACTGCAGCTAGAGCGAGGATAGTGTGGGATCCGATTCCTAGACCTTTGTATAGGATAGCTGTAGGGGGAAAAAAAGGTCGATGTTAGTATCTATTCATCCTTCAATCAATCCACAGACTGCCAACACTCACTCTGATAATACTGAATAACATTGACACCCGTCAAGCTAGTCATAGTCTGCACAGCAATAGACCTACAAGCCAGTTAGTCACATGCAAGAAAGCAACTGAGGATGAAGAACAATCACTCACACAAGAACCCGACGCCTAAACAACTTAAAGATCTCCCGATAAGAAGTAATCTCCCTCTCCATCTCATACTCAATCTGAGCCTTCATCAACCCAAACTCCTCCTCCATCTCGACAAGAACCAACCCCCGACGAATCCTCGCAAACTCAGACCTAGCCAGATCGATCTTCCCAACACGAATCAACTGCCTCGGTGAATTAGGCATGAACGTAGAAAGCCCAATAAACATAATAATGCCCCAAGGAATCTGGATCCCCAGCGGAAGCCGCCACTGCACAGGCCCGTACGGCGCATAGCTGCAAGCATAGCCCACCCAATTGGACATCATGGTTCCGAAGGAAATGCCACAGCCCGAGATACCACCGATCAGGCCGCGGTACCGCGGGTCCGAGATCTCGCTCAGGTAAATTGGCACTGTGGCCACCAGGCCGCCGACGGCATAGCCTGCTAAAACGCGGCCGGCGAGGAACATGCCGATGTTGACGGAGGCTGTCTGGATTACTGTGCCTATTGTGACTATGATGCACATGAGCTGCATGAAGCGGATTCGGCCGAGTTTGTCGCCGATGAAGGTCTGTGTTAGGGCTCCGCAGGCTTCGCCGGCGATGTAGACTGCGACCACCTGGATTCGTTAGGATGGGGCTGGTGATGGCTGGGGATTGGAACATACTGCTCCTGTTAGGCCCTTGGAGGGCGCTTGCATGTAATCAATCCAGCTTTGGTGTGCGATCGCTTTGAGGGTGTTAGTTTGAGTGTGTGATAAATGGTTGATGGAACTCACTTGTCGTGGCAATGCCAGTATCAAAGCCCTAAGAAATTGCATTAAAATCCACTTCCCTATCGATAGAATCAGAAAAGAGAGACAACGGACAAATAAGAAAGTGCCGATGGCAGCGAAGAACGCAATACCAAGCGCATACCACATAGCCATCTTGGTCAGGAAATAAGGATGCGATCCTTCAACTTCCAAGCCAATAAGAAATATTAATAGGAAAGTATCTTTGCAGATATATCAATGCAACAAAAACAGCAGCAAGGCCAACGCTTATAGAACCCCAGATCTTACCCCAGGAAATGGTCTGATCAGAGCACACCGGGGTACGTCCGAGCCGAGGATAGAAACGCGTCTCAGAGCGAAAGCTGAAAAGACAAGGTCGGAGAAGTCCCGAGAGGAAATGATCTGGGGAAGCGGGGAAGACCAGTGGGATGCCAGGAAATCGTGTATACGAGTCTCCACTGTGTCGAGTTGATGTTGGCAGCCTTTTAACCTTGTTCCCTGGGCATTTGGGGGGGTGTTTTGTTCGTATTCCCCGGAATGCGGGGGTTGGATCTGCGGAATGCGGGTTTGATAGGACTTTCTGCTTCATTCCGGTCCAATCCTGTTGTGTCTTGGGGGATTTGCCACTTTCCGGGGGATCTTTTCTGGTTTATCTCGCCTCTTCGGGCTTGCTTAGTCCGACGGGAATCTCTACTGGTCATGGATAGATCCTGCTTTGGGTGTGTCTTGGTTTAAGCCATGAGATTCTGAGTTTTGCAGGCGAAATGTAGAATGGTGGCGCTCTAGGATCAAGAGTGTAGAGATCGGAGAGGCACCGATAAGTAGGACAGATCATGTTACGTTGGATGAAGTGTTGGTACTGGGCCGATGAGATGTTACTGCATACTGTCCTTTGGTTGAGTGGCCGACGAAGCTGAACATGGGTGACAGCTGGACGAGTGCGAATGTCTTGTTCTGTGTATTTGGGACTCATTGGAGGATGATTGTAAAAACCAAGATAGGCGATGGGGTAGATGACGGGTTCAAATTCAAGGCACGCATAGCCATCAATCTATATGGACCCTGCATGTTGGGATAGGCGGATCTCTAAATCAAATGTCCAATTAAACAAAGGATACGCAAAGGTAGCGCAACATTCAAGCCCATCAACAGTGGGCCCCATGAAGAGACAGTGATCCTTGGCTGATGTGGTCAACCCACATACCAGCTCCGGAGGACACTGGGAAAAAGAAAGAGCGACAGGTGATGCGAAAAAATATGACTACGTGCAACCAAAGGCAGCTCTACATCGAAAGAGAATAATCATTCAATAGACTCGTATCCGGTAGTCATAGATGGTGTTTTTGAGTAGTTGAATTCCTATTTCATTTTTCCATTGCCAATGTCATAGATGCTCCGCAACAGCGAAACACGTTGTGCAATGCAGGAAACCCAGAAGCCGAACAAGGAAATTGCACTTAGAAAACGAGGGCAGCACCCTTGGTCTTCTTGTCACCACTGTAGAAGAAGTCAGGTTAGCATGGAACAACCAGTCCAAATCATGGGGATCAACATACCCCAGCTCGAAGTGCTTGCAACGCTTCAGGGCGAGCTGCTTCTTGGCCTTGCAGGCAGTGCACTCAAGACGCAGGACAACCTTCTTGGTGGTCTTAGCCTTCTTGTGGAAGACAGGCTTGGTCTGACCACCGTAACCACTCTGCTTCCGGTCGTAACGGCGCTTACCCTGAGCGAAAAGGGAGGCCTATTTCCAGAAATTCGAATCAGTATTGTGACTCGTGGGTGTCGGCCGCTGTGGTGAGGGCAAACGTACCTTGCCAGCCTTGTACTGGGTGACCTTGTGCTGGGTGTGCTTGTGGCACTCCTTGGACTTGCAGTACGTCCGGCGGGTTTTGGGGATGTTGACCTATACGGAGATGTCATGAGCATTTGTTTTTTTGAAATGATTGTGCGAATGGATGTCAGGTTCGTGTTCGAAGTCCGGTTCGAGATTGCATTCGCGGAGATATTGGCCCGTCGAATCAAGTTGTGTGTTCATTGCAAAGCGGACGTAGTGGGCAAACGAAGATTCGAAGAATCAGGTTGTGCACCATTTCCATCGGCTTTTGGATCCCCCAGTCCCATCACGAAATGTTGTTTAGAGGTTTCGCCACCCCTGTTCAGTTCACTGTCGACTTTTCTGAATCATATTGCAGAGTTCCGGTAAAAAGTAGACGTCTGGGTGGCGGGTGATATAGCAATTCGTGGCGGTCGGTGGTTTTCGACGATTTCGAGCTTGGCCGCACAATTTGGACCGCACAGTTGGATCGCACACAATATCTCCGGTGGGAACTTCGAGGGACTTCGGAACAGAATATGACATTATCCTGAAAGGGTTTCCTTACCATTTTGACTGACTTGGCCGGATAGCTGGGTGGTGGTCGTTGGATTGTCGCTTGTCGGAGGAGAGCAAGATCGATTGTTGGGTTGTGGGATTGTGCTCGCTTAGGCCCTATCGGGTGGGCGCTAGCCGCTTTAGGCAAATCGCCAAGTGTGGATGAGTCATCAGGCCCTTGTTGCCTGAGGCATACTTGACATCATTTTTCAATGTTTTCGATGGACTCCGTTTATTAGAGCTGTTTCTATGTCTATCTGTATGTGTCTCTATGAGAACCCTTTTCCAAGTGCCACACTGTCTCCCTTTCCAAACCATGTCCGGCCTTTCATCAATTCCAACCCCTTCTCATGTCCAATGACCCAGTCTCCCTTGACCGCACCGTCACTTGAGTCGAGCCTCTCATTGATATCGTCGATCTTAGAAACGAGGTTTGCAGCGTAATTTTCATTTACCCTGGAGTCCGTTTTGGAGCCATCAGGCTGAACAAAACGAGCAATAGTGACGTGTGCAGATGGAAGTGTGTATCGAGCTGAAATTGGACAGCCAGAACGAGTCACGATGTCGTAGAGATCACGCCGCAGGTGGTGATATGTGAATGTATCATCTTTCCCACCATACGTACTACTTGTTCCATCGGCAGCAGCTGGTAAAAAGCTCAAGGCAACAGCAGAAGTGTCAATGCTAACTATTGGCTTGACTAGCCGCGCCCTGTGGGTAAGGGTGTAGTTTATCAGCTCTTGGAGAGACCCACTCTGTTCAAGAGAAGAGCAGATCTCATTGACCTCAGGGCCTGTCAGTTCCGATCTGATTTCGAGTGTGGTCATGTGCAGGTAGTCTGGTGGGACGAGCCAGAGGCCTGACAGTAGTCAAGTTAGTATGTTGCTTGTGCGGGGTTCTATATGACTATTACCTGGTCCAGCTAAGGGAGCAAGCTCCTGCTGGATATTGTAGATTAAGTCTCGAATATGCTGAGGCGGTCGTGCCCAGAAAGCAATGTTGTGTCTTGGGTCGACAAAGCCTGTCGATGCTTTCTCTGCTTCGAGGACCTGGCGTAAGATTTCGTCGTCTTTCCAGTCACAGAAATCAGCTTGCAGGAGCTGGTTTCGGAAGACTCGATTTCTGTTTGATCTATGAATGGTATAGGCAATTTGCAATTGGTGCTGATTGGTTGGTCAGTGCTTCTTTGTTGGAAGAGACTCGCCCTTACTGCATCGTTATTGCGGTGATCGATTAATCCCTGGAATGGATTCGGAGGTGCCACTGGCACTGATCCAATGGTCATCTTGACAATGTTTTGATTGAGTTCAAGTAGATTTGAGTGGTGAATTGTTTCAGCGGGGTAGTCGGGGTAGAAAAGTCAGACCGCAGGCGAAAGCCGAGCGGTCGAAGTATACAGAACAGCAGGTCAATATATTCCTCTTTGTCTTTCAGATTAATGCAGAACAAAAGACACAAAAGTTCCTTGTCTTTTATTTTCATCGTCAGGTTTCATTTTCTATTTTGATATTTCAAATTTAATGTCAACTTAGTAGTCCCATTTGAGTGTATGGATATATATTTTGCTAGAATCCGGGGAAACCTTTGCTCACATATGAATTTCAGCAATATCACCACTAAAAACCAGAATTTTACTCATAGCAGCCATGGCTTGACATGGGCGCATAAGCTTGCTATGATAATCACATCTAATTATTAATTTGCACGCGAACAAAAGAGTGAGGCTCCGACACAATCAGGCCACAAGGCCACCAGCCCCACCAACCCCCGCCGACTCACATCTTCTCTGCCAATTCACCAGCTCGTCCATATCTCCAACTAAACCCAATCTTCGCCGTTTTACGTTTCTACCTCAAAGGACACAGCCACACAGTCTTCCAAAATGTTGATCAAGTACGTGACCTAGCTCCGGAACCGCCGTACCCCCCGATGCGTCATCGCATGACCCCAACAGAGAGATCATCGCCACGACCACCGCAACGCACCGCGCTAACATTTCTCGTCCACAGAGTCCGCACACTCACAGGCAAGGAGATTGACCTGGACATCGAGCCCGACTACAAGGTACGCTGCCTCCCTACTTGAACGTGTTTCGGCTTCCCCCGCACGGGACTCGTCCCTTCCTCCGACCCCGGCAAAGCTATAAAGAAAGACCTGAACATGCACCTGCCATTTCGCTTTGACTGACACGATTGGTTCTATTTAGGTCTCTCGGATAAAGGAGCGTGTCGAGGAGCGCGAGGGAATCCCCCCTGTCCAGCAACGACTTATCTTTGGCGGAAAGCAAATGTAAGACACATACCCGGAGAGTGAAGCATGTCTCTGAGCTTCCTTTTTGGCATTCTTCCAAGGAAAATGTTGCTGACTATTTTGGATGACTAGGGCGGATGACAAGACGGCTGCAGAATACAACCTCGAGGGCGGCGCCACGCTCCATCTCGTGCTTGCCCTCCGTGGAGGATCTCTTTGAACCATCCTGCTTTTTTTAGATACCATACTTTGTTACAGCAATGAGAATATGTTGATTAATATTTGTGCTGTACATTTGGAGGCCTGACTGGGTCCTTTCTTGATATTATCGGCAAATGGGATGGTCCAGTTTGCCCTTGACTGGCGATAGGCTGCATATTTGGCGCTCCGGAGGTTTGATTGATTAATTAATTATAATCACTGGATTTCGACAGACTTTTGATGTCTAACATCTACAAAGCTTTAGCCGGCTAGAGGACACCAAAAGGGTATCAAACAGATGAGATTTGAGCCACACATCAGACATGTTATGAAACAGACTGTATGATGTTCGGGCTTGTTATAAGCAAGAAAAGGCAAGAAAAAGAATAATCTGCTGTTATTGAGCTCATTGCTCAAGTCATTTTTTCAAAATTAACTTATAGTAGAATGAAGGTAAAGTGAAGTGAGAGTCAAGTAAGACGACCCAATCGTCGATGCAATATTTCTGAAGTCAGATCGCCCGACCTCGATAATGGAGAAATCCAGACTCCCACGCTCCCATAAAGGAATGTCCCCCAGCGCCATAAAAAATGCAGATAAATATACAAAAAGGCACGCCTGCGCACCGGAATATAACGCCTCCACACGGAAAGGACAAAAGATGTAAGAAAAAAGCAAACAATATATGAGAACCAAAATCATTACATCAAGACACTCGCTTTCGCTTAGCTGGCATAAATATACTTGGCTCCTGACGTCGACGCATGACGGCGGGACGAGGAGCAGGAGGCCCGGATGACGACGGGACGGAGGACGAGGAGGAAGAGTCGTGAGAAGGGGCAGGTGCCTTGCTGGCAGACAGAGGAGGAGAGGCAGGACGCTTGAGGTCGGCTCTCACCAAGGCCTTCTTGGGAGTTGACGGCGGAGGTGGCTTGCCCGAAGTCAAGGCCCGGAGTCGGTCCTCTCTGACTCCTCGGACTGGCGGCAAGGGGTGGTTGTTGGATGGAGCGGGGGGTTGCCGGGACCCGATCATGGCCGGGTTACCATTCATCCTCGATGCTGGCGCAGGTTCGGGGCGGCGATGATCTTCGATTAGGGATTGCGGGGCATATGTAACCTGTGAAGCCCGGTTGTTGAGTTTATTGCTGGGGACGGACAGCGCGTTGTTGCGCCTTTGTGGTGCAAATATGCTCCTTTTCTTGGAGACCCCGTCTCTGGAAGGGTTTGGGGCGTTGAAGACCCATCCTGCTGGGTCGTGGACGGGTTTGATGCCGCCCATTTTGCGATCCCAGGATGCATAGCGTTGTTTTGTACTCGGTCGTGCTCCGGCCATGCGTAGGCTTTTGCCTTGGGGGAGGATCTTGGGGGTGAGACGGGCGCGCTGGTTGGTGATTCCGTCGAGGGCCATCTTCATCTTTTCGGCGTCGGCTTCGAGAGATCGCTCAACTTGTTCGCCGAGATCACAGTACACTTGATACCAGTCGTTGGATTCCTCCGGTAATTCGTATTGGTCCCAGCTGGGGATATCGCGCTTTATAAATTCGATCCATAATTCTTTGTCGTGTTCTGCGAACTGGGGGGATGCGAGTTCGAGGGCATGCTAAGAGACAAAGAAGGCGTTAGCAAACATTGCGCGCCAGAACAGGGGTTATGACGTACCAATTTTTGGGGGTTGTCGACTTTGAGGAGGATAGGACGTGCAAGGACATAAGGAAGACTGCCCAAATTATCAAGAACTGTATAGTGGAGAAATGAACAGCGTCAGCAAATAATTTCTTTGTGTTAAGCGTTTGCTCAAAATGCGACCAATGTGACTCAAAGCTTAGCAACGTTCAAGCAAAGACAGTCACATCGTCAGGTCTGGGATCGGGCCAGGTGCACCCAATATGCGAAGAGTATTCTCTTTCCGGTCGCTTTAGACAACATACCTTTAACATGACGAATTGCCATAGCCGTAGCTAGGCGCAAGAGAGATCGGGCTGGCATTGCTTATAACGGAAGAGGACTCGACCGAAATGAGCGGTGCAGCAAGGGCTGCATAGAAAATGTCGTAGCCAAATACTAAATGAGACAAAAATGGAACAAAAGAAGTATATCAAGAGGATATGTGAAGATTCGAAGATGAGAAAGTGAGGATGACCCGCAGTCTTTATAGCGGATGATCTCTCGGTGGCCGCTTATTGGCCACCTGGTCTTCCTTGTATCGATTCTCTTGTTTCTACCGTAGTGTATTTGGTAGGGTGGTCGTTTTGATATTCGGTACAACAGATACCTCCCTGTCTAATCTAAAGCTTACTACATCAGTTGGTTACAGGATGAAATCCCCCGATCGACTCATCTGTAGCTATTTTGGTGATCTCATCTAGCTTGGTTGGTCGGAAACCACAACCAAAACCCCCAAGCTGACCACTCACAGGCCTGCATAATGATTACTGTACAGTAGTATGCTTCATTCTCGTCCAATCAGTCATACAGTTTAGCTATCACGTGCCCCAGACAAACACCACAAACATTACCCCCATAACATCATCGAGGGGCATATCAAAGAGCTGGATCTCCAATTCGATTCAATTCAAATATCAAAAATGGCCCCTCGCTCACAGCTAGAAATTGTCACATCCTCCGTGATCCGCCTGGTCAAGGAGGAGGCCTCCTACCACAAGGAGCTCCAGCAGCAGACCGAGCGCATCCAGAAGCTCGAGGCCGAGACTGGTGGCGATGATGAGAACCGCGAGTACACCCTCAAGCAGGAGGTATGTATCATTTAGAAGGATGTCTTACAATTGGATGGCGTACTCTGTGTTGGTCTGTTCATCGATACTAATTTTGATCCAGCATGCCGCACTCGAGGAGACCAGGAAGGTCTTGCCCAGCTTGAAGAAGCAGATTGTCCAGACTGTCTCCAACTTGCAAGCTTTAATCGTGAGTACCAGACGGATTATTACCCAATTGGCAATATTTAACCGCTATATAGACCGAAGAAGGCAAGAAGGGCCTCGACAGCAACGTGGCGCACATCACCGCGGCCAAAGAAGCCATTGCGCAAGCTAAGGTTGCCGAGCGAGAGATCTCTTAATGGAAACGCCTACACGAATTTCTACAAAATACCCAGATGAAAGCTTCAAAATATCAATGAATGTAAATTAAGACCATGCCCAACGCCCCGGTCCAAACTCCTTGCTAGTAATGTATGTGCAGAGCAAACTGCACTAAGTGGTATCCATCTTCTCATTGTACATGCCATCAGGGAGTTCCTCTCCCTCCTCAAGTTCCGATAATTCGCCCTCAGAGTCCGCAGAGACCTCGCCTTCATCGATCATATTGGTATCGTCTGCGCTATCACCCTGTGCACTGATGACCTGGCGCAGAGGCGAAGCCGCGCCCGTATTACCAGACAATCTTTCAGCCTGCAGCGCAGATAGCCGGCCACCTTCATCCTGGCTATTTCCCGACGGAGTCAAGGCATCGCTGTCCGCACCGGGGGTATTCACATTGCTGGCTTTTCCCTTAGACGCAAGATCGCCCTCGTCATTATCTTCACCATCCTGCATACCCTCCAGACGCTCGACCTCCTCCTTCTCATAGCGAATTAGACGACGGAGCTGCATGCCCTCTTCGACAATACGACCGAACTGCTCGCGCCGTTCAGCCCATGTCTTGGCGTAGTCCTTGCTCTCCTTCTCCAGATCTGCAATTTCCGTCCGCAACTTGTGAAGGTTCGACTGCTGGTCCTCGCGCGGCTTGAGCAGGCGGTTACTGGTAATCTTATCGGCCAGTCCATCGTAGGTCTTCCGCAAAGAGAGGAGTCGCTGTGCCTCCTCAAGCTGAGTCCGAAGGTCGGCGGTGCTATCCCGAACAGATTGCATTGTCGATAGGATCTGGACTCGTTCGGTGGCGTAGCGCTCACGTTCTTGTTCGTTGCTAGTTAAGAGGAATTGGACGCGCGCGATGCTGCCCTCGAAGGCGGCGAAGTCGAGAGAGACATCTTCGCGGAAGTGGCGCCATTCATTGAGCTTTTTCTGTTTTTCTGTTTCGATGGTCGCGTTGGCGTCGGCGTTGGCGTCTTCGGGCGGAGGAGTGAGGGGGAGGGAGGCTTGCGTTACGATCAGGGATTCGGGATTCAGCAGGCGCTTGGAGATACGCTTGAATGGCTTTTCTTCAACATTCAAGAGGCGCGACTTGTGAAGGGCATCTACGATCGGGAATGTTAATCTCGAGTTGGGAGACCGAGTTGGGAGGAGACTGACCTTCTTCTGGCTGGCCCAAAAGGCCGTAGGAAGCCATTCTGGAGATGTAATTGTAGATTGTGATTCCACAAAGCGCAGAATCAAAGACTGAAGGCAAAAAAACCCCAGTCGTTCTGCGCAGCTTCAAGCGTCGATCGCGGAAAAAGATGAGAAAAGCAAATGGCGAGCGGTCTAGCACTTTTGACTCCGCCTTTTATTAATCTGGGGGTTACGGTTTCCAACAATCAACTTTCAGTCCCCCAAGCAATTGTTTTTTGGTTTGACAAATTCGCTCTTTTAGTCTTGTCTATGGGCCTTCAAGGGCTAGCTAATGCTCAGAGCGCGAATACGCAGATTGATCGGGTGCTTGCTTAGGGTCACGCCAGTCTCCGCATTTCGACTTCCACCTTGCTGAGCTCGACCAAAGCTATATCCAGCGCGTGACCTAATGGGGCTTGTCGCTCAGTCTGCGACTGCGGTACTAGTTGCCCTTTTTGCGCCTTCTGTACTTGCTGCTGCCTCACTATGACTGATATGCACTCGGGGCTCCATGTGGGCCAGCGATTCTCCTCGCTGGAGGACTTTAAAACAACGATACGGAGCATATCGGTCAGACAGCACTGGGAGCTCCGTGTAGCTCGGAGCAACAAGAAGAGCGTGGTCATTGGTTGTCGATCCTCTGCCAATTGCTTTTTCCGGGTGGTTTGCCGTTCAAACAAGAACGCGACCTATATCACCAGTCTCCAGGATAGCCATAGTTGCCCTCGCGGTGCAGAGTCTCCTTCTGCCACACCTGCCCGCTCGGAAGCATCACACGTGCGATTCCTGCTGAGTGAGATCCCTAAGCTGTTCGATATGAAATCGAAGATCAAGGCTCAAGATGTTGTGGATGCCGTGAAACGCTACCATGGATATGAGATCTCGATGCGACAGGCACAGCGAGCACTTACCAAGCTCCAGCCACGACACTCCGATAGTCAGGGTGAACAGCCCCTTGATCTTGACATGAGTGCTGGAGAACAGCAGTCGCCAGAGCAATCTCCGTCGGAGTCTCAAGGAGAAGTGGCACAGGTCTTCAGGGAGATGTCTGAGAATCGGTGGCTACCAGATAATCTCCCTTCACTGATTGACGATGAAAATATTCAATCGAGTGAAGGACCAAGTAACATTTTACCCGGACCACCTCCTGGCCAACAATCCTTGCCACCTCCACCTCAAGTACAGCACCCTCACATGCCCAATCCGTCATTACTCCGCCCAAATCCACACCCAATGGATCTATCACAATCGGGAGCCGACTATGAAACCACTGGCCCCTTGCCAGTAGCAGTAGCGACACAACCGAAAGACCAGCCCTACACTCAGCGAAGTGACCACTCAGAGATACCCCAGATGATTCTTACGAACTTCAAGATTGAGTTCACCTGCACGACCTGCGGGTCCCTGAATCAAAGCTTCTTCCCGAACCAGGGCAATGTTACCGGTGCCAACTACATGCCTCACCACGCTGCACCAAGTCATGTCACGCGACATCCTGTACCAGCTCCCCAGAATGGAGTAGGTAATAACAATGCAGTCGCTGAAGATGCAAGATATGATGTCAATGCCGCTACCACACCAACAATCCAGAATAGTTGGGCTACTGGTGGCCTGGGAGTTCCCATTGGATCGACGCACACCTAACAAATCGTATACAGGGTAGGATGCCAAGATGAAAGGTGAAAGGTGAACGGCGAAAGGTGAAATGACGTGACTCAGACCGGGAAATACGGTTGACGAGAATTCTATCTTGCTACGTTGCAGCCTGTGTAGATAGGGCCAGCTGACTTATTCCTCGCTATGCAAGATCATGCACTATAATCAATGTCCCAATGTCTGATTTACTTTCTTTACAAATACGAAGAAGCGTTGAAGCGGCAATGCAATGATTGATGCCCGATTCGGAGTATGCAGTGACACCTCCATGCTTTAAGGTAGTTCTTGATGAGTCTCATGCAGGATCTTTGACCAGCTTAAATCGCTAGGTGGCTATACAATCTGATTTTACTCTATGGAGGGGAGGTAATATCTGGCATGAACCAGGACTGGATCATATC
This sequence comes from Penicillium nucicola, assembly GCF_028828085.1. Taxonomy (NCBI): domain Eukaryota; kingdom Fungi; phylum Ascomycota; class Eurotiomycetes; order Eurotiales; family Aspergillaceae; genus Penicillium; species Penicillium nucicola. Next base: position 2,550,971 of record NW_026643126.1, on the reverse strand, counting down.
AAGATAACTATCGTTACAAGCCTAACGAGTCACGTTGGAGAACCATGATTTAAAATAGACTTTCAGAAATGGATATTTCCTTGGAAACTTAATAGTTACCGAAGCCATATGCCACTAAGCCTTGCTACAGTAACTGAAACCCCTCGATCACAAGCGACTTATTCCTCGTGAAATTGTACGATTTGATATAATAGCCGATGCACCCCCGCCTAACCCGAGCTGCATCTTTGCTACAGTGCAGATCGCTAATTTAATATGATGCCTCATTTCTCTCTCGCTAGACTGAACAAAACACAAGATACACACAAGTCCTGATTCATCTATTTTTGCTTGTATCTAGCTCAAAGTCCTCATCAGAACTTAATCTACCACATGTTATAAACATGCATACTGACCCCCTCGACAATCGGGGCCCGAGAATCCCAAGTACCTCAAAATTAGAAAATATGCACTCGGAAACTCCACGAAACACCTGCAAGATTCCGCTCAAGCACAAAAAAAGCCACGTAACTCCGACGATCCCACTGCATATTTATTGCTCGTATTCTTTCCGCCTGATAGATCAGTCCGATTGGAAAAGTTCAGAGTGGTGGAATTTACTGAGAGCCAACGGATCGCTGGGAACTGGAATAACGGTCTGTTTTGGAAATATTTAAAAAAGGGCGACTATAGATAGCTAGACTGTATCATCCTTGTCAACACCGAAACTACTGCGTGAATGCAGTCGTTGCTGAATACCGTTCTTGGAGGGGATCATATAGCAGAAAATCGGGGCTGCGAGGATGGCATTGCTGGAAGTATGCAAATTGAGATGGTGCCGACTTTTTTGGGATTGTTCCAGAATTTTGCTGTGTTGAATGTCCACGGTTATCCCTCTGATTTTGACTGTTCTCTCTGTTTCAGGGCTTTCATTCCTAGTTCAAGAAGAAGGGCTATCCATAATAATTTGCCTGAGATACTAACACCAGACGCCATGGGCGAAGCTCAAAAATATGGACTCCGACTGTATTGGGAGTCGTTGGCAGTGTGTTAATTAGTACCAATGTCTCCATTTTAATAAGGAGTTGATTTTAACTTGATTGGCGGGTTTCAAGCTAGGGTTGGATTCTTGAAGGTGAATTATCTTTTCCATCTGGTTTATCTCTATCAATGAATGAATCGAGAATACTAATAGCCTTTGCCCTCTAAATCTTTGGTGAGCCTGCTTCTTATACACCGCTCGGCTGGAATATTTCAAATACAAAACTGATGAGATTCTGCTAACCCAAGACCTCTTTTAGTTTGAAAAGCGGCTCCCTGCCAGGTCCTCCTACGAGTGTGTTGGTCGTCTCATTTCCGAGTTAATTGGATCAAAAAGTCCCATGGAGACCGAAAATCAATACTATGACAGTTGGAAAAGTGAACTACACGGGTCCCTGAAAGTAAATTGTGAGAAAGTCGATATCAAGCATGGCTTGCTAGTGCAATCTGGTATGTACCGGGGTGACTTTTTGGGTAAGATGAGATGGTACCAGGTGAAATCAGATAGGAACCTAGATCAATATGAAGGATCTATGCAGTATATCTTCTATTAAAACAATCTCAGCCCGGATAAATTACTGATACTTGTTTATGTAGTATGACAGAGGCTCTAGATATCGGACCCTCCGACGATCAACACTACAATATCCCAATCCGGTATCTCAGACCGGCAATGAGTCAGCCATCGGAGGTCCGATCGGCAGTCCGAGTGGCGGATCCACCTGCTAACTTGTTGCACCAACCGCAAAGGAAAGATAGAGCGGAATTGAGCCGACAAATCTCTAAATCCATGCTCTTCGGTGTAATCTTGGGTCAAAAAGCAAGCCGAAAACATGGCTTTTTACCGTGTCGGACCTGCATCCGACGCAACACCCACACAACGGCGCTCAACCTCCAATCGATAGCCAGCACTCAGTCGCCGATGGAGCGAAAGAGACTAATTCCTGCTTTCATGGAAAAAACTTTTATTATCGATCCAATGACTCTTATACGACACTCTGTCACCGTGGGGCTTTGTCAAACAACATTCGGCATATACGTATGCACTACAGCCCACCCAACCCATTGCAACTTTGATTCACATCTCTTTACAAAAGATTCGTCTGCGCCGGGTCTGAAGTTAATGGGTCTCAGACAAGCTTCTCGAACATCTTCCAGAAATCCACAGTGGGCCAGCTTGGCGCTGTCATCCTTCCAGCTATGAATCGACAACGAGAGGCCGAAAAGGCCTTACACGATCAAACCAATATTCTACCATTTGGGCAGCTAATGGTGGTCTTCACAGGCCTGGCAATCTCATTACTTATTTGCATGGTGGACCAGAATGGTATCAGTGTGACATTACCGACGATTTCGCGCGAATTGAATGCCGAAAATACTATCTCATGGGCTGGAACTTCGTCCCTGATTGCAAATACTATGTTTACTGTGCTTTACGGCCGACTGTCAGATATCTTCGGTCGAAAGATTGTATACATCTCCGCGCTGGTGTTACTTTGTATCGCAGATCTACTCTGTGGTCTGTCTGTGAACCCAGCCATGTTCTACGTCTTCCGAGGCTTGGCTGGTGTAGCCGGCGGTGGTGTCACCTCTTTGACGATGATTATAGTATCCGATATTGTTACGTTAGAGAAGAGAGGCAAGTACCAGGGAATTCTGGGTGCGTCTCTAGGTCTTGGAAATATCATCGGACCTTTCCTAGCCGCTGCATTCATTATGCGTTCAACATGGCGTGGCTTTTTCTGGCTGATCTCTCCATTGGCTGCTTGCTCTGCCGTTGTGGGATATTTCCTCATCCCGAACAATGCGCATAAAGATAGCTTCCGGAAGAACATTGCCCGTATCGATTGGTTCGGCATTCTGGCATCTTCAATTGGAATCATCTTTGTGTTGATTCCTATTTCAGGAGGTGGATCATATTTCCCATGGGACTCACCGATGGTCATCAGTATGCTGGTGATTGGAGGTTGTGCATTTATCGCGTTTCTGTTCATTGAATGGAAAGTGGCCACACTGCCGATGCTGCCAAGTATGTTTGCCTTCTAAGCTCAACGTGAACATCGCTAACATGATATTAGTTGTTTTTTTCAAGAATAAAGTCGTCTCTGCAATCTTCCTGCAGAGCTTTTTGTTTGGTGCAGTATACCAAGCAAACCTCTATTACCTCCCACTGTACTACCAGAACGCCCGTGGCTGGTCGCCCATTGTCTCCGCTGCCCTGACATGTCCAATGGTTGCAGCGCAGTCCATCTTCTCCATTACATCAGGCCAATACATCTCACGTATGAAACGCTATGGAGAGATCATCTGGATAGGATTTGGCTTGTGGACTCTGTAAGTTGATAAATCCCAGCATTGTGTCATCCGCATACTCATTGTTAAATTTGATAGGGGCTCCGGTCTAATGCTCCTATTTGGCGATCAGACCCATCCTGCTGTGATTGCAGTCATCGTGGCAATCATGGGTAGTGGAATCGGTTTCACCTTCCAACCCACTCTCGTCGCTCTGCAGGCTCACTGCACAAAGTCTCAAAGAGCAGTTGTAATCGCGAATCGCAACTTCTTCCGTTGTCTGGGAGGTGCTTGTGGTCTCGCCGTATCCGCTGCTCTTCTTCAAGCGACTCTTCGGTCTAACTTACCCGCAAAGTTTTCATACCTGGCCGAATCTTCATATTCGCTTCCTTCAAAATCGGAACTCAGTGCCGTTGAATGGGCTCAAATCTTGCTGGCTTATAGCAAGGCATCTCATTCAGTCTTTATTCTACAGGTCCCGTTGATTGGCATCTGTTTCCTGGCATGTTTCTTCATCCGTGATAGAGGCCTGGAACGGCCCAAGGAGCCAGAAGAGATCGAGGAAGAAAAGAGACAAGCACAAGCGGAGAGGGATGCTGAGGCTGCTATTCCTGAGCAGCCCTTGGAAGAGGAGGCTCATCATCAAACACCCGAGCATATTGAAAAGCGTCCATCTATCTCAACACTTGCCGAATCATCGATGCCACCTTCCCGCGCAGAGCCAAACCTCGAAGAAGTCGAAGAGAGACAAAAGCACTGAGGCACAAGGGGAGCAACAACACAAAAAGTAACAATTTCGATATTGTTTCTGATTTTTGCATTTTTCATTTTGCATACCTGGAGTATCATACCAAAATACCTTTTATTAATTAGACATGCATTACAATATTCATTAAAGTATTTTAGCTTGAATTCGAAAGTTGTGCAGAGCACATTAATGTCATAGGTTGTAAGAAATGCTCTCATCTCGTATGGGTTCCTTTTTCTTCGGAGGCTTCTCCATTAATTTACATCTGCGGTTGAAATAGGACTGCCCAGAACTGATGGAACTGATCGTGCAGATCGGGCTAGAAAAGGTCAGCCATGTTGAGAGTCCAGAACATCTGATACATACCAAGACTTCAAGTATTTTGTCATAGTATTTCATAGTTATATTGTCTCCGACAAGACCCTCTCTAAGTCCATCAACAATCTTTTTCGCGGTTTCTTTTGCCGGAGCTGGGCCTCCAAATTCGCCAAAATGGAGACCAAAAGCCCTTTTAGTATCAAGAAGTCTTAAACGCAGTACCAAGCTTAGTAAATCCGAGAATTCCTCCCATGAAACTTGTGACTGGGTCTTTGTAGACTCCCCGAGTAGCCTCCGCGCAACAGGGTCGAGCTGATCTGCCCAGGGACCGCAGTGCATTCGAAAAGGCGCAGTCGTTTTCAGAACGTCCATTGTTTCATCGATGATTGGATTGAATCCTGCCTCGATTTGACAGTCTTTCTCATCGATACTTTCTATATGGCCAACACTCCTTAGCATGCGTTGGAGGTTTGTTCGTGGAATATAGCCATCATCAGATCGCCAGTGCCAACCTCCATCATCCACCATGCCTACCATATCACAGCCTTGAACGCCAAGTAGTATTACGGCACGCTTAAACGCGTCGTAATCAACTGTGCTATTGGTAATATCCGGCGGGAAAGGATAGAATGCATAGAAGCGGAAGCATCTCCACAAGAGCAGGAGCGAGGTATCTGAAGTGATAAGGCCACGGTGTGAACTATCTATATATTTTCGAAGACTTTGTTCATCCCAGTCTAAATTCATGGTTAGCTGCACGTAAATTCATACGTACCAGGCGGTCAATAGTCCCGGCTTACATTTTTTATCAGGGCCGTACGCATGCGTGTCAAATGCAGAGGTCAGATACCAAACATAGCTCGACCTTGAGTTCAACGTCTCCTGAAAATCTTTTACAACAGATTCTATTCCATGTTTCTCTAGTTAGCTCAGGGGTTCGTGCCTCATATGCCGAGAGATTGGTTGCGGCTGACCTTGAGTAGCTTCATTCAGATATTTTTTCACGCTTCGTTCGTGAGGTCCTTGGACAAGATTCCATAGGACTTTATCCAGCAAGTCAAATGGTGCTGCCCACATTGTGTATCTTTTGGGAATGCAGTATAAAGCAGTGATCGTTATGCCCTCGCAGAGGATTATTGTTGAAGCCTAGGGATGTTGCCACGTTGAATATTACCTCGCGTGCTCTCGGAAATCGTCCCAATAACGTCAAGTTAAAATTTATCTAGAGAACCCTTTAGAGTTGAAAGGGAATCAGAAGTTCACCTAATCGTCTGGCTGAACTTGTGATGAGGTTTGCTTGGGTCACAGTAGGATCTTTTGGAAACTGACTCGAAAGAGGAGCCACAGGCAGATATCTGTGGCGGTTTGAAAAGAAGTCACTTGAGATTAGTCCGCTAAACAACAAATAGAAAAAATAAAATGAAACTCGAGTGAAGGTAAGGTAAAAAAACATAACAGTCGCAATGCCGCTGAACCCTGGATTCTCTTGGCGTTCCGATCTAACCGCATCTTCTCTAATGCAACCTCACTTCACGCGATAATAGGCGCCCACTGCGAAGAGCCTTGAACTTCAAACCTCTGTACTTCAGAGAATGCAGAATGTATGCGCCTGGGCATAGCCCTGGGTCTTCACGGCAGACCAGCCCTGCGTCACGAGATCATAATCCGCGGAAGCGTGGCCGGACCGCTTGCACTCGATGCAAGACGCGGAAGCAAAGAGTGAGTTTGAGGTTGTTTTTTCTTTCGTCAGTAATAAAGTGTCTTACACTGAACCAGTGCGACAATGAATATCCGACCTGCTCGAACTGTTTGAAAGCGGGGGTCGTGTGCGACAAGTCCAGCGTGCGAGAGGATACTGACCGCCAAAATGAGTAAGTCTCCGATGCATTAAATAGCTGAAGATCGGGCGCTAATAGTGTAGTTACACTCGCGTGCTGGAAGAACGTGTGGCATTCCTGGAGCGCAAACTGAATCAGTCCGAGCAAGCAGTTCCTGATCCAAATACTGGGGTTGCGACTGCTGCGCCCACGCTGCTCTCCCCGCAAGGGAGCCATGCAACGCCACAGACAGCTACTTCGGGTCTGGACAATAACCCCGTCGGGGAAATTGTTGGCCTGCTTGCCCTGAGCTCCTCTGAAGCTCCAGCCTACGTAGGAGCCAGCTCTGGGTTTTCTCTTGCTAATAACTTGGGGGAGATGGTCCAGACAAGTGTCTGGAACCAATTTATCACAAGAATGCAACCAAATCAGACAAACACAAACACGAACGGCAACAAATCTCAGAACCCAACAACTAGAGTACATGGGCCATCCGAGCAGCCATCCACTCCTCGGATTCGAGATCAGCTCGTGCCAGCAAATGTCGAGCCACCTACTAATGAATTGGGGGCACGAATCCTGGACACATATTTCACCCGACTACATTCAAGGTACCCATTCATCAACCAGAAGCAAGTCTGGCAAATTCACGAAGATCGATGGCGACTGGCTAAGACCAAACGTGAAGATCTTACTCAGTCTGATCGATTCGCTATCTTCAAACTCAACATGATATATGCAATCGGAGCAACAATGCTTCAATTGAGTGAAAAATACGCATATACAGCACCCGAAGTGAGTACTATTTGCAAGAAAAGATGACCAAACGCTAAAACTGTCCTTAGCGGTATTATAGTACTGCCCTGCAGCATGTTCACTCAATGTGTGAAGCGAGATCCATTGAAAACATCGAAGCGATGGTTCTACTTGTCGTGTATCACCTCCGAACTGCATCTAGTCATGGACTGTGGTATATGATCGGACTTGCAATGCGCACTGCCATTGACCTTGGTCTCCACCGAAAGGCAAATGAGATCAACATGGACCCCTTCACAACACAAATGCGCCGAAGGCTATTCTGGACGGTTTATTACCTCGAAAGAGTAGTTTCAATGTCTCTAGGCCGGCCATTCAGCATCACCGACCGTCACATTGACCTTGATTTACCACTGGACGTGGATGATGACGTTGAAGATCCAACAATACTAGCAGCACCGCAAGATCCGAATAAAACCACTTCCATGACGTTTGCAATTTATCTCTTCAAAGTCCGTCGCATTGATTCGCGCATTCAACACAAAATTTATCGCGCTGACAAGCCTCTATCTTCCCTCCGACCGAAAATGGACCCCTTATATCTCGAACTCGAAGAATGGAAAGAATCAGCCCTACTGCGATTCAGCGGTCCAGACTTGGATTACCCAATGCTTCACTATAACAGAGCCGTACGGCTACTGATCCAGCCCTTCCTCCCTCTCCTCCCAATAACCGACCCGTACTATCACATCTGCCTCCGCGCCGCAGGAAATATCTGCCAATCTCACAAACGCCTCCACCAAACCCTGGAATACGGCCACTCCTTCCTCGCCGTGCAAACCGTCTTCATGGCAGGGATTACCCTTCTCTATGCTCTATGGACACACACAGACCAGGTCTGGTCCGTCCGCATGAGCAACGACATCCGCGCCTGCTCAACCGTTCTTTTCGTCATGGGCGAGCGTGCAGCATGGGTGAAGAAATATCGCGATGCGTTCGAACTTCTTGTCAACGCCGCCATGGAAAAGCTGCAGGGCAACGAGACTGCTCGTAATGCCGGGATGGCTGAGTTGATGACTGCGCAGCATGGAATCAACTGGAATACTACTCTCCCTGGTATGCCTAGCAGTGATAAGTTCCCGTCAGTCAATCCGACCGGGTTGGCGCCTGATCCGGGTATTACGACGCAGGTCAGCGCAGATGATGATTCGGAGCATGCTGTTAGGATGGCGTTGCAGTTGGCGCCGTGGATTGATCAGGATGAAAGTGATCCGTTGTGGATGCCTGACTTTGAGACGTTGGAGAATCTGTCTGGGACTTTTTGGAGTAACCCTGATACTAGGCTTTTTGATGCTCTGTGAACCTAATAGTAAATCTAATGAGACCCAATGGAACATGAATCACTTTATTTGGAAGTCAGAATTTATGTTCCACTTATTTTATTGATTTCCACTGAACATGAACAGGTCCAAACCTCCGATGATATGTGGCGCTTTGATATTTGCCGAGGAAATCCAAGGTCCATGGGTTGGAACATGAAGCCATCCCCGTTTACTAAGCAGCACGGAACTCCGAGCTCAGCGCCGCCGAGGGTCTTTGATATCTTTTTAAGAATGCCAATTTCGAATCAGGGATGCAAAACTTGATTATAGGTAATAAGCCCACCAGGTAACCGGAACCCCGATACAGTCGATTGTTCCCTAGAATCACGAGCCTCAGAAACCTATGGGTACCTGAATCAATCGCTTATTCAGGCAAATTCTCAATCGTCCATGTAATTGCTTGAAGCTATACCGACTGGTAACTAGAACTGCCTTGAAGCAAAGCCATTGATTACTACTTCTTTGATTCCAACAAGACAGAGGACAAAGAAACCACTACCACCACCTAGAAAGTCTGTTCACACTCAGATACACACCCTTGAAACAGGGACAACATCATCTAACCCTTCAGGCTGTCAGCCCACCTATCCAAGTCCATCTGGAAGATAGAAACATCACCCCGCGGAACACCCATCATAGTGGTCAGACGGTATGAAATTTTCCACTTGACACTGTCTCCCTCAACGACTCTCACAAGCTTGTCAAAGTACCGGGCTTCCGCGAGGAATGACTTGTCACCTAAAAAATGACCAGCCGCACAGTAAGTGGTAGCCTCTGCAGTACCATCTCCCGTGAGGTGTATAGCTTGGGTCGTCAAACCATGGAAGGTGCTCAGATGTCCAATTGCGTTCTGAATGCCCTCGGCCACAGCATCGACTCCCTTCATCAGGCCGAGTGAGCCCGTATAGTCGGCCACACAATCATCAGTGAAGAATTTTCCCAGGTCCTGAAATTGCTTCATATCGAATGTGATGGCGACACCGGCAATTGCGTTCCTGATGAGCTCGTGGTCGGATGTGGCTGCTGCCATTATGTTGATGATTCTCTTGAAGGAGGAGAGGTAAAGTGAAAGATTATTGAAAGGATAGCGAACTTTCTGAGACAATGAAGAAATCGAACTTGCAATATGATCAAAGGTGATGAGAAGTTCGAATCGAAGATGCAAATTGCCCGCTTTATATACTAAAACTAGCTGCTCAAGCCATCATATAAATCGTTTCATCTGACAAATTCTCATTAGAGACAGTTCAGCAATTACAAATCTCCAGTTGAGCTTACCGAGCCAATTTCCAGTGTAGGCAAATGAGATATTATCTCACCAGCTGCAACTGGAACTCCGAGTTCCGAATAGCTCTTCCGGCATAGTGAAGATGAGACGTTTACTTCCACTGATACATTGTATCATATTATCAAAGAATTGGCGACAGAGTCAGACACTTGAATCACATATAAACTTTTCTTTATCCTTCTGGCAACCCCTTTCTTCTCAATCAAAGAGCCTACAGCCCCCATCAAAATGACCTCGCCGTTTTACAACTACACGATCACTACTTTCATCCGAGGCCTCAATACTCTTCATTTCATTCTCAAAAAGGGCGAGGAGCATGCAAAGCAGAACAACATTCCCCTCGACGAACTTCTCAATGCCAGCCTCGCCGAAGATATGAAACCGCTATCCTTCCAAATAGTGTCTGCTACAAACAACGTCGGCAAGGCCCTCGGCCGTGCAGCCTTCATAGACCCTCCACCTCAATACCCACCGGACGAGATCTATGAGCAGCTTTTCAGCCGCATTGAGAGATATCTCGTTGAGCTGAATGACGTTGATCCGAGAAATATTGCTATCAGGGAGGGGCAAACTTTCACTGCGCCGATTGGTAGGAATTCTTTCCAATATACGCTAGAGGATTATTCGGTGAGGTTTTCTATCCCGAATTTCTATTTTCATCTTGTGACTGCGTATGGCATTTTGAGGCTTAAAGGGGTCGAGATAGGGAAGCTGGATTATCTAGCTGAGTTTACAAATGTTTGATTGGATTCTAGATGGGGTTTGTGAGAATTGAGAACGTGGAATAGTTGAGAAGCTTTACTTGAATTGAATGATATATTAAAATTGTGAAATTTATTTGAAATTTATGTGCTGCTCTTGAGTTGCGATTTTGAGGAAAGGTCGGCATATTGAATTTTTAACTAGATGTTCCGTGAAACTACACAGCCAAGAACACATGAGTCGCCTTTTAGCGATTTCCTTCTAACGAGATCCCAGTTGGAGATCATTGATCTCAGTACTTGGTATGGCACGAAGAAAGTCCTTTCCAAAAACCACCACCGGCGTTTGAAACCCCATTTTGGTCTCGTTTTCCAACACACGCCTTGCGGCTTCTACTGAAGCCAAACAAGTAAAGGTATATCCATTGAGAGTATGCAAAGCTGCTCGCTTTGCGACCCCTTCTTTTGAAGTCACAATAGCCACGGCATGATACGGGGCTGCGCCCCTCTCTGCAGCCGTCGGGCCATCAGAAAGTAGTTCAATGTCGCCCTTTGAAAACGCATCACCAGAGACATGGACAAAAGCCCGGATATTAGCGATATTAGACGCCTTCCCAATAGTCAAAAGATCAGGCAGCGTCACCGGGAATGACTCCACATTTCCATTACCGTCCCCAAAATCAAAACCAGCTGTTTGGTTCATGTCTTGTTCAACCAATCTTCCGTCCACAAGCTGGAGACAGCCGGCTGTCATACTCGATGCACTGATAGCAGATCCTCGCGACATGGACCCAGCCACATGAAGGGCGATATCGATTGTCTGGGGATCGTTGACTTGGTCGATCACATGGCTAGCGAGACAACCCAGCATGGCAACGCTCCCACCACAGCCTGGCAGAAGCATGATGCCGGCTCTCTGGGCGGCATTGTCATACAATTGTGCCTGTTGGTAGGTAGCGAGCTCGGCTGAGATGTCGAGATAGTGTGTTTTGTTCCGGAGGCATGCTTCCATGAGTGGCTTGGCGGTTTGGATGAAAGGACCGGCGCAGTTGAGGATGGCATGGGTGTTTTTCAACATTGAATCGAGGATGACTTTTTCGCTCAGGTCAAATACGTAGTAAGAGACTTCCAGTCGAGATGCTAAATCCTTTAGCTTTGACTCTGTCCTGCCGGCTAGTGCGAAGTCTAAACCGGTGCTTTTGGCTTGTTCACTGGCCATGCGGCCAGTGTAGCCCGTTGCACCATATATAAGCAGAGGAACCATTGTTGACTTGAATGGATGAATGGGGAGTTTGAGGTACTGCGCAAATATTTCCTTTAGCTATACTTTAATAGTTGTTATACATTTCGTGTTCGAATGCAATCCCAGAGCCCGGAGTTCCGGGTTCAATTGGGGTTTCAGCCTCAACCAACTCCGTGAAAACCACAGTACTAAATAAAGCGCGTACAGAAAGAAGGAGATCATTTGGAGCTTAGAAAATGAAACTTTATCGGATTTTGTCCATAACACACCGAGAATTTATGATTCGTAGACATTACCAAATATACGTACAGTCTCTCGCAAGTCTCGAAGCTTACCGTCTTGATCTTTGGCCGGGATTTATGCAAACATTCGTTGAACTTGTAATTCTTGTGAGAAGTCGGAACTTGGCAGGTACGTTATTAAACTGCTAGGACTGCAGTTGGAGATTACATATATTAACTTGACTATGCTGTACAATCGGATTGCCTAATGAAAGAAGGCACCGGTATATACTTATTGAAGCATCAGCTGCGACCCTGCTGACAGCCGTGTCTCTTTTCTACCCTTGTTTCCCTGGATGTATCCGTCACATTCTAGGATCTGTAGCATAAAACACCAGTCAAACATGAGATATCGGAACACTGTAAAAATAGAAGAAATTAGCTTTGAGGCAGACCAGTCACGGGCAGGATTCACATACCTTGATTGATCCCTTGTCTGCGGAAACAGGTTTCACAATTTACTCCCGACGGAGAGTCTCCTGCTCATCGTGCCCACCAACGGGAAGGGCAGTAGGCTCAATCTCGGTCTTCTCCATGCCGCGGATCATGGGGCTTGTGCGCTCAAAGTATGTGTGCAGAGAGCCCTGGAGAATGGTCTCATCAACGTCATCCAGATCGAAGAGAGCGTCCTTCTCCTCGCCACGAACGGCCATAGCGGACTCCCACTCAGCGCGGAACTCCTTGACCTTGCTCTGGTAGTCAAGGTCGGCGTCGTAGTACTTGCCCTTGCCCATCCAGCGCTCCCAGACAGACAGATGCTTGCGGTGGATGGCGGGGCCGTGGTACTCGTGCTCGCGGCCTTGACGGATGTGCAACCAGCGGCGTTCCTGTTCGCGGAGATCGAGGCCGGTGGTATCAGGCAGGAAGAGATAGGTGACGAGCACACCGGCCAGACCGAACCAGGGGACAATGTAGAATTGTTGCTGGGTGGTGGTGTAGGATCCGACGACGGCGATGACGAGAGCACCGAGCTTTCCTGCGGCGGCGGAGATACCGTGGGCAGTGCCACGGATTGGGGTGGGGAAGACCTCGGCGGCGACGAGGAAGGTGGTGCAGTTAGGGCCGAACTGGTTGAAGAATGAACTGAGGAAGTACATCGCCTGGAAGGAATGGATGTGGGCGGAGGACTCGTAGTATTTGAGGAGGAAGGCGGGGATGACGAAAAGAATGAAACACATCATGAACCCGACGATCTGCATCCACTTACGGCCGTAGAGCTTATTATCGACGAACCATGAAGCGCAGTAGTAACCGCCCAAGGCGGCGGTAATGTTGACCAAGTTCCAGGTCCAGTTGGTCATCAGAGACTTAGACTCAGGGCTGATAACAGCGATGAACTTGCTCTGGAAAAGCTTGTTTCCGTAGAAGAAGACGTCGTTGGCAAACCAACCACCAGCGGTAGCAAACAGACGAGGGCTGAAATGTTTGAAGGTCAACTTCAATGACTGAGTGTCGTAGCCAGTGACTGAGGCCTTCTTCTTCTGGGCATCAAGCTGCTTGCTAGCAGCAGCGGCCTTCACGTGGTAGGCACGGTAGTAGACAAGCCAGAGGGTTCCGATGGCAGGAATGGCAAAGGAGACACGGTATGTCCAGTTAGTGGTGGTGGTGGAGATAGGGGGAGTTCCGCTTCCGTGGTGGAAGATGAGAAGCAACAGAATCAGGATAACCTGGTTGGCAAACTGACCCCAACCTTGCATCAGGAAGGCGCTGACCACGGAGCGGCCGCGGTGCAAGCGATCCTGGGAGGCGTTGACCTTGCCAGACCCGATACCGTTCTCCATTCCAATAGTAGCGGTCATGGGATATTCACCACCGACTCCGATACTGTAGAAGAAGAGAGACCAGGCGTAACAGATGACCCAACCGTTGAGGGTCATACCCCAAGCGGCTGTGAGCATAAGGAGACCAACGAACATGATGACTGCATCCTGGATGAGACCCCAGCGACGGCCAATCCTGTGAAAATAGTTAGCATATGTTACCAAGTAGAAGATAAAATGGAGATGGAGCAAGCAGGGAGATAGATAAAAGAGTGTTCAGAGAGAAGGGATAGCAGGAAGCATGCTTACCAGTCACCAAGAAGACCAACGAGAATCTGACCGATAAGAATACCAACGACCTCCAGGTAGTTGACGGCGGCAATCCAGTTAGGGTTGCAAACCTTGCCAGTCGACCAACAGTCCTTGTATGAGGCCTTGAACAGGGGGGTGACGTTGCTAATAGAGAAGAGCACATAACTAGAGAGCAATGCTAGTTAGCCCAGTTTCATTCCACAAGGCCTCCATGATATAACTCACCCTTCCAGACCAAGACCAGCACCAGGCAGCACACTGTTCTTGAAGTAGTAGGCAAGAGGGGCCAAGGGGTCCTTCTTGAACATATCCCAGAGCCAGGCCATCTCCTTACGGGTCTCGATGCGGTCCTGCTCGAGACAGAACTTGACGCGCTCGCCGACCGGCAGATCAGCCCAGTAGGTACCATCAGCGAGGTAACTGTCACTGGGACGGATGATCTCATTGAAAGCGGCTCTCTCATGATCATCCATGTCCTCCGTGGAGACGGAGTTGAGGTTGTGCTTGTCTGCCATTATGTCCCAAGTAGATCGCGTCGGATCTAGGAGTCAGGAAGGGTACCAGAAAAAGCACCAAGGAGTGTGAAGGAGAGGACAAGTCTGAACAGCCATCTCCTGGCGAGGACCCCAACTATATTATAACAGAATCCATCGTTTCCTTGCGACACGCGAGAGTGGTAGAGTGGTAATCTCTACTAGCCAAGTCGCAAGTAAGAAACAAGCAACCTAAGCAACGCCAAGCCAAGCAAAGCTTTGCTTGGCTGGCTTATAAGAAGAGAGCTCGCGAGCATACCCTCAGGGCGCGGAAGATGACAGGTCCTCGTCCGTTCCGCCGTAAAACCAAGAACGAACTAGCGGCAAGCCCTGGCGTACCACTACCACCACGCACATGGTTCCCTTTTTTTTCATTCGGTGGAGCTGGGTCCGCCCCATGCACCGAAGTCAGCGCCCGGCTTCGAAGGTGCTATAGAACGTTCAGTTTGAGCGGGCGATGGCATGAGTGTGCAATTTGGGCATTTCCATTGGCTATTCCTTGCGACCGCGCGTCGAACCGAAAGGGGCGGGCGCTCCGAGCGTTCTGAGCACCCGTCAATATCGGGAGATGAACCACGCTTTGCCCTGGTCTCACTCGCTCCGACTGGCTGAGACTCTGACTCGTGCGCACGGCTTTGGGGAAACCCTACAGTACGGATTTCTCGTGTTTTGCTGATGCCTGGCCAATGCATGGATCCCGGTTCGGAGTTTGCGATGGAATTAACAACAACTGATGGCCATTAGTCGAATTAGCAAAATTAATAGAATGAAAACACTCGGGCTAGGCTTAAGTGGGGATGAAGCCGAACATGAACTGCCACCAACTTGCAGCACGTGCCCTGCTACACGTGCCCTCCTACACGTGCCCTGCGAACCTCAGCCTTCGTAAGGGTTCTAGGTGTTCCCGCTAACATCTATCCGTGATATCCAGAGTTCGCGATGGCAAGCCACATAACATTATCGCCCGGTGATTATTGCCGCAATCGTCCAGCCTGATCGGGTGCTTCTAGAAGTATACGAGGAAGAAGAGAAGAAAGGAAAAGAAGGCACATTCTCCAGCTCCAACAATTTTCACGTATTCGCATTCAATCAACCTCTATTTCTATCTACCACTGTTCGATCTATCTACCCTTCCACTCCTCCACTCCCCCTTCTCTACCCTTAGCCATCTCCATTTCACATTTAGCGCTGACCATCCACATCCGCATGTCTCCAAGCTGACTGACGACAGGTCAACCCTCAACCAACACGATCTAGTACACCAGATCATACAGATTACCATTAGTAGCATTGGTATCGTTCCGCCCGAGAGAACCCAGACCAAAGTTCTGGATAGCCCCACGCATGAACCCATAATGGGTGATATAGGTATCATCCGTGGTATTGGGGGTAACCCCAGCACCGAATAGCATAGTGACCATATGATTATCGTTATTGGGGATATAGTCATCGTCGTTTTCCCAGGTAGCCTCGTCGAAGGTCAGGACCACAAGGGTACCCTGCGCCTCCAGGTCAGGCAGATACAGGTCTAGCCAGGAGTTGAACCACGAGCCGCTGGTCTGGGGCTGGTGCACGTAGTCGCTGTCCGACATGGGGTCGTGGCCGTTGTGAAGCATGTCAGGAACGTAGAAGGTGTACTCGGGGAGTGTGTGTGATTTGACGTGTTCGGGGAAGGTTTTGTTGGCATCGTACATCTTGGTGCAGCGCTCGTAGCTGGAGGTGTAGGTGCTGAATAGCAGAGCGGGAACGTCTAGGCGTCGGTATACCTGCGAATTCCAGTCTGGGTTGGTGTTGTCAATCGGGCCGTTGAAGATGTAGTTGTTGCAGTCTTTGTCTCCGCGGTGGGTGACGGCTGGGCTGTACCACTCGCTGTAGGTGGCATAGCTGACATTTTCAGCGTCTAGCAGGTCGTAGATAGTTGTGGAGTTGACGTTGTAGAAGTCTTCATTCGCCATGCCGAAAAAGTCACCTGCCAGGATGGCGGCATAGTTGGGCAGGGATGGATGTGTGATTCCGTGGCTGTTGCTCAAAAGCTTGCCCTTGGTGCTCAGAAGCTTCCAGTAGGGATCACTCATGGTCCAGCCATACACTTCGTTCTCGAAGACAATGTGCAGGATCTTCTTGAAATTGCCAGTGCATGGCTTTTCAGCGGAGCATAGATCCCGAGGATGCTTGCGCTGCTCAACTTGTTTGTTCTCGCATTCACCGAAGAGCTTGGTCTTGTTGATAGGCTTGGGGCTCCCCTCTCCTACTTGAAAGTAAGGGTACATGGTATAGGAGCCATCAGGGACGTTGTAGCCCTGTGCAGTATCGTGCCCGGTGAAGTTCGCAGTACTGACGGTCTGATTGTTGACCGACCAGTAATAGTATCCATCGTACTGAGATGCTTCAAAAGGAGGCTTGTAGGACAAGGTGTAGTTGATGAGCGCGGCATCGCTCACCTCGAACACATTTGCTCCAATGAAAGGAATCTCATCGACAGGGAGAACTTTCTGTGCAGACACAAGAGAGACAAAAGCAGCCACAGCCGCGACATTTCTGGTGAAACCCATGTGGACAATTTGCACAGCTATAGTAACTGAATTCTATTTCAAAAAGGCTCTGATCACGTATGATTCCATTGTGCAGATAAGACCCAATTATATACTACGAATGACAAATTCCACCTTGCAAGAGAGTTTAGAGGCCGACTGTGCTTCCAGATGCTGATCAGCTATTCCATCAAGCCAAGGGAGCCTGACAAAATTTGTGCCTAGTGACTGAAAATTCTCAAATCGGCTCACTCCACCCCTCCGCTGGTCGCCGGGATGTGAATTGGTCTCTCAACAGCATCCTAACATCTGCCACAGACTCCAAGAGGTGCCACGTTCTCAAAGGATAGGGATGTTGTGGATTGGCATATAGCCAAGGTTCCAAGGCAAATGCCATGATGGACCATAGGAGAAGAAAGTGAAAACGGCCCCGTAAAGACTCGACTCCACGTGCTATGAGCTCTGCAATTGCTTCGAAGAACGAGTCATTTCTGTCGACTGCTTGCTTTCAGACGAGTCAGATCAGAGTGGGCTGTGTGGCATATCCCCGTTAACTCCTACATTGTCCCTGGTGGGGAACTTGAGATCATCGCTGTTGTTTCCGTTCGGAGGATGAAGATATACTGCAGCCTGAGACACGGCACGGCAATTAAATGTATAGAGCATGGCGGGAGACTTGCTTGTTTCTTCTTTGAGAAATATATTTGTCAAATTTGTGGAAACCGGTGTGATGATCAGACCGATGATTGAACTGTTTCTTACTGGAACTTTTTTCTCAACTTGGCCTACTCTCTAGGTACCTCTGTATAGTAACAACTTTCGATTGTCGGCTCAGACGCATCGGTATTGTGAGTTTAACTGTTGATGATACAATACACTGTCAACGTTACCACAGCCACCATAGAGTATACTTTAGTTGTCCACAGGCAAATACTGACGCATATGTATCTATTTATCTCTGAGCGTCTTGGTAGACTCTCGTTGCTGGAGCCATGGATGGAGTTTGAGTTGATGAGCTGCTAGCTCAATGCTGGACATTGCCAGGAGGACCTCAATCTCTACGGGGGAGAGGTTTTAAGCACTGATTTCTCTGAAATATTTGGGGATAGCAGAGGCATTTTTCATTTTACGTGCATCAATTCTTTGGCGTTATGTACACCAAAAGAAAATTCATATATAGAGATAGTCGGTGACAGATTTGATCATCGGCAAAGAATTGGTCTTCACCTGCTGGAAAGCAACAAGTCAGGCTATGAGGCCAAGATATTTGACCTCCAAACAGTCAAACGTTTCTAGAAGTGATGATCCACATCATCGAAATGATGCATGCCATTGCTCGGCGTGTTTGTCGTCAAGATCTCGTCACACAAGACGCTACTTTTCGCATGGAAGTTGCAATGCTGTCTCGTAAGTAATCAAGATGATTTTTATCATTGTGTTGTTTGAATTAGAAATTAGAAATTAGAAATTATATTCAGTACCAGCCTCTTTGGACCTTTCAATTCCATCCAGAGCCCTATCCTCATCTACATCACCCTATACGCCCCGCCAGCTAAGGTATCGTCGACATCGATGATGTAAATTTAGATCTAAGTTACAAGGACTTGGTCATTTGTAACTAGGTCGCTTAATCTAGTAGATCCGCCCCGGGGTTATCTCATGGCTCGTTCTTGCAAGGTATAGTCCGATTCCATCAAGCTGAACCAAATATATACTCCGGGTAACATCAATATATGTTGCTGGTATCTATCAAATGCTTAAACAGAGTCGAAAGAAACATTTAGCTTCTCAATCCAGTGCCTTCGAAGCTGAGAATTTATCGAACTATATCCACACCATACAACGGGAGTTCGGAAACAGGGGTGTCCTATGAATCCTTCTACCTATGTCCAGGTGTTTTACAGAAACTACGTCGCTGTGGGCGTCACTCGTTAAACCAGCGAGGAGGTGGAGATGCCCCGCCAGCTTGATTAGATGTTGCTACCTCAACCTCCAAGGTCTACTAATGCGTGAAGCACCATAGCATCGCATCCTAAGCTAGTAGGCCACCATCTGAACATGTTGATCCTCGAAGCTGATTGTCAAAAGATAGGAAGATGTTAAGAATTGTTCGAAACTGTGTTTTCATATCTGTATCATTTTCAAATGGATTACATGATATGGCACTATGCCCAGGTGCAGTACATGCGCCACCCCGCGGATGATGCATCACGAGGCAACGCCGTCATGGCTTATGCCTTTGAAGACCTAATTTGAAGATGGATTCACGTGATAGTAGCAATGCTCGACACTATGTCGTGTACATGACGTTCCCTAACTGTCAGTAATCTGATTGTCTCAAGTCATAAAAATCCACGGTCATGGCCGGTGACAATATTCCTGAACTTGCATTGCTTATTGATGCGGACAATGCACAGTACTCCGTGGTCAATCTTCTACTGGCCGAAACTGCAAAATATGGCACACCTCATGTGAAGCGGGCGTATGGAGACTGGAGTAGCTCTAATCTACAGGGCTGGAAAAATACGCTCCTTGAACTATCAATCCAACCAATCCAACAATTCGCTTATACCCATAGCAAGAATGCGACCGATTCCGCTATGATCATCGATGCAATGGATCTGCTCTACGCTGGCCGGTATGATGGGTTTTGTCTTGTTTCAAGCGACAGTGACTTCACCCGGTTAGCCGCTCGTATCCGCGAGGCAGGACTGACGGTGTATGGAGTCGGAGAGCTACAGACGCCTAAGCCATTCGTCGCTGCCTGCGATAAATTCATTTATACTGAGAATCTCAAGCATCTTGAGGAACTTGTGCCGCATGCTGACAGCGCTATCGTGTCTGGAAAGCATTCGCTAGCCTCACTGGCTCAAAAAGATGCCAGTTTATCCAGTAAGCTACGAACGACGGTGGAGACAGCCTCCGATGACGATGGATGGGCTCGACTCTGTAACGTCGGTCAGCTCCTGACAAAGAAGTATCCGGATTTCGATTCTCGTACTTTTGGATACCATAAGCTCAGCGATCTCATTGCCGCTTCTGCTTTGTTCGAAACTTCCCGCCGCTCCCATGGAGCGAGCGGGTCTGCGGAAGTCCTTGTACGCGATAAGCGTCGGAAGCCTAAAAGTTCCGCGAAATAGGTTCATTTCTTTTTTTTTCTTTGTCTCTTGACTGTTTTGTAGGTAATGGGAGTCTGCCATTGCTTACGTATTGATTGTTGCTCACCTAGCTAACGTCCTTTCTTCGACACAATCTGATGAAGTCACGTTAAGCTTTGGAGAATTGTTCCAGAATCAAGCGACAACTGGCTAGCTATTGCTTTCTGATCGAGCGGAGGACATAACACGACTAACTAGGCCAAAAGCTAAAGCCTCACTCTACTACGTATCTGTTACCCGGCTAAGTATTCACTGCTAGGAATAATATTTAATTATGAGGTTCCACCTATATTATCACTGAGAAATAGTAGGTCATCAGCATCCTGCAAATTCGCATTCCACTGCATCGGATCCCATATCATCGCGAAATCGAGGTCAAAATTTGTTTCCACCTCTGGCGGATCTCCTGCTGCCACGGTTTCCCGAGAATCGCGTTCGGTTTGTGCAGCTGCATGCCGCATGTTTGCTTTAATCATGCCCCTGGCGGCAACGTCTGCGACATAGTTATTAGCCATGAATGACACGGCTTTCCCTAAAAACGGCGTGTCTTTGTCCCAGTCTTCGTAGCTAATCATGTTTTCAATGATTCTGCATACTCGGAAGCATTGAGACCGCCTGTCATTCGCTGTCTGAGACATGTCCCTCATCAACGTAAAAGTTTGTTTGATAATGGCTCTGACACCCGTCTCATCGAAACACTCACTGGGTGCTGTCCCAAGAATGCGCAAAAGGAAAAATATTGCGTAGCTTGCAGAGCGGAAAACATGAAATGTTCCTTTGCTCAGTGCGTCGGGAAATGTATTCAGCACGACGAGGAGCTGTCTCGCCGTGGCGCTGCCCTGGGTGATGAGTTCATTCTCTGGATGCACGTTGTTCAGGACCTCGGTCTTTTTCTGGTCGAGAACATAAGAGTACAGGCTGAGTCGCGCATCAAGCAAAGATACTTCCTCGGCAGGAGACCATTCACACGCATATCTGTTTTGTATCATAGAAAGTTCCGTTTCAAAAACCCGCAAAAGCGGAAGGGGGTTCGGTGTAAGCCCGGTGGCCGAAGTCTCGCATTCTCCCAGGGCAGCCGAAATCTTTGAGGTGACGAGGGCGATGTGGAGTTGAATTTTCATTGTCGCTGGTACACCAATTGTTGAATCATTCAAAGCGTGAAGGACTGTATGGTCGATCTTGATGGAAGCCGGCACCCCAAATCTTGCAGTATGCCTACGAAGTAATCAGCGAGCTCATGAACGGCCCAGGAGTAAACATACCATTGATCCACGATGAAACAAGCCAGCCATGTTGACGTCCGAGTTTCCACTGTTCCGATATCCGATGCCTTTGCCGCAAATAAAAGAAAGGGATATTGTGGACGATGCAAACCAAGAGACCGCGCCATAGAAATGGCGACTGCAGAGTACATTGAAAACGGCTCCTTGTTCATGTCTTCATGAGGAAAAGACCAAACGCAGAGTAGAAGCAAAGCTTGAACAAGATAGATAGACCGAGTACCGCTGAGGAGGATGTCCGCTACCAATTGCTTTGAAAGAATTTGTAGCCGGGGGTAGTCAGATGCATATTTCTCTGAGTCTTTGCTTGAAACGGCCAACACGCTCCAAAACAGCAAGGGGATTTTTTCATAGCTATCAATGATTGTGGCAGGGTCAAGCAACAGCGGGAACCTTGGGTGGATATGAGAATAATACCTAAAGGGTCGTGAGCAGGTTTAACGTGAAAACAGAACCAGCTTGCCGTACTCTTCTAGCAGTTCTGCCACAACATTGGATGTGAGGTTGAGACCGGTAGCCTCATGAGTGAATCGGGTAGATCTCTTCCCGCCGATGCGTAGTTCGGCAGTTATGCCTGCGACAGAAGTATCAGAGGCAGGTAAAGGACCATCCGGCCTCGACGACATGTCAATCGGCCCAGTACCTGATCCCTCAGAATGGGGCGTCCTATATGCAGGGTCGCCTTCATATCCTTGGCGGGCTTTCAGACTAAGTTCGATTAGAGTGAAAATGCGGCATAAGAATAATGGACATTGGGCCGCTATTACCTTCTCTTAGACTTCCTCTTGAACCAAGGGTCAACAGAACATGGGTCACCTGCCTTTTCGCAGGCGGAGCAAGGTGCAGGGAATTTTTGACTAGCATTACATTTCACCTTTAGATGTGAGTTAGCCTGCAAGTTGGCGGCGTCGACTTCAACGAGAAGCACACAAGAGCACCATGTTCTTACCTTCATCTGGCGACATCTGACACAAGGTACACCAGCCCGGCGTGGCTTGATATGAGATGGCGAATTCTCATGCGGGCGAGGATGAGCATTCTCCATTGCGATAGAGCAAATGGCGTACAATTTGGTGTCCAATTTCTGCAATCTTCGTATCGAACCCCAGACAAATACTGAAGTCAAAAGAAAAAAGCCGGATGTCTAGCCGAGCGCCAGATTTACACCCACTAGTTCCCAGCACTTAAATGGTGTTGCCTAACCCAACCCCTTCCATTGATATCGGACGGCGATGAACTGACAATGCCAAGACCGAATCAGCTCACTCGGGGCGGGAATCACGTGTCACATCCGGACTGTCCTGATCATGTGACACAAACACGCCGACGTTGTTTCGATAGACCTGTGATAGAAACAAATATCTAATCATCATCTGAATGGAATATTCCTTTCATGTTCACTAACATGATTTCTCCTCTTCTACAAGGGGCTTACGTGTGCTAAGTGTCCCTTATCATTTTTGACGCCTATTATCGAATTTACCGCCTAGCTTCGATCTATGATTTCAAGTGGTTCAAAGAAGGTGTTAGTTTTTTTGTGTGTTTTCAATTCGTGTACTATTTGAAGAACCAATGTAATCCTCAACCAAGATTATAAAGAAAAATGCATAAGAGTGGATATACCCACTGCGCGTGGAGAATGTGGAACTTGACAGTATACTGTACAGTAGTGTCGTTTAACGTAGACATGCAACTCAGGATAGAACTCATTTTACACTGAAAGATAGAGCTGTGATGACTAAATATATTATTCTCTAATTATCCATTATTATCAATCGGTCCAAAACATTCTCTATACCTTGAATGTGTAGCAAATGAGCGATCTATGCTCTATGTTTAAATGCATGAAAGTGGACCTGTCCTTTCAAAACCCGTGCAGGAAACGGACAAATGCAAATACTACGCTTGCCGTAAGCGAGAGTTGACTGTATACAAAGCCCTGCTACTACCTTAGTCGCTACGAAAACCAAGGTCATACGAGGTTTCGGTGGCTCCGCCTGATTCTTCGTCTTCTTTGACGTTTACCCTCTGCAGCAGAGTAAACATCACTCGTCGAGCACACCGCGTGGGTGAGGATGAGAGGCGGGAGGGACTTTTGAGGGGCGGAACTTTCGTGTAGTGGTACTGAGTCTCCGGGAGCGTGACACGGCTGTAGGTCCAGATGCAGCAAAAGCCGACGACAGTGACCAAGAGTAAGCCACAGAATGTGAGAAACATCCAGTGTCGGCCCATCTTTTTATGTTGTTAGCATTGGTGCACAATCTAATATTATTTTTCTTCCAAACTCACCCAGAAGATCAAATGCGCGTCATTTCCGTGCCAACTATTACCGGTATGGTGGAGGAAGAAACTCCAGGAGTTTTTCATGTAGTCGCCCTGCATGAGAACCCGAACACGGTTCGATTCGCTGGGGTGGTCTTGCATGTACTCTTTCCAAATAACTGATAGAAACAGCGGACCAGTCGAGTACATGATGGTGATGTACGGGAGGAGCCAGTGGCGCTCGTATTGCTGTAGGGTCTTGATCACATGTAGAAAAAAGGGATGTTGGGGTATAGATCCCATGGCGTCGTTTGAGATGCCAGTGGGCACAGTACGGCGTACCCACGCCGGATAAGTCAGTAGGAGATCTAAGCGACGATTACAGCCCTGTAAGTTGTTAGAAATGCGGACTAAACATTTCATGGAGTAAAATACGTACGTCGTCTAGATCGATGTAGGTTCCACCGTAAAATGCTAGAACGAAATAACGGATAGAGTCCGCGCGCTGGATAGGGTACTCATAGCCATCAAAAGTCTCGAGGAACCAGGGATATTCGGCGGCGATAAACTCGCGCGAGTTTTCATCCGTCCACAGCTGATAAAGCTGTTAGCAGTGTTCAAATAGAAGATATAAATCTTTTTTTTTTTCGAAAGCGAAACAGCTTATTGATCTCAAAGATTATATTGCAAATTAAATCGCAAAAGGTGTGGTGTCAACCTTAATGCATAGACGTACCATATATTCGTAGTCGGGGTGCAGGTCAATACAGCTCTGCTGGGCCTCTACCCAGACCTGGGGAATAGTCTCATTTTTATAAGTCTGGTGAATAATCTTTGGGATTATCTGAGGTCGCGTCTCAATCAAGGTAGCGTTCGGCGAGCGCAACTCAGCATGGTCAATCGCGTCGATAGCGGCGTCCTCCACGAGCAGCGACAAAAGGGTCCAGACACTGCGAATTGCGAACGAGAAAATAAGAAGGGCGATGAGGAGAAATATCAAAGGACCACGCCTCATGATAGTGATAGGGTAGAGAATTGGGTCGTGGGACAATATGCGACAAAGTAGTTGAACAGACTGTCAGGCGCCGCCAAGTCGTTTCCAAATGAGGGGCTTTTATGGGCCTTGTAGGCCGGGGGAGTACCTCGTGTTTCGCAAGTAAAAAGAGGAGATGAATTACCCTGCATCAAAAGGTGGAGCGTTCGGGGCCAGGATGGTAAAATATCAGACCCGTAAAAGTGCGAAATAGTTGATCTATATGTGCACGGAGGCCGGTATGACTGGTTGTCCGAATACCGACAGCAAACATTATTGGCTGTGGCTCGGAGTTTAGCTCGGCAAACCGATTATGTCTGCCTAAAGGTTCAAACATTAAACAGTTATATGCGGTACCAAAAGTGGCAATTGTCGTCATATGGAGTGGTTGTTTTTTTCTCCCAAAGCCGAGGCACAAGTTGCTCGCAGCGATCGCTGAGTAAAGTGCAGAATGGAACAGTAGCATCATTTCTACAAAATCGAATCGAAAATTTAGCTGTCCATCTTCGTTGGAAAGTCGCGACATCCGCTTCGCGCGCGCTGAAATTTCGCCGAAATTTCGCTGGATAAGCGCTGGATGGGCGCTGGATGATCGCCGGATACTACGGCAATCGCTACACTCAAGACACTACCCTATAGCATCCTCGCAAGATAGACTTTGGAGTGGAGCTAGAGTGACGAGGGTATTTTGCTACCAAAAAAAACATAGAACCAGGCCCGCAGTGGGCAACATGAACTTACCGCGCTATCCGAAAGCGTATATATGCATAACAGAGCGATATCCACCGGAGTTCCTTATCTGTCTGCCTATTTAGTAACCGAAATCCGGGTTCTCATGGCGAAGGAACAATTAATCGCAATTTTCAACAGCATTTCAAATTCACGATTCCATCGTCATGATGCACAACAGCGTGCAAATCGCATTGATGATAGTCGCGTTTACGGTTGTTCTTTCCCTACATTTTTTGAACGAGCATATTCAAGATATCAAGGCACAATATCGTGCGCGTGCACATGTACAAAGCTGGCTACGTCGGCATCGGCCAGCGTTCGTTCAAAGTGATGAAAATGATCTTAATTTCCAAGCCTAAGGAGGGCCCTTTTGAGGCCTACGAATGTAAGATTTACAGGTAAAGGTTCATTTGTTTGTGCAGAGTCGCGAATGCCCTACTGACAGACTTTACAAAACAGTCGGCGGCTTGCTATATAATTGTCAATATCTTTTAATAATTAATGGTAAATGGGCTACAGTGAATTTTGTGAAGACTTCGATGTAGCAATTGCTTACATTGGGTGGATAGATGATTGCCCAGAGATAACGAAAACATTGGAAGAGGAAAAAAGGACTGCTCTATCTGATGTATAAGGATTATTCCGGTGCATTTTATTGAATATTCATTCGTGACCGCTGTTGCAGTCTTCCGCAAATTTCCATAATGTTTCCTCGCTATGTGATTTGAATGCGGCTCTCTCTTAACCATTAGCCTGTACCTTTCCCTCGGTCATCTTGTTTTTCTGTATTCTCTCAGATGGATTTATCTCTAGGCCTGAATATACGCCTGCAGACAACTTGCATGCGCTGTATTCTTTTCTTCCTGTAGGTTTGGTATAAGAAACTTGAAATTCGATTAAATTTGAAAAAGTGAACATAACTTACGAACTTTTCAACTTCAATAGACATCAGCGCGAACCCAAAGCCGACCCTGTGGAGGCTCTATCTTGATAAATAACATAATCTTAGTAAATATTGTCTCTTTCCTTCTATAGTCATACATAGCACGCGTTGTTAGTTGCCTTTGCGTGCCTATCGTTAAGCGGCCCTTTAGTTCGCTATTCAAGGGGCCGCAAGAAAACCCTAAAAGAATGTATTCTGACTTTCCAAGACGAAGCTTGCGTTACGCTGCGGCCGTTGTTCGCGCTGTACTGCCCATGCCTTGAGTGCGATGTTCAGGACCACCAGAGACATGATGAAAGCTGTGAAGCCCATGGCAACGGTAAAGGTGAACATAGCATCCAGTTCATAGAATTCCATAGCTTCAATGACGTTGCGGGTCTGTGAGGAAATGACCGTTAGTAGAAAATTCAGATGGGTTTCTATCAGATCCACTTACACTCAGCATGAAGATCAATCCGCCAGCGATGAGACAGAAGCCAGACACGATCTCCGTCGGCGGCCGAGCAGGGAGGTAGGAGTTCTGGGGGCGCAAGAAGAGCAAGACATAAGTCATTCCACGAGCAAGCGCAAAGCCGACCAGCAAGTTCCCCCACTGCTTGTGGACCATAGTCGATTTCATGCTGTCCTGGTGATGCGATCCCATCATCAAGCCTAAAAGTAGGATGATAAGTGCCGGCATCGGGTTAAGTGGCACGCCCTGCGACTTAGGAGGCTGCCGCTTTTCGTTGCGAGAGCCGTGGGGAGGGGGCCGGAGGATAGTATCGTTGAGCGTGTCGCGAATACGGCGGGACTCGAACAGCATGCCAACCAACCCACCGCCGAAAAACATGATGGAGATGGAGACATGCTCCATATCAGCCGCAGACCATTCGCCGCCCGGGTTGGACAGATGCTCCAGGAAGACGTTGGTGATACCATATAACCAGATCACAAAGGACTCGACAAACTCGCCAGACGGAACCTTAGCCTTCCAACCGACAATTGACGCCGGGGGCTTCTTGTTCCAAGCCCAACCTAAATCCGCCCATGCTCCGATAAAGCGCCCGAGGGTGAGAATTCCATACCAGAAGAAGATCCCACCCTTGATGAAATGCGCCAGGCCGTTGAATATGTCCTTGCCACGGAAAATACCCCCGTAGGTGACCGCGCCTGTCACAATGGCGACAAAGCCAACAGGCAGGATAATACGGCCAATCAAATTTTGCGCGCCGTTGATAATACACAGGATACAGTTCGAGTCTATACTAGGTGCGCGTCTCGAGACAAGGCGACCGAAAACGGAGCGACAGAGCCAAGCACGTAGACCAGAAACCTCTGATGAATCCACTGGAGACTCTTCTGGTATATCAAAACCCTCATACTCAGATTGGACTTCGCAAGATGACAACCCGGGACTCTGGATGAATGAGCCGCAGTCAGTTCCCTGGCCACTATCGCGAGACCAGCGGTTCTCACAAATTGCACCAGTCGGGTCAGGGCTCTCATGCTCTCTTGTAGCGACAGGCAATAATGCTGCGCGCTCAAAGGAAGTAGGCTGTAACTTTGACGCACCCCGACCGTCATACGAGAAAATCAAGGCTAGGGCGACCTGTGCGCTGATCATACAAGTCGCAATCCAGCCAATCTTTCCATGAGCATTGTTCTCATACAGATCCGGTGTTTGACTTTTATAGATCATTCCGAAGAGCAGACCGACAGCACTTAAGACCAGGAACAGGAATTGCGACGGCAGCGCAAGTCGCGAGCGCGCGATGCTGAGCATAACCGCTGTTTGAAATCAGGTTAATTGTAATACAAGTACTTGGCTGACGATCGCTTACCTGCAGGGAGCACAAAGCACCAGGCCACGACCATGAGCGCAATATGCGCCATGATGGTACTGGAGTGCTTGCCACAAGCGAAGTAGCTCATGGGACTCTCACAGTGACTATTCAATGGGATGACTGGTGTTGACGAAGCTGTACTATGAGCTGTTTGCATAGGCATGCTCATACCCATGTCCATGTCCATCGATCCATCTTCGCCGTGCGCAATCGCAAACGACGCGAAGAAAAGTGCTGCAAATGAAATATGGGTAGAAAATGGCTGCATTAGGCCTGAAGGATAATTGCAAAACCTGAGTGGGCCTTTTTGGAGATTGATATAGTTGCGAGAAGTGAAATGGAGGCGTTCTTCGATCGTAACTAAATATCGAGGCTCTGTCAATGGAGCCGGGCCGGAATTCAAAATTGGCAAGCTCTGGGTTCTCTGGAGTCTTTTTTTTTCTTTGTTCTGGATCCTGATTTTTCGGATCTAATTCAGCCGAAATCAAGCTCATATGACTAGGCAGATTAGCGTGGGTGGAAAATTGCACTGGGATTGTATAGGGCTGAGAGGAAAGTATAGCGGATGCGGCTAAGCCGGGAGATCGGCGCGGCATACTTTCCATGGATCAATTAACCGAAGCGCCGGTAATCGCTGGATGGCCGCTGGATGACCGCTGGTGCCTATATCGTTCTAGACAAGGTAGATTTATTATCAGCATGTGGTCTAATCTGACATCATTGGATACGGCGGTCTGCATGTTCATGGGGGCGCACTGCTTACTACGCTGCTTCGTCGGCAATGAGTCGGAAACTGAGCCGAGCAAACTTCTGGTTTGCTGAACTATTAATCTGCTAGCATGCAGCTTTGATGTTCTCAATAATCCAGCGCATGCCGCCTAGGTCCGACACATGTGAGCGCTGCTGTACCGTGATGCGACTGAGGGTGATAAGAGTGAGTGCGCTATAGATGCGGCAATCCGGGTGAATATGATCTACAGTAAGTCACGCCAACCTATGCACTTACTCCTTATTTGAACGCTCTAATTACAAGAATTTTGACCTAATCATCAAGTTATTTTAAGGTTTAGTTAGATTTCAGCCCTTCCGCAGCAAGTGCCGAAACAGCCGACGGCCTTGCCAACACCTCCGTTGCCAATGCCGCATACTTGGGATACAACATCTTCATATCGAACCCAACCTCGCCACCCCAGCGATAAAACACAAGGAGGTAAGCATCGACCGCCGTAAATCTCTCCCCAACAGCATGAACACCAACCAACTTCTTCTCTATGCTCTCAAAGCACTCCCGCACAAGTTCCCGCCCCTTTTGCTTGAGAGAGTCAAAACAGCTTTCATCATCCGTAAATCGAGCAGGCCTAAAGAGCAAGCCGAATGCATTTCCATGCAGCGTCCCCGAGAGCCAGGCTATCCACTCGGCGACCCGGACGGTTTCTAGTGTATCAGGCGCACCTAGGAATTGTTTCTCGGGGACCAGATTGGAGATGGCGGTCATGATGGCCAGATTCTCGGTTATAGTGGCATTGTCGATTTTCAGAACGGGGACGCGAGCTTTGGGGTTTAGAGCTAAGAGTTCTGGTGAGAATTGGCCGATGGTTTCTTTTTGGGTGTGGAATTGGACTCCAGATTCTTGAAGGAGGATGTGTGGAGCCAGGGAGCATGCGCCTGGATGGTAGAAAAGTTTGATATCAGTCATGACGGTTGACGTGTGTGTGTTGAAGTAGAGTGAAGGGCATGGAGTGGTTAATTTGAAAAATAGAGAAACACAGCAAGCCGGACTGAAGTAACGGTAAGTTAAATAATGTGAGACATGTACGACTGTTACTCAACTTGTTCTCTGGACACGGTGTCATTTATCTACAGGGTTTTTTGCCTTGGGAGCTAAGACGCCAAGGAGCTTGGATTGGGGCCCAAAACTTAGATGAGTAAGGTAGCAGCTTTGGAGGAAAATCCGTAGATACCATCTTGTAACCTTAAGTGCGAAACTTCGCCCAGTGAGAACGGTGCGTTCACTAAAAACACCACTTACCGATAACTACCATAAAGCCGGTGCTATGACGTTCTACTCTGGCTACGCTACCAGGATCAGTGCAGCGGTCGTGCCATCCCGCAATTCAAATTCGGTATCATATACACTGTAACGCGAGGCCTAAAAGCAGGCGATAAGTCAGCCTAAATCTAGTCATTCAAACACTAACCTCATTACTGAGCCTATAAACTCCATGTATGCACCTTCCTATCTAGACTCTCTACACCGCCCGGCTGGCGCAATGGTAGCGCGTTAGACTGTGAGTATCAATCACAGCTCTTCTTAAGAGAATTCTCACTAATCAATCCCCCTAGTCTAATCTAAAGGCTGCGGGTTCGACCCCCGCGTTGGGCTTCTCTTTTTACCTGCAGGATCATCGTGAGGACGCTATTCTACGATTGGAGAAATAAGTTTTTGATCTCCATGATGTAGGCTAGAGCATCCTTAAGCCTTGTCTCAGTGGTGGCGTTCTAAGGACCCTTAGATTTCGACGCTAATGAACCGGAAACCTTGTTCGTCTGGGGAGCGGCGTGGGTTCGATTCCCTACGGCGGCGCTATAGCACACACACACCTCTCATAGCTAAAATAAGTGATCTTACTATTTTACTGTCTCAAAATAATTACTCTCATTGGAAACTGGGCTGTAGTGAATTTCATAAATCACCGGGTAAATAAGCACGTCAAACGGACCAAAGAGATCGATATGCAATTATCAGAGTCTGGGCTGGTATAATATAACAAATTGACTAGGGATGCACGGAGACTCCAAAGCTCAATAATCGAAGCGATACACAGACAATGAGGACAAAAGCTTATGTCAAACCGCTGTTCCCTGGGGCTCTCTGATCATCAATGCAAACTTCTGACTTCCCCGTCCCCCACGCTCCGTATAATCCAGCTGTATTTCCTCGACAATCTTCCACCCGTGCTTTGAATACGCTGGCACACCTTCCATCGTAGCTTCCAGGTAAATACGGGCGTTACTGGCATCTGCTTTCTTGATACCCCATTTCAGAAATGCAGTTCCTAGCCCAATTCTTTGATACTCTGGTAAGACACATAGTAGCCCAAGGACTAGCAGCATTTCAGCAGTCCGTATTGTATAGTTTATAAGTCGAGTGGCAAAATGGATTGACGAACCAATATCAGTTTCCTTAAGATGTATGCTCCTACTACGTTTTATCATTTCCTCATAAAACGTGTAGGTACCCTTGTTCAGCTTTGGGGCATACGCCCACATATTCTGCATTTGCGCTTGCGCATCGTTGCTCAGAATTGTGTCCCCGGCTCTTTCAACCTCGTAAATAGCCGGTATATGCCAGCGGCTGTATGCGACAATATCACCGGTGTTAGAGTTGACACCCGCTAGAATATGGCATTCGGGTTTAGCGAAATACTCGAGGGAAGAGACTGTTTTGAATTTATGAACTGCCAATGGATTGCATCCCTCGTATGTGCTGCGCATATAATTGGACGAGGGAAAAGAGCGAATTTCGATGCTCACTAGTGTACTTAGGTCGGATGCATTGGCGTATTTTACTTCAAAAGGTATAGATGGACCTGGCGCCATTTTCGATTGCAAATGCCGCGTGTATGAAGTTTCAATCTCAGTTCAAATGATTATTTGTAGAATGAGTCATTCATCGATTTCAATCACGCATAAAATTATCAGCATGCTGACAATGACGATGACTCATGGGTCGGTGAACTTTTAGGAACCCTTGGGAAATTTGAATAGATCCAAGGGGGTTGAAATATTTGCTACATCATTCCACAACACAGACCTGAGGTTGCACGGTATCAATTTGATTTCTAGTTTTTTATTCTCTGCGTCAGACTTACTTAACCATTTTCAATGGAAACTATCTTTATCTCACTGGACTTCTGCAGAGATAAGAGCGCCAGGGGACAGGGAGATGGTACGCCCCGGGCGATGTCGACTTACTGGCCAGTTGGCGGGGTTGTCCGAGAAATCCCTTGGGAAGACCCCATGGAATGAGCAAGGCTAAGAACGCATGCCTGAGCATTGGGGGAGGGAGCCCCATGGCGTGCACATCTGGGGGGACACCCCACCGGGCTGGGGAGGGCACCGGGAAGCCGGGGTTGCCCCGTCAAATGAGACTTGACTCTCAAAACGACCAAGTCCGCAGAAAAACACAAAAAGTTTTGGAAAAGTGGCCCACTTTGTATGGGGAAAAAGGGTGGCACGGACCATGCCCTAGTAATAAAGTGCCCCGGGATCCAAAACTGGCACCGTTTACTGTTGCCTGCATTTTTATCACCCAAATGGGGTCGGTGAGTCTGTGTAAAGGAGAACAAAGTCGGGTCGAACTCCCCGGACCCGACCCTAGTAAGCCCCAGTTCAATTCTATTGTAACCTTTATTTTTAGTTACAATTCTAATTTTGAATCAGCTTATTTATTAGAATAACGTGACATCCTCTTCTCCTTTTTTATATCGAATACTCGAACTGTAAGACAATTAAGCTTCCACTGCGACGTCGCTGTGTTAAGTCTAAGACGATTCCTCACCCTTCTCCTGCAATGCCTAGCAGCCCTGCCAGCCTCATCAGAAGCGATGCTATCTTACTATAGCTTCTCGATATCGCTGTGGTCGAACATATTGTAATTCTATAAAGCAATATGGTAAAATATAGGTTCGGTCGATGTTTTAGACAGGGAAAATCTCTGAACTGTTTATATATACGGGCCTGTGCTTTATATATAAATGAACAACTCTCCCATCTCGGTCCTTCCGGGCTGGGAAAATAATACGACAGAGGTATATTTAGATAGATAATAGTAGATCGATCGCGGTACGAGGTTCTGAATGAGGTTCGAGCTGCGGTCTATCTGTCAGAACCCAGCCTTTGAGCTGGCGAAAACCACTCCGTATCACTGACATGTTTGCACTGTTTGCTGAACTCGAAGCTCTATTTCAAACTTCTCCATACATTGCCGCTTCAACAACAGACTGCAGTTCGCTCAAAAGAAGTTCTAAATATATTTGACAGCGCAATAGAAGTTTCAAACAAGCATCCGATCGACAGGGGCCAAAATGACGTTTCGGCCCCCGGTCCGCCTCAGCCCCCAATCCCAAATTAAGAAAACAAGACTTCTCGCACTTATTCCTTCTTACGAAGAGAATGCTCAGCCAGACCTTTAAGAGTTATCAGATTTCATCTTGGAAATTGTCAACGTTCTTCTTTAAACAGATTCCCTTCCCATACACTTCTCAGAAGTCCACCATGGGAGAATCAACATCAACACGGAAGTGAGTATATCTAAATTCCTTCACTCAAGAGAATCATGCGTTAATTCTCTCCAGCGCACTACAAGATCTGCCTCAAGATTGTTGGGTGCAAATTCTGGATCAAATATCTCCATCTGACACCGCATCTGTAGTGGCCACGTCGCGAGACCTACAAGTCTCCTCGGAAAGCTCATTATATCGTCATGTCAAGATCGACTGGATCAAACCACCTCTGAAACGGGTGCTGAGCCTATTAAAAGTGATTCATGAGCGTCCAGATCTCGCATCTCAAATTCATCATGTTAGCATGATCCCTTCCAAACTGGAGTATCCGGCAGAAATGCAGATACAAAAATGGAATCCGCCGCAGATCGATGGAGACTGGAACCAACTCTCGTCTCTATTCGAGAAAGAAGTCAACGTGGCAAAAGATATCGTCACCAAGGCACAGTTTCCATCACTCGCCAAATGGATCTGTGCGCTGGAAAAAGGCGATCCATACGCCTTCGTGGCAGTTATTCTTTCTCAGCTTCACAATTTGAAGTCGCTGGAGCTAGACTACACTTTCGTGTGGCAGTCAGGGTTCCCCGGATTGATGGTACGACATGCTCTTCTCTCAGCGCCTGAAGGCTCCTTGTCTCGATTTGCTGAACTGTCAATCGTCGAGTATGGCATGAATGTTCCTCAATCTCGAGAGTTCCATGAGCTTGGTGCGAAATTTATCGATGCATTTCCTCCATGTGACTCGGAGCAATTCGCAGGCTGGTTCTATTTGCCTGCTCTGAAATCTTTGGAGATCTGGCTCCAAAGTCTAGAAGGCGTCAAAGATGAATTGTCCAAACCTGCTGGATCGAGCAAGCTAAAAAGCCTACCCCAGCTCCAGAGGCTTGTGCTGGCTGAATGTCCCATCGAAGAGGGCGAAGCCAGAGATCTTCTGTTGCACCTGTCCTCGTTGAAGAGCCTTCATCTGGGACTTGTATACCCGTCACAGGACAGAGAGCTCGGCTGGAGTGAAGCATCTGCCAGACCACCTCTCAAAGAGCCTGGTGTGCTGATTGAAGGGCTGATGAGTGTGAAGGATACACTCGAAGACCTGTCAGTTGGCATGGAGCTTTGCCCGCTTTACTACCCCAGTGTGTGGAGTTCTCACAACCGCGACAATAGAACTCCAGAGGAAAATTTCAAGCAATGTATAGGAATTCTGAAGCAGTTTCAGCGCCTTAAATCGGCAGAAGTTCCATCCGTCATGCTTCTCGGCTGGACTATTGACGATGCACCTCCCATTTCTGAGGTTTTGCCGCCAACGCTTCAGAAACTAGCTATCCGAGATCAATTGATTCACTCGGAAGATTTTGAGTTGGAAGATGAGATAGTCACGGAAGCTGTTCAGGATTATCTCCCATCTGCAAAATCCACGACACCGCTGCTGGATACAATTATGTTCCGTAGTTTCTCTATGGGTAAAGGGCGCGAATGGAACGAAGACAATGCTAAAGAGCTTCGAAATCTGAGTGCAGAGCTTGGGTTGGATATTGACATCAGCAGTGTTATATCTAATGTTTCGCCAGGACTTTGGACGGTGCATAGAGAATTCCATGAAGCATCCCATAAGGATTGTCGATATATGAAACGTTGAGAATGATATTGATTCGGCTATCATTCAACTGATTTATATTTCAACGAACTGTAGACAGTCAAATTGTAGGGCTGTCGACTGAGCTGGGAGGCCATTAAATTACTAAGTGTTGTGCCGATGTAGGAAACAAAGAAAGCATACAAAATTCTTGCATATTGCTTGTGTCACGGAAACGAGTCTGTAAGGTAGTTGAATGAACAGCCTGGTATTCAAATAAGTACGAATTGTCGAAGTAGTTTAAATGGAAGAAACTAGGTCTGGAGAAAACATATCTACACAATGACACGACGAAGAGAAAAAGCTCCGGGAACATGAACACAGCTCATAAAAGAATGAAAAGTATCACATTCCAAGGTTTATGATATGCATGAGCCTCCTCTTGATAGGGGATCTAACAGAGAGCTCAGGTAAAAAGAAAGGATGCTTTGTCCATACGGTATTATCCCCATTTTGCTAATTTGTCTCACTGTTTGCCTTTACCTTTGACTTTGCCTTTGCCATTTTCGGACTCTTCATCAATTTTCAAACAAGTATTCAACGAGAGACTTTCGCACTTCTCTGGTTGAGTGAATTGGTTAGGAAGCGTCAGGTTGCCAACCACCGTATATCCCATCTTTGCCGTCCATTGGTGGCACCCCCACGTGATATCGCCTTCCTTCGAAGAGCAAGGAGGAAGATAGCCGTACGGAGACCAGGCAGCGACCTTGGGTTTGTAGGCACGTGGAATTTTGCCCTCGTGGTCATGCATCCACAGGATGGTGGACATGATCTCGCCACAAGCCGCTGAGTTGCCGTGCTGAGTTCCTTTGCCCGGATTGTCTCTGGTACAGTTTGTCAGAGCCTCGGTGACCTCAGCGTATCTGCTTGGAAGCTTCTTCAACTCGCCGGTTCCACCTTTGATCGTCGACGTTTGATAGACAATTTCATTACTGCCTGCCTTGACAGAAGAAGAAAAGTAGAGTTCATCATCGATAGAGAGTCCAATCATTGCAAATGGAATCTCGTTACGTCTTCGTTTTTCGTTGCCGGTGAATGAAGAGTTCATTTCTTGCCAGGCGGTTTTGATCATTAACAGAAACTCTGCATCCTCTGGTTTGGTTTTGACGGTACACTTTGAGCTGAATGCCTTGACTTTATTGCCCATAGAAGTGTCCCTTACCACACCAAGGGAGTTGATTGCCAGAACATTGCCTATCAGCCCTAGCAAGAAGAGAACTGATAGGATTTTGGAGAGCATTCTGACAAGGACTGTGCTTGAGATTTCGAGAGGAGGATTGAAAAAGAATTGGCTAATGCTGCCAGAAGGGGTTGATTGAACAAACAGAACCAGATGGCTTCAATAGTGATTGTTGAATATTCTGTTAGTGACTTGACTTCAAAGGCAGCTAGATATGTTAAATACCAAACCTCGTGGAGTTTCTATTTCGAGGATATTTTGGCCCCCAGAACTTGCAGATCATCGGTTAGAGCTGCATTGATGGGGGGCCAACCCGGCCAATGGCCCCTGTATGTCATGCATGGTCGGGTGTGCCTGACAGGGGGCCAGGGGCCCCATTGCCCCCACAGCTCTGCCGATGGTTGTTGGGATCCTGCCTACACGCGCTGCAAAATTACCTGCAAAAAAGAAGTCATGTAAGATAATGATATCCACAGAACTCCGATTTGATTCTTAATGGCTATCTATTAGCTCAAATCTATAATTAACTAGCAAGATATCAAACGTCCTGTACCCGGCGAGCCCAGAATTGGAAAAAGAGCAAGCGAAAGCAAAATTAGAGGACCTCTAATTAGTGATCTAACCAGGCCATCAATGGTCATTGTAAGCTAAAATGTTCACCATTCAAATATCCACATCAGGCAAGAGATTGCAGTGCAATTAAGGGGCTGGCGAGGGTGAAGTATAGTCCAGACCGTCAAACGTAAGTTTTTGAAGCCCTCTGCCCCCGCCACTTTCAAGGTATAGTAATTATTTCTATAATTCAAATTATTAATTCATTCCAGATTGAGCAATACAGAAGCAGTGCGGGATAACAAGCTTTCCAATTAAGAAGCTGAAAACCAGTGGACTATGGATTGGGGCCAATGGGGCCAAACATGGCCAAAAATAGTTCCATCTTCAGAGCCTCGAGATCTGTATCGGGGCCTTTTCTTTTACAAAGTTGTCTGATTGGTTGGATATCTTGATCTACATGAAACTATGCGTACTGGGCGACATAACCGGATAGGACATTTCCCTGGAGCAATCGGGGAGCCACCATATAAGACCTTTGAACAATGACCCTCTGACAGTCAATCATCAAGTCCGAAGTCAACACAATGAAGCTTTCTGTTGGAAGTATCCTAGCGGCGACGCTTGCGTTGACATACCCCGTTCAAGCTACGAATGCTGTTTTGAAGGGCGGCCATGCAGGTTGGTCTCGTAGCTTATCCTCAGCAAAAGAATGAACTAACAGTTATCAAAAGTTCGCGCAAATGAGGCAGATATGTCTCAGGAAGAGACTGTCACCAAGCTTTTATGGATTCGTGAAGATACCCAATCCACTTCTACACCTTCTTCGTCTGTCTACCCTAGTTCCCGGGGATCATTGGCGTCCAGCCAGGGCCCATCAGCCTCTCCCAGTGCAGGCAGTCAGGGCAGACAGTCAACTGAGTCTCTTGAGAGTCTATCAAACTCGCCCAAGTCATCAAATACCCCCAATTCCGGCTTCAGTTCATCTGATCACCCTACAAATTCTGCGCCAGGGAATCAAAGTCCAACAACGACCCCTTACAATACTCCCAGTACCCAAGCTCAACCGGAAACTGCGAGCAAAAGTTCCAAGGATCAGAGCCGTTCAGAGAGTACCAAGCGTACTTCATCTGAGATTTCATCCTCCCAGGGTGCTGGAAAATCAAACTCCGCGGAAGCTTCCATGAGCCCATCGGGAAGCCCCGAGGCAATTAAATCTAGTACTGGAACTTCCCAAGTCGGAATTCAATCAAAGTCCACTACGACTTCAAAGAAGCCCGAGCAGACACAGTCATCAAGCCCATCAGGAAGTCCTCAGTCGAGTCAATCTAGTGCTGAAAGCTCCCAAGAGGAAACCGGTTCAAGTTCTCCTAAGTCGTCCAATGCATCTCAAAAGACAGAATCGCCAAGTCATTCGCGGACCCCAGAACCCACTCAATCGGAAATCACGAGCTCCCAAGATGGAACTGAATCACGCTCTGCTTCACCTTCAAGTACGCCCGAACAAACACGATCCCCAACTGTTACTGAATCCTCATCGTCCAACCCTGATTCAACGGTTGTATCATCTATGGTACCTATCACAACTGGCGGCCATACCACAACCGAGGCTTTGCTCATCCCTCAAACAGTGAGTACCCATGCAACACTTACCCTCATTTTGCCATTCAAAAGACTAACAAAGTTACCAGACCATTCATATCACCAAAGGTAAAGACACGAGTAGTGTCATCTTTACAGCTACCTCCGTCACTACCTCGAAGGGCTCCAAGCCAACCCTTGCATGGGGCTGTGCGAAAGCATTAAGTAGTCTTTGCGGCGGAGCAACAAACTCCGGAGGGGGAGGTAGTGGTGGTTGTATTGTCCCAATACTGTGTCCAACGCTTAAGAACTGGGGTCTTGGTGGTGGCTGGGTTCCATCTGGAAACCCTGCACCCGGGGGACCCAGTCCTCCTCCTTCAGCACCTAAAAGTCCTTCAGGCTCGGGATCTGACGACCCCTCTGACGATGATCCTGATGATGATACCACCACAGATGATAACAAGAAGACGACCACAACAGATGATAGTAAAACGACAACCACAACCGACGACAAAACCACCTCGACGAAGACCTCCACATCTTCTACCTCGACTACCACATCTGAAGCTGCGATCAACCTTTGTTTCTCGTACGTTATTTCAACTGTTTCTGAATCAGAGAAAACTACCACGACTTCATCATCGACTTCGACTTCGACTTCAACAACCGATGCAACAACCGGTGCAACAACCACGACAGATAAAAAGGCCACAACTGATAAAACGTCCGACACCATCACCTCCACACCGACAACATTCTCCACAACAACTAAGAAGGCTGAGACGTCCATTTGTCGTCTAAGGTAAGAACAGATCCAGTCAAACAGAATAAAAAAGTCAGAACCATCTAACAACACGAACTTTAGACAAGAACCAGGTAGCCCAGAATCATGCATCTGCACATCTGGAACGATCGAGACAATGCTCGTAACCCGAACCAAAGGCGATGAATGCGGGTACACCAAAATCCCAGCCAACCCTACCACAACCGAGGATGCGCCGTCATTCGGTCCTACTACATCCACAATGACCCACGATGTGCTAGTTATCTGGCCAACTCAAATAACAAGCCACCTGAATGTCGATCCAAAGTCCGTATTGACGGAGACTTATCCCGCCGGCAAGCCCACAACCAGCACCAAAACCGCCGACACACCAAAGCCGTCCGACTGGAGTCCTAAGGGCTCCAGCATCTGTGGAACTGGCATTGGTGGTGATATGAAGAGCTGGTGTGAGAAGGCTTACGACAAATACGACGATGATGACGTCTACATCGGTCACACCAAGAGACATTATAAAAATTCCGTTGGATATGGCTGTATCGCTGAGTACAAGTGTGACTCAGATGATGATTACATCAATTTGAACGGAAAGCAGCTCAAGACATTGTAAGTTGATTGGTTTTTCTTCAATGCTTTGCGCAACTTTACTGATTTCTATCCTTTCTAGATTCGCCGATCTCTATGACGACCATGGCATCAA
The DNA here is from genome assembly GCF_028828085.1 of Penicillium nucicola. Classification (NCBI taxonomy): domain Eukaryota; kingdom Fungi; phylum Ascomycota; class Eurotiomycetes; order Eurotiales; family Aspergillaceae; genus Penicillium; species Penicillium nucicola. The sequence goes on along the minus strand of NW_026643126.1, from coordinate 2,511,049 downwards.
GCGATGTGGATCGGCCAAGATATCCAACAGCTGTAAGGTCATCGCTAACTATTGCAACAACAGTGGTTGCAGCGATACAGGCTAAAGCTGTGACGAACTGGCATTCCATGTACTGCTCTGTCGATAGATAGTATTGCAATTTATTTCAAGTTACTTGTAGTTTCAATTTCACTGAATTTGTTCCACATATGTTATCCGACTGAGTCATTTTTTACCATCTCGTAACTGAACTGACATTCAAGTGACAATCTAAGCCCTGTACATAGCCCCCGGGTCGAATAGTGCTTAATTTTTAAATCAATCTCAGGGTAGTCCTGCGAGACGTAATTTAGGAGCCAAGCATGATACTTGCAGGCTCATCGACCGAGAGAAGGAATTTCTTTATACGAATATTAAGATGAATTCATGTAAAAGCTGCACCGAGAATCAAATTTTGCATTACGTTTTGGCTTTTCTACAGCAGGCGCAGATAAAGTACGAATATTCAATCAACATGTTCGAGCCAAAAGGAGATAATGAAATTCAAATTCAAATTTAAATTTTCAACACAATGAACTCTTTTTACGTCGAAATATGATATGGAAGCATCGAACGGAAAGAACCATAACCGTTTCTCAGATTCAGGAATGAAGAAATACCACATCCTCCCAAGCTTGAATATACTTTCTAGCCACATCAGCACTGACGGGTCCCTGTTTAGCGAACGTTGGAGAGTGTTCCTGGGTATGGGTAGTATCCAACAACAAGCCACCGCAGGACATGCGTAAAAAGTGATCATCCAAGAAATCGACGAGACGTCCCGCCGGGTTCTCCGTTTCTACGGCTAACGGGGGTCGACGAACTTGTTGGATCCAACGGTCAAATGAAATGATATTCTCATTGGGGATATCCAACGCATCAGCCAATACATGGATCATATCAGCCCATGACTGACCAAGCGGGTTGTCGATACGGTAGAAAGGATGCGGAGCACCGTTTGCCATAATAAGATCCTTCAATGTCCCCGCTACATGATTGACGGGAACCCAAGATAGTGTACCCTCAAAGCTGGGAAGAATGTGCAATGACTGGGACGATTTGACCAGGTATGAAAGATGCTCAATGGGATTCCAGTACCCGCTGGTTTCTGAGCCAGCGATCTGGCCAAGCCGCGCTGTCATGACCCGGAAATGCTGCGGATAGCGGTGCAGGGTTGCATCGAGCATGCGCTCACAGACGTATTTTGCTTCGCAGTACCCATTACCAAGCACGGAATTGATCTCCATCCGCTCCTCAGGAACGTGTATCCCATTGCTCCATAGGGGATAGTGGCCAACGACACCAATCGACGAGATAAGTTGTAATCCCACCTGGAAGTCCTTCGGACGTTGGGAGGCAATGTCCCGTGTGAGATTAATTAACTGCCGCAATGATTCGAACTGTGCTGTAAATGACTTAACAGGCAGTTTTCCGCACATGGGCCAGGCATTGTGAATGATATGCGTGGTATTCTGTGTAAGCCATTCGTACTCCGCGGTTGAAACACCTAATTGGGGCTTCGACGTGTCGGTCTCAATGAAGCGAAGCTTGGAATGATCCGATGCGGACAAAGTGATACCCCTCGACGATAGAGCTTGTTGCTGACGTGTTGCGACAGGTGTACTGCTATGACGGTTGACACACACGACGTGCCGAACATCGCTCTGTTGAATCAACTTCTCCATCAGGTGAGATCCAAGGCTGCCTGTCGCGCCGGTGAGAACAATGCAGTGGCCCCGGGGGTAGTCAATTGATGAAATCTCGTAGCTTGGAGAGGGCGCTTCAAAGCCTTGTCTGTAGGTCTCAACGTATTTGGCCACTTCCACCTCACGAACCTCATCAGTGCCCACCTCACTGGACTTGACGTTGGGAAGAGGTTTAGGAAGGTGCTCATGAGGAGGTCCACTGGCCATGGCAATTATGACCATTTGAATTTCGTTCTCGGGAAGGCTACCATCTGTCCATTCTACATGACCAAAGTCGCCTGACTGCAAATCACGCTCCCATCGGGATGGCGGAGCAATGGCATGGCACCGCCCATCATCGAATAACCACCATCCCTCGAAAAGCCCGAAGATGATATCAATAAAAGGAATATTCTCTGTCATCTCTAGCATCATCAGGAACCCATCTGGGGAAAAGGCCGAGCGTATGTGTTTAGCAGACTCAGTGATGCTGTGGGTGGCATGAACAGCATTACTCGTGATGACATTCGTCTGCTGTTGTGTTGATGCGGAATCGAGCCGCTCTCTCGTTGGAATCTCGGTAACCCATGAACATCCACAGACCCTCGGGCTGCGGGCTGTCGGGGACACCTCGCAACTCACCCACAGGCAAGGTCTTGGATGGACTTTTACAAACTCTAGTATAGGGTCATTATTCAGGACAATTCGAAAGAAAATCATGTTTTAATCATATAAGTTAAGTTATTCCTTACATCACGCACTTAAAGAATACCAGGACTTTCCGAAGAAAGAATCTCTCAATATGGCATGCTACTATTGATTGATGAAAGTTAATTAAAAGCCTGGTCTGTGCCCAATCTTTCACGGTGCTATCTGAAAATTATAGCAGAGTTGCATAAAAAGAAACAAAAGCACAAAGAGACAGTTTAACAGTCTAATTTGCCAGTGTTACCAGCTTCTTTGCCGAGACGCCCTTCTTGAGAATATCCAAAGCCGTCTGAATCCCTTCAAGTCCTTTGGTTGGTACAGTCTCTGGAGTTGGAGCAACCTTGTAAGTGCCATTGGACAGAGCTTCGGGCAAATAACCCGCAAAAGTAGCCGGGTTGGTTTCATGATAAATGACAGCACCTCCAGAGGCAAATATCATCTTGGGCTCAACATCATCCAGGGCGGCGCCCTCGGGAACAGGGTTGGTCGCAGCTACCCGCAATGTCTGCTTGGACTTGTGTGCGACCTGACAGGAGGGACTAGGATCACCCGCCGCTTGGAGAATACCAACGCACTCGCCCTTGTCTATCTCAGCGATGATTTGATCGATAGCGTGCTCATCGGTGTAGTCAAAGACCTTATCTACACCAAGGCCTTTAACATACTCAACATTGCGAGCCGAGCATGTTGTGATAACCTCAAAGCCGGCCGCCTTGCAGAGCTGGATGGCATTGCTGCCGACACCTGAGCTGCCGCCCCAGATGAGAATGGATGTGCCTCTGTTGGTCGAGGCGGTGGTGGTCGAGGGGAACGGGAGTCCGAGATATTCCTTGGAGAACAAGCCTTGCGCAGCAGTCGCAATACACAGTGGGAAGACAGATGCATCGGTAAAAGACAGACTATCTGGGATCTTGCACGCCATGTTGCAATCGAGGACCACATATTCCTGGAACGCGCCCTGCTCAGGCTTTGCCACGGCTGCACCGAGGGCTAGACCGAGAATCCGATCACCGGGTTTGAATTTGGTAGCGGCTGCTGATCCGATACTTTCAACGGTGCCGGCGATATCCTCGCCCAAAATGAGGGGATATGTGATGAATGGCAGAGAAATATCCTGGACCATGAAATCTGCTGGGTTCATTGCCCAGGCATGGACTTTGACCACGATCTCTTCATCGGCAATCTCGGAAGGGACTGGAGTCTCTCGGATGACTCCTGGCTCACCTGCCTTGTCTTGCCAAAGGGATCGGTTCATATTGTGATGGTTAAGTGGAGTAGTGAATAGGAAGCAGTTATGCCCTTACTAAAGTTCAAGTATTCAACCAAATGGAGTCGGATCTTTTATATGTATGATTAGAGTGCACCTTTCGCTTGGTCGCAAGACTGGCGCGCTTAACGCCACCAACATCTCAGCGCGTAATCATATTAAATACAAGCAGTTTTCCCAGAATTCTTGGAACCATCCCTGCTCGGGTCATTTTGAAACAAAGAAATCGGAGGGTTTGAGCTTCACCGGAGATCGACTGATCCCGGGACTTAACGGGCCTAGGCGGACCTAACCGGAGTTTTCGGGGTTAAGATCTTTCGCTTCGAATGGGCATGTTATGATTGTCTTTTGAGTTGCCATACTGATAAGAATGAACCGAAGCATAGCTCAGACTGATTCCCTGCTACTCGGCTTTCGGACAATTATTTCACAAGCTTTCAAGTTTTTCGGCCCGTGGCGCTTGACAAAGCTTATGCTCCACTCTTACAAGATCTTTCATCTTTATACAAAGCTTAGATCAACCAAAAAAATAGAACGTTGAGCGATAAAATGAGTGCATACGACTATCCCGGCGAGGGTATAGTCGAAAAGCCCTACCGGTTCACTTTCGGGAGCGATGACCCCCACGATCCACTACAGTGGTCATGCCAATTTCGATGGATGTTATGCTGCATTTCCGGGGTTATGACGTTCTCTGTAGCTTTCATCTCTAGCTCCTACGCAATTGGCATCCCACAGATTGTCCAAGAACTCGGTGAAAGTGAGGATATTGCCACACTGGAATTAAGCCTCTTCTTGGTCGGCTTCACGCTGGGCCCTGTCACCTGGGCCCCAGCATGAGGTATGCTCCGACGAAGTAGCACCTTATTACACTCACTGATTACTTCACAATAGAACAGTATGGACGTCGACCGATTTTTATTCTCTCGACGACAGGATATGTCGTCTTCAATATCGCTATCTGTTTTGCCCCAAGTGTGACTTGGATACTGCTATTACGTTTATGTAGTGGCACATTCGGTGCGGCACCATTAACAAATTCTGGAGCCGTAATTGCAGATATCTTCCCTGCAAAGCAACGAGGCTTGGCCATTACAGTCTACGCACTCGTGCCTCTTTTCGCTCTCGCAATGGGACCCCTGATTGGAGGCTTTGTAGCTGAGGCGACGGGCTGGAGAGGCATCATGGAACTCAACGCAATCATTTCGGGGTTTGCCTGTGTAGTCCTATTAATCGCGCTTCTGGAGACTTACAGTCCAGTTTTGCTCCGCCTCCGAGCTCAGCGACTTACTGAACTGACCGACAAGATATACGTATCCGGAATTGCCAACGTCAACATCTCAACCACTCGCTTTTGCTCGCTATCTGCATTTCAACCATTTCAGCTCGCCTGTAATGAGCTCATCATTCTGCTCCTTGCCCTATATCAAGCTCTAGTTTTCGGAACACTATACTTGACCTTCGCGGCCTTCCTAATCCTATATGAACCAGCCCGTGGGTGAACCCCCGGCATGAGTGGGCTATCCTTCATCGGCTTGGTGGTTATAACTCTATGGTTCGTTGTATATCAAATTTGGCATAATCGACAATATGTCAGATTACTGAAGCATCTGTACCCGGAACCCGCTCCCACGGATGCCCGCTTACCAGGTTGCTGTATTGGCAATGTTGCTCTCGCTGTGGGACTATTCTGGTTTGCGTGGACCAGCAGTCCTGATATTCACTGGGCGTGGAGCATTGCGGCTGGCGTTCCATTTGGATTTGGAGTGGTGTTGATTACCATCGGATCGACCAACTATTTGGTTGACTCTTATGCTGCTTTTGCGGCTCCTTCTTTGACCGTGTGTATTTGTGCACGGGCTATTTGTGGTGCGCTGGCTCCGTTGCTGGTGCGTCAGGCGTTCAGTCAGTTAGGTATTCGGTGGGCTCTCATGATTCCAGCTGGCTTGGTTCTTCTTTGTGCGCCGTTCCCTTTTGCTCTCTACTTTTAATGAGGATGGATTCGATCAAGGCTCAAGGCGGGAAGACTGTTCGACACGATGAATCGTCGACGAAGGCTCTCTTCGACGGAGAGCACTCGTTTACTAGACGGGCATTCAAATTTAATTGCGGCTAAATGCGGAGCAGTTACAGGTTTAATACACAATATCTTTTACCCTATCACATCAAGCAGAAACTCCGAGCTTAGCTAGACATCCTCAGGAAAGTGGATAAAGATTCAGGACCGGTTCACCCTATGAAAATACACCGAATTGTGGCAGTGATTACTGGAAGATGCTAAAGAACCAGTCCGTGTGATTTAGACTGCTCTATGAGCGTTTGTTTAATTCCCGAAATCCGATTTAAGATAAATAATGGTTGCCAGAAGATCTTCGCGCGGACAAAACGGGCGATCGGGATTCGGGCAACAATCTACACCCAATTCCTGGTCAAGTTGACTGCACGTATATGATATCTCAGGGGCAAGGGCGAAGTTTTAGTCTCCTACTACGTACGAGCGCTTTTCCCCTATAATCATGAGGTTTGCATCGGACGCTCTTTACTTTGCGCTTCATCCAAAGCAGCTGGGAGTGTTGGTCAACTGGCAAGTCTACAACGTGGTTTAAACCTCCGATGATTTCTATCTAGTCCGCGCTGATATCATCTGCAGGAAACTACGTCAAAGTCCTGTTCATAAGAGACACAAAGCCCAAGAGTCATCGACAGCCAAAATCTGCTTTGATTTCTTGGATCGAACCGGTCGCAGCTTCAGCGCTGTGGTCAAAGAGCTTCATCCTGAATTACTACTTCCCGTGTGTGTATTCTACCTGATACTTCGCGGGCTCGATACAATTGAAGACGACACCTCAATCCCTCTCGATATAAAGGAACCGCTCCTACGAAACTTCAAAGACCACTTGGATCATACTGGCTGGACATTTACCGGCAATCGTCCCGAAGAAAAGGACCGTGAACTGTTGGTTCACTTTGACAGTGTGATTGTTGAGTTTAAGAAATTGAACGAGCCCTACCAAACGATCATCAAGGATGTCACCGAGAAGATGGGAAACGGCATGAGCGATTTCGCGCGAAAGGCTGCGAGAGGTGACATCAGCGTCGGCACTATTGAGGAATACAATCTCTATTGCTGGCATGTAGCCGGGATCGTTGGCGAAGGTCTGACGCAGCTGTTCCTTCAGGCCGAGTTAGCTGATCCAATCCTGATGAACCACTCCCTGTACAGATCCATGGGACTGCTGTTGCAAAAGAACAACATTATCCGAGACTTACGTGAAGACTTCGACGACGGCCGTCGATTCTGGCCAAAAGAAATCTGGTCTAAGCATGTTGATCAATTTGAAGACCTATTCGACCCCAAATACACCGAGAATGCGCTTAATTGCAGCTCTGAGATGATATTGAATGCTCTGGAACATGTCCGTGATTGTGTTTCCTATCTTGCAGGCTTGCACGAGCAAAGCGTGTTCAACTTCTGCGCGATTCCACAAGCTATGGCTTTGGCTACTCTTGAGTTGTGTTTTCGGAATACAGCAATATTTCATCGAAATGTCAAGATCACGAAGGGAGATGCGTTGCAGTTGATGATTCAGTCAAGTAAAGACCTTGACAGTGTGAAGAGCATTTTTTGTCGTTATGCTCAGCGGATTCAACAGAAGAGTGACCCTAACGATCCGAATTTTCTATCTATTCGCCTTGCATGTGAAGAGGTTAGTGGTTTACGAATCAGATTAGGCGGGGTTTGGTCGCTAATATGAACAGATCGAGAGATTTGCCGAGAATTCTGTGCCCAGGAGTGTGGAATTCATTAGGGAGAGGAGTCTTTCCAATGTGTCTAATATTGGGCAAGTGGCCTTTGTTTTGATCATCGGTTCAATTTCAATACTGGCGGTATCCTGGGTCATAGCTCATAGAGATTTGCCTTGATATAGCTAGCATTCGTCTTCTCGCTAATTCCGCTCAAAAGATGTACAAGTTGTGATTTTCAATAACCTGTTCAAGCCAGAAGAACATTCACAACCCACCAGCGAGTATTTTAATTGTGAAGCAGACGGTGACGAGGACGCTTCTGAAGACTTTTGATCCGGTCTGCAATCGACAAATTCCCTAACCTCAAATTCGAATAATTGAATGAGGCATTGATTTGTGTGAATTTACTACTGCTGACAGTTTCCCCCGTTAGAAGATCTACAAGATGAAACGTCGATTAGCTCCATTGGGCATCCTGTTCCATGGGCGTTAGGTGCGGGTCTACCCGCTATCTGGCGCCAAAGCGAGGAACCAGCCTTATGTGTATTGACCATGAGATGGCAGGCGCAGAAGGTTGAACTTGCCGAATGGAAACATAGCTTGCACGGCAGTATGAAATATAGGCAATAGCTGATAGACAGCGAATCAAAATAGGCTGCAGAAGTGGAGTCTTACGAAAATCAAGCTCGGTAGGCAAACTACCATTAATTCAGGAGTCAGACCTGCGAGGGATAAAGACACTCTGAAGTATATACATGTCCGTCCTCTGCACACCAAATTCGACTCCAGGATCAAGCTTGATATGTTCAAAGGACGCACCATTTGCTAAAAATAGTCGGTTATACGCTGTGATGACTGTAAACTTACTGTATGAAATTACGCGTCGAGGGCCCACTCTAGCACCTCGCGCTGCACTTGGATTTCCTGGGAACAACGAGCATTCGTGATGTTATCAGTTGAAAACGTTGAGTTTTCATTGAGAAAGCGCGAAAGAATGAAGTTTACCAGGGGAGCACTACAGTATTCCACTGTGATGCCTAAGCGAGCTTCATCATTCAATGTACGGCCCTTGAAATTTAACACGTAGCGCAAGTTTTGAACCTGTCGACTTCTCCCCGCGAAGTTGGGTTTTCGGTGGCACAATCCCGATCTCCAGCCATCCCAATTTGTCACGTTTCAGCCACCTGATCACGTTAAATCAGTTCCCCAAAAAATTGAATGCTCATTTCAAGTCTCTCCAATCCCATCCCCCGCTGTTCAATTACAAGACATCGCAAATAGCAGCCTGTCAAATAAGAAGTACCTGTATCCGTCGCCACAATTCCATCTGAAAACGTTCAGCGTTCTGGGCGCGAGTCTCAGACCATGTTCACTCCACCCCATGCCAACGGAACAAACGGGAGCCTCGGCAGTCCAGGCGCCTCACGCGACCGGAACTGGTATCAAGTGACAGTCGATCAGGCCACAGGTTTACCCGATGTTGACCCGGTCGTGTTGCCCAAGATCTCGCCCCGCCTGGAGGATGCAGAGGACTTCGACGACTGGTACGACGAAGTGGTGAACATCTTGACAGACCACAATCTCCACCTCTTGATCGACGCAAGTCTTCCCCGCCCATCGCGCAGTGATCCCACCCGACAGCAATGGCACGAGCTGTCATGCCAGGTCGCCAAATGGCTCGAACTGAGCGTAAGCAACGAGTTCTATCTTGAGATTCGTGGCTACGGCAATGATGTGTACCTGGCAGATGCCTTTATGGCGAATACCAAGAAGCACTTCAGCGGGAAGCATCATAGAGCTTTGAAACCTGCTATGATGAGATTTCTCAATACCCGACGGGCCGATTTCGATAATACCAGCGACTTTATCTCGGCTCTGGAGGATAACTTCTCTGTCGCAAATGCTCGCGGTGCCATGTTTACGCCGTATCTTGCTCTCTGTCTTATGCTTCGGGAGTTATCAACCGTTTTAGCGCTTGAGGCTTTTATTGATCTGAAGGAAAGGGAGCTGTATGCTGTCAGTGATCCCCAGGTCAACATCACTGAGGCGCGCTTTCACGAATCTTGCAGTACTATCATCAACCATGTGAAGCGGGCAGGTATTGACGCTCTCTGTTGAGTGCTTCCATTGTTCTTTGCTCAGTATAACGATCGTTATGTATGGTGTCTTGATTAGTAGTACTTTTTGTTATGATATCAATGTTTATAAATCATGTTTCGGCGAATCCATTTATTTCATGAGATGCAAGTGCGAGTATTGTATAATAAAAGATATTTCGTCTATCATAGTCGATTAAGGTAAATATGTCAGTCAATACTTAATAACATACTCGCCCTCGATGCCCTAAACTCGAATTTAACCCAATATAGGCTATCAAAGCTAGAGGTGGATACCAGCCTGGTGAGAACTACTGATGACTTTGAGTGAAATCGGGTGTGGTTTACTAATTTCTGATTTAATTACACTGACACCAGACAGTATGGCCTACTTAAAAGATTGTGCACGAACAAGATTCATATTATAATTCCCCAAAGTCCGGAGTTGAGTGATTGCCACCTTGATTGTGGATGAGATAGGCCCTGGTGTAGTTTCGCTTAGCCACATTGAGATCTGTGCTTACAGGGTCGGCTTAATACGCCACCTTGAAAAGGGTTTCAGCCTTGTGTTCTTCAGTTGCAATATAAAACGTGATTTTGGACACATTCTTCATACTAACTGGGCCAAGTTGTCCATCTTGAACAACTTCATTGTCATGATCATAATCCCCAGTCAACAGACGCTTATTCTACATAGAACCAAGTAGGCGATACCGTGAAATATCAACTGGCAACCAAGGACACATCATAATCACGTGGCAAAATGCATTTCCCTTTTGAATCTGGCAAAATTGGCCCAAGCTCTAGAACAATAGATAGCCAGCTACACTCTACTGCCGCAATATAGGACCGACAGCTAGCCACTTGAGCACAGTGCCCCCGCGATCATGTCGTGAGTGATATCTTCATACTTCCTCATGAAATATAGTCTCTCGCTCAGGCATGAAATCTTTAATCAAGCGCATCAAGACTCGAATAATTTCTATACCACACATTCCTCATAATCAGCTGACGACTAGTGGGGCATCAGTTATCTATTGCACAAACTCAAAAATCGTTGTCTCAGAACCTGGGTCCAGCTACATTCTGTTTACTCCACATCATGGCTGGCTGAAAACACCAAGCTTGATAACACGATACACTTGTGAAACAGACAAAGTCAAAATCCGACTGCGAAACGTGCGTCTCAAGTTCTGCGACGAAGCTGTTCTCAATATTCAGACTCGAATCACACTCGAAACCATCCAGGGAGGCAAAACAGAGAGAAACAAGTGTGAAACATCCTGGATACTTGTTAAGGCTTCAAATTTTCGTAAACTCAATGGCAAGCTAAGCGGGGCGCAGCATGACGCCAAACCCAAATAGGCCCTGTGAGCGGGATCCTGATCTTCCTGTACGGGAGTGGAACGTGAGGGTATCTTATATTGACTCCAGAAGTAAAGATCTTCCCACGTGTCTGAGGCTGCTGTCAATGTCTGAAGTGGGTTCGACTGTATCAGTCCCCTCTGCGGGCTGTACGGCATATGTATGTGCTTGAACAGCAGCAAGCGAGAATTCATTTATCCGGACCCACATTCCTTTCTCGCATTGGAGGTTGAAGACTAAGCGGAAGTCTGCTTTTTAGGCGCCTCGGCGAGGATGTCGAACAAGACGAATTCCTTGTTTTTTTCCAATGTTTGATGTCAAACGTGTAGGACATACTGTTACAGACCTCATGTTTGGGTGAATTCAGGCTATTGATACCCAAAGTGAATTTCTGAGCTCCGATCCGACCGCATTGACTCAGTCGAACCATGGGTCCAGCAGCCCCTAAACAGAACAATGCCATGGTTTACGCCCCAGATCGAGATTGCCGGCCATTTTTCCGCCAAGCGTTAAACCTAATGTGGAAACCGGGCCCCACTTTATAGATGGAGGATTTGGCCCTAACTTTGACCGGGTCAGATTGCCCCCATGTTCGCGTGGGCTGTTTACGGGCAGTCTGTCCTTCCATGACTCTTTTATTTATCTCCTCCCCTCCGTCCAGGTGAATCTCTCACTGCAATCATGCCGGCCACGCCAGAGGAAACCATTTGCAGCGTCTCGGCTCTGGCCACGCAATTAGGCAACCAGATCTCTGTGCACATGCTCAATTACCTTAGCACCACCAAAGACCTCCCTGACGGATTTCGCGAACTGTCCCATACCTTCCTCGATACCTGTCGCACGTTGTGGGCTATTGAAGCCGGAGTGACTGAACTAGCCGGCGCCAATCGCGCCCTACCCGATGTGATAATTGAAGAGGTGGAGAAGAAATTCGTCTCCACGTACCGCGACTTTCAACAACTCGACAAGGTCATTTTGAAACTTGTTCAGTATGAACATCGCGGAACACTGGGGAAGATTCAGCGAGGATGGCATCGGCCAAGCCATGACCTCAATCGGATTCATGAGTCGCTGAAGAAGACCACGGAGACCCTTCAGATCAGTGGCATGGCCTTCCACTGGTCCCTGGGAGACGCACATCCGGAGGAGTCTGTGGGCATTGGATACGCTGGTCTGGCCGCAGCGCTCGATCGCGTGTCCAAAGGCCGCTCCGTGATGGGCATAAACAAGACGCAGTCCTTCGAAAATGAGCGATCCGCATCATCATTCAAAAGCCGTTCGCCTGATTCCATGCGATCGGCACCATCCGTTCCTCCAAAGGAATCCTTTGCTGCTTCCCGAGTCAACCCAAGCATTCGCCAAGAACCAGACGTCATAACGGATGATATGTCTTCTGTCTTGTCTTTGAACGGCTTCCTAAATACCCAGTCTGGACGTGATTCCGAAAAGAATTCCTACTTCGAGCACCGGACACTGCCGCGACGACCGACCAAAACCGATTCAACGGCTTCTGCTGAGGAGATTAGCCTGCAGAATTACAATCATTCAGATACGGACTCTGCCAGCGCCAGGCTCACGCAGACTCTGCTTGCGCACGGCGTCGATATCAAAGACGAAACTCGCAATGGTACAACTTTATTAATCGAAGCAATTCGTAAGCGAGCACCGCAGCAGGCCATCGAAACCTTGCTCAATTCCGGATGCGACCCGAATCGCAAAGACGATTACGGCAAGACAGCACTATGCGAAGCCGTGCAAAGCGACCAGCCATTCATCGTGACAACCCTATTAAACCAAGACGCGAACCCAAATCTACCGGGACCCGAACACGTCCTCTGGTCCGCCGTCCACCGACCAGGCTGCCTGCGCATCCTGCTCGCGCGCGGAGCTGACATCAAAAAGACTCCCGGTCTCATGGAGCAAGCAACAAGCGTCAACAATATCGACGCTGTGCGCGTCCTGCTGCAGGCTGGCATGGACCCCAATTCCAAGAAAGATGGAATATACACTCCCCTTTGCTCGTCCATCCGGGATGACCGCCCAGACATCCTCGCCCTGCTACTTCATCACGGCGCTGACCCTAATCTAATGGCATCCGAATACCCAGCGTGGAAGTGCATTACCCACAAACGCCTCCATTTCCTGCCAGACCTAGTGGCAGCCGGTGCAGACCTGCGCAAACCACCCGGTATCGTCGAGTGCGCCGTACAGGAGAACCACACGGAGGCTCTGCACTGGCTCGTCAGCGAAGCAGGCGCCAACCCAAACGACCGCAACGAGCAAGGCCACACAGCCGTTACGACAGCCATCCGCAAGAACCGGCCCGAAATGCTAGAATGGTTGCTCGCAAACGGCGCGGATGCCAACCTGCGCGGCAAAGACTGGCCGATATACATGGCGACGCAGGCGCCGAGCATGCTGCGGCTGATTTTGCCCCGCATAACCGATCTAGCCGCCCACAAGGGTGTCATGGAAAAGGCCGTGCAGGCAAATCAACTAGAGAACGTGAAATTACTCATTGCCGCGGGTGCTAGCGTGGAGTGGAAGAACGGCGGCGTGTTCTCGCCGCTCACGACTGCGCTGCGGGAGCGCCATTGGCTGATTGTGCGTTACCTTCTGGACGAGGCGGGCGCCGATCCTAATGCTCCTGGTGAGCATTTGCCGCTCGTCAAGGCCATTCGGAGATGCGATGATGGTGACTTTGCCATGATCGAGTTGCTTCTTGAGCGGGGCGCTGATCCGAATAAATGCTACCGTGACTGGAACGCTATCATGCAGGCGATTGAGGACCGTGACCTGCAGTTGTTGCGGCTTTTGATTGAGAAGGGGGGTCTGGTTGATCTTGCTCAGAAAGATGAGATGGGTACGACGGTCTTGGATATGGCGAATTCTTCTGGCTGGCCGGAAGGGATTGAGCTTTTGGTTAATAACGCTCGGCAGTGAGGAGTTTTGTTTTGTGATATCCCTCGATTGTATGTTTTAAATGAGCTTTTTTAAATTAGAACACTTTATTGGTATTCACGCACAGAGTAGTGAGATTAGTTGACAAGTTATCTGGTAGAGAGTATGAAAGGGACAAGATGATCCTATGTGTTAGCCATCGGCAAAAAGTCAGGATCCCGAGACAATTTCTTCTTTTCTTGCATTCGGCGTATTCTCAATCTCCCGTAAATGATTGAGGCGAAACAATGAATTGGTTCTGTAATGTGATACATGCAATAGAATCTTTTTTGCTTGCAAGTCGGCGTTCGCATTCAAGCCCGAGATGAGATATATAATTCACAACACATAGCCTCCACGCAACAAAACAAAACCAAACCCTGACAGTTTCACAATTCCAAACCATGACTGCAGGCAATATCCTTGATAATCTTCCCGCACCGGGAGTACCATACTACACCCCAGCCCAGAGACCACCATCCGGCACAGCAACCATCGAAAACCCACCCAAGCTCTTCGACCCGCTGACAGTACGAGGCGTCACATTCCAAAACCGCATCTTCCTCGCACCACTATGCCAATACTCGGCGGAAAACGGGTACGCCACAGACTGGCACCTCACGCATCTTGGCGGCATCATCCAGCGCGGACCCGGACTAGCCTTGATGGAATCGACCGCCGTCCAGAAAGAAGGTCGAATCACACCACAGGACATCGGACTATGGGAAGACGGACAGATTGAACCGCTGAAGCGCATTATCGACTTTGCGCACAGCCAAGACCAGAAAATTGGTGTTCAACTCAGTCATGCCGGTCGCAAGGCTAGTACCGTTGCGCCATTTGTGTCTATGAATGCGACTGCGACGGCCGATATTGATGGCTGGCCTGAGGATGTTGTTGCGCCTTCTGCTGTCCCGTTCAATGATGTTTACCCGCAGCCGCGGGAGATGAGTCTTGCTCAAATCCAGGAATTCAAGGAGGCGTTTGTTGCGGCGGCGGTGAGGGCTGTCAGAGCTGGGTTTGATGTTGTTGAGATCCACGCTGCGCATGGGTATCTCATTCATCAGTTTTTGAGTCCGATTAGTAATAGGCGGATCGATGCGTATGGCGGCAGTTGGGAGAACAGGACGCGGTTGACGTTGGAGATTGTTGATTTGGTTCGGGCTGTGATTCCGGGGACCATGCCCTTGTTTGTACGCCTCAGTGCGACGGACTGGTTTGATGATATGACTGATGAGTTCCCTGAGAGTTGGACTGTTGCTGATAGTGTCAAACTTGCTCCTATCCTTGCAAGTCGCGGGGTTGACTTTTTGGATGTCAGTTCTGGTGGGATTCATCCGCTTCAGGGAACGAGTATCAAATCTGGTCCTGGATACCAGGCGCCATTTGCGCTTGAGATCAAAAGGGCTGTTGGTAATAGCATGATTGTCTCTGCTGTTGGGGGTATTCGGACTGCCGAGCTTGCGCAGAAGCTCATTGATGATGGGTTGGATGTGATTATGTGTGGGCGTTGGTTTCAGAAGAATCCGGGCTTGGTGTATTCATTTGCTGACGACCTCGGGGTGGATGTCAAGATGGCGAATCAGATTGCTTGGGGATTCAAAGGTCGAACGAAGAAGCAGAGAAGCGACTAGATAGCTTGATTCTGAGAATATGTGATGTGGCTTGAAAAGAACATCATCTAGCAAAAGAAGGAGATCTCATCAACGTTATAGAGATTCGATCTGCTGTACGATAGCAAACCAAACCCCGACTGGATAATCCCTTAGACTTAAGGAACATCGGTAAACCAGCTTGCAAGATCTGGCAAATCAAATCTTCCAAGAAAGCCAAACTCCTCTTGACCTAAGCCCATCTCATCCCAAGCCGTGAAAATACTGAAATCTGTGTTATTGGACTCCTGGCGGGTATCATGCTCCATGTTAATTGGCTCCGCAGGCTGAACTGGCAAATCAGGTCGGTTTACTTGCTGATGTCCTTTCTGCTGCAGTTGAGTTAGAGCCAGAGGGGTGGTGTCACCGGGTCGCCCAGTTGCTATTAACATGTCAGCGTATGAAAATCCACAACCGGCACTAGGGGAAAATACAAGAGTAGTTTTGTGAGATATGCTGATGCGTTACTTGCAAAAATTGTAAAGAGTTCCGAGCAGACTGGCTGAAAATCGCCATAAATGCCAGAATCTCTTCGCACTTGCGCCAACTCTCGTCAACCTTTTTGATGTCGAGTTGTTCTCGGATTGAATGGCAGGAAATTGACATGAGTAGAATAAAGCCTGCAGTAGAGGTATCTTCAATATGTCAGTAAGATAAAAAGGGTGATCTAGGCGGGATGAAAACTGACAAAAACCGTTGTACCACCATGTGTCAGTCACTGTGGTTCGATATGTCTCGTGGACAAGGGAAACTAAGTCCATAGCGGCCATCACACAACAAGCGGCACATTTGGAGAACACAGATGAATATATGATGTTTTTGTCTGGAGTTAGTGCGCCGCCTCTGTCTCCAGTCTGAGTATCAGAGCGACGCGATGATCCTGTTCGCTCCTCGGAGCAAAGTTGAGTGAACATAGGACGGTATAAGAGAAGTCGTAAGTGTATAAATCTATAACTTGTTAGAGGTAAAGAACTGATATATTTGGAAAGTATGATACCTGGTGCGCAAAACGTTTTGCTGGCGCTTGAATATCGCAGATTGAGTGCCAGCTGTACGCTGTTGCGTTTGCTCATCTGTCCAGTTCAATGGATTGGGGACATTTGCTTCAAATGCAGCAAGTTTGTCCTCGAGTTCCATTAGCACATCCAAGCTGCAGTGCTTAGCACCCCGCGGTGACGAAGTGCGAGTATTACTTGATCGGCTCTGCCAAGCGTTATAGACCTCGGATAGAATAGATTCGAGGATTTTGTAGAGCTCAATACTTGAAACATAAAATGTCATATAGCCCATTTTGTGGTCACAAGCCTGGCCACTGAGCTCGCAGGGATCGTCCGCTTGTATATCAGACTCCATAACGGGCAATGGCACTGGTGCGAGATGAGAGGTCATGCTAGGTCTACCGTGGGTCATGCTCACGATCCTGTTTTGAATGTTAGACATGTAAAATGAAGGTTATGGTGCCACAGGTTCACTAACATGTCCATGATGACACAAGTATGCCATGTTCGACGCCGAATTTCAGTTTCTAACGGCTTGGTCGAAGTTTGGGTCGTTGTCTCATGTAAGCCCAGTCCTTGAGCCGCTCGACACGCCAGCCCAATTGCGTTCCAGCATCGATTTGGGTATGGCGTGCTTTGAAGTAGAAGAGAAACCAGTACCAGTGTTTGAACAACGCCGATTGTACCTATGTCTAGGAGATCAAGACCGACAAACCGCTTTGAACGGAGAAAGAAGGAGTATACTGCTGCCTCTCGCTCTGCGGCCGGGATATCGGAAAAATGACAACCAAGAGCAAATATGACATTGAGCGCACAGTGAAAGACCATTGAATTGGGACCGTAATCAGAAGCACCTCCAAGACCAATATTGAGCTGTGGTAGTTCAGGTTTCGGTGCCTTATTCGAGCCCCATAGATTTTCGTAGGCACGCTCAAAGCTAGGCCTATGAAAGAATGGAAATAGGCAGTGAACTCTTTCCCAGTAGCATTCAAGGAGATGATCTGCGAGATCCCGAGGCGGTAGAGAGAAGTCGTCAAACCGAAGCTCGGCTGATGGATGGCCTAAATCTCTCCAAACCCCGGTGTCTGGGCCCTGCGATCTGGCTGGTTCGGTTTTGCTGTTTCGCACAGCTGACATGTATGACTGCAGAGGCATTGCCTCTCCGGCAAGACGCAGGAAAGAGGCCACCGAGGAGTTACCATAGTACTGCTGCTCCCCGGGCGAATCTGTATCCTCTGCATCCTCTGCAACTGATATTGCACCCATAGCAGTGACATTACCATGTGAGTTGACAGCCGGGGAATGGTAAATACTTGATTCTCGCGGCCGAACAGAGCCAGGAGAAAAATAAGAGGCATGCGGAGCTCTGTAGCTTTGTTCTACTACCGATTGACTTCTTTGTGCGTTATATTGCGGCGGCTGAAATGTAGGTGTTGAAGTCAGAGGACTCTGTACAGGCAACACCGGCGTAGAACCTAGTCCCAGAAGCCCTTCAGCAGCAACAGAAGTTCTGGACTGTGCATCTAGTGGATCCAAATCCATACCTTGTCCCAAATGACTCTCTGGTCTTTCGGATGCCCTATCATCTCCATGTTGGACTAATCCCGGCGGTACATCAACGCCACCTCTTGCGCATGCATCTTCAAGATCGCGAATGCGATCATGGAGAATTTTCAAATACTCGTCATTGCTGGCAGATCGAGCATTATCCAATTTATAGACGCATTGCTCCACCGTGAAAGAGCGTCGAACACATGGACCACATATAGGCTTTGCTCCATCACATCGGACCTTTTTATCACGACATGACTCGCAGGCGAGAGCGATCTTGCGTCGACGAGGTGTCTCCCGTTTTGCAATTCCACCTTTAGAAGGCATCTGTTCTGTTCCTTGTCCAATCAATCCTATGACGAAGTTATATGTGATGACCCACAGCGATATGCACGATTGGCATTCCGGGTGGTGACCGAACGTGGGCATGCATCAGGGGCAGAACAATCCCGGAACACAGCCGGATGGCAGTCACGTGCGGGCCAACCCTTTATAATCGCAAGTATTCCCTATCTAGAGAAAAGACTAATTTGGTGGGGAAAGTACGGGGAAATAAGGCCAAGCGCCATGTTCATTAACTTGAGTTTGTGGTCAGTAAGCTGACTGGCTGAAATTCCGGACTCACTTGGAAGCCTCAGGGGACGTCATGTGGTGGATCCCCGGAACACACCCGGGGGTGACCTTGGAGTCCGGGTGCATTCCGGGGTTGATGAACACCCTCGTCATAATGCAAAGGTCGCCCAGATAAAAGTAAGTGGAATCATACTTGTGATCTTCTTACATTGCAGCAAGCCACTGTTCAACACTGCATTCCAGACTTGGAAATCCCCGACGCTTCTGTTTGAACTATACCAGTCAATAGCAGAACATTGAGCCCACCCCATTCCAACCACTCAATCTTGCGCAGCGCATCATATCGCGTCAAATCTCACGGCATAAACTACATCCCACCGGAGTCGTCCATCTACCGGGACTCGAAATGCAATACGAAAATCCCCTGGTTCATATGGACCATCATGCCCTCTCTGCATCCTGCCCATGGCAGGTCGAAAAGCCCCGAAGGCCATCTCAAACCCGATTACCAGCTGAAGATGGTCTCCAGTGGGGATCTGACCCAAGTTTTTGTTATCACGGATTCTCCTCTCCCGTCGGTACTTGGACAGAAGAGCGCCTCGTGCAGAACCTGATGCGAAACATGGCTAGCTTCTGTACCAGTGTCGATATAGAGTTTGACCTTTCCGAATCTCCAACATCCCTGCCAATCCAGGCTCCTCTAAAAGAACCGACCGATCCCTTGGGTTTAAACGGGTTCACCCTTCCCATGTTTCAGCCTTCGATAGTTCCAACAAACGAAAGACTCTCCGAAACACCATCCTTGTCGTCCTCACCAGGCCAAGAACAGGCTCCCTCGCCAGAAAACACATGTACTCGACGAGCGAGTTGTATAAAATTGGAAAACAAGCCAGGGCAGAAAAAGAGGAAGTGCGTTCAAAAGCCAGGGCAGAAATTGTGCCATTGTCGATCAGAAAAGAAACGCAGGGAAATTATTGGGGAAAGATATAAAAGTTTGTGTCAGCTTGTTCCGGGGTTGGAGAAGCACTCTTACACGAGGAAATATGTTCTTGAGGAAGCTGCATTGTGGATTGAGTCTTTACTTCAAGGGAATGATGCACTAAAACGGCAACTGGGGGAGTTGAAAGAGCAAGAAGACGTGAACAGGTTGCGGCTGTTCCCTGTTGAAGAGGAAGATCAAAAGCTTATATACTAGATTTAGTATGCACTTTACGATATTGTTTCAGTGAAACTAAAGTGCATCAAGACTAGACATATGTAATATAGGCAACGCTTTAGGTTTCTGATCGACAATTAGAACTACATGCTTTTTAGATAGGATATCAGCCTTGCAAGTTTTAACGGCCGATAGAAATTATTAAAATCGGGTTCTATTCATTATAGCACCATGGGAAAATTTGGATCCAAATTATCTCCGGTCAGTTGCAGTCTCGGATAAGTTCTTCCTGTCTTAATGATTTGATCTGTCATCTCTTCGGTAGCCTGTACTACCGTAGGTTTGTTCCCATGTGATCCTGCCAGAGAGTCTATGTCAGGCCTAGGGCATAAAATATGGCTTCTGCCTGTTCCAATTGCTTACAGCCTTTCTGCCGTACGACTCAGCCAATCAAAGCAGATATCTTTTACCTCAAACTTTGATCCACATGGTTACGATTCTGCCCGTTCGGTTTTGCCATGTGCATTTTCCAAGTTCGCACTGCAAAGTAGAGAGGTAGCTCTTTAATAAGTCGGAGTAAAGATACTCATTCGGTGGGTGCGTAAGTCTTTCGTGAATATTAATCGCATCCAGGAAATATATTTGAAATGGAACGTTGTATCGCCTATGTATAGTTGATCTATTGAAGAGCTAACATGGATGGGCTTAATTTCAGTTGCTATGACTGATCGGGTGTACACTGACAATGCACCCTCTCAAACACTCTGCGCCGCCACTTCTGCCTGGATTCCGGTGCCAGAGGTAGTAGCATCGGGCGAAGCCTCGGAATTGTCTGACTGTCGAAGGAATTGCACCTTGAACTCAATACTTAAGCGCCCACGGGGCAACGTCCAGTTACGATATTCACGCCAGGGCCGGTAGCTGAAGGACAGGAAGCATCGCACGAAGAACAGAGCCAAGTGAATCAGTCTAGATGTCCAGTCAGTATTGGTATGTATTAAAGGGAAGAGTAGTGGGATTGTTATTGACTGACCCGAACACCACAACCAACCAGCATACGACCTGGGTGATACGGATGAACCATATGAGTATATCTGCGCCCCATGATCCTAGGTCACCGATTCCTGACCCTAACATTCCAAACCCGAATGAATAAAAGACGATAGCGAGGTCCAGGACTAGGTTCAACCATAGCCAGATAGGTCGGTTCCAGAGATACAAACGAGCCAGATTAAGGAACGAGATAAATCCGGCGCCCAGGAGCTGTTGTAATTGCGGTTAGCAGTCTACTTTTCAGGCCAGGAGTATATACTCGTGTGAGATCAAATCATACAGTGAAGAAGGTGCCAATTAGAGCAAACTCTGGTCCCCAGGATCTAAGGCTGCCGAATTGGACAAGATGTACGCAGATGATGGTCATGTCCAGAACAAGGATGAAGACTGCGAGCAGTGCCGAGCTCCACGTCAAAATGAAGATTGTTTTGGCGCATCGTTGTTGATGTCTTTCCACAATCGGATCGTATCGTTCATCCGTCGGGGATCCTAATTCATTGGCTGTGGGATCCGACAGCAGCGGGGTATCTTCAGTGGTTCGCGACATCATGTCAAGAATGTGATTAAGAGGGCAACGTGGTCATATAAATGAGAAGAGAGTCGAAAAGGTCCAAGGCTGTCATATTATCAGTTCTTGACTAACCTACCTAGGTTAAGATCGCGGAATGACTCGCAGGGTCCAAGGCGCCAACAGGGTCAGCACTAGCGCTAAACGAAATTCACTAGTGAGCCGCACCGTGTCCAAAATGCGTCAAAAGATTACATGGGAGCACTTAGCCTACCCTTTCAGAGGGGGTCCGAGAAAAACTCTGACGACGGTACCACACTAAAACGCGTTCTAGCAAACCAACATGATGCCTAATTGATCCTAGACTACTTTAAGAATGGCGGGCGGTAAGATCTAACCCGGTATACTTAAATTCGTTAAGAGTGTCGATAGCCTTACTAGGCAGCTACTGCTAAATCCGTTCGGCGGCGATTAGCGAGCTAAGATAATAGCAATTATGACAAAAGTTGTAAAGTAGGAAACCCTGGATATCGGTAAGGATGTCTATACGTCAAAAGCTTGAACAATAATAAGAACCGACTTCTTTGCTCGCGGCCGTACCGCCACGTACCAAGAAACCGTCAGCAGTCCCTACTACACTAGATAAATTAAGATCCAAAACTCTCTTGATGCCAGAATACAAATCGTCCCTTGGCCACCCATCTGCCCACATGGGCCCGTAGCTCACGCGCCATGTCGTGTGGTCCACAGAAGAAGACTGCCACACTCTCATCGCCATGATAGCTGAATGTTTGGTCCACGATTTCCCTGAGATTTGGCCGTCCCATGAGTGTCTTGAATCCGCCGACTAAGCCATCCGGAGTCTGCACTTCACCCATCTCGATTCCTTGAGAGAAGGAATTGCGCGAGGAATGCTCTGAGGAAACTTGTCGAGTCAAGTAAATGTGAACCTCGGGATCGTCTGCAAAGGTTTGATCTTCGAGGTCTGTAGCCCAAGCAACCTCTGCTGTAGATCTCAACGCCCATGTAAAGTTGAGGTGTTTGTGGCCGCCGCCTTCGTCATCGAGGTATTCACGCAACCCCCGGTAGACAGGTAGGATAAATGTCGCTCCTATTCCGCCAGCCACGAGGAGGATGCGGTCGAATTTCGCGGCGATATTTGCGATGGGAACGGGAGTCCCGTAGGGCCCTTCGATGCGGATTCGAGGTTGGGTCTTGAATCGGTCCGCAAAGGTCAACAAAGTTTGTGTTGTGGGACCCTGACGAGTTCGCAGAAATAGTGCGATCTCGCCTGCGGAGACAGCGGCAACTGTGAACGGGTTCGATAGTAAGCGGTTTCCACCACTACATTCGCTCCCGGAGGAAATGCACATATAGATGTGTTGGCCAGGCTTAGCTTGGAAGCGAGATTGTTTAGACGGTGGAATCTGAACCTGGACTTTTAGCAAGTCCGTAGCGGGGATCTGAGTGATTGTTGCCGAGTCGGTGATGGTGTCGATTCGTCGGAGGATTCGATCGGAAATGAACAGTGCCAGGGTCTCGATCATATAAAGCCGGAGGTGATGAGTATGAAAGAAGAGAATGGGCAATATTGCCAGCCCGATCGCTAGATGGCAGAAGTAAAAGGCTCTGTAGCTCCATTGTCGGCATTTCTCGATACTTGTGATTGCAAGCACGAACATCAAGACCAAGCATATTAGTCCTGTCACAGATGGAAGACTCTGCAGGCGTCCCACAAAGTTTTCAGTCTGGACAAAATAATTCATATATAATGCAGCATGAAGAACAATCAGGATCATAATGATTCGGCCACATATTTGATGCCAGTGGATGAGGTGTTCGTGAGAAGTGCCGAAAATCACTGCCAAGGGCGAATAGCGATTCCGCATAGACAACATATAATGAATAGGAAGTTGGGCTGCAGCAATACTTCCAAGGCGTTTCGTGACATGTAAATAGTCTGGGAAATGGTCATTTGAGCACCCAACAGACCAACTCACGAAAACAATTGCTTACCATCACCGGTCTGATTGACGGACAGAAACAGCAGCCACAGAGTCCAGGCGACTGCAGCAATCCAGCGTCCTATTAATCCCACATTGGGGGAAATTTCACTATTTAACCACCATATGGCAGACCACCATCGCCTGGCAGCGGCCCTAGACCAGCCTCTGGCTGGTTCTATGCCGACCGGTGACTGCCCAAGAGCAGTGTACGCGACATGGAGCCTCTGTTTCTCACCCAATAACCATGTGCTGAGCCGGTAGACTCGATAACCCAAAGCTAGGACTAGGATAGATAGTTGGGAATAGAGTGCGTATTGGTCTAGCAGGCGTCGCCGGTGGTCTTTTTCATCGGAGCTGAGGTCTACAAAATGCCACGGCCAGGGCATGATGCATGAATGTAGGCGCTCCACACGCTGTATTCTCCAGCTGAAGATAAAGTTGCAAAGCAAAGCCCTTGATTGTCGTTGACGCTGTTGAAAAGTGCTTAGCTTTGATTCGTCAAGCCCCCACCCAGGGTGACGCGGCAGTTTGCGGGAAGCGGAAGCCGAACTCTCGCTCCTCCGATTTTGGCGGTCCGAATGTGCACCTCAGTAGGAAAGATGAGAATTCAAGTAAGAGGACACTAGAAAATGAACATGTCGTTTGCATCAAGAGAAAAAAATATCACTCTCTCCTATAACGAGAGATACTGTTCACGTATCCGGATTCGCCTTTCTGATTTCGCCTTCGCATTGCCCAGGTCGTAATTATGAGCCACCTCTACGAGCCAGTCACAAGTTCAGAATCGCAAAATGACGGGGCTGTTGGAAACCAAGTCAAAAGGCCATTGGGAAAGGGAGAATTATTCCGTCTGGCAATAAGCATGGGAGGGTGCGAGACTATTCCGTGCTGTCCGACTATTGCTAATTAAAGTCTAGTCTACAAGTGACCTGGGTGACTGTTATGGCGGCAGGCTCAGTAAGTGGACTGCTTGATAGAGACTTCGATATGGGCTTTTTTAATCCTTTACAGCCGTTTCTTCTCTCCCTTGGACTTGTACCGTCACTTGTTTCTCTGGTCTGGCTGTCTGGCCCAGTATGCGGCACTCTCCTCCAACCATTCATCGGATACAAAAGTGATACATGTACTCACCGATGGGGCCGGCGAAGACCATATATTATATATGGAACTATGGTTGCAGTAGTTTCCATCAATATGCTGGCATGGACCAGTGAGACAATGCGGCTGACTTGCTCCGTGCTGGGTGTCAATCCGTATAACCGTGCCCCTAGTTTAATCACCAAACTGCTGGCAGTTTTCTGGATCTGGGTATTAAATATCTCGCTCCAGCCAGTTCAAGCTGGCCTCAGAGCCCTCGCTGTGGATTGCTGTCCAGATACGCAACAGGCTGAAGTTGGCACATTTACCAGCTGCATCGTTCTCCTCGGCAACTTGGTCGGCTATGGCGCTGGGTTCCTGAAAATGCCTATTCCAAGTGTGCCTGGGTTGGTCGAGAATATACAATTCAAAGGTCTCTGTCTGATTGCCTCCCTATGCCTCGGGAGTACCGTGGCGATTACCTGCTACTTTACGAAAGAGCGAAGTCTAGCAACAACTCCCTCGCCCCAGAAGAAGATCCGCGCTTGGCGAGTGTTCTGGGAAATTCAGAAAACAGCAATAGATCTTCCTCCAACAGTGAAGACAGTTTGCCTAGTTCAATTCTTCTCTTGGCTGGCTTGGTTTCCTTTTCTGTTTTATGGCGTAACGTATGTTCCCTGTCGATCAGGAAAAATCTCATAACTAATTTTCAAAACCACAGATACCTGAGCAAAATTTGTAAGTTGAGCTCCTTATGCTGCACCCTTATCTAACCATAAATTCTTCATAGACAAATCCAACCTTCTCCTAATAAAAATGGGGCCTCCTTCCAACCATTTCTATAATGCACTGCATGAAGAATCCATAAGACATGGCACATTAGCATTGGTCTTATTCTCATGTGTCGCACTGATAACCAACTTTACTCTTCCGTACCTAATTCACGACAATCCAGGCGATAGAACACGAGACGTGACTGATATAGGGAATGTATGGGGTCGCATCAAGAGGAACTTGACCCTCCCTCGCGCGTGGATGGTTTCTCACGTTCTGTCTTCAATAAGTCTCTTTGGGTTGACTGTGGGAGAAGACTTCATCTCATCTGTGGTATTTGTTGCTATCCTCGGTATCTCTTGGGGTCTCACGCAATGGGCACCTTTCGCGATCATCGGGGCAGAAATTGCTAAAGAGTCCATCCCAAACCCCTTGTATCGTGATCACTCCACGAGGGTACCGGAAGCTGCCTCTTCTTCTGGCTCGTTTACTACAAATGATGAAATTGATGCTGAGAAGCAACAATTCTCATCGAATCATTCACCCGGTCCGGCGCGGTCAATGGCGGCTACAACGATGGGGGTCCATAACATTGCCATCTCCTTACCGCAAATCTGCTCCGCCATTATCAGTAGTCTTATATTTGCAATTTCCACCTCACTCAATCTCGGACCAACAGTGACGCTGGCGTGGGTGTTGCGATGCGGAGTGGTGGCAGCTGCTTGTGCTGCTTATCTAGGTCGTGGTATCTAGTTGAGTGGAAAATGAAAATGTATC
This sequence comes from Penicillium nucicola, assembly GCF_028828085.1. Classification (NCBI taxonomy): domain Eukaryota; kingdom Fungi; phylum Ascomycota; class Eurotiomycetes; order Eurotiales; family Aspergillaceae; genus Penicillium; species Penicillium nucicola. Next base: position 2,485,098 of record NW_026643126.1, on the reverse strand, counting down.
CAGAATTGATTTAAAGGCTTCAACGGTTTCTTTGATAAAAACATAAAAATCGCATAGTTTCACCTGTAACCTCTTGTATATTATGCGAGCCGACAGACTCAGCAGAAAAGCACTGTCATTTTGGATGATCAGCCTTAAGGTATATCTTCGATAACATACTATAAGTCATCTTTTCTAACAATCGATTATACCACACTACAGCTTGCACAACATTCCACAGCGGATGGAAATATAGTATTGAAATCTCTTATCAACAGTCCGGATAAGATATCTCCACCCGAGTAATAACCGCATCCATCGGCACCGAAGTGTTCATCAAGGCACCTGTACAATGTTCCGTATGATGATAACTACTTAGCCCGCTCTCCACCATGCCACCTCTTTCCAAGGCCCGGTGCATCAATCGCCACCCATACGAACAATGATAGATATGATACTTGCGTGTTGTCCAGCTAAATTCGCCCAGCGGACGTTCTGACAACACTTCGTAGCTTTCAATTGGGCGCTGTGCATCCTCATCATAGTAGAATGTCTCCGAGGCATCCTCGAGGAATTCTGCGCTCAGGTCCGCATCGTAGCATTCAGGTGCCAACCAAGCCAGGGTCAGAAGGTCAAAGATACAGCCGTTGGCACGCGCTGTGGCTGCGTCGTTTCCACAAGGTTGGAGTTGATGTGCTGTGCTGGGATTCACCCGGCTCATGCCCACGGGCAGCACAGTGCTGGGAGACGATATGGCTGAGGATGAAGCTCTTGGGCTATAGAGAAAGAGAGCCAAGAGAGTGAGAGAGCTAACGAATGTTGCTATTTGCAGGAGCAATGAAATGAGCGAGAAAGATGATTTGCGAGCTGGTGTCGGTACTGAGTCAAGGTCGGCGTCAGAGGAGTTGAGTACAGAGTATTTTGATTTCCCTGGATAGGCCATGGTGAGAATGTGGTTCTAGAATCGAAACACCCTCTGAATAAAAAGTGAAGCAATAGACGAGTTGGAGTGGTATAGATGAATGCACAAGGCAACGGAGAAGTACTTGGACGCAACGGTAGTGACTCCCAGGGAATGTTGTGTTGTGTTCACCCACGGCTACATTTCTCTGTACACGACCCACAACATGCTTTTTGCGGGACATACGATTTTGTCTCATTTCCTCGTCTTGTCTACTCTGTTGGAAGATAGTTCCGGTGTCAGCCAAAAGTCCGGGGCTTTTTTCGAGTCCGATTCTCACATGGGGCCGAAAGTGGGACAAACCTGGGAAAGTCCGAAACTGAACGCCTGGCCACAGAATCACCATCTTATGACAGTTTGGTTTACTTGAGAGAGAAAATAATTGAATTTAAAATTTCAGTGCGTAATCGCGGAATCGGAGAAGAATCATGTTAAAGAATGAATATCGTATTTCCATTTATTCGCCGTCATAGGGGTTAGAGATATCATGCGAGAGTAAGACACATTTCATCCCCCATTCTTATAGATTTATGTTAAAGAGACGCATTGAACAAAGAGCAAATGAACCCGTGTGTTGACGTCCGCATAATCCACCAACTCTGGATTGCCGATAAGTTTTGTGCAATGGTCCGTATGACCAAGTTCAATCCCCTCGTTAGAAACCGACGCCTCTATCAAAGCCGCCATGTGGATCATCTTAAGAACGTAGAGACAATGTTGAACATGGTAGCCCTGCGTTGTCCACACAACAGGTGAATATGGCAATTCTTCCGCCTTGAGTGGCACCAAGTCCGTCTCGTTGCCCGGCCGCTCCGAGTACCATTCCCAGGGCCCATATTGCGCCTCCCAACGGGCGGACTCCTCGCGATCAAAACATGAAGGATGCATCCAGCCAAAGCTCATGATATCCCAGAAGCATCCGCGAGCTTTGGCTTCTTCGGGTGTAGTACCGCAGTGCGCTGTGACGACTGATCCGCCCTGAGCCTGTGGTGGACGGGAATCAGGCACTTTGCCGCTACGGCTGTCGGTCACCAAGACGGCGAAAGTAATCATTCCTAGTAAGACGAAACAGGCTATACCCACTATCGAAGCTCTGGGGCGACAATATGAGCGTTTGCGCACGACTGGCAGGCTGAGATTCTCCTCGTCGCTCGAATCGTCCATGCTGGATCGCTTGCTCACGAATGGTTTTTCGGCCTCATCTGGGCCCTCTTCCAGTCGTGACAAGCTGCGGCTGAGGAACCCTGAAGAATTGATTGAGGTTAGTTCGCGTTCAAATTTCGCGGTGAGAGGAAGGTAGTCCGTACAGCCATGCAGTCTTTTGGTAAATGGTCGTATCTCGGCAGCCATGGATGCAGTCGCTAATGCTGTCAAACAGAGAGGCAGAATGTATCATGCTAAGTGATCTTTTTGATCTATAAGACTAGTAGCCGAGATTCACCTGAGCATGTCCGTCCGCTGGGGTCGCCGAATCTGGACCCCCGCACGCAGATAGCCCCGAAATCTATCGGACAATGGAAGCCCTCTCTTTCACCAGCCAATCCACCTTTCCCTCCATTGAGAGACCGACAACACCCGCAGAGTGAACTCCTCCCTCCTTCAGCCACTGCCCAGCATGTCATTTGTGATTCAGCCTTGTTTCCCTGCTGACGCCCCGGGCCTTGCGGCGACCATGATGGGCGCCCGTCTCACAGATCCCCACTGGGCTCATCTGTGGGAGGACCCGTCCCCGGAAGACATCATAGCCAAAGCTACAGACCGGGTTCCCTGGAACTTAGTGACTGGAAGGGATACAAAACGGCACCAAAAGGTAATCGATCGCGAGACCAGCCAAGTTGTTGGGTACGCTCGATGGATTCTACCTACCATTCTGGCAAAGAGTAACGATGTCTGGCTGGAAGCTCAAGTTGCGGAGGCAACTCCAGCGGACCGCGCAGTCTACGAGGAGCAATATCTGGCGTGCACCAAAAACGGTCGTCCGATTGGCATGAAGGGTGGATCAATGATGAGTTACCGCAGCGCGCCCCTGGAAGCGGTCGATGCGCGAATTATGCGAGATGGTCCGTTTCTGAGTAAGCTAAACTCAACCAATGATTAGCAGTAGCTGTTGTAACTGATATACCGCTCTAGTGCTGGATTACTTGACGACAGACCCTGTGTTCTGGCGGCGGGGAATTGGCAGCATGCTCGTGCAGAGCGGGCTTGAGATCGCAGACCAGCACGCAATCAAGACCTATGTCATGTCGGAGCCGGCTGCCTTGAAGCTATATCTCAATCTCGGATTCAAGCTGGTAGAAACCGTGTCGACCGATTATTCCCAGTATGGTGGAACTGAGCCTATGGTTCATTACTTCCTCGTCCGTGAGCCTTCTAAAGGTTCCCTGTGAATGATTTTGTGTTCCTTGCTCTACATATAGATCACCCATTGAATTGAGAGCTCTATCAGTTTTATTTAATTTATTTTGCCCTTTCTATAACAACAATTCTGCTTCCATTCAAACAACGATGAGGAGATCGGCTTCGGACAATTTGATACAAGAATTATAGACAACACGTGTCCAGGTGTCGACTTTCTCCATAGGCTTCCCTTGAGATTCCTCGACGTAATGCTGACAATGTGCCGTATGGTTCTGCTGGGCAATTACCTGTGGAATCAAAACATTGTCATCTTTCATCGCTAGTGCCAGCACAGCCTGCGACCATATGCAGTGCTCTCGGTGGTAGTGACGCGTTGTATACACATCAACCACACGACCTGACAGGGCGACATCTTGTGGAATTTCCACAGTGAGATCCTCATCCAAGTAAAATTTGTACGGGCCTTTAGCTATCCCTGCGGTAGATATTTCCTCATAATAACACTCGGGTGCCGTCCAACCAAAATTCATGAGGTCAAACACGCATCCCAATGATTTTGCTTCGCTGGGGTAGCTGCCGCAGCGGTATGTACCCCCAAGCTCCATAGGGCCACCGAATGAGTCTCGGTATTCCGGCTGGAGAGCGTTCTGCTGGGATAATGTGTACATGCGAACATAGGATCCCGGTTTGTGAACGGTGAAACTGGTGATAACGATCAGAAGAAGAACTGTGGTCGCGAAACATGTAGCAACCACGAGCGCCCTTGGTGTTTCCACAATCCGCGTCCAGATCTCCTTCGCGGTACTCGGCTGAAAACTTGATGGGAGGTCTAAATCACACTCCCCTTTTTCGTTCAATGGATTGTTCTCTTCGACCAAAGGTACCCGATCATATTCCGATCTGGATGACGATTCTGAGGGCGATGAGGGGCCAGAATCATAGTATGGCGCTGCAACGCTGTTGTGAGCATTGGGTTATCGAGGAACAGAGTGAAACTCACACATTCTGAAAACCGAAACAAGTTCCTGCCAAGCAGAAATAAAATCAAAACGGAAACTATATGCTTCGGGTCAAGGTGGCTTCTCCGTGCGAAGTATAGACAGAGTGGGAGCTTACCAGAATGGGCAAAATCGGGGCTTCTTCCTCTTCCAGTGGCCAAATTCGGACCATAGTAGAGGCCATTGATTGGTTAATTTGGAGCAAGAGAGTCGGCATATTTGCGAGAATGGTGTTTTAGATGCCCAAAAAGATAACTTCACTCTTTGGATTTTTTTTCTCTGCAGATTTTATAGTATCTCATATCTTTGAATATGATACTGACGAACAGAATAGAGAAATATCGCCTCTCGTCCAGATATTGAAGTAGAAAGACGGTTCAAAATGCAACATTAATTAATTGCTCCTCATATAACTCTTCAAATTTAAGCACGAAAGGCCTCCCCACCATAGCCGTAATAAAATTATCGTAGTAATTTGATATAAAGATGTGTGAAAAGTTGCATGCAATTTGGCTCATTGTGAATGCTTAGTACAGCTCGAGCTCACAGATGTTGTCTCTTATCTAGAATTGACCACCAGATATCACCACAGGGCTGGTCAATGGTACATCGTCTCTGAAATTCATTGCATCCATCAACTTGAAAAGCCTAGTCGACCTTCTCCTTGCTGGGCTCACGCTTATCAACCTTCTCTTTGCTAGGTTCACGCTTGTCGACCTTCTCCTTAGATGGCTCGCGCTTATCAACCTTCTCCTTAGATGGCTCACGCTTGTCGACCTTTTCCTTGCTGGGTTCACGCTTGTCGACCTTCTCCTTAGATGGCTCGCGCTTGTCAACCTTCTCTTTGCTGGGTTCACGCTTGTCAACCTTCTCCTTAGATGGTTCACGCTTGTCAACCTTCTCCTTGCTAGGCTCGCGCTTGTCAACCTTCTCTTTGCTGGGTTCACGCTTGTCGACCTTCTCCTTAGATGGCTCGCGCTTGTCAACCTTCTCTTTGCTGGGTTCACGCTTGTCAACCTTCTCCTTAGATGGTTCACGCTTGTCAACCTTCTCCTTGCTAGGCTCGCGCTTGTCAACCTTCTCTTTGCTGGGTTCACGCTTGTCGACCTTCTCCTTAGATGGCTCGCGCTTGTCAACCTTCTCTTTGCTGGGTTCACGCTTGTCGACCTTCTCCTTAGATGGCTCGCGCTTGTCAACCTTCTCTTTGCTGGGTTCACGCTTGTCGACCTTCTCCTTAGATGGCTCGCGCTTATCAACCTTCTCCTTGCTGGGCTCGCGCTTGTCGACCTTCTCTTTGCTGGGCTCACGCTTGTCAACCTTCTCCTTGCTGGGCTCGCGCTTGTCGACCTTCTCCTTGCTGGGCTCGCGCTTGTCGACCTTCTCTTTGCTAGGCTCGCGCTTATCAACCTTCTCTTTGCTGGGCTCACGCTTGTCAACCTTCTCCTTGCTGGGCTCGCGCTTGTCGACCTTCTCTTTGCTAGGCTCGCGCTTGTCGACCTTCTCCTTAGATGGCTCGCGCTTATCGACCAGTGGGATAATTGGCGACTTAAAGTATGGCACCTCCCGTCGATCGACTTCAGCAATGGAGCGTTTATCTAAACATAGTATTAGGAGGTGTTCAAATTACTGAAACTTATTGGACATTCAGAGTGAGCATACTGGGAATATTGAGTGGGAAGGCGGCGATCGTAGTCGCGATCGACGCAAAAGTAACGAGAGAACTAATCTTCATCTTGGTAAGGCCGTCGGGGTCAATTCACATGTGCAAACAGATGTTGATCACGGGAGAAAGATCAAAGAGAGGTGTTTATGATGGTGCCGATAACAATATATAGACCGAAGAGTATGCCTATGCCTATGCCGAATGTCACTGCCAACAAGACCAGTCACGTTCGCGGACCTGATAGCACCATTTTCCTTTAGCATGTTGACGAGAAATGATGTTTGTTGGCTCTAGCGTGAAAGCCTCCGAAAGTGATGTCTGTTCCGAATGTTTCAACTTTCGGAGCGGAACAAGTGCAGCTCTTGGCCCAAGTCCACCGGACCTTCATCTGCCTTGTCCAACCAGTCGGTGCCCAGGTATATCCTGCATGTTGCATCGGATGGGTCTCTTTCAGCTTATTTTGCGCTTCAACGTCTTTGTTTGTGTTATGGTCCGGACCACGTAACACCTGAGACATTGAGATCGATTCTTTGAGTCTCTGCGTAAAAGAATGGCCTTGAATAATGAAGATCAAGAAAGTCTCCATAACATGCCAGCTTATGGAATTGATGTGTCCATGTCTACAACTACCACAAAAGGTCGCCAATTACTACTGAAATCTAGAGAAATTGGTCTGTTCCTGTTGCCGAGTCCCATCTCTGCCTACTTTGGTGTGAGTTCCGCACCAACAAGATGCTGGGGCAGTACCAGTTATCTAACTGGTCTTCGTGGAGTCGCTTGTCTGGCTGTTTTTGCAGAGCACTTCTTGATGCGATTCTATCCTAAACTCCTCGACGAGTATGGAGAGCATCCAAAATTCTACCAGTTACCTGGAATCCGGCTTTTATATTCCGGCAGCGTGATGGTATCAATATTCTTCATCATCTCTGGATTTTCTCTCTCGATTGGCCCCCTGCGAGCCATATACGATCGGGATTGGGAGCGTCTTCACCAGCTGATGTTTTCAGCTGCCCTCCGCCGCCCCATTCGATTGATTCTCCCTCCAACAGCAGTTACATTTATCGTCATGATCGGCGTTCGATTCAGCCTATATCAATCTCACTATGATAGCCCCATCGACATGGACTGGAACGGCCCCATCCGACAACCCAACTTTGCTCTCCAGTTCCTTGATTGGGTGGAGTATGTCCTGGGCCGGTTAATTTACCCAGACGAGTGGCTGCGTCCACTCCCAAATGTGAGCGCATCGGAGTATGCAGTCCCATTGTATACTATCCCGCAGGAGTTGTGGTGCTCATTCCTGCTGTTCATTTTCATCGTGTCTTCGAGCAAAGTCCGACCTGCAGTGCGCCTAATCACGCTATTTTTCTTGATTATGCTTTCTGCGTGGTGCATGCGCAAGGAGATCTCGTGCTTTCTCGTCGGTATGGCCTTGGCCGAGTTCCACCTCCGTCGACACCTGCACCCGCCCCACAAAGATCCCAGGTCTGCCTCTAATCTCTGGAAATGTCTATCAGTGGGTCTCTGGTCCTTCGTCCTTCTTTTGGGTATCTGGATGTGCTCTATTCCCCATACCCGTGGTGCATATGGGTCCTCAAGCATTGGATATCGAACGATTTCACGAATCATTCCCTGGAATTCCAACGTCTATACCATTGGAGCTGCACTCGTGGTACTAGCGATCGATCACCTTCCCATCGTGCAGGCCATGTTTCGCACCTCCCCCGCGGACTACCTGGGGAAAATATCCTTCTCCCTCTACATGGTCCACTGGCCGATACTTGCCGCATGGGGGTGGAGCGTGGTTCCGTTCATGTGCGCAGTGACTGGGGATCACACGGCTCTGCGGTATGGGGCCGGATTTGCGCTCGCAGCTGTCTGTGTCACCCCCGTTGTGTGGTGGATTGCAGATCTTTGTTGGAGATTGGTTGACGAGACTTCAATCATGTTCGCTAAGCGCTGGGAGAATATGATCTCCATAGAATAGATTGAAAGCAGATCGTCCCCCACTCCAGGATTCTTTACCAAGGATTTTCCAGCTGCGGCCCCCACCTCTACCCGAGCCCCGCTAAAGTGTATCCGTGCCCGTATTTACCTGCACTGCAGCCCTTATAGTCTGCGCATTTACTATAAGGGTCCACACTGTTGACTTGTCCTCCATCACTTGGTAAGAATTCTAACCTCTATCATCCTTTACTACTTGGTAAAGCTTCTAAGCTCTATCAATCAATGGTTCCTAGATACTCGAGTATTTTTGTATGGCATAATCCTGTCGGTTCCAGATCCCGGTGTAGTGCATCGAGACCAGGAAGCGGTGTGGAGGCCCAGATACCCCGCTGATAAGACGAGGGGACCGGAATAAAAACGGCCCCCGAAAGCTTGTATAGCGCATAAATCTAAGCATGTCGTGTCACGCCTAGGGTCACGCAATCGCTGCCAACAATATTCTATAGGCTGGGGCGTACGTATTCCCTGCAGAATGCCCTAGAAGCTATTCCGTGCCTTTCAGGCGCCCTAAATCCAACCCAGGGTAGTCGGAATAACCCTTAATGAGCGGGACTATGTTGTATGGACCAGTCGTTGCTTGCTTGTTCCGATTGTGGCCATTGATTGTGGCATGGCAAATGTCTTGGAGGATAACGAATTGCATTCAAGCATTATCACGTGGGCATATCCCTGTCTAGGGATCTACAATGGAAGTCTTGAATGGGTTACAGGTTACATGGCAGGAGATGGGGCCCGCGGGTCAGCTGAAGATCCGATAGGGATGCAATACAGAGAGGGGAAAGCAGTAGATTCAACTATGGATTCCGAGCGAAATCATGATTCGGTGCCTAATCTGCGGGGCAATGTCGCCAACTTTGGCTCACTATAGTATATGTTGTGTGGGCTGCTTAGATTGTTAGAATGGTCTCATATCGTCAACAATTCTTTTTTCTTCTGCAAACGGCCTTGAAATCCGGGATCGCAATGAATCATAATTCCAATGCTCAGTTGGAAACGAATGCATGTGACCAGTGTCATCGCACAAAGCAGAAATGCACCAGAGAACTGCCCCGCTGTCAACGCTGCGTCAAGTCTTCTACGCCGTGCACATATAGTTTTGGGAAATTCATGGGCAGGCCTAAGAAGAGACTCCAAAATCTCAAGGCTCAGCGGAATCATAATGGAGATGACAACAGTCGGCCAATATCTAATGGTCAGGAGTCGGCCATTGATCAAGTTGGTGAGAGTTCACGTCGTCTCTTTCAATATCAAGGCTTCTTCCATCTAACCACTGACTGGTCTATCTTTAGGTTCCAACAACACCATTACCGTCAATAATCCTCACTCGGCTGCAAGAAGGCAAGATTGTGATGTCGGGCTTTCTGTGACAACATCAGTTCCCTTGTCATCCTCGTCATGCAGAGGAATCAAACCTGGATTCAGTGCTTCGGCATGTGATCAGTGTTATCGATTCAAACTGAAATGTGTTCGGGATGGGGATCACTGTCAGAGATGTCTCAATAACAACAACACCTGTACGTTTAGCTTCTCTTCGGAGCGTCAAGAACAAACGGGCCTTCCAACTCCAGAGACTCCGAGGAAGAAACGGCGTTTTTCCGAGATGTTGGATCATTCACCAGGTCAGCCCCCAGATCAGCCCCCAGGTTATAATATTGGAATTTGTGTTCATAGAAGCTGACGACAATAGATAACCCGCAATGCAGTCACCAAGCGACATTGATTGTCCCCGCGGTTAGGGACAGGATAGTTAGTAAGTACTCAAACCTCGTTACTGATAAGGCCCGGTTGACCAAGCGCTTAGCAGAACTTAAAACACGCGAAGCGAACTCGCAAGAGAGCAGTGACAATGCTAGCGGTGACATTGTGTCTACTGAGGTTCTCGAAACAGACCCGTTGACGTGGTCTACCATGCCACATGACCCCCAGTACAGCGGCTTGATGCCATTGTACACAGACAGTCACGCATCACAGATGAGTAACAGAAGCCGATCACGATGCAAACCGACTGCCACTTCTCACGAAGAGTCCAATACATTGTGTTCATGCCTTTCGACGGCATTATCCACCTTGTCCCACATAGAAGTCTCGATCCAAACCCCCATAAACCTGAACTTAATTATGTCTACGGCGCACAGTGGCCTTACATTTTGTGACACAGTCAGTCGGTGCCGCGCCTGTTCAGGGCCAGTGATATCAATGCTCTGTACTACTATCTTACAGCGACTCGTCAGATGCTATGAGATCATCTCGTCTGAAATAAGTGACAATAATGCGTCTACATTGCTGAATATCAAGATCGGGGGCATCGAGATCTTTGACCAGACATGCGTTCCAAGCATTGTCCATGCAATCCTTGGTTCGGAGATGAAGAGAGCCCGTGGAGTGTGCGAAAGTTTAAACAGCGTGTTGGGGAGAAATGATGCGTTGAAGATATTGCTGAGTCTCATTAAAATAAGATTCATCAGCTTGAGTTCATAAAAAATAGATTCTTTAGCTAGTGCGTAATGATAAACATGCGTTCTTGCGCATGCTGGCGTCTAGCGTCGTGCATCTTCAAAATGTTTTATTTGCGTTGTTTGACAAAATGCTTCTTTTGAACTGGGTGGAAATGACAAACACTTGTTTCTTTTGCGTTCCCTTCTCTTTTCCTTGTGCCCCTATGTACATTCGATATTGAGGCTGTTTGGTGGCCATAGTCAAAAGGTCATTTCTTCCGAGTCGCGATCGCACCATGTTTACCCAATCATGAGGAATCTGCTGTAAGGGAAGACGGAAGAGGATCAGGCGTGCAACCTAAAAAAGACATGTCGTTTGCACTCTGATACAGGCTCGTGGTAAGGGATTGCAGTAAGTCCCGCTGGCATTTCAACTCCTCCATCGAACTCTCGAATGCATAGACTCGAAATAATTCAAAGAGCTTCATGGCGCAGTTGGCTGTTCCCATAATTTCCGAACTAAGGATTGCTCTTCCCACGATGGAGTGCAGCCTGGCCTTTAAGTGGAACGCGCCAATGCCCACTTCCACATCGAGTTTCTGATCCTTGGCTTCCGCAGTCGACATTAGCCAGCTGCCTATTGACGCGTAATGCGTGTCTAGCAGTTGCAATATGGTGACATGCAGGAGAATATTGCTATGGTGGCAACTGGCCACGCAATCGTAGAAGTGGCGGCAAATCTTAACGGCTTCTTGAGTCACGCCCAGCACACTATCAACTGCGTGGGCGTCAAGGTTGTGATATCGATCCAATTTCTTTATCGTTTGGAGCGCCAGACTAAAGCATTGGCAGGGTGTTTTGATCAGACGTCCTTCTATCCTTTCTGTTTCCAGGGAACTGGGCTGCTCGGGGATATCTTGCAGCAGTTCGTCCCATCCCAACTGGTCATTGATGAACATGGTCGGTGACCACGCGCTAGCAGGGGGTCCCTCGAGATCGACCAGCCCGCTGCAATCAGAGACAGGGATTTGAGTTTCGTTGTTCATGCCTGCTGGTTGAGATGTGCTCCAGAGAGAGCAGAAGCAGAAAATAAAAGATAGATTCAAGGGAGTTCTAGGGAGCCAGGATCTATCTGAGGTCTGAAGGATCTAAATACATGACGGCCATGTGACCCAAAGAAGCAGGATCACATAGAACTAAATGTGTTCTGGAGTCGTGGCGAATGGGGATTGGACTTTATTGGTGTTGATTCTTCGTCGTGAGGGGCTTCAGACAGTAGCGCTGGGGCCAAACCGGAGATATAAGCCATTCGAACGCCATCGGAATGCTGCAACGTAACAAAGGGGCCGCGGGGCCCGATTGAGGTTACATACCTAAAGGCTAACACTCAGCCTCTTCGACTAGCACCATGCGACTGGCCAATGACTAAAGGCGATACTATCAACCTGAAGGACGTGGCTAGAGACCTTTTCCCGTCCCTCCCCTGTACTTCAGGGCCACAGATCGTGCGACCCCGCTAGTCCACAACAAATGATATTCTTGCACTTGCAAAAACGTCAGGTCAATGACCACCCATTCATATAGCTATCTCACACTTGTATCCCTTTTAGGGATTGTAAAGTCTGCCACCAACTTTTCACGCGAGGTCCAGTCAAACCTAGTATTCATGTTCGACGACCGCCCTCCCATTCGTTTGAGGTTAGCTCCCGCTCGGTAACTAACTAACTACACATTGACGGCGGTTATATTAGCGATTGGGTGCTTCACTCCCAGAATCGCACGACTTTCGCCCGTCTGTACAATCGAGGTATAAGTTACCCATACGTTCAGTCATTATGATATCGGCTTGACCAACACACATTCGACAACTCGTTTCTGGCCCCACCGCCAAGGCCTTGGCGTAGATCAATTCTTGAGCGGCCCAGTAAAATGCCCCAGGTCGTTCCATACAGTATACCAAATCGTTTAAGCTGGGTCTAGCCAAAAACAACTTTACCGATGTGGGCGAACTAGTAGACAATGGAAAGAAAGACTTACTGACAGTCTACTCTCCAAATAGTCCTTTTCATGTTGTTAGCACCACTCTCCCCTTCTACTGTCGAGCTGGAGTGTCAGACTTTGTCTTGGAAGTCAGTGCTATCAAGCCAGCCTGATGTTCAGATTGAGTATACAGAATACAATAGAGTAACCCCAATGAAAGTCTATTTCTTCCTATGATCCCATGAACTAAGCCATTTCACTAGAATACAAGTGTAAAGGGAGAGGGTAGTCCACTAAGTAATGAAGATCCCAATAGAGAACCTAGGGTCCGGTAGAAGATGTCAACAAATAATGTAGAAACAACCAAGGCAAACACTACTTCGAAATGACGTCGAGAAGAAATAATATAGTGTAGATACTGAATGGATGAATTTTCAATAACTGATTCTTGATCACTCACATCTCATGCCATCATATTCTCATTGAATAAAAGCCATGTCGATCTCTTGACCCTGAGTCCAGCATTACACTAAGAATCTGGGAGACATAGAGCACCTTCGGTTCTGATGAGGCGTCGGAACAGTGGGATAGGAAGTGGGCATACCTAGTGCTAGGTCAATTGAATCGGGGATGAGGCAAACACAATAGGCAGATAGCGCATGTCATCGAAGTATAGATATGGGCCAGCAGGCTTGTGTCATCCTCAATATCAGCTCCACACCAAGCAAGTAGAGTGACGAGTGAGGTACTCGCTGCGCGTAGATTACAGCTCCACCTCCTTCAGTCAGCTAAAATTCGGTGAGAAATTTCGCTAACAGGTGTCCAATTCTTTCTTCACATTAAGAAGTTATGATTATCAGCGAGGTAAATACGAAAAGCCTGATACATTCAGCAATGTAAGTATACAAAAACACCAAAGAACCCAAGTCAATCTATTAAAACAAATACCAAGACAACCAACAGACACTATACAACAATTCACAAGGGCGGCACCATAGTAGCAATACCCTTAGCCAAGCGCTGAATCTGACCAGCGTAATAAGTCTATCCGAACCAAAGTCAGCAACCGCATACACTCAAAAACAGAACTCAAAAAATAAAAGAAAAAAAGAGAACGAAAACTCACACTCTCAGCCCCAGCCCCAACAAGATGCAGCGGCAAAAAGCGCGTATACCAAGGAACAGGCGCCTTATTCAAAGGCAGCACAGCATCCCCCTCAGCAACACTCTCATCCAACAAAAGCAACGGGAACTTCGGATCAATAGCCGCAGGCCTTCCAATGCCAACAAGATCACAAGCCCCATCGAGAATAGCCGACTCGGCACCAGCCCGTGTCCGGAACCCACCAGTCAACATAAGCACCAGACCAGGATGGCGCTTCCGGACCTCCTTCGAGAATTCAAGGAAGAAGGCCTCGCGCGCAGCCGTGCGTTCGGATTTGGGCTTTTCAGTTACCGATGTGTCTGTTTTGGCATAGCCCATCATCTTGGGATCTTCGTAGCTTCCGCCGCTGATTTCCATAAAGTCGATGCCGGCTTCGGCTAGCAGGGCGATTTGAGTCATTGTTTCTTCGAAGCTGGCGGAGCTGTGGTCGGCTGAGTTTAGTTTTATGCCGATGCAGAAGGTCGAGGGGACGACTTTGCGGGTTTCGGTCAGGATGTCGAGGACGAATCTGGCGCGCTTGGAGGGCGTGCCACCGTAGGCGTCTGTTCGGAGGTTGGTCTGGGGTTGTTAGTTTGGTTTTAGTCTTTTGATATGTTGGGGTGTTGGTGGTGGTGTTTCATACTTTGCTGTTGAGGAATTGATCTAGATTGTGTCAGTCACCGTGATTTCTAGTCCCCTGTGGGAAAAAAGAGAAAGAGAAAGAGAAAGAAAGAGTAGAAAAAGAACATACCAATCAGATATCCATGCGCACCATGCAGCTCAACCCCAGAAAACCCAGCATCAGCCATGAGCCGAGCCGTGTCAACGAATTGCCTGATGACACGCTCGATATCGGCGTGGGTCATCTCCTTAGGCTGCGACCAAGCAAGACAGCTAACCATCCTCTCAAGCAAACCATCGCCAACCTTAATAGGCACCGCAGACGGCGCTAGAGTCGGCGCGAACATACCACGGTAACCGGCCACGCGGAACGACTGGCGTCCTGGGTGGCAGATTTGCACTATCGCCGGTGTGCCGTGTTTCTGGGTTGCGTCTGCGTATTTCTTCCATTCCGATACTAGGCTGCTGTTGCTTTCTGGGCCTTTGTATTCGGCGTGTAGAGCTGGGTCGAAGGGGCTGCCCATGTGGTTTACGTCTACCTGTACGTTTCCTGTTTGGAGTTGTCAGGTTGGGATTTGTTGTATGAGGTAGGTTGACTTTATAGTTGGGCGATGACTTACCTGTTAGGATGCTACCCCATCCACCTTCGGACCATTGAGTGTAGGCGTCGAGGAGGGGGTCTGTGGGTTGATTCTTCTTAGCCATGAGCTCGGCCATGGCGGCCTGGCAATTCTGTTAGTATTGGGCTTTCCGAAGGGAGGTATGAGAAGTATGTGCTCGCCTTGCTCAATCTGTTTGGTAAAACAAGTCCACATGGCAGCTTGACGGGGTCTGCAAGAGGGGACGGCATGATGGAGCTTTTCTTGTTTGCACGATTCGATATGCGATATACTGTCTTTGCCGTGTACTTGGAGAAAGTATACTATACCCCAATAGAGGATGCAAGGTACTATATGTCGTGAGGAGGGAATCCCAAGACAATCAATTTCAACAAAAAACCTACAATTCGGGTCAATGAAGTGTTTGAAATAGTCACTAGGAATTTGATACTCACCGGCTAATATATAGATCACTGATTAAGCCCTAAATCAAGGATAGAAGCCCCTCGAAGCACAATTGAAGTCTTCAACATGAAAATTGCATCTACCTCGGCCGGAGATCCTTAGTAATCAAGATTCCCCGGAGAGATTGATGTCCCCGAGCGCAAGCACGAATGAGAGGCATTGAAGCTTTAACTATGTGGGGACAGGCGAGGCCTACGAGATGTGCGTCTGGGTGTGGAGCCCAGTAAACTTTCGGGGAGTTGGGTTCATCCGCTTGCCACGTGAAAGCACGGATGAAAAAAAGGATGAACGTATTTCCAGTCTACAGAATATACAGAGTAATACTTAGTCGTTACTGATTACCAAGAAGAAGAGTTAAATAGTATGTGTTCATTCATATGGCAAAGTTATTTCCTAACTATTCCCACAATGCAAAGCCCTCCAAGGGACCGAAAAGCAAATAGGTAATGGGTATTCAATCAGAAGAAAAAAAGGGGCAACAAATGTCGTGTCCAATCCCGAAAAGCAGAGGAGAAGGATGAAAAAAGGAACAAGAAGAGCGCGCTCGAAGCCAGAAAGTAAAAGACGACAAAAAGGTCAAGTCAGTCCATCACGCAGAGATCCTAGTCGCTGACCGTGATTAGAACAAGTGTTTTCGTGTTCAAGGACAAAAATGTGAAACCAATGCAAGCGCCACAGATGATGAAGAGCAATTTTGAGTACAGAAGAAAACATGCACACCTTACAGCTTGGCATTCTTCTCCTCGGTGGGGGAGCCGTTCGCCGTGATGGGGGGCGAAATTGTGCCGAGGCTGGAGAGCAAGTGACCGACCTCACGCTCGAGAGCGCGGACCTCAGTGTGAGGATCGTACATGCGGGCCTTGATCCAGTTGTCCAACTCGATGTCGTTCATGGTACGGAGCGCAGTCTCCCGGTCGACCTTGTCCTCCTGGGCGGCGCGCATCACCTTGCGAGTGACGACGATGCTGACCTCGCGGATGCGAGTGATGTCAGGGTAGAGGAGACCACGCTCGAGCTCCTCAGGGGTGAGAGCTTGAGAGAGGGCATCACCGGAGGCGTAGATCATGCTGTCGGTGACACGGACGGCCTTGGACAGGATGCTACCGAGGCCGATACCGGGGAAGACATACATGTTGTTACCCTGACCGGGGTAGTAGGTGCGGGTCTCGCCAGCGGAGTTGGTGAAGGTACAGTTGGGGAAGGGAGAGCCGGAGGCGAAGAGGCAGCGACCATCAGTGTTCTTGACAGCGGTCTCGAAGTCACACTCGGACTTGGAGGAGGGGGTTGGAGAGGGGGAAGATGAGGGGAGCGGTGTTCCAGTCAGCCATCTTGCGGAGGATCTCGGGGGTGAAGACACCGCCCATGGTGGAGAGACCCATCAGGATGGAGGGCTTGACGTGGTCAACAACCTCTTCGAGGGTCTTGAACTGCTCGCCATTGTTGTCCTGGCGAGCGAAGTAGACCTTGTGGTCAGCGAGCTTGTCACCGCGGTCAGCAGTGACGAGACCCTTGGTGTCGACGAGGTAGAAGCAGTTGCGGGCCTCATCCTCGGTCATGCCTTCGCGCATGAAGAACTCGACGATCTGACGGGCAACACCGACACCGGCGCTACCGGCTCCGAAGAAGACAGCGCGGTGCTCCTTGCAGGGCAAACCGGCGCGCTTGACAGCGTTGATGACACCGCCCAGGATGACAGCACCAGTACCCTGGATGTCATCGTTGAAGCAGGTGTATAGATCACGGTAACGCTCGAGAGCGGGGAAGGGGTTCTTGAAATCCTCGAATTGGATGACGATACTAGAAGCTTTGTTAGAACTGAAGATCACCCGAGATGCATGTGAAGATGAGTCACTTACCCGGGCCAGCGCTCAGTGAGAGCAGCCATCAACTCGTCCAAGAACTCCCGCTCCTCCTCGGGGGAGATCTTGTCACGACGGCTACCCATGTACAACGGGTCTTCCCGGAGGGCCTTGTTACCAGTGCCCAGATCGAGAGTCAGAGGCAGGGTGGCCTCGGGACGAATACCCGCACAGGCGGTGTATAGAGCAAGCTTGCCAATGGGGATACCCATGCCGTTGATACCAAGATCACCCAGGCCGAGAATGCGGGAGCCATCGGTGATACATGTGATCTCAACATTGGGCTGGGGCCAATTGGCAATGACGGAAGCGAGGTTTCCACGATCCTCCCAGCTCAGGTACATTCCTGCAGACTCGTTAGCTCCGGTTCTAATTCGTGTCGAATTCGTATCTTATTCGTGCGGGGAAATGCAATTTACCTTCGGGCTGCTGGTAGATCTCAGACCAGCGTTGGCAGGCCTCGCCAACCACGGGGGTGTAGATCAGAGGCGTCATTTCCTGCAGGGATATTAGTTCTGCCCCCGGTCCAGTCACGTGCAGTTCAACGTACCCGGAGATGGTCGGTCACGAGACGGTAGAAAAGGTGCACATTGTTCTTGCGCAGGGTGCTGAGGTAGAGGAATTTGTCGATGGGGGTGTTCTTCAGACCCAGCTGAGCCAGGCATCGTGTCTTTTGGGTCTCGTAGCCCTCGGCGCGAGGAGGAGTGAGGCCGTAGGTGCGCAGGTACTTGCGAATGTATGACGGGTTGGCGGTATCGTAATTGGCGTCACTATACGAAGGTCAGTGATGGCGTCGTCGCATCTTGTCGCAATCGACTTACGCTGGCGAGGCGTGGTTGACAAAGGGCGCCGGGGTGGCATGCACCGGCCGGGCTTGTTGAGTAGAAACTTGAGGGTATCGAGCCATTGTGATCGACTGAGGTTGCTTACTCAAGTTCGAGGTGGAAATGTATGAAGAAAAAAAAGATCTGGGAGCAGACGTCGAGCAGTTTTTATGTACTCGCAACATATTAAATTTCCCCTGGGAAGCAAGCATTCCGAATGGGAAAAGAACCAGATAATTAACCGGGACACACGGCGACGTATAGTAACAAAAGAGTCATGATTCGAGATCGGGAAGACTCGGGGGGGTTACGGAAGGGACCCATGTGGGTATGGTCTTCGGTGATGACAGCGAACCGTTGTGCGTGAAAGAGTGAGGAATCTGGATCCAATGCTTTTTTTTTCCCATTTTTTTGGAGAGAGCAAGGGGAGGGTGGAGACGCCGACTCCGACAATGCGGAGATCAGTTGAATATTGGACATGAGACATCACAGGGATTGGTCTCTGAGTTACGTTCTCGCTACGTACCGGTGCGGGATTTATGCGGAATAGCTAATAACTACGCCGTACAGGTGAGTCTGAAGGGTTGAGAGTCTTGACGTGTGTGATGCATACGAAAATGGGCATTCGGAGTATATCTCCCTGTATGAGTGCTGACATTTACGTGTAGAACTGTGAATCCTCTTTGGCTCCCTCTGATTGGACGTTATAGCCGGGGAGGGACCGCCATGGATCTGGCGCCTTCGACTCCACAGCTACGAGCTTCCAGAGCCGCAGATAGTGCCGAAGTGGAGTGGTTAGTCTGTTCTGCCCTTTTTTCCCTCTTTGCCTTCTAGAAGATCGCGGGAAAATATATTCGGCGGTCGGCGACGGAGACTGCCGCTGATGGAGTCGCCTACATAGCCTCGATAGGAAAACCAGCCGGTCGTGTCCTCACCGGTGAGTGCTTTGGGGGTGTTTCGAATCCGCCGTGTTGGTGATATCTGCTCCGTGAATGGCCTCAGCCGCCGACGGGCCCCCTCCAGGGGTATATATCCAGTACGGCCACATTTCAATTTTTTTTCTTGCTCCCATTCGGAGTTCCCTTTCTAGGGCTGGAACAGCATCCACTGGCCACATCAGCTCACGGAATCTAGGGATTTGCCTCACACTGATTGGACCCCTTGTCCGTTGTGCGAGTCTTCTATTAATAATTCTCAGACTCTGGTTTACGGCGTACAGTGCATAATTCAAGTGGATTCGTTAGGGTTGTCCCAGCACTTCCCAACGTTGGGAAAGGCTTGTCAGGGCTTGGCCTGTGAGTGTCGCGTGGGAGATGCAAGGAGGTGAAGCTATACGTAAACTCCCTTGGAATGAGATCATATGTCAGAAAATGCCTCAGAATGCACTGTAGTGTTACCGATTGTTTCTTTTTTTTTTTTCTCCAAAAGGACATTATTTGATATGTGAACTAATTTAATGAATATTTTAGTGTAAGCCCTGGTCTAGACGATGGAGCCCTGGCCCAATGGTTGAACTCCATAGCTCTCCCCAGACGATCACCCGAGCTATGCGAGCTACGTTAGCAGTAGACAGCTCCTGGTCCATACTGCATCCCTAATTGTATCCATTCCATATGAAATATCTTCAATGGAGTGGAATTGAATTGTTGTAGAGGTCAAATACCTGTGGTATACAAGAACAAAACATTAGCGTAACATCAGGTGTCGTCATGTGCCCGAAACAGGTTCTCCCTAGCCCAAGCTCCGAACCAACATCACCACCAGTACTGTATCATCGCATTCAAATCACACCACAAAGCATTCCATCTTGAGCCTGCCACAAAGCTGCCCATTGGGCTGATTCCAAAAATGCCCACTGAAACAGAACCCCTGCTCCCACGGTACGAGGACGACACCTCCCGTCAGCGCCGCCTCCACCAGAAGCTACACAGCTACCAGATGCTCCGCGCCCTCTCTGAAGGGTATATGCCAACAACCGAACAAACAATCAGCAATGTGCGCACCCTTCTGGCATCCGACGTCCTGAATCTCGCCAACAAGGATATTGGTAGCGTCGGTCGCCAGCTAGTGCGGGATACTCGACTGTGGATCCAGACCTTCATCGAGTTCCTCGCCGCGAAGAACAACGACGATCAACTCCAGGAATTCCTGTGGCGCCTGGCCCGTTCGCGGGTCTCAGTGGATAGTGGGAGGGTTTCGCAGCAGGCTGCCCTCGTGAAGGCGCGGGCTGATACTAAAGCTGGTGGGTCGCTCTACCTTAGCACATACGTCTCTCCAGCGTCGGGGGGCTTGGCGTGGGTTGCACCATGGATGGTCATTCGCTGACACTACTTTAAAGCTTATGATAGTTTCCGTACCGTTGGGAGCCTACTCTTGACTAATGCCGATTTCCGACTTTTTGTTGATGATGTTGTGACTGTTGGGCGGCAAATCTTTGCTGATACGGCCGAGTCACTTGCTGAATCTTCAAAAGTTGCTGCAAAGCAGGTCAAGCCTTCCGATGAGGAGGCAAAGGCGCTGAATGGCGCAGGGGCTGATTCTGGTCATGAATTGTCTGCGCATGAGGTGAGGGAGGAAATCGCACATATCGCAGATGCTGTCGGGGATGGTGCTGTGCATACAGGCCATGATGCTGTGCAGAGTGCCAAGGAACATCTCTCGGGCCGTGAGAGGGATACTTTATTATTCCGATTGAAGCAAGCCGTTACCAGGCTTCGCGAGAGAACTGACTACTCTGACTCGGTCTCGACATTGGCTGAATTGCTCAAGCGCTATGCTAAAATCTACGCCGACGCTGCAGAGGAATCCACCTCTGTCACTCAAGAAGACTTTGATGTTAATACCGATTTAAAGCGAGCTGTCGACGAATTCTGGGTCCTCTTGCGCTCTTTTGGAGATCCCAAGGAATGGGACCAGCTTCAGCAGCAGTTCCATGATGTCCTCCGCCATGCGAATAAAGACCCGGAATTCGATGGTCTACTAGGAGAGGTCGGGACCTCATTGCAGGACATGCTTACCGACCCAGCCTTTTTTGATTCCGCGCCAGAGAAGCTAGATGAGCTCAAGCAGCAATCCGAGAAAGTCGGCTTCGAGTCGAGTCTACGCAAGGATATGGACGATTTCCTAGCACAAGCGAAACGAACATTAAGCAGTGTACCCGAGGACCCCGTCGTATACAAGTTAATCAATGCCACCAAGAAAGTATACCAGCATGCTTGGACTGCCTACAACGATAAACAAACCGACCTCCCAGCCGACATAGTGAATGTCTTCCTCCCAGTCTTCCTTCGATTAATCCAATACGTGCCAATTCCACGACTTGAAATATCTGCCCCGGAAATGGATTTACTCCTTGAAAATCTAATTCTCGAACCAGGCCACACAGTGAACTTCTCCTCTTTCCTGCCTTATCGCATGCACATTCTCACTCGAAACGACATTGACATCGTAAAGACCCACTCCAAGCGCACGGAGACGCTCATGAAAACAGCCTTCACGGTAACAGTCCAAGGCCTAAACATCAGTGCCCAAGATTTTGGCTACTGGTTCCGCACACATACAGGTCTCTTCCATCTTAGAGACGAAGGCATCGCCAGCTTCTATCTTGACCGCCGTGGAATTGACATCTCGCTCGACGTTGAAGTGGGGCGCGGCCGTCTTGATCAAATCTTCTCACTACGCGGCGTGCATGTGCACATTCACAAGCTTGATTACCAAGTCAAGCGTAGCAAATGGAGGTTCTTGCTCTGGCTGACGAAACCATTCCTGAAACATCTTGTCCGTCGTGTTTTGGAGAAAAAGATCGCAGAGGAGATTGTTGCTGCAGCGTTTGCGTTGAATCGGGAGCTAGTATTTGCAAGAGAACGGCTGCGTGCTGCGCGTATTGCTAATCCGCAGGATCTGGCTTCGTTCATAAGAGCTGTCCTTGCACGCCTTAAACCTGCCGACTCAGATGTCGAGGCTAGAATTGGGCTTTCTCCATTGAAGACTGGGCCTTTTGAGGGTGTTTATGCTCCAGGAAGTATTGTCAAAACCTGGAATGATGAGGCGATTGGTGCGCAGGAGGCTATTGATGATGGAGATGAGACGCGTGGACTGGGCCATACATGGCGAAACGATATCTTTGATGTCGCTGGAAGGCACTGAGATGGCAATTGACGTGATTTATTGCTTGTTAATTTTATGTTGGTGGAGATCTATCTGGTTGGTAAACGTAAACTGCGAAGGATCTCCCATGATTCACGATATGGACATGTCTATGAAATGAAAATGATTACACGCACATGTAACAAACACTCAAAGCTGTACCACAGATGAACTCAATATAATACTCAGTTTAATCTCCGACGGTGAACTTCATACCAAGATATAAA
Source organism: Penicillium nucicola (assembly GCF_028828085.1). Classification (NCBI taxonomy): domain Eukaryota; kingdom Fungi; phylum Ascomycota; class Eurotiomycetes; order Eurotiales; family Aspergillaceae; genus Penicillium; species Penicillium nucicola. The sequence continues at coordinate 2,462,832 of NW_026643126.1, read as the reverse complement.
TTAATTTGCTCTCTATACATATCTCAGCTCATGTCTTCCTATCTATACTATCTATACACGTGACCCGGCTGAACATTGTTCCTCTCAGGCCACATATCAAAGTAGATCCAGCTATCAGCATGCGGAGCTAACACCCACTTTCAACCTTTCAATTCTTCAAGTTCAACGGCTCGGTTTACACTCAATCTAGTGTAGCCAAAGCACTCCATGCCGACCCCATAAACAAAAAACTACCGACCACTCCACCACCAAAACAAAACTGCGACCTACAGCTCCGACAGGTGGATCGAAGCTTTTAGCAGAGCCGAAGGCCAATACAACAAAGCCACAATACGGCAAGCATCGCAAAACCAGATTCAGCTCCTAGAGTACACAAGCTGTGCGCGCAGCCCAATTCGCCAAAATGCAACTATTACGATTCCTAGTTGCGCTAGCCGTCGTGCTATTCTCCGTCGTCGTCATTGCCGCAGAGGACTACTACAAAGTCCTAGGACTAGCGAAGTCCGCCTCAGAAAAAGATATCAAGAAGGCATACCGAACTCTCAGCAAGAAATACCACCCAGATAAGAACCCGTGAGTGAACACCCACCCCCAATACCACCTACTTTCTCCCCACATCTCGCAATCGAAACTAACCTCCATCCCCAATCCAGCGGTGACGACTCAGCCCGCGAAAAGTTCGTCGAAATCGCCGACGCATACGATGTTCTATCCACAAATACCCTCCGCAAAGTCTACGACCAATACGGCCACGAAGGAGTAGAGCAACACCGCAAAGGCGAAACCGCCGGCGGAAGCCACGACCCCTTCGATCTCTTCTCACGCTTCTTCGGCGGCGGCGGACACTCGGGCCACGCACCAGGCCACCGACGCGGACCGGACATGGAAGTCCGCGCGGCGCTCCCACTGCGCGATTTCTACACAGGCCGCGAGATCAACTTCCTCGTGGAGAAGCAGCAGATCTGCGATTCGTGCGAGGGCACCGGATCGAAGGACCAGCAGGTGCACACTTGTGACCGTTGTTCCGGGCGCGGAATGGTCATCCAGAAACACATGCTTGCGCCTGGCATGTTCCAGCAGGTTCAGATGGCTTGTGATGCGTGTGGGGGCAAGGGAAAGAAGATTAAGAATCCTTGCCCTGTTTGTGCGGGTAACCGGGTTGTGCGGAAGGAGATTGAGACCAGTGCTAGTATTGAGCCTGGGATGGATCGGGGGACTAGACTTGTCTTTGAGAATGAAGGCGATGAGAGTCCTGATTGGATTGCTGGGGACTTGGTTGTTATTCTTGATGAGAAGGAGGCTGAGATGGGTGTTTCGGAGGAGGAAAGGACTGATGGGACTTTCTTCCGGAGAAAGGGGAAGGACTTGTTCTGGAAGGAGACACTTAGTTTGAGGGAGGCTTGGATGGGTGGGTGGACTAGGGATGTTACGCATCTTGATGGGCATGTTGTTAGACTTGGTCGCGGTCGTGGTCAGGTTGTGCAGCCGTTGGCTGTTGAGACTGTGACTGGGGAGGGTATGCCGTACTACTCTGATGCCCATTTGCATGATCACCACGAGGGCAGCGATGAGCCTGGCAATCTCTATGTTGAGTATACTGTTGTTTTGCCGGATCAGATGGAAAGTGGGATGGAGAAGGACTTCCATTCGCTTTGGGAGAAGTGGCGCAAGAAGATCGGTGTTGATTTGGCTCAGGATAGTGGGCGGCCTGTTTACTCTCCTGAGGGCAAGGATGAGTTGTGATTTATAGATTCTTGATTCCCTCTTCCTCTTTTATCTTGTATACTGTTGATGCTAGCGTGCATTTGTGATCTGGGCTGGACTATTAGACCTGGTAGTATGTGAGCATATAACATAGACCTTGGCCAAAACTGTACAAGACATTCAGCGCCATGCGAACCAAATTCTTCGCCCCGGCCTCTATATTGCTAGTTGCATAGTTCACTATCTATCTTCATGCCGGGCTATCAGCACTTTGGATAACACCGATGGCATTTGGACAGATACAAATAGGCAGCATAGGTGTCAATAATATGAGCTACTTTTGCAGGTAATCCAGCACTGAAACACCAAAAATCTCAGTGGGAAAGGCCAGGAAAGGGGTAGAAAGTCTGCCGCTTGGAAACAGGGGAAACCTCCCAAGCGGCTGCATGCTGGCGTTCCCCCAAAACCTAACATGAGCTCTCAATTAAACATAATTCGGAACCGATTACCGACCTAACAAATGCAGTGGCAAACTCAGTTTAGCGTCGTCTCCAATCCCATCGCAGCGCCTGACCCCCGCCCTAACTTTGGTGGCTCGCTTTAGCACGTGGATATATATCGCCCGAGCCGCGCAAACCTCTGAAACCAAGAAGCTTCCAAACTAATTCTCAAAGCCTCAGCTGCGCCAATGCACAGCTAGCCAGATGTTTGTAACAAACTAACACCGTTTGATCGCAATGCATTAATACGATTCCGGGGCGCGGTGGCGGTGGGTTGGTAAACAAAGAAAGGGTGGAGAGATTGCTTGTATCACGCATAAGCCAGATCTAACTAACTGTCATTTTGGCTTGGGTTCAGCTGCGTCTAACTGAAATTAGCTGCTAGCAGGGATTCAGCCGGGATTTTGACAGGGGTATGGCAGGGGTATGGCAGGCGGTTAAAACTAGCGCGGGATTGTTGCTCTATGTTCGACTAGACTTGCCAACGTGTTCTTCTTGACCGTCATTTCGGATCGAGATCTTGATCATATCTTATTAGAATCTAAACATCAATGATTGGGGCGGCGACGCCGGGTATATGACGGATTGGTGGTTTCTTGAGCCGGGTGTAGTTGTCTGGAAGCTTCTCTGCTTCGCAGGTGCGGACTCTGGAGATTGGAAGTATGAGATGGGTGTACGTAAACTCCGTCTTTAATGGCATTTTTGTGCTCTGGATGCTCATTTGTTGAAGCTTTTTTTGGAGTTTGTGATGCCTCCATGTGCTTGTATTGGTTCCAGGTAGGCTATATTATCTCTGTAAAGTTCTGTATTCTACATGTTGCTGGTAAGCCATCATATTGAGATATTCATAATAGTGAGTTACACTGAGACCATAACTTCCAATTTCCACTTACACAATAGAATTGAGCTCCCTTTCAACGGATATCATACTCATCGTCACGTACTTTCTCTTTCCCTGAGGAAATCCTGACTCGTAAAGAAACCCATGATAGCAATAAAGAAAGTGCAATAAGAAACCAGATTGTTCAAACGATATCATCTCTACAGACCCACTCTGTATTTTAAATAAACCATCTCGGCAAGTATGATAGTTCGGCTGAACGTAGCTAGTAATGAAAGACTGACCAGGTTAGATTGTGATTCCCCTGGCGCAAACTAAACATGACGTGAAGGTACTTCCAAGACTAGGATACAACGCGCGGCGGCTAAAAGGGCCATCTGGTTAACAAAGAAGCTCGTTGTTGATGATACCTTCGATCTGCTAATCTAGATACGGCCCAAAGAACCTACCTGCTCATCGACATCGTGCATGGTGTACAATCGGGATTCCAAAAATGGGGAATTCCAAGATCCGGGGTGCCGACATCTAAACAACCAATGTGAATGGTCCACGTTGAACCAAGAGCCTCTTGAATCAAGGAAATACAGACGTCGGCAGGAAGTATGGGCAGGGGTAGAATGCAGCCCAATTCTAGGATGGTGGAACGAGGTATAATTGATCCGGATATACTTTTCCAAATAAACAGGCACGAATAGCCAGCCTATTGGGACTCATGACGTTGACTTGAACCGTCGATCAAAGGCAGTTCGTACCGAATAACTCTTGTTGGCATACAGCAGGACCTATATGCAAGAGCCGGGGTTTCTTTGACGGCAGTCCGGAAAACAGTGGAGCCCCTAAATCATGGTTTTAGAGCACGGTTCAAGGCGTTATTCTGTTGACTTAACCAATGATACCCTGAAGCCAAGAGGGGGTTCATAGTACAAACATAGCGTCGATCGAGCGTGGCGGGTGGAGATTCGCTATTTGACGCCTTTTGACTACATGACCTGATTCATGACTTTTTGATGGACGTGGTATGGCGCAAAGGTTGGTCGCACAATGTACTAGCAGGGGTGTTGTTGTGTTCCAGCAGGGTTGTTAGGGTAATTGGACTTATCATTCAGCAATTATCTCTTTGTTTGATTGCTAAATTCAATGTAATATAGTTACGAAAATTAGCAAGCTACAGGGTCATGAAAGACGAAGAGAATCACTATGTCAATTAATTTATAACGGCCGATCTTCTGCAAGATTACCGCCTATAGCCCAAGGTGGTTCCGTAGAGAATTCAGCGCAAACACAGAGCAATACCAAAGTTAGACCTCATCAGGAGGTTTCTTGTATCAGACATCTAGCTAAAGATGAATCCAAACATTAAGCGTTGGAACCCCTGGATTAACAGCGATCGACAAACGTTGACCTGCAGTTGGGTTCTAGACATTAACGGCAATCATACGTCTCTCCACAAAATCACCTCGGAAATGTTGACCTTGCATCCGGACCTGTAGATTGGCAATTTTGGTACATATCAACCGCAGGAGATGTAGCTAGATGCACATGGATCTATACAACGTTATACAAGGGCATGTATGGGGAACACGCGACAAGCGGAAATTTCCCAGTTACCTTGGTGATTTGATTGGGAGATTCGAAATAACGGATCCACATTATTACATGAATACATCAAAATACTTTCTTTTTGAGAATTGTTGTAAGCATCGGAGGTTAGTTTGTATTTGCACGTGAGGCATTCGTTGCGCATGAACGCCTCCTTGGAAGATCATGCTACAGGGGGCCAGACTGACTCGGAGATCGGTGAATTCGGAGCCCATACGCAGATACCGTCTCTTTGGGGAATCGCAATTGTCGACGCTTGGACGATTCTACGACTACATATAAGGCTGGTCCGCATGGTAGTGAGGCCCAGGGAACTTGAAAGTCATCCAGTTCCAACATCAAACGTCATCCCAGTCCTACGTCCACTTTCTATAGCATACCCCTTCCTCTATCTGATTTTCATACCCCATACAATTTCAACATCTATACATTTCAGCGTCAATCAAGATGCGTCCTTCGTCAATAGACAGTGATGTCAGTGACCAACCCATTGTTCCTGATGCCCTGGAGCCCATTGCTATTGTCGGTCTTGCAAACCGATTCCCCCAACAAGCCTCAAATACTCAAGATCTATGGGAGCTGCTTCTAGAATCCCGCTCAACATGGTCATCGATACCCAGAGAGAGGTTCAATTCAGATGCCTTTTACCACCCTGACCCCGAACACGGAGGAACGGTATGTTGTCACTGCTTCAATCTCTCCCCAGGACCAACAACTAATATCTGGTATCTAGTTTCAAGTTCAAGGAGGGAATTATCTCTTCGAAGACCCCGCCTACTTTGATGCGTCGTTCTTCAATATCACAAAAAGTGAACTCTTGAGTCTAGACCCTCAGCAGCGGTTGGTTATGGAAAATGTGTACCATGCTTTGGAAAACGCAGGTATTCCCATGTCCAGTGCTGTTGGATCCAATACCTCTGTTTTTGTCAGCGGGTTCAATCATGACTACCTCGGTATCCTCAACTCGGACCCTGAGACGTCTCTTAAATACAAACCCACTGGTGTCACAAACGCAATCCTGTCAAACCGTGTCAGCTGGTTTTTTGACTTCAAAGGACCAAGTATGACTATAGACACTGCTTGTTCTAGTAGCTTGGTGGCATTACATCTCGCTGTGCAGAGTCTCAGGTCTCGAGAGACCGACATGGTACGTAACTCCTAAGTTCATTGAATACAAACGACGTTTTACTAAAATGCAACGATAAATAGGCCATCGTGAGCGGCGTGAGCATTCTCAAGAACCCGGTGGAAACCATCGGCATGAGTCACCATGGTCTTCTAGGACCTCAAGGGCGCTCCTTTAGCTTTGACTCACGGGCTGAAGGATATGCAAGAGGGGAGGGGGTCGGAACAGTTGTTTTAAAACCCCTCCATTCTGCAATTCGGGATGGTGACTCTATTCGCGCAGTCATTCGTGAAACAGGAGTCAACCAGGATGGCCGCACATCAGGAATCACAGTGCCCAGTTCGGAAGCCCAAGAAAGACTTATTCGCGAGGTCTACTGGAGAGCCGGCCTTGATGTTGAGGCTACGAGATTTGTCGAAGCCCATGGTACGGGAACAAGCACCGGAGATCCAATTGAGGCCGGCGCTCTTGCACGCGCATTCAAGTGCCGGAGAGATACTCCGCTCTATATTGGGGCCATTAAATCTTCCATTGGACATCTGGAAGGAGGCTCCGGAGTAGCAGGTATTATCAAGGCTATCCTAACCCTCGAATCCGGCATAATCACGCCGAACTATGACATGAAGCAAGTCAACCCAAAGATCCCTGCGACAGAATGGGGGATTTCTTTCCCCACTGAGAATATTCCATGGCCCTCCCAGGGGCTACGAAGAGTATCTGTTAATTCATTCGGTATCGGTGGCACCAATGCCCATTGCATTCTCGATGACGCCTACAATTATCTCAATGATCGTCGACTGACAGGAGCTCACTGCACTGCTCCAGTTGTCCCAACAAAACAAAACATCAAGCGCCAAGTCTTAGCTATTTTCAACAACAATAACAAAGAAACGGACCATACTTTCTCGGAAAGTGCAGAAGAAAGTGATCAATCAGGACAGGAATACGTACTTATTGACACCCCATCAACAGACGACTTCTGCTCATCAGCCACTTATACCCCCACTGGCCACACAAACGTGGGCGAACAAAAGAAGATATTCGTGGTCTCTGCCTTCGATGAAGATGGGGTCAAGCGGAATGCTGATGCTCTTTCCAAGTACCTTAAGCGCAAGATGCAGCAGTCGGGCCTCCACGTACAACTTCTTGACGATCTTTCCTTCACTCTTTCCAAGAAAAGATCCCATTTCTACTGGAAGAGTTATGTCATGGCCTCTTCTATCAAAGAGCTTGCATGGAGCCTGTCAGGATGCAATTATACCAGACCTATCAGAACTACCCAAACGCCGATTGTTCAATTTGTCTTCACCGGTCAAGGTGCTCAGTATCAGGCCATGGGGAGAGAGCTCATGATATATCCTATTTTCCGTGAATCTCTGGAAGAGGCTTCTGACTATATTCGTCGATTAGGTAGCCCCTGGTCACTACTACGTGAGCAGACCTTTACTCTACCTTTTCCTTCCTGCGCTAACATTATCAGATGAGCTCCTGACCGAACGAACATCACTCCGAGTCAACTTACCAGAAGTTGCTCATCCGCTGTGTACAGCCCTACAGGTTGCTCTTGTAGACCTTCTAGCCAGCTGGGGCATCTTCCCAACACAAGTGATAGGCCACTCATCTGGTGAGATAGCAGCTGCTTACTGTTCCGGAAAGCTATCCCGAGAAGCTGCTTGGAAAGTCGCATACCTCCGTGGATATGTGTCATCTAAGCAACTATCGGCGAACGGAGCAATGATGGCAGTGGGTCTCTCTGTGCAGCGACTGGAGCCATATTTGAAGTCTGTACGGAAAGACCTGACTGGGGAGCTCGTCATTGCTTGTCAAAATAGTCCCAAGAACAATACTGTTTCCGGAGACGAGGCTTTGATTGACTGCCTCAAAGATCTTCTTGACGACGACGCGGTCTTTGCTCGAAAGTTGAATGTCAAGAATGCCTATCACTCAGCTCACATGCAAGCTATCGCTGACGACTATCTCCGCTTAATGGGAACGCTTCTCCACGGAAGGCGATTGGCAGCCCCTCATCCAGTGCAGATGTTTTCTACTGTGACTGGAAAGGAACTCAGAGAGCATCAACTGCTTGGTCAATATTGGGTCGAAAATATGGTATCTCCTGTCCTTTTCACCACCGGCTTGGCTGAAATGACATCTCAATCCAATGCATATGCTGGTTTAAGCGACTCAAATCTCTTACGCTTCCTAGTGGAAATAGGACCTCACTCAACTCTGCAAAGTGCAATCAAGGAATCTCTCATTTCGGATAGCCCCAAACTGGAATACAAGTATTCAAGTCTGCTCAAGCGAACAGATCAAAGCTTGAACAACATCCTCACTACTGTGGGCTGCTTATCTGCCAACGGCTATGAGTTGGATTTCCATGCCGTGAACAAAGCTTCCCAATCACCAACAAGAGAATCTCGGCTGTTGGTGGAACTACCACCATACAGCTTCAAGCATACAGAGAAGATCCTTTATGAGAGTCGGTTGAGCAGGAATTTGCGAACAAGGAAGTTCCCACGTCATGACCTCTTTGGTGCTCCAAGCACAGATTGGAATCCAATTGCCCCTAGATGGAGGCATTTTATCAGAATAGACGAGAATCCTTGGTTGAGAGACCATGTGGTTACAGGAAACCATGTTTATCCCGGCGTGGGCTATCTTATCATGGCCATCGAAGCATCGCGTCAACTGGCTGGTGATGAAAAGACACAAGCGAAGATCACCGGATTCCATCTCCGACGAGTCTCGATGAAAAGAGCATTGATTGTCCCTGATACAAAAGAAGGGATTGAAGTGTCTCTATCAATGGCCACCGTTGACGATTTTCCATCTACATCAAAAGTATGGCGACACTTCCATATAACGTCCTACAATACTTCAAGCGATGAGTGGACAGAGCATTGCACTGGCCAGATCATGGTTGAGCACGAATCAGCACCTGATTCAATTGACGTTGGTCGCGAGGCAGCAGAAGAGATAAAGGCTTGGAAAGATGATCTCGCACATGCAAATCAAGTCTGCAACAATCCTCTCAACTTCAAATCCATTTACAGTAACCTTCACAGATCTGGACTGGCTTTTGGCCCATTGTTCCAGAATCTTTCAGAGGTCCATGGCAGTGGCCTTGGTCTCAGGTCAGCCATTGGGTCTGTTGTTGGGTCAGTGATCATTCCAGATATCGCGCAGCACATGCCAAAACAGTTCCTGCATTCTCATTTAATCCATCCTGCCACAATGGATAGCATGATCCACCTCATGATTGCAGCTGTGATTGACTATACAGGAAATTCCAGCCTAGACCAAATCAGGTTGCCAACCTTTATTCGCGATGTCTGGGTGTCGGCAGGTCTGAACTCAGCCCCATCGCACATATTCACAGGACACGCTTCTATATCTGCATTGAAGTCCCAGAAGTTTGAGGGTCAAATTAGGATTTTAGATGCGCAGTCAAGTATACCACGTATCCGCATGGATGGTATTGAGCTCACTCCCCTTGAAAGCAGCGTTTCTCAAACTGGTGAGCGAAAGCTATGCACCACGATTGAATGGAAACCTGACGTGCACTTTCTTGATTCCGACTCCGCTTGTGGCTTGACAACTCTTGCATCTATTAATGACGAGGAAGCTAAACACTGGGTGAAGCAGCTCCAGCTTGCCACAATGATCTATGTGACTGATGCACTCACCGAGCTCAAGAATGTCGATTTCATGAAGCTGGATAATCATATGCGAAGATTTGTTGATTGGATGAAATTTTATCAACAGCTACTCGAGTCCAACGAAATTATCCATCTTCCCTACAAAGAATTCCAGCAGGTTGCACAGGATCCTGCTTTGAGGGAAGCCATTGACAACCAAATCGAATCACACAGTGCTGAAGGAGCCATCACTGCCCGAATGGGCCGAAATATTGTCAAGGTTATCAGACAAGAGGTTGATCCACTGCATCTCATGTTCGGTCAAGACGATGTGATGGAGCAAGTCTATAAGGAAGGTCTCCATCTCTATAACCTACCTCAACATCTTCAAAGTCACTTGTCTCTACTTCGTCATCAACATTCAGAATTGAAGATCCTTGAGATTGGTGGTGGTACTGGTAGCTTCACTGCCGAGGTTCTTGCCATCTTGTGCCCAGACCCTGGGAGGGACAAGGGCAGCGTAGCCAGCTACACATTCACCGACATCTCATCTGGCTTTTTCGAAAAGGCTAAGCAACGATTCCAGCCATGGGCGAATGTCATGGATTTTCAATCACTCAATATTGAGAGAAATCCAGTCGATCAAGGGCTGCAACTAGAGAAGTATGACTTGATTTTAGCTGGAAATGTCATCCACGCCACGGCCAACTTGCAAGCCACTTTGCAAAATCTTCGGTCTCTGCTTCGCCCAGGGGGTCAGCTTATCATGCAGGAAGGTATCAGACAAGACTTCCTCTGGTATCCGCTGGTTTTCGGGCAGCTTCCTGGTTGGTGGCTTGGTGATGAGCCTAACAGAAGGTTGTGTCCTTATATTGCCTCCACTGAATGGTATTCACTCCTACGGGCATCGGGATTCTCTGGCATTGACATCGAGTATCCTAGCTCTCATGATCCAGACCTGACTTGGCAGAGTATTTTGGTTTCTTCTGCTGTCACTTCTGCTGTCAAAGCGTCCGAAGGGAACTCACTTGGTGATGTTATCATCATGACGAGTGGTGCATATCCCAAGAGCATGTATGAGCCTCTTGAATCCCGGCTCCGTGGAGTAGGATACACCAATGTTCTCCTCTTGGATCCCTCAGAGGTCAAGAATAACTTGAAGCCAGATTGCCTTTGCATCTCACTACTTGACCTGGATTTCGACTATCTCGAAGATACAAGTGCATCAAAATTCGAAACACTGAAGGAAATCTTGACCAAATGCCATAATATATTGTGGGTGAAAATTGATAGTCAATCTCGACTGCATTCAAGCATGAGCCTAGGTCTTCTCCGATCCTTGCGTTGGGAGCGAGATGCAGACGGCTCCAATATTGTCATTTTGACAGTGGCAGACGACAACATCTGCCTAAATACAACACTGGATCAGAAAATAGGCGAGATTGTGAAGCACCAATTTGTGGACACACCTGGTATTGACCGTCACGCTGAGTATCTGATACGCGATGGTATAACCCATATCGGCCGCTTACAGGAGTCCGATATTGCAGATCAGTTCCTTGCCAGCCAATCATCTGGGCCAAGGCCTAGCCTCCAACGAATCGGTCACATCGATCAACCTATTCAGTTGCAGGAGTCAGAGACCGGAGACTTTGGCTGGGTCATCGATCAGCAACATGAAGCCCCGATGGGTGCTAATGAAGTCGAGATCTATACGCAGGCAGTGGGTCTCAGCTCAGCTGGTCTTTCCAAAGTTTTCTCTAATGAAGTTGCCGGGTTCGTGACGAGAATCGGGTGTTCTGTGATCGACCTCAGCTTAGGCGATCGAGTTGCATGTATCTCTGCCAACAATTACGACTGCTTTCGAACGAATATCCGAGTTGATCAGGGTTTGGTGGCCAAAATTCCTACCAACATCACATTTGAGACTGCCGCCAGTCTGCCTGTTGCGCTCTTGACAGCGGAATTTGCTTTGAATCAATCAGAAATCCACGCGTCAGGAAATCCTTCCGATCCAAATCTCCGATGCGCCGTGTTAGTCCATGATGGTATGGCACCTGCTAGTCGAGCGGTCATTCAAGGTGCGCTTGATTATGGAGCTGTGGTATATGTCTGTGTTGCAACAGTTCATGACCGCATAGTCATTTCTTCGCAATATGAGATCCCCGAGCATCAGATTTTCTCTAATCGAGACTCCTCATTTTCAAAGGTTGTTATACGATGCACCAATGGCAAGGGAGTTATGTTTAGTTACAACACTCCATCCGGCGAGGCGTTCCAAGAAACATTGAAATGTCTTTCTCCATTCGGAACGATCTTCCAGTTCACAGGTTCAGAGCAAGATGCAAGAACTACAGTTGATCTGGCTTCACTTCCCCAATGTGCCAGCATACGCAGGGTGAACATACCTCTGATGGCTCAACGTGGAGGGGATGTTGCTCTTCGGCTTTCAGACCGACTCTATTCTTGTCTTGAATCTTACTCTAATGGCTCAACTAAAGAAATTCAATCTGTGACTGTCATGGACTTTTCACAAATCAAGGAAGGCATCCAAGCCCGGAACAGTGGCAAAGGGGGAAGCATCGTCTTCACTCTCAACCCAACGACCCTTATTCCTGTCATCCCACAACCACCAACACCATATCAATTCGATTCAAATGCCTCTTACGTTCTCGCCGGTGGGTATGGTGGCTTAGGCCGCAGTCTTACACGATGGATGGCATCTCGCGGTGCAAGGAATCTAATCTTCCTCTCTCGCTCATCGGCATCAACACCAGAGAAAGTGAAAATGCTCACCGACCTCACCAACATGGGCTGCATAGTCCATTCTTTCGCATGTGATGTTTCAGATGCCGGAACTCTCGAAGCATTATCCGAATCAACATTTCCCAATCTACCTCCCATCAAAGGATGCATCCAAGCCTCCATGGTCTTACGAGTAAGTCAACACGAGACTAATCTAACAAGAAGCTAACATATCCCCAGGATTGCGCCTTCGAATGCCTCTCATACGAAGACTGGCAAGCAGCCATCAAACCCAAAGTCCAAGGCTCCTGGAACCTACACAAGACCCTTCCCAAAGACATGGACTTTTTCGTGATGCTGTCCTCCGTCGCAGGCATCTTCGGTAACCGCGGACAATCAAACTACGCAGCAGGAAACACTTTCCAAGATTCACTGGCCGCCCACCGAGTCTCACAGGGCCTGAAAGCGTCCAGCCTCAATTTGGGGAGTGTGTCCAATGTGGGCTGGGTAGCCGAAAACAGGGATACGATTCGCACCAACACGGCACCATTATTCGAGCTTCTGAGTGAGGATGAAGTACACGCAGCTGTGGAATTCCTCATTGATCCCCGGAACGATGAAACATCAGCTCACGGTTCGCCTCCTCGGTCTCAGCTTGTCCTTGGTCTTCCCACCGCAGAGATGTGTCGCCAAAACGGTGTGCCGGCGCCTGCATACCTCAACTACTCAATGTTCACACACTTCCGTGATGCAGCCAAGGCTAAGAGCGGTGAAACGTCTGAGCAGAGGACTGTCAGTACTGCTGTGCTCCTGCGAACCGCTTCTAGTCCTGAGAGTGTCGTCACCGTGATTTCGAACGGAATTGTTGATCGGCTTGCTGCTTTACTTGCCATTCCTGCCTCGGAAATTGATGTTCAACGCTTTGGCTTTGGCAGTATTGATTCACTTGTCGCTATGGAGTTCCGCTCGTGGATTACTAGAGAGCTTCAGGCTGAGGTCTCGCTGTTGGATATCATGGGGGCTGAGAATATTAGGGCTTTGAGTGAGAGAATTGCTGGAAGGACACGGCTTATCAATGGCACTGCTTGACATCCTTTTCATATTTGATTTGTTGTTTTATTTCTGGTTCCTGGCGTTTCTGGGAGTTTATTATTTTGTATTCTATCTTTTTACGTTAATGCGGCCTGTGTGATTCATTATTCTTGCTGCATTTTTACTTAACTATCAACAGAACTACCTTGGAAGATTTCTGCATATCTTTAATATTCACTTTCAGCTTCAATGTTTACCATAGACTCCTTTAAAGCTAAGTAGCTAACCATGCCTGTTCTAAAAATAAAAGCTTCGCTCCAAACCCAACACGTCACAGACATTATCCATTACATTCGTCAGAAGTTTATCGTGAAGGGGCATATCCCTGTAATCCCTGACCAGGAGTTTCACAGAGTGCCAACTGGGGCTGTGCCCCGGAACGTTCATGCCGCCACGCTCTCTCCCGGAGATCAAGATATACTGACCGGAATGGCTGAAGGTCTCCAGGCAACCGGGCAGGCGGGCTATACGGATCGAATTCCAACTCTTGAAGTTGCGTCATACACCACCGGAGTGTATCCGGTGGAAGATATTGCTCTGGATCAACATCTCTGTGGCTTTCTTGGAGTAGTTGCAGGGTGGGCTGGTCGATTGGTAGGCCGAAGTTTTCGACTCCTTTTGGTGGGTGGTGGTAGTTCATGTATGGTTTTCCTGGCGCACGTTCTGGGTGGTCCTTTTGTTTGCGGATGTTGTGAACGTTCCAGGTTTGAACGTAGGAGTTTATATGACTGCGGAGAATTGGCATATAGATTGCCAGGAGGGATACTTGGTCCGCTAGTATTGAACTTGAGAATAGTCCTTCTGTGTGGAGTTGGCGGAAATAGTTCTGGGTTTATTAGTAACATGAGCATTCGCAATGAACATCCAACTTACATAGTAAAGGGTCACCACCGACTTGGCAAGCTGGGCCCACCAGGACTCAATGCGATGGGTGTCTGTGGCTCGCCCAGGAGCACAGCATTGTTCTCGTTCCACATCTGGTTCAGAAGCGCGACGGAGATTAAGATGGGCATCTGCCAGAAGAGGCACCTCAGATTCTAAATCGGATCGGAGTATGCGCGGTTGAAGGCTCTTGGAAGAGACGGCATCAGTATGATGCTTCAGGACGCTCACGGCAGAGTGAGCACCAACACCAACATTGAGCCAGAGAACATAGCGAGAAAATGAATCAATCTCTGCATGAATTCGAAACCCAAAATTAGCCAGCTTTGAATAACTGTTCACGTGCCAAGTCAAGTTAGGACCAGCTAGAATCTTTGGCGGAGGAACTCGGCGCGGGGCATCACTCGTGCGGCGTTCGACATTGTCTGGACGGAGCATACGGTAGACATTGTACAGGCGATCTCTAGCAAAGACATATCCCTTGCTGCGGAAATGATTATGCAGTAGTTCCTTGCCATATCCTTCAATGGTTCCCTTGTCCATCTCCTCAACCAAGGCTTCAAGGATCTCCTGGACTTGCTCCTGTTGCCCGGTTGGCGAGTCAAGACGAAGACGGATTCCTAGCTGATGACGAAGTCTTCGGAGGGTACGAAGTGAGATATCGTAGCCCTCGCCATTTAGAACAGTGAGGATCTCCGAATCGCCCAGACCAACATCGAAGAAAAGATTCTTGATCCGCGCATGAAGCACCTCATTGGAAGAGAAGTGTTCCATCTTCTTTTTCACTCCCCAATGCTGTAGACGCTTGGTGAGGGTGCGCGGGGAGATTTGGATATCATGTTGTTGCTTTAGATGCTTGCAGATGTCGTCACCTTTCATCTTTTTCTCGTGCAAGGCAATGACCTCGGCTTTATAGGGCTCCAAATCAACCCTCGGGCGACCATAGTGTTTACCCGGAACATCTTCCTGATTCTCCATCTTGTACACAAGCCCAGTGTCAACAGCGTAGACGTGATTGCCGTGGATGACCGAAGCCCGGGGGCGGGCGGTGAGCACCTGTCACTAAGTCCTGCCCGAACAATTCTCACCGCTTTGATAACCAATTTTTTTGTTATCGCAACCATCTCCACGGACGACAGTCTTTACCAGCTCAACATCTGCCTCACTACTCAAGTCGGCTGATCTCAGTAACCTGATACAACCGCCAAAATGGTCCGCGAACTCAAGCACCACGAGAAGAAGTACGTCTCCCCTAACAATCCAACCAATCCATCAGAAATCTCAAACCGACCCCATCCAACATGCCGAAAGCTTCACATGCCCATCAAAGACAATTTGCTAACAAGACCACACCAGGCTCCTCCGAAAGGTCGACTTCCACAACTACAAGTCCGATGGCGGCCACCGCGAACACCAAGTCCGCCAACGATACCTCCTCCAAGATCCCATGGACTACAAGAAATACAACGCACTCTGCGGATCGCTCCGCCAGCTCGCGCACAAGCTCTCCCAACTGGACCCGGAAACCGACCCGCTGCGCAAGAAGCTTGAGTCCGAGCTCCTAGAGAAACTGTGGCGCATGGGAATCCTCAAGCAATCGCGCGAGCAGGGCGCCGGCTTGTCGAAGGTTGAGCGCGAAGTCACCGTCTCTGCACTTTGCCGCAGACGGTTGGCTGTTTTCATGGTGCGCTCGGGTATGGTTGAGACGATCAAGGCTGTGAGTTGTCCTGTCTTGTGCTGTGGGTTGTTGGGTTGAAAGCTTGAGAGCTTGACTTGAACATCACATGGATAGAAAGTAAAATGCTGACTGGTTGTGTCTAGGCCGCCACATTCGTCGAACAGGGCCACGTCCGTGTCGGAACTGAGGTCGTCAATGATCCTGCTTTCCTGGTCACGCGTAATATGGAGGACTTTGTCACCTGGGTTGATTCCAGTAAGATCAAGCGCAATATTCTCCGCTACCGTGAGAAGCTGGATGACTTTGATCTTCTGTGATCGATATTGTTGAATTGGTCTCCAATGGAAAAAGAGAAAAGAAAAGCATTTTGGGTTTTTGTCTTTGATATACCCGGCGCTTGTGCATTTGGCCCCTTAAGGGTTTGGCGTAATGTTGTTTTATGAAATGAACTATATCGATTTATTGGCAATTTTGTTCCACCTGATGGATGTCTGGTTCGTGCTCATATGATTGTTGATATCTTCAGCGCTGAACATGAAGGTCTAAACCACTGTCACTGTCCTAAATGTTGATATCCAGATCGCAACCTTGAGATTATATATATTCTTTCTTGAGAAGCATTTTAAATCAATTCATTTCTTTCACTTGTACCAAAAATTTAAACTTGTGGCAGATCAACATATATTTACCACGTCAAGCTATATACAGCAATCCAAGAAAGAACGGGGTATGTAGTCTCAGCGAGCGGAAAAAATGCAAACACAATTGTAAATGCTCAAAAGAAATGTGGTAAATATGATACTAATGTAAGAATAAGAACAAAAACGAAAACTAGAAGTAAGTGACCCTCAGGCCACTCAATGCAAGGTAGGCCACTCTGATGCTGATGCTAATGCTGAGGCTGTGTGTGCAATGCGATATTGGATCATCACTCTGGAATCGGGAATCATGGTATCATAGGGAATAGGGTGAGAGCGAGCGCAATAGGGGTATTGACAAGAGGCAAGTAGCACCTGTGCTGGCTTGCGCGTGATGTATGTACATGCATGTGTGTATCAATCAATTATTGAACGAACGGCGAGGACGATGATGGCGAGGATGACGGTGACGGTGATGATGATAAGAAATATCAGAAAGGGAATAGAGTAGAGAATAGAATAGAACTCTACGCGTTAGGCAACGGGGAAGTCTTAGAACGCAGACACGCCCAGCGTCGTCGACCCTCAGATGAAGAACAAGCCGGATTCGAGGGCGCATTCGAAGTCGGGCTCGTGTGCCGACTCAGATAGTCCAGAAGCTGAACCTGTGATTTCCCCGTTGGAGAAAGCGGTTCCTTGGTCGATTCATTAGGTCCAGTTTCTGCCTCATCTTCGGGAATGTCCATGCGAAACCGCCGCACACTTCCTTCCCGCTCGGGCTTTCCCTCTTCGAAGAAAAGCATTCTCGATTCCCGAGTCTGGAAACAGCGAGGCGCAACGCGTCTCCAGAGACCGCGCATGCCGCTACTTGCTCGATCGATTTTCTCGTACTCGCGTCGACGAGTCGAGGGCGATGTCCATTCCATTACCGTGGCCGGGGCGTGGATTGATGAAGTGGATGGACTGTGGTAGTGGTTTGATGGGATGACAGTCTTAGTACCCTGGCATGGCATGGTATTGGATCTGTCTCTGGAAGTCAGGAAGGGTGGAGCAGTCTCGGTCTCAGACTCGAAACGGAAGCTGGCAAATGAGGCAGATGGTGCGATCGGGGAAGATGGTTCTGAGGTTTCTTTGTCGGTTGATGCGCGTGAGGAGCGGCGTGTATAGATTGTGGATGATGCTCGTCGATGCAGGGATGGCTGGCGTAGTCTTGTATGTGTATTTGTGTATGTAGGTGTATTTATATGTACTTCTGCTGGGTCCTTTGTGGCCTCGTCTTGGAATAGTCGACATGATTCTCGATGTAGAGCTATAAGTGATTCCCGCCGTTCTTGGGGTGAAGTCCTCGTGGTGGGGACTGGTACGATGGCTGTATTTGGGGCAGTCCGACGGGCTGAGTGTAAGGAACTCCGTCGACTGTTTGGACTTGATCGCACCGTACTGCGAGATGCAGAGCGCGAGTGACTCTGGCTCTTTCCTTGACTGTGGCTGCTGGGGTTTGTAGCGGAAGCTGGTCTTGATGCTGTTTCCCTTTGACTACGCTTCATTTGTGTTGGTGAGGTCGGCGACTTGGCACCCGTGCCTGGGCCTGGACCTCTGTTTGGAGTTGAAGCTGGATTTGTACCTGTACTTGGCGGGTCGATCCGCTTCACTTTTGGAGACATCTCAGATGGCGATGGTGAAGCGGATTTGGACTGAACACATTGTGGAAGCTCTGTCACGATGGGCGGGCAAGTCTTGATGCTTAAGTCTAGACGAGGCTTCATGTGGACGAGGCATGTGACGGAAGACATGAGGAATGTCTATAGACCGAGCACGGTCACAGGTTTCACCTGCAGGGCAGGGGTGTAGATTAGGGTTAATTTAAGTACTCCATTTGGGAGGAGTCGAGAAAAGAAAAGAAAGAGGTCGGAAAGAATAGAGAATAGAGAATCGAGGATGAAAAGGAAAGAGTCCAGAGTCCAGAATCCCAAGAGCAGCACGTCGTGTATTTGTTGCCCACACCGCTTCTCTAGGGGTTCGGCGTTTAAGTGTGGTGTCTAGCCAGGATCGGCCCTTCCCCTGCAGTGGATGCAGGGGCTCGTTCTCGGACTGAAGCGAGTCTATTAGGCGTCTTACACCCCTCTGTTAATATATTGGGCAATCTAGAATACTATAGAAACACTGCTCCGGTCCAAATGTAAGCACTAAAAGCCTCCCAACAACCCCTCGATAGTTTAGGGCACATTTGTCATTTGTAAAAAAGATAAACTCAGTGTTGACGATCATGTCTTACCGTAGCGTGTCAAGGCCCTAAATCTTGTTTGGAGGGACCTAAAAGACCCTAACAGACCCTAACAGACCCTAACCTTTTTAGTTGGGAAAACTCAACATCTACACCGCGTCATACCTTGGTGGAGTCTAGATTTCATTTGACCAGCAAATAATAATTAACCTAAGTACTCAATACTCAATACTCAATACTGAATGCTCACTAGACCTGGAACAGGCGGAGTTACAGGGAATACATGAACTCGGGGTTCTCCCGGTCTGTCAAATCAAGCCACCTGCAGGGAGTTAGCCGCCGATATCGCAAAGTCAAAGTAAGGAAAGACTCACTCTTGATTCTCCAGTCTCACATACTCAGGTCGGGCAATGAACAGCATCTTGCGCTTGTTCTCCCGACGATACCACAGCCACACCCCGACCAGCAGGAACAGACACACCCCCCAGCAAACAATAATGGTGATTTCAGCGGGGACATAGCGGGGTCCATCCTTAGGACGAAATGTCTGCGGGCCTATAGGCATGTCAGTCACTATATTCCCACAATCCACTTGACTGGACGTGACGGCGTGGGATTGTGATTCTAGATCCACTTACCGATGATATTTCCTGCACAATATCCAATCAGATACAAGGCAGCCACAGTCGTCTTCTTCGTGTATCCCGCCACATTCGAAGAAATGAGAGATAACAGTGCGACAAATGGCGTCGGGCTAGCCTGGGTGAGATAGTATCCGATCAAGCGACCGACATCATTAGACAGGGGCAGCGCAACAATCAGCAGCATGCCCACGATCGAGGCGACAAGACCGCCCAAACTGGCAAGGATACGTTGGCCAGTGACATGGCCGACCCAGCCGTTGAGAAGCAAAGCAACAACCTCCACAGCGCCGCCGGGAACACCCAAAATCAGACTCTGTTTCTCGTCGTAGCCGAAGCTTTTGATCTAGATGGTGTGAGCATCATCCCCATCCAGTCATAGATCACAGATCATAGCGAGGTACCACTCACCAACTGACTAAAGAAATTGGTAATACCACCATTCGGGATATCAGCAATCAGAGCATAGAAGAAGAAAGCCCAAGTCATAGGGTCCAGCAAAGCCTCCTTGACCTGATACATCTTGAAATGCTTGTTGCCAATACCCTGTTGATTAACCCTGACCCGGGCAACTGCCAGAATGCGATCCTCCTTCTTCAACCAGCGCGCATTGAGCTGGTTATCGGGGATGATCCACAGGAAGACGAAGCCCAGCACAATGGTCAGCAGGCCAGTTACTAGGAAGACAATTTTCCAGGGGTCGATTGCTGAGCCGTGCTTTTCGGCTCCGACGGCGATGCCGTAGGCTACTACTCCGCCGAGGATTTGACCGACGCCGTTAAAGGAGAACCAGATGTTGACTCGGCTTCCTTGTTCTGACTTGGTGTACCACTAGAGGACATGTTAGTATTGGTGATTTGGATTGGATATAGATGAAGATGGAGAAGAAAAAGGAACCATACCTGAGAAGTCAAAAGAGCAAAACCAGGCGTCACAGCCGCCTCAAAAACACCGAGCATGAATCGAATAGCCACAGCACCGGAGAAACTCTTCACGCCGGCGAAACAGCAAAGAATCAGTCCCCAGATCAGGATACACGCCGCAGAATATTTTCCCAGAGGGAGACGTTGAAGAAGGCGGTTAGTTGGATATTCCCACGCAAGGTATCCTATGTAGAAGTTAATAAGAACTGGATAATCACACAATCTACATCAAGCAAGAAGAAGACAAACCAAAATAAAACAAGCTCCCAAGCCACTGATACTGATCCCCATGGAGATCCAGATCCTCCTTAATACCCATAACGCTAGCATACGAAAGCGTCGTCTCTAAACGACACATAAAAAACATTAGCATCAATCCACTCCAATCCTAAAAGTCAAGAGGAATTGGCCGAGTCCCTCAACTCTAGCCACGAGAACGCCACCTCCGCTTCCGTCTCCGTCTGTAATTTCCAAGATTTATAGATGCGGGGAACACATACTATCCAAATAATTCATGCCGTAAATGCAACACATGATAGGCATCATGTGCCAATCGATAATCTTCAAGAGACGCTTGTTTGTCGCTTCGTCCAGTTCGATGGCTTCGCCTTGCATCTCGTCGAAGGCTTTCATCGCCTCGTCTGCGTTGTGGGAGTGTTTCTCCATTGTTGGGTCGATGGCTTTGCTCCGTTCAATGTCGAGGGCTGGGTCTATGCCCGAAGACATGCCGATTGACTTTTCTTCGGCCATAGTGAATGTTTGTGTACAATGTATAGCGTGGAGAGGAGGTAGACCGTTGGAAGGTAGGTTTCAGAGATGGAGGTCAAGTCCAGAGACTGTATGGAATAGACCTGCTCAGTCTAGTCGCGGGAGATATCGCAAACGCTCAAGGTTATAACTTAAGTATAACGTGAGTTCCCCGATACTCTGTGTAGAAAGAGGAAAAAGAGGAGCGGGGAGCTGTCTAAATAAGGTCCCAAACGGTGAGAAGGCCGAGGGACTGCACATGGACCTGTTATCTCCAAGTTGAGCTGCCTATCATCGACTATCATCATCTACAGTGGAGTCGATAAGAATCTGGGGTTAGTCGTGGATGTTCTCATTGGGTCGTTGGGAGAGGGGGTGTGAGGATCGGCAGTCTCCCGGGAACTCCCCTGTACTGTCCAAAGTTCGAAGAGAGATTTTGATGTCGGTGAAGGATATGCACAGCATATATGAAGTTAATACTCTGGGGATCCTACGTCAATGAAAAGGTATGATGTTTGCGGCTACAGTCCAGCATACCCGCTATACAACCACGGGTGGCGGCCCCGTAGCTTCCGAGCCTTAACGCTTATCTCTCGGGATAACTTTGCAGTTTACGAAGTCACAGTGCTTGGCTTAGCTTCTCTATGTAACACTTTTCTTATCTGGGCTTGACTATTACGATCAGTTCTTGGAGCTTATCATGGCATGATTCATCCTTGGCGAGGATCGAACTCCAAGTTTATGTTCGATGTGAAACATGGACCCTCCGTTTTTTACCTTTCTTTACACGCGTGGGAAATCGCCGATCAAGAGCTCATCTCCTTACTTCCTCACATGTGGTAAATCCCTTGCAGGAGACTCGTGGACGGTGTAGATCCATGACATAGGTGTGCGCGCCCAAGAACCACACACACACACACCCGGGGCAGAGGATATCGCAAACGCAAGAGCAAAACAGACTTTCCACAGCACGCCATCAAAAATAGGATTTTCATGATGCATAAGAAATCACCTACATATATGATATGATATATATGGAACGTGGATACACCTACTGACCCCCAACACGGGCAAGATACGCCTCCCAGCCCTGCTGCTGGTACTGACGAGCGGCCTCAACAGGATCAGCAGCAGCATAGATACCCCGACCAGAGATGATAAAGTCAGCACCACGGCCAATAGCCGACTGAGGGGTCTGGTACTGCTGACCAAGTTTATCGCCCTTGGAAGAGAGATTGACACCAGTAGTAAAGACAACAAAGTCCTCACCGTCCACGGGCTTCACTTCAGCCTCGACCTCGCCAAGCGAGCGGGTGGACACAAAGCCCAGGACGAAGCTGGGGTATTTACGGGCGATGTCGACTGAGGCCGAGGTGTAGGCGCCTGTAGCGAGGGAGCCCTTGGAGGTCATCTCGGCGAGGATGAGGAGGCCGCGCTCACTGCCGTAGGGGAAGTCGGACGCTTGGGCGGTTTGCGCGAGGGCCTCGACGATGCCTTCGCCGGGTAGGACGGAGCAGTTGATGATGTGGGCCCATTCTGAGATGCGGAGGGTTCCGTTGTGGTATTGCTTTTGGACTGTGTTGCCGATGTCGATGAATTTGCGGTCTTCGAAGATGAGGAAGTTGTGCTTGGCTGCTAGCGCATTGAGGCCGTCAATTGTGGCTTGGCTGAAGTCGGAGAGGATGTCGATGTGTGTCTTGATCACGGCGATGTAGGGGCCCAGGCCTGGTTCCTTGTTAGTGGGTTGTGGGTTGGGAGGGTGGGAGTGGAATGCGGTCACGTACGGTCGGCGAGATCGAGGAGCTCCTGGGTCGTGGTGACATCGGCTGAGACGGTCACATTGCTCTTCTTCTCTTCGGCGACTTGGAAGAGCTTGCGGGCGAGGGGGTTGGGGTGCGAGCTGGCGCGGGCGCCATAGGTCAATTGCGACTTGGACGACATGGCGGGGTTGGCGGGGGTGAGAGGGAAGGTGAAGAAGAGGCTGTGGAATGAGGAATTGAGCGCGGAAATGAGATTGGTGTCTACGTAGGTCAACGAATCCCCCGTTCAGAGTATAATTGAGTCAAGTCTAAGAGAAAAAAGGGCAATGAAGCAGTTTCAAGGGAACTTTTTCTGCCAGTGGACCCGCCACCCCGCGAATGGATTCCAAGCGTTCATACGAAGTAGTATTCATGTTCATGTTCATGTTCATCTTGAACATCGGATTAATTTTTATATTAATGTTGATGTTTCGTAGAGTGTCTTTCCTAGAAATACAGCCTAATGGCTAGCAGACAGCCTAAAAGTCAAGCAACTCCTTTCCAACGCCGAATACACTCAATCCCCAGAGCGCACCCTGCACCAGCCAGAAGAGACTACCACGCATGCGACCCTTGCCCTGTGCCTGGCCACTGTAGACATAGCCATGGAGGAAGACAATACGGAGGGCAACCCACAAAGCGCCCAGGCCAGCAGCGAGCTGGGGGTACTTCAGACCTGCGACCAAGGTGAAGAACATTGTCTGGGGAGCGTTCTCGAGGAAGTTTGCGTGGGCGCGTTGAGCGCAGTTGAATTTATCAGCTTGGGGCTGTGGGATGTTAGTTTGACTCCTGTTTATCTGGGCGCTGGGTCTGGATGGATGTGAAGGGAATAGTATGTAGAATGTAGGGCATTCCGGAACACGAAGGGGAGGGGAGGAAAAAGGCCAATGGGAATCATTTGTACATACGTTTTCCTTGCACTGCTCAATAGTGGCATAGCTGTGCGGGTAGGGAACCTTAGCAGCCTTGCGCTGGCTGCCAGTGACGATGCCATGGACGAAGCCGAGGACAGGGATAGCACCGAGAGCGACGGCGATGACGGCACTGTGCGCGTTAGTATATCACAGCTTTGCAGTGTGGTGATCACATACCCGTAGTTGCCAGGAACAATGATTGCGACCATGATTGGAGAGATGTGATGTGAATTGATGGCGTTTTGGTGTGCTTGGTACCTGGCTTTATATGCGGAGATCGGAGTTAACGGGGGCTCCAGCTTCCGTCGGGGCATCTTTTTGCCCGTCCGTTTTGGTCCGTGCCACGTCTCTGTTTACGCGGACCAAGTGAGTATGGGTTGATAGGGGAGTGTATTGCATTGGGGTATGCGTCGAGATACATACGTATCCTTTTCAGGATCTACTGTGCTGCCATTCCTAAATCAAAAGAAGGATCGCATCGTGCTCGCCCAGACCAAAAGAAAAGGTAGCGCTATAGACTGGATTATTATCAGGCGTCTAAAAACCAGCAGATTGAATGTGTACGATCATACTGCGGTTGTACTAACATCGGGTCCAGATCAAAAAAATCCGAGGCAGCAAAGAGATCAAGATGGACAACCACAATCTCAAACTACAGTTGGCATATCAGGGCGCATGCGACTCACGCTGCCATACTTGGCCTGCCAGGCGAAGAAGTATAACAGCGCCCCAAGCGGCTGACCAACAAGACAGAAACTAACCCAGAAGATACAATTGCCAATGACCTTACCCTGAGCCCCTTTCACCTTATCCAATGGAGCAGTGAGGGCGATTAAGGGCAATTGGAACATCATTCCAAAGAAAGCAACGCCTGGCATGGTTAGCATCCGCCGGTGAACAGTGCCAAGAAGGCTGTGTAGAGAAGAACATACCGATGAAATTATGTGTGGGAATGCCGACAAGCATTTCATGCAAAACAGCAGACAAGGTGAATACCATGCCACTAGCTGCCAAGGGACTCCAGCCACGACCAACCAGCGGCGAGAAAACATGTCTCTTCATGAAAAGGTAGACCGGTCGATTCCATGATCGCCAATAAACACCCAAGCTGGAGCTATTCCACCAGTCGGTGTAGAACTCCCGATCACCGAATTGCATGACCTCAGCCAGGGCGTTGAGCAGGGCTTGGAATAATGCGAAGAATCCCGCGAGCCAGATAATCAGGGAAATGGTCGACAATTTCATCACTCGCTCTAGAATCGAGGCAATGTCCATGACAGCGATCTTATCAATTGAGTTGCGCAGCACAGGCGCAGCGTACTGCGCGGACAAGAGCCAGATGAACATGGCCAGGCCGACGAATTCCGCTAGACGCTTCGCGACGAAAGACCATCTGATGGATGGGGTGCGCGGGTAGACGGGTTGGTAGACTAGTGTGGGCGCGAGCCAGAAGTAGGCCAGGTTCTTGATGGTGATGTTCCTCGGGTATGGGCATGAGGAATAGATATCAGGTAAGCCGGGGTCAGCGGCGGGGTTGAGCAGCGCGAGACGGAGGTCTCGGTTTGTGAATGCGTAAGAACAGTTCTTCAACCAGACAATAATAGCATGAAGTTGGCAAAGTGTTCCAATACCTGGGTGGTGAATGTAGAAGTACACCACGAAGCTGGTCACTGCAAGACACAGGGTGGCATTTAGCGTGTGTAGGAACGCAGTGTAGGGCCAAGTTGACTGAAACACTTTCTGATCGTGTTCTTTCTCTTTTTCTGTCTTCTTCTGGCGACCTACTGTTTCTTTCGCTGCCCTCGCCGCTGACAGCTCGATGATGTAAGCCACGAGCAGGTGGCAGGGCACCGATGCGTACAGTATAGAGCCGAGGACGAGATCTTGTTTGCGATAGTCATGGCATTTGATACAGATCAGAACTCCATACTACCTGTGTATTAGCCCAGATCGTGATGTTGAGCGGTTGATTGACTCACTTTCATGAAGTTCTCAATAATTAGTCGTAGATTCATCGCCACTGTTTGAGATCAGCACGCTGCATATGCATGGTTTCTCGCGATCAATCGTACCGAGGACCAGAACCATCAAGTTTCTGAAGCCCAAAAAGCTGGGCGTCGCCTCCGCATCTCGACTGAGACTGGAATGTTGTAGCTTTGAGTGATACGCAGCTACATGGCGATATTTACTGCGTTTGGACTTTGCTGGCGGCGCCTCGGATCCCGAAACAACACCATTGTTAGAATTGAAAGACTCTTCACGGGCGGTCGTGATAGCTTCAGTCTGAGACGCCATTTGGACACCCTTGCAACCTTGGCGGTTAACCGTTGGCGAAGTTGAGGAGAGTCGAAGGCCCAAGCTAAGCTCCGAGCAAACCGAATCGAACGATATGAAATCCTAGAACCAGCAGATCTCCAGGGCACAATGACAATTATCCATAACAGAGAAAAGAAAAGAAAACGAAAGTCAGAAAGACAAAAGTCCAGATCCCAACGTCAATAGAATATGGCGGGGGTGCAGGTATCAGAGCGCAGGGCCAATCAGCGTATACTGCCAGAAGGGATCCCGAGCTCCCTCCGCTTTTTTCTTTGAGAGCTTTCCTCAGTTCATCTTCGACACGCTTCGTTATGGCTTATTATGATGAGCACGGAGGTGATGGCCAATTTGGAAAGTTTAACAAGAATTTCGAAGGTCCAGTCGGACCGCGACGGCCGCGTACGTGCAATGCCTTCTTTCGGAGTTGTCCTGCTAACGCGCTCTTCCAGGACTCGTCACGGATTATGGCTCGTCGATGGTACAATGGATGCGCACTCGCCAGCCGCGCTACAAGGGAGGACATCGATTAGAGACGGAGCGACCGAGCCCAAGCTTTGCAGTTGATGTATGTTGAGCTGGTTCTGACTCCGAACCAAAGAGACTGACTTGCTAGGTTCTCCCCCCGATGGCGCGACCCTACTCTGCTGTCGATACGATCCCTGTGCGACACTTGCACCAGTCTATCGGAAAATCTAAGAAGCCCATTGTGGTCGTGCGATG
The DNA here is from genome assembly GCF_028828085.1 of Penicillium nucicola. NCBI lineage: Eukaryota > Fungi > Ascomycota > Eurotiomycetes > Eurotiales > Aspergillaceae > Penicillium > Penicillium nucicola. The sequence continues at coordinate 2,436,102 of NW_026643126.1, read as the reverse complement.
GACCCCGGAGGGAAGGCGACTGTTGACCGGTGGCCATACCGGAGAGTTTATGTTATGGAACGGAACGGCGTTCAACTTCGAGACGGTCATGGACGTGCGTGTTACAAAGTGTCTTGGAAGAGGAATCTTGCTAACAGGGTCGGTCTCGTGTTATAGGCTCACTACGATCAAATACAAGCTGGCGTGACATCGCTTGCATGGGCTCATAGTCAAGACTGGTTGATTTCCGGTGGCCAACGAGGTGATATCAAGTACTGGAGACCAAACTTCAACAACGTTGAAACGATTGATGATGCGCATCACGATGCTGTCCGCGATCTGGCGTGGGCACCCAGCGATACCAAGTTCCTTTCAGCGTCCGACGACACAACCCTCAAGATCTTCGACTTTACGACTCGCACAGCTGACACGACTCTTACCGGTCATAACTGGGATGTCAAATCCTGTGATTGGCACCCTACGAAAGGTCTACTTGTTTCTGGCTCTAAGGATCACCAGGTCAAGTTCTGGGATCCGCGTACCGCCCGCTGTTTGACGACACTTCACAGCCACAAGAATACCGTTACATCTACACGATTTTCGCGGGTCAACAGTAACTTACTTGCCACCTCCTCTCGTGATCAAACGGCACGGGTATTCGATCTGCGGATGATGCGCGATATTTGCATTCTACGGGGCCACGAGAAGCCGGTTTCTTCCTTGACATGGCACCCCATTCATAGCAATCTCATCTCGACTGGTGCTGAGGATGGATCACTTTACCATTATCTCCTTGATGAGCCCAACCTGCCCAGTGGTGTCATCCCCACTGTGGCCCCTTACGATAGCCCAGACCCGGCGAACACACCTGCTCAAGTGATCTACCCAGCTCACAAGATTCAATACGCCCATGGGGCTACGATTTGGTCATTAGACTGGCACCCTCTAGGCCATATTCTGGCCTCGGGATCTAAAGATAACTTTACTCGATTCTGGTCCCGGACTCGACCTGGTGAGACTAGTTACATGAAAGACCGATTCCACATCGGTGAAGAAGCCGCCGAAGCCCAAGGCACATGGAACCGTGGCTTCGGTCGTAAACAGATGCGCGAAGAAGAGGAACAAGAGATGCAAGACGAAGCTGATAGTCTTGTTGACCAGCGACGACCTGGCGGCCCCCCTGTTCTGCCCGGCATTCAAAGTGCACCTAGCGGTCCGCCAGATGTTCCAGGTCTGCTGCCTGGTATCGGCGGAGCTCAGCCTCCTCCACCCGGAGCGGCTGGTGCTATGGGTGGGATGGATCCCGGTCGGTTGGCCGCACTCATGTCCACTCAACAGGCGCATTCGCAGTCCAACACCCCTAACCCGCCAATGCCCTTCCCCCCTCCTCCAGGTATGCCACCGGGTATGCCTCAAGGAATGCCACAGATGGACTTGGTACAGTTGCAAAAGCAGCTCCAGGGTTTCCCTATGCCGCCCAATCTCAATCTCCAGGCCATGGCTCAGAATCCCGGTTTCCCTGGCTTTGGAGGTTTGCCTGGGTTGCAGGGCGGCGGCATGCCTGATGGAAATTGGAGATAGTGGAAGACGATTATGGTTTGCAATGCACGATTGATTTGCTTTGGCGTAAAGGACTCATAGCATGGCCATCTTGACGCGGGTAACGGCGCATTTGAGATATTATTTCCCAGCTGTATTATAGGTGTCCGGATATTTCGAATTCTAATGGGTTAATTGTGCTGAGTATTCTGCGAATCCGTATATGCGTTGTCTCGCATTGAATTTGAAGACTGTAGACCGCGATTTGTCGGGTATTTGTCGAATCAACATAGCCTCTGCTGGCTTTCAAAGACCGCCTTGCATTGGGAAACTGGTGACAACCAACACCATGACATTAACACCACCCCATACCATCGGTAACCAAGTCGACATCCTGAAATTGCCTGCTTCATACACTGCCCCGAGGCTACCAAACTAAAGTCAGCCAACATCTCTGCAAGGTCTACACGAAAGACTTACACAACACCGACTATACTGCCAGCGAAAAGCCCCTGTAGCCCCGCAATGAAGCTGTAAACCACAGGTACAATCCAAATCAACCTCCAATTGCGGCAATGTGTCAGTACCGCGCAAGCAGCAACCGTCAGATGAGTCGCGGCGTAAAACACAAGTGTCCAGAGCATTGTGAAGCGCCAAATATCGGTCGTGTAGTATAGATAGTAGGCCTCATGATGATGCGACGGAAGGGGATCGTACAAGGAAGGAAACGCCGGCACTTCGTAGTTGATCGGAACGCGATTATTAGCCATGGAGATGCGGCCGCGCAGTTTCTGCTGCTAATGATCATAAAAACATTACTGAAAAAGGTCAACCAAGCTGCCTGAGTATTCGTATATGAGCTTCAACTTGTAAAATGATGAGCGCGTGAAAAGGAAAGTCCAGTGACGACGCTTGTTTGCACCGTTTGCCCGGACCCGGACCTCGGCTGCGTCTGGGGTTCTCCGCGGTTGATCATCTCACCTCCCTGAGCGATGTGAGCCTCTGACTGCTCTAGGCGCATTGTATCATTTTGATTGTTTAGTGCTTGGTTCTCAATGGCGACGGAACGTTCCTTGGCCACGCTGCTGCGGTCGCTACAGGCGACTTCTAGCTTCCAAGATGCTGCTGGGTGAGTACTATCTATCAACTCCGACCGCGGACTCGGGCGTGACGGTGAATGTGACGTTAATTATATCACCAGTCTCCTACCTACAGTTACAAGCTTCCTGTCTATGCTAGGGAACCCGTTGAATCTGACACTTCTCGCATCGCAACTTCTTACCGCTCCTTCGCTTTGGAGTCAACCAGTCGACCTTCATGCTTGCCGCAAGATCCTGAGCGTCTTCAATACTGCTGCTATTGCCGTCTTGCAGAATGACACCACTGATGAGCCACGGATACCCTACGGACGGAATCGGAAAATCGAGTGTGATGCTTGGGTTAAGGCTATTGCGGAGGGCGCCGATGATAAGTCCCCGCGATGGCGGCATACCCTCTTGCTTGGTGGTATCCTGATGGGATTCGAGGGCCAGAATCGTCAGGGCTTACCACGGAATATTCGAATCAAGCTTGAGTCTGCGCTTGCGACTGCTGCACAACTTGCGTTGGAGGAATTGAGTCCCGACGCTGGGATCGATGCGCAGTGTATCACCATGGTGCTGAATTATACATTCGAGCTCCTGTCAGATCTTGAGAGAAGCAAGATTGATTATGATCGTTTGCTTCCGGCAATGATTCAATCGGCTTACTTGTCTTCGGAGGGTCTTGAGGGTGGATACTTCTTAGGATCTATTGATCAAGATGTCGTCGAGGCTCCCGGTAAACAATTTCGATGGTCGGCCAATTCCCCGACCTTTAGTATTGTGTCGGCAATGGCTGCACGTCCGCTTGTGTCGACATTAGGTCCTCTTTCTCGTCTGATTGCACATTCTATTGATAATGCGCGCGATCCAAGGATCGTTGCCCACACAGTTGATCAGCTGGCTGACTTTGTTCGAACCCTGATGGTACAATGGCGGCAAAACAAATTGTCTGAAATTGATGTTGCAGAGGAAGCTGAGTTCCTCGATGCAGAATCACGCGAGAAAACACTTCCCGCGCTTTGGCAAATGTTGCGCAATTGCTTATACTCAGTGGTCATCGCACTCAGAGCTGTGTTGGGGAGAACTATTAATGACCCGGCTCTCGCTGCCAACAGTAGTAAGTCATTCTTAGTCCGTTTCTTTCAGCTGCATACTTATATTCTACTTTAGGTGCACCATATCTTTCGATGCAAGCACTTCATATTCTTCGCAACATGTACTTCATCTCTTCTCGGATCGGTCAGAATGCCTCGTCGCAACAGACATTTGTCTTGCTGGCAGCTATCGATATCCTTTCCCAATACCCAGATCTCGCTGAGAACTTCTTGCGAAGTATCAAACCCAGCGAGATTGGACAAATTCCAGCTCATCCAGTCGAACGGTGCCTGGACCTCTTTTTTTTGAATGCCGCGGAGCATTTCCCTCTTGTTCTATCGCCTGTGCTTAACGAGGAGCTACTCCTATCGGCTGCATTCCCATATCTTGCAGCTGGTGCAAACCACCTTCTTCTGGAAATCTTCGAAGCTGCCCACAGCCTGGTGCTTGTCGTCTTCGCCATTCCTCATAACTCGGAACTAGCAGCAAAGCACCTCCCCTTCTATATTGATAACCTATTTGCTGTAAGTATCACCCATTTCATGCATGGCAACAAGCTTCTAATTACCTGCAGGTCTTCCCGCACAACCTTTCTGCTCGTCAATTCCGTCTCGCGTTCAAGACCGTCATCCAGATCACAGCACCTCCTTCACCATTAGCGAACAGCCAACCTCTTTTGCCATCCATTCTACTTGAAGTCGTTCATGACCGCGCTCTCAAGGCTTCCTCCACACTTCTCCCGGCCCAGGGTACAAATCCCGATTTAAGTCAAGGTCCACCTCTCTCCGAACAAGCCGTCTTGACTCTTGCTCTCATTGATTCTCTTTCCTTCCTCCGAGTTGACGATCTGAAGGAGTGGCTTCCCCTGGCGGCACAACTAATCAATGCAATTGCTGACCGCAACATGCGGCATACATGTATTGATCGGTTCTGGGAAGCTTTAGCTGGAGGCGAGATGGATGTCGACCGTGCTCACTGCTGTGTCACTTGGTGGAGCACCGAGGGGGGACGTGAACTTGTCCTCTTCGGAGCCGAGACTGCCCCCAGTGAGTCGGATGAGAGTGGGCCTTACATGAGTGGTGCTGTCGGTAGTGTTGCACCTGAGAGTAAGCTATAATAATGACAATGTACGAGCCCAGGGATCGAGCCACCATACCTACGGGTGGATGATGTCCTATACCATATACCAGAATTCCAATCAATTGAGTCCAGCTCTGTCAGTATTCAAAGACCATCGTATTTACTCGAAAGACATATGTTAAAGCCGTAAATAATCAAATACCAGGGATGCCCACGGGTGTATCCTTCCTGTACTGGATATACGCATCGCCAAAGAAAGAAATCAAGTAAGCTTCCTCACCTGCAGAGAAAAGAACTAGTCAGCAATCAACTCTTTCGAATGAAAAAAAAAAGATCAGTGTACTCACGCTTAATCCGACTGGAAAAGAACCTCCAAAGCACCAGCGAATACCCGACAAAACAAACAACATTCCCAAGAACCAACTGCGTCCCAAGCCCCCACCAAAAGAACCCAAAGTAACTCGGATGTCTAAGAACCCGATAAAGCCCCTCCTGAACAAGGACATGGCCCTCCTGCCTCCGACTCTGCACATGATGATTGAAATTGCCCCCAGCCTGCGCCATAGCAATCGTCCTAACCACCTGCCCAACAAGCAGCAACACAAACCCTCCAACTAACAAAAGAGAGACCTGCCCACCAAAGATCGACCCCGGGACCGACACCGAAAGCATGCGCGCGATGCTCGACTGGCCCGGCCAGAAAGTATGCGATACCAAACACTCCACAACAGCCGAGCCATGCGCAACATTATACGCCCATCCATTCGAGGACAAGAGGAACGCAGAGACTGTGGCGTAGCGTGTGTTGTATTGTGCCGTTACCCAGAACTCGAGGAAATGAAACAGACTCAGCGCGGCGATGAAGAAGGGGACGCGCCAGAGCGGGGTGGTGGTTGTTGCTGATAGGAGGACGGCCAGGCTGCTTGATAGGCCTAGAGCTGTTCCTAGGAGCATTGCGCGCAGGGAGATGCCGCCGAGGGACATTTTGCCTGTGGGGTAGTTTGCCAGGTCGATTTCGGGGGTGGAGGAGGATTCGGAGGAGTCAGAGGTGGTGGATAAGGGGTTGGACATGTTGGAGCTGGAGCTTGCTGCGCTGGTGCTGCGTGTGTGTCTTGGGTGCCAGCCTGGTTCGCTGGAGCGTGTGTTGCTTTGTGTTGTGGTTGTGGTTGGTGTTGGCTCGGAGCCGGTTGTTTTTGCTGGCATTTTTTGGGGGTTGGAGTCAATTGGAGGATCGAGATTGGGAGGTCTGGTATAGACTGGGGGAGTTTGTTAAGAGAAAGATTTGGCGGCGACGAAAGACCATTTATACAGTACTGGACGTTTCATTGTTGGAGAACAATCTTAACAATCTTAGCGTCTACTATTGTTCCCGAGCATGACACATCACTCCGCGTGCCTAGTGTAGTTCGGATCGAAATGTCCTTTTATTTACTCTCTACTTCTTGCTCTCCTTATTTCTTGATTTTGCATCATGTCGACCGAAAGAGAGAAAATGCTCCGCGGGGAGCTCTATCGTGCCTTCACTCCAGATCTGATTGCAGCTCGGACCCGCTGCAAATGGGCTTGTAATCGCTATAATAACTCGGACGAAGTGCCTCGTCGGAGATTGGTGGAAATGTGGAGAGAGTGAGTAGTGTTGTCTGCATTGGTTTGTGGAAATATGTGATGGCTGTCTATCATATCCTACTGAATACTAAATTGTTGTATAGCATCACCGAAGACAAGACTGCTCTACCCCCACAGCTAGATGATGCTGCCGCAGATGATGAACTATTTCAAAATGAGCCCTGGGTGGAAGCACCCGTCAAGATAGACTATGGATTCAACCTGAAACTTGGAGATGGTGTGTTTATCAACTTCAACTGTGTGTTCATTGATACTTGTCCTATTACCATTGGTGCCCGTACCATGCTAGGTCCGAATGTGAGTTTATTTTCAGGAACTCATCCTCTCGATCCTGCTGTACGAAATGGAACCGAGGGCCCTGAGCTGGGAAAGCCCATTCATATTGGAGAAGACTGCTGGCTGGGAGGGAATGTGATTGTACTTGCTGGAGTGACGATTGGAAAGGGTGCCACCATTGGAGCTGGAAGTGTGGTGACGAAGGTATGTGCTACTAGTGTTTGGATGTTATATCGACATGACTAGAACGCAATCGACAGCCATATACTAACATGCATAGGATGTTCCTGCTTTCCACGTCGCGGCTGGAAATCCAGCTAGAATCATTCGTCGGATTGAAACGATCATGACAGAGTAAAGGTTCTCTCTAGTCGCATGAGGATGGGATCTTGCATTCGACGGAAGATCGGTTTGCATCTATAAAGACTTATATCAATGAAATTGCTGCGTAACATATATGCCATGCACGCCTAGCCCATTCAAGAATATAGAGAGAATGGATTGAATGAAATCGAGCGCAATCCCACTGCGATCCACGTATAGAGTCTAGCTTATGCTAGGCAGAGCAATGCATATCGCATAAGCGCTGCCACGGCTCATTTGACATTAGCGCCACTTAGTGCAGTGAGTTAATGATGAAATGGGAAGCGCATAAAGTCCCTCCAGCTTGAAATTCATTTCACTGACTCTCACTTGAGCAATCAAATCTTCATGCGGAGTGCTTTGTTAAGGTGCCGATCCTGGTTCTCAGCGCAACGTCACTGGTTCTGGCGCGTCCCCCCAAAAAAGCTGTCGACCGCTTTAACTGATCCAACTTCATTTGCTCACTGCCTCGCTTCTCTTTTTCTCGCGCGTCTTTGACGTCGTTGACCTCACCCTTTTCTTCTCTTCTTCCTTTCCCATTCTACATCCCTTTCTTATTACCATTGCCCCGGCAGAAAATGTCATGGCAGTATCCCCGCCAGATAGCTACCACCCCACACCTGACACTCCCTTGAGCGAAGACAAAGTACGCGACTCCATGGAGGATCTTGATCCTCAAGCGACCCGGAAGCGTCCGCGCCTCGACAGTGGAAGTCGTGCGAGCGAGTCTTTGTCCGTCGACGAAATGTCTCGTCCGTCATCCGTGCCTGCCTCGGAAATGGACGAAGATCCAGCTCGCCCCGCGAGCAAAGTCACCATTAACATGAAATCTCCTCCCTCCCCTGCCGCCCTTGAGCTTCCTTCCACCGAATCTGAGCTTCCAGACAATGCCTCGGAGCTCCAAGTCGACTCCGATGCCGCATCCGCCAATGTCATATCCATACACTCTTCATCCTCCCAGGGCTCTCCTCAAATCGAAGTTGCCGACCTCGAAGATATGAACCAAGAATCGAACCATTCCAACTGGAAACCTATTGCTGAGGCTATTAACGACCAAGGCGACATGGAAGTCGAGGCACAAGATAACGAATCTCTAGCCGACGCTTTCCCCAAGCTACACGAAGACATGAGAGCCCGAGACAACTTGAAGGGGATTGGTGACATGATAGAACATGGTGAGCGGCATCCCTATCGCATATGGTATGACACGAACTAATATTCTAGCAGGACACGTACGCGAAGGCATCGCACTGGCTGCAACGAAACAATGGCTAAGTACTTGCGTGAAGAACCTCGACCGAGTAACGCTGGAGGCCTTCATGGATGACACGGAATTTTGGGAAAACTTCCCATGGATCATGGATCGTCTTATGCGCAGACAGCGCATGCTGCAATTAGACAATAACGACGACCCTCTGGTGTTTCTCGAAGAACTTCTGCTCGACTACGCCCGCCTAGTCTTTCACTTCGTTCACATAGACACCCAATCTCTGAGTTTGATACAAGCCGATGAAGATCTGGAAGGTGTCCCCATTACCTCTAGACGTTACCTTGCTGGCTTCCCTTGGTTGCTACATGTTTCCAACCTTCCACTTTACCGTACTATGGATGCGCAATGTCGGATTGATATGCACCAATTCCTTCTCTCAGTGAAAGATGACATTGCGCAACCCCCATTCAATGCATCGCGCCAGCTGCTTGATTATGCTGCCATCGTTCTTTCTCTTGTTCCGACGCAACCTACACTTGTTCAGCACCTACCACAAATCATGATGTGCATCAACACCTTACTTGGAGTCGATCTGGATCAGACTTGGACTGGTGTCTCTGACTCTACAGCTGACTCCGCATCCGCGTCACCCGGCTTGCAAGACTTCTTCAATACAACTCGAGCCCTTGCTACACAACATGAGAAGTATGTCACCAAGAAATCACCACTAGCTACAAGCGATGTGAGTGACAATCTCATCCGATCAGTCTTCCGTGCGTACAATTTCATTTGCTCCGCCGATGACCAATTTGTGGACCAACTTTCCAAGAACCTGGGGCTCGAATTCCCCGCGGATCTTCCTGAACCCCATCGGGTGATGGCTGTCACTTGGGCATGGAAATTTGATGCAATGAAGAAACACCTCATGGAAGGTCGCATGGAGCTTCGAGTCCACGGCGTTGAGACAATGCAATCGGATCTGGTCAGCATTTGGACTCAGAATACAACTGCCACCTCTTCGGATTCTGCAATCGTGCTTATGAGGTATTTGGTAAAGTTGCTCCGTGACCACAAGATACTCGATTATCTGGTGGGTATCGACTCCCACCCCCAATTGCTCGCCCGCACAAGCAACATCTTTGGATTCTTGATCATGACCGATACGTACACCGATGCGGACTCGGATATGATCTGGAAGACCATCACAGAAAGTCAAGATGATAGAACTGTTTCCGAAGTTATCAAAATGCTTTCGCGAACGCTCCCCATTCATTCTTGCAGATCTGCCCCATTGCTATATGTGTGTTCCAAGTTACTCGAATTGCCCTTAGAGCGGTTTGACAGCCGCATAATGGAGCTTTGCGACGAGCTTGTGCCACGCATGCGGGAACGACCTCCCGACCGTGGGGAGCCAGAACTGGCACATGTAGACGCGGTTCCACTGAAACTCTGTGTTCGACTGATTCGAGAGGGCTCCGGTGCATCACACATAGCCATCGACCAGAGGGAATTTATGCAGTCGTTCGGCAGCGAACAGCTGGGTCAGTTCATGAAGGCAGGCCTGAATGAATTAGATAAAGTGGAGACATACGAACGCTGCATCCAAGATATTGCCGATATGAATTCGTCCAGCGCAGGAAGTATTCAGGTACTGAACGCCCTGGTGCCCTTCGATGATGCACCGGAGATCTGGAAGCTTGCAAATGATTTCGACTTGACCCGACTGGTGATCAAAGAACTTCACAATTTTGTGAATAAAGACCAGCGCGAGCGCGAGGGTCTGGCTTTTGGTCACGGTTTCCCCTCTAGGGTGGAAATCCTGAGGCGCCTGATCGATATGGCACCAGAGACGATCACATCCGACCTGGGCAACATGCTTTGGAATGAAGTTCTCCTATCCAAGAATCTGACTTTGGAAGAGCGTCAAATGATTTGGAGGACAATGGTTGATGTTGCCAACCGCAGTGTCCAAGAGAATACGTTCCTGGAGCGTTGCATCCATGAGTATCTTCCCAGCCTCTTGCCCGTCGATTATTCGCATGAAGTTTTGTGGTTTGCCCAACAATCACTTAATTATCAAATTCAGGTCAACATGCCTCCCACGGCTGGTGAAGATGAAGTGATCTCTATCCTTGGGATGGATCGGATCTGGAATTTCATTCTGACTGCACCGCCAAACACAATCGAAGGCGATGCAATCAAGTTCGCCATCAATGTCTATCTAGACCATGGGATCATCCGTAGGGCTCCGCGCTCGGCTATTGAGGCAACCCATATCGCTCTAGTTGGCCGCTGCGTGGATCAACTGAAGTCCGCGGCGGCGGCATTGAGACCCTCTTCCAATGGAACACCCACCGGAGATTCTTCCATGGAAGTTGATACCTCGATTCAAGATCTTGGGGGAGAAGAACTCATGTTCAGTCGTTCACTGCTTTTCCTCCGTCAATTGCTGCATGGATTGCGCGCCAGGCCGCAGTACAACTCTCCCCGTGGCACTCCCCCCGCATTCCTGAGCGCCCATTGAAAGGCGAGCCCATTAGCATCCAATATCAATGCTTTGGTGGCAACTCTTCAACTAAGATTGATACCATGCAAATTGGTTCTCTCTCGACGGCTGCAGAACTTGTTGAACGCCTTGTACAGCTGAGTCGCTTTTCCAAGCTGACCACTATCATCGGTGGGCAGAAGGTGGAGTTGCTTCAGGATCCCAATGCCCTTGTGCAAAATCTGAAGCTTCCTTCCGGTTTGCTCATTGTACGGAAAGCACCCAATGCCCACGAGCTTCCTTGGGCTGGTCGGAGTCAATCCTTGACATCCGTCGACAGCGAAGTTCTGAAACATTTCGATGAGTTCTATGATCTGCTCGAATTGAAGGACCACTTGGCTCGGCAGATCTTTGACTTTCTGGTCGTCTTCCCACCCCAAGAACAAGCTGTCAATATGGTCCGGTCTATTGACAATACCGAAAAAGACATGTTCCCCCTGCAAAAGCCGTTCAAGGCCCTTTACTCCCTCAATACACTGTCAAGTTGTTTGCACGAGGAGGCCTTGGAGACACCTCCGCGATGTGACCTTGTATCTCACAGCATCGAAGTTTTAGTTACCTTGTTGACGGGCGATGAATTGCTTCAGTCTATGAATGGAGACCCGATCGGCTATTTGCTCGCTACAAAAGCCGTCGAGTGTCTTCTCTTCGCATTTTCTGTTTACCGTTCGGCTGATGCCAATGCCATTTTGGTTGCCGAGCCAAGCTCTTTGGTTCAGCGCCTATGCAAGATGATTGACTTCGGATTAGAAGACTCTCCTGATTCACGGAAGGTACTTTGTCTTCCGAAGTTGGTCTGCTGCTGTTTTGCGGTTTTGCTTGATGGTTCAGTGCGTGATCAACACATCTGGAATGCCGTCAAAGAGAATGCCGAATTCGACGGATTGATTCTCTCATTGCTCCTCGTCGATAGCCGAAAGCCTATACGGGTTGAGGTCTTGGAACGCATCAAGATAATTTGCGGCCCTTTGAAACCGTCCAAGTTGCCGTCAAGTACATCTGCCGAGGACGCTGAAAAGTCTACCGAAAATCCCCTACGAATTGATATACTTGCTACGCTCTGGAACTCACTGGTACAGGTAATTCCCAAAACTCCTCTTTATGCCAACCAGTCTGAGGAATTCTTCATTGCTGCTCTGTGGATGTTCCGCACCATCGCTCAAAAGTCACCATGCGATCTGATCTTCAATGACTATCTCAAACACTGGAGCTCGTTCATGCTCTCGCACCAGACTGAAGAGTTCATTGGACGCGAGCCAGTTGATAACTTGATTATTGGGTTCTCTTCTCTGCTAGAATGGTGCCTCAAGCTGGCCAATGCTGCCAATGTCCATTTGGACACGTTGGACATTGCAGAGCAAATTTTGTCGAAGTACCTGTTCCCAGACCTCTCACCGGAGCCAGACGACAAGTTAGAAGCTCAAACCCCAGTCATGAATAGCGGCACCCGCCAAAGTCTCTACAGTGTTGTCAATTTGTTATGCAAGCAAAGCGACGAGACTTACCTCCGGATCATGGAAAGCCTAAGCACAACTGTCCCACGAGACGTCATTCACTTCGACTGGGCTTTCGATCGATCGGCGATGATTCGTTCCCCAGAGGGCTACGCTGGTTTGAGAAATCTTTCAAATACTTGCTACCTCAATTCATTGATGACACAATTGTTCATGAATATTGAGTTCCGAGATTTCATCTTGAAGCTTCACATTGCGGATTCAGAATCTCAGAAGCTACTCTTTGAGACCCAAAAATTGTTCACGTGGATGCAGGAGACCTGGAGAAAGAGCATCGAGCCGCAGGACTTCGTTGACAGTATTCGGACCTTTGACAATGAACCCATTGATGTGACCATCCAGATGGATGTCGATGAGTTTTACAACCTTCTCTTTGATCGTTGGGAGTCTCAGGTTCTCGATACGGAAAGCAAAAAGAAATTCCGTTCGTTCTACGGTGGTCAATTGGTTCAGCAGATCAAATCGATGGAATGCCCTCACATATCCGAAAGGCTTGAGCCATTCTCAGCCATCCAGTGCGAAATCAAGGGCAAAGCAAGCCTCGAAGAAAGTTTACGCGCTTACGTCGCTGGTGAGGTCATGCAAGGCGATAACAAATACTTCTGCACTTCATGCGATAATCATGTGAATGCTGTGAAGCGAGCATGCTTGAAAGACGTTCCCGACAATCTGATTTTCCACCTCAAACGGTTCGACTTTGATATGGTGACTATGCTGAGGAGCAAGATCGACGATGAATTCATGTTCGCACGTCATATTGACATGACTCCATACACGGTCGAGCATCTGTCTGATCCCGAGCAGCCTGTCCAATCGGATTGGTTTGAATTGACTGGTGTCCTTGTCCACACGGGTACTGCCGAATCAGGGCATTACTACACTTACACCCTTGAGCGACCTTCATCCGGCGGAGAAGCCTCTTGGGTGGAGTTCAATGACTCGGATGTCTCCAGATTCGACCCAAGTTCAATCGCGGACCACTGCTTTGGCGGCCCCAGCGAGCAGATGCAGTACAATGGCGAGCCCAAGAACAAGGTCTGGAATGCATACATGCTTTTCTATCAGCGTGTTTCGACTATGGATGAATCCAGATCTGTGTACAAGCCTACAAAGTCCCAAAGCCCGGTGCATGTTCCTGTCTCTGTTCCGATCAGCAATCACATTGCTATGGACAACGAACTTCTCATTCGGACCTACTGCCTTCTTGATCCCCAGTATGCCTTTTTCGTCGAGAGTTTGCTTCAACGCCTCTCTAGCATACCTGAAGATAATCCCAACAAGAGCTTGGCAGAGACGTTAGCTGTTAATGTCGGCATGGACACATTCGAACAAATGGTCTCAAGAACAAAGGACCTTCAGGGACATCAAGAATTGTTCACTGTACTCATTGCCATGATCAGTGGAAGCCCCAACGCCGCCCGCTCTACTCTTGACTGGATGTTCGACCGCACATCGCCAATCCGCAATCTCATGACCAAGATGCCCCAGCCAGAGGTTCGGCACAAGGAAATCCTGTTGATCTCATTTGCCATCAAGCACCTTTACACGTTGTCAAAAGACCCCAATCGTGAAGAGGGTGAGCTGGCTTTCTGGCGCAACACCTTTGAAGAAGCCATTATACGTCTCGTACCCATGCTGATTGAGGTCTGGCCCAGCGTCCAGAGCATTTCGCGGGTGTGGGAGGATTACTTTGGTTTCTTTGTCAGGTTGTGCAGTTACGGACCTTGGGTTGTTAATCATCTCGCTGATAAACATCTGTTCGTTGTCTGCCTGCAAATCCTCTGGTTCGACGAGGATGACAAGAAAAGGATGAGGGCCAATTTCCCCAACTACGCACGTCTATTTGAGAAGGGCCGTCGGTTTACCTACCTGAACATGCTATCGCTGTTCCATATCTTTTTGAAACACATGGATCTGTCTCTTGAGCCCGTCGGTCGTAGCGAGCCACGCACTATCTCCAACGACAAAATGTCCCTGAGGCCTTTTGAGATGGAACTCATGAAGTCGATCGAGAAGGATGGCTCACTTGGCATTGTGAGGCAAATTTTCAGACATGAGACCCTTTCAAAGACCCAGACCGCTCGTTCAATCCTTGCAACCTTGTTGGAAGGAGAACCCGCCGCAGGCCTCCTCCCTTCGATTCAAAAAGCGATTGAGAACGGACTGAGGATTGAGCCTGCCATCCAATGTACAGCCTTCCTCGAGGCCGCAGTGGTTTTCTGTCAGCACTGCCCTAGCAAGCAGCGAGTCATTGACATGATTACCTGGGTCGCTAACGGCGTGGAGAGCATTGATAGCAGCGGTGGTCAGGAGCACATTACATTCTTCATCACTTTGTGTCAGAGTACCAACGAGCGACTCAAGTTGAGCGGCGAGGCATTCGCTGAGATTGTCTTCACTATGATTCCAACATGGGCTCCCACTTTGCTCATCGACAGGAATGAGAATGTTCGCATTAGCATGCAGAACATCCTCAGTGTCTGGGTTTTCATTGAGGGCAACGAGGAATCCACCTCTGATGAAAGCGAAGAGAACGACGAAACGGATCATAGTCCAGAGACCAACAATCCCCTTGAAAAGCGACGCCCTGTTATTGGCAGAGGACTGGTCCGCGCCTGCATCGATAGGATCAAGACGGCATTCGTGAAGGACCCGCCTCGTCGTGTCGACGATAGACAGGTCGAGCGTATTGTTGCAGTGATGAACTATTGCTTGGGCAAATACTTTACCGACAGCGAGGAGGACCAGCAAATTGTCACGGAGGCCAAAGGTATGTGTCAACCATGCTTTTAAGCACCTTTTTCTCTCCCCTCCGTACAACGTTGTTAACATGACCTTTACTTCAGATCTCATAATGCTTCTTGAAACCTTGACCATGGAAGATTTCGCTGACGACCAAGCGTCCGGTACGTACATGACTTCTAAGTCAGTGACCCTCATGAAATGAGTCTAACCCAAGCCCTCAGAATCAGACGTACCTTCTCCTGAGGAATGGGAAGCGAATTCAGCAATGGCCAGTGATTCCGAAGTCGGAGTCGCAGGAAGCCCCTAAGAAATGCATGCTCCTAAAGAATGCGTGATTTCTCATTTCATTTCCTTTCTTGTCTTATTCTCATGCGTTTTTGCGTTGTCAACGGATTCAGCGAGCGTCATATGGGATCGGGATCAATCAGTGCTGGTGATGATGGGGATAGGGTGGTGACTCGGAATGGGGGTTTCACATAAGTTACGGATTTAACGAACTTTTGCTTTGAATTTTGCTTTCTTTGCTCCTCCACATATGATTAAATCTGGCGTTTACCGTTATTTTTCTTCTCCTGGCTCGCGATGAGCAGGTGCAGGGTTATTTTATCCATGGAATGGTCGCTTTTATGGGCCAGTTCCTGCTTTGCGCATGGCATAACTATCTATAGTAGCTGGCTGTTTCCAGGATGAATTAAGCATTGCTGATCTGGTGCTTTATCTATGGTTCCTTGGGGGATGGAGAAGAGAGATATAAGATGAGATGACATCGGACAAGGTCCACAGACCCTGGTGATTTTATTTCCTTGAATGGAACGTCGAGATGAATTTTTATATGACTTTCTATCAAACTCTATCCCTCCTCCTCTCCTTGAGCAGGAGCAGCCTCGTCTTCTGATAGACCCTCCACAGCAGCGAGCGCCTCCTTCTGGGCCTTGGTGCCACCCTTAGAGCCCGATGCAGCAGCGGGTGCAGTGGCAAGCTTAGACGCGGCGATACCCCCAGAGGTGACATAGAGGAAGTAATCAGCGGGATAGTGATCGATATGGTTGAAGAAAGAACCGAATCTGCAAAAACAAGTCAGTATAATTGATTTCTCTCCGGTACTGCGTTGACATCCGGGAAAGGGATAAGGGGGGAAGATATAACATACCCAGCGCTCTCCTGCTCCTCCCTGAAAATCCGATCATAAATCTCCCGCTGCTTGAACTCATCCATTTCCTTGGTATATTTATCGAAATGGATAGGCTCGCGCTCAAGAGCCTTCGCCTTGGTATTATATGCGCCGAAGATAGGCCGCTCAAGCAAGAGACCCAGACCTGGCGCCTTGGGAATCGCAATACGGTCGGGGCCGTATGTCTCGGCGATACGATCGGGGGTGCAGCCAGCGCGCACGATCAAGGTGGCCATTGCGACCATCTTGCGGATCTGGTGCATCATGAAGCTTTGTCCGTGGACCTTTAGGCTGAGCCATTCTGTGCCGTCGATGATGATTGGCGACGTGTTGACGTCGAAGCTCTTGATGTGGCGCTTGGCCGAGGGGTCGCTGTGTGTCTTTTGGATTGTGTAGTTGTGGAAGTTCTTTGTTCCGACGTACTGGGTGAGTGCGTCTTGCAGCCGGGCGATGCGCGACGCAGGGGCGCGGTAGGCTCGGCGGGCTGTAAGGTAGGCTGCTTTGACGGCTTTGACGGTGTCGATGATGAGTCTCTGGCGGTCGTCCATTACGAAGGGTTTCTTTTCTTTGGGCTCTTCTGTGGATTTCTCGGTGGGCTTTTCGGTGGTCTCTGTGGTTGCTTCCAGAGGCTCTTTGGTTTCTTCGGTGGCTTGCAGGGCTTCACGGGAGTCGTCGATGTAGAGCGACTTTTCGACAATTTGGCGCACGTCCTCGGGCACGTTGGCCAAGATGGGCTTGATGTACTTCTCGTCCACTTCTTCCCAGTAGCCGGTGACATCCTCCTGTCGGGCCTTGACATTGTCTAGGTCGCCAGCTTTCTCGGCGAGCTCAGTGATCTTCTGGCCGAGATAAGTGCTGGGGTGAGGGGGTAGCAGACAGTGACTCGGCATCAGGTATTCATATACACGGGAATCACACATCTGGTAGCAGCTGAAGCTCTTCGCTGTGACCTCGTAGCCCCAGACGCGAATCTGGGGACCGAGGTGCTCATTGATCCGCTGCATGATGTCCTCATCCTCGACAATCATTTTCAAAGAAACAACATTTCCGGCAGCATGCACACCCTTATCTGTGCGCGCACAACGGACGAAGGAAGACTTCTTAGGATCAGCCGCATTGGCCTTGGAGATTGCGCCGGCCTTGACAAAGGCAGCGAACAGGTCACCTTCAATGGTGCGCTGGTTCTCGTTCCTACTCACATTGTCAGCAAAAGAACATAATATGATAGACGAGCGTATACATACAGCTGCATGCCCGAGTATCCAGTTCCGGAGTATCCAATCAACACGGCCACCTTCTTCTTAGGGCGCCGCTCCTCTCCGTCGATTTCCTCTTTGGTGAACTCGGTCGCGTAGATGGGCAGAGTAATCTCTTCACCATTTTCAATTCGGCGACGCTTAGCTTCCATTTGTTGCGTCTGGCGCTCTCTCTTATCTATGCCTTGGCGACTTAAGAATTAGTTAGCTGACCATGTAATGAACGGAGAGTCCAATTGATGCAACATACGCCCACTCGGCTCGTCCCATATCGCGCTTCTGACGCCTTCCAGCACCTCCTCCTCCTCTTGACGGGTTTGCGGCCATTGTATCCGCTCAAAGATCTTCAGTAGGTCGGCGCGAGATCTCGTTTCTTCTAAACGAGTGTAGGAGAGCGGGTAGCTGAGAGCAAAACTTCGGGTGCTGCGTCGAACTGAGCTGACGAAAGTTGGGATTCGAGTCGGAAGGATCCCAGAGAGGTTCTGCCTGACAATTGAGGGACGCATGAAAATGACTTGGGGAATTTGCCCTCGTCTCCGCGGCTCGTCTTTTCCATATCGCCCCTAGTCCTATCTGGGCCTAGCGTGGTGTTCAAGAGTCTAAGCTTAGATAGGCTAGGGTTGTTGCCTCAGGCGTCAATCCTTTTGCATGTGACATGAAGCTTCCAGCCTCAATTGCACCCATTGTTCCTTCACTCAACAGACTTGGCGCTTTTAGAGCCCCGGCGCGCCCTTCTCTCAGTCACTCCTTTTACTTTGTATCTTTTCGGAGATCAAAGCATGCTCATTCTGTTCAAATTTGAATTACACCCTGCGAGTTGAAGCCTTGCGCTCTCTTCGGTCCTCACCCGCATAACTTTTTGACCTCGATCCTCCACATCGGACACCTTTCCCACCACCGCTATGGATCTTGCGAATACCCTCATCCGGACTGTGGCGCGCGCCTTCTATGAGACCCGCCACATTCTGGTCGTCGATGCGCTCTTCCTACACTCAGTGTATGCTGGTCTTTCGGAGCGACGCTCAATAACCTATGTACTGACCTCCATAGTCTCCACGCTGAGGATCTAGCTTTCTTGATGGGAATGCAACAAAAGGACCTCCGCAAGCTTTGCGCCAAGCTGCGCGAAGACCGGCTGATCGCAGTGTATGAACCACTGGCCATTGGCATGCATATTGCATGGCAAAACGAAGCTGAGCTGATTTGAAATTTTTGTTGAATATAGGAGCACTCGCGCCGAGATCCGCGATGGGTCTACTCGTCCTGTGAACCGCGAGTACTACTACATTCCTCTGCATCCGGTTGTTGATGCGATCAAATACAAGGTCTCCAAGTTGACGTCCAACATCAAAGCGCAATACACACCCAGTGAAGAGCGCAAGGAATACATCTGTCTCCGATGTGGAACCGAGTGGACTGAATTAGACGTGCTGAGTCTGGTTGGAGATGAAGGATTCGAATGCCAGAATTGTGGTGCAGTCCTGGAACGAACCGAGGATGTCAAGGGCGTCGAGGGAATCGATCGGACGGGTCACGAGAAGAACAGCAAGCTGATGGCCCAACTTGATAATATGCTGAAGCTACTGAAGCAGATTGACACCGTTGAAATCCCGGCCAATGACTTTGAAACTGCTTGGGATCACAAGGTGGAAGTCCCTCGAAACCAGAGCACGCACCCCGTCCGTGCCGCTATTGTTGTTCCTCCCAAGGCACAAGATATCACACGTCCCAATGCCAAGACTGATGCAGCTGCATTGGAGATCTCGCTCACCTCGAGCGAAGAAAAGAGTGCCGCCGAACAAGCTGATGAGGCTGCTCGGAAGGCAGCCGTGGAGAAGCAAAATGCTCTTCCAGTTTGGCATACCCATTCGACTGTGAACTCAACCCCCGCAAATGGACAGACCAAGACCGATGGTGGCAACTTGGTGAAGCCCGAGCTTGCTGAAGACGAGAAGCCCAATCTGGATGCCCTGGACGACAAGGTTGCCGCTTACTATGCTGAGATGGAACGTGAAAAGGCACTTCAAGCCCAAGAAGATGCCAGCAGTGCAGAGGATGACTCTGACGACGAATTCGAAGATGTTGAGGTTTCCGGCCCAAGTGGACCGAGTACCCCTGCCATGAATGGGGGCCCTACAAGTGCTCCCAGCGGCTCGTTCGGTGGCGCTGGCATCAAGCGAGAACTCGATTCCGGATCTAGTGCTCCTCAGTCCTCTGTTGGTACACCATCCACCCCTGCTGACGATGGCCCTGCTGCAAAGAAGATCAAGACCGAGCCGGAGATCAAGCCTGATCCCGATGCCGAGCCTGAGGCTAAGAAGGAGGCCGAGGAATCGGATGAAGATGACGAGGAGTTTGAAGATGTTTAACGAAATACAAAATAAAATATGGGCGCTGGCGCCAAAAATAATACAAGGCAGATAGATGATGGGTCCGATATTGAGCTTGCATGTTCACCATCTTAGTGGCCTTGCATTATGCATTGCTGAGGGGTGAGAAGGTCTGGTTACTCACTTATCTACTCCATGCTCATGTTCTTGTTTCCTTGTTTTTTAGGAATAAAACAAATAAGTTAGTAACTCTGGTTTCTGCCTAGTTGCTTGTATCATATGAACAATACTTCTTGTATCCTTCACTGTATATCAATGCCAATGTAATATCGGAAACATGGGGATTTGCAGGACCTCACTTTACACTCAAAATAGATATTCATTGGAGTGTGTGCTGAGCAAACGAGGAGAGGCTCTAAAAATATACTTTAGGAATACATCTTGCTCCCATGCCAAACTCCACATCTTCTTGCTCTCGCTTTTTCAGTGATATTATAATGGAACTTCTGAACAAGCATACCGTATTTATTTTAGAAGAAGATGATAGACCAAGGGTTCACCGAATTGTTCACCTCTGACAATCCACCAGGAAACATCAAAATATCAAGTCTGCGCGCGAAGTTTAAGATCCGAATCAAACCCCTTCATCCTCCCGATTACCATACGGCCAAGCAAGTAAGGCGACATCAAAAAAGCAAGAGGCCCTGAAAATGTCTCTGTTTGTATGAAAGTCGTCGATACTCCGTTATTGGCTGGTTCGAAGTGAAAACCGTGAAGACCAGCAATACCATACATCCGCGGACCTTGCCACTGGAACAATTTCTCCGAGTTCTCCTGTTGAACAGCATTAGTCTCCTTTATCCAGGCAGTGAATCACCCAACGGGGACCGATTGCACAGTTCTCCGTACCGTAATGACCGCCGTAAACTTGGTGTCAAAGATATCACATTTAACCTCATCCCCCGGCTGAAGAGAATACGATGGCTGGTCAGCTTTTCCAGTCTCAATAGAAGCGATAAAGCTGCTGTGCCATTCCGAATATTTCGAAAAGTCGAGAAACTGGATATGGCTTATGTTAGCGCATAGGCCTCGAGTGCTCTCCCGCGCATCCTCGCACCTACAATCTCTCGCACCCTTGAAGGTGTTGCTGCAATTTCTACTCGGCTTTCAATCATCTTGGATTGCAAAATTGGTTTCCGAAGATACGTCTAATAGATGTGGGCTTGGT
Source organism: Penicillium nucicola (assembly GCF_028828085.1). Classification (NCBI taxonomy): domain Eukaryota; kingdom Fungi; phylum Ascomycota; class Eurotiomycetes; order Eurotiales; family Aspergillaceae; genus Penicillium; species Penicillium nucicola. The sequence goes on along the minus strand of NW_026643126.1, from coordinate 2,415,063 downwards.
ATATATAAGTGCCAATGGCGGAACCGGGATGATTTGGGATCCGCGCCACGTCTGACTAGGCTCAGCCGCACGACAACACAGAGATAAGCCGAGTTATTGACTTAATACGAGAATCGGCTAAAGAGCCAATAGGAACTGTGTGTTTGGATTTGAAATGACAATCCCAACGGTCTTGTTGCATGAGGCTGAAGATTAATGCGATGCACCTCGATGCTGATGTCCACTGACATCCGCCAACAGTGATTCTATTGCAGTTGCTCGCAGAATAGACAACCTGGAGCCAATGAAATTGAGTATGAGAGACTCGTCATTCCTTAGAATTCTCATATTGTTCGACCTTCTATGGCATTCGCCATGTGGGTGGACAATAGTGCCCTACCAGCCAATGGCCAATGGATCTGATTGGAGAACAACGAGACTGGGACTGCTGGACTTGAAGCATGTGGTTGGTTGGTATCAGAGAAATAGAATTGAGGACAATGTTTTGTTTGGGAGCTCGCCTCTGGTAATGAATCTATTTGTTTTGCCTGCCTTGATTGCGTCTGCTTCTATTCTCCAGCTCCAGCGTTGCCTGTTTTGTCTTCTTGAATCCAAGCTTTGCTTCTGCTAGCAATCTCCACGCACAGCATTGTCTTTTATTCGCTCTCCCTCTTCGACAACAAGACCATGACACCTCTATTGCTACCTCGTACAAGAACCATCAACATGGAATCCCAGACCTTCCCCAGTCTCTCTGGCAACCTCGACTGGACCCCATGGAAGAACGGTCTTCGTGACGAGCTGTCGACGATTGATCGCTACGCCTGGGATGTAATCGAAGGCATTGCTATCTGTCCCGATGCCAGGAATCGAGTCCCATCGATGGAAGTGGCAACCACCAAACTCACAACCAACAACAACGACCCCGTCAACGCATCGACCGAAGACCAAATCATAGAAAACACCAACAGCCTCACAACCGACCTCGCTCCCCAGCAAGCCGACGATGCCATCACGCTGGAGATCTGGAACCGCGCCAACAACCTAGGCCTCAAAGCAATCCGCGCCTCGACCTCCACCATCCCATTCGGCATAATCCTCGGCATTACCAGCTCCCGCCAGGCCTTCCTCCAGCTGGAAAACCTCTACGGCAAGCCGCAACCCAACTTCGACATAGTGCGTGCCATGTACCACGACTGGTCTCAGATGCGCTTCTCCGACAACGAGGACCCCGCCGTCTTCGTCCACTGCTTCTGTCAGGCCTTGAGTATCATTCGTTCCCAGCCTTGCTTTGTCCATTCGTCGTCTGAGTGGCTTGTCTTCAACACTGCTGTCAAGGATACGAGATTCGGCTGGGAATTTCTGGATACCAACCGTTTCATCAATCATGGTGCTGAGGGCTGGATGGACCGTGTGTACCAGGAATTTATTGAGTATGTTGCGACCAGGCAGTACCCGCCTGAAAACGAGGAGTCTGATGAGATTTGGTCGGATGAGGTTGAGTCTGATGAGAACTTTTTGGGCTCGACTGCCCCTACTCTTGTTGATGATGACTCTACTACTACTGATAGCTCCCTGGAAGACCTGTGAGTGTGGGAATCGTTCGTACAGGATACAGTTTATCTTTTGTCTGTTTGAGTAAAACCTTTGTATTGGCTTATGAAACTCAGCACGCTACTTTATTCCAATCCTATGTTACCTTCTCACTTGCGGGCGCGTGAATGTCAAATATTAGCTCATGATAATGAGACCTGCCAAGAATTGGCTAGCAATGATCTGTAGGTTCCATTCCATAGGGGCCAGAACTCGTAAGACAATAACATTGGTGGTCAAATCTACCGCAAAATTCCCAGTGCAAAATGCATAAAGATCGAACATGCACTTCCCCGGTGACATCAGCGTGTCGACTCCAATAATACGACACTGGCCGACAACAAACCAGAACAGCGAGGTAGAATAAGAATACAGATGGCTTGATGAGAGGAATAACAGCTAGATCACTGTCGCCAAGTCATAAAGGGCCACAATCCAACATATATTCCCAGGCCATGTTGTCCTCCTACAAACTCACCAGTCAGACACCCGGCAAAGTGGCTATGTACCAATTTCTACCCTGGAAAGTAATGTCAAAGAAGAGCATGAGACAAATCAACCATTCGTGCAGTAAACCCGAAACCGAAGCTGATTTATCAAAATCTGTAAAGGTCGACAACAGGCCCACAACATGACTCGCACCCCAGTCTGCGGAGACAACATTGAACCAATCTGCGACCGTCGCATACAACAATAAAACGGCCTCAAGCTGTCCGATCCAAACACGGAAAACGCATGGCCTCGGCATATCAAATGCGCACGCTAGACTTCTTAGTGAGACCCCTAAGGCGCAACAGATAAAAGAGCCAATGTCTGTCACGACAGAGCAACACACCCAATCCAGAATCTACAAATATAAACACAGACAGCCACAATGCCATCCAATGAAAATCCCCAAAGTGACCCAATCCAGGTCAACCCCAACCAGTACGTCTTCAAGACCCGGTGACTGCGGGTAGTCTGCATTGGCGCTGGATTCTCCGGCCTCATCCTGGCGCACAAGCTCAAACACGAGCAGCCGCTCGACTTTGTGGATCTCACGATTTACGAAAAGAATAGCGAAGTCGGCGGCACATGACTGGATAATGTGTATCCGGGAGCTGGATGTGATGTGCCAGCTCACAGCTATATCTTCCCCTTTGAGCCGAATCCTGCTTGGTCTAGATGCTATGTCGGCGGGGAAGAGATTGAGCAATATATTTTGAATATGGCAGAGAAATACGGACTGAAAGATCGGGTTGTGTTCAATACGAGAGTGACCAAGTCCGTCTGGAATGAAGACCAGGGGAAGTGGGCTCTCGAGTTGGAACAGATTGACGGAAAAGTCATCCACGACGAAGCAGATATCTTGATTGATGGGTCTGGGATTCTCAATCGCTGGAAAATGCCCGATATCAAGGGCCTGGATCTGTTCTCTGGCAAGCTCGTGCACACGGCTGTATGGGACAAGTCCTACGACTGGTCCGACAAGAGGGTTGCCGTTATTGGGAACGGCTCATCTGGGATCCAAGTCGTGCCGGCGATTCAACCAAGAGCGGCGAGGATTGTCAACTATATCCGTCGCCCAACTTGGGTTTCGGTCAACCTGTGCCCTGATATCACCAAGGACGGCATGGGCACCAACTTTGAGTATACCGAGGAGGAGAGGCTGAAGTTTCGGAACGACCCTGAAAGCTTTTTGGCATACAGGAAAACCATTGAGAACTCGTATGTCGAATCTGACAGTGCTAGGCTTCTGCGTTGCTAATAAGTTACCGCAAGTGTGAACACGGTCTACCGACTGATGCTCTCCGGCTCGGAGCATAACCGTATGTGAGCTACCGGGGTTGACGGACTCATGCGACAGCGGCTCACTGAAAATCCACATCTGATCGAGAAGCTCGTCCCGAAATTCGAGATTGGATGTCGTCGACTTAGCCCTGGTGATGGATATCTCGAGGCTATGCAGCAGCCTAATGCAGAGTGGTGTTTTGAAGTTATTCACGAGATCACTAAGAGCGGGATTCGGACTACAGCCGTAGAAGAAGAGTTTGATCTCATTGTCTGTGCGACCGGGTCTGACATTACTTTTATTCCTGGATGGGAGTTAGTCGGCCGAGATGGTCGACGGCTAGACTGGGAATGGAAGAAGCCCCCCGAGGCTTACTTTTCTATCTGTGCCGCGGGAATGCCCAATTACTTTATTTTTGCGGGTCCCAATTGCCCCATTGGCCATGGAAGCGTTCCTCAGATGTTGGCATGGAGTGCCGAATACATGCTTAAATGGGTTCAGAAGATCACCCGTGAAGATATCAAGTAGGTTGATTCTCCTGTACCTCATAATAAATTAACCGTGCAACAGATCCATCGTTGTCAACGATTCTGCAGTTCGAGCCTATAATCGACGTGCACAGGCCAACTTGAGAAACACGGTGTGGAGCAAGGACTGCAAGGCTTGGTATAACAATGAACATGCTGTCACGGCCATGTACCCGGGCAGTGTCATTCATTTCAAAGGTCAGTGGCTCACAGATTGTGAATAGATCTTTGTACAAGAGTTGACTCGTGGATCTGTAGAGGCTGTCAAGGATATTCTGGGCGAGGACTTTGATATCCGATATACTACTTCGGATCCCTTTTCGTATCTCGGAAATGGGGAACTTGAATGGGAGAGAGATGCGGCCGCTGACTTGTCATTTTACTTGGCTGAGTGAAAGATGTCGGTTGGGATGAGGTTTCGGAATGAGAAGACAGGGGGCTGGTGATGACTAGATTTGTGTACTATGCGGTCGGCCATGGCGTGATTCAATCACTTCACCTGGGCAGAGGTGTTCGGCTCAGAAGTCCACATATGAGTACACCCTATCTATCTCGTAGGTTAGTTTGGAGTAAGGCAGTAATCATCGCTGCCACAATGATGATGGGAATTTCAAAGGGATAAAGCATTGTCAAAACCCCTAGAAGAACTTGTATTGACATCGAATTTAGCGACATCGGTTTAAACATGAAAAGGAGTCTCAATAAGCCACTGACGCCACCCGGCGTGATATTGTACAGTAGCTTGTAAGTACACCGAATTGCGGTATGTTGATTGGCCCTAGCTCAGGTGTGTCAACTCAACATGAACACTCGAGATCTGATTGATTCTTCCTTCTCCCGGTGCTAACATGAGCAGACTCGTATGTCTCTAGGACAACCAGCAATCACACAATTGCAGCTAAATGAAAGTCAACAAACAGTACCAAGATCTCGTACCAAACAATCCTTGCATACGCAGGAAGCGGCAAAGTGCGGTAAATAAGGTTATGGCTGACGCCCAACAAACCTTGTTCTCTTCTGCGATCTGATCATTAGATGGAACCCCAGAGCTAATGCAGTTCCTTCGTGAGAGGATGGCTGAGCTCTGTGAATCATCTAGTTGCTCCATTCGAACTGACCCAGGAATACAGAGTAATATCATGAGAATGGCATACGATAAAGTCGTAAAATCAATCCTAAAAATAAACCAATAGTGATATGACGATCTGCACGATGTATACCCCATCGGTGGCCATGGTGAAAATTTCCCATTGCACAGAGTTCCTGGGTCCACAGGGTCTGGTCTGAGTGGGCAGAACAGTTTGCATCTAGGCATTTGGTGCTTCAGCTGGCCAACACTAGCAGACTAGCAAAGTATTCCAAGGCCCTAGCCCAGTGACCGGCAATTCTGCGGCAAGGATGATTCAAGTCGCAAAATAGGGAGCAGTAGCAATTGTCTCGACTGGAGAGCTGATATGTTTAGCAACAATCGTAGATGGAAGAACCATTGGAACCATCCATGCAATAGTATGTAGAATAGCCAATGGAAAGCCCGGGCAATAAGCAAACTCGAGGCAATTGCCGGGTCTGGACGGAGGTTGGCCGTAGCAACTCCGAACTGAAGTTGGAAATCCAAGGTTGCGGACCGAACTCAAAGCCGAGATCTCAGTTCCACCCATGGGGGCCCAGGGGCCAATGTGGTTGTCTTGACTTTTCGAGCGGTACGTTCTATCTTTCACATGCACCGTGAACATGTACATTTCAACAACAGCGTGGCTGTTTCCACTGCTCTCGTCGGCTGTGGCCTCGCCAGCGACTGTCTCGCCAGCTACCTCGTCACTAGAGACCCGCGGATTGTCAGACGTGCTATCAATTCTCACGAGCACCATTGAGGGTGTCGCCTACCTGGGACAAGGCATCACACAAGATCTAGCGCTACTAGTGTCTGCACTGGGTGATGTCCAGAATGGCAAGATCGATCCCGTCACAACCATCGAAGAGGCCCTGGGTTCTCTAGGAAATGTCCGCAATGCAAGTGAAGTGGGTCTCATTGGGGTAGCCATCGATGTCGTCAAGAACGGCCTGGCACCGAAAAACATTCTCGACCTCGTGCAGGGCCTAACAGCCGAGTCGTTGAATTCCATGGCCAACAACAACACCAAGGAACCCATCAGCACGATATTCCCCAAAAAGGCTGCCGGCGATGCACCCTACGATATCAGCGAGGAGTCCCTCCGATCATCAATCCACATCCCCGAGGGATTCCAATATGGTGCCAATGGCAAACGCCCAGTCCTGCTCGTCCCAGGCACGGCCAATCCTGCCGGTACCACGTACTACTTCAACTACGAGAAACTATTCACAGCAAGCGACTTTGCCGATCCAGTCTGGCTCAACATCCCCGGCAACACCCTCGGCGACATCCAGGTAACAGCAGAGTACATTGCCTACGCGATCAACTACATCGCCGGAATCTGCGACAACGCCCAGATCGGCGTGCTAGCCTGGTCCCAGGGCAGCATCGACGTGCAGTGGGCGCTGAAGTACTGGCCCTCGACATGGGCGTCCGTCTCGGACTTCCTCTCCATCAGCGGCGAGTTCCACGGCACCCTTTTAGAAATCCCATGCGTGGTCCCGAACCCCGTGTGCAAGCCGGCCCTCCGCCAGCAAAGCTACAACTCCAACTTGATCACGACGCTGCGCGCCGGCGACGGCGACTCGGCATACGTCCCCACGACAAGTGTCTACTCAGGCATTGACGAGCTGGTTTCTCCGCAAAGTGGTCCCGAGGCCTCGGCGCGTCTGAATGATGTGCGCGGCGTGGGCGTCACTAACACGCAGATTCAGCTCGCTTGTCCGGGCAAGCCGGCTGGTTCGCTGTATACCCATGATCCGCTGTTGTTCAATGCGTTGGTTTATGCGCTGTTTGCCGATGCGCTGGTGCATGATGGTCCTGCGGATCTGGCTCGCGTTGACTTGGATACCGTGTGCAACCGGCTTGTTGCTCCTGGGCTTGACTTGACTGATGTGCTTGGTACGGAGGTCGAGGCTTATGTTTATAATGTTATTGAGGCGCTTTCTTACAAGGGTGAGGATTCTGGTGAGGAGCCTCCTATTAAGGAGTATGCTCGCATTTCATCCTGATGGCTGGGCCATTGGGCTTGCGTGTTTCTTGTGTATAATTCATCTTGTATGTCAAATATATTAATTTGAATTGTAATTTCTTTAGAGGTTCTTATAGACAGTACAATTTCTACGTTAGTTTCATCATTCTTGGCCCTGAACAGGAGTAAATAGAGGTAAATCACTTATAGTGAACTTGGATGGTCAGCCCGATCAGTATGACATGGATGCTGTACTCTCTTATATACTCCATTCGGGCCAGTGACCAACTATCAGTGTACCCTCACTAAATGACATAAATAGTACTATAGCATAACGTTATGTGCAGATCATAAGAGATCTTCCCAGCTACAGTATGGATGATCGTCCATGTCTTCGATCGTCGCCAACGGTCGGGTCCACACGCAGAACCGCCCCAAACGAGAGAATTGTGCTAGTACGTTACCATGCTATGACTTTGCATAAACAGAGGATTAGATATATCAACAGTCACATACGTACAGCGATCAACGAACAACTTATACATCTTTCCCCATAGGGATTAGTGGTAAACCCGGGGTGTCATGCCAGCGAACAAAGAAATGGCAGAAAACGACGTCAGTCACGCAAAGCCTCAGCCGATAGGCTCAGATGCAAGTTCATAATCTCGAAACCCCTACTATTCCCCAGTGACGATAATCCTGAAAGAGCGGTGTGATTTCACGGTTTCCCGGTTCATATTCACCCTTGCTGGCACTTCCCAAACCAACAACCCCCATATATTTATTCATTCGATCAAAGACCCATGCTGTACACAAAGCATGACTTCAGTATACAGCAACGAGGCCACCTCCCTGAGCCAGAGATTCGAATATCAAAATTCAACTCATAGCTTCAGAGTCCAATGGCGTTCACTAGGCAACCCAACATTGCCACCACTGATCTTCATCCACGGCACGCCGTGGTCCTACAGACTCTGGGTGCCGTTTGCGATATCTCTCTCTCGTAATTTCCACGTCTATCTGTTCGACAGACCGGGCTTCGGGGACTCGCCTCCTGAACAACGCCTACCAGGAACAGGAACAGGAACAACCAGCAAAGCAGAGGAACTAGACTCCGATCTGGCGCGCCAATCCGAAGTCTTCGCCGCGCTCTTCAAGTCCTGGCAGCGCGACTGGCCCAGCCAAAAAGCCAACATAGTAGCTCACGATAACGCAGGCTTGGTCAGCCTACGAGCGCACCTGCTCCACGACTGCCAGTACGCAAGTCTGTGTCTGATCGACGTGGTTGCCATAGGACCATTCGGTCAGTCGCTTTTCGACGTCGTTGCCGATGATCCTGGTTACTTTGAGCGGCTTCCTGATATGGCGTTTGAGGGGATCTTGGAGAGTTATATTCGCAATGCTGCGTTTTATGAATTGTCGAAGGAGGTTATGGGTATGTTGAAGGCGCCTTGGATGAGAGAGGGGGGTAGAGTGGGTTTTCTGAGAGAGCTGTGTCAGGCGAACTTGAGGTCTACGGACGCTGTTGAAGGGAGGTATGGTGAAGTTGGGGGCAATGTGCCTGTTAAGGTTATTTGGGGGGCTGAGGATCTGTGGATTCCCGTGGAGAGTGCTGGGAGATTAGGGAGTGCTCTGAGGGCTAAGGAGGTTGTTGTTATTGAGAATGCTGGGCACCTTAGTATGCTTGATCAGCCTGGGCAGTTTGGTGTTGAGTTAGGGATATGGTTGGGCCTTTTTGAGAAACATTGAAGATTTTTATAGAATATATGCCCATGACATTGACTTTAATTACAGGTAAATACATGATAGAGGCCTTCAATGTCTTTCAACAAGTGTTTTCTGGTGTAGAATTGGCCCAGAATGCTCACTAGAATCCTAATGACAGTACTCAACACCGACGAAAACACAGACACCAGTATCTCCGAAACATGGATGCACATGACAAATAAGCACTGGATAAATTGGTTTTCTAAAGAATGACAACATGATAAGATACCCGAAAGAGCCTAACAGACTGGAAAAGACTGAGACGAGACCAGACAAACAAATTAAGAAGCCCAGCAACGGCAAAAGCCCAACGAGACCCCATAAATCGACTACCTGTCAAAGACAGATCTTAGACAGAGAACCGACAAAATCCAAACAATAAACAAACTCTCACCAAATACAAATAGCAAACCCAACAAGTAATCTGTTCAGGAAACAAGTTCCCACTCCTCACCAGCATCCTGGTAAAAGGCCAACTTAGCATCATCAAGCTCACTATCCTTCCCAAGAGGAAGGAAGCTGTTCTTAAAGACGCCAAACTTGAAAGTACTGGTCTGCCAGCCCGGGTAACCCTGTCCTGGATATTGGCCTCCGGGCCCTGGGACCAGAGCGCCGCCACCGACATCCGCCAATTCAGTCTTCAGACTGTTATCCGGACTCCAGTAAACGGTATATTCCCTCAATGGATTATTAAAAAGTGCACTGATCGTAATATCATGTTTCGGGATCATCACATCGCCCTTTGATCCACCTTGAATGGAGATTCTGAATTTGGTGCGGGCGAGCTGCGTAGCATAGACGATGCCACCGTCGACATTCCAGAACACATTAGGCTTGGTCTTGGATCGAATGTAGAAGCTGATATTGTCATCAGTAGCGGAACCAAATAATATAAATTAGTTCCTCGGGAACTTACGTGTTGCCGGAAATATGGTTGGGCGCGACCTGATTCGGAATCATGGACTGAAACATGCCCCCAGCGTCATTGAACCGAGTAAAGAAGACTTTGTTCCTGCTGGACTTGGTTGCCTCTGTTCCGGATCCAACACTCCAGGAAAAGATCCATTGAGCCACGTCATATTTGTACGTGTAGAACTCTGGGCTATGTCTTGTGGCCTCGAGTCCATCGGCTCGGGCGTCGAGAAACCACTCATCCACAGCCTCAACTGATGGTGCTGTGATAACGAACCGGGCGTTCATGTCGGTTTTCTAGGTTCGGAATCTTTAGTATGAGATATCAGACTCGACGAGTCAAGACCAGTGAGCCATACTGACGCCGCGTATGCGTAGAAAACCATCTTGGATGAATGTGGCAGAGTGCTGCGAGCAATATTTCTTGGAATGTTGTGAAGTGTTACTCTGAAGAGAAAGAGAATAATCTGAATTCATCACCATGGTCGGCAGGCAGCATTTATAACTCTCTGCGACGGACAGATCTTCTGTGTCGGATCTCTCCTAGCAAGCTATAGCTCAAGACAATGTGATTGAAATCTCCATGACGTGGAATTCAAACCTGAATCACACATGAAGTCAAAGAGCGCAGCTGAGTCCGCTCAGCCCGGTGCGTGCAAACCATCGATTTGGAATTGCCTCGTGCATTGGACACCGATCGTCAAGCGTGATGATTAAATCCCCCATAGGTTTGAATAAACCCCATTCCTACCACGAGTGTGACAATGCACATCCAAGCTGATATGTCACAAGTAGATGTGATTGCAGAAGACGCCCGCATGGAATCTAGTTCTATCCCGGCCAACTTTCCCAATTGAATAATCAGAGCCACTGAGATGAAGTCTTGTAGAGTATGCACAGCTAGGCCCACAGGATCGACAGTGGTGAAGGATCTACTATTGGGGATAGGCAGTTCTTAGGCCAAGCAAAAGATTTGTTTTTACAAGGACATCAGCTGAGATCTTTGGACTGCGTCTTTTACTGCACTGTATGCTGGCATAATGGTTGGTGGAGTCGATCCGAGACATATGCACGATTATATCACGGTGGCGCTTGGAGTTCGTCAGCGATTTGTGAATTTCGAGCTGCCAATCAGTGTGGGTGGTTTGTCTGATTTGGCTTTTGAGAGATGCAGTACAGCACAGTATGTACTTTCAGCTGCACGACGGAACTTGTCAAACCGGTCATGCAGGTCTGCTTTTCCAGCAATGCAATTCTTTTAGCCACATGGTGCACAGGCAAATTTTAGTCCGGTTGGCGCTGATCTTGGGGGATTCGAGCACTTAAAAGTTATTGGTTGGGATCTTGATTCCGATGCTGCATGTTTACTTTTTTTGGTCTTTCCCTTTTTGTTTCATACCGCTGTCATGAAGACTGGGTCTACGACGAGATGGATTGAGTACAGTAGAATTAATATTCGCAGATGTTTGTTAAGATAAAGGATGTGAAAGTTATATCATTTGTATGGCTGATTTGTCTGAATCTATTGGTACTTCAATGCTGAGATTTTTAACATTCCAGACGCCTCAGGGGAATTTAAATTGTAGGACTGAAAAGGCTGCTTCTAAGCTTCCATCAATATTTGTTTACTATTATGCATACTCGGAGGACCAAAATATAGAGGATATTATGGATTGCAACTGAGGATGGGCAATTGTCAACCAAATCATTCTTTGTAACATTTTCATCAAGCTTCACGTCGAAAAACAGACTGTTCAGAGCTAAGGACTCTTCTGATCACCAGAGATCCGTGGCACCGTGAGCATTGCCACATAAGAAGAGGACAACTGGTTCCTTGGTGTACTCTTCTCCAACACCTCATGTTGAGAACTGAGCCAACAGCTATCTACATACCACAGACCCTGACACCACTCAACAATAGTACACATGACCAGACACTGTCGAAAGGAGACCGCTATCCGGGCAGGAATCGTTGTCCGAGGCCAATACATACCCCGACAATTGACCTGGAACTCATCTCCTCCGACAACGAGACTTTGGCCATCAATCGAGGGACACTTCGCTTCCTTGGCAGCTCTTGGAGCAGTGGTAGACTGACTGAACAGATCAGGAACAATGGCACTGTTCTCGGTTTTTCGACTGACGGGAACAATGCTCCACCACCCACTGAATTTGGACTTTTGCTTGGGAGGGAATTCATAATCGCGCACTAGTTCGGCACTGCTGCTCTTGGCTCTGATGCCTTGACAGTTGCTGTCGACAGAGCACATTGCCATCAAGAATTCTGGATGCTTCGTATTGAGCCTGCCGCCGGTCATTACTTGGCCGCTGGGCTGGGACTCGCAAAAGACACGGTATGTAACTCCCAGCACAGTGTATTCCTTGCCGTCTTGCTCAGGACATTTCCATTCGTTTTCTGAAGGAACCTTGGACCCTGGAGTACCTGTAGGCCCAGGTGTTCTAGGTTCAATTTGATCGCCTTTGGTACCGCCAGGGCCCGGTGTGGGTTCAGGTTTTTGGTCCTTGTCCTTGTTCTTGTTCTTGAGTTGAGAAACCTGGTCTTCCAGCTCTTGAATGGCCCGTCGGTTCTTTTCTTCCCGAGCAGCTTGATCTTCTTCAAATTGTTTGGTCAACTTCTTTTTTTCCTCGTTGCACATCTCTGTCGACCTATGGTCTAGTTGTTCCCGCAGCAACTGCTCTTGATCGGCAAGACGTTTGTCACATCTTTCTCTCTCCGTAGTCTGGCAGTCTGCCTTGGCTTGATCGACTTCATTTTGGCAGTCTGTAGGCGTGTTTGGCGACTGATTCGCACTCGGTCGTCGATTTTGAATGGTAAAGTACTTATCCGTAGTGATCTTTTGGCTGTGCGAAGGGGCAGAAAAGCATTTGTTATTCTTGGAATCCCAAAATGCTGATTGGCACTTATCGCTCTCCACACAGGCGTTGGCGCATTCGTACGCATTGTAGAAGCCAAGGCCTGCGAATTCTTCTTGGGGGCTCAGGAAGGAGTTGCAGGTGTAGTCGAAGGTGTTTCCCCCCAAGTCGATTGTGCCAGTGCTTGGTCCATCGCAGCATGACTTCCAGCTTTGATCTTTCGAAAGGTGCGAGGTAAGGCATTGGGAAGCCGCAGCATGTTGACTCACGGCTCTGCCACCCAGAAGCACCAGGATAATGGATTGAAAAGTGATTGATAACATGCTTGGCAGTCGGAAGATTGATATTGGTGATACTCTCCTGACTGCAAACGCAAGTATTATCCCTCACTCAATGTCTCTTTACATTTATAGCTTCATGGCTCTTATGTGGCGATGGGGTTCGGTAAACTTGCCTGTTTATTCTGAATAGTTGTATTCACCAGTTGATATTCAACGATGTCAGAATCTGCGGATCTTTCCTGCGTGGGCGAAACGCCTCTGTGATGCAGATGCAGATGTAGATGCAGGTTCAGCCGCACATGAAGGTTGACAAATACGGAAGATAAAAGTGATTGGACCGAATGGCTCGGACCGTCAGGGCATTTTGATCTTCATTTGCGGAGATTTCCGGCTGATCCAAGACGAACTGAGGGATCGTCTATTCAGACGTCATGGTGCATGAACCAGCAGATCGTTGTGGATGAACTCTCAGTTCACTGACACCTCGCTAGCATGTACTTGCATAGAACTCATGGCGATCATGCCAAAAACAGCCAATTGTTCAAGTTCGTAACTTCATGCATTACTTCATCGCTACTGTATGGCGTCCTCTATACTTGGTGATGCTGTAGCCGATCAGATCTAGTGCATTTGGCGTATGCAACGCACTGTACCTTGTTCGTATCCATGCTGGCTATTCTCCGATCAAATATTTTGAATAATAACGCATAGCAACTGGACTTCGCCTCACTTTGGTTGCCTTGTTGTGCTTGGCAGCTGTTGGGAACTAGGATCGACCTGTGAATCTTCCTATCGGGATATAGTACCATGTGGTTGCAGAAGAGCTCAGAGATATTCAGAATCCACCGGCAACGCATCCTGGCACTGGCCTCGTCGGAGACATCAAACGATCGTTGCTTGTGCCATGAATTCTCAAAGTGATCGCCATGTATTTGACAGAAATGGTGGCAAGAAAGGAGATTTTGGCAGGCCAGTGGTATGTTCGCATTGTGTATAGAAATTCCCGCACCAGTAACGAGCGATTATCAGGTTATTCAGACGAGTGGGGACGTGCCATCATCCAGGCGAGCTGCTGTATAGTTCATCCGCGGTAATAGTTTCAGCTGAACCGAGGGTGCAGACTCATAGGTACTTAAGAACGGCTTCAAACCAAGTTGATCCTACCAGCGCCTTCCTCCATTTATCAAATCCAACATGGCACTTTTGAAAACGGTGTTGGCCCTTGTGCTGGCATCCTCTTTTGCAAATGCCGCCACCCAGCAACAAATGCATGGCTTCTCTCCAAAATGGAGTAAGCTGAGCTTAGACGACATCACCCCTTCCCTGGATCCAAGCTCAGGCGGTACCAAGTGCTGTCCGCGTGGGACAACTTTCGACGGAAAGACGTGTGTTCTGGGATCCGCTTCATGTCCCGGCGACTCGTCTCTCGAAGACGGCAAGTGTGTTTCCAGAATTGCTCCCCGATGCGAAAAGGACCAAAAGGTCAGCCCGGATGGCTTGTGTATCACGGAATCTCCTCCCAATTGTCCTGGTGGCTTGAAACTCAAGGGGAGGAGCTGTGTTGATCCCCGAGGCGCTACATGCGATGGTGACCTGAAGCAAGAAGGCGATCTCTGCGTTTCGAAGATCCAGCCCCAATGCAGTGGCACCGATCATTTCCAAGACGGGGCTTGTGTCAGCTCCCAAGGACCACAGTGCGGCGAAGGCAGCGAGTACATCGATGGATTTTGTGTTAGCAAAACGCCGCCTGAGTGCTCCCACGGGACTGTATATGACCCAAAACTGGGGCTCTGTGTCTCCTCCGTCAGCAACGGATGTCCGATTCCCAACACTCGCCCAAAGAACGGAGTCTGTGTGTCTGACGTCGGTCCCAGTTGTGGAAAGGATGAGAATCTTGTGCCTGATATTGGAAAGTGTGTCTCTCGTTCTCCGCCGACCTGCGAAGATCCATCACTGAAGGTGGATGGAAAGAACTGCATTTCACCAGATGGCCCCAAGTGTACGGATGGCTATGATCTTTCTTTCAACCCGTCGGCCGGCACATCCCAATGCTGCCCTACGGGTTCCAGCTGGGATGGTGTTTCCTGTGTTTCAGAGGCCGGTGCAGACGGTTGTCTTCCTGGATGGACCCCATCCGGCAACAAATGCAAACTCAAGCCCCTGCCTGCTGTCTGTCAGCCGGACGCCGATCTCAAGGGCGGAAAGTGTGTGTTCAAAGAGCAACCAAAATGCAGCGATGGTTACGAGAGAGATAATCTCAATCGATGTGTATCTAC